>NC_084838.1:72349467-73599467 GCF_033115175.1 Lepus europaeus
ACACACTGCTCGCAGTTTTCATCATAGGCATGTGAGTAACTTCTTTTGCCATCATCTTTAAGCCCAAAGTTCACCCTTCCCTCTTCATGTTGGTCAGGAGTATGTGGAAAACATGAGCTGCACTTGATTTTCAGGGGTCAGTGCCCTCCAAAATGCTCACTTAGCTCAACTTCTTTCCATCATGAGGTGCTATACCATATGCAGGTAAACTGTATTCCTGCAACTAACCTGCTCGTTGGTTTTTTAGCTACTCTCTGTGGTTTGCTCTTTTCAGAAGTTACCATAGGTTTCTGTTCTCTGCTAAATTATGACTGCAGAATTCCCGTGCTGATGTCCTAACCCCCATCCTTGCACTGTGAGTCTTTAAAGAGATAATTAACGTAGAGTGAGACCACTATGGTAGATTCCAATCCAGCATGGTTAGTGTCCTTATAAGGGGAGGATTGAGGACATGGACTCAGAGAAGGAAGAGGCTGTGAAGACACCCGGAGGCAGCTCTCTGCAAACCAGGAGAGAGGCTTCAAAAGAAAGTAACAGGGCTAAAAGGGGCGCAAGAGGCTCACCCATTGCTTACAGCACTGGTCCCACATTGGAGAGCTGGTTCCAGCCTTGCTGCTCTGCTTCTGATCCAGCTTCCTGAAAATGCACCTGCGAAGGCAGTGGAAGATGGCTCAACCACTTGGGTCCTTGCCACTCAAGTGGGAGACCTGGATGGAGTTCTTGGCTCCTGGCTTTGAGCTGGTCCAGCCCTGATTATTATGGTCATTTGGGGGAGTGAACCAGTGAGTGGGAGATTCTCTCGCTCTCGCTCTGTATTTCAAATGAATAAATAAGCTTTAAAATATATCCAAGAAAATAAAACAACCCTGCCCACAACTTGAGTTTAGCCTTCTAGCCTCCAGATCTCTGAATACATAAATTTCTGTGGTTGAAGCTAGAAAATGTTGCTTTGACAGCCATGGAGACTAATGTAGTACCCTTTATGGCACCTCTGTCACTGACTCCTACATCTGGAGACAAAGGCATTTGTGTGTATTAGACACACACAAAGAACAGGGGTGACCTACATGAAGACTGCACTCTTGATCTTGTTTTCTGAAACCTGTTCTGTTCTGCAAGACTTGATTCTCCGGCATGGACTTGACAGGGCAGCGGCCTGAGCCTCTTCACTATCTGGTTGGCTGCATCTCCCACCGTGTACTCTGCTGGGTTCTGCTTTCAGTGGCTGTGTCTTGCTCCCCCAACATGTAATGTCCTTCCATGGTCTTCTGCCTATTCAGTCCCCAAAGTCCAGCTCCTGACTACTCCTCCATTACTCTCACCTTCTCCTGCATGCCTACTCTGCTTTATAACTTATGCCACACCTGTTTCAAATTAATTTTCTTAGCTTTTTTAAATAGAAGTCCCAGTTAAAAGTATTTCAACTAGTTTATACAGGTACATAACACACATCAAGATAACATAAATTATAACATAACATACATTATGCATAGGGGACAAAAAATGACAGCAGAGCTATGAAAAGGAGCCAGGAAGGAAACCAACATCAGCAAGCAGGTTGGTCTTGCTATAGATTTGGCTCACTTTTCTTTCTTTTTAAAAAATTTTATTTAAGTTATACAACTTTCATGTATTTCTATATATAAAGATTGCAGTGATACATCTCCCCACCTCCTACCCTCGCTCCTGCCCATGCTCCACCCCTTCTTCCTCCCTCTCATATTGCCACTCTTAATTTTTACACAGATGTATTTTCAGATTCTTAATAATTACATAGTTAACCCTACACTAAGTAAAAGAGTTCAACAGATAGTATGAAGAAAAAAAATACTGTTCCTCAATGGAAGAGAGAAGGGATGTAAACAATCATCGAATCTTGAAAGGTCCATCTCACTCCAATACATTATATCTCAGGTACTCTATTAGTTAGATCAGGGAAAACATATGATATGTGTCTTTTGGGGACTGGCTTATTTCACTAAGTTTAGTGGTTTCCAGTTGTGACCATCTTGTTGCAAAAAACAAGATTTCTCTTTTTTTTTTTTAACAGCTGAGCAGTACTCCATAGTGTGTGTGTGTATGTGTATATATATATATATATATATATGTATATGTATATACAATAATTTCTTTATCCAGTCAATAGTTGATGGATATCTGGGTTGATTCCATATCTTAGCTATTGTGAATTGTGCTGCAGTGAACATGGGGGTATAGATAACTCTTTCAGATGTTGATTTCTGTTACTTTGGGTAAATTCCCAGAAGTGGGATGGCTGGATCATACAGTAGGTCTATATTCAGATTTCTGAAGTTTCTCCATACTGTCTTCCACAATGGCTGTGTCAGTTAACATTCCCACCAACCATAGAATAGGGTACCTCTTTCACCACATCTGTGCCAGGATTTGTTGTTTGTTTATTTCTGTATGTTAGCCATTCTGACTGGGGTGAGATGAAACCTCATTGTGGCTTTGATTTGCATTTTCCTGATGGCTAGTGATCCTGAGCATTTTTTCAAGTGTCTGTTGGCCATTTGAATTTCCTGTCTTGAAAAATGTCTGTTCAAGTTCTTTGCCTATTTCTTCACTGGATTATTTGTTTTGTTGTTGTTGAGTTTCTTGAGCTATTTATACATTCTGGATGTTAACCCTTTATCAGTTGTGTAGTTTGCATATAATTTCTCCTATTCTGTCAGTTGCCTCTGCACTTTGCCAAGTGTTTCTTTTGCTATGCAAAAGCTTCTTGGCTTGATGTAATCCCGTTTTTCAATTTTGCCTTTGATTGTCTGTGCTTCTGGAATCTTTTCCAGTAAGTCTTTGCATATGCCAATGTCTTGCAGAGTTTCCCTAGTGTTCTCTAGTAATACGATAGTATTGGGTCATAGATTTAGGTCTTTGATTTATTTTGAATGGATTTTTGTATAAAGCATAAGGTATGGTTCTAGTTTCATACTTCTGCATGCAAAGATCCAGTTTCCCCAGCACCATATATTAAAGAGACTGTCCTTGCTCCAAGGATTGATTTTAGCTCCATTGTCAAAGATAAGTTGGTTGCAGATGCATGGATTGATTTCTGGAGTTTCTATTCTGTCCATTGGTCTATCTGTCTGCTTTTGTGCTAGTACCAGGCTGTTTTGATTATAACTGCCCTTTAGTATGTCTTGAAAAAAATTGTGATGCTTCTGGCTTCCTTTTTGTTGTATAGGATTGCTTTAGCTATTTGGGGTCTTTTGTGTTTCCTTGTGAATTTTAGCATCATTTTTTTTTAGATCTGCAAAGAATGTCATCGGTATTTTGATTGGGATCACATTGAATCTATAAATTGCTTTTGATAATATGGACATTTTGATGATGTTGGTTCTTCCAATCCATGAATATGGAAGATTTTTCTATTTTTAATGTCTGCTTCTATTTCTTTCTTTAGTGTTTTGCCATTTTCATCATAGAGATCTTTGACATCCTTGGTTAAATTTATTCCAAGGTATTTAATTCTTTTTGGAGCTGTTGTGAATGGGGCTGATCTTAAAAGTTCTTTCTCAGCCAAGGTCTCATCCAAGGCGTTGTCTGTGTATACAAAGACTATTGATTTTTCTGTGTTGATTTTTATATACTGCCACTTTAGCAAACTCTTTTATGAGTTCTAATAGTCTCTTAATGGAGTTTTTTGGATCTCCTATATAGACAATCATGTCATCTGCAAATAGGAGTGGTTTGATTTCCTCCTTTCTAATTTGTACTCCTTTTATTTCTTTTTGTTACCTAATGGCTCTGACTAAAACTTCCAGGACTATATTAAATAGCAGTGGTGAGAGTGGACATCCTTGTCTGGTTCTGGATCTTAGAGGGGGTTCTTGTAGCTTTTCCCCATTTAATGGGATGCTGGCCATGGATTTGTTATGAATTGCCTTGATTGTGTTGAGGAGTAGTCCTTCTATATCAAATTTGTTTAAGGTTTTAATCATGAAAGGATGTTGTATTTTATCAGGTGCTTTCCCTGTATTGAGATAATCATATGGTTTTTGTTATTCAGTCTATTAAGGTGACATATCACGTTGATTGATTTGCTAATGTTGAATAATCCCTGCATACCAGGGATAAATCCCACTTGGTCTGTGTGAATGACCATCCTGATGAATAATTGGATTTGATTTGCTAGTATCTTATCGAGAATTTTTTCATCTGTGTTCATCAGGGATATTTATCTATGGTCCTCTTTCTTTGCTATATTTTTTTCTGGCTTAAGAATTAAGGTGATGCATGCTTCATAGAAGAAGTTTAGGAAGATTCCCTCCCTTTTAAATATTTTGAATAGCTTGCGAAGAATTGTAATTAGTTCTTCTTTATATGACAGGTAGAAATCAGCAGTGAAGCTGTCTGGTCCTGGGCTCTTTTTTATTGGGAGGATCTTTATTATTACTGATTCAGTTTCCATCTTGGTTATTGATCTGTTTAGGTATGCTGTATCTTCATGACTCAAATTTTGTGGATTGTATGTTTCTAGGAATCTATCCACTTCTTCTAGATTTCCCAATTTGTTGGCATACAGCTCTTTGGAGTAATCCCTGATGATTCTTTTTATTTCTGGGGTATCTGTTGTTACATTTCCTTTTTCATCTCTGATTTTATTGATTTGGGTCTTCTCCTTCTTTTTTATGGTTATTTGGGCCAATGGTGTATCAATTTTGTTTATTTTTTCATGAAACCAGCTCTTAATTTCACTGACCTTTTACATTTTTTGTTTATTCTTTAATTTTAATTTTTTCTTTGCTCCTACTAATTTGGAGCTTGGTTAGCTGCTATTTTTCTATGTCTTTGAGATGCACTGATAGCTAGTATGTTTAGTACCTTTCCACTTTCTTCACGTAGCCACCAATTGCTATAAACTTCCCTCTTAACACTGCTTTTGCTGTACCCCATGCGTTTTGATGTGACATATTGTCTTCATTCTTTTCCAGAATTTTTTTTATTTCTTTGTTGATTTATTCTATGACCCACTATTCATTCAGGAACATGTTCGGTCTCCATGTGTTTGCATCTGATCTAGAGATTCTTGAGTTGTTGATTTCCAGCTTCATTCCATTGTGGTCAGAGAAGATGCTTGGTATGATTTCATTTTTTTTTTTTAACTTACTGAGACTTGCTTCATGGCCTAGCATGTGGTCTATCCTAGGAAAAGTTCCATGCACTAATGAGCATGCATATTCTGCAACTGTGGGGTTAAAGTTCTGTAGATATCAATTAGGTCTATTTGGTCCATAGTGTTGATTAGCTCTGTTGTTTCTTTGTTGATTTTCTGTCTAGTTGATCTGTCCATTGATGAAAGTGGGGTGTTGAAATCCCCAGTTATTATTGAATTGGAGTCTATGTCTCCCTTTAGATCCATTAACATTTCTTTTAAATAGCCAGGTATCTTGAATTTGGGCGGATATACATTTATTATAATCACATCTTCCTGCTGAATTGATCTCTTAATCATTGCATAGTGCCCTTCTTCATCTCTTTTAACAGTTTTTATGTTAACATCTATTTTGTCTAACATTACAATGGCAACACCTGCCTTTTTTGATTTCTGTTAGCATGGAATATTTTTTTCCATCCCTTTACTTTCAGTCTGCATTGTATCTTTGTTGATGAGACGTGTTTCTTGTATGCAGCAAATAGAGGGGTCTTGTTTTTTCATCCATTCAGCCAGTCTGTATATTTTACCTGGAGAGTTGAGGCCGTTTACATTCAAGGTGGCTATTGGTAAGTAATGTCTTGGCCGTGCCATTTTTCCATAAATATTCCTATTGTTTACTTTGGATTTCCTTTGTACTGAATTGGGAGACTTTCTGCCCTCACCTTCTTTCATAGTGATGACCATGTTTCTGTGTTTCTGAGTGTAGCATATCCCTAAGCATCTTTTTTAAGGCTGGACAAGTGATGACAAATTTTTTCAATTTCTGTTTGTTGTGGAAGGTCTTTATTTTACCTTCATTCATAAATGAGACACTTACAGTATACATTATTCTGGATTGACAGTTTTTTTCTCTTAAGCCTTGGAAACTATATCTTGCCATTCTCTTCTAGACTGTAGGGTTTCTAATGAGAAGTCAGCTTTGAGTCTAATTGGAGATCCTCTGAAAGTAAGCTGGCATTTTTCTGGTGCAAATTTTAGAATCTTTCCTTTATGTTTGATGGTGGAAAGTTTGACTGCAGTGTGTTGAGGTGAAGATCTTTAGTGATCATGTCTATTAGGAGTTCTGTGTGCTGTTTCTACCGGATGCCACTTTCTCCAATTTGGGGAAGTTTTCTGTAATTATTTATCTAAATAGGCTTTCTAGTCCATTCTGTCTTTCCATACCTTCAGGAATTCCTAAGACCTGTATTTTGGATCCTTTGATAGTATCCCATAACACTGTGTTTTTAGGTTTTCTAATTTCTACTTGTATTTTTTGATCTAACTAAGATTTCCAGATTTGCCTTCTAGTTGGAATATTCTTTCTTCTGCCTCCCAAGTCTACTGTTAAGGCTTTCCACCACATTTTTTATTGGATCTATTGAATTTTTCATTTTTAATTTCATTTTGATTTCTCTTTAAAAATTCTCACTCATGTCATGTTTGGTTTTCTTTAGTTCATGGTTTTCCTTCTGATTGCTTTTGAGTAGTACCATGATTAATTTTTTGAATTCCATTTCTGGCATTTCCTCAGTCTCTTAATCTTCACATTTTAATCTTGAAATGCTGCTGTGTTCCTTTGAGGTGGTCAGGCTATGGTATCTTCCTTATTCTTGATTCTTGAATTTCTGCATTTGTTTTTATGCATTTGTCAAGTTGAGTGTTGTTTTTTCCCTCTGATGACTTTTATCTTTGAGCTATGCCTCTGTGGCTTAGTGGAATGTCTGCACTTTCAGTGATTATCAAGAGGTGTGTGGTGAGTGTGGCCAGGGAGCTCTGGTCATGGCTTTAGTGTGGGCCAAGTATCCAGGGTAATCCTCAAGCTGGGCATGGTACATCTCACTGCCCGGATGTTAGCCCCCAGTGTGTTCAGTGCCTCCGTATGAACCACACAAATGATCAGCACAGTCTTCACTATGAGCACAATTTCCACTGCAATGACCTGCTCTAGGTATCCAAGGAGTTCCGAGCCTGTGGAAATGCAGCCAGTGATTGCTCAGAGACTCGGCTACACCCTGCACCTTTCATGTAACCAGGGAGGCCCCATGGTCTCGGCACACAGTGCTCCCACGGTCGCTGGCTGTAGAGGTTTCTTTCTGCCCTGTCAGCCTGCCCAGTCAACAGAGAGCCAGATGTTCTCTGAGACAGCTCTGCCTCGGCGTCTTGATCCTGGGAGACTATGGGTGCCTATCATCCCTACGTGGTTGCCCAGCCACCTCCCAGCTAGGCTCAAAGTCAGTGGGGACCGTGGATTGTTCCCTCGGCTAGACTCTCTGGATCACACGTAAATACAAGAGCCACTGGCCAAATGTTGCTCTCTGCTTGCCACTGCCAAGAAGATGGCGTTCTGTTTCAGCCGGTGGCTCTTCCACAGTTCCCACCCAAACCCAAAATGATGCCTGCTCTTTCTCAGCTGGGCAGCGGGTGCTGCTGTGGGAAGTTGGAGTGAGATAAACGTGCCCCTCCCACTTCCGCTGGGTCAGTGGACAACTGCCAGAAACTGCTGGCCCCCGGGGCTCCAGTCCGGACGCGCATCACACTCTCCCTCTGCCTACATCACCACGGTTATTGCAGTCCAGTCTCACCTCTGTCTCCGAGCTGCCAACCGCGCCTGCTCTCAGCTGCTGCAGTTGTGCGCTGTGTTCGCGTTCATGCCGCACATCCACACCCTGCACACAGCATTCCTCTGCCTCATGTAATCTTCTCAGATTTAGCTCACTTTTCTAGAAACCAACTTGAAAGTGGAAACATTAAAGTTACACGATTCACTCTGTATACAAAACAATTGCTCGGGAGAAGTAAACTGTTCCTGGCGTTATCAAAAGACATGCCGCCCTCCTGAGTGTTCTGAAACCATGTTATGTAACAACTGGCATCTTTGACATGTTGACAGCAGCCATGTGATGAGACTTTATGAAAGTTCTCTCAGCATTATAAAATACCAAAGGTTTTTAAGGTTTTTTTTTTTTTTCAGTTTTATTTATCTTAATTTTCTTTGAAAGGCAGGGAAGTAGAAAGAGGGAGAGGGATGGAAAAGAGAAAGAGAGAGACACACATGCACATAGAGACAGACAAATCTTCTGTTTGCTTTGTTACTTCTCAAATGCCCACAACAGCAAAGCCTGGGCCAGGCTAATACCAGGAGCCCAGAATTCAGTCTGGGTCCCTCTCATGGGTGACCAGGATCCAAGTTGTTGTTATGTGTTCACTTGTTGCCTCTCAGGTTGTGCATCATGCTCGCTCAGAAGCGGAGTAGCCAAGACTCACTTCCAAACACCCTCATATGGGCTTGGCAGCACCCAGAGCAGCTGCTGAGGCCCTGTGCTGGATGCCCTTCCCCTGCATGCCAGTCTAATTCAGTAAGAGTTTTACAGATGCTAATAGTTGGGTTGAGATACAGAGTACTTGGTTGGTTTCCTTGATTTCAGGGGTAGATTTTAGGGGAAGAGAGTGATGACATAAGCCTCAGACAGTTTGTCATGTTGTTTCTCTCTAATGAGCTTTGATAAAAATACCAGGTATCTGTGAGTAGTGACTTCAGTTTTGATAAATTTTGGATAACAATGGGCAGTGAGTTCAGTAAGAGTTCAACAAGAACCGTTCAGCTGTTCTGGGTTGCCAAGTGAAGTTTGCTTGCTCGCCCTAACAGTGACAGTGCTTGGAAGCCACAGGCCACCAGAAACACACATGGAGTCCACCTGTGTTGAATCTGTGGCTTGCTGCTTTGAGGGAGACTGCATGCCAAGAGGGAAGCGTATGTGCAGAGCATAGGGAGAAGGCAGTAGGGGTGGTTTTTCTGTCGCTGAGCTCGTGTTAGGTGACGCAGCTGACAGTTTCAGGAAGCAGGGAGAGGTACTCAGTTATTTTGGAGGTGTTCACAGTGATTTTATTTTTGTCCTTACTCAGATGTGATTATGGAGTGGCCTTATTTTTGTCTCACTTCATCACAGTAATAGTGACCTTGTCTGGAAGGACCTTCTGGCAACACCAAGTCCTGATTGCTAGTGCCAGGCCTGCTCACAGCTCTCCGGGGTTGCATTTCTCTTTCTCGGCCTGTGTGCATGAAGGGGCCTCATCAGGAAATGCTACTGGTTGAGGAAAAGGAGGAAATATCTTTAAACAGGGATGAAAGTTTACTCTAAAACTTTGGTTAGAGTCTACTCACTGAGGCAAGGAAGGGAGTTGGGCCCTCTTGTATTCCAAGTAGCAAGAAAATAAATTGACCCTCCTGAAAGTTCTAGGGCAAACCTTTGAGTCAGACAGTATTGATTTTAAACTCTGATATTGGTGTATAGATCCTGAGGCTCTGGGTCATCTCATCAAGCTGCAAGTTCACGCTGTGGGTGAACTTTCCGTTATGATCATGACTTCTTCCTGTTACTTATTTAAAAACACCTCATTTTTTAAAAGTCTAAACTTTAAATTAGCTGTTAATGAGGTCAAATAGTTGTTAATATAATACTGCATGATAAAAGTTTTATAAAATGAGGAACAAACCATAAGCCTATTAACTAATCCAACTACAGTTACTTCATTATTTTATATTTTTCATGTACATTTAAAAATAATTTTCATTATACAAACACAAAACTTATAATCAGCTGTTTTGCTTTATTTTTTTAAATATTTATTTTGAATTGACATATAATATTTGTACACATTTATGGGATATAGTATGCTAGTGCAATGTATACAGCATGTAATGATTAAATTAAGACAATTCGTATTTCTGCCTCAAACATTTAGCGCTTCTTTGTGTTACAAATCTTCATATTCTTCATTTGTGTTTTTTTTAAACATTTATTCATCTATTTGAAAGTCAGAGTCACAGAGAGAGAAGAGGCAGAGAGAGAGAGAGAGAGAGAGGTCTTCCATTTACTGGTTCACTCCCCAGATGGCCGCAATGGCCAGAGCTGCGCTGATCCAAAGCCATGGAGCCAGGAGCTTCTTCCTCGTCTCCCATGGGGGTGCAGGGGCCCAAGGAGGCCTGCTTTCCCAGGCCATAGCTGAGAGCTGGATCAGAAGTGGAGCAGCCGGGACTAGAACCGGCACCCCTATGGGATGCTGGCACTTCAGGCTAGGGCATTAACCCACTGCGCCACAGTGCCGGCCCCCATTTCTGTTTTTTTTTTTTTTTTTGAGATATAAGAAATGATCAGCTATAATACTGTATAACAGTACTGTGCTATAAAACACTAGAACTAATTTCTTCTGTCACCTGTGTTTGGGTACTAGTTACCCCATCTCTCTCTTCCTGTCTCCCAACCCTTCCTCCTCTCTAATAATCATTAGTCCATTTCTCCTGTTCTGTGATTATGGGATTTACTTATTTACTGCTTCCCAAAGGATTGGGAACATACACTTTGTCTTTCTGTGCCCAGGTTAATTACTTAATATGATGCCATCCAGTTCTGTCCATATTACCACAACTGACATGCTTAAATGTGACTAAATAATGTTCTGTTGTAACTGTCAATACATACCACATCCTCTGAACCCATACATCTGTTGATGAATGCCTTAGCTGAAATGTGTTAAAATAAGCATGGGATTGCAAGTATCTTTTGATACAAAAATTTTGGTTCTTTCGTATGTGTGAAGGATCTTCAAAAAGCTCTGGGAAATGTATGTATGAAAAAATATTTGCATAGATTTCAAACTTTTAGCAGCAAAATAAGCTTATCTTTTGATTCCATTTACCATGGACTTTTTGAAGTGCTCTGCAGCAGAGAGTTTGCTGGCTCTCACAGTCATTTAGTTTTTAGGAGAACCTGTATACTGTTTTCCACAGGGCTGTCCTCGTCTTTGTTCCCACTGACAGAGTGTAGGAGTCCTACTTTCTCTGCATCGTTGCAGTACTTGCTATTTTTTGTCTTTTTGATGACAGCTGTTCTAACTATGGTGAGATGGTATCTCATTGTGGTTTTGATTTCCATTTCCCTGGTGGTTCATGACATGCAGCATTGATTTCATTCAAGAAGGAACTTGGAAAAGTTTATGGAAAATGAAATCAAAAGATGTTTATTTTGGTATGAAGAGTTGGAAATCTGTGTATAGTTTCTTCGTAAAATGTATTTTCCATGAACTATTAAAAGAACCATCATACTTGTTGGCTATTTTGCGTGAGAACCTATGAAAAATGTCTATTCAAATCATTTGCCCATTTTTGAATTGGATTGTTTGTCTTTTTGCTGTTGAGTTGTTTGAATTCCTTTTATAGTCTGGATTTATTCCCTGTTGGATCAATAGTTTGCAAAAGTTTTCTCCTTTTTTGCATCTTATCTCTTATTCTGTTAATTGTTTGATTTCCTGTGTAGAAGCATTTTAGTTTGACACATTAATCCTTTATCAGTTTTATAGCTTGCAAATATTTTTTCCCATTCGTTCAATTGCATCTTCACTTTGTTGAATAATTTTTGCAGTGCAGAGGCTTCTTAGCTTGATGTAATCCCATTTGTCTATTTTTCCTTTTATTGCCTGTTTTTCTGGAGTCTTTTCAAAGTACTCTTTGCCTATCCAAATGTCATACAGAGCTACCTGATGTTTTCCTCCAGTAATTTGAGGATATCAAGTGATAAATTTAGATCCTTGATCCGTTGTGAGTTGATTTTTGTATAAGGTGAAAGGTAGGAGTCTTGTTCCTGTATGCAGAGATTCAATTTTCCCAACACCATTTGTTGAAGACTACCCTTTCTCCATGAATTGATTTTAGCTCAGTTGTCAAATATTAGATAGTTTTACCTGCATGGATGAATTTCTGTGTTTTTTATTCTGTTCCATTGGTCTACAGGTCTGTTTTTGCGCCAGTACCTGACTGTTTTGATTTTAACTACCCTGTAGTATTTCTTGAAATGTGATATTGTGATGCCTCCAATTTTGTTTTGCTATTTAAGATTGCTTTAGCTATTCAGGGTCTTTATGTTTCCATATGAATTTTTAGCATCTTTTTTTTTCTAAATCTGAAAAGAATGTCCTTGGTTTTTGAATTGAGATTGCACTGGTAAATTGCTTTGGGTAGTATGAACTTTTTTTGATACCAATTTTTCAGATCCGTGAACATGGAAGATTTTTTAATTTCTTGTGTCTTTTTCTATTTTTTTCTTTCATGTTTTATCATTTTCATTATAGAATTCTTTTACTTCGTTGGTTAAATTTATTCCAAGATATTTAATTTTTTTGTAGCTGTTTTGAACGGGATTGATCTTAGAAGTTTTTCCTCAGCAATGGCATTTTTCGTGTATTCAGAGGTTACTGATTTTCATGTGTTGCTTTTATGTCCTATAACTTTACCAAACTCTTTCATGAATTTCAGTATTTTATTAGTGGAGGTTTTGGTTCCTCTATTTATAGAATCATGTTACCTGCAAACAGGGATAATTTGGCTCCTCCTTTTCAATTTGTACCCGTTGTTTCTTCTTCTTGCTTGATCGCTCTGACTAAATCTTCAGAACCAAATTGATTAGCAATGGTGAAAGTGGGCATCCTTGAAGATCTGACTGTAAAACGCCTTGGGGAAGATACTTTCTGATTGAGTCTACTTGGGGCCTTTTGAGCTTCCCAGATCTAGATTTCAATGTCTATTTCAAAACTTAGGAAGCTTCAGGTGTTATTTTGTTAAATAGGATTTTCAGTGCTTTCTTCCGTCTCTTCTTCTGCTATGTTCTCATAATATGAATCAATGTGTGTTTGCTTTATAATATCCCAAAAGTTTCAAAAACTTTATTCTTTTTGTAAAAAGCTCTTTATTTTTACTTGAAAGGCAGACACACACACATATACACACACAGTCATAGGGATGGGAAGTGGAAAAAGAGACAGAGAGACAATAAGATATTTCATAGGGAGTTCATTCCCCAAGTGCCTGGACAGGGATGAGCCAGTCTGAACTCAGGAGCCTGGAATTCAATCCAAGTCTCCTAGATTGTTGTCAAGGATCAAGTACTTGAGCCATTGTCTGCTGCCTCCCAGGGTGCACATTAGCAGGAAACTAGAAAGAAAGAGGAGTAGCTGGGACTCCAGTAAAGCTCTCCAGTATGAGATACAGGCATTCCAGGGATTGTCTTAACTACTGTACCAAAACCACTCCTCTTGATACTTCTTAATTCACTTCCCTCTTTGTCTCACTGGGTTATTTCAAAAGACTTACATTCAAGTTCAGAAATTCTCTCTTCTACTTGACCTAGACTGTGTTGAAGGTCTCACATATACTGTTTTTATTTTGTGGATTTTGTTAGCTCAAGATTTCTGTTATTGTTCTTTTTTTATAATTTCTATTGCTTTGTAGAATTCTCATTCAGATCCTGTGTTGTTTTGTTCATTTCGCTAAATTAGTTTTCTCTTGCATCCTGCTGAGCAACACAGATTCGAAGCTTCCATGTTATTTCTTCACCTGTAAGGTTGATGGTGCCCTGCTAGTGCTTTAGTGGAGGTGTTTGTGGAGGTAACGTTGTGACTTTGTAGGGGAAATTAGACTCCAAATATGAATAATATCAGCTGAAGTTCATACTTGATCATAAAGATAGGATTAAGTCTCAAAGGGATCACATAAATAAGACTAGTGTCCACTAATAATAATTGATAGAATTAAAAAGGAGAGACCATTCCAACATGGGAAGCAGGATACATAGCAGGCTCAGAATTGCAAATGCCCTAAACAGCACTCTGGCCTGAGAATCAGCCCTTAAGGTATTGGGATCTGGCTAAAAAACCCATGAGAATTTCTCAGGCATGGAAAGCCAAGACACTGTGGCAAAAAATAAATAAATAAATAAATAGAAGATCTCTGTGCATGAGATCTCAGCGGGAAGAATGGGCCATCAAAGGAGGTGCCTTTCTCTGAAGGAAGGAGAAAACTTCCACTTTGACTATGGCCTTGTCTAAATAAGATCGTAGTTTGTGAACTCAAGAGGCTTCCATAACCTTGGCAGCTCAGGACAAGAGCCTCGGGCGATTACTGACGTCATAATTAAGAGTGTCAATTGTTAAATCAACAATGGGAGTCACTGTGCACTTACTCCCCCTGTAGGAGCTCTGTCTTTAATGTGTTTTACTATGCGAATTAACGGTAAAGCTAGACTTCAAACAGTACTTTATACTTTGTGTGTCTGTGTGGGTGCAAACTGTTGAAATCTTTACTTAGTATATACTAAGTCGATCTTCTATATATAAAGATAATTAAAAATGAATCTTAATGAAGAATGGGATGAGAGAGGGAGTAGGAGGTGGGATGGTTTGCGGGTGGGAGGGTGGTTATGGGGGGGAAACCGCTATAATCCAAAAGTTGTACTTTCAAAATTTATATTTATTAAATAAAAGTTTAAAAAATTATGCATCATCACAAGTCACATGGAAGCAAGTGGTGTTGGCAATGATGCTGGGGATGTGGGGTGCAGAGGGTCCTGTCCTCACAATCAAGTGGGTGCTAATTCTGAGACTGTGACAGGATCAGTCATGATCCTGGAGCTGTAGTCCTGGAGCTGCCTGTCCTCAGGCCTATCCTGAAGTCCTACCAGGTCACTGGGGCTTTTGGTAGCACCAGCACCAATTCCAGAGCCTCAGAGCCAGTCCTCGGGTCCCACCAGGTGATCACCTACGGCACCAGGCTTGTGACAGCAGCAGCTATGACCCTGGTGCTGTGAGTTGCAGAGAGGCCTGTCCTCAAACCCTGTGAGTGGATTACAGGGGATACTGTGGCTTCTGCCTCTGGCAGCTGCAATGCAGGGGATGCCTACTAGCCCCTACAGCAGGATGGACTCTGTCAGTGGTTTTCCTAAATATCACGGTGCTGTCACATCTTGGGCTTTGGGTGGCAGAGGGGTTCAATGTAAGTTTCTTCTCTGCAGTTAAGCAGTCACACAGTCACAGGCCCTCCCCACGCTGGGTTTGGAGCCCGTGAGGATGTGTGACATTCTCACGCGTAGTTAGGTCTGCTGGCTCACGGCGATGACAGAGGTCACTAGGGCTTTCCTGC
Organism: Lepus europaeus; assembly: GCF_033115175.1. Taxonomy (NCBI): domain Eukaryota; kingdom Metazoa; phylum Chordata; class Mammalia; order Lagomorpha; family Leporidae; genus Lepus; species Lepus europaeus. The sequence goes on from NC_084838.1 coordinate 72,364,596, forward strand.
CTACCTCTTTCTAGAAATGTGAAATCCCCTCTGGCTGTGGAACCAGAGTGGCAGTTGCCGTATACCTTCTTCCTGTCTCTGGGTTGCCATTTGTGTGGTGTTGAGGGTTCCTGTAACTCCTTTGCTGAGTTCTAGTGCTCACCCTCAGTCACCTTTCTCCAAGCACGGTTGTTTCCTTTGTTGTTTTGATTCTTCACTGTGTTGGAAGCAAGCACACGGTCCCTCTCTTCAATGTCTTTACCCCTTGCTACTGTACTCTGTAATGTGCTGTTTGATCTCACACCTGTGCTTTTTCATGTAACTACAGAATCATTTTAATGGTTATTTTTCATGGTTGCATAAAATTTAAAGTAATGTTTTCTTATACTGATAGAAATATATAAATGTTTTCTTATTTCTTAAATATAAATAGCGTTAGCATAAAGATTTTGCAGGCTTACAGGATTTTCTTTCTTCCTTGAGAGGATTGGTATTTCAACATAGAAAGTTTTAAGATACTCTGTATCCTTGAGGTCTGGAATTTTGCCAGAATATGAATGCCTCTCTCTTTTTTTGGATGATGCAGCCTGGACTTCATTAGGTGTTTTCTGTCTGAAAATTCAGATTTGATTTTCCAAGGAACTTCTCTTTTTTCAGTCTTGTTTCTTCATTGTTTGTTCCCTTTTTTCTTTCTAGGATGTTTCCTATCCTTGTCTTATTTCCTATTGTCCATACTTCTTATCTTTGACCTCAAAGGTATTAGATCTTTGTATTTCTGCCTTGTGGGTTTGCTTTATTTCATCCTTTTCATCTTCTAGGCTGTTGAATCCGAGCATCAACAGTGATTGCCCTCCCCGTAAACCATCCACTGATATTTTAGAAAGTAAACTCTATGCTCTAGTAGTTATTTTTCATGTGTTAATCGCAGGATTTTTAAAGTTCCGTTGTCCTGATTTTTTAAGTAGATTGCCCTGGGTCTGCTCATTCCGACAGGAACCTGCTTCCATTCTTCTTTATTCAATGCTCTCTGACTGCTGAGCCCTGAGCACCTCTCATTTTTCTCCGCCATTCACTGGAGTTCAGCATAGGGATACCCTCCCTGGCTTGGAGGGTGGAACAGGATTGTGAGCATGACAGAATGTGTGCTGTTCTATCCTGGCAGCTGGCTGGGTTCAGTGAGACATTAGCACCCCCTTTTTACAGCTCAGGGAGAAGGAGAGGGAGAAGGAGAGAGGGGGAGAGGGAGGGAGGCTCTCCATACCTCTCTCAGGCTTAGGAAGAGCCCCGACTCTTCTTCCTGCTACTCCCTGGCTCCTTTTAGTCTGATGAGACTGGCCGATGTCACCCTTCCTCACAGTGCTCCAGGGAGCCTCATGGATCAAGCTCTTTCCCAGAGTTGGTTGCTGCAGGTTCCTGGTCTGATATGATCTTTTTCTGTCCTCTCTGCACCCAGCCTCGGAAGTGACCCAGAGGATTAATGCACTACCCTAGGGTGCAGTTTGCTTATTCACTGCCTGGAGTGAATCTGGACTTGGACTGTGAGATTCACTGAGTGGCATTTTGTGTGTAGGAGAGGCAGGATGCATTAATACACTATCTAACTAGATACTTGTTGCCATGCCATCCATAATTGATATTTTTATCCAGTTATTTATTCCAATAATTTTGAAATCACTTAATAAAATTCTATATATTTTTTGGATGGGGCAGAGTAAATTGACAACTGTCAAATGGTTAGTCATGGAAGATAGGACTCTATTTAAGCCCTTTTGAAGTTTTATCATTTTTCATGTATAAGCTCATACACTTCTCATTAAGACTATTTTCAGATACTTTGTTGTGGTTATAGATTATATTTCTTATATTTTTTCTTATATTTTCTCTTGAATAATGCTAATCATATTATTACGATTTTCAAGATGCTGTTTTAGAGTAATTTTGTTTTATTTATTTGACAGAGTTAGACAGTGAGAGAGGGAGACAGAGAGAAAGGTCTTCCTTCTGTTAGTTCATCCCTCAAATGGCTGCTACGGCCGGAGCTACCCCAATCCAGAGCCAGGAGCCAGGTGCTCCTTCCTGGTCTCCTGTGCGGGTGCAGGGCCCAAGGACTTGGGCCATCCTCCACTGCCCTCCCAGGCCACAGTAGAGAGCTGGCCTGGAAGAGGAGCAACTGGGACTAGAACCCGGCACCCATATGGGATGCCAGCGCTGTAGGCGGAGGATTAACCAAGTGAGTCATGGCGCTGGCCCCTTTACAGTAAGTTTTGAAAGATTCATTTGTTTATTTGAAACTCAGAGTAATAGAGAAGGAGATAGAAAGAGAGGGATCTTCAGTCCACTGGGTCACTTGCAGGATGGAGGGTTGTTGGGTGGGAGGGAAGTTATGGGTTGGGGGAAGCCATTGTAATCCATAAGCTGTACTTTGGAAATTTATATTCATTAAATAAAAGTTTAATAATAAAAAAAAAAGATAGCTGCAATGACCACTGGTGGGCCAGGCTGAAGCCAGAAGCTTTGTCTGGGTGTCCCAGCTGGTTGGCAGGGCCCAAGGCATTTGGGCCATTCTCCACTGTTTTTCTCAGGGCAGTAGCAGGGAGCTGATTGGAAATCAAACAGCCGGGACACCAACCAGCGCTCATAAGAGATGCCGGCATCACAGACAGTGGCTTTACCTTCTACGTCTCAACTCCAGCTCCTAGAATTAGTTTTTAACCCTGGATATAGTTTAGAATCTGGGGTGAGCCCCATTCTCAGCAATTCAGATTCAAATCCAGGCTGTTCTTTTATATATTATTATTTTTTAATAAAGTGCCCCTGAAATACCGCCTAGGAGATGTAATAACAATTACCTTCTAGACATTCTCTAAGGTTGGAGCCCTTCCTGGGTTTCTTTGCATACTGCAAGCTGACTTGGGCAGTGAGAGCTTCCGAACCGCTCACTTCCAAGGCCTCCCCTGCCTCCACCACAGGTAGTTAAGGGCTTCCTCCTGGGCTCATGCTGCCTGGACCAGCTCTTCACAGGGAAGATTTTGATTTTCACTTCTTTTTTTTTTTATTTTATTTGTTTATTTTAGAGGTAGAGTTACAGTGAGAGGGAGAGATAGAGAGAAAGTCTTCCATCTGTTGGTTCACTTCCTAAATGGCTGTGACACCCGGAGCTGAGCCGATTGGAAGCCAGGAGCCAGGAGCTTCTTCCAGGTCTCCCACAAGGGTGCAGAGACCCAAATGCTTTGGCCATTTTCCACTGCTTTCCCAGGCCATAGCAGGAAGCTGGATCGGAAGAGGAGCAACCAGGACTAGAACTGGTGCCCATATGGGATGCTGGTGCCACAGACAGAGGATTAGCCTACTGCACCACAGCAACGGCCCCATCACTTCCTTTTTTGAAGTAGCTATAAATAAAATGCTCATGAAGTACTGTGATGCTGCACACGATATGAAAGCAGTCTATATTTTTATTTCTCTATCCTCCTTTTAATTCCTCAGAACAAAGATGACTGTTTCAATATATTTTATTTTATTTTATTTTGTAAGATTTGTTTTTTGACAAAGTAACAGAGAGAGAGAGAGAGAGAGAGAGAGAGAGAGACAGAGATATCTTCTATCTATTGTTTTATTCCCCAAATGGCCACAGTAGCCAAGCTGGGTCAGCCTGAGACCAGGAGCCCAGAACTCCTGGAGATATGTAACCTCCCACATGGATATAGGAACCCGAGGACTTGAGCCATCTTCCACTGCTTTCCCAGATGCATTAGCTGGGAACTAGATTGGGAACAGAGCTTCCAGGACTTCCAGGACTTGAATCAGTGTTACAGGAGATGGCCTAACCCTCTATGCAACAATGCTAGCCCCAGATATTTAATTTTTTTTAAAAGTATGTATTTTTATTTTATTAGAGAGAGAGGGAGGAGAGGATGGGAGAGGAGAGAGAAGCGTTCCATCTGCTGGGTCTCTGCCACCGTTGGGGATGGGCCAGGGTGAAGCCAGGAACTCAGTCCAGGTCTCCCATGTGGTGACAGGGACTCAAGTACAGACGTCATCTACTGCCTTCCCAGAGTGTGCGTTAGTAGGAAATTGGATTGGAAACAGTGTAGGTATGACTCAAGCCAGGCACTCCAACATGGGACGTGGGTGTCGCAAGTGGTGACTTCAGGTACTGAGCTAAACACAAACCCCCAGAGATGACTAGTATAAGTAGAGGGGTAAATAAAGCAGGATACGGACTGATCCAATTCCTCTGATCTCCATGACTCTCCCCAAAATGACTTGGGGGTCATGAGCCATCACAGAGACCTTACTTCTTATCTGAAGCAGACAATTCAAGGATTTATTGTGTTACTAATCAAGGAATTTAAGGAAATTAAGAATAATAGCTACTTGTTTTCTTAAATTGGTAATGCTCTCACATCACACACAGAAAGTAAGGCATAAGCCGGTGCCGCGGCTCACTAGGCTAATCCTCCGCCTTGCAGCGCCGGCACACCGGGTTCTAGTCCTGGTCGGGGTGCCGGTTCTGTCCCGGATGCCCCTCTTCCAGGCCAGCTCTCTGCTGTGGCCCAGGAGTGCAGAGGAGGATGGCCCAAGTCCTTGGGCCCTGCACCCCATGGGAGACCAGGAGAAGCACCTGGCTCCTGCCATCGGATCAGCGCGGTGCGCCAGCCGCAGCGCGCCTACCGCGGCGGCCATTGGAGGGTGAACCAACGGCAAAAGGAAGACCTTTCTCCCTGTCTCTGTCTCTCACTGTCCACTCTGCCTGTCAAAAAAAAAAAAAAAAAGAAAGGCATAAGTCATTTTCCTGCCCTTGACTTTATAGCCCAATCCCCTTTCCCAGAGGAGACTGTAGTTATTAGTTGCTGTAAATTCTTGAGCAGAGTTGACAGCTTTTTCTGTAAAGGGCCAGCTAATAAATATTTTAGCCTGTGCAGACCACCAAGTCTCTATAACTATTCAACCCTACTATTGTTACGTGGAAGCAGCCAGACAGCATAGAGTGTGTCTGTGTTTCAAGAAAGCTTTATTGATGGATGTTGAAATTTAAACTTTATATACATCTCAGGAAATGATATTCTTCTTCTTCTGAATTTACTCTTTTGTCAATTTTTTTTTCAATCCTAATAAAATACAGAGGAGACACTGATGAATACAAAGTGACAGGTGGAAGGAGTAAGTTCTGGTGTTTTATTGTACATATAATTGACTATTCTTAAGAACAATGTATATTTCAAAATAGCTGAAAGCAATTTAAATATTCTTACCACAAGGAAATGATGACTGTTATAGGTATAGATACCCGAATTACTCTAATTTGATCATTTCATGATGTATATATACACTGAATGTTTAGTAACATATAGTGAAACATCATACTGTGCCTCATAAATATGCACAATTAAAGAGCTGAAAAATGTAATAACATCATTTTTAACTTAAAAACATAATTAACCTAGATATACAGATGTGTATATATATTTTTTGTACAGTTCATAATAAAAACAGAGGATGGACTAAATTTGGGCCTTGGGCCATAGTCTGCTACACCTGTTTCAAGAGTCATTCTGTGCATATTAACCATTCTGTGCATATTAATCATATATATACATATATATGCATACACACATATATACATATATGTAACTTCTGTTTTATTGTTTGCTTATAAATAGGCTCTGTAACATATATATTGTTCTTCTCCGGGCTTTTTCAAATGTTGTATACAACATTTTTAATTTATTTGAAAGAGAGAGAGAACTTGCAGGAGCACAGTCACCTGAGTCATTCCTGCCGCCTCCCAGGGTCTGCATCATCAGGAAGAAGAAATCCGAATGCAGAGCCAAGTATTGAATCTAGGTATTCTATTGTAGGGCATAGCCATCTGTGGATTTTTCCCATTGAGATTTCTTGTGGTCATTTCATACCACTTTGTACAATTCCCTCTTTCGTTTTTGTGAGTCATGTGATGTTTAGTCACATGCTGTGATGTATTGAGGAACAGGATTCCTTCTCCTTCAACTTCACAAGTAATACTACAGTCGATACTCTTTTTTTTTTTTTTTTTTTTTTTTTTTTTTTTTTACAGAGTGGACAGTGAGAGAGAGAGACAGAGAGAAAGGTCTTCCTTTGCTGTTGGTTCACCCTCCAATGGCTGCCGCGGCAGGCGTGCTGTGGCCAGCGCACCGCGCTGATCCAATGGCAGGAGCCAGGTGCTTCTCCTGGTCTCCTATGCAGGTGCAGGGCCCAAGGACTTGGGCCATCCTCCACTGCACTCCTGGGCCACAGCAGAGAGCTGGCCTGGAAGAGGGGCAACCAGGACAGAATCCGGCGCCCCAACCGGGACTAGAACCCAGTGTGCCGGCGCCGCAAGGCGGAGGATTAGCCTAGTGAGCTGCGGCACCGGCGATACTCTTTTTTTTTTTTTTATAAAGACTTCCTTTTTAACGATTAATTTTGATTTATTTCAAAGAGTTACAGAGAGAGAGGGAAAGATTGAGAGATCTTCCATGCAATGGTTCACTCCCCAAATGGCAGCAGTGACTGGGGCTGGGCCAGATTGAAGCCAGAAGCCTGGAGCTTCATCCAAATCTCCCTTGTGGGTGCAGGGACCCAAGCACTTGGGCCATCTTTCACTGCTTTCCCGGGCCATAGCAGAGAGTTGGGTAGGAAGTGGAGTGGCTGGGACGGCAACCGATGTCCACATGGGATCCCAGTGCCACAGGCAGAAGCTTAACCTACTATGCCACAGCACTGGCCCCAGGAGAGACTCTTAACACTTGCCTTTGTGAACCTCCATGATCCTGTTTGTAGAATAAATTCACAAAAGAATAATCAGACTAACAATTCACCATTGAAGTAAAGTTTTTGACCAGAGAATTGGAGATGCCTGTTAAAGTTTTCCTTTCCAGCTCACAATAGTATCTTGGGTTGTTTTGATTTTGAAATCACCTGTTAATAAGGATCCTGGGGAATGTGGACAGAATTTGTAGGAACAGGCACAACTTACCTACCAACGAAAGGGGAAGGCTTAGGCGGTGGGCTAATCCCTCAGTGTGCTCCTAAGTCTCCCATTGACCTGTCAATGTGGATTAGCCACTCCCTTAGCACCCACAAGGGCTGCCTGGCATCCCAGAGTTGCACAGGAGAGAGCCAGAGGATTTGGAATGGGACATGACAGGAAGAAATGTTCATGGTTTACAAAAAGATTACCCCTCCTCAAAAGATCATGACCAAATTTTTACAATAAGCTTTATTTAAATGGCGTATCAATGTCATCTAAGTGAATCTTATGGAGTCATTTATCATAGTTCACCCTACAGTGATTTGTTTTAGTGCTTATACTTTGGGCTGGTGTTTGATAAGTTCTATTTACGCATATGAAAAGGTTTTGTATTCAGGATAATCAATGCCACAAAAAGCACAAACAGTAGATAATTCAAATTCATGTGGATCACTGTTTCAGCAAATAACTTAGTCACTCTAGGCTTCTATTTTCTCACTTTGAAATGAGTGTGTTGACATGCACACTTCCTAAGTAGGTGATCAGGAGAAGCCCAACAGATGGAAGTCCATCAGGACGGGGACAGGGTCTGCTTCGTCTAATTCTGGTGTTCTCTGCTGCTTAAAAGACTGTATGACACACAGAAGACATGCAGGAAGCAGCTGTTGAGTGAGGACAAAATGAGCATGTGCAGTGAGCGGATAGCAGAAACGTTTGCTGTGGCATTTGTTGTAGAATCTTGTTGTCTAACCCAACAGTCACTCTTTCTTCTGCCTTCATAACAGAACTGAGTTAAAGTGTCTGTGCTCCTGCACGTTGCCCTAAGTCTCAGGGAACGTGACCTTCAAGCACAGCACTGGAAGGTGGTGCTGGCTGATCAGAGGGATTCTGTTTTTCTTGCGATTGGTTGATTGGCCTAAGCGTAGGCGTGTGGTGAAATCCTGGCTTCGGATACCTTAGGGGGAAATTGCTGCTAGGATCATCCCTGGGAAAGTGCCCTCACTGGTAAGATGGGATTCCTTAAAGAAAGCATTTTCGCCTTGTATTTATTTGTCTTCTGAAATTACTGTTGCCATCCTGAAATCATGAGTCATTGTGAGGACAAGCTGGGATGCACAAGGTAATGTAGCAGACCAACGCAAGGTCTGGGTGCATGATGACTCTTGGGAGCCTCTGGGGCAGTCAGCTCTGGAACAGCTCTCTTTCTGGATTTTTAATGAGTAAAATGATAAATTCTTTATGGTACAGACAAGTTTATTTTTATTACTTGCGGCCCAGACCATCCTAATAATATGTCACTCTCATAGTCACTGTGCAGTTGACTGGGGAAAATTTGAGAGTCCTCATTCATTATTCATTATATCTTGGAACATAATGAGAACATAAAGGCACATTTTCTTTTGTCCTTTCTCATGTTATAAAGAATTTTAAGAAGCAAAACTTAGTAAATAGGGAAGAGTCTAGCATTGACTTCAAATATCCTCCCATGATTTATAAAATCTACAATGAGTAGGTCTATTTTAAAAAAATCATTTATCAGGACAGATATTGTAGAATATTGCCACTTTAAAAAAAAGATTTATTTATTTGAAAGGCAGAATGACAGAGAGAGGGAGGGGCAGAGAATCTTCTGTCGCTTGTTCGCTTCTGAAATGGCCACAACAGCCAGGGCTAGCCAGGCCAAAGGCAGTATCCCCAGTGGGGTCTCCTACATGGGTGGCAGGGGCCCAAGTACTTGAGCCATCTTCTGCTGCTTTCTCACGTACAGGTTCTTCCAGCAAGGAGCTATCAAAGCTGAGTAGCTGCACTGCTATATAGAATGCCTGTGTCACAAGCAGTGGCTTAACGTGCTGCACCACCATGTCACTAGGCTCCAAATTCATAAGCTCAAATGGGGTAACATTATAACTAATAATGCAGCTTTTTTTAACTTTGATTTTTTTTTTTAAGTTGTAGGTAAGCAGAAGTCATTCTAAATTCTACATAGGGTCTTCAAAAAATTTTGTGAAAATGCATATTATTTAAAAAAAAACTATACAGGGATTTCAAAATACTCTTACACCAAAATAAACTTATCTTTTAATTACATTTCCACAAACATTATTTTGAGTGTTCCACAAACACTAGTTTGAGGGTACTATTCCATGTACCCTCATGCATGGAATCTAAGGCAAGAACAAGTTTCTAACATTAACAACTGAATCAATAAATACAGGTAAAACACCCACAGCTATTGGGATCCATACAATAGAGGAATGTCAATAATGTCAATTCAGTATTTACTCGGAGTCCCACCCTCAGCAGGAAGTTGTGTGCTGAAGCTAGCTCACTGGAAGTCCAGGCCTCTACATGATTAGCTGCTGTAGTACTAAGGGAGCACATTATAGGATTAGCTGAGGATAAACTATTATTAGACCTGTCAATATTTGTTAACTGCTGGATAACACTGCTACATTCATTTCATCTTTGCCTCAGTACAGTATCTCTCTCTTGCTCTCGCTCTCTCTCTTTCTCTCTTGCTCACTCATACTCACACACACATATATTTTGGACTTTGGCAGTGGGTCATGGTGAACATTTGTCTAAAACACGCTGCAAGCTTAATTTTTAGGTACACTGAATTTTCCCAAGATCATGGGTGACAGGTGTGCAAAACCCTGCCCTGGTGCTCTTATTCCCAAGCAATCTTTGCTGATAGAAGGCACCATGCAGCTGTAAGCGCTGACTCCCACACAATAGAGGTTCTTACATAAAAACACAGCAGCTCTCTGATTGTGCTAGAAGAAAAGATCTTTGAGACCTTGATTGACAGGTTCTACCAGTTGCAACAAAGACTTCCCATTGAGTCACGTGATCTTGACATTCTTAGCCATGAGCTGTCAGCTTTTTTGATCTTATAACCACTATTATTTCATTTCATTTATTTTCTCTTCCCCTACCATGTTTTGGACCCTGGCCATTTCCCCTCCCTTTTGCTTTCCTCTGGGTTTCAGGAATTGTAAATTTCATGTTGCACCAATATGAAAGTGGGCTTTCAGCTTTCTGCAAACACAAAGCCCTTCTCAATCGTAAAGGCACCAGTTGCAGATAGCGAGACATGCCAGATCCTATTCTGTTAAAGTCTAGAATTCTTCAGAGGCTGGCTTATTTCCATGTGAAGTTAATTGCATACTTCAAATCCATCACCGAAATTGGTTCCATTGATGGGAGAACCCTTTTGTGATGAAAAAAAGATTGAGGTTTAGAATCAAGCTGGCTCGAGTTCACAAAGTACCTCTGTCACTCTGTAATTGTGACTTTACCCAGATAATTGGTAAGTAAAAGATAAGCCTCAGTTTCTGCACTGTCAAATGGTGTATTAATGCCAGCCTGGTGATGATTAAATGAGAGACGATATGTGAGGCAGGTGAACACTCAGTCATTCTGCAAACAGTTATTGAGTATTGCTCTGTTCCAGGCATATGTCGAAACAGGAAATTATAAATCAAATATGGCACAGTGCCTGATCTCAAAGAGCTTGCAGTCCACAGTGGAGGGCAGATGTGTTCATCAAGTGCAGAGGAGGCTGGAGGTCGCGATGTAGCTGGTGGCACAGTGACAGAGGAGCCTGCCCTAGGATGATGGCCCCACCAGAGCACAGGCTGGACAAGAAGTGAGGGGAAGAGTGGATTAGGCTGAGGGGAAACCATGCACAAAGCCAACCAGGTAGCTAGAGCATGAACAGTTATCCTGGGGCCGCATGACTGGATGGAATGAAGTGATGGAGGTAGTGACAGGAGAATGCAAAGAAATGCTTAGGAATCCCATAATCAAGGGCCTCGTGCGCTGAGATGGTGAAGTCGGAACTTGATCAGGTCACTTGGCTACACAGCCTGAAAGTGGTAGGTAGACCTAGGGTGGGACCCAGTTATTGAAATCTCGGGGCTGGATGTTCTCCACTCTAGGCTCCTATCGCATGTGGGACTGTGACCAGTGACCTTAACCTCGCTGCCTGCTGCGGTCACCTCTAAAGGTGCAGTCCGGAGGAGAGAGTGTGACGACAAGTATAGTCTTAGTATGCCTTTGTGGGGGGAGGCACAGACAGATCCACTGAGGATGCTGGCCTGAGAATCAGTGGCTTGCCTGGGTAATGTAGTTAGCCCATGAGTTCTAGAGCAGAGAGAGTCTGGGATTAGGTACTGAAAAAAACCCAGGAGAAGGTGCAAAGCCCATCTAAAAGTGAGTGAGGGCTAGGAATGCAGGATGACACCCATGGGGCAAGCAACAGGTAAACAGGTGCAGAGAAGAAAGGCAGGAAGACACATTGCAAAGAGGGAGAGAACCAGGGCCTCCTAGCCAGGGCTGGGAAGCTCAGGGCTCCTTATATGTTTAGTGCTGGCTATGGAGGACACGCACGGGTGCCTTGCCCTCGTTAAAACGCATGAGGTCTGCCCGTGCAGTGTAATGGAAGTAGCTTTGCAGTACACCACACCCATACCCCGTTGAGGGAACATTGGCTTCCTTCTTAGCATGTGTTTTTCTTTCTTATGTCCTGAGGCCCTCCAATGGGACAGTGCCATTTGAACATTTACATTATAAAAATTCTCATGATTGTAATGCAGCCTTCAAATTAATTTGAATAGTCATTTGTTGAAACTGACTGCCCGAGGACATTATACTATCTTGGTTTTCTAAAGAACATCCTTGTCCCAGAAAAACTAGGTGAGATAGCATTTGCATTTAGGGAAATTAGATGGCAGAAGAGGAAAGACAAAGATCCAAGAAGACATCATTCCAGCTGCTTTCTGGGCTTGATGTCAAATCCACTGAAGGAGGTTTTCTGGGATAGGTGTTTGGCATAAGATTCGAGATGCCAGCTGGGATGCACCTGGATTCAAGTCCTGGCTTCACCCAATTCCAGCTTCTTGCAGATGTGCACTGTGGGAGGCAGCCGGTTATGGCCGAAGTCAAGTCCTTGCCACCCACTTGGGAGACCTGGATTGAATTCTTGACTTCTGGCTTTGGACTAGCTCAGCCCTCGCTATTGCAAGCCTATGGGGAGTGAACCAGCAGACAGATCTCTGTATGTCTGCCTCTCTCCACCTTCTGACTAAATAAATTAAATAAATGAAAAATAATGAAAACCCATAAAATGTTTGCAGGTAATGTCATAGTGATACCCCTGTTTCTGTTTGCTTTGCTGGGGTTAGTTTCCAGTCAAGATGTTTGGGTATTAGAACATGGTGTGCTGGCTCTGAACGTGACCAATTCTTCACTCATCTGGCCCCTTTTGCCCAAAGCAGAGAAAATACTTCTTCACTATCACTTTGCACTGTCAATTTGTAATCTTCATTTTGACCTGGAATACCTAATGTGCACCTGTTTGCTTCTCATGTAATTCTACTTAGTCTCCTGAAAACATCAAACCACCCAGAGCTGGCATTGTGGCATAGCAAATAAAGCCAGAGCCTGCAAAGCTAGCTTCCCAAATGAGTGCCAGTTCAAGTCCTGGCTGCTCCACTTCTGATCCAGTTCCCTGCTAATGGCCTGGGAAAGGCAGCAGAAGATGGCCCAAGTGTTTGGGTTCCTGCCACCCACATAAGAAACCTTTAAGAAACTTCTAGCTTCTGGCTTTGACATCACTCAGACCTGGCTGTCGTGACCATCTAAGGAGTGAACCAGCAGCTGGAAGATCTCTGTCTCCATTTCTACCTCTTTCTATTTCTCTCTCTCTCTCTCTGTAATTCTGACTTGCAAATATATAAAAATATCTTAAAAAAATAAGACCAAACAATCCCTGGGCTGAGGCACCTGCTGGGTAGCTGGGGCTGAACTCAACTGAGACGTACTTCTAAGTTGTTGCCAGTTATTGAGCCTCAGATCTGTGCTTTTTGGAGAAAACCTAATGCTCCCATCTGAAACAGCACTGAAGCTTTTCAGGAGCCTTCAGAGCCAAGAAAGGCATGGCTCGTTCTGAAACAATGCAGATTTCAGCAGTGTACTAGGGACTGTAGCACCAGAATTGTTTTAATCATTAAAAATGTAGGAAGCTGTGTTTTTATATGGAGCCAAGCTGCAAAAGTTCTTTTCCAACTTACTACAGAGTTTAAACTTCTTTTAGAATCCACAGTGGTCCTTGAATCCAGTAGAATACTGCCTGTTATCTACTAAGTCATCCTGGGAAACCACCTGGGACTCTAAGCTTCCAAATGGTGTGATGAGAGGGATGCAAACGCTTCTGCTCTTGGGAATGAGACTTACATAGTGAGTTAGGCTAATCCTGGAACCTCGCTCTTCTTCCACCCTCCTGCTTCCTCCTCCTCCTGCTGCTTGCCTGTGCTCAGCTCTTCCTCTGGATGGGGGGAGGGGCTCAGACCGCCTTTCTGAAGGACACTGCATCTTCATCAGGACCATGTCTTCCATCCTTTCACTCATGTGAAGAGCTGCGTCCTTCTTTTTTTTTTTTTTTTTTTTAGTTTAAGATTTATTTTACTTATTTGAAAGGCAGAGTGACAGAGAGAGGGAGAGACAGAGATCTTCCAACTGCTGTTTACTCCCCAAATGGCTGCAGTGGCCAGGGTTAGGCCAGGCTAAAGCCAGGAGCCAGGAACTCCATCCAGGTCCCTCCCTTGCATGGAAGGGGCCGAAGTATTTGGATCATCCTCTTGGAAGCAGAGCAGCTGGGGACTTGAACCCACACTCACACGTGGGATGCCAGCATCACAGGCAGCAACCATATAACCTGCCCCTAGCATTGCATTTTGGAAAAGCCATTCCAGTGTTTTGGAAATGTTCTGATAAGTGTGGAGCAGAAAAATCAGCAAGTGAAATGTACACTGAATGATGGCAGAAGCATCCCATTTTCTTGGCAGAGTATCAGGCATAGAAGTGCTCAAAATAGTTAATGAATGAATAAATGAAGATGAATTAATTAATTAAGCAGTCCCAGAGAGTCAAGGAATTATTGGAAAACCAACTTTCCTGTGGTCTTCCTCCATGGACTGGAGAGGTTTGAAGCACAGAGTGGAGATGGAAGAATGATTTAGGGACAGAGTGTGGAGAAAACTTGGAACATTCAGAAAACAATAAAGAGAAGACCGGGTTTTAAAATGACTTGCATGCTCCAAAGAATTAAAGCAGGTCCTTGAGTAGATGCATGTACAGTGATGTTCATAGCAGCGGTATTCACACAGCCAGAAGAAGGAAAGAACCCAAATGTGCAGCCACAGAGGAAGGGTAAATCACAAGTGTTCTGTGCATGCTATGGGATGTTATAGGCCCATAAAAGGAATGGAGTTCTGATGCAGGCCCATGAATGGGCCTTGAAAACATTACACTTAGTTAGTCAGGCAAGAGAGGACAGTGTGTGAGTCCGTATATCCTAAGTAAACAGAGTAGACAAATTCATGGAGATAGAAAGCAAAATAGAGGTTACTAGGGCTGGGGAGAGAGGCAATCAGGGATTATTATAGAATAGATATAATGTTTCTACTTGGAAGGATAAAAAAGTCTGGAAATGGATGGAAATGGCATTTGTACAACACTGGGAACGTACTTAATGTCACTGACTTGTGCACTTTGGAAGGGTAAATTTTGGAATGGCAAATTTTGTTTTGTATTTATATATTATCACAATTTTTAAAAATGTGGCATTTTGATATGCCCAGAAGGCAAAGGAAATGTCATCGTTTTTCTCTGACTCTTCTCTTTGTCTTGGCACAGAAGACTGGAATTAGACAGAGCTGGCTCAATTCCAGGCCCCACATCATTAGTGGTGTGGCTTTTGGTCAAGTGAGTTTACCTCTCAGAGTTGCAGCTTTCTCCGTCATGGAGTAGAGAGCAGGAAATACCTAACACTGTGATAGGAGGATAAACATTACTGTGTTAGTCACGCACTTAACGCAGGGCCTTGCCCATGCTGGGCATGGTCACTCATGATTCATTCATAAATGTTTCATTCATGATGTCTCTCTTCTCCTCATCCCTAACATCTTCCTGACTTTGTCTTTCTGCCATTCTCTTTTATCTTGGCCATATTTTTTCTTTGATTTTGCACAATGTATTCCTTTGGTCCAGGGCTTAGATATTTGACACATGGTGTTCAGCCTGACTGAACTCAGGCAAGAGCTCCCGTGGAGAAAGGAGTTCCTAGGACAGCTGTATGTTTTGAAGCATCTTTGCAGCCATTTGAACCAGAGCACAGCTTCCTTTTTTGAACCTCTGGCATTGCTGGAATTCAGCCTCCAGTGCGTTTCTTGGAGCATATTTTTATCTTCTTGTACCAACACATAAAGGAACTTCCTCAACCCTATGTGTTTTTGCCTCTGAATCTCTGGAAGCATACTCTCCCTTTTAAAGTTATTATTGTAAAACAAAAAAATCTATGTATGTGTAGTGTGAAAACTTACCAAGTTCTACAACGATTATAATGAAGATCAGTGGTCTCCTCTCTCACCACATTCCCACCCCTGATCCCGACAATCCAGGCACAAGTACTGTTAACTTTAAGGATTCGTATTGCTAATATTCCCTATCATTTTCTAAATGATAACATTTTTAGTCCAATATCTTGGTTTTTGGATCGTTGGACTTGTTGCTATAAAATAAGAAAAGTTTACTCAAAATTTCCCCTGGTGGTATTTAGTGCAATGGTTAAGGTGTTACTTGGGACAACCCATGCCACATCAGAGTGCTTGGGATCAAGCCCTAGCTCTGATTCCTATTCCAGCTTCGTGCCAGTGCACACTCTGGGAAGTAGCACATGGTGGCTGAAGTACCTGAGTCCCTTCCTCCCACACCAGACACCTGGAGTGAGTTCCAGGTTCCTGACTTTGGCCTGGCTCAGCCCTAGGTGTTGGTAGGTATTTGGAAAGCATACCAGTGGATGGACTATTTCTGTTAATGAGTCTCATTATCCTTGCCTTTTAAATACGTGCAATACATTTAAATTTTTACAAATTTCTCCTAGCACCCTGCCTCCATATTCCCCCTCCCTACATCCTTCCATTGCATAACTTTGGATTATATTAATAATTAGTATGTGCATTTTTATAACAATGAAAGTCTTATTCCCAGCTAACTCTAGTGTATTTTTCCTGTTCTTCTTGTACAAATATTTATTATTTCCTTGGAAATAATAATTACCTAACTTTGCATTTGTTTGATAAATCCTTTTAAAACCTTGCAGGTGTGAAAATGTTTATTTTACCTCCTCTCCTATTTGGTTGGTAGTTTGAATATAACATTCTAGATTTAACTAATCTTCATATTATTAAACCATTGTTCCATCTTTTTTTTGTAGTGTCTGGTGCTGTTGAGAAGTTTAACGATACACCGTTGTCTAACCTTTCTTTACTTGTGGTCAGTGTTTCTTTCTGGAAATATTGATGGTATCCACTGTATGCTCAGGGTCTGGATGTGCCGTGAAGCTGTTTATTATGATAGACAATCAGTGGATGCCTTTGTCTCACAGTAAATTCTCATTTCTTGGATAGTCTTCGCTTCATATTCTCTGAACTCTTTGGAACTCTCTGATGGTTGGCCTTCGGAATTAATCCTCTAGTTGTCATGTATTTTGTCTCCTATTTTCTCCCTCTTTGAATTTTGTTCTACTTTTTTTTTTTCAAAAACCCATTTTTATTGGATGCATGATATTCTACTGAATAAAAACCTATCATACTGCTCTTAACCTAGTGGTTCTAAACCCTGGCTGCACATGAGAATCACTTGGAGAGTTAAAAAAAAAAATATGCCTGGGTTCCACACCTAGATATTTGATTGGAAGGTCTGATAAGAGGATTGGGCATATGTTCTATTTTTTTGGATTTTTTTTCAGTTTTATCTTTGAATTATTTTGCCGAGCTTTGTATTTTTGGCAATAGTGTTTTTTTAACTTCCAAGAATTCTTCTTGTTCCTTTTTTTTTTTTTTTAAATAGTGTGCTGTTCTTGTTTTATACAGGCAATGTCTTGTGTCTTAAAACTATGAACTACAGAGATTTTCTTTGCACACTTCCTTCTGTCACTCCATTGGCATGATTTCTTCTGAAGTTGTTGCTTTTCTCTTGGTTCAGTTTAGTTCACTTTTCAGATTGGAAGACTTGTAAAAGTACTAGATGACCTTCTGGCTGTTCAGACTTCAAAGTGAGGGACTAAAATGCTGATGGAAACTCTGTTCTTGAGTAGGCTTGTTGACTGGTGGTTTGTGCTATGCATGCTTTTAGTTTGGGATCTGTTTCTAGAATTCCTAGCATGGTACTTGGTATCACAGATTCTTTTCCCTTGTCATATGAGAACCTCTAATCTCCTGGGGTGTGTATGCAGACAAGAGTGGAAATCTAATGAAAACATTCTGGGCTATAAGAGAATCAGAGCTATGAAACTGGACAATGTTGACCCCCAACTTGATCTTCCAATTCTTTGTCCAAAGTTCTTCTGATTTATTTAGTCTAGTATGTAAACTTGAAAGATTATATCAGGATTAGGGAGAGAGCAATCTGGGTTATAGGGAAAAATGTCAGGACTTTCCTATATGCTATGTGGGTGGGAGGAAGTAGGAATATTTGTTAAAATGGCAAGTTTGGGGAAACTGGAGACAACATGAATGCTCACCAACAGTACAAGGTTAAGGAGATCATGCTACAACGATATCATGACATATAGCTTGTAGAATAATGATTAAGACATACTTATTTTGTAGGAAAATAATCAAAGTATATGGCTAAGTGAAAAGTAAAGGTAATAAATTATGTGTAATATGATTAAATGTTAAAACCCAGCTAACAACCTCCTCACTGTAGAATTTCTATCTATATAATTCTTTCCAGTTGTATGACAAAGGGTGTGTTAATAAGATAAATTAGGGGCTAAAATTCTTTAAAAAATAAGATTAGAAAATTACCTTTTCAAAAAAGTTTTTCCCATTTCATGTGGCTATATGGAAATAGCTTTCCCAATCATTTTGGCTTTTTATTTTCTACTTTAATTAATTAATTAATTGACAGGTAGAGTTACAGAGAGACAGAGACAAAGGTCTTCCTTCCATTGGTTCACTCCCCGAATGGCCGCCATGGCTGGAACTATGCCAATCTGAAGCCAGGAGCCAGGTGCTTTTCCCTGGTCTCCCATGCAGGTGCAGAGGCCCAAGCACTTGGGCCATCCTCCACTGCCCTCCCAGGCCACAGCAGAGAGCTGGACTGGAAGAGGAGCAACCGGGACTAGAACCGGTGGCCATGTGGGATGCCAGCACCACAGGCGGAGGGTTAACCAAGTGAGCCATGGCACCGGCCCCCTTATTTTCTACTTTTAAAAATCAAGGTGGCTTTTGCCATGTCTTTGACCAAGGTTGGAAGTGAAATATAAACCTTGTGACAGGTCCAGTACCTTGCAGCTACTTTCTCTGGAGTGAACTGAGGAAGCACAAGAACCGTGGGGCTGGGAGGCAAATGCCATGGACAGTGAACGTGGACAAATTGTAAACCTCTGTGAGAGAAACAGAAATTTATTAATGGAGGTTCTCAGAAAGAATGCTTCTAGTGTATTTTTATCATTAAGCATAAAATTGGCTATTGATTAAAGATTGCAATAGATATTTATTCATGTAATGAATGTCCTTGTGAATCTGGTTTTTGAAGAGTTTTTATTTAAAATTGCATATTAAATTTTACTGAATGCCTTTTGGACTTTTTATCCTACGATTACTGTAACTTAATGTATTGATATGCCATATTAGATTACTTAATACTATATAACATAGCTTCAGAATTATGGCTTAGTCATGGTGGATTACGCCCTTTATTGTATCTTTGAATTTTACTTGCTAGGAGTTTGTCTGGGGCATTTTCATTTGCATTCATAAATGGCAGTGATCGGTAGGGATGTGTATGTGTGTGATTGTGTATCAATGCACACAAGTTATCATTATCAGATATGGAAGATGATTATCTTAGCTGAAAGCAGAGTATCAAACACATGGGTAAGACTTGATAGAAGTGCAAAAATCATCAGACAATCCACATTTATAATTAGAGATTTCAGCACCCTTCCCTTCCCAGTAACCAGTAGAACAAGCAGACCAAAAATCTGCAAGGATATAGAAAATTTGAAGAGCATCATCAACTATTTTGACCTAATTGGTATTTATGGAACACTCCACTCAGCAACATATACTTTTAAGGTTGTACATGTGACATTTATCAAATTAGACTGCATTCTTGTGTTTGGGTCTACATATCTTGTCAAATTCACCTCTAAGTATTTAGCATTTTTGATGAGGTAAGGTATTGTTAGTTTAAGTTTCAATTTCTAAACTTTGCTAGTTTATAGAAAGACAGTTGATATTTATAAATTGCAATTGCATCCTGTTCCTGCTAAATACTCTTATTAATCTTAGGATTTTCCTTTTCTCAGATTTCATAGGAAAGTTTACTTCTTCCTTTCTAATCTAGATGCATTTGATTTCTCCTTTCTTGCTTTACTATACTGGCTCGAATCCCTACCCCAGAAATGATTTGCGGTGGTAGGAGGAAAGATTCATGTCTTCTTATTGGTGATCTTACAAGGAAATCATTGAGTCCATCACCATTAAGTGTGATGTTTGCTGTAAACATTTGTAAATGCGCTTTGTGAGGTGAAAACAATTTCCTTCCATTTCTATTTTTTATCATGAATAGCTGTTGTATGTTGAATTTTTGTCAAATGTTGTTTCTGTATCTACTGAGAATATCCATTAATATCAGAAAGGCATCTGTTGACGTTCAAGTGATAAACCAACCCTGCATCTTTAGGTTAAACTCCATGTGTCCATGTGTATTATCCTTTTTATAATTTGTTGGATTTGATTTGCTAATTCTTTTTTTAATATTTATTTATTTGAAAGGCAGAGTTACAGAGAGGCAGAGGCAGAGAGAGAGGGAGGGGTCTTCCATCTGCTGGTTCACCCCCCCCCCCCCAATTGGCCACAATGGCCAGAACTGTGCCAATCCAAAGCCAGGAGCCAGGAGCTTCTTCTGAATCTCTCATGTGGGTGCAGGGGCCCAAGCACTTGGACCATCTTCTACTGCTTTCCCAGGCCATAGCAGAGAGCTGGATGGGAAGTGGAGCAGCTGAGACTTGAACCAGCGCCCATATGGGATGCTGGCACTGAAGGTGGTGGCTGTACCCACTATGGCTTTGCACCAGCCCATGATTTGCTAATTCTAAGACTTTTTATGTTTATGCCCATGAGCTATATTGAACAGTTTCCTTGTGATGTGTTTGGTCTTGGTATCACATGTTAGTATCTTGAAATGAGTTGAGAAAGACAATAGCCTCTTCAATTTTCTAGAAGAGATTGGGAAGAAATGATATTTTTGCTTTCTTTTTACTTTTTTGATTTTTAAAGATTTATTTATTTATTTGAGGGGCAGAGAAGGATACAGAGAGAGAGAGAGAGAGAGAGAGAGAGAGAAAGGGGTATTCCACCCAGAGCCCGTCGATCTGAAGCCAGGAGCCAGGAGCTTCTTCCTGGTCTCCCATGTGGGTGCAGGGCCCAAGCACTTGGGCCATCCTCCACTGCACTCCCAGGCCACAGCAGAGAGCTGGACTGGACGTGAAGCAGCTTGGACACGAACCGGCACCCATATGGATGGCATACCACAGTGCCAGCCCTGGTATTTTTGTTTTCCTAAATGTTGGACTGAATTGGCCTGCCAGGTCTTTGGAGAGCCTTGAAGGCCAGACTCAAGGGCTTGAACTTTGCTCAGCAACCCCCAAGGCGTTCCTCACAATCAAATGATGACGTCAGCAAAGTGTGTATTGGGAAGATGAATGTGGCAGCAGTGGCAGGAGACGTGGAGGCAGTGGGAGGAGGGGAACACTGAAGCAAACATTATATTCTCATTTCCCAGGTTCTGGAGATACAGCTTCAGTGTGGTTTCTCACAGGCTTGGGGTTGTTCCCTGCACAGAAGGGAGAGTGACCCGCTTTGATGAAAACCGTGAACAGTCCGCGAGCAGCTTTCCCCCTTGATGGAGAGGCTAGGAGGGGGCTGCACACATCATCCCTGAAAACCCTCCTGTTGCCTGGGGTTTCTGATTCAGCCAGACACATGCCGGCTGGCTTGCCACTTGCTGTTGAAGTGCCAGCACCAGGCAGATCGCAGCATTTTTAAGTGGCAGGATTTTTTTCAAAGACTATTTTAGATTTCTTTACAGGTTTAGAGTCATAAAGGAACACAAATCTGAGGGATGTGTTCATAGCACAGCTCTGGGAAACTGCTGCCACCCCGCAACATGGGAGATGTGTCATTTTGTACAAGGACAGCCTCCTGTTCTGGACATGGCCTCCAGCATACTTCATTCTGTACTGTTTATTATTTTTCAAGAACAATATTGCAATTTGATCCATCTGATTGCGAGGGCTACTAGCAGTGAGTTTCACTTCATTGCATCAGCTTTCGGGACAGGGTAGGTCAGTGCCAGCTCCAAAGCTTAGTAACTCCAACCATACAAGCAGTGACATAGATCTGTTTTCAGAGCGACACTGTACTGTATTGTACAAGTCTCTTCCAGCTTATGAAAGTATTTCCCAAAATAGAAGTCTTATGCGAGCATCCCTCACCATAGCCTTGTATACTGTGAGTCACTGTTAATCTATCAGTAAAGCGTGCACATCTTCTGCCTGTAATGAGGTGGTGTTGGGAGGGAAGCACAGTCGACATCTCTGGGAGATTTAGAGGATTAGAGAATGGCTGGCACTTGGCGTGAGCATGAATGACTTGGCATTGTCAATATGGGTGGTGTTATTTTAAACACAGAACATCCTGCACAGTGATTTCATTGTAAGGCAAAAGTCCGTGATGTCAGACTTGAATAAAATTTCTTCCCGGGAAGTGAACCTGCAAAATGTACACATGGCAAATGTCTTCCATTCAGACAACCCTGAACAACAACAAGAACCTCGCATTTGGATAGCACACATCTGTTACCCCATCTGGTCTTCTTAACAGCTCTGTGAAGTGACTAAGTCAAATTTTATCATTGGCTCATTTTACAGAGGAAGGAATGGAGGCTGGGAGATAGAAGAGAATTTACCAGGCTTATAACACCAGTGAGTGGCAAAACTGAGATTGGAATTGAAATCCTTTAACTGTGGCTCTGAGGCTTGACCACGCTGGCACACTGTCCCTTAGAGTAAAAGTCCATAGGGGTGATGAAGAGTCACTAGTTTGCAGAATGAAAGTACGCAAACCTGGTGTATGACACAAGGCAAGCCAGTATTACATCCCTGTAATACTTGCAAATGTGGCAACTCCTTAGAGAAAAGACTGTTTTGTTTTGCTTTTAAGTAAGATATTCTATAAATGGCATTTCAGAGAATTTATTAGTAGGTTCTTAGCCAAAAGGAAACAATTTTTAAAAATGAGAAGTTATTTAAATGAACAAATCAGAGATTTTTAACCTGAGAGGTGAACATCTTTAGAAGCCATAGGTAGACATCAGGAGATACGGGGACCTCTGAACTAAAATGTGCAATTTTTTCAGTACCGTCATCCCTTGGTGGATTGGTCCCAGGACTTCCTGTGGATTCCAAAATCTGCCTGTGCTCAATTCCTTTACATGAAATGGCTTCATATTCGCATGCAACCTATGTATAACATCTTGTATAATTTAAATCATCTCTAGAGTACAGGCTGAGCACCCCAACCCTAAAATCCAAGACCTGAAATGCTCCAAAATTGAAAACTTTCTCAGCACTGACCTCATACCACAAGTGGGAAATTCTATACCATGAAACGGTTTTGTGCACAAAATTATGAAAAATATCTTATAAAGTTAACTTTAGGTTAAGTGCATTAGGCTTTAGACACATGAAACTAAGTGAATTGCATGCTTAGGCTTGGTTCCGTCTCAAAGATATTTCATTTTGTACAAGCAAACATTCAAAAACCAAAAAACTCTGAAATCTGGAAACCTCTAGTCCCAAGCATTATAAGGGATACTCAGCCTGTACTTACAGCATCTAATATGATACAAACGCTACATAAATGGTTGTTGTACTGTATTGGTCTGGGAATCATGACAAGGAAAACAGTCTGCATATGTACTATAAAGATGCAATTAAATCAAAGTTAGCAAGCAGCTGTTGCCCTCGCGTCCTCAGCCGCAGAATCTTTGCACGTGAAGGGCTATTTTTCCTAGGAAGGTCCTTTGGTTTCATCAGACTTTTAAGGGAGGTCTGTTTCTCGAGGAACTGTCACTCTGGTGGGCACAAAAACAATTCATCCTGTCTGACAGAGGCAGCCCACGAAGATTTCTCTGCTTGTCACCTTCACTGGGTACCTCCTATGGTTTGCATGCTACTTGTCCCCAAGGGTTGTGTGCTGAAGGCTTAGTTCTCAGTGTGGTGGCCTGGACAGTGTTGGAATCGTGAAGAGGTGGGGCTGAGTAAGAGGACATTGGGCCAGTGGGGGTGCTGCTCTCCCAAGGGCTCGTCGCTGCTCTGCTGCAGTGCCTGGGGTTCTTGCAAGAGTGGATTCTTGCACTTTCTGGGCTGTGGTTGCGGGCATTCAGGCTGGTGCAGTATTTCACACACTGCTGGAGGCTTTCCTGTACCGCGGCCTCTAACAGAACTAGACGGTCCTGAAATCCTGGCCTTTCTGCCAACAAGCTTGCGAAGGCACTGGAATCTTCCTGTGGCAGGTGCCCCGCCAGACTTCGAGAACCTCGAGTTCTTACGAGGCTGGCTAACGTGAAAACTGTGCCGGCAGGGCCCGTGGTGGTTCCACGTGTGCGAAGTGTGTCTGTGACGGGATCAAGCATGCTTTCCTTGTCAAGGAGCAGAAAACTGGCGTGAGAGTCTTGATTGTACAAGCCTGGAGTCAGAAAGCTAAATGAAAAAAATCAAGTGTGTTTTTTAGGAATTAAAATAAAGTCAAAAGAATAAAACAACTTAGAAAAGAGCGGATGTGTGGCTCCTTCCGCAGGCAGCCTGTCCCTTTCTCCTTTTCCACTCCTTGGAGCTTCGAGGCTCCCAAACTGAGCTACAGTAACCTCTCCTCTTTATGAAGTACCCAGCCTCGGGTATTTTGCTACAGCAACAGAAAACGGACTAAACCAAAGGTACTTCCCAAAGTTGGTAGAAAAGTAGGTTTAAATGATGTATTAATTTTGATTTTTTTAAAATCCTTCTAGAAGCTTTTTGTAATACACATTTCTATGTACTGTCTGAAGCTGTCTTACAGGGTTCATCGAGCGCAGCTTTGCTTTGTTACTTAGCCATTAACCATAGCAGGGACTTCAACTCCCTCGTCTCTGTGTGCTTCAGAGTATTGCGATCCTGCTGTACAGGCAGCAGATACAGTAGCTCGGTACATCACAGGCTCCTCCAAGCTGCCTCCAGATCCTCTGATAGCAAGGCTGAGAACTCAGGAAGGGTTTTAGGGCCAGGCCCTATTGGAGCCAGGCTTGATGAGGGTACTTAGCCGCAAATCAATTCTAAACACAAAACAAGGACCAGGGATGGCCGTCCAGTTAAGGGTAACTCAAAGCAGTCCCCTCTCCCCACTGTGTAGCAACCCGGATGAGTGTTGGCCCATTTGCTGCTACCTCAGCTGCTTGTATGTTTGTTTATTCCAAAGACAGTTTTGTGGGCTGTAAGTGCATTCTGTCAGAGTTCCTCATTAGGATCACCAGGAAGGTTCTAAAAATGCCATTAAGCAGCATGAAAAGTTGCTGTGTTCCCTGATGGGAGAATCCAACAGCTTTTGCTGTTTTGAAAGATTAAATCTACTCTCACGGGTGTAAGACTTGCTGCAGTGCTCCGTGTGCAAAACCTGCAGGGTGCTCCCTGAACAGAAATCCACAGAAGGACCTGAGCCTTGGGTGAGGTGCGAGAACATCATTGGAATTAGCAAATAACCTTTTAGGGGAATTCTCTAGACCATGCTCACTTTGGAAGCATTAAGCATTTACAAAATAATCTATGGCTTGCACTTCTGGGATAAAGTTAGTTGAGCCTTCAGTATCTGGGTGTTTACAGTGAGTCCAGCTTCATGCTATGACTGGAAGCTTGTATTTCAATTCTTTCCGGAAGCTACATACATAAGTAGGGAATCTCAATATAACAAATATTGAACTGTAAAATTATATGCTGGGTTAGATAAGAGACATATGACCTAAATCAACACAATACGGAAGGCTTCCAGGAGGAGGTGACACCTGAGCCAAGACTTGGCAGACAACAAGAGGCAGGTGTGGGAAGATGAAAAGGGCGTTCCAAGCAGAAGGAAGAGCATGAGTACAGCACCCCATCGTGTAGGGAACAGTGGCATGGGGGATAGCAGGGAGAAGGGTCACAAACTGGGGTATCACCAAAGCAGCAGGTGTGGCCTACACAACTTCTGGGTGGAGGAGGACCAGGCAGCAGAGCTCAGACCTGCACCAAAGGACCTTGGTCTTCATTCTCTAGGCAACATAACGTCAGCTAAGATAGGGAATGGTACGATCACGCTTGGGCTTTGGAAAGGTGATTCCATAGTTTGGAACCTTCTGAGCTCTAACAGATCATTGCTGTCATCTGTGTACACTGGCTGGCAGCGTGCTAGGTGTGTATCATTTCAATGTCGTGTGAGCCCATCTAGTGTAATAACTCTGGGCATCCCCTGGAGTCACTCTGCCCCTCCAGCTGCAGCTAATCCGGGCTTGCACTTTCATTCCCCATCCTGCAGAAAGCCCACTGTCCCAGCCCAAGGGGTCTGACAACCCCGGGGTGCCTCTGCTCTTGGACCCCAAGTTCTTGCAGTGACTGAGTTCAGTTAAGGGGCTTCTCTTTGAGCCCCTTTCGCGTGCTGCTGGGCCAGTCCTGTCTAGGGCTCCTTTGGTTGATGTTCATTAAAGTTGGTAGCGTGTGCCACAGGCTGTTACAGAAAATTCCGGGAGGTTGAAGGGGTTTACAGTACAGGAAATGTAAGCCATCCACAGTTGCATATTAGCTGTTCCTGTTGTGGCCACCATGAGCCCCAAACTTGGACAGCACAGCGCAGAGCTCCGTTCACTTCTGTCCCTCACTGCTTCACTGAGACCCCCCTCCCCCACTGTGACCTGGTTGCTTTCCTCATAGATGTACACTCCGTCAGCCATCCGCAGCCCCTCCCCAAACTTGGCTCACCATCTCCTTTGCCACATCCAGAGATGTTCCTTCCTTCATCGCCAAACAGAAATCTTATTCCCTAGGGGACACTCCCAGCCCTGCTGCAGGGCAAAGGAAGCCACGGTTAGTTTTGGTTTTGAATAATTTTTTTTCACTGCCGGTTTCCTGGCTTGCTTGGAGAACGAGAGTGCATACAAGCTGGTATACTGCGTGCTGGTGAAGTGGCAATGTTAATGAGCCCCCTGGAATCTTATCAGTCTGGGAATGGAGACAGATCTCAGAGTGCTGGGAACACGGTGCCTGCTGCGTGGCACGTAGTCCCGACTCTCAGCATAGCTCTTCCTGGAGCTTATCGGATGCTGAGATACACGAGGTTGGCTTCCGTTTCTGAATGTGGGCCCACAGGCTGTGTGTTCCTGCGTGGGTTCTGGTCTATGACATGCATGGCTGTAGGTCAGGGGCTCACCTCATTTCTTAACACGTTGGACAAATGCTCTCCTCTCCTCCAGGTTTAGGTCTTGTTTTCCAAAACAGAATCCTGTCCTGATTGCTGAATGAAAGGTTCACAAGCTGTTGTTGAATTCCTACGGTGATTAGGGAAGCGCGGTTGCTGCGGGGACAACTGGAGGCACTGCCTGCTGCAAAGGCGCCCTTCCTGGGAAACTCTGCACAGTTATTTTCTGCGTTCTCCTCTGGGAACTGTCACCTCCTCTGTCAGACAAGTCTTCAACTCGCTAACCTTGGGTCTCTTTGAACTCAAATACCAGGATTTTAAAATTCTGTAGGCGAAGTAGTTTTGATCGTTGTCCAGTGCCTTTAGGGAGCAGGTGGGTGAAGGGAAATAGAAAGCATTTGGATTGAAAATACTAGATCCCCTGCAAAGCGATCACATTGAAAAAGATGGCCGTCCCTAGAAAATGCGGCTCCAGAGAGCATTCACGAAGAGCTGGTGCAGAACCCCATAGCAGCACGACCCTGCCAGGTGTGCTCCTACAGAGGCTCCACCAGCCATGGGAAGGGGAGGCTGCGAAAGATCTGCCTTTGAAAGGTTGAAGCCCTTGCACCCTTGTGCCCTGGGATTGATGCTGCAAGCTCTGCTTTTCCTTGTGTGGGGAGAAGCAAGGCTGTCCTCCTAGGTTCTGCACAAACAGGCTGAGTCTTGCCGCCCAGGGGTAGTGCTGTACCTATCATCATGGGAGCAGCCCAACTCGTAGCCAGCAGGTGGAGGGCACAGCGGACAAAGGAGTCTGCAAGACTCTGCTGGCAGGGGAGCAGGCCATCTGGCACGCCGAATTCTCTATTCCAGAGAGACGGCCTGTGCACATGCTCTCCTGTCAGATGTGCTGCAAGTGCCAGCCCGTCAGCCCAGCCCAAGCCACACTTCCACCTGGGGTGCTCCCATCATCTCCTAACTTATCGCCCTGTTTCACTCCTGCCTCCTTACAGTCTTCAAAACAGAGCAGCCAATGTGAATCTTTTATCTGTACACATATTTGTGTGTGTGTATGTATGTGTGTACATATATATATAAAATTTAAAGATTATATATAATTATATATATATATATATATATATATATATATAAAGACTTATTTATTTAGAGTTACGAAGAGAGAAATCTTTCATACACCTGATCACCCTCCAAATGGCCACAACAACCAGGGCTGAGCCAGGCCCAAGCCAGGAACCAGGAGCTTCATCTTGGTCTCCCACATGGATGCAGGGACCCAAGCACTTGGGCCATCTTCCACTACTTTCCCAGGCCATTAACAGGGAGCTGGATGGGAAGTGGAGCAGCAGGCACACGGACCAGCACCCATATGGGATGCTGGTGTTGCAGGCACCGGCTTTACCTGCTACACCAGAACGAACCTTTTAAAATTGGATGCCACTGTGCTTCCACAAGCCCTCTAGCACTGTCCAACCCACTCAAACTCCCGAGGCTCAGTCACAGCCCTGGAGAGTGGTATTGTTTAATACTTGCTGTCTCTCCCTCCCCACTCTGCCTGTGCCACCTCCAGCTACAAAGCCCCCTTGTTTTTTCCAAAGGAACCAAGCATGCTCTTCCGCCATGTTGTATTCCCTTGGCAGGCTCACCCTGTATTTCCTTGGGTTCTCTACTCAAGTCACCTCCTAGAGGTCTTCCCTGACCACTTCATCTGAAATAGCACACTCTACCATGCCTCGTCCCTTACTGCTTTGCTTTCCCTCATAGCCCTACCATTGCCTGGCATATTATACTGTTGAGTACCCGACTCCAAACTAGAATGAGCACCACAAAAGAAAAGGCTTTGGCCTCTCCTGTTCTCTCAGGTTCCCCAGGACCCAGAACAGTGATTGGAGCTGAGTAAATGAATGAGCGCAAGACAATGCAGATGGGGTGTGTGTGTGTATGGGTACAGGTAACTTAGGAAGCATCTGTCCGTGTGTCCTTGGTCAGGTTCACTAAAACTCAAGAAACTCGGCCGGCGCCGTGGCTCAACAGGCTAATCCTCCGCCTTGCGGCGCCGGCACACCGGGTTCTAGTCCCGGTCAGGGCACCGATCCTGTCCCGGTTGCCCCTCTTCCAGGCCAGCTCTCTGCTGTGGCCAGGGAGTGCAGTGGAGGATGGCCCCAAGTGCTTGGGGCCCTGCACCCCATGGGAGACCAGGAGAAGCACCTGGCTCCTGCCATCGGAACAGCGCGGTGCGCCGGCTGCAGCGCGCTACCGCGGCGGCCATTGGAGGGTGAACCAACGGCAAAGGAAGACCTTTCTCTCTGTCTCTCTCTCTCTCTCACTGTCCACTCTGCCTGTCAAAAAAAAAACAAAAAAAACAAAAAAAAAAAACTCAAGAAACTCTTGCATGTTCCCCAAACTGGTGTTCCACCTAGGACATGTCAATCAGAGACTCATCATAGAAGCTCTTAGGAAGGCGAAGTCTTCTGAGACCCACAGAGGAATGCCAACTGCTATCTAGTCGTCTACGCCATCCTCCAGCATGACCAAGTCCTTCCTAGGGAACCAGGCCAGAAGGGGAATCGGCACCCAGCTTTGGAGAACTAATCTGAGCCTGTCTCATATGTAAACGGGTGAATCTAAGAACATACAAACAGCAGCTAAGAGATGAAAACGCACCTCTGCCCTCTGAATCAGAGAATGCAGCACTCGGTAGACCTTCAGACCCACAATTTAGCATTCTTCAATGCTTCCTAGATGATGAGCCAATTACATTTGCTGAGCACAATAAACCCAAAGAGCTTGCTAAGTTCACCTTCTTGAGGGGTGCAGAGTCTAACCTGTCTTTCCCGCTGATTAAAAAGCCCTCTTTGGCTAATTGGTGACCGGAAGCCAATCACCTGTGCTGTTTAATCAGCAGAAGGTCACACACAGGAGGCTTCTACAAAGCTAATGGGTGCAGGACGATTAATCTCCTTGATGCTTTGGACTTTAAAAGATTACCAAATGCTAACATTTCAAGGGCAAATTTAACAAGGCGTACTTGCAAATGGGATTTTAATGCGTGGCTATAGACCAAAATCAGATCCCTAAATGAACAAAAGTCAAGGATTTTAACTTTTCTGAAAAAAGGAATCATGGTGATTGTTGGTGCTAGCAGAAAAACAGCAGTTGTTCCTCGAGTGAACCACTTTATTTTTCAGTTGTTATTTATTTTATTTGAATGGCAGAGAGACAGAAGGAGAGACACCTTCTCATCTGCTGGTTCACTGTCCAGATGCCCACCACAGCCAGGGCTAAGTTAGGAGCCCAGAACTCTGTGTCTCCCACATGTATGACAGAGGCCCAAGTACTTGACCCATCCTCTGCTGTGCCCAGGGTGCACATCAGTAGGAAGCTGGATTAGAAGCAGAGCAGAGCTCAGATACGGGATGTGGGTGTCCGAAGCGGTGACTGTGCCACCCTGTGGTGCCACATGCCCGCCCTGGGAGGTGCCTCCCTGTGGAGGTGACTGCTGAGATTTTCAGAAGAGGACAGAGACTTACAGGCTACGTGACTCAGCCGTGGCCACAGCTGGCTAAGTAGAACAGCAAAACTTACATCTGGGTCACTGCAAAGCCAGGAAGCTCAGCCTCTCC
Source organism: Lepus europaeus (assembly GCF_033115175.1). Taxonomy (NCBI): domain Eukaryota; kingdom Metazoa; phylum Chordata; class Mammalia; order Lagomorpha; family Leporidae; genus Lepus; species Lepus europaeus. The sequence continues at coordinate 72,394,745 of NC_084838.1, forward strand.
AACAAAACTCAACGGCCCAATCCATAAGGACCCAATTGCTAAACTTTGAGATTTTTCTCAATATATTTTCCTTCCTTGATTTTCTTAATACTCTTTTGGATCACCTGAATCAAACTCAACACTTAGCATCCAATGTAATCCAAATAATCAGAGACCATTGCTTAGGGAAGTTTCAGTTGGAGTATTCTGAAGGCTCACAAGGATGCAACCTTATATAAATGTATCTCAGCTCGGACCTTTTATGTGCTGATGAGGGGAAAGCATCAACAGGATTTGACAGGTCTGTCTAGGCCTGTCTTGTCCCGCAGCCTCCAGCACCCCGCCTTAGCCAGATACTGCCTGTTCTCAATTGTGCACAGGCTGGAAGACGTGCACAAACAGTCCTTGATAGCAGCAGCCTTCGGTTTTGTTTCCTTCCGAGGAGGGGTAGGGAAAGGGGAGTGGAGAGGGTCACACACTGCCGAGGGTGAGGCGTTGTCTTGCTATGGAAGGCAGAAGATGGGGGAGGTGCTCGTTCCTTTGGCCTGAGGAATCCAGAGCCCGGGGTCCTTATCATTTCCCAAAAAGGCGGTGACTGGGTCTCCCTTGACTCAGAGGAGGCGGCGGATTTGAGTGAAAAGATTCCATGAAAAGTTTCTAGAAGGAAAGGCTCACACCAGTAATTTCAAAAATAAACTTTTTATTTAAGTTACATGTACAGTTTGTTAATAAAAGGGAAAATGTTTATGTACAGGTCAGCAGGACTGAATGTATCCCCACGTGTGCCTTTTGAATCCCGAAGCCCCTGAGCCTGACCATTTGGTTGTATGCACCTGACTCCCGAGGCGTTACATGCTCCTAAATCACATTTTAGTTTTAAGTGACATTTAGAGAGGGCAAGATAGTTTTCTGAAAGCCAGTTATATTGTTCAAACAAGACTTCTTCCCTTGTGCGTGTGTGAAAATTGAAAAATACCCAGGGCTCAGGGTAGAGCCTAGAATACCTAAGTTCCAATCCCAGAGCAACAGCATCATAACTCAGTAGACAAGGCACAGTTCTTCCTGTCATCATGGCCATGTCCCTCCCTTTAGGAGAGCCTTAAAACTTAAGAATCACCGTGTTACAGCTTGTTTTCCCCAATATCTTATGAAGAGGAATGATGCTACCTGTCTACAAACTCCTCAAGGGAATCTTTGTTATTTGCAATCTAATAGTATAGTTTGACTTCACTTGGATGGCCAAGGAAAACCGGGACTACCTAGCGTCTTGAAAGTGTGGCAGGGAACTGAGTTGCTCTGTGCTGACCTGCTGTGGTGGTGCTAGCCTGAGATTCGCTTCCATACCTCCCTGTATAGGAAGGGGTGTCTCAGACACTGTGAAGTATCGCAGTCAGTGGTAGAAGGGCTCAGCGAACACAGGATGTGACACCCAGCCTAGCCTTCACACAGCACTGCCTCCTCTTCTGGGGGAGGGGAGGGCAGTACTAACACATGGGATTTGGAATCAGTTATTGTTTGCAGCCTCAGTTGTTACATCTGTAAAACGGAGATGATACTTACCTGTTAGGGTTCTCGTTAAGATCCACTACAGGACATGAGAGAATTTATCGGGCATGCCATTGAGTACATGGTAAGAAGATAAGGGAGATTTAAAGTGCTTTGCAACCCTCCAGAGACTCTGCAGTCCCCCAAATATCTGTCTCAAGGTGACACAGAGAGATGGCAAAAGCTGAGGCGCATCCCTACCACACCGGCTATACTTCTAAGGCGTCACCCATATCATGCTTAAGCCTTCTTCATTTCATAATCTGATGGCACTCCAGAAATTGCAGCTTTGATCTCCTTAGGGAGAGAGAACTCGGTGAGGCTCGAAGGCACCTTACACTCAACGGGAGGCGAGTTCCTGTAACTCACGGGGATGTCTCAGCCTGTCTCGCTCCGGCCTCAGTGTCCGTGGGTAGAATTGTCAGGCCTGGTTCCCTTGTTTCTTAGGAAGGCCAGGCCCCAAAATGCTACACCATGGAGAGATGGGCCACTACGTTAATGCGGGTCTCAGTAGTAGCTTGTCTAAGGACCCCTGAGTCTCTCATCCGGGCCTTCCTGCTAACTTGTGGTCGGCCTTTCACGTGTGAAGGGAGCTGTAAATGAGGTGTATGCAAAGGCGAGTGACGATCCTTCCCATGAAGTTATCTGACCTGGAAACTTCCAGGCTGACTTGGAGGGAAATCTAAAAATTGGTCCTTATTTCATTGTCACCCTCCTTGCACCTGCATGTGGAAATAATTACCCCAAAAGCTTTTCTATTTTTCTGTATTCCTGAACTCCTACAGTCCAGGTCTATGAGGTGACAGAAGCAGAGAGAGCAGCATGAAAAAAAAAATTCTCCTTTTTCCCAAAGACTCAGTGGGAAACACTTGGTGATGAAGCTGAAGGACTCAAGGTCAGGGTCAAAAATGGCAGCTTGCACTCTCTGCCCTTGAACCTGAGTCAGCAGAAGCATCTGTGCTTTCTGCAGGCTTCATCACCATGAGGAGGAAAGAGGATAGCTTTTGTTTGGGCTCCAAATTGTCTCACTGAATAACATCTTCGTGGGTAACAGTCCTGGGATAAAAGCTTCAGTTAGACCCCTTTTGCAAGAGGAAACCCCACCAGACTCTGGTGGCTTGCAGTAAGGATAGCTCAAAGGCAGGCTTTAGATAGGTCTCCCGTTTCCCCAGTGCCGGGAACCGAGGCGGCAGTGCTGGGTCTGCCCTGTGCTTTCAGGGTGAGAGCCTGCCTTCTCGTCTTTCACGAGGGCCGTCTGACAGCTAATGCCATCAGAAAAGCAACAGAAGCAGGTCCCCAAGTTAAAGGCTCACGCTTCTTGGTTGGGTGTTCATCAATACTCAAAGATTTAACATTGATACTAACCTTTCAAGCAGTTCTAAGAATGCTTTTAGGGAGCCAGTTGAACACCTGGGACTAACTTTTTGCCAAGCAGATAGCTTGCAGAACCCACCTACAAATGTACAACCCAGGAACGTGGCTGGATTTCTTTACCAGACTACCAGTCTGTTTATTCCTCTCTCATCAGTCCTCTGCAGCAATCCCTAATGCTCCTGGAGAGCCCACTTGCAGTCACTTTGTTAACAGGCTCATTCAGCTCTAAATATCCCCGTTAGTCCTTGCTGAGCTCTGTACTCTACCTCTTAACTCTCTCTGCAACATTAAACTCTCGGGACACAGCAGACTCACTCCAGCGCATTTCACCCAGCATTCTTTACGTTCTTGTTTGGGTAATAAAGCCCAGGCGGTGGTCCCTCGGGAACGATATTGCTGAGCCAAGCGGACAGCACTCTGGCTGGATAAATACTCTTATCTCAGTAGACGCATCGGGTTCGTTTGTTTCTCCGAGTGAGTTTGTAGCTCTTAAGGCAGGTGCAATGCATTCTACCTTGGCTTCTTACTGGGGAAAACAAGATTCCAAAAGGAGATGCTGTAGACTCTTTGGGGATTGGAAATTAGTACCCAGAATCTGTAAGAACACACTAGGGACTGGTACCCAGAATACAATGATGGCAAATATTGCTTTACTGGTAGACATGTGACTGTGGGCCAGATGGTTGATGGACACCGTATGATCCTTATCGTGGCGGCAAGTGCTGGTGTCTAACCTAACAGGGCATCTCGTATTATTTCAATTTAAAAAAGCCAACAGTGATTTTTGTACCACAGCAGGGCAACAAATGGCCTACAGAGTCTTAGATCTGGCGAATGCCGTGTCACTTACCAAGTGCACACTTGAGTCTCTGTGTGTTGGCAGACTGTACTGAGTGGGTTCACTGTTTAGTGTGACTGTTTGTAGCATAAGAGACAGGTGAAAGCAGGCAGTCCTACCTTGATGATTACAGCCTCTTCCTTCTCTACTCTCGACCTCCATACCTTCTGTGGACAAAGCAAACAAGGCCTAAAGTTTATCCTTTCTCTTTGACCCATTGTCCTCAATCACCAGGGGCATCCATCAGACAAGATGACAGAAACAACTTGCCCTTCATTTAGAGTTACTGGGCTCCTTCTCTTGGTCAGGAGCAAACTTTCAACTGCCTTACATTCCATACGCAAGTGAATTCTGAGTCATCCACCAACCCACTTAACTACTCAAAACATCTTTTTATTACCTGGCTACTGCATCAGTCCCAGGGGAATCACCAACCTTCCGTGGTGCATCCCACCTCCTTTGCTTCCAGGGATCCTGAGGTTTTACAGGAAGGGAGGGATGGTCCAGACAGATAGAAAACTCACTCAACTACCCACACCACTTTTTCTTCTATTCCAACTCCTTTTCTATTCTTCACATTCAAAGTTCCAGAAACTGTCCACAGAAGGAATCCATCATTTATCTCAGCCCAAAAATAGAGGAGCTCATACAGTGTTTCCCAAACCTTAGTTATTTAGAAACCTCAGTATGACCTGAAAATACAGATTCCTGGGTGCCACCCCCAGGGTTTCTGATTCGGGTCTGGGAAGAGGCCTGCACACTTAGGTTTTCCAACAAGCTCTCAGGTGATGCATGCTGCTGTGCCTTGGAGTACACTGAGAACCACTGCCTCAGATGGCACCAGAATGCTGCCACCTGCTATCCTCCCTAGCCACCTTCCTGGTAAGCTAGTCTAGACATTCCGAAGGACAAACCCTCTTCCCATGCCTCAGAAGGCACTTGTCCTTGACCTGCATGTAATGACAGAACATGGAACACACAGACTTAAGCACGAAGAAGTAGAATTCATAGAAATCAGAGCATATATTTCCACATTAGGAAACATGTTAATAAAGAAAGGAATTCTCTCCCACGCAAGAGGAATTCTAGATACAGACTAAACTAAACTTTCGCAAAATAAGACCCTGGAGCTTTTTTATCACAACCAAACGTCAACTGGTACCTCGTTCTTTTGTTAGTACTTGGTTGTAAGAGAAACTAGCCCAATGACGGGTTTATACAATGTCAGGAGTGACAGCTCATACATGGAGAGAGAACATTCCATACTATTCAGGCCGTTCGAGGACTTCACCCTATAGGAATAGGCACAAACCATGGTTACGCTGCTTGGTTTAATCTTTGAGCACTTGAAAAGAAGAAATATACAGTAGTTTGAACACTCAGTCTTTGTAAACCTCCTTTTGAGGTCAAAGAGTTCATTTATACGTACAAAATTAGTTTACAAATTTTTTTTGGCAATTTCATCTTAGTAACCCGTTTTATCCTATTGCCATTGTCCCAACCATTGAAAAAGTTTACAATAATTTACATAGAAATATTTTCAAAGTGCTTAAGAATAGTGATTGTTCTCTGGAGTATTTACAGGTGGCCTATACACTGTATGTACAGTGGTGTACACTATAGCACAAGTTTCATTGCTGGAATATGGCTTTCTAGGGAAAGTGCATATTTGGCCAGAGGCGGCAATACTGTCTAGAAATTCATAGATTACAGATACTTGGTAACCATATCCAAAGCTGAAGTAGCATGTGGGCAAGAATATTTACAAAAGTAATATAAAAACGGTCAAGTACACAAGCTTGATCCACGCAAAGATATCTTGACGTTCTTCCAGATGGCAGGAAGAGACTTCAGCTGCTGGCCCGGTTACCGTTCCGGAGGGGGGTGTTACTGGGTTAGACCTCAGAGGTCACGACTCGTCTCAGAAGTCAAGCTAGATCATCATCTGTGCTTACAACTGATATCTGCAGAAAAGAGAAAGTACGGGATGAGCCTAGTGACTACTAACTAGTGGCAGCCCCGGTCTCTGCAAGGGACTTTGCTTTTGAGTCGGTCATTCAACAATCCGGAGTACTTAGAAGGTGTGTCAGAAACAAAATAGTATTAATTGCATCGTTCAGGCATTTAAGTTGAATTCAGTCATAGAGGCTGAACAACTGCAGCCTAAAAATCTGAAATCCAAAAGGCTCCAAAATATGAAACATTTGAAACACTGACATGATACCACAAGTAGAAAATTCTACATCTGACTTCATGTGATGGTGCACAGTCCAAACACACTAAAAATATCAGATGAGATGATCTTCAGGCTGTGTGTATAAGACATATATATTATATATATAATATATATATATATATATAAAACATAGTGAATTTCATCTTAGACTTGGGTCCTATCCCTAAGCAATCTAATTTTTTGTATTTCTCTCTATATATGTCTGTATGACTGTATGTGTATATATACAAATATTCCCAAATAGAAAAAAAAAAAACAACATTCAAAATTTGGAACACCTTGGATAAGAGGTATTCAGCTCATACCTATTTAGTAGAGAAAAGAGCATGCCTGATTCTGACTGCTCTACTTAGGGATCGTAAGTCTTGGAGAAAAATGTGAAAACACACGTGTGCCATGAACTAACCACTGTCCCAGGTTTCAGAGGGTTTCAGAGATGAGGGCTTAGCACTTGTCTTGTCTGGCCTGTTTCCTAGCGATGGCCAAATACTCATTTGCTTTTCATCAGAAGAAGTGATTAACTGTGGCTGACACAAAGCTCTGCTCGGCGGGATGGGAGCTTTCTGAGTAAAGCATTGAGTAATTTTGGCTAAGTGAATGTTAGTACACTGCCTTTAATACAGCTCCCCTATATGTGATATGCTAATTTAATTAAAATTAAATTAGACAAGAGTAGGCAACAGATTTCCCAGTTCAAAAGGGAGCTTCTTGGTTCATGCTGATATTTACATGTCATTTCAATAACCACAAATATCTCAAATAGTATGTGAGCACCTGACCTATTTTTTTTTAAAGATTTATTTATTTGAAAGGCAAAGTGACAGGGACAGAGAGAGACAGAGAGACCTTCCATCTGCTGGTTCATGTCCCAAATGGCCACAACAGCTGGGGTTGGGCCAGGCCAAAGCTAGGTGCCAGGAACTCCATCCTGATCTTTCATATGAGTGGAAGGCATCCAAGCACTTAGGCCACCTTTCACTGCTTTCCCAGGCACGTTTACAGGGAGCCGGATTGGAAACAGAGCAGCTGGGACTCAAATGGGGATTCCCGATACGTGATGCCAGTGTCGCAGGCAGCAGCTCAACCCACTGCACCACACCACCAGCCCTGCCATGGCCTATCTGTCATTCTGTGTGGGCTGGATGCTTATCAGTGCGCTGACCTGTGTGGGCTAGACTGTCCACAATTCAGGAGGCAGATGAAGTGTGTGGTAATGCCGAGATCCCAAGGGCTCTTTCCAGCCTGGTTAGCCACAGCTCAGGTTAGTGGTTCCCTCTCCCACAGCTCTACTTCAAGCCAAGGCATGCAAAGACAGAAAGTGGACTTACTGCTGGGTACGTGTGTCCAACAGAAGCACTGTGTCTGCCGATGTCAATGGAGAGGTCCTCTTCCGTGGTCTTCAAGTACACAGGATTGTCAAAGTTCATGCTTTTCATGTTCTTGTGTTGCCAGTTCCGCCACATCAAGTAGCCACCCACTGCTGCCATCACTAAGAGCACTGAGAGAGGTCAGAGGTGACTGAGTGGGGTCTAGTTTGAGAACATGCAAAACAGGGCAATGTGCAGCAATCCACAATAACTGACATTAATAAGGCTCCATGTTTTATGATGTTAGGATAACGGGAAGTTGAAGTTGGGATATCAGTAGGTCAGGAGGTCGAACTAAGTGGTGCTGCCTGAATTAAAATGGCAGAAGCTTCTGGAGAATTATTCAGGTTTGGTGTGTAGCTGAGCGCCTGCAAATTTACAGGTCTGATAATAGCCTTAGAGGTCCTTAGCCCTGGGTTGGAAATTGGTGGTGGAGACCTAATATTTGACTGCCTTCCGGGGTACACAGGGAGGTCTCGCAGGGAGACAAGGACTTGCACCAAGCACTCTGACATGGGATGCAGGCATCCCCGGTGCACCAGACACCCACCACAGCATTATACATATCTTAAAGGGGACAGTACTCTGGTTAAACCGACTTACTATGAGAGGGGATAAGCCAGGCTAACAACTCTCAAGGAGAAAGCAGGAGGCACCATTCATGTGAACACTGATTCCTACCAGATACTGAGCTAAGGCCAGCACTGAAGAGGAAGGCATGGACCCTTGATGGAGTGTACCATATTGGGGAGGGAGGGAGTGTAACTGAGTGTCACAAGGGCTGCTGCAGTGTAGGGCATTGTGCAGAATTGGAAATATCCATCTAGCATCGAAGCAGCTGATCAGACAGGGATGTAGAGGGGATCTACTCACAGAGAGGAAGGATGGCCCAGGCAGCGGAAGTCCCTTTTGGGGGAACACTGACTTCAGAGACTGCCGTGGTCACATTGATCTCTACAGGGGAATATAAGGAATCGGTTTACAATGACCTAAATTCAGACTTAGTAATTTTACTCATCCTTAGAGAGCCTCACACCTTGTACCCAGTATCAATGTTCAGCATCTATTAAAATTGTATACCAGGACAAACTCTAGCACGGAAGCACTTTGGTCACATACTGGAATAGCCATTCACTAACAATCATCTCGCACAAACCTTAATAAGTCAGGTCAGGCTAAGATATGCAGGTTCTGAGTCTTCGGAGTTTAAATATAGGTTATCAGTCAGGGGCAGAACTAAGAGTTAAGGCCGCATTAATTTTAAGCTATAGATACAAAGAGTGTGGCTGTTAGTTGAGATTAACAGTTTGCAGTACTGAACCCAATACCTCCAGGAACTAGTCCACTAGTTGGTGAAATTTCTGTAGTGTTGGTATCTTTTGTTTCACTGTAAGTCACAGTAGTTGCAGTACCTGAATTACAAAAACCAAGAACCTGGTTAATGCCAAGGTTCCAGAGTGGCTAACTGTTCAGTTCAGACAAGCCATGCAAAAGGTTATTTTCAAACCAGGGGAAATACACAAACCACTGCTGAACTAAGTTACATGGTGGGTGTATCAAAACTGAGAGATACGGCAGTCTCATGCCAAAACAGAGATACATCAAACTTGGGGCAGAACAGTCAGCATTTGGAATTTGACAGTTCAAAAAGGTGCACAGCCACACTTAATGATCCCCCTAAATATCGAGGCTCCTGGGAGTTACTAGAAATGTTGTCAGGATGCCCTGGTAAACCAGGCATACCAGACTGTCTTGCAACTACTGTCTCTGTCAAGTGAACTAGTCCCTGCCATGGACCCAGAATGAAGCGAAAGAAAACCTGACCACGTGAGTTCCTTGATCAGAACAAGAAAACTTAATTCGCCATTGAATCAAAAGCTAAGAACATAAAACTCAAATAAGCTGGTGTCCTCCACTGAGGCCATGAAGTTTGTTGTCCCTATGTTCCTGAAGCATAATTCACTCTATCTTCTTTGCAGGAAAATCTGAACACTGTTTAATTATCTGTAAGTTGGCTAGCTAACTGCTTTTTCAGGACTAAATTGGTACCAATACATATGACGAATATTGACACTTTGGTCATCTATAAACTTATCTAATGTTGAAGTGGGATAAAAGTGAGTTCTGAAGTATTTGACATGAACAGATGACATGCAACAGTAACAGATACGTTCTCAAATCTATTTTAAATTTTAGTTAAAACAGAATTCTTAAATTTCATAGCTAGCGTCTTATCACATTGCCTGCTGTATGTCTTGCTTGTGATTAAAACAAAAAAGTCCTTACTTTGGCATTCTCGGCCATTTTCCTCTAGGTGGTACCCATTGGGACAGGAACAGGTATACTTTGGAGAGTGTTCATTAATCTGTGGAGCTGGCAGGCATAGGTATTCACACCCTCCATTCTCCATGTCTTCTTCACACCAGTTTTTACCTAGTCAAAAAAAGTCCTTAAGAATAGGTATCCAACAGCACTGTAGATAGAACCTTGCTCTAGGTGTAGCAAACTTGAATCTTTCCTTATGTCCCAAGGAATTCAGACCTGTCTATTCTGCCATAACGTCAATGCAGTTCTTGACTACTGAAGAGCAGGAAGCATGTGCTAGGGACACCAGGTTCAGAGACGGTGCTTAGAGGCAGACTACAACTTCTGCCTACAGCAAATGCATGCAGGGGAGTGTCATTATTGGTCAAGGCTTACAGGGAAGGTTCAAAAGAGAGAAACTCAGTTCCCTTGGCTTTGTCTCGCCTTGCTTCTATGAAGCAGAAGCAGACTCAGTTACAGAGAAATATAAGAAGACTGCTTGGACCAGTCAGGCAACTTGAGCGTGGCACAATATGACAAGGTGTTACCAAGAATCTGCGCAATCCTATATAAGCTGTGTCACAGGGAGAGGTAAACATTAGGGGTGAATGGTGTTCCACCCTAGTGTTCACATGCTAAAGTGCTATTACAAAGGAACTAAGAGTGTCACCTTATTTGGAGGCAGGGTAGTTACAGAGGAGATCAAGTTGAAATAAGCCCCTTAGGATGTGCCCTAATCCAAAATGACTTGCGTCCTCTCAAGAAGAGAACTGGACACAAGCAACTATAGAGGGAAGACGATGCAAGCAGACATAGGGAGCACCTGGCCACCTACAAACCCAATAAAAGCTGTGACACTCAGGGCTGGGAGGAAGATCACATCTGAAGTTGTAAAGCCCTTTGGGTTAAGACATAAGTGAAAGATGCCAGAGCCCAGGTGTGGCATGTCTGAGGAGGGGTACAGGAGGCAACGATTCCCTGTTGAAGTTGAGTTGCTACTTCTGAGTCATGCTGTGCCCTTACGGTGGTCATCCAGGACAGGGCTCCTGCAGGTTACCTGATGGCTGCACAAGTTCATGATACACAATGATGTCTTGGGCATCATTAAGGTTGTTGACTAGAGTGGCCAGTTCTGATCCAGTGAACTTATTGGCACCATAGACTGCTTCGTTTTCCCCATCTATCCAGTAGACACGATCCTAAAACAGAACCCCCCCAATTAGCACGTACACTTAAGATGAAGTCATTATCTAAGATGATTGCTATTCACTGGCCAGTAGAGGACTGTGTTTTTGGGTATGGATCTTGGACATTAGATGTAAAGCTGTAAGAGGAGTAAGTCCGGGCTCCTTGAAGTGCTTCAAGCAATTCATACGTCTAGTTTCTCCCAGGTTTTACGTGTAAACAGTTTTTCAGGTCATTTTCCCTTTCCCTAGCCTTCTTCCCCCACATCCATTCTTTCTCCTCAAAATGTGCAACATGTTGGCAAAGTCAAAGGTATACAGTTAGATGTGAGACACACATCTTACCTCGAAAATTGTTAGTGCCAGAGGATGAGCTAGGAACTCCAGAGACTTGAGTACTATCCTGCGGTCTTGGCCATTTAAGTCCACACTCGATAACATGTGCAACTTGGAGTCCAGCCAGTAGAGGCGGCTTTTGATGAGGTCTAGGTAGGAAAAGAATTGACACTGTATGATAAGCCATTATAGCTCTGACTTCCATTTAAAATACCTAAGGCAATAGAATATTCTACTTTCACGTTCATGGTTCCTTCTCTAGCAAAAGTTGTCAATGAGCCAGGGTAGGGAGGGGAGGGTCCCCATGAACCCTGGGAAGCAGTCTGAACTTACATTCAATTGGGGGGAACTGATGGTAAATAAGATTCGCAGAGTAACTGACTTTAGACATGTCAGCTGACAGGAAGTAGTAGAAGTGGGTTATTTGTTGTTCTCCCCAAATAAACCAGAAGAAAAGTGTTAGAGGAAATGCTAAGGCACCTGTGCCTAAGGTATTTAGTATGAGTCTCCTAAGACTGAATTTGAACACATATTAAGCCCCTATGGACAACAGGCCAGTAATGATGGAGCATGTAACTTGTTAACTGTTCTACTTGTGTTATTCACTTGCTCTCACTCACAGTTACCACTACACAGGGGTATATCCAAAAGTTCATGAAAAATGCATATTATGAAAGAAACCATGCAGGATTTCAATTTTCTTTGCACCAAAATACTTACCTTTTCATAGTTTTTTCCATGAACTTTTAGAATTACCCTTATGGAAGGAACCAGAAGAATTGTCTGTGGAGTCCAGAACTAACTCTGGAGATGAATGAAGATAGCGGAAGTGGCAAGAGAGAAGGAAGCACTTACGTACCCAGTGTTATTCCATTGGGCCATTGGATGTCCACTGTCACCAGTGGGCGTCTATCAAATCCATTCATTCCTGCTTTTTCTATTTTAGCTGGTTCACCCCAGTCTGACCAGTAAACAAATCTAGAAAGAATTCGATCAGAAATAATAAGCCTTAGTGGTTTAAAAGGAATAAAGTTGTAGCTCGCAAGAAAAGCCTAAAGAATGAGCAGAAAGTTCTAGGGACTGAATGTCTGTAGAGACAAATATGTAACACTAAAGGATCTAAGTTATGTTCTGGGTAAATAAAATTTAACACTAAGAATCTATAAGCTCACTAGTAACTGTATTCATCAGTATCAGTTTGACATAAAAATTTCAGCTCAAGGTCATAAGGCATTATGTTGTTTCCTTTTTTAAAGGCCAATTCTTTACAAGGCTTGAGAGATGACTACGCTCTAAGGAGTATAGTAAGGGCTGCCTGCCTGTACTCTACCGAGGCTTCATGGGGGCCACCTGGGATGACTGTAGCCTTGGTCAACTCCCTCACCTGCCTTTCCCTGTTACTTAGTAGCAATTTAGGGACACCCTTCAGTGAAATGTTTCTAGAAAGGTCTGTTGGTGTTAATGGGACTTTCAGACAATGTGTACTTTTAAGTGAAATTGTTGAATAGTTTTTTCAAAATCCCTACTCTTTATGCTGCGATTCAGGTTTGAATGTGCAGAGTTAACCCAGCCAGGTGTTCAGACAAAAATATCACTTGCATGGAAGCTGGGTGGGCATAAGGGTCCAGATATGGCTTTTGGTGCACATCAATCCAGAAATGTTGTTTCTTGAATGTCAACCAGCAGTCAGACATAAGGGAGTCAGACAAGCAGGACCTGTCATATAGATGAGGCTGTCCCAGGGTCACTCAACTGTGGCACTACTGCCTTTGTGGGGCAGGGACTGAGAAGTCTTGAGGTTTTAGGAATAATTCATATACGAGGAAAGCCCCTGACCTACACAGATAACATCCTAAGGGCTAAGGGACAGAAAACAAAAATACAAACCCAGACAGTGGGTCCACGGCTATGGAGGCGGGCTCTCGCAAGTCAGAGTTAAACAGGAACTTCCTCTTGGCTCCGTCTAGGGTGGCTACTGAAATAGTCCTAGAAGCCGCATCAGTCCAGTAGATGGTCTTGTACACCCAATCAACAGCAATGGCTGCAGGATTATAGACATTGTCGATCATTTTTACATGTCTACCAACCTTGTCATCAATTGAGGCACTGAAACAGAATAGGTCACAAAAAATTTAAGAGTGTGTCACCATTAGAGCCAAGAGAACGGACATTTTGCTTGCAAAATGGTCAATGACTTTGTGTAGAAAGGATATTAGAATACCATAGCTCATCACACATGTTTTTTAACCATGCTGCTTACTGATGCTAAGCTAGTAATATCACAGGGTATCTAGTCGCTGATAAATATTCTATACTCAGGCACAACAAAATTCTAAGTGAAGCTATTTGTTTCAGTAACAACACATCTGAGTCTCAATAGTTCCTATTAAGAAGAAGCATTCAACCCCATTTCTACTTGTAGTAACAGTGGAAAGTTCTCAACTAACTCTAGAGAAATGGGAGAAAATGAGGAATGACGATCTGTTAGGGCGTGATGGCTGTAGCCAGATTTTACTTCGTCAACAGTGGTTAGTTTCTAATTAGGAACTGAGAGAAATTTAAGATGGAAGAATCTGCATTAGATTTCATATTCCCAGGTACTTAGTTGCTAGCTTGGAGCCACAGCCAAGAGAGACTGCTCCAAACCTTCCCATAGGGCAAATGCCCAAGACTTATGCCAAGACAGCAAGAACGGAAGTGCAAGTTACCTGAAGATGGCCTTCTGGCTGACGTCCGCCCAGAACAGTTTCTGAGCAGCAATATCAGCATCAAGAGCCACGGTGTTTCGCAGCTGCTCAACCAGTTGGATGTATTCTTTTCTCTCTAAGCCAATCTTGCGGATGTCTCTTCTATTAGTGAAGATCAGACTTGGCTCTTTGCCTGCAAGACAGGAGTCAGGTTTACTTAGGTTGGCTGCAAGAAGGGAAGGTCCTTCTAAGTCACCTCCTCTCAGCAGAGGAGCACTTCAGAAATAAAGGCAGTGCTGAACACACAGCGCTACCCATCCTGGAGTTCCTGCCCTGGGACTTGCAAGGGCTTCCCACTCTTTGGGAATGCAGTCCCCAGGTTAGCGCGTTCCACAGCCAGGTGGCTGATGAGCAAGTTACGTAAATTGCACTCATGGAAACAGAAAGTCTGAAACTCTCCCAAGTATTCATATGCAAAAGGAAGGACCAAGACAGGCAAGTGTTTGGGGCTCAGTCTGCTTTATAACCTGTACTACTGCACCAGGAGGTCAGTAGCCCTGCTCTCAAATACTATTTGATTATTGTAGTCACTGGCTGTACCTTTTATAAGCACTTACTCATAAAGGTACCAGTGCAACACCAGTCCAAGTCCATTTACCTACTGCCTTGCACACGCCAGTGGCAAGATCCATTTGATAGCCACGACTACATTCACACTTGTAACCGCCTTTTAAGTTGATACAAATTTGACTGCAGATTCCCGGATTTTGGCATTCGTCAATATCTAGGAGGGAAATTACAATTAGTCTTGCTGTTCCTATACCTTACTAGATACAGACTGCCCTTTCCCAACACACTGCTGGGGTCAGCTTCTCTTCTTGCACTCACCTCCGCAGGTTTTCCTATCTATGAGTTCAAACCCAGCCGCACAGTCACATTCGTAGCCTATAATCTGGTCCTTGCAGATATGGGAACATCCGCCATTATTGACCAAGCATTCGTTTACATCTGGAACAAAAATGCAGTGAAGTCATGTGCCAAGGTATTCCCAGTCAACATCTGTCTTATTCACATTTCAAATCCATATTGTTTGGGATAACTTACCTAGCTGGTCTGATCAAACCCCCACGTTTTCTAAGACTTAACCATTTGTTCTACAGATAAGCATTTCAGGACTGGGGAAGGCATACACCCAATCTCTTTGGCAAATGAGCAGTTTGTAAAGCAGTGTTCAAGTTTCTCTGAGGTTGACTAGTTAGCTTTAAGGAAGGTCAGTAATGAACTAGTTTGCAACTCCCTGCGTTTTTAAGCCATAAAATCTTATTCTTAAACCTAATGATTGCAGGTTAATTCACTCAACATTTGACCAGGCATCCCACAGGCTCCCAACATGGGGTGCGCTGGATCACATCCAAGGGCCCAGCTCCCCGGCCTGGGCAGCCCTTCACTTACGGCATTCTTTCAGGGGCTCATCACTCCAGTCCCTGCAGTCCTGCTCCTGGTTACACACTTTGTTGATATCTATGCATTCCCCACTTCTGCACTTGAACTTGCCAGGGCCCAGGCACTGGTTGACTACAAAGAGAAACACAGAGGCAAACTGTCTTAGTGGGTCTGATGGGAGGAGCTGCCCCTTTCCTGAACGACGAGAAGAGACTCACCGTTCTTGCAGTTGACTTCATCTGAACCATCGACACAGTCTCGGATACCGTTACACTGCCTGCTGCCATGGATGCAGCTACCATCCTCACATTCAAATTGGTCAGGTCGGCAGGTTCGAGAAGCTACAACAGGAGGGAATACCACGGGGTGAAGCCAGCCACGCCATCTCCCGTTGACACGTGGAAGACAACCGAACGAGCCATGCTGATTAACAAAGCTACTTACGACAGTTGACCTCATCACTACCATCCTTGCAGTCTGGGTCGCCGTCGCATCTCCACTTCTTGTGGATGCATTCGCCAGAGCCACACTGGATCTCGCTGGCAGGGCACTTGGTGTGGATCACGGGCTGGCGGCCACACTGCTCCAGGGATTCATCGGACTGGTCGGAGCAGTCTGCGTCGTCGTCGCACACCCAGCTGATGGGGATGCATGAGGAGGTGCTGCACTGGAACTCGTGGGCGCCGCAGGTGGGCGGGGCACAGTCAAGCTCATCACTGCCATCACTGCAGTCGTCCTGCCCATTGCACACAAAGTTCCTGGAGATGCAGCGGCCACTGGAGCAAGTGAACTCGTCAGAGCTACACGTTACGTTGCCTAGCAAGAGAGAGGAGGTCCCATGGAAAACACATCAAGACTGGTCCCTGCAAGACTCTTAGCCCCAAATCCAATCTACCAATTTTTGATCATTACTCTTATCTTCCTAGTTTAACTTAAAAGCTAAAGTGGAGTGATATGAAGAACAAGTTCTTGGAATGTTAGCAAACAGCCTCACTGTATTTAAAAAAAAAAAAAAAAAGCAGGCACATTGTAAATAAGTTAAAACCGGAAATATTGAACCAAGAAAAGAGTTGAAGACTTGATGAGAACCACAATTGACTCATAAAGGGACAGTGATCCATAACAAATAATAACGAGAATTCATTTTGGAAGGCAGAGACTGTGCTATCCCTATTATTAGCATACTGCTGGTTAGGTCAGATTGGCCCACTAGCTGAGAGTATCATGTGCATTAGGTATACAGGTGAGATAATATGAAGGTACTTCAAAAAGTACATGGAAATGGAAGTAAGAAATGTTTACCATGGTGTGAATTGTTTGAAATCCATGCATAAGCTTTTCATAATATATACTGTCCATGAACTTTTGAAGATCCCTCAAAAACAAGCATTAGGACACTATCAACAAAAAGAAGCAAGCCACATGCCACCATACATGGCTCTTCCTTTTTGGTCCTTTAAACGAAGATCAGAAATAAACACTTAAACACTCAGCATTTTTCAAAAGTCACTCCTAGGGCTAAAATCACAATCCAGCAACCAGGTATGCTCATAACGATAAGCTAGTCATACTAGCCAGTTTGTACTCTAAGTCCTGCCATACTATTAAGGTCACAATATGGTGGCAATTAGGATGGAGACCAGGACTCTCTTGGGAAGCAAAGACTAGATTTACATGGGAAACACTTGGCAGCTCCAGGGCTTGCCAATCCATAAAGCTCAACTCTAGGACTGAACACTAAAACTCATTAGACTAGGTGCAGTGGTATTGACCTCAAAGGAGGTGACTTCTATGTCCAAGACTGGTGTTTCACCTGTAAAGTTCCTGAGCTCCCTCGTATCCTACTGTGTCAGGAGGCCCACGCTTGTCACACTTGGGAGCTGTAGATTTTAGAGGCCCTATAAAAAGGGCGGTAGCTTGAAAGAGCATTGAAAGCAATGTTTGTTCAACCTAGAGATTTTCCCAGGGCCTCACCTTTGACATGTAACACTTTATTATAGATTTTCCAGGAAGAGAAACATGAAAGAATAGGAAACAGAGTTAGCTTTCTGTGACAGGAGACAAAGGTTGGGTAGGCTTTTCTTGGGGGTAGTTCCCAGCAAGATGTTAATTCCTGCTTCTGTGCCAATTGAACTTTTGGAAATTTTACAACATTGGGGGATAAGAAAAGCTTGTTTGATACTCAAGTAATTTATTGCAATGTGCCAGTCTAGTTTGGATTATGAATACCTTCTAGTTTTATTGAGCCAACCTGAGGAAGGCCCATGAATTACTGTCCTAACAGAGATGAAAGCCTACACGAGTGCTGCTTCACTGGGCTACTTCTACATATAAATGCCTTGATGGACTTACCTTCTTCTTTTTATTTGCCTAAAAGAAACACCAAGCAATGGTCAGTCACTACGTGAGCATCTTTCAGAGTTTTTGAGCTGTTATGAGGACAGGTCATTGAGCAGATAGTGAAGGTACTGAAAAGTGAGTCAAGGCAACTGTGTCTTCATGCTGAAGTCGGCTTCCCCTGCCCGCCTTTCTGGGGGGAAAAGGGTCTTTGGGAAATGCCATTCAACACTGATCTTCTTACCACAGTTTTCTTCATCTTCTCCACTGTCACAATCACTTTCACCATCACATCTCCAGGACACTGGGATGCACTGAGTAGAACGGGCGCCACAGCTGATTTCATTTATGCGGCATGTTCTCATATCTGTTGATGATATACAGTCTCAAAAGAGCCTCAAAACTGGTGACTCCCTGTGCTGCCTGGAGGTGGTAACACCTGTAGCTCAGTGGCCTGGACCCTGATGAGATCTGCCTCGGTACTCCAGGCCTGGGGAGATCGCTCAGCAGCTCCACTCTTTAGAAGCCTTGCCAATCTATGCCACCTGGCAGTGCACCCAAGAGCCTTGAGCATGTCACCCCTTCAAGGTTCCATGGTGTGCTCAGTTCTGGCTTTTGTTTTACTTGGCACAGTAAAGTTTGCTGGCTGGCCTGCTCCTGGACCATTATTTATCTGTTGGATATCAAGTGGCCATATGCAGACATTATCACCTAACCCCAAATTCTTTAAAGGCCAGCTGATCTAACACTTATGAAATCTTCCACTGCCTGAATTCCTTTATAAGCCTCCCTCATCGTGTCCTAATGTTTACATCTTGCAGAGCAGGGACATGCCCTAATTCTCAACTTCACCAGATCATTCTCCACTAAAACTTGAGGCTGAATCTTTTATAGACTCTCTCTTGAATTCACAGGTCTTTAACTCACCTGACTTGACTAATGGTACAACTACACCCTGACTTCTTACCTAGAAAATCGAAAGTAACACCCTTGTCGTCTTTCCTGCTTTATTTTCATTTATAATTACATTCTGGATCAAAACTTTTTTCATGGTACCCCTCCTCTTTAAGGACTTCAACAATCCTCCAGAGACTGCCTCAAAAAGAACTCTAAGACTTTCTTTAGGTTGACATGCAAATGACCTCAACTTACATGATCCCAAACCATGATCCTTAATGGCCTCATAGACTTTTGACTGTAGATTCGCCCAAGGACAGAAACATTCATATGTATACCTATTGTTTTAGTAGGTTGCATGCTTGTTAAAATCACCAAATCACCCTATTATTAGACACTTTACCTATTCAGTAATAGCTTTCTCATACAATGGGAAGCTTTGCTTCTAAAAGCTTATATTTGTCCCATAGGGAACCTTCACAATTTGACTTAGCTTCCAGGACCAGACTACCATCTGCTCAGAGTCATTATTACCCAACATTTGAAATCTATGCACCTAGTCAAGGAGTTCTTAATCAGATCTGCTGGCTTCAGTCTTAAATATCCAATATTGAAGCTACCCAAGAGAATGTCAGTCTTGTTAGACCACGGAGAACATTCTTTAAAGGAGACTAATCAACTGTTAATAACTCGACTGACCTTGGAGTCAATTGGCCTAAACCTTAAGGCAGGCAAAGGAAAACCAACACCAGGTAGTAAATACAACAGTGCTTAGAAAAATGAGACACACAACGACGACTTGGAAAAGTTGAAGTCCAAAGCAAGTCACACTCACGGCACTGCTCTGGGCTTTCATCAGAACC
Source organism: Lepus europaeus (assembly GCF_033115175.1). Lineage (NCBI taxonomy): Eukaryota > Metazoa > Chordata > Mammalia > Lagomorpha > Leporidae > Lepus > Lepus europaeus. Next base: position 72,414,135 of record NC_084838.1, read on the forward strand.
ATCTTCACAGTCAGGATCCCCGTCGCACTGCCACCGATTGGGAATACACTGGCCATTGTTGCACACGAAGTCCGACTCAGCACATGTCTTCTTTACTACAAAAGTTTATTTAGAGGATTAAACTTGAAGTCACCCACACAAGAGACCTACTCCCTTCACATCAGAGCTAACACTACATTTTAGTGTGTTGTCCTCCATCACTAAAGATGAGTTGATGGTTATACAACTGGCAAAATCCAGGACAACTTGGGAGAAAAAAAACATTCTTTTTGTTCCAGAGGAGGAAACCATTCATTTGAGAGACTTGAAGGATACTGAAGTCAAGCCAAGACCAAGGTGGCCCCATCAGACAAAGATGGGCCATTATTTTACAGCCTCGGGATACCCGACAATCAACTTCTTTTTTTTTTTTTTAAATGTTGAGAGATTAAGTAACAGTTGAATTCTCTTTCTGAATTTCTTCCAGGTCACTCAAGTACTTTCTAAGTTTTATAGTCCATTTTCCTTTGCTATAACAGATAATTCATAAAGTTTATTTTGGCTCTCAAGGCTGAAGGCTGAGATGTATGAGTGCATGGTGCCAGCATCTACTGAGCTTCTGGTGAGGGCTCTGTGCTGTGCCATGCCATGGTGGTAAAGTGGAATGGAAAGCAGTGGTATATGGAAGAGATAAAACAATCTGCTCTCACAGTAGCTAACCTGATCCTTAGTGCTTCTCAGGAATCTAATCCTTCTTAAATATTCCACTGCCTCTCAGCACCATCACACGGGAAGTCATATTTCAACATGAGTTTCAGAGGGGACAAACCATGTTCCAACCACAGCAGTAAAAGAGCCAAACATCCCAACCCCTGGCGAGGTTATAGTGTCCTGTTTGTTATGGACTGAATGTTTCTTTCCACCCCAAGTTCACATGTTGAAATCCTAGCTCTCGGTGTGATGGGATTAGATGCAGGGGTTTTGAGAAGGGGGAAGCCCTCATGAACAGGATTAGCGCCTTTATGAAAAGAACATGAGGGCTGGCTTGCTTGCTTTCTGTTCTGCACCATGTGAGGCCATCTATGAACTAGGAAGAGAGTCCTCAGCAGACATCTGCTGGCACCTTGATCTTGGACTTCCCCACCTCTAGAACTATGGGAAATAAATTTCTGGTGTTTAAGTTATTCAGTCTCTTGTACTTTTGTTACGGCAAGGTAAACTCATGAAGACCCTATTCTAAGGGCAACTGAACATATCCATTTAATATAGCTACAGAAGAGCAAATTCCAGTACCAAGTAGGGCTGCCCCCAGCAGTGTGCTGAGGCACAGGAAGGCACCCAGTAGGAAAGGAAGGTGACTTAAAGGCAGGTGTAAAGAGATAGGTGTACTTAGAATTCAAGGCCGATGACATCTGAGCCCTTCCAGCCAAAGGGTTGGCTAACATCAGCCAGCTGAAAAGTACTGAAGCTGCCAGGGCTAACATCCATAACTCTAGCATTAAAACAGCCTAAGGCAAGGTATTCATTCCACTGCTAATTCTTCCTGGGGCAGGCCTTTCCCCTACACTTATGGTTATAATACAACAAATTACACTGTCCAAATTGGGACAGTGTCAGTAGGAAGGGCACACTATTAATTATACCAGGAAGATAAGCACAGGCCAAGACTTTATGAAGCATACCAGGTGGCTTGGTCACCCTACCCACAAAGAAATCACCGAGCTGGAAGAGTTTGCCAAAGTAGCCACCCAGGCTTTCCTAGGCTTATCTTTGTCAGACCATCTTCCTTACCCGTGTGCCTGTCCTTCCCACCTGAATTTCCTCTGAAAATACTCTCACACAGATACTGAGTGACAGCAATTCGGTTACAAGTGTACAATTTGCTGAAGACTTACAAAGTTAGGGATTTAACCTGGGAAGAACTCTATGGTGTAGCTGAAAATAGTGAAGAGATTGTGATGATAGTCAGGGTCCAGAACTCAAGATGACACTGACGAAGTCGGATGATTCACAAGGCATTATTCATTTCCTTAAATTGCGTAGCCAAGGAAACAAGAAAGGCCACATTTGCTCTTAGAATCACCCAAATGTTCAGACCCCAGTGTGAATGGATTCAGTGCTGTCTAAACCCTGTGTTCTGGGAGTGCGGAGGAAGAGGCCAGAGGTTAGCTGCTTTAATTGAAGTCTTTGGTATTCTTCAGAAGTTGCAAAGACAGAGTATGGGAACGAATTATAAGGAGACTGCATGATGTTACATAGCAGAAAATGTCACGAGAATGTGAAAGAATGGCCGTAAAACAAGTGAGCCAAGCAAATTAGGACAGACAAAACTCGGGAGTTCATCTCTCATCTGCAGAGAAACTGGGAGGGTAAAAAAATGGGTAAAAATCTGGATGTGCCACTGAGGGAGAGAACTGCCAGTGACATACTGAAGACATCCAAGTTACAGAACAAGCAGCTCAGCCTCACACTTAGGAAAGAATGAGTTATTGGGACCAATAGACATACACAGCTTATGGGATCTAAGTCAAGTTGATGTGCTTTCGAGAAGGAGCGGGGGGCGGCGCTGTGGCACAGTAGGCTAAGCCCCAGCCTGCAGCCACAGCATCCCACATGGCCGCCAGTTTGTGTCCCTGCTGCTCCACTTCCGATCCAGCTCTCTGCTGTGGCCTGGGAAAGCCGCGGAAGATGGCCCCTGCACCCGTGTGGGAGACCCTGAGGAAGCTCCTGGCTTCAGATCGGTCCAGCTCTGGCTGTTGCAGCCATTTGGGGAGTGAAAGAATGGAGGGAAAATCTTTCTGTCTCTCCCTCTCTCTGACTGTAACTCTGCCTTTCAAATACATAAAATCTTAAAAGAAGGGGCCCAGTGAAAACTGTAAGCAGATTCCATATCAAAGGGTTAGGAAAAATAGGAGGTGGCTTTGGAGGTTTTCAGCAATTGTGTAGCTTTTGTTTCATAGAGGGGACACCCCAGAATCCGCACTCAGAGCTTCCCTGAGTGATGCTTGCACTTCCCCGTCTCCCCTCACTTCTGGGAGGCAGCAATGTGACTAGAAGGGGTCTTTTGAACCTCATGGGCAATAGGTACTATGAAAAATGAAACATGGATGTCAGATTCTTTTGCACCATAATAAACATATCTTTTAATTCCGTTTTCCACAAATATTCTACAGCACACTTACCTATCTGGCTTTCCCCACTTTGAATGACTGACTTAATATAGTGCATGCCCACCTCCTCCTCTTTTAAAACTCCCCTATCATGTGACCAGCAGAGGGTGTCTGGGCAAAGGCTACCCCAGAAGAAGTCAGTGATGACCCAGGACATTTTCTACTGACTTGGTTTGATGATAAAAGAAGAGAAGAGTTAACAGGAATGAGGACCTTCCAGTGAAACCCTGAGTGAGAGAACCACATCACCTAGGTAACCCAGAAATAGCATGGAACTCAATGTCTTGTGGAATAGATTAAAATCTTGGTGTTAAAAATGTAAATGATGGAAAAGTATTGCACACGAGAACTATTCTTGGTCCTGAGGCTAGAAATAAGTTTCTTCCCCGAGACTGTGGAATGGGTTTTTTATGATTCCGAAAGAGCTCCTGATCTGCATATCGGCATGGAAACAAACATGGTATGGCTCAGAGACATGAGGCATTGTAATGATGCGTGACGTATGTAAGGGCAGAGAAGATGGCCGGTGACGAAACCTACATTTCGCTCCTGCTTGGCCTCCGTAGTTCTAGTTTCTATAGTTGAATATCTGCATTTAACATCTTTCAAAAAGTCATGACAGTGCTAGCACCGATCGTCCCACACAACACTGTGGCAGGATTTGTACAACAAAGGACAAAAGGGTCATAGGCAAACTTCAGCACGTATTCCAGGTACCTAAATGTGACCTTGACATGAGGCTACAGAGACTGCAGACACAGGCGTTTCTTGCAGGGATCTTTTGACAGATGCTGATCAATGGCGATGAGGTTAGATTCCTATTCTCTTGGGAAGACACTGTCTTCCGCCCTGCTTAATGCTTTAGAATTAGCCACTATTGTAGGCAGAGAACTATACAAAGAATCCTTATCTGACCTTTGATCTGTGCTGGCTTGTCGTTTCCATGTCAGGGGTTAATCAACCCTCTGAAACTGTAGGGGGTTTTGTGGTATCCATGCTTTCTTTGATTTCTGGGATCAGAACCATTTGAGAATTAAAAAAAAAAAAAAGTCACTTCTAAGCAGTCCTCTGTGTGCCTCTATTTCTGGTCCTCCCCAACCCTTCCCCCAGCTTCCTAGACCACACGTTTGCCTGATCTAAGATAAACCAGGTCCTGTCATTTGAAAGGAACTCTGCCTGCAACATTGCACGCTCAAGTCGATAACCCCGCGTCAAACATCCAATGATATCCCTCTGGACCAGGAAGTAGAGATTCTTTGGACTCTGGGTCACAGTGTTTCTTAGGAGTGGAGTTTATTTGCAGAATCTCGGAACATTTGCAGAAACCAAGATAACATCATCGTATTTCAGTAGAATGTGTAAGTGCAAGGCAGGTGGCAAGTGAGATCAGCACACTCTGCACTCACCACAGTTCTTTTCATCGCTGCCATCGGCACAGTCTTCATCGCCATCGCATTTCCACAGCTGAGTAATGCAGCGGCCATTGGTGCACTGGAATTGGGAAGCTTCGCACTTGGTTTTTCTCCCTAGAATCAGGAAGGAACACTTAGCAAAGTAAACACAAGAGGGTGACGGGTTAGAGAGCCAAGTTACTCCAGCCCCGTGGGGAGCGACCCTCTCGGAGGGCCGGCTACAGACTTGGCAGGCTGGGGGCCGGAGCTGGGAGGGTCTCGAGGCAGCAACTGACAGTCACTGAGCGCCTGGCTGGGCACTTGCTATGGCTAGACACTAGATTTCCCGTCCTCTTTGGCAGGGAGGGATAGCCAAGAGTCTGAGTTCTGGCTTATGGAATGGAAATAGCAATGGTAATATACAAGTTCTAGGAAGCAGAGTTGCATTAACGAGACCTTGGTCATGATGGACGGCATAGGCATCTGTGGCACCATGGGGTTATAACGGAGCTGAAAGATTCCTAGTGCCTCGGGAAATAGCTGAAGATCAGGTAGGAGTGAAGCAAACTGCATGAGAAAAAAAAGAACCCCCAAGAGAACTCACGGCGAAGGGTTAGCAGAAACTTCTGCAGGCCTCAGTAAGTTCCTTAAAACATTAAAAATGTGGCCCCGAATCCATTGCTGAAGAGCAGCATTCACGGTACAATATCAGTTTGTATGCACATCTATGAAAACAGACACTAAGCAAACCACCATGGACACGGTTGTGAAAAGCACAACACCTGCTCCAGAACCGCGTCCGGCAGGCCATCCAGGATGTGAAGGCCTCGTTAGCATAGGCGATGGCTCCCTGCCTGTGCTTTCTCCTGAGATCCTGCTGATAGCACAGATGTGGACATAGGAGATAGCGGGATGCATGATCCTGTCTCTGTAGAGGCAGAGGCCCAGTGTGTGTGTGTGCGTGTGCGTGTGTGTGTGTCTGTGTGTGAATTGTTAAACAGAGTTTTAAAAAGTAACAATGGTTAGAAATAGAATATAATTTATAAAATAAGGCTAGAAAGTAGAAAATCTTTTTGTGCAGCTTGACAGTGTTTTTGTGTTTCAAGCCAAGTTTTTATTAGTGTCAAAAGGCCAAAAAAATTGTAAGGCTTATAAGGCAAGAAGTTACTATCAGTGAAAGTTCATTTACTAGCAGTTTTTTTTAAATATACAAATTGAGGGTACCCTAGATGTGCAGTGGGTGAAGTCTACAGTAGCCTACATACAGGAGTTCATGTTGAGCGCCTGCTGAATCCCCCAGGGACACTTCTTGTCCTGCAAGCTCCCTGGATGGAAAGTGCCCTATACAAGTGGACTGTATTTTCTATTTTTTTTTTTTTTTGACAGGCAGAGTCGACAGTGAGAGAGAGAGACAGAGAGAAAGGTCTTCCTTTGCCATTGGTTCACCCTCCAATGGCCGGCGCACCGCGCTGATCCGATGGCAGGAGCCAGGTGCTTCTCCTGGTCTTCCATGCGGGTTCAGGGCCCAAGGACTTGGGCCATCCTCCACTGCACGCCCGGGCCACAGCAGAGAGCTGGCCTGGAAGAGGGGCAACTGGGACAGAATCCGGCGCCCCGACCGGGACTAGAACCCAGTGTGCTGGCGCTGCAAGGCAGAGGATTAGCCTATTGAGCCGTGGCGCCGGCTGTGTATTTTCTATTTATATATTGCATTTTTACTGCACTTTTTATTTCTAGGGATGTTTACAAACCACTGTTAAAACTGCCTGCAGTGTTTAGTATGGAAACTGCCCAACTTTGTAGCCTAGTAACAGCAGGCTGTCCCATGCAGCCAAGGTGTGTAATAGGCTATACCATCTAGGTTCATGTAAGTATACTCTATGATGTTCACACAATGGCAAAATCACCAAATGACTCACTTCTCAGAACATATCCCCATCACTAAGCAATGCCATGACTGTACTGTTAAAAAACACAGAAGCCTCATTTCTTTCCTTTTATTTTGTCTGAAATTAGGCGTGGTGGCTGGAAGAATGATCTCAGGTCAGGGGAGCCAAGATAGAAGGAACCCAGATTGCACTCTGTCCAAAGGGGCATTACATCTACCCAGGGACTCCGCTCTCATTTGTTTCAGCCTCTTGTGTTGCAATAATCACACAGCCAAATCCTAGTCCCTTACTGGGTTTCTTATCCACATCCCTACTATTATTCATGAATAATGTTCCCATTACAAGCAAAAGAGATGAAGAACGGGCAGCAAGGCGAGGATACAAACTGCGGTTGAACACACGGTTCCACATCTTAGAAACTGACGTCTAGTTGGAAAACCACATTTGCATGACAGCTCCAAGAAAAATTAAAAGTGTCAAGCAAGTATAGATAGTTAAGAGGCAAAGGGAGATCACTTCTAATTTCGTGCTAGACACACAGACCTGGCTTTCGCCGGTTTTCCCAGGCTCAGTGTTTGGAGATTTAAGTCACACAACAGTATGAACTAAGACTTGTTAAGCAGGACACTCAGTTTTGTGCCTGGCACAGCTACTGGGCAGGTATCTCTTATCATTCACAGTGATGTCCCTTTGGAGGGTGCGATTTCTTCGAGATACGAGACAAATGACACAGATGTGGCTGCTCAAAGCAAATGTACACAAGTTCTCAAGAAAGCCAGTAGACTCTTACAGTTGGGGTTGATTACACAGAGGTTTGTAGGCAGAAGTCTTGCCATTTCCTGCCACCTTTCAGCCTCTGCAGCTGTGGCCTGCTGGCGTAAGCAGGGATAATAGAGAGACTAGCACAGACTGGGACGCTTGTGTTGTGTGCACAATACTGCAGTTGGTCTCCCTTACATCGGCTCCTCCCTGCTGTCTGGAAGCATTCTGTGCCTTGTGACTAACTCCCAGCGAGATTCTGAGTTGGTCTGAATCAGGATTACCACACAGATGTGATCACCTTCTGAGGTACTATATAGATACCGTTTGCAAAACCCTACCTACCATTCTCCTCCCCAAAGACTAGCCAAGCTAGGACCCAGCTACAAAGCAGTATGGCTTAAGGGCACTTTCTATCTATGTTCCATAATATTTATTCAATCTACATGTAAGATACCAGGAATTTGGAATGGAGAACAAGAGGAAGGTAGTGATGGCTGTTAGGAAGCAGCACCTGTTTGTCTTTATACAAGGGGACTTCAAGTTTTGTAGAAAATGCAATTTTGAAATAAGGGTTTTCTTTTTTTTTCTTTTTGCAAAAAGCATTTGAAATCCATGCATATAGGGGGGTCTTCAAAAAGTTGTTGTGGCCGGCGCCGTGGCCCAACAGGCTAATCCTCTGCCTTGCGGCGCTGGCACACCGGGTTCTAGTCCTGGTCGGGGCGCCAGATTCTATCCCCGTTGCCCCTCTTCCAGGCCAGCTCTCTGCTATGGCCCGGGAGTGCAGTGGAGGATGGCCCAAGTGCTTGGGCCCTGCACCCGCATGGGAGACCAGGAGAAGCACCTGGCTCCTGCCATCGGATCAGCACGGTGCACTGGCCGCAGTGCGCCGGCCACAGCGGCCATTGGAGGGTGAACCAATGGCAAAGGAAGACCTTTCTCTCTCTCACTGTCCACTCTGCCTGTCAAAAAAAAAAAAAAAAGTTGTTGCAAAATGCATGCTATGAAAAACTGCAAGGATTTCAGTCTTTTGTGTGTGTGCCAAACTACGATAACTAACGTATTTACTAGAGAGACAGAGAAAGCATTTTCCCATCTGCTGGTTTACTCCCCAAATGCCTGCAATGGCCAGGACAGGGCCCGGCTGAAGTCAGGAGCCAGGAACTCAGCGGAGATCCTGCCACCTCAGGGGCAGGAACCCAATTAGTTGAGCCATCCCCCTTGTCTCCCAGGGCCTGTAGTAACAGGAAGCTGGAGCGAGATATTCCACCCAGGCACTCTGACACGGGATACAGGTGTCTTAACCACTAGGCTAAAGGCTTCCCCTTGGACTGCTGACAGGAGGCACCTGCCTGTCTCTTCCCCTCTGCTCCATTGCCTCTGTCTTCTTAACATGCAAGTACTGTGCATGTTCTCCATGCTGGGGGTGCACGTTTCCAGAGGCTGTTTGCTGAGTTCAGTTTCCTCAATGCCTTTGAGGTCAACTGGAGTGATAAGAATCTACTCTGAGCACTAAAACAGAAATATAAAGTCAGAGAGCATGGCTATGAATATGCTTGGGAAGAGAACTGGGGCTGCAGCAGGGATCCATGGAGGGCTGAAAGGCAATGGAGAGTTGATTTTAGTTACCAAAGGTCGAGTCACCGTGAGACAAAAACACTGAGTTCATTTCTACATAGTCAAACACAGAACCTTATCAGCATACTCAGATGTAAAAGCTGATGTCAAAGGGTGATTTTGTACTTCAGCATTATGCACCTGGAATATCTCCCTAAAAATGAAGTTTTTGGTTGTTTCATTTGACAGACAAAAGAGGCACAAGACAAGACAGCTCCTGAATCCACTGGCTTATTGCCCAGATGTGTGCAATATCCGGGATTGGACTGGGCTGAGCTGAAGCTGGGAATTTAGAATTCAATCCAGGCTTCCCATGTGGTTGGCTGGGACCCAAGTACCTGAGCCATCACCTGCTGCCTTCTGGGGTCTGCATTAGCAGAAAGCTGGGTTAGGAGCCCAAACTCAAACCCAAGGACTCTGATGTGGGATGCAGGTGTCCCAACTGGCATCCTAACTGCTAGGCCAAATACCTGTCGCCAGATGAATTTGAAGATACAGAGCTTATAGACACCATAGCTGGCTTGGGATTCAAATGTGAATACAATACCCTAAGGCAGGCAGTCCACTGTTAACTGAATTTAGTAGCACTATGCAAGCTACCAACAGTGACAAAACAAACAATATTGAAATCCCAGCAGCTCTGCAGCAAGAGTATATACTGAGCAGGCTCAGGACAGGGATTAGCATTTTCTTAGTGTTAATTCCACTACCCTAAGGCACAAAGAGGTTCCCTTTCTACCTTTTCTTATCCAAGATGTGTCCATCTCACCTACCTTTTGCCTGACGGTCATGATGCTGCTTCACCTTCACACCCACACCCCCCTACCTCGAGTTGTTTCCCACTCAGCTGGCATTAGGAGTCCAGTGTGCTACTAAAATGGCCCTCCCAGCTGAAGAGAGCAGTGGGCTCAGGGAAGGGTGGGAAGGCTTGACGGCTCTATGAAGGACCCTCTCAAGAGAGGCCGCTAAGGACCTGAAGCTTTACGGCTATGCCTCATAGCTCCCTAAGCACTTTGTTTTGAGGCAGAAAGTACTCCCTAGTACTGGTTAGCGCTCAGTCACCTGACTGGAAGGCTCCCAAGTTACAAAAGTGTTCTCCCTTTCCAACGGTGGTACTCGGCTGGGACCGCCACTGTAGAGAGGTCCCATGAAGCAGAAAGCACCCAAGGAGTTAAGAAGCTTTGCGTTTCCAAAGCTTCGGGGATTACAGGACTGTGAACTTGTAGTCTTTCTATCAGCGATGTTAAGTCTCAAGTTCAGTATTATACTTTCATAAAGGGAACAGGCTGAACTTAAAGTCATCTGCACCCTAAGTTCTTTTCATTCTTTGACGCCAATCATTGTCTCAAAGAAACAGAAGTGCCTAGTGAAAAGTTGGAGTAAAATTCAGTTGTTCCTCAAAGCCACAGGGTCTTGTGGGAACTGCCTCAGCGGTGAGGGAGTGGTTGAAGTGGGGGAAAGGCTCTGAAGGCAGGGGCTCTTGGAGGGGGGTGCGGAGGAGCCACACTTCTGCTTCGATTAAGCTAATTTTATTTTGAATGTTGAAATCCTGCATACTAGTATGAAAATGGTTCTTCTGCCTTAAGAAATGAAATGGTCATCGCTTCTTGGCCTTTTGGCTAAGATCAAGTGTAGAAACGAAATGGTCTAGGTTTCCATCTAGTTCTAATACTTAGAATGAATGTCTCTGTCCCTTTGGGTCAAGGGCACTGGAAGTCATTTGCACCTATTCATGGCAACTTGAAGTTGTAATGAATGAACTCCCCGAGGTGTGCATGCATCGCTCACTTTGTCCACTTTTATCGATGAAATCAGACTGCAAACTTACATCAAGGCACCCGTGTCCCAGGAGCCTTGCTTACCTAAACAGTAAATGCTGCTACCCACACACGTTCGTAGTTTACTGGCTCCCAGAAACTCAGGGTTTTTAATGCATAGAGAGGTCAGCCTGCCGTTGTCTAACTGTCCCTGCAAGGGTTAACATGGAAGAATACTATGTAAGCTTCAGCTAAGGAATGCAGCAAAGACCTCAGAGTGAAGACCAAGACTTCAGGATGAGCTCCAAACTTCCCTGGAAGACTCTGAGTGGCATCTTGGCAGAAGCGCTACAGCACAGATGCCCATGGAGAGCCTGTCTGGGTATCAGACCCAGCACGCCCTTCAGTCTGCATGGACCGGCTCTTGCTGCTACGCTGCTGGGGCCACCAGGACCAGGCCTTCACCTGTCTCAGGACTGGAGTATAAGGGTGGTTGGTATCTGCTGGAATTTCTGCAGTTCATTTGTTTTGGCACTCCTGGGGCCATTTATTTTTAGTCTAGTCCTCTTCTTCTGTTTGCTCCTTTAATGCCAATCGTTCTATTCATAGACTAAAACTTCTTTTAGGACAAGGGAGATTTCTGAGTCAGCAAAGACATTTTCCTACAGGGAAGAGAGTTTATATGAGGCAAAAGACCACAAGGGAGTGCTAAGGAAGAAGTTCCAAGTTGTCAAGTGCAAAGGCTGGGCTCTGGCCTGAAAGTCTGTCTCTGAAGCATTAGGAACCAGTTAGGGAGCAACTAAACGCTGTTAGACATTGGGTTAATCCTTCCATTTGAGACAAGCAAATTTCATAGTTCAACTGTCAGTTCAATTTATGTTTTACTGAGATCATCTCAACTATCATGGAGAAACAATGGAATGCTTTTTGTTGTCGGCCAAGCACTGCTTTAAGATTTCATGTCTCCTAGCTCATTTAACTTTTAGTGCTACACTGTTTGCATTTTTGCTCTGCTGTCACAGGCTAGGAAACCTGTTTGAGAAGGGAAGTATAGACATATTCCCAAGATCACCATGGGATCTTGGTGCCCAGACCTGGGACTTGAGCCCAGGCAGTCCGGTTCCAGATACTGTACTGTACTGAGCATGCGACTAAACTACAACATTCAACTCCAGAACTATGTACTTCTAGAATATTCTGTGGACTTGAAATTTAGCAAATGGAACCACCTTAAACTAATCTAGAATTCTGGGAATCAAATTCTGTCAAGATGATGCTCTCATAATACACCCTTAGTGTTGAGATGGAGCCCTCTCTCCCATCTCCATCCCACTTTTTGGAAAATGCTGCTTGCATTTCCCTAACAAGTCTTTTGGGAAAAAAAAGACTACAGCTCTTGGTTTTCTGTCTGGGACACATTGGTCAAGTCAGAGCAAAGGCTTTCTACCTGATTTATCTTAGAAATCACTGCCTTCTGTGAGTGGTTTTCAAGGTCTCCTTTGCATCCAGAATCTCCTGAGAGGCTAGTTAACATATAGAATTGCTAGGACCATCCCAGGGATTCTGATTCAGGAGGTGGAACGTGGACCTTAGCTTGCTTTTCAGATGCAATACTGTTGACACTATTGGTCTCAGACCATATGCATACTTGAAAAAGTTTGTGGAAAATGAAATTAAAAGGTAACTTTATTCTGGTGCAAAAAAATCATGAAATTTATGGTTTTTTCATGAAACTTACTTAGCAACAACATTTTTGGAGACTCTGTAATTTGAGAACCATCGCACTAAGGTTAAGCAGCCGCAGATTCTACTCATAATGGAAATAGCCTTTTCATATTCAAGGTTGTAATACTGTGCATACAACTAACCCCCATAAGCCCTCATGCCCATCACTGGAAGAACACAGGAGATAAACGCCAATATTTTACAACAGACATGTTGATGACAGCCTGGCTGAAGCTCCTGAGCCCCTTATGTCAGTAAAATTTGGCTGCCTTTACAGAAGGGTATGCTACAGAGGTTCTTCTAGCATCCATCTGCCCCTCCCTGTGTGCCGGAATTTTCATTGAGTAGATCACTTCCTCTACCTCAGCGGTCCAGAAATGAGCCCAGACTCTTCTCCCCTGACCTTTGGCCAAGAAGTGCTGGCCATGTTCTGGCCTTCCTCTCTCACTCGATCTAAGTTTACATCTCCTGCTGCTTTACCTCCAGGCTGCTAGACTCTCTCTCTAAATCAAGATGGTGATCCAAGCAACCGCAAATGGCCTCAAGTGCCAAGGACAGGGGCATCTCCTGGCTTCCCACTGCCTCTAGGACTGAGCTCAATTTCTCCAGACTTTTCCCTGCTGGTCATCACCCACGTCCTCAGGCTGTCCCGTCTGTACTGACAGCTCCAAGGGGCCCTGCTTCCTTCCCTCTGCCTTTACCTGTCCTCATGCCTGCTCTGTCTCTTAGCCATTGGCCACTGCTGTTCACTTAGCCACCAGGACGGCTCAGATGCCATCTCCCAAACGAGCCCTCCATGAGTTTCTTGGCAGAACCGGGTGTTTTACCAAGGTGCCCTGTGCCTATCCTATGGGTGTCGTGCACTGGGACCTGAGCACACACTTACCTGTTTCCACCTTTCCTCACCGAGATGCCCTAAGGCAGGGCCCGATATTTATCTTTGTAATGAACTACAGGTGCCTGACACCCACACATTCTCCAGGTGCCCACGCTAGCACTCGTGGAAGCAAGAGTTGATTTATTAGGTCACTAACAAAGCCGGCCTGAACTCTAGACTTTTGTCCAGGCATTCTTCTCAGCATTTCTGAACTGAAGTCCAAGAGAGACCAGTTGTTTGATTGACCAGAATACTTCAAAAGACTCTGGGTTCAAAGGCTCCCCGTCCTGTATGCCCCAGGGAGGTATTTTCACCTCGTCTTTGTGGCGCTTTCTCATTTAAGAACAGCGCATTCAAAACACATGTATCCATCAGAATGCGTGTGTCAGGGTGGGTGTGTTGGCCCCGTTTCCATGCAGGGAGAGAGGTTCCGACCTGGAGGCGAAGGCAGCAGCGGAGTGGGAGGTCAGGAGTGCGCTGTGTCACGCCCAGATTTTACTCCTGACGTCTCCATGGTTTTTGGTAGTGTTGGCAGCGATGCATGGCTGCTTGAATCATACCACCTTTGCAGGAGCTCTGCAGACATGGAATAGTTTCTGGCTTTGTCATAGTGAAGCCTACGTTCCTGGTGCTTTTCAGGGAAATTCATAAGCTGTAACCCAGGGGGCATGTGGGAACACCAGCGATTTTCCTCTGCTGTCTGCCTCTTTTATGATTCCGTCTTGCACACCGCATCTGCTCCCTCCAATTCAGAGCACCCATCCCAGCCTGTCTATGGAACACTGACTCCTCCACCAGACTATCCACTACAAAGGAAGGGGGCAACCCTGGCTTCATTGTGTCCCCCAAGACTGGCACCCTGTGGCATATGCTAGGTGCTCCATAGATGGCCATCAAGTGGTTTCAAGCAGATGAACCCCGAAGACTGGCATCAGCCTACAGCCTGCTTAGGGAGCCTACAGGTCAGTTAACAACTCAGATCTTTTTTTTTTTTTTTTTTGACAGGCAGAGTGTACAGTGAGAGAGAGACAGAGAGAAAGGTCTTCCTTTTTCCGTTGGTTCACCCCAGCGCGTTGATCCGAAGCCAGGAGCCAGGTGCTTCTCCTGGTCTCCCATGGGGTGCAGGGCCCAAGGACTTGGGCCATCCTCCACTGCCTTCCCGGGCCATAGCAGAGAGCTGGCCTGGAAGAGGGGCAACCGGGACAGAATCCGGCGCCCCAACCGGGACTAGAACCTGGGGTGCCGGCGCCGCAGGCGGAGGATTAGCCTAGTGAGCCACGGTGCCGGCCAACCACTCAGATCTTGGGAAAGCGTTCTGAAGCAAGCTAATGATGAAGAGCATGTGTTGGGACTCCCGCATTCTGAATCAGTGTGAGTTTGAGGCCCTGCTGCTCCTCTTCTGATCCAGCTCCCTGCTGATGTGCTTGAGAAACAACAGATGATGGCTCAAGTACTTGGGTCCCTGCCACCCACATGGGAGGTCTGGATGGAGTTCCTGGCTCCTGGCTTTAGCCTGGCCCAGTCCTAGCTGTTGTGGGCTTTTAGTGAGTGAACAGCAGATGGAAAATACCTTTCTCTCCTTCTCTCTCCTTGTCACTCTGCCTTTCAAAAAAATAAATCTTTTTTTTTTAAAAAAAAAATCCTGGCCGGCGCCGCGGCTCACTAGGTTAATCCTCCGCCTAGCGGCGCCGGCACACTGGGTTCTAGTCCCGGTCGGGGCACCGATCCTGTCCCGGTTGCCCCTCTTCCAGGCCAGCTCTCTGCTGTGGCCTGGGAGTGCAGTGGAGGATGGCCCAAGTCCTTGGGCCCTGCACCCCATGGGAGACCAGGATACAAACCTGGCTCCTGCCATCAGATCAGCACGGTGCGCCGGCCACAGCGCGCTACCGCGGCGGCCATTGGAGAGTGAACCAACGGCAAAAGGAAGACCTTTCTCTCTGTCTCTCTCTCACTGTCCACTCTGCCTGTCAAAAATTTAAAAAAAAAAAAATCCTGAAGATGAGAGGCAGTTTGTAAAAGAGGAACTCCATTTATAGTCTTTCAGGGGAAATACAAGGGTTAGAACCTGTGCAGGGAGTGGCAAATGTAGGCTACCACCGAGACTTTATCATCTCCCTTGCTTGGCAAACCTGAGGCCTCACACTGCCAACACTGTGTCTGGATACATAGGAGCGTGCTTCAGAAAGTTCATGGAAAAAAAGGATTAAAACAAAGTTTTATTTTGGCGCAAAAAAATTTTGAAATGCATGCATAGTTTCTTTTCCCACAATACACATTTTCCATGAACATTTAGAAGACCATTGCTAAGGCTACTAGCCACCATGGCCAACCCAGATGCCCCACGTTGGTGGCAAGGTCAGCCACTCTAGCCAGTGACCCCATGTCTCAGGTTCTTTCCCCAGTGTTATCACTTAACTACAGACATACTCCCTCGTCCACTCATACAGCAAAATCTATAGTACAAAGTAGGCAAAGGTTATCTAAACAGCCATCACGACACTTCTAGTACAATTTCCACCCCTGCTCACACACCACCTAGCACTATAGACTCTCTCCACCTGCTCACACAGCATTCTCTTCCTGAATTTACAGCCTCGTAGTAATGGGCAGAACCAGCTTTCTTGGGAAACTTCACACAAAGGAGAAAGCTGTTATGTTTAAGGTCTCATCTGCTATCTCATTTATTCCTGCGTTGCCACTGACTCTTCGACTCGTGGGTTTTAGCAGTGTTGGAGATTTTGTTGCGAGCCAATAGAGGAGCTTAGCAAAGAGACACTGGCTGAGAGTGAAAAATGCACAGAGAACAGTTGAGATGATTTTCACTTATGGAGCAAGAGCCTCCTAGAACTAATGATCCTGTGTTTGTGAATCCCAGAAAGGCTGTCAGTCCTCAGATCCCCTGGTCAAACACTCCGAAGCCGAGGGGACACTTGTCCCTGGACCCCTTTCTTCTCAACAATGGCGTCTCCCCAGAACCTCAGCAGGAGGTATATTTGGACTGTTTGCCCTGGAAGTAGTCTGTCGCACTGTTACCTAAGTACTCTCTTGAGAGTCCCTGAAACTAGAAGGGAATGAACCTGAACCTTGCAGTTTTGAAGCCAGCAGCTCAGCACGTGGAGAGCGGGGGTGGGCGTCTCCCAGGAGAAGCACTCCCAAGGGAGGTCTGGGCAGGGTGCACACCATCCCAGACCTGAGGGTAGCCCTTTTGTGCTCGGCACTGTGAAGCTGACTTTGAAAGGAAGGTCAGTATCCAAAGCGGATTTAATCAGGACTTAACTAGGTAACGGCTTCATCTCGATCACTCTACTCTTCCCTCGCATGAGACCTTTATTCACATTTTGTAAAAAAGCAGGAGAGGGCCTAGACATTTCATATGAATTATCTATCTTTCCGTGCTGTATGCCAAGTCTTCTGGATCAAAACCTGAAGCCACAGAGCTGGGTACTACCTGTTCCCTTGTTCCTAAGGCCGTCTTCTGCTCTAGCACTTCCTAGTTAGTCTTAACGCTTTGATATCCTTGCTGGACCAGAAGAGGCTTGGAACTGCTTTCCACCTCTTTTAGAGCTTTAATAAAATACTCTTATGAAGTCAAGTTTAGGGTTAGTCAATTTCGAAAAAAAAAATGCAGACATACTTCCATTATGGCTCGCTTCCTTTGGGGACAGAGGCTGTTACCTTGGCTAGCAATGCTTAGCCTTTAAATCTGAGGTTTGTGATACTAAAGGCTTAACACATGGCAACTCTGCTGACTCTGGCCTTTCACACATGCTCTGGGTATGTGGGCACTCAAGCAATGAAAACAAAGAATCAAAATGACCCAGGTGAAGAGGGCAAGAGGGTGACCCAGGAAACAAAGCTCCTAGAGACTTCAAGAAACTGTCCCTTCCCCCTAAGGGCTTGGCTGGCGTTCTTCCTTTAAAGAGTGCCTATGTACGTGCCCAGTGTTGGTTTACATGAGGATGGCCATCATCATCATGTGTCTTCTTGGTGCTACCTGGAAAAGCCAGGAATGGTTTCTATTTGTCTTCCAGCGTTTTACCCCAGGTCTGTCAGTACTGCCAGCAACACTAAGCCTGCCCCATATCAAGAGCAGAGTGTTGATACCCTTGCTAGTTGGTGGGCCTAGCCCAATAGCTTTCACAAAACCTGCCTTGTTCTAGACTGGCCTTAAAGAATACATGGTACTCCAGCTCTTCATCTTGACCACAAAGCTTGGAGGAAACTACCCGAGACCCCTCCCAGGGATCTGACAAAGGGCTATCCAGACTTGTCGAGCTAGCCTCACTTTTGTTCCTTGCCAGAGTCTTCGTGCACACCTGCTCTGTCCTAGAGAATTTTGGAGCAGCACCGTGAGTGGGGTGGTGTAGAGAAGGGGTAAGTGTAGAAGACCAGGGCAAGAATGTCAGCCCAATGGGAATCTGAACGTAGAACAGGAGCCAAGAGCTGGCCTTGTGGCATAGTGGGTAAAGCCGCCGCCTGCGATATCAGCATCCATGTGGGTGCCAGTGTGTGTTCTTGGCTGCTCCATTTCCAATCCAGCTCCCTGCTAATGGCCTGGGAAAGCATTGGAGAATGGCCCAAGTGTTGGGCCCCTGCCACCCATGTGGGAGACCTGGGAGAAGCTCCTGGCTCCTGGTTTCTCCAAGGCCCAGCCCTGGCCATTGCAGCTACCTGGAGAATGAACCAGAAGATGGAAGATCTCGCTTTTTCCCTCTCTTCCCTTACTCTCTCATGCTCTCTGTTTCTCCTTTCTCTCTATAACTCTCACTTTCAAACAAATCTTTAAAAACAAAAGCCCCAGGAGCCAGTCTGGAATGGCTGTGGGTCAACATCTGCCTCAGGAAACTCCAGATTCCCTCCAGCGGGGAAAAGACCCACCTCTCACACTTCAGAGAAGTTCAAGTTCACACGAGTGTCTGTTTCAGGACGTGTCCCAAAGTTGACATGTGACTAAGGGAAGCACGGGGATCCTCCCCTGCTCTTCATCCAAGGTGCGCCTCCACCTTGGACTGACTCATTGCAACAGTGAGCTGCATTCCTGGCATTCTGCTGGGGAAAGTTAGTCTCCAACGGAGATGTATTGCACCTTTAAAATTCCAAGAATATGAAGGTGCACGCCACAAAAATGCGCCTTCTCCCACCTTCCCAGGTAATTAGCAGCACCTCCTGGTCACCCTGGGTGTTCTGAAAGGTTACCAAAAGAGCAGAATGCAGGTCATGGCACTATTTTGAGAATACGCTTAATAAGTTAGCATCACTCACTCATTAATGGCTAAGGTTAGCCTCTGGCAAGGCTCCTTAAGTGGGGCTTTTCTTGGCCTGGACTGGGTAGCACACCGGTTTCTGTGTTCACTTTGCACGTTGAGGCCTTTCCCTCTGTCCCAGAAGCCGAATCCTTGAGAGAGAACGGCCGGTTGGAGCCTGTGAGCTCCTCACTTTCCCTAACAGATAGCATTTCGCAGGCTGCTAAATTACTAGTCCACGGAGCCATGTGACCAAGCTCAGCGCGACCGTGCCGCCGGACCAATCGCAGAGGGCAGGGAAGCCCGTCCCAGCTTCACACGCTCTGCATGGGACAGTCGGAAGGCAGGCGCATTTGGAGCGTTCACAACCCCACGTAGTGCCCAGGAGGCTGCCCGGGATCACACTTTTGCAAAGTTCAGGCTCCCTTCGCACACGTGACTTCAGGCCCCCGGGCCTCCCTTGGGGGGTGGGGAGCCACCCGAGTCGGGGGCTGTGGCGTTGGGATCCAGAGCTGTCCCACTTCCCAGCGCTGGGAATCAGCTCACCCGGGGTCGTGTCTTCAGATCGCTGCCCAACCCGCTCGGAGGGGCTTCCAGTTGCCTGCCCAGGGAAGTTGTGAGGTCCCAAGTGGGCGAGGGAACCCAGGCCCGGGGCGGCAGCCCCAGGGGACCCGACCGTTGTCACCCCCCAGCCCCCCCATTCGCCCTGGCTCACAGCCACAGCCACGCACCAGCCCCTGCGCTACTCTTTGATCTATTGTTCAGAATGGAGGCTAATTACAGCCGCTAGATTGAGACTCAGGTACCCTGGAGGAAGCGTCACTGGGAACGAGGGTCTGCAAACTAACCTGATTAAGTCTGGGTTCCCTCCCCAGCGCCGTGTAGCTACAGGGGAGACGCGAGAGGCTTGAGGGCGGGCAGGGGAGGGGGACAAGCACCCAGAGGGGAGTTCTGGTTGAAGCTACACTCTTCTCAGCACGCCAGACAGACGGCCCAGGGCCTGGGGAGTCGCAGTTCGGGTGCACAGGCTGCGCACTTGCCGCGGCTCAGCAGAGCCTCCCGGCTGCCGCCCACCGAACGTGCGCCTGCTCACGGCCGCAGGACGACTCCCTGCTCCGGCCGGCACCTGGCACCCCGCGCCCCTCCAGGCGCCCCCCTTCCTCCACCGTCCGCTCCCACCCAACTGAAGTCCGAGGGGCGCGCCCCCGGCTGCCGTGCACCACTCCAGCCAGCCCTCTGCCTCCTTAACACTCTGCCCGACAGGGCAGGCAGAACCATTGTTCAATGTCTCGGAAGCCCACGTTCTCCAGCCCTTGTCAAGGCGGGGTGGTGGTGAAAAAACGATGCATAACAACGGCTTTGGGGGACAGCGGGCAGCAGAATACAGACTATTTCAGGTGACGCTTCGGGACACCCCAATCCCTCCTGTCCCCCGACACTCCGCAACCGGCCCCCGCAGCCGCGGCGCTGACAGTCGGCTCGGAGGCGCCGCCAGGGTGGGGAGCGAGAGAAGGCGAGCAGAGGCAAGAAGCGCTTCCGAGAAGGGGGTGGGCAAGAGGAGCCTGGCGCCCCAGGCCCCCCGCCCCCCCCCCCCCCCGCCGCGGCGCCAGGCCTCCTGCGGAGGGGGCGTCCCTACTCACCGGTTGCAGTGGCGCCGCTCTCCCGGAGCGCCCAGCACAGCGCGAGCAGCAGCCAGAGCGCCCGGCGCGCGGACGTGCCCATGGTGCCCGCCTAGATGGTGCCGCCGCCGCTCGCTCCGCACAACAAGTTACCAGCCCTTCGGAGAGGAGGAAGGCGTGGGGGCGGGGAGGGGCAGGGGAGGAGGAGGGGGAAGGAGTTAGCAGGGGAGAGGGCGCTGGGAAGCAGAGGGCAGCCCTCCCCGACAACTTGCACGGCCGCCTGCCCACCAGCCAGCCCACCCACCCACCCTCCCACCTCCCCGGGGCTGCAGCGGCAGTGCAAGCCGAGCCTGCGGGCAGCAAATAATGCAGGCGCTGCAGAGGAGGGGAGGGCAGGGGAGGGGGGGAGGGGGAGGGGTGGGGAGCCGAGAGCAGAGGAGCAGGCTGGAGAGCGAGGAGCCGGCGGTGCAGCACCCACACTGGCGGCGGCTGGAGCGCGGGGTGAGCGGCAGGGAGGGGGCGGGAGGGGGAGTGGTCAGCGGGGGGGCGGGGGCCGCGGCGGCTCCGGCCCTCCCTCCCCTAGACGTGCTCCTCTTACACGCCCCGGGGCAACCGGTGGCTGCGCCCGGAGTGTGAGCGTGTGCGCTGGCGTGAGTGGCCGTGGCCGTGGCCGCCGCCGCCGCTCGGACTGCTCCCGCGGCCCGGCTGCTCGGCGCGTCCGCCCGGGGCTCACGGGGGCCCGGGGCGGCCGCTGGTTGGCTCGCGCGCCGCCCTCGCCTCCAATCCCCGGTGCCTGTCCTAATTTCCTGATCCAGGGAACCTGCCGCCGCCGCAGCCTTGCGCTCCCTACGGTCGTTACCGTAGGCTCCCGGCCGCCGGCGGCAGCGCCTAGCGCTGGTGCAGCCGCTGCGGCCGGCTCGCGGGGCCGGCAGCTGGGGGGCCGCCGGCATATCCATGGCTGCCGCCCGCGCCCCCCACAGAGGCTGGTAGGTAGCATCTTCCTCCGGCCTCCTTTCTCCGCCCGGAAAGTGGCGAACTGGAGGGGCTCAGGGCGTTCGCGCGGCTGGGGTGTGGGGTCCCAGCTGCCTGGTCCGTCGCTGGCGGAGATGCCATTGTCCTGAACCAGAAATGTGTCTTTAAGTGAGAGGGAGCGGAAGAGTGAGCTAGCGAGCAGTTGTGGTTTGCCCTCTGGAATAGAACGCGACTGAAATAACCCAGTCTGGGATGAGGAGGCGGGGAGTCGCTAGCGCTCAGCTCTGCCTTCTCTCATCAGCGTTGAGAGTTAATTGCTAATTGCACAAAATGATAGTTTGAGGGCCTGTAATTAAAAGCTTAAACCTTTCCTTGTTTGGAAGAGGGACCCGGTAGGTTTATTCTTCTGGATATACTTTGTAACATCCAATGTGGAGGCTCCCTAAAAGACAGAAGGAGCGGAGGCCAGGGCCCCTAGGAACGGGGGGACTCTGGTGCCTGGCAGTACCTGAGCCTATCATTTGCCTTTTAAAAGCCTCCTTGGGTTTTCTGGCAGGCTTGCCCCTGTTTGAGGTGTGTTTGAATGTGAAGCCTCTACATGGAGTGAGAGAGACAACCAACTCCCCCCCCCCCCCCCCGTTGTTTCACCTTCTTAAATAAAAGGAGTTTTAGGTATTTTTTAAAAAAGTTGTTTTTTAACTTTGAGTGACTCAAACTTGGCAGATTTTAGTAAGGTCATCTTGGGTCTCCACGCCATTGGTGGTCTGAGAATGGATGGGCGCTGGCTGGCTGTGTCCTTGTCCTAGCTGCCCTGGGCCTTTGTCATGGCTAGCCATTAGATGGGAGCTTCATAGGAGAGAAAGTTTCCAGTCAGGGTACCTGTGGCTGGAGCCAGAAGATCCCCGGGTTGTGGCAGATGAACACCAAGGAGCACTCCTCTCTGGACGGATGGGGTCTGGCACCAAGGCCCCTTTTGAATCCTGTTTTATCCAGTCCTCTGGTTACATGGCTGATACACACTGCCATGCCGTGCACGTGTTGCACGTGAAACTGAACTGAAACGTGTTTTATGCCATTCCGTAGTGAAGATGCATGCTGGTGGTGTTTTACCTCACACGCCCTGGCGTGGGATGGTCATGCCTTCAGTGCACCCTGCCTTCAGTATTCTTGGGGTTAGAAAGGTCAGTGATGAGTCACTTTGCAGAAGAGGCAGGAGAGAGAAGGCCTAGGTGGAATCTGTATGAAAAGGGCACAGCACTACTCAGCAGTCGTCTGCGTATTTTTCAATTTTTTCTCAGATAAATGCACCCGACAAGCTAAACACTGACAGAACGTAGTAAGACTTATCTTTGACAAGCATGCATTATACTTTTCAGCTCTCTAAGAGCTGTAAATAAACTCCTGGTGAACTTAGCTGCAGTCCTGTGTTCAGTCCTGCAGCTTTTTGGTTCAATCAAAAGGAAGCATAACTATTGATTCCATGTCTGTGTAACTTGGGAAAAACCACAGTGCCCGTCTGCGACGGCCACCTGAGCCAGAGATGCCTCTACTTATAGGTGGAAAACAAAAGCAGCACACAACATCAATGGGCTTGGAGGCTTCGAGAAGCAGCTCTGTGAAGTGCTAGTTATCAGAAGGAAAGGCTTTGGAGGAGGAGTGTCTCTGATGGATGCAATAAGTAACGAGTAACCAAAAAGATAACTGGATGATGAGTAGAGATCGCCTTGGTTGAACCGCCTGGGCTCAAGCAGCCTGCTATTGCCGGAGTCCAGAGGTTCCGGGTAAAAGCATGGGAGATCATTCATTTCCGCAGTGCGTCGTCGTATTCCTGTGTTTGTTGCGGCAGCACACAGCACTGTGGGAGAACACTGTACGAGGCGGAGGGCATCCAGAGGTGCTCCTCTGAGGAAGCTTAGGATGCGGTGGAGACAGAGAAGTGGGTAATTGCTGTGGCCTGTTGTAGTGGAAAGCTGCTTCAGGTGCTGTAAGATGAGCCGGAAAGAGCAGCTTACCTGGCTGCAGGAGGGGGACCCCACAGAAGGCCTTGCAGAGCGTTTGTCTGTGAGCTGAGTGCGCTCATCGTGTTCACCAAGTGCTTCCAACTCTCCCAGCTTCCACGGCAGGCTTGCACCTCCTGGTCTACTTGCAGTTGGGTAGGTAGGAAGATGAACTTTGTTTTTTGAGCAGAAGGTACAAGCTGCCACTTCCATTCTAGAGTATTCTGTGGCTGTGTGAGACCCTATCTTTTTGCCTATGACAAGAAACCTTCAAGTTGGCTATGCTATGGGCCCAGGATTGTGAATGACTAAATTCTTTCAGAACTACTCATCTGAATAGTTCCCTGCTGTCCACATATCTCTAGCAAAGCGGACCCACAGCCCAAATCTAGCCAGTGACCTGTTTTTGTGTGGCCTACAAATAAGCGTTGTTTTTACATTTTTCAATTGTTATACCAAACAAGCCAACGGGAAGGAGGAAGGGCATGCAACAGAGGATATGCAACTGTATATTGTTCACAGAGCCTGGAATATTTATCATCTGGCCCTTTAGAGGAAAGACTTGCCAACCCTTGACAGAGGATGAATGGGAAATAAATCTTTGTTACCTTCATCTGCTGAGATTTTGTTACCTTAGGGTAGGGTATCCTGGCATGAACCGGGATGATACACTGGGTAGAGAACAAAGGGGTTCTGGGGTGAGTGGAGGGGGCAGAGGCAAGAGTACCACGTATGTCTTGGTCTTTTTGGTGTTGTTCTAACAAAGCACCTTGAGGCTAAGTGTTTTATCAAGAAAGGAGGTTTATTTACCTTACAGCTTTGGAGGCTGAAAGTGTAAGGTTAGTGACCCCCTCTGGCCTGTGGTGAGGGCCCCACTGACTGCATTAAAATTGGAAGAGAAACCAAAAGGGTCCTTTGCAGAAGGGAGAAGTCACGTGGCAAGGCAGGCAACCCTGAGATTCGGGGGCCAGGCTGGCTCTTATCATAGTAACCTGCTCTCGTGAGAACCAACTGGGTTCCTGAGAGAACTGCTCTAGTCCCTTCCAAGTTGGCCCCAGTGAGCTAACCCCCTTTCACGAGACTATACCCGTTAACGGTTCCACACCTCAACACTGACACTGGGCTCAAGCTTTCCAGCGAGGAATCTGTGGAGGACATACTGAGATCCTATCCAACCCACTGCGGTTCTGGGGATTCGGAGTGGCTCAAGGGTGGCGTTCAGGTGGGAGGTGAGGTAGAGGAAGACAAGGGCTGGATTGAGTGGACCTGGAACGCCACGCTCATGACGTTTTACCCTGTGAACAATGGCAGACTTGGGAGCGATTTGAGCGGAGGCCTGCCATCCTCTTAAGGTCACTCTGACTGTGGTATGAAAGGTGAATTACGTGGTGGGCAGGGTAGCATAAAACTAGAGGAAGAAAAATTAGAGGCCCTGGTATTAAGGGAGGATGTTAAAGAAAAGAGAGGAAGAAGCTACTATTTG
The DNA here is from genome assembly GCF_033115175.1 of Lepus europaeus. NCBI lineage: Eukaryota > Metazoa > Chordata > Mammalia > Lagomorpha > Leporidae > Lepus > Lepus europaeus. The sequence goes on from NC_084838.1 coordinate 72,438,613, forward strand.
TAGAGTTAGTCATGCTCATACAATTCATCCTGGAGATTCTTCTCCCCAGTCCTCTGGCTGTATCCCTTTAAATAATGCTGTGCAGACATGTACGATCCACATATATCACTGGCGATGTCTGATGAAAGTGCAGATTGCCAGGGCCCTCCCTTGGTGGTCCTGATTGAGTAGGTCCAGGGCGGAGCTCAGGCAACTCTGTTCCAGTGGATTCTTGCCATTAGCACTGATTAAGAAACTCTTTCAGAGAATGACTGCTTCCACGCAGGTTTGAATTGCACAGTGCCTTCACTTCTGTGACATGTGTGTAAGGTTCTTTGTGCAGTGTCTCTGAAGGGAGTGATGCAGGGCCCGTTGGAAATGCTAAGGCTAATGCGTATCGTTTCCTTGTTCAGGACCCTTGGGCGAATAGACGTGGGCCTCAGAAGTAACCTCCAGACCACTTGGCTGCCTTGTAGCATTGCAGGCCCACAGCCTCGGCCTAGCAGGTGAGAAGTGAAAAGAGCTGACCCTGTCTCAGACATTGTCATGGTGACTTCCCGGGACCCCGCCATCTGCTAATACCATGACAACCCAATAAGATGCATGGGCAATTCACCCCTCTCTAGGTCCCAGCCGGAGGGCGAGCAGGTGTAAACCAAGACGTCACAACTTTTAGTTTCTATCAGAACCTCCTGGAGGACTTGTTAAAGAGCAGCGTGCTGGGTCCCACTGGAGAGTTTCTGATTTAGTAGCTCTGGGGTGGTGCATGAGAATTTTTTTTTTTTACATATATAGAATTTAATATAGGATATGAGTAGTATTACAAATCAGTCACTAAATAATTTTACATTGAATATAATGCTGGAGGAAAATAGGTTATCTATAGAGAAAGAAATGGTGTTGGTAGACCTGCGTTGTTACCCCAGGTAAAGCCAATGCCTGTAATGCCAGTATCTCATGTGGGCTCTGGTGCAAGTCCTGGCTCCTCCAGTTCAGTTGCAGCTCCCTGCTGGTGTGCCTGGAGAGGCAGTGGAAGATAGCTCAAGTGCTTGGGCCCCTGCACCCGTGTGAGAGACCTGGAAGAAGCTCCTGGTATCAGTGTAGCCCAGCCCCGGCCATTGTGGTCATTTGGGGAGTGAACCAGCAGAAGGAAGATCTTTCTCTGTCTCTCCCTCTCTATCTGTAACTCTGACTTTCAAATAAATAGAATAAATTTTTTAAAGATTTATTTATTTGAAAGTCAGAGTTACACAGAGAGAAGAGAGGCAGAGAGAGAGAGAGAGGTCTTCCATCCAATGGTTCAGTCCCCAATTGGCTACAATGGCCAGAGCTGCGCCGATCTGTAGCCAGGAGCCAGGAGCCTCCTTTAGGTCTCCCACGTGGGTGCAGGGGCCCAAGGACCTGGGCCATCTTCTGCTGCTTTCCCAGACCATAGCAGAGAGCTGGATCGGAAGTGGAACAGCCAGGTCTTGAACCGGTGCCCATATGGGATGCTGGCGCTTCAGGCTGGGGTGTTAATCTGCTGTGCCACAGCGCCCACCCAATAGAATAAATCTAAAAAAAAGCAAAGAAATGTTATTGGATGTCTATTCTATTCCATATAGAAATACAAACTTCTTTCTTTTTTAATGAAGATTTACTTATTTGAAAGGCAGGGTTACAGAGAGAGGGTCACAGAGAGACAGAGACCTTCCATTTGCTGCTTCACTCCCCAAACAGCCACAACAGCCAGGACTGGGCGAAGCAGAATCCAGGAGGCAGGGATTTCATCTGGGTCTCCCACATGGGTAGCAGGGGCCACACACTTGGGCTATCCTCCCCTGCATTTCACAGGCCATTAGCAGGAAGCTGGCTTGGAAGTGGAGTGGACACAGACAGGTGTCCACATGGGATGCCAGTGGTGAAAGTGGTGGCTTACTGTGCTATGCCACAAAGCTGGCCCTAGAAATACAAATTTCAAACTGATTAAGATCTAAATGTGAAAAAAACACATTTATTTGACAAGCACTCATATATACAATACCTTTAAGACCTCTGAAAATGGCAAATGTTACTGAATGAGATAAAAAGCAGAAGCCAAAAGATAAGACATGATAAATTTGACTAGGTCATCATTTAAACAGGTTAACCCCAAACAAAACACACCACCAACGACAGAATCTCTTTTTGCTTAAAAGCATCACAGTGAATATGAAAGACAATCCACAGGCTGAGCGAAAATACCAACATCACATGTAATTGAAAAAAATTAATATTTTATATGAAAATGCACGTGTGTGTGCAGGGAGACGATGCAATGGGAAGAATGTGCAATTCTAACAAGTTCCCAGGGGCTTTCTGATGCTTGCAGTCTGGGGACACAGAAGCCCATCAGCATAGCTTATGCCCTCAGCTAACTCACTATAAAGCCAATTACAAGTAGCTTACATTTTAACTGGCAGTAGATCATACAGGACACGATACAGGATCCATTGTGAACTCATCAGTCTCCTTTATTTTTGCTAAGGGTCGAGTTCAGTTTGTTTTTCGATTCAGAAATGAGATGCTGGACCGTTTAGCTTTCTGGGAACTCAGATAATTAATTCCAATGATTCTGGTCCTAAATTTGATTGTTGTCGTTTAATAGAAATGATTTACAGGAGGTTTTGGAATGTAGTGCTGACGGCATTTCAAACACTGTTAGGACCGGAGTTTCTGTGGAACTGGGAGCTTTGTACCCTGGACTGAGCTAACGAAGCGTGCCTCGCTTATTAGGACTTCAGAGTTTTACTCTGAGTTGTGATGAATGCATCGAGTTGTTTAAGTGTGCATAATTTTGTCGTAATCATTCCGTTTAAAAAGTTTCCAGAGGCATAGAAGACAGAGAGGACAGAGACAGGGAGAGACCTCTTATCCACTGACTCACTCCCCAGATGGAAATCACTCCAAGTCTCCCACGTGGTGGCAGGGCCCCAACTACTTGAGCCATCACCCAGGCGTTTCCAGGGTCTGCGGAATAAGAAACTGGAGCCGGGTAATTAGTATGGCAGCACAGACTTCCTAGCCAGTGTCTTGGCCTGGGCTGAGCACCTCGCCTGCTGATGATAGTTCCATTTCTAAACTTCTAGGAGATTTGTAGTTTGGTGCGTAGTTTATATATGAGTATCTAGTATTTTCTTGTGATTTAAATTCTTCTTACACTGCTGTTTGAACTCCATGAAGGATTGAGTATCTGAATGAATATGTTTCCTTCCCCTTCTCAATTATTTATTTGAAAGGAAAGGTGTGTGTGTTGGGAGAGAGAGAGAGAGAGAGAGAGAGAGAGAGAGAGAGAGAAGAAGAAGAAGAAGAAGAAGAAGAAGAAGAAGAAGAAGAAGAAGGAGGAGGAGGGGGAGAGGGAGGGGGAGGGGAAGGGGGGGAGGGAGGGAGGGAGGGAGGGAGGGAGGAATTGAAATATTTACAGTTCACACCCAAATGGATGCAACAGGCAGGGCCGGGCCAGACCAGACAGGAGTCTGGAACTCCATCCGTGTCTCCTACATGGGTGGCAGGGGCTCAGGTGCTTGAGCCAACTTCCAGTGCTTTCCCAGGCACGTTATCAGGGGGCTGGATCAGGAGCAGAGTCTCACATGTGGGTGACATTATCCAAGCACTTGAATGATCACCTACTGCCTTCCAGGGTGCACATGAGCACGAAGGTGGCGTTGAGAGAGGAGCCAGGACTTGAACTCAGCACTCTGATGTGGAATCTGTCTCAAGAGGCGTCTTAACCCCTTGGCCAAACGTCACCCCTCTAGATGCTTTTGGAGAGACCCTCTTATTTGTATATTTTTGTCCCCAAAGGAATTAGTATGCCATTAAAGGTTTTTGACACTGGGATCAAATGTGCATATTTGGAAATAAGACCATCCAAGAGGGTGATTGTACCATCCAGCATCAAGAGGGCACCCGGGTGGCCCTTGAAAGCCTGTGTACACTGTGTGAATGTGAAAGGCAGTGTGGGTTAATGGTTTGGAGAGTGGGTGCTAGAGCCAGGCTTCCTGGGTTCAAAGCCTGGCTCTACTAATTACCGTAAAATCTTCAGCAAATTATTTAGCCTCACTATGCCTCAGTTTTTTCACCTAAAAAGTGGGAATGTCCGGAGTACCTGCTTCTTAGGAAGGTTCAGTGCATTCATACAAATGAAGCACTTAGAGCAGTGCCAGGCATGTGATAAATGCTCGGTGATTGTTAGCTGCTGTTAATGACGTTTTTCTTACTGTGATGATGATGTAGAAGAGAGGCATAAGAACAGGCCCAGGAGTTGACCATGTAAAAGCAATGGTTCTCCAATGGAAGGAAGACCTTTTTCTCTGTCTGTTTCTCTCACTGTATAACTCTGCCTGTTAAAAAAAAAAAAAAAAAAAAAAAAGCAATGGTTCTCAACCGTGATTGCTAGGCAGTTTAAATGTCCCACTCTAGGCCACTGCAAGCATGATGTTTGGGCATGGCACCAGGGCAGGAGCATTTGTAGGCTGCCCAGACTGGTCTGCTGTGCATTCGAATTGGGAATCGCTCGCTGTCAGACTGGAAGCCCTGGCCCAGAGGTGCAGAGAAGGAAAACTGCACAGTGAAATCTGAACGAGGCTACACCCTTAGGGATTCAGGAATGTTCCTGTGGTTCCTGCAGGAGAGGCAAAAGCAAATCCCCTCCGCGTGTTCCAGAATAGCCCCCAGGGGCCTCTGTGCATCCTGCTCCTGGCCCAGCATCTGACGCTCAGCTTGATCTGTCGGCTGTAAGAGAGCCAAGGATCCTGGGAGGTCAGAAGCTGGGCACCAGCCAGACTGTTAGGAACCCAGCTGGCGTCTACCTATCAGGTGATGGATTACATATCACCAGTCTCATGCCCGAAGGAATCAATCTACCAGCAAGGACTTGTGGAGCGCCTCTGTGAGACCAGCGGCATGCCAGGTGACTGGAGGGCAGTGTGGCTGCTCTGGGTAGGGGGAGCATGTTGTTACGGGTTTGTTTGCTTTTTCTGTGGAGCTAACTCAGGCTTGCTAAGTGGTAATTGACAGTCCTTTCTTCTTAGAAACTTTCTCTTGGATTTGCTGCCAATAGGAAGTGTGTTCTTTCTCAGGGCACTGTAGCATTCATTCATCGAGTGCCCACTCAATTATGAGGAATGACAGAGTTTGCCATCTGCGAGAGGAAAGAACACTTAATGATTCCTAGAGTCAGAAGTCTGGAATCAATGGACAGGAAGATCAAAGAGTTCAGGGGATTCTATTGTGATTGGAGAAGTTCTTTTAGCAGCAGCTGGGGCTCCCACTGAAATCTTCAAGGAGGCCTTGAGTGTGCCTTGTAGATTCCCAGGAAAAGGATGCTTTGGTACCTAAAGGAATAGTGATCTGAGCTGATAGGATGACAAGGCCCCAGGTGGTGGGTTGTTTTGCTAAGCTGTGGGGGAACAGAGTTAAGACCTGGTAGAAATTGACATTCTATTTTGGGATCTTAAGAATTATTTCCCCATCCTTGGAGAGATTGAACTCTCTCAGAAGGGATGTTTATCACAGCCAATTTCTGGGTCTCATTGTCTTTCTGAATTGGCATTCCATGCCTGTGAGGGAAGTAAAACGGCACCCTTTTGGAGAGGTTTCCTTGTCTAGTTGAAGAGTTCATGGTTATTGACCCAAATTCAAGGACAATTGATGGTTAATGACCCAAATCAGAACTCCTTCCTAAATTGACTTAGATTTGCCCTGGGAAGAATATAAGGAAAGGCCATTTGGAACCAGGGATCTGAGGCCTCACTGTTGGTAGCATGGCATCAGGACTGGGATGGGGTTGCGTGGGAATGAGACATACCTGAGATTTCTGCTTGCCTTTCCTTTTCTTCACCATAATTCCCCAATGTCACTGGTGTCCTTCTTTGCAATCAAACTCTTTTTCTGCTGTAAGAAGTAAGTACCTTGTACACAACAAAAAAAGTATCTATATATGTGTGTGTGTATATGTATATATATATATGATTTAATGTTTGTAAGAGCCTCCATTATTTGTGGAAATGATTTGGAATATGGGAAAATATATTTAGGTTTTTTTTTTTTTTTTTTTTTAATTAGACAGGTAGAGTTAGACAGTGAGAGAGAGAGAAAGGTCTTCCATTGGTTCACTCCCCAAATGACCGCTATGGCCGGCTGCGCTGATCCAAAGCCAGGAGCCAGGTGCTTCCTCCTGGTCTCCCATGTGGGTGCAGGGCCCAAGCACTTGGGGCCATCCTCCACTGCCTTCCCGGGCCACAGCAGAGAGCTGGACTGGAAGAGGAGCAACTGGGACTAGAACCCGGCGCCCATATGGGATGCCGGCGCTGCAGGCAGAGGATTAACCAAGTGAGCCATGGCACCGGCCCTGGGAAAATATCTTTCAATCAGGTTCTCTTGGTGCATTCCAGACAGATAACTCTCAGGGACTGACGACAAGGAGGATGGATCACTGGTTTTCTCCTTACGTCCCTTCCTTCCTCCCTTGCATTTCTTTGCCTGAGGTTGCAAGAAAACACAGAGAGGAGAGGGAGAGATGTTGGTTGACATGAAAGCTGTTCAGCATGCCCAGTGGGAAATCCATGGAGTTAAAGACAGTCTCTTCTTCCTTGTATGGTGACTTACAGAGCTCAGCTGCTGGCATAAGGGGTGGTTTTCTAAATGCGAAACATAAAAATGGTAGCTGTGTCCTACTAAGTGTGGCAAGAAGGTTTCAAATTTACATCTGACTTTCTTCTGAGTAGGGTCCAAGTACTCTGCATGCATGATGTCAGTCTCCCTGGGAGCAGAATGTGGACTGAGTGGGAGGAAGTCATTTCTCTTCAGCAGTTTGGAGGAGCTCAGACCCAGTTTCGTGTCCTCGCGGCATTGATGCTATGTGTGCTCTGATTGTTGGCGTTCTCGACCTCACACATAGAAGAATGGCCATGAATATTTAATGTGGCTAGATGGAATCTCAGTAAGATCTTTTCATAAACTCTGTCTCATGCTTTAAAGAAGCAGACCGTAAATTTTTATAGTTTCTTATTCTTTTCTTCCAAATGGGCATACTTAGAATTGGCCTTCATCTCTCTCTCTTTTTTTTTTAAGCAAAGTAAAAATAAAATGAGGACAAAACAAAAGATACCAAGTAGTGTTTGTGTTACCAAGACATAGCCCTGGGATCACCTCAGGTAAAACCTGGAGTCAGTATCCCCTGAAGGGGGATTTGAAAGCATCCTTTTGGGGCTGGAACTGTGGCATGGTGGGTAAAGCCACTGCCTGTGAGGCCAGCATACCATATGGGTGTTGGTTCCAGTCCCAGCTATTCCACTTCTGATCCAGCTCCCTGCTAGTGCACCTGGGAAAGCAGCAGAGGATGGCCCAAGTCCTTGGGCCCCTGCTACCCACGTTGGAGACCTAGAAGAAGCTCCTGGCTCCTGGCTTCCACCTGGTCCAGCCCCGTCCATTGTATTCCTCTAGGGGGTGAACCAGTAGATGAAAGTTTCTTTCTCTCTCTGTCTCTGTCTCCCCCTCCCTCTCCTTCTCCCTCTCCACTCCCTCTGGCTTTTTTTTTTTTTTCAAAATATTTGTTTATTTGAGAGAGAGCGAGCTCATCTGCTGGTTTGCTCCCCAAATTCCTGCAATACCTGGGGCTAGGCCAGGCTGAAGTCAGGAGCCAGGAACGCAGTTTGGCTGTCACCTGCTATCACCTGTCATCATTGCTGCCTCCCAGGATTCAGGTTGGTAGGAAGGTGGAAGCTGGAAGATGGCCAGCATGGATATGGAATGCAGCTGTCCGGAGTGGAGTCTTCATTGCTAAGCCCAACACCTGGCCCTGCCCATGTTATTTTGATTAGGATTTGTTGCAAAGCTTGGTGCTTAGAAAAATCTGTTAATAACTTGAGGACAAAAAGCAGTAGTTATAATTTGTCATAACTGTGCCTTATTTTTTTCCTTTGCAAGAAAATGTTAATCTTGTCCAATAAAGTTACTTATCTCCCCCCCCCCCCCCCCCAATCCCTCTGTGCCTTCTGTTTTGTTTTCTTAAAAATCTCAGGAAGAGATTGGCACTGTGGTGCAGAGGGTTAAGCCACAACTTGTGGCATGGGCATCCCATATGAGTGCTGGTTGGAGTCCCAGATGCTGATCCAGCTCCCTACTGATGCACCTTGGAAATCAGTGGAAGATACCCAAATATTTGGACCTCTGCCACCCTTGTGGGAGGCCTGGATGGAATTCCAGGCTCCCGGCTTCAGCCTCCACTATTGGTGTCCCTTGGGGAGTGAACCAGCAGATGAACCATCTCTCCATCCCTCCCTGTCTCTGTAACTCTGCCTTTCAAGGAAATAGATTAATCTTAAAAAAAAATTTAAGTGAAATCTCAGCTGACTGTGCCCACGGAAAGAAGTTTGTAGGCTATGAAGAGAAGTGGAGCTGTGCTTTGCAGATCTCATATCATTTCCTCAGATCAGGGTCGTTTCAAGAGATGATTCACTGGAGAAATTACCAGAAATATTGCAACAGGGATTATTTGGAAACTGAAGGTGAAGGCAGGAACTATTTATCGGGCCAAATTCTCTTCTCATTTCTCTTTGATATGAACTGATTTTAGTTAGTTGATTTCTACTGATGGGTCTAATAGTCTATTAGAGAAGACATTTTATTAAAATCTTTAGTCTATTTTTAAAATTTTATTTCAAACTTAATTATTCATGTTATTTTTGGTTGACAATTCATGGTATATGTGAATGGGGTATAACGTAATGTTTGATACAGTATATAATGCTGCATGAGTAAATCAATCTGATTAACACATCTGTCACCTGAATTATCTATCGATTTTTATGGCAAGACATTTGAAATTTACATTATTATTGATGATCATCATCCTGTTGTGCAATAGGTCTCCAAACCTGTTCCTTCTGTCTCTCTGAAATTTTGTGCCCTCTGATCAGTAAATTCCCAATCCCTCTTCCTCATGTCCTCCAGCCTCTCCCAGAATCTGTGTTTTTCATAAGTGTCTCAGGTAGGCAACGTGACTGGCCATTTGAATCTTGCTCAGCTATAAATACCTGTCCTAATTCAACACTTGGCAATACACATACTGGCTTTACAACCAAAGCAGCAAGTCAATTGTGACTTCCATGTGTTTAACTGGATTGAGGGGGGTGTATTTTTCTCCCCCATTTTTCCTTTTATTTTTTTCTTTCAATCTTCTAAGGGTTATTGTGGGAATCATTGATATAGTTGAATCAAATCAGAAACTGATGTTTTGTGGCCTGCATTTGTAATCACAGCCCCCAAGGAATCTTGTCAACTTTTCTTGCTGCACGGATTACCTTGCTAAGGAGTTTTCAATGTGTTTCTTTCCAAGGGCTCTCAGTGTGGGCTCTGGGAAGCTCCTGCCCCCACCTGTCTCTGGAGCTTGTCCTCTCTCTTTCCCGAGAACACCCTGCAAGGGTCGTGTGTTTGCTGGCACGCGCCTTCCACCTCCATCTCTAGTATCGTGTGGGAGGTGGTCCGTGAATATTTGTCACATGCACATGTTCTCATATTCCGTAGAACTGGGATCACAACACCCTTGCTCTGTTTGCCATGTGATTCTGCCTTCCTTATGCTATTTTTCAGGTTTCTTCATCTGTGTTGATGTCTCTATAACATTTGGGACCACAACCAAGGAGCCCACACTAGGAGACTCCCAGCAGGCACACGCTCAAAGGACCCTGTCCGTGACTAAGGAGGGTGATATCTCTATCCAGCCTACATGTACTGTGCCTTCTGTAATCTACTGAAATTCCTGTTGTTGATTCCTGGGATGGAAACTCCAATGTGGAGCAGAGTGTGAACTCTCGTTGACATGGCACTTTATACTGGGGTCTTGTGTAACGTGGCGGCAACAGCCTTGGCCTGGGTCTGAGAGACACCAAGCTTGTACTGAAGCTGTTCCATGGGAAGAAGTTAGCAGTAAGGTTCCCTTGCATGTAATCTGAACCTCAGAGTGTGGTTCTGTGGTACAACCATTGACATAGGCTGAGCATCCCTTATCTGAAATGCTTGGCATCAGAAGTTTTCAGATTTTGAATTCTTTTTTTTTAAATTTTTGACAGGCAGAGTGGACAGTGAGAGAGAGAGACAGAGAGAAAGGTCTTCCTTTTTCCGTTGGTTCACCCTCCAATGGCCGCTGCAGTAGGCGCGCTGCTGCCGGCGCATCGCGCTGATCCGATGGCAGGAGCCAGGTGCTTCTCCTGGTCTCCCATGGGGTGCAGGGCCCAAGGACTTGGGCCATCCTCCACTGCACTCCCTGGCCACAGCAGAGAGCTGGCCTGGAAGAGGGGCAACTGGGACAGGATCGGTGCCCCGACCGGGACTAGAACCTGGTGTGCCGGCGCCGCAAGGTGGAGATTAGCCTATTGAGCCACGGCACCGGCCAGATTTTGAATTCTTTCTGGTTCTGGATTATTTGCATTTACTGAAAGAGAAGTCTTGGGGATGAGACCCAAGTCTAAACAGGAGGTCTTTGTGCTCCTTATATACCTCATATATAGCATGAAGTAATTTTTATATAGAACTTTTAGTGTTACTGTATTTTGACTGTGACCTGTGACATGAGGTCAGGTGTAGGATTTTCCACTTGTGTTGTCTTGCTGGCCCTCAAAGAGTTTTGAATTTGGATTTTGCATTTTCAAATTAGGGATGCTCAACCTGTTCAGATAATATGAAAAAAGCACTTGTGTTAACATGTAACCTCTGATGGGTAGGCAGTGGGGGTACCCATGCCTGTCCTATGTGTGCGTCCTGGCTAGGTGGCCACAAGCTCTGGTTTTCCAGGCCGCAGAGGTCCACAACCACTCTGTGTAGATGGAGCAGAAATCTAGATTTGCTCTGAGGGGCAGTCATGCTCCCTATTCTGCTGCAGCCCAGCGTGACCACCCAGGGTTCAGACACCCTCAAAGGACAACAGTGAGTGGCCCAGAGTTTGCTCCAGGAAAGGAAGAATGGCTCTGTCAAAGCAATGAAGGGCCGGTACCGCGGCTCAATAGGCTAATCCTCTGCCTGTGGCGCTGGCACCCCGGGTTCTAGTCCTGGTCAGGGTGCCAGATTCTGTCCCGGTTGCTCCTCTTCCAGGCCAGCCCTCTGCGGTGGCCCGGGAGTGCAGTGGAGGATGGCCCAGATCCTTGGGTCCTGCACCCGCATGGGAGACCAGGAGGAAGCACCTGTCTCCTGGCTTCGGATCAGCGCGGTGCGCTGGCTGCAGCGCACTGGCCGCAGTGGCCATTGTGGGGTGAACCAACGGAAAAAGGAAGACCTTTTTCTCTGTCTCTCTCTCTCACTGTCAAAAAAAAGCAATGAGGGATTTCAGAGCTGCAAAGGACTGTACCTCTGTTACTGCTGTGAGGAAACCACACAACAGGGGCAACTCGTATGCTTCTGGCATCAGGAAGGAAGAGCTAACTAATAAGCCAGTGGTGGTGGATAATTCCAGGATGAAGATTGCAGCCCCTAGATGAAATGTTCATTTACCTGGGCACGTTCGTGTGTGTCAGGGTGTGTGTGTGTGTGTGTGTGTGTGTGTGTGAGAGAGAGAGAGAGAGAGAGAGATTTCCTTCTTCTATTGCTTATAAAATGCTAAGTTTTAAGTAACATTCTCTCTGCTCATCAAGACAGTAACTCTAATCAAATGATCAAATTGGCATTCTAAGAAGGGACTTTTTTTGAGTCTGAGATGACTGCAACATTTGTCATGCTCACTACCTTAATAAGGTGACATCTGTGTTGCTATTTCGATTCAATAGCTGGGCTTTGGGTCTAGGTTCTGCTGCTCCTGAACTCCGTGTACTTGAGAAAGTCCCCTAACTCCTGACTCTCACTTTTCTCAGCTGGAGAGAGGATGTCGTGACTGACCTACCTGTTGCCTCTTGCAGAGCTTCCTCTGGCTCCAACAGGATAAAGTATGTACACATGATTGTCAGTGGCTTTGATGGAGTATCTGGTGAGGTTTTTTGCTTTGATAGTGTGTTAATATTCAAAATGTCAAATTGTAAGGGAGGAGAAAGAGAGGTAAGCAAATTTATTTAAGAATCCTGGTGGCCCTCTAGGGAAGGAAGGGACTAAAATCTTGGCCTCCTTCGCTTGTGATTTCAGGTAACAGAGACCTTCAGTGTGGACTGAGCGATCTAGTGGTATAGGAATATAAAGCGTTGCTGTATTAAGGTACTTGTGAGACAGAGTTGTGCAGAGTGTGCACGGTGACACTGGATCTTGCCTTGTTCCCAAAAGTGCAGGATTCTTCCTTGAGCAGATGGCTGGAGTGTGTCCATCTAAGCTCAGGAACCCAAGTCACTTCTGCCCTGGGACACCCTCAGCCCCTCAGCTGCAGTTACACAGAGAAAGGCACCCTCCGTCTTTCTACCTGGAGATCCATGTTTTGTGGGCAAAGGTTTGCACTCCATTTGGTAGAATCATGTGGTTCATAACTCTAATCAGTCGCCTTGGAATGAGCTTTCTCTGTCCTAAAATGAAAGTCATTGATATATACATATGAAATCTACAGAAATAACAATATAATATTCTGTGTATAGCATAAAGGAAAAATGAGTAAAAACCAATTTGTAGTGCAGTGGTATGAGCCAGCCACACCAGAAGATATTTAGTAGTCAGACATTGCACAGATAGAGTGTCTGTGCTTGGTGTCCTGAGGTAGAGGTTAAGTCCCTGCTTGTGATGCCTGGAGTCCTGGCCACTCCCTTTTGATCCAGGTCCCTGCTGATGCTCTTGAGAATGCAGTGGATAATGGCTCAAGCAGTTCAGGCTCTGCCACCCTTGTGGGAGACTAGGATGCAATTTCAGGCTCCTGGCTTTGGCTTGGCTCAACGTAGGCCAGTGTGGCCATTTAGGGAGTGCACCAGTGGGTGGTTCATGTAACAGTTTGCAATAGTGAGACATGTTTAACAATGTTCCAAGTGAACTAAATAATAATAATCCCTTTATTGCACATAGCAGTTCCATTCCTGGAATATTGAGTTATATTAAAACTATGAAAAATAGGTTGTGCATATATTTAAAACAAAATGAGGACCTTGGAGATAATTATAAGCCTGGGGAAATTCTTAAAGTGCAGTGGAACATCCTTGGGTATTTGACTCATGCAGGCCATGTTTATGATGTGTAGGATCTGTCACCTACCTTACACAATGTCTAGAATCCTGGGCTTTACCCACTAAAAGCCAGAAATATACCTGTAGTCATTATGATGACCAAAATGTGCCCCATGTCCCCCCGACACCCTCTCTGGGAGTGTGCTGTGCTGTTGACATTGCTGGATGTCACGGTGCCTTTCACTGAAGGCAGGAATTGACACTGGAAGGTCTTTTTGAACTTCATGAGACACCATGTTTCTGGATTAATTTTGTTCTAAATAAAACATCATCCATTGGAAGCAAATATGCTTCTGGGATCGGAGGAGAACATCTGAGTCCTGATGCCAGGAGCTAACTGGAAGAAAGCGGGAATCAAAGACCCTTGGCACACAAGGAACTTTCTTAGACTTCATAGATCTATTGGGGTGAGCCGGCCATGAAAAGAGAGTTTAGACTTTATCCTTTTCTGGACAAGAGAGTCCCAGTCCGATCATGTTTGAGAATATACACTGGGCAGTTAGACATATCTGAGTGTGAATCCTATTTCTGTTAATTAGTAGCTTTGTGAACTTGGAAAAGTTACTCATGGTTTGAGCCTAAATCCTTGAATAGCAATAGTCCTGTTGTAACTGTTTTAGTCTGTTCCTCCTGCTGTAACAAAATACCTTCCATGATGTAAGTTATAAACAGAAATTTCTTGCTCAGAATTCTGGAGTCCACCAAGTCCACAGTCAAGGGGCCAGAACACTCAGTGTTTGGTGAGGCACTGTTGCTCGTGGATGGTGCAGTCTGTGTGTCCTTGCATGGCCCAAGGAGCAGGCCTCTTTCATAAGGGACTAATCCCACTCATGAGTGTTCTGTCCCTTGACCAGATCCCCTCCTGAATGCCCCACCTTCTGAGACCCTCACCTTGGAGATTAGATTTCAGTGTTGCAGGGGGTGACATTCAGATCAGCGCATCAGGTCGTGAAGTTGACTGCGTGGTTCCAGGAGCTTACTCCATTGAGCGCTTGTTGCTTCTGATGGCACAACCAGCCTTTGGAGGCTCACTGTAGTAGAGAAGGGCATTAGTGACAACTGAGGCTGCAGCGAACAACCCTGTGAGCAAAAAGGGAAGGGGGAAGCCAGCCAGCTGTGGAGCACGGCACAAAATGAAAGAAAACAGCTGTGTGATCTTTGTAGCTCAGGAGTGCTTACCCTGGCTACTTCATGCTGACTGCCAAGGGGGCTCTGAGTTACTAGAGCAGTAGGAGCATCATATAATAACCTTTACACAATGGGACCTGTAGGCAGGATCCACCAGGGAGCTCAAGTTCACCATGTCACCTTGACTTACCCCCAGCGAAGCAGAGTGGGAAGCTAGTACTAACCTAGTTAGTGGAGGAGGCTGGAACGGAAATTCATGGGAAGCTTGCTTATCACTGTTTTTTTTTTTTTTTTAAGATTTATTTATTTACTAGAAAGGCAGAGTTACAGAGAGAGGTCTTCCATCCACTGATTCACTTCCCAAATGGCTGCAGAGCTGGGCTGATCTGAAAACACTTGGAGCTTCTCCTGGGTCTCCCACGTGGGTGCAGGGACCCAAGAACTTGGGCCAACTTCCACTGCTTTCCCAGGCTGTAGCAGAGAGCTGGGTTGGAAGTGGAGTAGCCAGGACAGTCCGTATGGGATGCCAGCACTGCAGGCGGTGGCTTTATCTGCTATGCCACGGCGCCAGGCCTCATTATCACTGCTCTTTTCCTAAAATGTGAACACTCCCATGTGCTGAATCTGAGGACAGACACTCTCACACACACATATTTTCCTGGGACAAAACACAGAGAAAAACCATTTGAAAATATTCAACGAAAATATTTAGCTAGCTAAGAGCGTCTAAAGAGATCCAGCTTTCTTATGAAAAATGACCAGAATTCATAGAGAAACTATTGATGGTTGGAGAAGCCATCTTTTCCTTTGTGCCATGTTGCCAAAGAAGACCCTGGCTGCAGTCTTTGGTCAAGGGGCGAAGAGTGCTCTGATAATCGGCCTCTCTCCCGCAGGCAGGTTTTCAGATTTGGGTTCCTGTTGCATAGTGAGCCAAGTTCCTTTCCTCTGTCTTAAAAAGACTTTAAGAGCATTAAAAAGAAAATAAGACTATAAAATAAATGAGGACCGGGGAAAGGAAAATAAGGCAAAGGTGGGTACAGACAACGTGTGCCTCTGGAAGAAGGCTTTGGCTGTGGACTTCTCAGGGACCAGTATGAAGAGGAAAGTCACAGTGGGTGACCTGCAAATCGAACATGGAGCTTCTCAGGTGCTCAGGTGTCACCAGCACCAAGAACAGAAGCAGATTGTCTCAGCTGCTCAGAGAC
Organism: Lepus europaeus; assembly: GCF_033115175.1. Lineage (NCBI taxonomy): Eukaryota > Metazoa > Chordata > Mammalia > Lagomorpha > Leporidae > Lepus > Lepus europaeus. The sequence goes on from NC_084838.1 coordinate 72,454,064, forward strand.
AGCACAAATACCAGTGTCCAACTTCCTCCAGTGCCACACAGCAGCTGCCCCGGAACTGTCTAGCACTGCTTTGTGTAACGTTCCTCCGCGCTGACCTTTTGCCAAAGTATAATTCTGTAAAGGGGAAGAAACAACCTCCAGGCAATCTTCCGTTTGTACTCTTCTCTTTCAATGGAACTGTTGTGAAATATGGAGCAGCTCGGAGTTAAGAGGTCATCTCTGCCAAGTCCTGGGAACACAGCTCCTCTCGGCACACGGGCAGGTGCAGAGCCACAGGCTTGCGACAGGTCACTCAGCTGCACAGAGGTGACAGTCCCTTATAAATATAAAAAGGGAGCTGGAAGGCAAGGCCGCCCACCTCTGCTTATCAATGGGCAGATGTCAAAAGAAGGGGTAACAAATCTGAGGGAGGAGAAGAAAAAAAAAACATAACTTTATGCCCTTAAGATAACCACAATTCATACTTTTGGTTATTTCCTTCTCCTTGTGGATAATGTTAATGTAGTCAGAGTATGCGTGCAGCTCTGTCCTCTTTGACTTAACTGAGCAGGGTACAATCAGTTCACAGGTTTCGTACTCTTGTGGGGGTGGGCTGCTGTGGTATCAGTTCCACCAGGGCTTCAGAGCTGCCCTTGCTAAAGTGTGGTACATACCGGGAGCCTTGAGTAAGTGATGCCTTCGGAAGACCACGGAAAGAGGCTGCTTAAGTGGATTGGGGATCCATAATACAGAGCAGAGGGGTCGTCAGGGGGTCCGCCCCCAGCGAGCAGAGGGGTTGAACAGAAGCAGGGAAGCTGAGGGGGACGGACTCGGAGATCGGAAGCCCCAGGGGAACTTAACCAACCTTTTAGGCTCCCCACTGAACGTGGAAATGGGGATTCCATTTTATTTGTAGCTTAGGACGGAATAAGTGTACCTCTTGTATAGGAGAGTACTTCCAAAAGTTCACAGAAAATGGATCTGAAAGATGTTAATTTTGATGCAAACTTTTTGAAATCCACGCACAGCGGGATCATCAAAATGTTCATGGAAAATGATTGTTGTGAAAAACTGTTCATGGATTGAAAGAAATTTTTGCACCAAGAATAAACTTATCTTTTAATTACATTTCCCACAAACTTTTTGAAATGCCCTCATATTTTTTTTTAAATATAAGCATGTATAAGAGCTGCTGTTTTATAAAAAGTGTAAGTAGAGTAATGGAAGGATTTGATATTGTATGGAAAGTGTTTTTTTTTTTTTTTTTTAAGTTTTCCCAGAGGTCAGAGGTCACTTATTCTCTCATGTCAGTAACTTCTTTTTTCAGGGTTGGGGGAGGAGCAAAAGTAATCTTAATCACAGAAGGTGATACTGATGTTTGCAAAGTATTCCCCATATGTAAACACTTCCCAGTGTTTTACTGCTCACTTTGTTAAATTTTCTAGTTTTATCTCCCAGAAGTAAAACATTTCTGATGCTTAAAGGCAACCACAGATTCAATGAAGGCATGTTTTGAATGAAAATCTTTTTTTTTTTTAAGATTTGTTTAGTATTTGAGATGCAGAGTTATAGGCAGAGAGAGGGAGAGGCAGAGAGAGAGGTCTTTCGTCCCCTGGTTCACTCTCCAAATGTCTGCAATAACCAGAGCTTGGCTGATTCGAAGCTAGGAACCAGGAGCTTCCTCCAGGTCTCCCACGCAGGTGCAGGGGCCCAAACACTTGGGCCATCTTCTACTGCTTTCCCAGGCCATAGCAGAGAGTGGGATCAGAAGTGAAGCAGCCAGGACTCCAACCAGTGCCCATATGGGATGCCGGCACTGTAGGCGACGACGGCTTTACCCACTACGCCACAGAGCTGGCCCCAACACTGGTTTTCTGAGCTTGTGCAGATTACTTTCTCACCTGATTGTCTTGCTTTGAACACGTGTCACTGTCTTTCTTTGCTACTGTTAATCACCTCCTGAGAAGGGATGGGTAAATGCATTTCCTTCCGTGGTGGTCGTTTTCTGCTGGCCAGATATGGTGGGTGGTGAAATCCCACCTCCTGCAGGGCCTCAGGGTGACTGTCAAGCGAGGGCCCTCATCTTCTGCCTTTCTGTCGTCTGCAGCTTATTGAAATCTGCCCCACTGTGTGTGAGCACTGTTCTCTCTGTCAGCCCTAAAAACGAAGGGCAGGGGACGTGTCAGTTCATGGCCTCAGACAATCCCTTTCGTAGCAAGAGGCATTCTTCAGAAGACATCAGCTGCATGTGACTTTAACCATCTAAGCTCTTCCCTTCCCAATAAATGAATGTGAGGATCTGAAAAGACACAATGAAATTAGAAAATCTCAATTGATTTAAGTAAGTGGCTGCGATTAATGAGGGGCTGTTTTCTTCTGCACTTACGAAGCCTCTTCTAGACCTGGAATCCACTTAGTGAAAGGAAACAATCCATACGTGTTTGGAATTTTTCCTTCTCTTCAACATTGCCTTTTTTTATCAGCTGCTAGTTTTACTACTGGATATAAAAATCTTATAGAAAGAAACACCCCTTTTTATATGAAAAGGGAATGGGTTTGTGTGTTTATAGCACAGCAGGTAGACCAGCACCAGGTGGTTGGTGTGGGTACAGCCCATACTTAGTTTCTGAAAAGTAAGTATGCTGTAGGCACCCCACCCTACAACAGGTCAATTCCCTGACACATTGATTCAGAATTTAATGATAATGTGCATTCTCCTTTCTCATTGGCTTCTACTTAAAGCCAGAGAAACATTTCCATGCTGGACTGTGTGAATGAGCTGTGCGTCCTCTGAAAGTCGATGGAATGTTTCTGTTGACCCCACTTCTTTCCTGTCCTTTGGAGCTCTGTGAGCTCCGTTCTTGGGATTTCTCTGGATCTTTCCTTGAACCCTAATAACTTCTGTCTCTATATTCATGGTTTCTAAGAGCTTGGTCCTCCTTCTTCCTTTAGTCTGGGTCTTTTTTTAAGATTTATTTTTATTTGTTTGAAAGAGTTACAAAGAGAGGTAGAAACAGAGGAGAGAGGGAGAGGGAGAGGGAGAGAGAGAAAGGAGTCTTCCATCTGCTGGCTCACTCCCGATGTGGCTGCAACAGCTGGAGCCGGGCCAATCCGAATCCAGGAACCAGGAGTTGCTTCTGAGTCTCCCACATGGTTGGTAGGGGCCCAAGCACTTGGGCCATTCTCTGCCACTTTCCCAAGTGCATGAGCAGGGTGCTGGATCACAAGTGGAGCAGTCAGGACTCAACCGGTGCCCGTATGGGATGCTGGTGCTGCAGGCCGGGGCTTTAACTTTCGGTGCCATGGTGCCAGCTCGTAGTCTGGTTATTTACAAGCCATGATAACAGTGGGATTCTGTGTCACTCAACCGTGGGGTTCTCAGCCCACAGACACTTCCAGGGTAAAGTTCGCCCCCTCCTCAACTTCTCTTCGCTCTCATCCTCTCATCTCCTCCCTCTCTCTCATCACCTTGTTTTGATACATTTTTAAAATTTTGATTTATTGAAGAAATACAGCAACACCATGAAAAATGTATAATTGACATTTTAAATGCCCAATTTTTGAGAATAAAGCATTCCAGATCAGATGAAAGTCCTTTCGGATGCTGGGGTCCCTTCTTGCTTCTTCTCTGCTTTCCTAGAGATAATCAGTCCCTATCGAGTAGCTCATCCAGCTTGGAGACTGCTCTGTTGGCCTTTCTTGGTCTATACAGCTGCGTCCACAGGAGCCTCACAGAAGATGGTCCTCTTGCTTTGGGTCATTAGGTCATTCTGTGTTGATGGGTGCTGTGGGCTAGATGGTGGCTGTGGATCATCCAGAAGCAAAAATAATAACCACGGACTCTTAACCCAAATTGTATGGAAGTTCAGCAGGTTGGTGCCCCATGGGCTAACTCCGTGAGGCAGAAGAAAGTGCAGTGACCAGAGCAGGTGCAGCCAGGCCTCTCCGGACCTGTTGCACTCAGAGTTCTTTTTGGTTTCCCAGCTGTATAAGCAGCTGGGTCCTCTGGGTTGCTCCTATTCTCCTTTCCATCCGAGAAGCCTACCTTGTGTCTCCAGCATTCTTGACCTCATTCTCCGTTGTTCTCTGTGTATTTAAGTAGATTTTTATGGTGCCTGTTCTAACACTGGTCTCCTGGCTAGTTCTTGGTTCCCTGGCTACATGATAGTTTGGCTCTCATATTCTTTTTTTTTTTTTTTTCTTTTTTCTTGACAGGCAGAGTGGATAGAGAGAGAGAGACAGACAGACAGACAGACAGAGAGAAAGGTCTTCCTTTTTGCTGTTGGTTCACCCTCCAATGGCCGCTGCGGCCAGCTCATCACGCTGATCTGAAGCCAGGAGCCAAGTGGTTCTCCTGGTCTCCCATGCGGGTGCAGGGCCCAAGGACTTGGGCCATCCTCCACTGTCTTCCCGGGCCATAGCAGAGAGCTGGCCTGGAAGAGGGGCAACCGGGATAGAATCCGGCGCCCCAACCGGGACTAGAACGCGGTGTGCCGGCGCCGCAAGGCAGAGGATTAGCCTGTTAAGCCACGGCACCAGCCTGGCTCTCATATTCTTAAACGTCCGCACCATCCCCAGGTCCTGCTGCACTTAGAGGCAAAAACTCAGCACAGGGCTCCAATACAGTTTCCTTATCCTAACCCCTCAGGGCAAGTTGTTGATAGTGACACGGGATGAACCTGACAGTGCTAGGCTAGCGCTGGGTGTGTGGGGGCTACCTTCCTACTGACCCCACCACTCATTATATGTGTGGTGGTTAATTTACAAAGTACTTTATGAGCTTCCTGTTCTTTTGCTTTGCCTTCAGCTTCCCTCCCTTGTTTCGTTTTTCCTTTTCCCTTTGGCTTGACTTATGAATCTGCTTGATTTTCTCATGCTGTATTGGTTTTCCTGTCCTCTCGGCTGGTGAATTGTAGGGACACATATATGGGGAGATGGAAAATATTGACCTGCCAAAATGTTAAAAAAAATCATACCTTCCCCCTGTGATGAAGTACCAAGCAGGTAAGCTGGTGGGTAATATAAACTCCAACAGGCATCTGAGATTCAGCACTCATGCTGAATGGGTTATTTGCTCTGGGGGATAAACTTGACTTGGTCTGGAAGAAGATACTACCACCGAAGAGTAGCCCTCTGCGTTTACATGCTCCATGTTTTAGCTTTCTTTGGTCTTGAAGCCGTTCAGTGATCACCACTGTGGTTTGTGAGGAGGGTAGGAGTTCCACTTTTCCTCTGTGCCGTTGATCCATCTTTCGTAAAGGTTAGGTGGCAGTGTTTGAGGACTCTCTTGCCTTGTTCCCTTTTCATGCTTTTTAAGGAAAACAAACGAAATAACATAAACACCGCACAGAGCGGGACTGAAGTGGAAGTGTTCCTCCTCCTCCTGGAAATTTGAAGATATTCCGATTCCCAGCCACTCTGCTTCCTGAGTGCCTCTTCTTGGCAGCAGCAGGGACACTGGGTAGACGGTCCCTGGAGCATCTGGAAGTCTGGATTCAGATGCGAGTGCCCCCAGCATTGAGCAGCTGGGGGACCTTAGGCAAATCGTCTAATCCCTTTGAACCTCAGTTTTCCTCTGTGTGAAACAGGAGTTGATGAAACAAACCTGTCTTCAGTTGCTGTGATACACAGAGACGGCGCGTGAAAAGTGCTTAGCCAAGAGGTATGGGCACACAGCGCTGACTCATACTTGCCATTCTTCCTCTGTTCCCTCCTCTTTCTACAGTGATCCAACACATAGTTCTCACACAGGACCGCCAGGATTTGACCTTGACTCTACCCTTTCCGTGTCACCTGGACAAAGCCTTCCACCTTTCTGAAGTTATTTCTGTATTTGGAAATTGATTATGATAATGATGTTGTCTCCAAGTTCACTTAAAGTTTTTGCTCAGTGCTTACAGCATGATGGATGTTCAGTGCCTCTTTGTTGTTATAAAGTAGTTAAGTATTTTCTCAAAGATCTAAAAACCTTGGGTCTCTGCTGGATTTCAGGGGTGCTGGTAGAGTTGAGATGGGGTAGGCTTAGCTATTTATGAAGTTTAGATAAATAGCCAGTGGTTTTTCCAAAGAATACTGTATTGATTTGTTCATTTATAATTAAGTGCAATTTCAGTTATCCTTTCCGTCATGATTTAGTCTTTATTTCTTGTCCCTTGGATGCTGGCAAGGAGATGGAGCTGCAGAAGGCTCCCCTCACAGCAGCTGCTGCCGCGTGTTTTGGTGGGAGGAGCTGCTGCCACTGGAAGGCAGCAGGGGAACTCCTTTCTTTTGAAGGGGGGACTTTTTCACATGCTGCCTCCCCTCCTCTCCAAAATGTGAATGTCCTCCAACGGCATTGCCATGTGGGGTCACACAAACCAGCCCCTGTGGAGTGTTGGTGTTCATGGGAAGTTGCTGACAGTTGTTGGAAATAAAAGCCAGGATCTGGGGTTGGTGCTGAGGAAAAGCCAGCATGCAGAACAGGTAAAGAAGTACCCACAGACAAGTTGTCTGCTTTCTAGGTACTGTGGAGCTAATCTATATCACACACTCCTTTGCTAGGCCCTCCTAGGATACAGTCCATGTAGGGTTCATTGTCTTTGCCCTTAACAAATGCAGCCTCTGATCTCATCGGTTCTTAGTTTGGCTTCTTCCGTGCACTAACCAGGCTGAGCATAATCATATAAGCTGTAATAGTGCTCTGTGCGTGTCATGGTAACTACATACCCCTTCCCACGAGGGGATTCAAGCCTCCTGACTTGGTCAGTAGCATCTCCAATCTGGCTCCAAACAGCAAGCAAAAAGTCCTTTTCCTTACCAGAAACAAATACTTGTAGCAAGGAGTCCTCACCCCACAGCCCTGATGATGTGGTCAGCTCTTCTTCAGATGTCTCACCGAATGTGGCCTGGAGGTGCAGGAGTTAGCCTTCTGTCTTTCTCTGTAGCATAGTAATTGTTGTCCATACTCAACAGAGCTCATGCCCACTTTCTGAAATGCTTTAAATTAGGGTATCATGATTCCAAGTCATCAAAACAAAAATGAACTCAATAGTTGTGATGTTAAACTAGCTATTTCCCTGGGGAATATAAAATTGGAAACCAATGCTGCGATGTGCTTTGCTCATACATGAGCTGCCCTGAAGGAAAATTAAATATATTTCAACTATAACTCTTACAAATAGCACAATTCAGGGGACCAATGGACAAAATCTTTTTTAGGGGGAAGATCATGAACACAAAGGGGAACATAGGGGGAGAGAAAGCAGAATCCAGGTCTGGGGAATGTTCTTACAAATGAGCATCTCCAACTTTCCTATGTTATTTATTGTATCATATCAATATTTTGGCCTGATCACTTAGTGACAAAAGCCTGTTTTCCTTTAAACTAAAAGTCCTCATATTTAGTTAAACACTGCAGTAATCAAATTCAGGGTTTTCCACAGCAAATGGGGAAGTCACAAATGCTTTGGAAAGAAATACTTGTTTTCCTGTTCATAAAATTCACGTGTGTACATAGATTATTTGAAAAATACATGAAAGCATGAAGATGAACCTTCCCAGTACAATCCCACTGTGAGACTGCTGCTAATGTGTTGCTGTCACTTCAGTACTTTACCGTGTGGTACTTCATTTCCTCTTTTGTGTGTGTGTGTGTGTATGCATTTTCCACATAATTTGAGTCATACTATTATATATATATGTATGTATAGATATTTGTAAGCTACTTTTATATAAACCTCATTTATTTTTGAAAGCTTTCCTCAAAAATATTTTAACCCAAATGTGCCAGGCTGTTTAGTTATACTCTGTTGGGTATTTTCACTGGTAATGGATGCTTTGGTGATCATCTTAGAATATTCATCTTTGATTCTCTGCCCATTTCTTTAGGATATATTCTTAGAAGGGGAATCAATTTGTGTAGGCATCTGCGATACTGCCAGTGTGTGTCTTAGCCCAATGATAGTTTCACTCATGAGTGCTTCACGGTGCTCCAAATTCACTGCATCTCCAGTGCCGTTGAGTGGGATTTTCTTCAATCAGTCGTTCTTAACTCTGCCTTCACAGTGGAATCAACACAAGAGCAACTTAGGCAAGCAAATAAATAAGCCTCTGACTGGACTTTACCCCAAACCAACTAAGTCAGCATTTCTGGTGAGTTGAGAGGTGGGAGAGGCGGAGGAGCCAGAGGCTTCTATAACTTTAAAGCTCACAAATGAAGCTAGTTGATGGAAAGGGGTCAGACTACTTTCCTAACTGAGTAAATGACAAGTATTCTCCTCTGCAGCTCTTCTGGTAACAAGACACATTAGCACTTGCATAGTACATGTCTGTCTCATTGGCTGGAAAAACATACTGGCAAGTTATGGTCCTGGACAAGATATTCTGCCTCAACTGGATTTTCATATACTTGGGGAAAAAGTAAGGCCATTCCTGCACCAAGAGAGCTTTTCATCCCCCTAAGCAGTTTACTAATTTGTTTTTAGAAAATCCTTATAGGACTTTTTTGACTTTTTCTTGTGTTATCTTTAAGCTTTATATATACAATTCTTTGAGAAGTAGTAAATTTCAATTATCTTGCCATATCACCGTTCAACTGATGATCAGATATGTTACGTATTTAGGCGCTTGCCACCCCAGTACATGAATTTCCAGATCTGAGTGTTTCTTCTGTATCTTAGTGCGGCATTAATTGTATCCTATCTTAGTTGCTCGGTAGATAAAATGCTAGAGGGCTCTGAGTAGCCTGCAGGCTTGGCCCGCCAGTTTTGATGAAGGTTTCTTGAAGCTCCAACCATGATCTGAAGCCTGGTTTTGATCTAATCAGTTCCTAGAAACCCTTTATGCACACCCTGTTAGTGAAAAGTGATGTGTAATGGTCTGCGCTTTATTAAAACATTTTTGTGTGCATGCAAAATAAGAGAAGGTAATGTTTCTTCTCTAGCGATCATACCACAAACTCTGATTACCTGCCTCAAAGTGATCGTCTTTAGAGGGTTCGTTCTCTGTTTCTGTCTTGCGTCCAGACCCATCCCTTGCTCTTCATCCCAGAATTCTTTTTTTTGGACAAGCAGAGTGGACAGTGAGAGAGAGAGACAGAGAGAAAGGTCTTCCTTTGCCGTTGGTTCACCCTCCAATGGCCGCTGCGGCTGGCGCGCTGTGGCCGGCGCATCGCGCTGATCTGAAGCCAGGAGCCAGGTGCTTCTCCTGGTCTCCCATGGGGTGCAGGGCCCAAGCACTTGGGCCATCCTCCACTGCACTCCCTGGCCACAGCAGAGAGCTGGCCTGGAAGAGGGGCAACCGGGACAGGATCCGGCACCCTGACCGGGGCTAGAACCCAGTGTGCCGGCGCAGCAGGCAGAGGATTAGCCTATTGAGCCGCGGCGCCGGGCATCCCAGAATTCTTTATATTCTCTTGCAGTCATGAGTGGTCGTGTGACATGCTTTTGACTAGTTGCATATAAACCTAATTCTGCTGAGGGCTTTGGGGAAGTGGTTCATTTTCTGAATAAAAGCGCCATGACACTGACACCTCCTTTCATCACTTAGTCTAGCCTTGGATACAGATGTGATGCCTGGATGTTGGCAGTCTCATATTGCAACTATGAGGTATCAGATCTTAGCAAAGGATGGAGAGTAGCAGAGACATTCCAGCACCTTTGCTGCTGAACTGACACTAACCGTTGTCCACATGTAGATTCCTTGTCTAAGCTTCCTTAGTCCAGTCAATGTTAGATCTGTTTCTGTGACTTTTCAATTGCAAACATCCTGGTATTAGTCAGTGTCATGTTTTAGCCATTGATTTGAGCTGGTTGTTTCCTATTGATTCCATGAATGGCTGGATTACAAAGGCCAAGACTGTCTCTACATGGAATGTGGCCCAGCCGCCTTATTCCCTTCTATTGTATTCTCCCTGAAGGCAGTGGCAGTGGTCAGACCTGGACTTGACTTGGGCTGAGAACTGGGAATAATCATTGCTTCTTGTTGTCAATCTCTGATAATATTTCTGTGTTTTGTTATCAGGTCAACTCACTTGGGTCTAAAACTATATAAGTTTAATTCAAATAGAAACAAATGAGGGGGGCAGTGATTGCCTATATCAGCTTCTCCAAGCTTTCAGCTTTGCACTGGTGGCCCCAAACACACAAAGTGATAGTTATTTGCTACCTAATTGTTGTTGCTGTGTGAGAATTTCTCTTTTTTTTACAACCCCTCTAAGGTGGGGAGGTTGCTATTTCAAGCAGGATATCAGTACCTCTTGCCATCTAAACACCATTATTCTCCTCCAGTTTTGATGCAATTTCTCTTACCCTTAATGATTGAAACAGTTTGGTAATGAATGTAATTTGAGGTTACATATATTTATTTTGTGCTGCCAAATGTTATGTCAGTCCCTTAATTGGTTTTGTTAGAGTGAACTTGAAGCCTTGGGTATACAAAGCAATTAAAACCTCTTGGCATTTTGCATCAATCACTGAAGCATCATAAATTTTTGATTGGCTATGTGATGTACATATTTACCAAACACAAGTAGTTATGATTTATGTGCATTAAGCTGGGAGAGGGCCAAGAAAATGCAAATATGTTTGAGGTTACACAGAACTATATTAAATGTTCAATCATTGCAATAATAACTAAGTGTTGAATCAAGTAGGAAAATAAAGACAAATCTAGTCTCCTGCTTCTATAAAATGATCACAAGGCTTACCTGTTTCAGGTTTCCAGGTGAGGGATTTTTAGATGGGTTTTGCATGGTTTTCCAGCTGTTCAATCTGCTTTTCTCGAGACATGTAGGAATTTATGGGAATGGTCAGTGTTTTGCCATTATCTTTGCTTTAGTCATTGTAAGTCTTTAGAAGTATAATGGAAAAAGGAGAAATCGTAATTCTGAAACAAAGACTTGGTTTATTTGTAATCCAGAATCATCCAACTCATCTTCTTTTGCAGATATAACATGGATTGGACCATAAAAGCAGCTATGAAAAAGAACTTTCCTTGGAGCCTAACTTGTAACATCTGCTCACTGGAGCATCCTCTTTCTGTGGCTCTGGCTCCATCTGAGAAGCACAGAGCTTGATCGTGGGAAGAAGGGAGCCTTGTGGACTGTTAGTTCCCAGGACAGTGCCAGGAAAAAGCTGCAAAGGAAAAGGTAGATCCTTTGCAGACTAACACACGAGAGCGAGGGGTGGCCTGTTCCAGAGAAGGCTCCTACTAGTCATGATCTGTGCTTTCAGTTCACTTGTTTATTTTCATCTTCTTTTGTGGTCAGGAAACCTGGATGTAGGCTTCAGGCTGACGCCTTGCTTTTTACATATGGAAGGGGATTTCATGAACAACCTTGCACTCTAAACTTAAGAGTATGTTCTAGGCATGTTTCTGGGTGACAGCTGGGTCAGGAGAGATCAGTGAGTGGAGGAGAATACTGGTGGGCTTCAAAGAGTTTATGAAAAATGGAATTAAAAGTTAATTTTATTACAAAAAATTTGAAGTCCATGCAGTCTTTTCAGAATATGCATTTTCCATGGATTTTAAGATACCTTGGATGTGTGGATTTAAAAATGTTTTGCACTTCTAATTCCATTTTTCCATGATCTTTTTGAAATACCCTTTTATTTCCCTTTCTTGATTCTCCATGTCTTTCTATTGATGTTTGGACTCCTTCTTATGGTGGTGCTAAGAAAAATAAAACAAAAAAGAAAAAATCAGACTTCATTGTGGAATTCAGTTGCCAAGTCTCGAAATCCCCCAAACTCAGGTGGGTACAGCATTGCTCAGTGTTCCTTGCTGCTGACCCAGCATTCGTTTCGTTGATGAAGCTGCTGCATATTCTTGGGAAGCCGAAGAATGTTAAGTTGTTTTACCGATGGAGGACCTGGCAAGAGAAACCAGTTTTTCAGTTTTAGCAGCTCTTGTGTGGACTGTCTTTGCTGGCCACAGGGCAAGATGTCCAAGCTCCATCCGCTGGTCGGGTGTGAATGCAATCCCTCCTTTCCCATTCTGTCCTTGTTAATTGTCAGCACAGACAACCCCCGGTGTGGTAAGACTCAGTAAAACTCTCATAGGCCCGAAGCAATGAGGAGAAGAAGTTGAAAGAAAAATCTCTACCGTGGAAGCTAATTGTATGCTTTTAATTAATTGCTCCAATTAGTCCCACTCTTTTCAGTTCTGCGGCTCTCTAACAATGTCAGCTGGGATGCTTCTGGAAGTGGAAATTGCTGTGATAGTCAGGTACTTGTCAATTAAAACTCTTACTATGTGCAATTAGCTTCTCTTTCCGTCTCCATGGCAGCCCTGGGGCGTGAGACAAGTGGCATGGGTAAGGTGTGTGGCTAAGGCCTTGCCACCGCTACAGTGAATTCCACCAATCTCTCTCCATCTTTATAGTTCTGATGGCAGACAAGCTTACTACAGAGAAAAATAAATTATGTAAGATAGTACAATTAGTGATATTTTGCATTTGGGGATATCTTAAAAGACCTAGTCTTTCCCTTTGATAATCAAACTTTGACAAAGAATACCAAGAACAGTGGATGGTAGATAGTTAAGGTAGGTCTTGGAGAAAAATGGCCATCAGACATCTCAACAAAGCATTTTGTGAACATCTTTAACTTATTTTAGATAACAATATTTGAGATTAGCTTACTCATTCATTACAACCAAGCTTGCTTAGTACCACCAACAAGAAAGATGAGATAGCCAGGCTTTAGTTATATATTACAGGATTCAAAAGATTGTTTCCCAAAATATTTAGACTCTTTATTCTGTAGCCTAAAATTTTGTAATACAACACATTGGCTTTGCTTTCAGATAGAGCTAGGACAGTGTGACAGTTATTGTATGACTATTGTTAGATAAAATTCTTTCTTTGGAAATCTATGTTTAAACTTACTGTGAATAATTATAAGCACAAAGAAAAGTGCACTAAGCAGGAAGGAAAGGGCCTCAGAAAGTTCATGGAAGATGCAAATTATGAGAAAACTATGTCTTTTCAATTTTTTCTGTGCCAACATAAGATTATCTTTTAGTTCTGTGTTCCCATGGACTTTTTGGAAATGCCCTCATGAATAGCTAGCTCCTGAGTTATCACAAAGTCAATTGCAGGTCAAGAATTAAAACACCAACAACAGCCCATGGATCCTCTTTTCTGTCCTCTAGATAATTCCTTCATCTTATGAAAGGGCAGCTACTTTGAAGAAAGCATCCCATTGACGTCTGACTTTCGTTCTTGTTTTGAAAGGATGGCTGTTGGTCTCACTGCATCTTTGAAGGTGATTTTCCTTTTATTCCAGGGATACTTAACATGTTCCCTTTGTGTCTGTTTTTCAGTAATTGTATCATGATTTGCCTCCATCAGGATTTCTTTGCCTTTCTTGGAATTCATAGAACTTCTTGAACCCACATTTTTTTTAATCATTAGCTATTATTCTCTTCAAATGTTCTTTTGGTCTCATTCTTTCTCTCCTTTTTTTCTGGGATTTCAGAAACATGATAGAACTTCTCACTGTCTTCCCTGCTCTCTTAACCTTCTTTTAAAGACATTTTGACTTTTTGTCTCTTTATGCTTCAATATTGAGGGTACTTTTTCTTATCCTCTAACTCTAGTGCATTCAGTCTGTCTTCAGCTGTGTCTAAATGAGAAACAGTGACTTGATCAGCCCTTGTCCTGACTGTTGATGTACAATTTAATACTTTATCCCTTTTAGTATTTTTTTGTTTAGTACTATTGGCTGACCTCTGTAATTAACACACAATTATTCTTAGGTGTTTAAATTTAACTGAAAAGTGATCACTGTGAAATATGAGTGGAAATAAGAGAGGGAGGAGATGTACAATGCTCAATTGGACTTGCCCCAAATGGTGGAGTTAGAAATGTGCCAGGGGATTCCAATACAATCCCATCAAGGTGGCATGTACCAATGCCATCTCACTAGTCCAAGTGATCAATTTCAGTTCACAATTAATCACACTGATAGGTCTAAGAGTCAAAGGGATCACACAAACAAAGACTAGTGTCTGCTAATACTAACTGACAGAATAAAAAAGGGAGAGAATGATCCAACATGGGAAGCAGGATACACAGCAGACTCATAGAATGGCAGATGTCCTAAACAGCACTCTGGCCTCAGAATCAGCCCTTAAGGCAGTTGGATCTGGCTGAAGAGCCCAGGAGAGTATTTTAGGCATGGAAAGCCAAGACATTCTGGGGAAAAAAAAAAAGACGACGACATAAATGAAAGATCTCTGTGAGTGAGATCCCAGTAGAAAGAACGGCCCATCAAAGAAGGAGGTACCTTTCTCTGAAGGGAGATGAGAACTTCCACTTTGACAGCAACCCTGTCTGGGTAAGATTGAAGTTGGCAAACTCAAAAGCTTCCATAGCCTTGGCAACTCATGACAAGAGCCTAGGGAGATTACTGACATCATAAACAAGAGTGTCAAATTGTTAAGTCAACAACAGGAGTCACTGTGTACTTACTCCTCATGTGGGATCTGTCCTTAATGGGTTGTCCAATGTGAAGTAATGCTATAACTAGTACTGAAACAGTATTTTACATTTTGTGTTTCTGTGTGAGTGCAAACTGATGAAATCTTTACTTAATATATACTAAACTGATCTTCTGTATATAAAGATAATTGAAAATGAATCTTGTGAATGGAAGGAGAGAGGGAGCAGGAAAGGGGAGAGTTGCGGGTGGGAGGGAAGTTATGGGGGGGGGAAGCCATTGTAATCCATAAACTGTACTTTGGAAATTTGTATTCATTAAATAAGAGTTAAAAAAAATAAATTAATTCTTCTCCTCCAGTCCATTGACATTTGAAATTTGGCTATTATATTTTTCGATTACATATTCTTACTTAAGTCTTTTACAGTCTGATATGTCCTTTAAAATCAGTGTCTAAGCTGAACTCATAATCTGGTCTTTTATTTCCTGGAAAGAGAGACCATAGTTTTGTTTTTATATTGTCTGTTTCACTGCTATATCAGTGAATACCAGAGGAAAACGATGCTTCCCCAAACAGTGGCATTCAGTGTGTTCTTGAGTGGTGGTGACAAAAGAACCAATTAAGATTCTCTTTAGATTGGTTCCTAGACTTTTTTTTTAAATAAAAAATATGATTTATACTGAAGTAGAAGGAACGTGTGTGGACTTAGAAGACCTATTTGGCAACAACATTATTTTAAAATTTACTCCTGATAAGTCCAGTATCTGGATCTACTGTGGGTCTGTTTCTAGTATCTGTAGGTTCTACTGTCTCTTGGGATTTTTTTCTTGCTCTCCTGTTGTTTTTCAGAGACTGTGTTGAAAAGTCATTTGTTGAATAATTTGATAGTACGGGATTGTTTTCTGCAGGGAAGGTTTTTGTTTTCTTCCAAGTGCCCAGCAGCTCCCATGTCTGGAACTGCCATGATCCGTTTGCAGAGACTAAAGGTGGCCCCAAGCTGAACTGAAGTCCCTGTGAGTCAGTCTGCTTCTGGTTCACCCACGATGGGGTGGCTCACGTTCTCTTCCCAAGCCCAGGGTTTGCGACTTTATCCCTTGAGATGGCAAACAATGTCCTTACCCCGTGTGCTGCCTCTTTCTGAAGTGGTAAAGGCCCCCAGAGGAAAAAAAAAAAAACACAAGGATTTTTACTTTTTATTGTCGTGTTAGCTCTCCAGAGCTACCAAGTAGAACATATGTATATGTATGTGTATGTGTGCATGTATGTTAGTTATCCTCAGCAGGAGGACAGGTACCAAATCCCCTGGTCTACCATTATTAGAAGCAAAAGCCTATTCACATCTCTTAAACAGCCTGTCATCCTGTTCTCATTCATAATAATCATTTTAAAGGGAAAATTGATTTGTAATCTACAGTGACTGCTTGCAGATTAATTAATTTCTGTATCTGTCAATGGAAACTTATTAATCACCGAGTGCTGTAAACTGCTTGATTGTTCTCAGACCAACTGTTTGATCCTGTTCTTTGATGTGTAACACAGGTATAGGCTTTCTGATCCTTTGGTTTTCAAGTAGACGTGACCAGAGGACCCAAATTGGTAGAAATACTGGAAGAAACATAGGGAAAACACTCAAAGACATTGGTATAGGAAAATATTTTTTTGGATAAGATCTGAAAGGCCTAGGCAACAAAAACAAAAATAAATAGAATTTTGTCAAACTAAGTGGTTTCTGCGTTGCAAAGGAAACAACAGTGAACAGACAACCTTGATGAAATGGAGAAAATATTTGCAAACTATGAATCCAAGGGTTTACTATCCAGAATAGATAATGTACTCAATTCTATAGCAAAACCCCCCAAATAATCCAATATAAAAATGGATAATTATCTGAATAGATATTTCTCTAAAGAAAATATGCAAATACCAGCAAGCTTATGAGAACAATGCTCAATATCACTAATAATCAAGGAAATAGAAATCAAAGCTACAATGATATGTCATCTTACCCCAATTAGAATAGCTTTATACAAAGACAAAACATAATTAATGTTGGGAAGGATACAGAAGAAGTAGAACTCTTGTTTTTAAAATTTATTTATTGGAAGAGTTACACAGAGAAAGAAGGAGAAGGAGAAGGGGAAAGAGAGAGAGAGAGAGAGAGAGAGAGAGATCAAAAGTCTTCTATCCACTGGTTCACTCCCCAGATGGCCACAACGGCTTGAGCTGCGCTGATTCAAATCCAGGAGCTATGAGCTTCCTCAGGGTCTCCCACATGGTGCAGGGTCCCAAGGACTTGGGCCATCTTCTACAGCTTTCCCAAGTCTTTGCAGAGAGCTGGGTCAGAAGCGGAGCAGCCAGGACTTGACCTGGTGCCCATATGGGATGCTGGCACTGCAGGCGGCAGCTTTACCCACTAAGCCACAATGCTGGCCCCGAAGTAGAACTCTTATATACTGTTGGTGAGAATGCAAATTAGTATAGCCATTATGGAAAACAATATGGGTTTCCTCAAAAAAATAAATAAATAAACCTAGAAATATAGCTGTCACATGATCCAGTGATCCCATTAGCCAGTATATATCCAGAGGAAATGAAATCATTGTATCAAAGAGATTTCTACACTCCCATTTTTTAAAACATTTTTATTTATTTATTTGAAAGTCAGAATTACACAGAAAGAGAGGTCTTCCATGCGCCAGCTTACCCCCCAATTGACCGCAACAGCTGCACCGATCCGAAGCCAGGAGCCAGGAGCTTCTTCCAGGTCTTCCCATGCAGGTGCAGGGACCCAAAGATTTGGACCGTCTTACACTGCTTTCCCAGGCCACAGTAGAGAGCTGGATCGGAAGTGGGGCAGCCAAGACCTGAACCAGCGGCATATGGGATGCCGGCACTGCAGGTGGTGGCTTTACCCACTAAGCCACAGCACCGGCCCCTGCACTCCCATTTTTAATGTAGCATTATTCATAATATACAAGATATGGAATCTAGCAAAGAGTCCATTGATGAATGAGTAGATGAAGAAAATGTGTATATAAACAATGGAATATTATTTGGCTGTAAAAAAATGAATGAGGTTTTGTTACAACATGAACAGCACTAGAGGGCATAATGATAAGTGAATAAGCCAAACAGAAAAGCACAAATGACACATGTTCTCACTCATCTGAGAAAGCAAAAATATTTGTACAGAAGAGGGTAGAACAGTTGCTACTTGAGGCTAGAAAAGAAGGGTAGAGAGTGATAAAGAGAGTTGTTAATAGATAGCAAAATGCAGCCAAATAGGAGACATTAGTTCTATAGCACAGTGGGGTAACTCTTCTCTGTAACTATTTATGATGATTTCAAAATAACTAGAAAAACACCTTCAAGTTTCTAACACATAGCAATGTGTTTCTAACACATAAATGTTTAAGGAGATAATTACTCTGATTTGATAATTATGCACTGTGTACATCTATGAAACTTTTGTACAGTGTCCCATAAATTTGTATAAATATTATGTGGTGATTTAAAAATTCAAATAAAAGGAGGCAGTAGTAAGAAGGTAGAGGGTGAGAGTAGGGAAGAGAAATCAAGGTGTTCTCACTTCTATTTGTTGCTTCCTGTGGTGTCCTGGATGGTACTCAGCCTCCTCCATGGTTCTAGCTCTTACTGGAAGGCCCATTCCTCCCATCACATGTCCACACCTAAGGGTGGTAGCGGCTTCCTCCTGTTGCTGACCTGGTCCCTTGGGCTTCTCAACTGTTAAATTACTGTCTGAATTCCTGCTCCTTTCAAGATTGAGTACAGTTACTTTATCTGGCCATAGGATTTTGCTATAACATGTATTGTATAATAAGTAAAACATACCCTTGGGTATAGTCCTCACAAGTAATAAAAGACATCTGTATAGGAAGAACTTATAGGCCATACATGTTGAGTGTCAAACATAATGATTTAAATGTTTTGAAAGGTCAAAGTAACCAAGCATGGGGGAAGCCCCTGGAATCCTCATGGTCTCATGGGGAGGTAAATTGGACTATAAGGGATTATGATAAAATAGAACAGGAAATACTCCAGGTAGATAGATAGGATGAAAGAATTGAAATAAGAGAATCTGGAAAACAAAATCTCTGTTCAGAATCTCCATGTGACAGTAGCCTTTGAATTGTTTTCCAGTTCAGACTAACGGCAGATGTGAGTTGTTTGATGGTTCTTGTGGTACATGCTGAAGAAACTCTATCAGTTTTGAAAAACCACGTCAGCTGTTTCATATGATGGCTTTCTTTTGGTCTAACTTAACACATTTTCTCCTCCTGGTTTGTGAGCTTGGGCCTCGCTAGAAATTATTCTGTCATTCATCGTAAACATGCTCTGTGTTTTTAGGTGGTGTCCACAGACAGCTGGTTGAAAGATGCGCAACGAATGAAAGCCAAGAGGTTTGTGAGCAAACACATATTTTTCCAGTGACTAAGGATGCATAATGGGGATCATGTATCTCATTAGAGTGTCTTTCTAAACCAGATATCTCTGTACTTTGGGGTGAGCTACTAGCTGCCTTTTTTTTTTTTTTTTTTTTAAGCTACACTGTAGGATCAGCATTCCTCTCCTTTTGGTGTGTATTCACGCAGTTAGTGGAAAGAGCCTTGAATTTGAGTCAGTCCTGAGTGAGCCATTTTTGACCCTGCTTAGCTCTTTGATATTGAGTGAAGAACTTCTTGAGTTTTGCCGCCTTCATATATAGACTGGGAAAACCAGTGTAATGATTCTGTTGGGATCATTTAGGTGAGAGCACTTGGTAAACTATCTCACAAAGGTAGCTGTTTCTTGCTCAAACATTAGCTGCCCTACTGTGTCCGAGCTACTAAGCATGGCCCGATTATAAGATTTGCTGGGAGAGAGATCACAGACACCTAGATGCACTTCTACACAGCAACCTTGTGCGTGTGGCACAGACAAGGGAGAGTCATGTCATATCCTTTCTTGCTTTGCTTATTTTTCATTTTTCACTTGCCACTCCTAAAGTCTTGGCATCTAGCCCATAGAATATTTGTATTCATTATGTGTACTATCCACATAACATGCTTGGCTTTCCTTCAAAGGTGGAAGTTGAAATCAATAAATGGTTCTTTATTTGCTTTTTAACTAAGCTCCATTTCCTCTCCTCTCTTATGTCCTGGAACCTTCCTAAGATATTTATGGCATGACACATATGTGAAGTGACGCATCACTACTCACATGGCCTTATTAGCAACTGATAATCTTAAAATTTCATTTCCTAAAATGGGTCCTCATTAGGTGTCCTTTGCTGTCCTGACTCCTCATTGTTAAGTCATCTGCTAAAAATCAGAGAAAGATCTCAGGGGGCACCTGCAAGCTTCTGCCTTCCCCACCTAGAACAAGTGTAAAATGGGTAAGAAGTCACATTATTTGCTCCGGGAATAATGCTCTTTTGCACTTTATGCTTATTTTGTCAACCAGCCACAGAAATGATATGTTTGACGTGAACTTCTTCCTAATTATTTTAATTATTCCAGAGGTTTCATTAGCAATAGCCCTTCACTGTTCCCAAACACTCTCCAACTCTGTGGAAGGGCTAACATCTAAAAACACCCTCCTAACGGGACCCCTGGAGACACGGTAAATGCTAGCGTGTGCATCTTCTGTTTGTTTCTTCCTTCTCAAATCTTTCAGCTGTTCATACCAAACATGTGAAAAGTCAGAGTATCATCATCATTTCTGAAAGGGAACTTTTTTCTGTTTGAATTTAAGGTTCTTCTCTAAACTCAGATGTGAGGGACAACTGAATGCTTTTTTTTTTTTTTTTAACTTTTCCTCCAATTAAACCCAGAAAATAATTATGGCCCATATTGTTGATTATGTTAAACAGTTTTCGGCTATCGGCAGACTAGTAAACTTTCAAACTTTCTCTTAGAGCCTCAAAGTGGCTGACAGGGACCCTTGAGAAGTCAAAATAAGTGAAACAACTTCTACGCTTCTCATCACACTGTTTATTTTAAGCAACATTTGATTAAGCATCTCACAGGAGATTAGAGGCAATGAATCAGAAATGGGAATATGAGTGCCTTGTGTCCAGTCAGCTCAGGCCACAGTAGCAAAATAATGCAGAACAAGAGGCTGCAGCAGCAGCAATTTATTTCTCACAGTTCTGGAGGCTGGGCATCCAAGGCCATGGGGCCAGCTATTCCTGGCCTTGTGAGGGCTCGCTTCCTGATTTGCAGATGGCCGTCTTCTTGTGTGGCCATTTTCTGGTGAGTGTACGAAGAGAGAGCACGAGTCTCTTCTTACAGGGGCACCAGTCCCAGCATGAGGCCCCCTCCCTCTTAACCTCATCTAGCCTCCCAGCGGCCTTATCTCCATATGTCGTCATACTGGATTAGGGGTCCCACATGAATTTTGAGGATGGGACACAGCTCAGCCCATAGTGTCCTACTAAATCATAGGTACCAGTGGCAGGCTAAACAGAAAGTGGCTACTTGCTAGGGAGGGACCAATGAAAGCCTGTTATAATATTTCATCTTTAGGAGTGGCCATGTAGTACAGGGACTTCTGTAGAGGTCGGTGGTTGCTAAGGGCCTCGTGATGACTAATGTTCACAGTAGCAGGTCTGAGTGTTTAAGAACTATCTCCAGTGCCCTTTGTTGAACAGGGCAAGCAAGAGGGTAATCTGTTTTAGAATTATTTTTGTCAAGGTACTTAAAATATTGCTGGAACTGGGGGTAGCACTCAATCCTTTGAAATAGCATTTGGATTGGTTTGTTTCCTGAAACCTGACAACCGCATGCGTCAACAAACCCTTCAGAAAGATTTTCTAGGGTCAGTCAATAGGATACCATTTTCAAAAAGAATAATTTTCTTTTTGACTACATTATGCAAGAGCTAACAAAATGTAATGTTGAGGTTTCCCTCATTGGAAGCAGTTCATCACATTTTTCACTACTGGCACTGAGGTTGAAAAAAAAATGTCTTATAGTGCTCTCATCTAAGCATATCTACCTGTGACAAGTCCTTAATTGACAAGTGATAACATCGACTGGGCCTCCATAGAAGAGAAGACCTGTGTGTGCCACATTTCATTCACTTGGGCCAAGGGACAATGGTGTTCCTTATTTATCTGCCCTTTTGTTTGGATGCCTTCTCTCCTGTTAATGGCCATTTCTTTGTCACTGCAAGGGCCAGGTTTCCCTTGTTACTGCCTGCCATGCTTACCAGGCAGTTGCATCCACCTCCACAAGACGGCTTATCTTGCCAAAGCTCCAGGGTTCTCGAAATCAGTTGGCTGCAGTTTTCTGTTATCAGTCCCTACAAAAGTGATGGCCCTGCCAGTGGGACCATAATAATTGCAATCATTTGGCAAATGTTTCCCATATTCTGGATGGTACTTGGAATGGCATGGTCAGCTTTTGCTCCTATAATTCTCTTTTTTATATGTTTCTTTTTATGTATATCTGGGCAGTCCCATTTGGTTGATCTGTCCCTTCTTTAGCCATATGATAACCTTTGGGTTCTGGTCTCATCTTGCTGGCTGTGATACTGAGCTCTGTGGTAAGGTGACGCTGCACATCTGGGTTAGAGCCACTCTGTCCTGATTTTGGAGTTTGTACCTGGATATAAACTCATTCTACTGGATCTCTGTTCTTGAGGTTGCCCCTGTGCAGTACCCCCAAATCAACACATGTTTAGTAACAGTGGGCGTAGTGTACTGTAGCACTGGCCACAGCTAATCTATTAGTAAATCCTAGTGGCTTTGCCTAAAGTTCTTGTTTCCTGATTCCATCTACTTGCCTGCAGCTTCCAGCTGTCACTCTGGCCCAGACCGCCCATCTTCCTCCCCTGGGCCCTGCCATAGACTCCTAACCATCTTCAAATTTCCTCTCTCATTTATCACTCTTTTACAACACAGCAGCCTAAGTGATCCCTTAATACACAAGTATCCCTCTACCACTCTGTTACTCAAATCATCTGCAACTGTTTGCTATGAGAGAAATAAGACCCAAATATCTCAAATCTAAAATGATCATCTTGTAGACTCATGCTCCATTCCTCATCATCTTTCCTTCTCTGCCCATTTATCTTCTCCTTAATTTATTTTCCACTCCATCACCCCCCACACTGTTAGAAAAAGTTCCTGCAGAAATGTTGACAGTAATATCGACCCCCGAGTTTAGAACTGTTCCTGGCTCCCACCGTGCCCTCAGTGAATACACGTCTCCTTTTTTGGACGGGATGATTCCTTATTTTACCCTCACAGCATTTCTTTCAGCAGTTCAGTGCTGGTATTCTGATCTGCATATCTGAAAAAGACAGCTTAGTTACAGGCTTGGAGAATGTAGCTATAATAGAACTGAATTTCGAACCTTGGTCTCTAGGACCCTAAGTTCAGTGTTCGTCACGTCACATGTTTCACCGCCTCTTGTGATGTGAAACTGTGTGGGGATGGTATGGAGTGCAGGCAGGTGGTATTCTGGGCCTTGGCAGGACAGAATGAAAGTTTTCAAGCAGTTACTGAACCATCTACAGAAAATTGATCAAGATCCCGTCATCCCACTAGGGAGAATGTGGAGTCTAGTTTTCTTTCCATTCTCTTCTGAATGAGTGGCTGGATTAGTCACCATGTTGTGGTAATTGCTTATTTCCGCCCTGCCTCACAGGCAGATCACAACAGGACAACCAGGTCACAATAGGACTAAGGCAGTCATCCCTCTGTATCCACAGGGGATTTGTTTCAGGAACTCTTATATAAAATGCATGGCATTTGCATCTATCCTATACAATTCTATATAGTTGAAATCATCAATAGGTTGTTTACAACTCTATTGTTCAAGGAACAATGACAGCCACCAAAAACAATCTGTACGTGTTTGGTATAGATGAGATTTCCTTTTCTGAACATTTTTGTTCCTCGACTGATTGAATCTGAGAAGATTGGAATGTGAGTCCCAAAGACTAACTGTATATGTGGTCTGTGTCCAGAGATGCAATCCAAGAAGTCAGCCAGGTCAGAATCATTCATTCAAGGATCAGAGTCAAATAACCAGCCACAGATCAGATATGGAGTGTCAGACATGAAATTGTCAAGAGTTTCAGCAGCAGGATCTTGTCAGTAGACTACTGGCCCATCACAGGAATGTCTGGGTGGTGTTAGACAAGAAGGGCACTGAAGAGTAACCGAGTGCCCTCACTTGGCTCGTGTTGGTGCCTCTGGGGCCAGGGCAAAGACTGTGTCAGGAGCCAGGATAACCCTGACAGGTGCACGACACTGGAATATACTGTTCTAGCAAGGGGGTGGAGGATAAGGGAGCTCTGTGATTGGTTGCTGATGTACTTGTCCTTGGAGTTCATCTCTAAATGTCTCATAGATTGATGCCACTTGATTTTTGTTTTTGTGTAGATACTGTTCTACAAACTTCCATCTGCCATTTTAACTTGAATGGCTACCAGCACAAGTCTGTTGAAACACCAGGAAATAAGTAATTAGACATAAATGTGTTCTGCAAAGTTAAGGGCACAGGGAAGGTGTTTACTCTGACAGTTGAGATGCCAATTGGAATGCCTGTTTCCATGGTAGAGGACCTGAATTCAAGTCCTGGCTCTGCTCCTGATTTCAGCTTCCTTCTAACCCATACCCTGCGAGATGGCAGGTGGTGGCTCAGGCAGCTGGGTCCCTGGCACTCGAGTGGGAGACCTACGCTGAATTTCCAGCTCCTGGCTTCAGTTCAAGTTGGCCCAGTCATAGCTGTAGCAGGCATTTGGGAAGAGAACCAGTGAACAGGAGCTCTTTCTCTATTTATATATCTTTCTATCTCTTTGACTCTCAAAAAATAAGTTGTTTGAAAAGGATAAAAAAAAAGGGTACAATGAGCCTGGCATGAGTTGTAATATGCTTTATTTATTACTATTGTTATTTAATTTATATAAAGGGAACAAATTCCATGTATTTCATTAGGGTACAGATATGTTTCTGGACCATGAAAACAGGAGACTAGCATGAGTTTCTTTTCCTTATTTTAACAACATATTTTTAGAATGGCTATCATATGCCAGGTCATATAGGTTATCATTATGGTTTATATAGTGGTTTGGGTGTCCTCAATCCCCAGAGTCCTGAGTTAATGAATTAAGAATTGAATGTGATCCAATTATGATGTCTGAAAGTGTTGCCTTAGACATTGATTAAATTGGATTAGATTGGTAAGGTGGGACTTGCATAATTAAATCAGAGGTTTTATAAAGAGCGGCCACCTGAAAGACATTATGACAAGTGTGCTCCCTGTCTCTCTCTTCCTGGCTCACCAAGTGATCTTCCCTCTGAACTCATTCTGCAGCCACTGCCGTCCTCAGATGCCAGACAAATGGGGCTGCTTGATCTTGTACTGTGAATCTCCGAAACTGTGAGCCAGAAATATACCTTCCTCCTTGATATGTAGCTTCTGTCAGAGTGCTGAAAAACTGACAAATGCAAGTAACCCACACTACCCAGAGGGAAGCCCAAACAAGGAGCTCAGAGTCAGTAACTTCTCTGTGGGCTACTTCTAGATTCTTACATTCCTGTTTCTTTCAGCTTTTAGGAATCTTAAAAGGAGAAATAACAAATTTAAAATAAAAGAAATTACTTCACTGGCCTGAATGTTGTTAATTATTGATTAGGGGAGAAATACACAGAGCATGCCTTGTAGACCATTTCCTTTCATGAAGATGGGACTTAAGGCTGAGCATGTGACCCAGTGATTAAATCACCACTTCGAACGTGCACATTTTATATCAGAGAGTCTGATTTGAGTTCTGGCGGCTTCACTTCCAGTTAAGAAGATGACAACCTGGTTATTGCCATGGAATGGGTTTCTAGACTCCCGACCTCAGCCTGGCCCAACCTTGGCTGTTGCAGACATGTGGGGCATAAAGCACTGGATGGTAGATCTCTTTCTGCATGTCTTTCTGTCTCTTTGCCTTTCAGATAAAATGGGAAAAAAAAGTTTTTAAAAAGAAGTAAAAAACAAAGGGATCTAAGTAGCCAGAGAAAAAATGTTAAGAGAACAGATCTGAGCAAAGTCCCTTCCTGATCTTCAAGTTGTAAAAGGATTTACATATATACTATGTATATCTTGTGTGTGTATTTATATCCCCCCCCCAATTTTTTTACGCTAAAGTTCTAAGCCCCAGTGCTTCAGAATGCGACTGTATTTGGGAATGGAGTCTTTAAAGAGGTAACTGAGTTGCATGAAGCCATTACAGTGGGACCTAATCCAGTATAATTGGTTTCCATCTAAGAACAGGAGACTGAGAACACAGTCAGGTATAGATGAAAACCACATGCAGGCGCAGAGGAAAGATGGCATCTACAAGCCACAGGGAGAGACTCAGAACACCATGGCCCCAGACTTCCAGCCTCCTTGACCTCTGGGAAGTAGATTCCTGTTGTCTCAGCCGTTCAATCTGTGGTGCGTCATGAGGAAAGCCCCAGCAGTCTGCTGCACACACGCACACACATGCACACACACAATAGAACTCTGGCATTAAGTTTTTTCAGAACTCAACAGTTCTCTCTGTGCTTCCTGGCTAGTTTAGAGCAGATATTCTCAGGTGCTGGATCATGCTGGGTTCGCTCAGCTCAATGGACGTGAAGCTCATTCTCTCTATTGGCTCCTTCACGCAGTGAACATTTTATTAAGTGTCTACTATGTTCCAGGTGTTGCACTAGGAGCAGGAAATGCAAGTGTGATAAGAATTTGTCCTGAAGGGATAGTTACGCTGGTCATTGCTATGGTGTGAGAAGTCTTCTGACAAACCTGTGGACAGCGCACCTCACTAGTGGGGCAGATGGTCCAGGTCTGTGTTGCCACCACCACTGACTCCCCTGGGGCTTTTGTCTTGTCTCTCCTGTTGTACAGTCTGCCTTCTCAGAGATCTCTCCAGTTCTCCCCTTTTATCTAAATGTCTAGATATTGGATATAAGCCTAGGATTTGCAGAACACTCGGCTGCTGCGTAGTCATTGGCGGATCCTGGTGCAGTAAATCAGATGTTGTGTTAACTCTGACCTGGATTGTTATCGTCTGACTCAATTCCAGAAGAGAGCTACCTCCTGTGACCTCTCCCCCTGTATTTCAGGCCATAAATAGGTGCTGGGGCCCTGCCAAGTTGGGTCAGTGTGGCTCATAAGGGACTGTGAGTTCCTTACCAGCAGCACACAGCTACAGAACTACTGTGCCACCCAAGGTGACTCATCACATCTGCCCCTCTTAACAAGGTAATACTAGTAATGTCACCGCCTGGCTGTCACTGTAATGCAGTTATGAGCCTGGGCCTCAGCTGACTGCCCTGAAGAGTCCTCAGAGGACCCAAACGGGAAATCTGGGAAACCTGACACCGTGATTGACCCAAGGCAAGTTTCAGGAAGTCAGGAAGCAGTCAGGGCGGAAGTGCTGGGCTTTTATACTCTAGTACTGGCATGAAATATAGACGACATTTGACATGACATCTGCTTGTCTTTGGGTTCTCCAAAGAAGGGGAACCAGTGGGAGGGGTATGCGTGTGGACAAGGTTGGGTGCCCCTTATCCAAAATGTTTGTGACCACAAGTGGGTCAGATTTAGTTTTTTGTTGTTGTTTTATTTTAGAATATTTGGCTTGAGCATCTCTAATCCCACACATCCTCCAGTCTTGGAAACTTTTTAAACATCATGCTAGCTCTCTGTCTTCAAGGGGAAAAGGAGAGAGAATGTTAATTTTTGGAAATTTGCTTCCATGGTCATGAGACCTGGCAGGTTTAAAATCTGTAGGGCAGGTCCGCAGGCTGGAAACTCAGGCAAGGTGTCTGTTGCTGTCTCCAAGCAAAATTCCTCCTCCTCTAGGAAACCTCAGTCTTTGATCTTCAGGCCCTCACCTGATTGGATAAGATCCACCTGCATTGTGGAGACTAATCTACTCTACTCAGAATATTACTGATTTTAAAGTTAAATCACACTTCAACGTTCCTTCACAGCAGCCTTAGGTTAGGACTTGATCGCACACCACCCAGCAGAGCACTGTAGCCTAGCCAAGCTGACATACAAAATTAACTCTCACACTTCCTGTAACTGAATCTCCATTTTCTTCATATCATTTGAGAATAAGGAGGTCAGGCAAGGTCATGAGTCAGCACAAAAACCCTCTTAAGTCTCAGATTCACGTCCCTCTGGATGCTTTTACTCCAGAGGCTAGAAGCCACTGCTCCATAGGCCAGCAAATCTGTCTTTGGAGAACTCTCATGGTTGGCAAATCCTTGCTTGAATTTATTTAACCCCATTTCCTCCTCCTATAATTTTCACGTCTTAAGTACATTTATTTCCTGTGGAAAAGCACCAAAACAGGAAAAAGATCAATTCATCTTAAACAGTGCCCCAAAGTGTACTCTCTGGGATATTCGTTCTGTATGACTCTTAGCATGGGGTGTGAGATAGAGGAGATTTTGTGGTTAAATAACTCTGGGAAACACTGCTTACAAATGCTTCCTTTGGAAGATTTACCTTGATTCATATCAAAGGCTTTGGAATCCTATAGCAAAAAAAAAAAAAAAAAAAAAAAAAACCTCAATTAACTAAGCTTTAATTTATCATTTCTCAGACACTTGACCTTGACAAGTCTCCTTTTCTTATCTCAGTATCATTCTACACATTGGAAATGAAGGGCTGGGCATTAGGCCCACATCCCACATCAGTGTCCTGATTCCAGCTCCCTGCTAAGGCATGACTTGGAGGCAGCAGGGGATGGCTCAAGTACTTGGGGGCTTGCCAGCCATGCGGGAGATGGATCCGGACTGAGTTCCTGGCTTTGCAGGCATTTGGAGAGCAAACCTGTGGATGGCAAATCTCTCTCTGCCTTTCACAAAGCAGAGTGGAAATGAAAGATTTCAACAGGCGTCTCTGACACTGTGAATGCCTGTAGTTCAGATGCTCTCCCCACGGTCACTCGGCACCATGGTGATTCTGTCACTTAGCTCTGGTGTGGACAAAACCACTTCAATTTTTAGTGGCTTAAGATAATTGCCATCTATTATTTCTTCCCAGTCTTCAGATGACTGGGTTATTCTGCTGATCTGGCTTGGTCCTGATGGATATTAGCTGCTTCCTTATGTATCTGCAGTCAGTTGATGCATAGGGTGGTGGCTGGCTGGTCTAGTTTGGACTTGGGGGGAATGACTCATTTCTATTCCATGTGCCTTTTATATCCTCCCAGCAGGTTAACCCAAGATATTCTCATTGCAGCCTCAGGGTTGAGGGGTGGAAATAGAAACATGTAGACACGCAATTTTCCACGTTCTACTTCTATCGAGTTTGCTAAAAAAATTCTGTTGGCCAAAGCAAATCACTCTCATGAATTGACAGCAAGAGTGGGGGGGGGGACCCTGCAAAGAGAGGGGATATGCAGTGGCCATTCATTGAGACCGTTGATCATATTCATCTAGCATGATTGTCAAATGCAATTCTGAGACATGGCACTGAAAGGACCACTCAGAATTATAGAGGGATTATAGTGGAAGTGCAGGTCCTCCGATAGCCAGTCCTCAGACATGCTCAGGGTAGGGTTGGTTCCATGTTCTGTTCAAAACTCCTCAGATGGTATTGATGGTGAGCCCACTTTGGAAACTCACAGTTTGGACCTTTCTTCTGTTAAACGATGTTAACTGAGCTCTTACAATTACAAATGCCACAAGGGGTCTACACAGAAGTTTAAGTTGTAGATGTTGGTGCTTCTTCCCAATGCGCCTTCAGTCAGGCACATAAGCCTGCAATTATATAGCAACAGGTCAGTTTTTAATCCCATTGCCATCCCACCTCTTTAAAATCTGTACTGTCTCATGAGATCATTGCAATTATGTCATTTTCTCAAACTGTGATCGCCACACTTCCTTCTGTGTGTGCCGTGCCCTCAGTGAAGGGAGGCAGTTGTGGGGGTGGGACCTAGTCCAGAATAGTGCTAGTTTAGCGAGACACTGAAGAGCCTGGAATAGATGATTCCCATCTCTGCGATTGAGCATACCAAAGGGTCATTGGAATAACTTGTAAGGGAGTTGACGGTGAATAAAATAATATCTCTCAAATATTTTTACAATTCCCCCCAAAGATATTTATATATTGTGTGACTAGTAACATACAGGTGTTACTGAATTTATTATGCCTAATTATTTTCATGCTTTTGTATGAGGAGCATCAAAAATTCTTGGAAAATGGAATTAAAAGATAATGAACATTTTCCATGAATTTTTGTAGCCCCCTGTGAAATATTTTATATATTTATCTATATATAACTTAGTCAACAGATTGTAAATGTGTAACTGACTAATAGCTTGTGAAATTTCAAAAGTCGGGACTCGATTCATTACGTGAGACAACAGCCATAAGAAAATATCATAGACCAGGTGGCTTAAACAACACTATTAATTTTCTCACAGTTCTGGAGGTTGGAAGTCCAATATCCAGGAGCCAAGAGGATTGGTTTCTGGTGAGGCCCATTTTCCTGGCTTGCAGATGGCTACCTTCTCTCTGGGTCTTCCCTTGGCTTTTTCTCTGTGTGCAAGGGGCTAGGAGGAAAGAGAGTGCATAAGAATGTGCACCTTGATGTCTTTTCTTCCTCTTATAAGGATACCAGTGTTATTGGGCTGGGTTCACCCCAAGTGACCTCATTTAACCTTATTTGTCTCTTTAAAGGTCCTATCTTCAAATGTAGTCACACAGGACCTAGGATTTCAACGCATAGTTAGGAATTGTCCTTCATGGCAGCCGTTGTGTTAGGTTGTTGCTGCATGGACAATGTCCTCTGTCCTTGCTGCTGCCATTTGAGAGCTATCAGAAGCTTCCCTAGCTCATTCCTTCATTTTGAGGATTCTGCAGAAATTCTAAGTGGCTGAAAAGACCCCTCGCCCTCTCTGCCTCTTGTGTTCCAACCACATATAAAACATTGAGGCCGCTTTTCAGTTAAAATTTAAACACCTAAGAATAATTGTGTGTTAATTACAGAGTTCAACCACTAGTACTAGAACAACAACAACAACAAGAAATACTAAAAAGGATAAAGTATTACATTGTACATCTAAAGTCAGGACAAGAACTGATCAGGTCATTGTTTCTTATGGTGTCCATTTCACTTAACAGGTTTCCCCTTTGGTGCTCAGTTGTCACCGATCAGGGAAAACAAATGATATTTGTCTCTTTGGGACTGGCTTAATTCACTCAGCATGATGTTTTCCAGATTGCTCCATCTTGTTGCAAATGACCGGGTTTCGTTGTTTCTTACTGCTGTATAGTATTCTATGGAGTACATGTCCCATAATTTCTTTAACTGAAAAGTGATCCCTGTTAAATTTAAGAGTGGAAAAAGACATCATGCTGAGTGAATTAAGCCAGTCCCAAAGAGAAAAATATCATTTGTTTTCCCTGATCGATGACAACTGAGCGCCAAAGAGGAAACCTGTTAGGTGAAATGGACACTATAAGCAACAATGAACTGATCAGCTCCTGTCCTGACTTTAGATGTACAATGTAATACTTTATCCTTTTTAGTATTTGTTGTTGTTGTTGTTGTTCTAGTACTATTGGTTGAACTCAGTAATTAACACACAATTATTCTCAGGTGTTTAAATTTTAACTGAAAAGTGATCCCTGTTAAATCTAAGAGTGGAAAAAGAGAGGGAGGAGATGAACAATTTGGAACATGCTCAATCGGACTGGCCGCAAATGGTGGAGTTAGAAATGTGCAGGGGATTCCAACACAATTCCATCAAGATGGCATGTACCAATGGCATCGCACTAGTCCAAGTGATCAATTTCAGGTCACAATTGATCATACTGATAGGTCTAAGAGTCAAAGAGATCACACAAACAAGACAAGTATCTGCTAATACTAACTGATAGAATCAAAAAGGGAGAGAAAGATCCAACATGGGAAGTGGGATACACAGCAGACTCATAGGATGGCAGATGTCCTAAACAACATTCCGGCCTCAGAATCAGCCCTCAAGGCATTCAGATCTGGCTGAAGAGCCCATGAGAGTATAGCAGGCATGGAAAGCCAAGATATCATGGAAAAAAAAAAAAAGACCTAAATGAAGGATCTCTGTGAGTGAGATCCCAGTGGAAAGAACGGGGCCATCAAAGAAGGAGGTACCCTTCTCCGAAGGGAGGAGAGAACCTCCACTTTGACTATGACCCTATCGGAATAAGACCAAAGTCAGCGAACTCTAAAGGCTTCCATAGCCCTGGCAACTCATGACTAGAGCCTAGGGAGATTACTGACGCCATGAACAGGAGTGTCAAATTGTTAAGTCAGCAACAGGAGTCACTGTGTACTTACACCCCATGCGGGATCTGTCCCTAATGTGTCGTCTAAAGCCAAGTGATGCTATGACTGGTACTGAAACAGTATTTTTATACTTTGTGTTTCTGTGTGGGTACAAACTGATGAGGTCTTTACTAATTATATACTGAATTGATCTTCTGTATATAAAGATAATTGGAAATGAAAAAAAAACAACCTGGTGTTAAATTGGAAATGGCATAGAAAATTAATTAATTTTAAAAAAATATTATGTAGGATCTCTGTCTTTAATGTGCTGTACATTGTTATTTAATGCTATAATTAGTACTCCAATGGTAGTTTTTTCACTTTATGTTGCTATATGGGGCAAACTGTTGAAATCTTTACCTAATATATACTAAACTGATCTTCTGTATATAAAGATAATTGAAAATGAATCTTGATGTGAATGGAAGGAGAGAGGGAGCAGGAAAGGGGAGGGTTGCGGGTGGGAGGGAAGTTATGGGAGGGGGGAAGCCATTGTAACCCATAAGCTGTACTTTGGAAATTTATATTCATTAAATAAAAGTTTAATAAATGAAAAAAAAACATTGAGGCCAAATACATATAGCTTGTGTTCTTACTTTAAAATAATAAACTTATGTATAATTTTCATATCTTAGAACACTGTAATATAAATTTAACTCATCTTTCTGTGCTCACTTGGATAATCTGTTACAGCTAAAAAAAAAATGACAAACTACCTTTCTTCACATTGCCAGGGAATTTAATTCTGTACAGGCACCTATTTCATATCATTTTTACCAATGAGGGTACAGATGATTGACACTTGAATCAGAAAGCATTTGCATCTCGGTGTAACAGAGCATTCTCATCTCCTAATCTGTATATGTGCCTCAGTGGAAGTTGGGAAGCAAATGTTAATGGCATAGCAGTTAAGAAGGGGGTTGTGAAGCAGGAGCCAGCAAATTATAGCTTACAGGCCAAGGTCTGCTTGCTGCATGTTTTTGTAAATAAAGCTTTATTTAAACATAGCCATGCCCATTTGTTTCTACAGTGCTTGTGCCAGCTTTAGGGCTATAACAGCAGAGACCAAAATACTTCGTGTCTGACCAATTTCAGAGAAATTGGCCTTCCTGCCCCGACTCAGTGAAGATCTGTAATTCCTGACTCTGCAGTTCTTGACTGTATGGTTTTAGGCAGGTTATTTAGGTTCTCTATGCCTTTGTTTCCTCCTACATAAAATGAGCATGGTAGCCTTATCTTTCTCAAAGGGGTGTTAGAACTGCAAATGAGCAGGTAAAGATGTCAGCCTTGGGCCTAGCCTAATCCCTCACACAGTAGTCGCCTGTATTAACTGCACAACCCACAACATTCTAAATCCATAATTGAAGATGCTAAACCAAGAAGAATTTATAATTTGTAATTAAAAAGGAAAATTAGCAGTAATTAAAAACCTGACCAACTTGCATTGACAGTGGTGAGACTCCCTCCGAAGTCTCTGCTAGCAAATGTGCAGGAATTCTATTTATATGTGGGGCATGCCCAATGGGAGCTTTCAAATGTTGCCAAGCATTGCTGGCACTAACTCATTTGAGAAAAATATAGCATGAATCCTTGGTAAACTCCGGCAGTATACTAAGTTTAGTTTATTAACAACACAGTTAGTAGCCCTTAATAATTCACTTAATATTTACCAGTAAATAGCCCTTCCATATTCCTAAAAATACAAGTGAGTGGAATTAAATTGTATTTTTAATTCTGTTCACAGACTACCAGTTCATACTATGCAGTTCGGTAGCCCTACTGCTTTTGTGACTTGGCTGGTGGACAGCCATCTGGTTCATGGATTCTGGTTCCTGAATTCAATGAAACCAAGTTATAGATTTCATCCCTAGTTACTTCGTCAGCTTGATTCTCTCCTGTGGCCACTGGCTGTACTTTTCACCATGGTCAGCTGAGGCAAATTGGCCCCTGGGGAAGATGAAGTAGTAGTACAAGCGGTTGGGTAAGCATGAGTATTTTAACTCCCCTGGAAAAATATGTGCCAGTGATGAGTGGTAGCTCAGTAGCATCCAGTTCTGTTCAGGGAAGTACATAATCCCAGAGCTAAGGGCAATGGAGGTTGCTCTCAGTCTACCTAGCCGTTTTGTGGGGTTATAGGCAGTTATCTTTGCAAGGGGTTAGTTTTATAATTATTTGTCTAACAACATTAATAACTCATAAAGGGTAATCGAGGTTTTTGTTACATGTAAGAAGTGTAAATAGGAAGTCCCTTGTCTAATCTTTTGAATGTTTGTATTCTTAATCAGTGTCCGGAGTCTCTTCACAAAATTCTGGAAATAAACAAAAATAGTTATTAAACTGTGAGCATGACTGGGAAAGAGACCTCAAGAATAATCAGTGGCATGGCAATATTCGTTTGCCACAGGAAACTCTAATTATATTTTCTCTTTTAGGTACCCAGTAGATTTTTATATAGACTTTTTTTTTAGAAGTTTTATGTTCAAAACAAAAATTATTAGAAGGTACAGAGATTTCCAAATGCCTCTGTTCCCCAAAATGCATGCCCTCCCTCATTGTTGGCACCCTCCACCAGCATGGTATGTTTGTTACAGTTGACTAACCTACAATCACATGTAATTAGAGTTTACCATAAGGTTCGTTCTTAGTGTTCTATACTCTGTGGGATTGGGCAGATGTATGGTGTAATGCATACACCATTATAGTGCCGTACGAAGTGTTTTCACTGCTGTAAATTCTGTGCTGTGTTTGTTCATCGTGCCATCTTCCCTAACCCTGGAAACTTCCACTATTTTGACTGTGTCTGTAGTTTTTCCCTTTTCAGAGTGTCACATAGTGAGAAGCATGTAGTCTGTAGTCTATACACGCTGGCTTCTTTCACTTAGTATTGTACGTGTAAGTTTCTTTGTCATTTCGTGGCTTGATAGCTCATTCTTTGTTTGTGCTGAGTAACGTTGTGGATAGCTGATGGTTTATCCATTTGCCGGCTGAAGGGCATCTTGGTTGCTTTCACATTTTGGCAGTTGTGAGTAAAGCTGCTGCAAACATCCATGTGCATGTTTTTATGTGGACATACGTTTTCCATTCCTTTGAGTAAATACCAAGAAGTACAATTGCTAGATCTTATTTGTAAGAGTACATTTAATTGGGCAAAGGACTTGAAAAGGCATTTTTCAAAAGAGAAAATCCAAGTGGCCAAAAGACACATGAAAAATGCTAAGGATCACTAGCCATCAGGGAAATGCAAATCAAAACCACAGTGAGGTTTCACCTCATACCAATTAGAATGGCTTTCATACAAGAAATCAACAAACAACAAATGTTGGCAAGGATGTGGGGAAAAGGTACCCTAATCTACTAATGGTGGGAATGTAAACTGGTGCAGCCACTGTGAAAGACAGTATGCAGATACCACAACAATCTGAATTGAGACCTACCATATGACCCAACCATGCCACTCCTGGGAATTTACCCAAAGAAGATGAAAACAGTATATGAAAGAGTTATCTGTACCCCCATGTTTACTGCCACTCAATTCACAATAGCTAAGATATGGAGTCAACACAGATGTCTGGAAGCTGAAGACTGGATAAAGAAATTATGGGTTATGTACACCATGAAATACAACACAACCTTAAAAAAAAAAATGAAACCCTATTGTTTGTAACAAAGTGGATGCAACTGGAAAACACTCTACTTAAGTGAAATAAGCCAGTCTCATAAAGACTAATATCATGTGTTCTCCCTGATCTGTGGTAACTAATAGAACATTAAAAGGTAATCTATAGAAGTGAAATTGACATTTGGAGATGCAATGACTTTGAATAGCCCTTGTCTTGACTGTTGAGGAACAGATTTTTTTTACACTAGTTATTGAACTCTTTACTTAGTATAGGATTAATCTTCTGTGTGTAAAGTTAGTTGAAAATAGATCTTTGAGGCTGGCACTGTGGCTCACTAGGCTAATCCTCCGCCTGCGGTGCCGGCACACCAGGTTCTAGTCCCAGTCAGGGCACCGGATTCTGTCCCGGTTGCTTCTCTTCCAGTCCAGCTCTCTGCTGTGGCCCAGGAGTGCAGTGGAGGATGGCCCAAGTGCTTGGGCCCTGCAGCTGCATGGGAGACCAGGAGAAGCACCTGGCTCCTGGCTTCGGATCAGCGTGGTGTGCCAGCCACAGCGTGCTGGCCACAGCAGCCATTGGAGGGTGAACCAACGGCAAAAGAAGACCTTTCTCTCTGTCTCTCTCTCTCACTGTCCATTCTGCCTGTCAAAAAACAATAGATCTTTGAAAAGAATAAAAATGGGAATAGGAGAGGGAAGAGGAAGAAGGATGAGAGTGCAGGAGGGAGGGCAGGTAGAGTGGGAAGAATCACTGTTCCTAAATTTGTTTTTATGAAATGCATGAAGTTTGTATATCTTAAAGATTTCTGGCAGGAAAAAAGTACATTTAATTTTATAAGAATTCCCAAACTGTGTTCCAAAGTAGCTATGCCATTTTACATTCACAGCATCAATGAATGAGAATTCCTGTTGCTCCATATCCTTGCCAGTATTTGGTCTTGTCAGTGTTCTGGATTTGGGTCATTCCAATAGCTGTGTAATGATGTCTTGTGTTTTTGATTGTGTTTCTCTAGTGACATAGGATGTGGAGCATCTTTTTATATGCGTATCTTTTATCTGAATATCTTCTTTGGTTAAGTATTTGTTAAGATCTTTGGGCCATTTTTAAATTGGTTTGTTCCCTTCCCTTCCCTTCCCTTCCCTTCCCTTCCCTTCCCTTCCCTTCCTTTCCTTTCCTTCTTTCCTTCTTTCCTTCTTTCCTTCTTTTTTTGACAGGCAGAGTTAGACAGTGAGAGAGAGAGACGGAGAGAAAGATCTTCCTTCCGTTGGTTTATCCCCAAAATGGCTGCTATGGCCCGCATGCTGCACTGACCCAAAGCCAGGAGCCAGGTGCTCTCCTGGTCTCCCATGCAGGTGCAGGGTCCAAGCACTTGGGCCATCCTCCACTGCACTCCCGGGTCACAGCAGAGAGCTGGACTGGAAGAGAAGCAACCAGGACAGAATCCAGCACCCTGACAGGGACTAGAACCTAGTGTGCCGGCGCTGCAGGTGGAGGATTAGCCTAGTGAGCCATGGAGCCGGCCTGTATGTTTTCTTATTGTTGAGTTCTAAAAGTTATTTGAGTAATTTGGGTGAGTCTTTTATTACATATGTCATAATTATGTTCATCCAGTCTTCAGTTTGTCATTTCAGTCTTTTAACAGAGTCGCTCACAGAACAGAAATTTTTAGTGTTAATCAAATTTGATTTATTATTTCTTTTATAGTTCGTGACTTTGGTGTTGTGTCTAACAGGGATTTCCACACCCAAGGTCATCTATGTTTTCTCCTTTATTATAGTCTGGGAATTTATAGTTTTGTGTTGTACAGTTCATTTTTTGATGGGAGTAAAGTTTGTATCTAGATTAATTTTATTCTTTTTGTATATGGGTGTCTGGTAGTTCAGCATCATTTGTTGAAAAGTCTATCTTTCCTTCACTGTGTTGCCTTTGCTCAAAATCAATTGTATATTATGTGTATATGGTGTATATGTCTGTCTATTTCTGGGAGCACGTGTCTGTGTGTATGTTTGTTTCCAGGAGTATCTACACATGTGGATGTATCTATTTCTGGAATTGTGCTTGTGTGTGTATAGAATTATGTATGTGTGTGTATGTCTGCAATCTCTTTTGTTCACTGATCTATTCTTCTATTCTTTTACCAGTATCACATTATCTGAATTTTTAAAATTTATCATTTGGAAGGATGACAGAGAGACAGAGACAGAGAGAGACAGGGGACAGGAAAGGGATGGGGGGGAGAGCTTTTCCATCTTCTTATTCACTCCCCAAATAATCATGATAGCTGTGGCTGTGTCAGACTGAATTCAGGAGCCTGAAGCTCTATCCTGGTCTCCTACAAGAGTGGCAGGGGCCCAAGTACTTGGAACAGCTTTACTGCTTTGCTGCTTTCTCAGGCACATTAATAGGGAGCTAGATCAGAACTGGAGCAACTTGAACTCTGCTCTGTTATGGGATGCCAGCATCACAACATCTGCTCCGTTATGGGATGCCAACAACCCTCTGCACCATCATGACTGGCCTGAGATTTACAGGTTATTTTGTTTTGTTTTGTTCTGTTTTGTTTTATGGTTATTGGGAGGCAGAGAGAAGGAGACAGAGAAAGAGAGAGGGAGAAAGATCAAAGTGATTCTTGATATAGTTGAATTAATATAAGGAGACTTTAAAAAGTACATAACAATAAAATTTAAAAAGTGTATTTTGGGGGCCGGCACTGTGGTGTAGCGGGTAAGGCTGCCACCTCCAATGCTGGCGTCCCATCTGGGCGCCAGTTCGAGTCCTGGCTGCTCCACTTCCAATCCAGCTCTGCTATGACCTGGGAAAGCAGTAGAGGATGGCCCAAGTCCTTGGGCCCCTGCACCCATGTGGGAGACCCGGAGGAAGCTCCTGCTCCTGGCTTCACATTGGCACAGTTCCGGCCATTGTGGCCAACTGGGGAGTGAACCAGCAGATGGAAGACCTCTCTCTCTCTCTCTCTCCCCCTCTCTCCTTCTCTCTCTCTCTCTCTCTCTCTCTCTCTGCCTCTCCTTCTCTCTCTCTCTGTAATTCTGACTTTTAAATAGATAAGATAAAATCTTTTTTAAAAAAGTATATTTTGTTGAAAAAATTTTTGAAATCCATGTATATTTTTTTCAAAATATACATTTGCATGAAAATTTTCAAGACTGGTCATATGTATGATTTAACAATTATGTTCTTCATTTTTGATATCCTTGGTTTCTTTTGTAAATCTAAGTTTCTGAATTATATCAACTTCTTTCTCCATAAGGAACTTGTTTGTGTGTGTTTTTTTTTCTTCTGAAGAACCTTCGTACTATTTTCCAAAATGGATATACTAACTTATTTTCCTATTAACAATGTATAATGGTTCCCTTTAAAATAGAATTACTGTATGGTTCAGCAATCTCACTTCTTGGTATATATCTGAAGAAATTAAAATCAGTTTGTCAAAGAGATACCTGCACTCCCGTGTTTGTTTCATATCACTTACAATATCCAAGATATGGAAGCAACCTAAATGTCCATCAGTATATGAATATATAAAGAAAATGAGGTATAATATACATACACATGATGAAATACCGTACAACATTTTAAAAGAAGCAAATTCTGTCATTTGTGATAATGTGGATAGAACTGGAGGGAATTTTGCTAATTCAGATACACCAAGCACACAAAGACAAACATTGTGTAATTTCTCCCATATGTGGAATCTAAAAAGGTTGGTGTTGTAGAAACAGACTGGAAAGGTGATTACCAGAGGTAGGGGAAGAGGAGTGGTTGGGTAAGTGGAAGATGTTGATAAAATGATACAAAGTCTTAGTTCAGCTGTGGAAATAAATTTCCCACTGGGTGGTGACCTCTGAAAGCAATAATGTATTATGTATTTCAACACTGCCAAAAGACGAGGTTATTAATGCTCTTACCACACACACACACACAAAAAGGTAAGTTGGTGAGGTGATAGATATGTTCATTAGCTTGATGGAGTTTTTCTTCAATGTCTACATAGATCGGAGCATCAGATTTTATCCTGTACATATAAACAATTGTTATTTGTCAGTTCAAAACAAAATTTAAACTAGGAAAAATAAAAATATATTCCTTAAGTACTTCTTGCAAGTCTGTTCTACTGGTAACAGATTCTCTCAAATTTTGTTTGGGAAGGTGTCTGTATTTTCTTCACTTTTGCAGGATAAATT
Source organism: Lepus europaeus (assembly GCF_033115175.1). Classification (NCBI taxonomy): domain Eukaryota; kingdom Metazoa; phylum Chordata; class Mammalia; order Lagomorpha; family Leporidae; genus Lepus; species Lepus europaeus. The sequence continues at coordinate 72,493,599 of NC_084838.1, forward strand.
TTGCAGAGTTCAAAATTCTGGATTGGTGATTCTCTGCTGTCAGCCTCTGAAATATTTCACTCTACTTTTTTGTTGCTTGCATGGTTTCTGAAAAGAAGTCAGATGTAAGTTTTACTTTTGTTCTTCTCTGTATAAAGGCTTTCTTTCCTGCTTTGACTTCCTTCAACATTTTAAAAAATCATCAATTTCCTGTAGTTTGAAAATGATGGACCTACCTGATGTTTTGTTTTCATTTTGAATTTTTCTTATTTAATATTGTGTACACTTCCTAGGTTTGTGGTTTGGTATCAGACATTGATTTGGGCACATTCACAGTCAGTATTGTTTCAAACATTTATTTTGCTTCTTTCTTTCTTCTCTGTTTGATATTCCCTTTATGTGTTTCAACTTTTGTAGTCCCACACATAGTTCTTAAATATTCTGTTTTGTTATTGCCATCTTTTTTTCTCTGTTTATGAATTTTTAAGGGTTCTGTTGAGACATCTTCAAGCTCACATGTAACTTCTTTTCTCAACTGAGTTGTCTAATAATGAGCCCATCAAAGGCATTCTTCATTTCTGTTCTTAGAATTTACATCTCTCTTTTCATATTGGTCTTCTGTTCTTTTTTTAATGTATGTTTTTATTTATTTTCATCTACTTGAAAGATAGAATGACAGAGAGAGAGAGAGAAAGAGAGAGAGAATGTGTGAAAGAGAGAGAATCTCTCCCATGTGCTGATTTACATATCAAATTCCTGCAACAACCAGGCTGAGTCAATCCAAGGCCAGGAGCCCAGAACCCAATCCGGTTCTCTCATGTAGGTAGCAGAGACACAAGCACCTTAGCCATCATCTGCTGCCTGCCAGAATGTGTTAACAAGAAGGTGGATTGGAAGCCTAGGAGCCAGCACTCAAATTAGGCACTTACATATGGGGTGTGAACATTGCAAATGGAGGCTCAAACCACCGTGCCACAACACTGCCCCCTGGTCATCTGTTCTTATTTGCTATCAACTTTATCAATTACAGCCCTCAGCATATCAAGCATAGCTGTTTTAAATGCCCAGGCTGATAATTCCAACACCCCTCCCATAACTGAACTGATTCTGATGCTTGCTCTGTCTTTTCAATGTCTGTGTTTTTGCCTAGTAGTGTGACTTGTAATTTTTCCTGATAGCTGGACATGATGTCCTGGCTAAAGTAAACTGCTGTACACAGGCACTGAGCAATGTGGTGGAAGTAAGATGTGAAGGAAAAGAAAGCATGCGGTCATTAGTTCTCAGTCCTTAACTAAGCCTGTGCCTCAGCTCCGTGAATGTCACACTTGCTTCTTAGTGTTTCCAACTCCTTCAGGTGGGATAGAATGGCAGCAGGGGCCTGGAGCTGGGTGTGCCGCATCTCCCAGGTCATTTAGGCAGTGGTAACCCTGGAATAGGTGAGGCTTTGGTTAAATATGGTCTTCTGAAGGCAGACACTGTTAAAGCAAAACAAAATGCTCTAGTGTACTTGGTTCCTTCTTTCTGGTAGTCACTGGGAGAACTTAGTAGTAGAGGTCCCACAGGGACACGGTTTCCCCTGGAGTGTTTCACCCTGAGCTGTTCACACAGAACTGCCAGTGATTGGTCCGTTAGTTTAAGCGTCCCACCCAGGCCCTTATTTCTTTTCTTTTTTTTAAATTTTTTAATTTTTTTTTTGACAGGCAGAGTGGACAGTGAGAGAGACAGAGAGAAAGGTCTTCCTTTGCCGTTGGTTCACCCTCCAATGGCCGCCGCGGTTGGCGCGCTGCGGCCGGCGCACCGTGCTGATCCGATGGCAGGAGCCAGGTGCTTCTCCTGGTCTCCCATGGGGTGCAGGGCCCAAGCACTTGGGGCATCCTCCACTGCACTCCCTGGCCACAGCAGAGAGCTGGCCTGGAAGAGGGGCAACCGGGACAGGATCGGTGCCCCGACCAGGACTAGAACCCGGTGTGCCAGCGCCGCAAGGCGGAGGATTAGCCTAGTGAGCCGCGGCACCGGCCCCAGGCCCTTATTTCTGTGAAGGCTTCCGCTGGCGACTTCCTGCTCTGGTGAGTTGACAGGTTCTGTATCCACCTGTCTTCCTCTGCAGTGTGGGAGTCTGCCCCTTGCCCCATGATCTCACTTCTCTTGGAGATTCAAAATGACTTGTTGCTTTTTCAGTTGGTTGAGATTTTTCCATGTGGCTGGGGTGTAATTGTGACTTCCAAGCACGCTTTATAGGCCCTAGGTGTTTTTAAAGTTTCTGTGGATGCTCTGTGTACAGACTAACCCATAGTCAAAAACTCAACCTGTTCTTTCTTCTCATGCTCGCTGGCAGCCTCTTGCGGGTCACTGAGAGTTTTGGCAGTGGCCCTGGCTTAGGGCTTCCTTTCCCGGCTGTTCTGTCTCGTTCTGTCGCTACATGGAGGTCTCCTGCCTTTGCTCTTCAACCACCCAGGAGTTGTGATTATTTTTCAGACCTGCCCATGAAGACACATTGCAGACTCAACCTAACTTTAACCAGGATCGAGTGAAAGTGAACCTTCCGGCTCCACATGTCTTTTTTCCCTGGGTCAGAAGTGACTAGATAAATATCATTAAAAGGAAAGGAAGTTATAAAATACTGCATTTGTGGTTGATAGTCCTTATCTACCTTGCTTGGTTTATAAAATTACCTATGTTTTCTCATTATGGAAGAAATATGTGTTGTAGGAAATTTGGCAAAAGAAAGAAATCCAATAAAAGAAAGTATAATTACTATTATGCTCTATACAAAGGCAACATTTGCTTTTATTTTGCTTTATTTCCTTCCTTTTTTTATACACTCACATCACACATACAAGTGTACATAATTTATCTGTTAAAAACTCATATAATGCTAATTTTCCTTCTATATAATACATTTACTAGATGCTCTGCCAAGAATTTTATGTGCATTATTGCATTTAATCTTCATTATAACCCTGTATGTATAGCCTATATTATTTTCTACTGCAGATAATAAAATAGGACCTTGAGAATAAAGTTATTTGACCAGGATAAATAGGGATGAAAATACAAATGGACAAGAATCTACAGTATTAATTTTTTGCTAATTTGGTGACCATATTGCTCTGTTAATATTAGACTTTAAATTGGATTTATTAGTGATTAATGCATTAGATTTTTAAAAAATTCTTACATTATTAACTTTTGAAGAAATAATTTGCTGATAATTAATTGTAGTTCAAAATATGTAAATTTAAATTTCTTAGCAGAGTATCTTTATTGCATCCTGTAAAATAGGTCAGAGAATTATTGCCTATGTGAAATGACATAAGCAGAGCTTCACTCTTTTCGTTATCCTTGTTTTCATTCCTTCTTTTTTTAAGATTTATTTATTTATTTGAAAGGCAGAGGCAGAGAGAGAGAGAGAGAGAGGTCTTCCATCCGCTGGTTCACTCCCCAATTGACTATAATGGCTGGAGCTGCACCAGTCTGAAGCCAGGAGCCAAGAGCTGCTTCCAGGTCTCCCACACTGGTGCAGGGGCCCAAAGAATTGGGACATGTTCTACTGCTTTCCCAGTCCATGGCAGAAAGCTGGATTGGAAGTAGAGCAGCTGGGACTCTAACCAGTGCCCATACGGGATGCTGGCACTTCAGATGGCAGTTTAATCTGCTACACCACAGTGCTGGCCCTAGATATATTTTTCTTACTTCAGTGACTTAAGCCTAATAAAATAATACTCTTCTATGAAATAATCAGAAATGCTACCAAATCTCCATCTAAAAATATTTGTCAGAAAATATTTATCATTATACACATGCATTTTTATGATCTAATTTTCCAACTAATGTTTCAGTGACTTCCAGACTTTCAAGTGATGTATAATTCTTGACATTTTAGGAATGTCTGTGCTGTTTCTGAGCATACAAATTGTATCGATTTTATATAGATGAGCTTCAGGGGGCACTGCTGCAAAATTTCTTCCAACTCTTGGGATTCATTTCCCATGAAATGTCAACCTTGCTGCTTTTTACAGAGAAAGGAGAATACATTAGCATCCAAAGGGTATTCTTACAGTACCTGATTTCCAATGCTGAATAACAAGGTTAATTTAGACTCACAAGATTTTCTGCTCTAAGGAATATCAGGTATCATTTCAACTCCTTCATTCTGTAGGTGACTACATGGAGATGATAGTTTGCCCAAGGTCACAGCTAGAAGGGAAGCATCTTACCTAGGAGCAAGCGAGTCTTCTGTAATATCTTAAAATAGAAGGCATTTATTTATTATTCCCCAATTCTTTTAATTTAGAGAGAATTTCTAGAAGATTGAGCTCTTTCCAATCTCCCTGATCTCTGAAATGCAATTTCCTACCACACCCTACCCTCTACAGCAACTTCTGCAACCAAGGCTATGCAAGACCACCTAATGGTCAAAATTTTGAATTACTTTTTGACTTAGAGGAAAATACAAAATAGGCGTTCTACATTATCTTTGTAAATATCTTAATTCCTTACTATTTGCTACTGTTAACATTTTATATATCATAGTATAATTATCACCACTGGGAAATTAACAGTGGTATAGTATAATGAACTCAATCCTCCATTTGTTTCATTTTGTTTTATTTAAGTTATACAAATTTCATACATTTATCTATACAGATGTAAGAACATGGTAATTCATACCACCTATCCCTCTCTCCCACCCATGCACCCAACTTTCTTCCTCCTCTCTTTCCTATTCACACGCTTAATATTTTCAAATATCTATTTTCAGTTTACTTTATACTCATAAGATTAACCCTACATTAAATAAAGAGTTCAACAAATAGTATAAGGAAAAAAATACTGTTTGTCAACAGTAGAGATAAGGGATGTAAACAGTCATCGAATCTCAAAATGTCAATTTCACTGCTATATATTACATTTTATGTATTCTATTTGTTATCACAGATCAGAGAAAATATATGGTATTTGTCTTCTTGAGATTGACTTGATTCACTAAGTATAATAGTTTCAAGTTGTAATAAATTTCTTTGCAAAAGATAGGATATCGTTTTTTTACCTCAGAGTAGTATTTCATAGTGTAAACATGCCATTGTTTCTTTATCCAGTCATCAGTTGATGGACATCTTAGTTGATTCCATATTTTAGCTATTATGAATTCAGCTGCAGTGAATACAGAGGTATAGATAACACTTTATTTAATAAAAAAAGATTTTATTTATTTATTTGAGAGGCAGAATCATAGACAGTGAGACAGAGAAATAGAGAAAGGTCGTCCACCTGCTGGTTCACTTCCCAGATGGCCATAATGGCCAGAGCTGGGCAGATCCAAAGCCAGGAGCCAGGAAATTCATCTGGGTGACCCATGTGGGTGCAGGGGCCCAAGCATTTGAGCCATCTTCCACTGCTTTTCCAGGCCATCAGCAGAGAACTGGATCAGAATAAGAGCAGCTGGGACATGAACTGCTGCCCATATGGTGTGCCAGCATCACAGGCAGTGCCTTAGCCTTCTATGCCACAACGTCAGCCCCAGATAATTATTTCATAATCTTATTTCATTTCCCTTATGTAAACTCCTAGGAGTAGGACTGCTGGTTCATGTAATAGATCTATTTTCAGCATTCTGAGCTATCTCCATATTGTCTTCCACAATGGATGTACCAGTTTGCATTCCTACCCACTGTAGATTAAGGTATCTTTTCCCCCACATCCTCACCAGCATTTATTGTTTGTTGATTTCTGTATGAGAGCTATTCTAACTGGTATTAGGTGAAATCTCAGTGTGATTTTTATTTGCATTTCCCTGATGGCTAGTGATCCTGAGCATTTATTCATGTGTCTGTTGGAGAGTTGAATTTCCTCTTTTGAAAAGTGCCTGTTCAAGGCCTGTGCCCATTTTTAAACTGGATTGTTTGTTTTGTTGTTTTTTAGTTTCTTGAGCTCTTTATAGATTCTGGTTATTAACCCTTTATCAGTTGCGTACTTTACAAATATTTTCTCCAATTCTGTCAGTTGCCTCTTCACTTTGCTGAGTGTTTCTTTTTCTGTGCAGAGGCTTCTCAGGTTTATGTAATCCCATTTGTCAATTTTGGCTTTGATTGTCTGTGCTTCTGGGGTCTTTTCCAAAAAGTCTTTGCCTATGCTAGTGCCTTTCAGAGTTTCCCCAATGTTCTCTAGTAATTTGATGGTATCTGGTCATAGATTAAATTATTTGATCCATTTTGAGTGAATTTTTTGTGTAAGATGTATGGTATGGTAGGGCGTCTTACTTCATGGTTCTGCATGTGGGGATTCAGTTTTCCCTGGACAGTTTGTTGAAGAGACTGTCCTTGCTTCAGAGATTGATTTTACCTCCTTTGTCTAAGACAAGCTGGTTGTAAATGTGTGAATAACTTCTAAAGGTTTGTATTCTGTTCCATTGGTCTACATGTCTGTTTCTGAACCAGTACCAGGCTGTTTTGATTATAACTGCCCTGTATTATGTCTTGAAATCTGGTATTGTGGTGCTCCAGCTTTGTTTTTGTTGTGTAAGATTTCTTTAGCTATTTTGGGTCTCTTATGTTTCCATATGAATTTTAGCATAATTTTTTCTAGATCTGAGAAGAATGTCTTGGTATTTTGATTGGGATAACATTGAATTTGTAAATTACTTTTGGTTGTATGGACATTTTGATGATATTGATTCTTACAATCCATGAACATTTTTGTGTGTCGTCTTCTATAATGTTTTACAATTTTCACTGTAGAGATCTTTGACATCCTTGGTTAAATTTATTCTGACATATCTAATTGTTTATGTAGTTATTGTGAATGGGAATGATCTTACAAGTTCTTTCTCAGCCATGGCATTGTCTGTGTATATGAAGGCTGTTGGTTTTTGTGTGTGGATTTTATTTCCTGCTATTTTACCAAACTCTTCTATGAGTTCCAATAGTCTCTTTGTGGGGTCTTTTGGATCCCCTATGCATATAATCATGTGATCTGAAAATAGGTATCATTTAACTTCCTCCTTCCCAATTTGTATCCCTTTGATTTCTTTTTCTTGTCTAATGGCTATAGCTATAACTTCTAGGAATATACTGAATAGTAATCATGAGAGTAGGCATCGTTGTCTGGTTCCAGATCTTAGTGGGAATGCTTCCAACTTTTTCCCATTCAGTTAGATGCTGGCCATGGGTTTGTCATAAGTTGCCTTGATTATGTTGAGAAATGTTGCTTCTATACCTAATTTGCTTAGAGTTTTCATCATGAAAGGGTGTTGTATTTTATCAAATGTTTTCTGTACATCTATTAAATCATCATATGGTTTTTATTCAGTTTATTAATGTGATGTATAACATTTATTGATTTGCAAATATTGAGCCATTCCTGAATACCAGGGATAAATTCTGCTTGGACCAGGTGAATGACCTTTCTGATATAGTGATGGATTTTATTAGCTAGTATTTTATTGAGTATTTTTGCATCAGTGTTCATCAGGGATATTGATCTGTAATTCTTTCTCCATTATATCTTTTTCTGATTTTAGGAATTAAGGTGAATCTGGCTTCATAAAAAGAGTTTGGGAGGGTTCCTTCCTTTAAAATGTTTTGAATAGCTTGAGAAGAATTTGAATTAGTTCTTCTTTAAATGTCTGGTAACATTCAGCAGTGAAGCCATCCAGTCCTGGGCTTTTCTTTGTTGGGAGGATCTTTATTATTGAATCAATTTCTGTCATGGTTATTGGTCTGTTTAGGTTTTCTAGCACTTTATGACTCAATTTTTATAGATTGTATGTGTACAGAAATCTATCTATTTCTTCTAGGTACTCTGATTTGTTGGAGTGCAGCTCTTTGTAGCAATTCCTGATGATTCTTTTTATTCCTCTGGTATCTGTTGTTATATTTCATTTTTCATCTCTGATTTTATTTATTTGGTTCTTCTCCCTATTTTTTATTTTTGGTTAGTTAGGCTAATGGTGTATAAATTTTGTTTATTTTTTAAAAATCTATCTCTTCATTTTACTAATCTTTTGTATTTTTTTGTTTCAATTTTATTTCTTCTCTAATTTTAATTACTTATTTCCTCCTTCTAATTTTTAGGTTTGATCTGTTGTTGTTTTTCTAGGTCCTTGAGATTATTGATAGCTCATGTATTTGGTGACTTTATAATTTCTTGATGTCGACTCCAATCATTATAAACTTTCCTCTTAACACTGGTTTTGCTGTATCCAGTAAGTTTTGATATGTTGTATTGTCATATTCATTGTTTCTAGAAATACTTTTATTTCTATTTTGATTTCTTCTATTACCCATTTTTCATTCAGAAGCATATTGTTCAGTGTCCATGTGTTTGTGTATGTTCTGGAGATTCTAGAGTTGTTAGTTTCCACATTCATTCCATTGCAGTCAGAAAAGGTACATGGTATGATTTCGATTTTTTTGAATTTGCTGAGACTTGTTTTATGGCCTATCATGTGGTCTGACCTAGAGAAAGTTCCATGCACTGATGGAAGAACGTGTATTCTTCAACTGTGGGATGAAAGGTTCCATAGATATCAGTTAGATGCATTAGGTCTATGGTGTACATTAGCTCTGTTGTTTGTTGACTTTCTGTCTAGTTGATCTGTCCATCGATGAAAGTGGAGTGTTAAAGTCCCCCAGTTCTGTTGTGTTGGAGTCTGTGTCTCCTTTTAGATACATTAACATTTGTTTTAAATAGCTAGGTGCCCTTGAATGGCATGTGTATCTATTTATTAGAGTCACATCTTGCTTTTGAATAGATCCCTTAATTATTACATAATACCCTTCTTTGTCTCTTTTAACAGTTTTTAAAGTCTATTTTGTCTGGTATTATCAAGCCTCCATTTGAACATCACTCTGAAGCTTCCACTTTTTTCTCTGTTGTTATTGTTCTCAAGGTTTCATTCAGGATTACACATTGCATTTGGCTATTATTTCTTTGTGGTCTTTTGCTGTTTTAAACAGCTCCTTAGTCATTTCTTGTTTTTGTTGTTGTTTTTTGTTTTGTTTTGTTTTGGGTGTATGTGTGTGTGTGTGTGTGTGTGACTTTGACACCCCTAAACAGCATGGATCTATTATTTTGCTTCCTGCCTCTTAATCTAGGCCTGTCTGGGATCTTCTCATGACTAGAATGAGGTCATCCATCCAAAAAATGTTGCCTCATCCTTTTCAGTGTATTGAATTGGAGTAGCATTATGATAATGCTACAGAATGTGTGTAGCATTCTTGGTGATGTTGGTGTTGGTGACTTGGTTAGGAACCTCACCTCTAAGCTTTTCCACTATAAAACGACTATCCTAATGGCAAAAGAAGGAACATTTTGAGCAACACAATGCACAATGATAGTATTGGATTATAAACTGTAAATAACCGTTAAGTTTGGAGTGATGCAAAGACATAATTGGTTGAATAGATACAGTCAATTTTGTTATTCACAATATTTCTGTTAAGTCACTGTGAATGCTGACATAGCAAATACTGAACAGCATTTCAATGAAAAATACAAATTTTATTCCTATGAGCCTGTGGTGAATAGTCATTACAAAATCTTGTGGTACATGCATTTCTACTTTAAAATGCCTCCTTGAATATTTTTTGTGGTTTGTTGACATTGAACTCAAAGCCAACAGCACTACAATCGGGACTCACTGAAGCTCACCTGGCACTCTTGTTTTCTCTGTAAGCCACATCACAACTTTCTCATGCTGAGCAGCACTGCACACACTTCAGCACCATGCTTGCAGGTGTCTTGAGCAACAAAATCACCAAAAAAAGCACAAAAATATGAAAAGTATGGCACTGAATAGACTGCAAAAATGACACTTGTTGACAGTTCGAGAACTGAGATAAAAAGACATTATCATTTTGTTCATCCTCAGCGAGGAATGTGGGCATTGAAAACTGCCACGTGTCTGTGAGTGACCAAGAAGATGCCTTGAGTACTTATTTGAGGATTATTAATAAATGTTAGCAGGTAGGAAAATTCTTGAAAGTGGAACCTATTCATAATGAAGATAAATTGTGTATGGGAAGTGGACCTCTCTCTCTCTCTCTCTCTCTCTTTTTTTTTTTTTTTTTTTTTTTTTGACAGGCAGAGTGGATAGTTTGAGAGAGAGAGAAAGGTCTTCCTTTTTGCCATTGGTTCACCCTCCAATGGCCACTGTGGCCAGCGCATCTCGCTGATCCGAAGCCAGGAGCCAGGTGCTTCTCCTGGTCTCCCATGGGGTGCAGGGCCCAAGGACTTGGGCCATCCTCCACTGCCTTCCCGGGCCACAGCAGAGAGCTGGCCTGGAAGAGGGGCAACCAGGATAGAATCCGGCGCCCCAACCGGGACTAGAACCCAGTGTGTCGGCGCCGCAAGGCGGAGGATTAGCCTGTTAAGCCACGGCCCTGGCCGGACCACTCTTTTTAAAAACATGCCAATTAGTAAATGTCACTGTATCCACGGTGATAATTGTTGCAAGTGGATCCACTGGTGGATACTGGACACAGTGGGCAAAGTTTTGAGGAACAAAAGGATTTGGGTAATCACAAAGTCTCTCCCCCATGGCATATATTAACTATAAAGAAAAATAGAGTAGGCCGGCGCCGCGGCTCACTAGGCTAATCCTCCGCCTTGCGGCGCCGGCACACCGGTTCTAGTCCCGGTCGGGGCACCGATCCTGACTCGGTTGCCCCTCTTCCAGGCCAGCTCTCTGCTGTGGCCCAGGAAGGCAGTGGAGGATGGCCCAAGTGCTTGGGCCCTGCACCCCATGGGAGACCAGGAGAAGCACCTGGCTCCTGCCATCGGATCAGCGCGGTGCGCTGGCCGCAGCGCGCTACCGCGGGGGCCATTGGAGGGTGAACCAACGGCAAAATGAAGACCTTTCTCTCTGTCTCTCTCTCACTGTCCACTCTGCCTGTCAAAAAAAAAAAATCTAAAAAAAAAAAAAGAAAAATAGAGTAAATTTTGTATTCATTCTAAATTTAATACTGCATAGTTTTCCCTGAGTATTTATGTAGTATTGTTATGGGTTCTTGCCTTTTACTTAAAGAAGAATTCTAAATACAGGTCCAAACACATCATGCAGTGTGATAAACTATTTACAAAGTGAGAAAAATGGGGCCGGCGCCATGGCTCACTTGGTTAATCCTCCACCTGCGGTGCCGGCATCCCATATGGTTGCCGGGTTCTAGTCCTGGTTGCTCTTCTTCCAGTCCAGCTCTCTGCTGTGACCTGGGAGGGCAGTGGAGGATGGCCCAGATGCTTCAGCGCCTGTATCCGCATGGGAGACCAGGAAGAAGCACCTGGTTCCTGGCTTCGGATAGGTGTAGCTCTGGCCATAGCAGCCATTTGGGGGGTGAACCAATGGAAGGAAGACCTTTCTCTCAGTCTCTCTCTCACTGTCTAACTCTGTCAAATAAAAAAAATTTTAAAAAAAGTGAGAAAAATACACAGGCCCATTAGGACTTTATTAAGAGAGAATGGAGCCAAAAAAAGGGGATACCTGCTCTGCTGGTTCTGAGTCCACGTGGAGAAGAGAGTGTGCCATTCTTCCTAGCTTTTTATGAGCTTAGAAAAATGGAAGTGTTTACGTGGTACTACCCCAACATCCTGGGTAAGAGCAGGTATTTCCTGGGGGGGGGGGGGGAGGCTCCCGTGATTGACAGGTGGATGAACATGACCACACAGAGTGAAGGAGGTGTAGCTTTCAGCTCATGATCTTAAAATTATCTATCTAAGCTTTCCCACATCAGTATTTACAGATGTTGACGGGCAGATAGGGATAAATAGATGGCATGTGCTCAAATTCTTGGTGATAATGGAGCACCTAGTCTTTTTTATTGCATTTTCTCATCTGGATAGCTAGCTAATGTTCAGTCAAAGATGCTAATTTATGTATAACTGGAGACAAGCTGAAGAAGTTGCCACTTGATCAAGGATAGACTTGGGCCTGTTAAGGAGCACTGTCTCTGGAAATCCTTGCAGGTAGAGGTCATAAACACTTGTTCTTCAGGAGACTATGTCTATTTAAATAGAGAAGACACATCTACTTTGCAGTACAAAGTTGACTGTGGATGTTCTTGTCTCCTGAACAGATGTTTCCTAGTTCAGGGACTGCCACTTTCATGTTTAAGTCTCCAGTGGCAAGCACGTTCACTCCCACATAGTAGGTGCTCAATAAATGTTATTTAGAAATGGGGTGTCTGGGGAGAGAATGTCTGGGTTTGTTAGACAACCCTGTCCACATATTTTTTTCACAGACAAGTTTTGCCCTTGCCACATCTCTAGATGCTCATATTTACCTCCTGCTGGTGATGGAAACACGCGTGGCCTTTGTAGTGTTTGAGGGCATGTGGAAATGAACACAGGCCTTTGGAAGTGCATTTAGTTCAAGAGAATCTTCTTCCACATGCCTTAGTGCGGATGTGGCCATAAGTGCTCTATCTGCATACCTGCCTTTATACTACTAGCAGGAGTACTGAGGCAAGGAGACAAGACAGACGGAGGCAGCTTCACCTGGAGATATGACGAAGCAGCTTGTCTGCAGAAATGTCCAGGGCCAGTGTTGGTTCTGGGCATTTGTGATTTCAGGTTGCACCAAGCGTATTAGTCAGGGCAGCTAACTGATGAAACAAACAGCTCTCACATGCCAAAGGCTTAGCGTAATGCCTAATATCTTCTCATAAACAGTGCAGTGCAGGGGATGCTGGGCAGGCTGTTTGCCCCTGGCAGTGTTTCAGCGACTCAGGTGTCTGCTAGTCAGCAGCCCAAGACTTCCGACTTCCCCCAGGTCCTGGTGCCCTCTCCTCTCAGCTGGTGAATTGCATGAGCCAGATCCAGAAGTGGTTTCCTGCCTTCGGTCACACCGTCGCACCCCTTGACTATCAGTGGCTCATATTTCCATACTTAAGTGCAAGACATACTGGGAAATGTTGTCCAACTTTGTGCCCAGTCTTTGTCCCTGCGCAGCCTAGCATTTGTCCTCTGAATTCTCATGTCATTTGTTTCTCTTATTCCTGTTAGGACGATTAATGCTTTCTTCATTGTATTCATTCTTTAGAACTCATTAATAATGTAACGGGCTCCCTTAACATGCTCGTTCATGTGAGTTGTTAAAAAAAAAAAAAACAAAAAAACTCAGGTGCAGCTGTTCCATGGTACTCAGTCTAGTTCAACCCTATTTAGCTGCCCCAGTACTTAGAAGTCATGAAATACTCATCGTTAACTTGTATCAGCAAAAAGGAAATAATGTTTGCATGAATACCTATCCCACAAATAAATACTTGAAACTACTTAGGTATCCCAGTTTCACCCCAAATATTTATTTGATGCTTATTTTGCCTTTTTGTAATCTCACTAGAAACAAGCAAAGGCAAATACCCGAGATTTAAGGAATGTATATAGGGGAAATTTTAATTCTCCCCCTAAATTTAATTATTCTTGAAAATTTGGAACAGGATGTTATTCAGTCTTATTAGAGAATTGAACACCGCTAGACTAGCCTCTGATTACCTGTGCATCTTTAAAAAAATCATAATCTGTGTAGTTTTTTTTTTATTTGACAGAGTTACAGACAGTGAGAGAGACAGAGAGAAAGGTTTTCCTTCCGTTGGTTCACTCCCAAAATGGCTGCTACGGCCAGAGCTACGCTGATCCGAGGCCAGGAGCCAGGTGCTTCTTCCTGATCTCCCATGTGGGTGCAGGGCCCAAGCACCTGGGTCATCCTCCACTGCCTTCCTGGGCCACAGCAGAGAGCTGGCCTAGAAGAAGAGCAACCGGGACTAGAACCCGGCGCCCATATGGGATGCCGGTGCTGCAGGCGGAGGATTAACCAAGTGAGCCACAGTGCCGGCCCCAATGTGTGTAGTTTTAAAATGGAATTATTGTGCCACTGCTTGCGACCCCCACGTACTGCATCAGAGTGCTGTTTCACGTCCTGCGTACTCCGTTTCCTGCTTCCTGGGAGGCAGCAGGTGATGACTCAGCTCATTGGGTTTCTGCCACCTGAGTATGAGACCCAGATAGAGTTCCAGGCTCCTGGCTTTGGCCTGGCCCAGCCCTAGCTGTTATGGCCATTTGGGGAGTGAACCAGCAGATGGCAGGTAGATCTCGCTCTCTGTCTCTCTCGTTCTTTTGTGCATGTGCATTTGTATATATGTGTGTGTCTCTGGCTTTCAAGTAAATAAATAAATCTTTTAAAAATGGAATTATTATATAAAAAAACTATAAGTAAGCAAAAGGACAATTAGAAATGCTAATTCTCCTGCTCCTGTTAAGATGATACTGTGCAGTTCCAGGCCTTTTTTCTGCAACATGTATGCCTATATGTGAGAGAGAGAGAAGAAAACTACAGTGTGTGTAACCTTTTATTCAATGGGGCCAAGCTAAGCATATAGTTAGAAGTTTTACAAATGTATTTATTAACATCCACTTTATGTGAGATGTCTTTCTACTAGAATTTCATTATGAGTACATTAAGAGTAAGTAAATCATGATGTCATAAATAAGAGTGTCAATTGTTAAATCAACAACAGGAGTCACTGTGCTCTTACTCCACATGTAGGATCTCTGTCCTTAATGTGTTGTACTGTGTGAATTAATGGTATAACTAGTACTCAAACAGTAGTTTATACTTTGTGTTTCTGTGTGGGTGCAAACCATTGAAATCTCTACTTAGTATGTACTAAATTGATCTTCTGTATATAAAGATAATTAAAAATGAATCTTGATGAAGAATGGGATGGGAGAGAAAATGGGAGATGGGATGGTTGCGAGTGGGAGGATGGTTATGGGGTAAAAATCCACTATAATCCAAAAGTTGTACTTTGGAAATTTATATTTATTAAATAAAAGTTAAAAAAGGAGTAAGTAAATCAATAGATGAAAAAGATTAATAGATGAAAAATAATATCATCAAGAAATTTGCGTGTAAAATGGACAACAGAGGGGACACAGTGTTGAGCTGAGATGAGGAGGTGAGGTCGTTTGGTTTTGCAGTATATGGTATGGTATGGTGTGGTGTGGTATGGTATGGTGTGGTATGGTATGGTATGGTATGGTATTGTATGGTATGGCATTCAGTGCTCAGACCTGAGTTTAAACTGAAAGTCAGCATAATAGCCACAATCATGATGTAGATTATTTTGTATAAACATAAGTTATATTTGGGTGAAGAGTAGAAGCATCGTTTTGTGATGTGAATGCAACATCAGCATCCATACATCCAGCTTTGTAACAGACTACTAGCAGTTCTTTATGGCTTAGGTTTCCTTATGGGCATGAGAGGTACCAGTCCCCACCCCACTACAGCTTGAGTCACCATATGTAAAGAGACTGGTGTATACTGTCTGCACACTCACAGCCAGCTGTCATCAAATGTGTCTGACTTCTCAAACAGTAGGGAGTACTGTTTCCCTATAAGCAGGTTTTTTTTTTCTTTTTTTTTTTTTTTTTGACAGGCAGAGTGGACAGTGAGAGAGAGAGAGACAGAGAGAAAGGTCTTCCTTTGCCATTGGTTCACCCTCCAATGGCCGCTGTGGCTGGAGTGCTGTGGCCGGCGCACCATGCTAATCCAAAGCTTTTTTCAGGTCTCCCTTTCAGGTGCAGGGCCCAAGCACTTGGGCCATCCTCCACTGCACTCCCGGGCCATAGCAGAGAGCTGGCCTGGAAGGGGGGCAACCGGGACAGAATCTGGCGCCCCAACCGGGACTAGAACCCAGTGTGCTGGTGCCGCAGGTGGAGGATTAGCCTATTGAGCTGCAGCACCCACCCCTATAAGCAGGTTTTTAATCTCTAGTTTTCACCCAGGAGTCGTTTCTTCTATCCTACTCCCCAGGGGACATGCAGTGGCTGGAGACAGTTTTGGTTGTCTCATTAGATAGTAAAAGGGAGTTATCACTAGTTGAGGCCAGGAACTCCACTAAGCATCTTAAAATACATAAGACAGCCTTCCCACCCAGAGACATATAACTCCAAATGCCAGTCATGCCCACATAGCTCTAAAGGGGTGGATATGCAATGCTGTAGTGTGTTGAGGAGGGATTTGCCATCAAAGTTACACAGCCAAAAAGTAGCATCTAGCTGGATATCCAGAAAAGGGGTCAGTAGTAGCCAGTTCACCTGTTTTGTTTTGTTTTTTTTTGTGGCCATCATATGAAATATTGTATTTAACTGTTTTGTAAACTGTTGCACTCTGCAAGTATATGTTCTAAACCTTTCTTCAATTTTTGTAGTTTTAATTATTGCTACATTAAGGAGGGTTTTATTTTGTATTTATTTATTGAATATGTTTGAGAGAGAGAGAGAGAGAGAGAGAAATCTATTCACTGGCTCACTCTCGCAATACCTGCCACAGCCAGGTCTGGGCCAGGCTGAAGCCAGGAGCTGGAAACTTGGGCCAGGCCTCCCACAGGCATGGCAGGGACCCAACTGCTGCGCCATCAACCACTGTTCCCATAGTGTTGCATTAGCAGGAAGTTGGAATAGGACTGGAGCTGTGACTCAAACCCAAGCTCACCAGAATGGGATGTGGGCATCCCAGTGGGTGGCTTAGCTGCTGTGCCGAATGCCTGTCCCCAAGGAGATTTCTTAGATATTTTTTCCTTAATTCCTTCTCTCTCCATGAAATTGTGCTTCCACAACTGTTCTGTATGTCTGGTTATATAGTTTAATAAGAGTGGGATTTGGAGGACCACAAACCACTGTGATTAACAAGATTATTTTTACCTTCATAAACAAAATGTTCACCACTGGGAATGCATAGTCTAAGTAAGAGGAGTGAAGTCAGAAAGCAAAATGTGTTTTTGTTATGATGTTTTAATTACTTAATTAAAATTACCTTCATATATTTTATTATTCCCTTAGGATCATATGGAGATGACAGTTGAAAACTTGAAAAATAATACCATTGATATAAGATGCTATAGGTATTTTAAAAGAACAGCAATGCTCATACAAATGAATGGGGATTTAGTGAAATCTGAAAATGCGGAGAAAAAATCTGATAGAGGGTAAAACTACAGGAAATTGAAAAAGAGATGAAAGCTTCCTGGCGGGACAGCTAATCTGAATGTAAGCTTATCATCAAACGGAGACATGAAAGGAGAGCTTGTGAGGCCGGGGCATGGAGGGAGGCTGCTGGATAAGGAAGCTGAAGGAAATAATGTGAACCTTTCTCTTTTGTCAGTCGAAGTTACTACAGTAACAGAGTACCCTTTTTCTGCTGTGTTTAAAAAGGAAAGATTAAACGTGACCAAGTCTGCAAAGTGCGAGGCTCGTCACACATTAGGGAAAATTGGAAGTGTACAGCCTAGGAGTTAACATCTGGCAGTCAAGTTGCAGGTCTGGAGGGGCTCCTTCCGTTGCCTGATCGGTTTGCCTCTATTGCTTTCGTTCCCCTGCCCTTCACCTCCCCGGTGAGTCCTCAGTAGAGGCTCCTGCCGGAGTTCGCAGCCCTTCCTCTTTCCCTCTCCATAGACATCTTTCTGTTAGCTCAGCCTTGCAGACTCCCAACAGTTCTTTCGAGTTCCCACTTCCTTACTTTTGCTCGTAACAGATCCTTCTACCGGACTGCCTCCTCAGTGCTTCCTCTTCTACTCCCTATTCCTTTTATTTCATTTTTGAAAAGATTTATTTTATTTTGTATTTATTGGAAAAGCAGATAGAGAGAGAGAGAGAGAGATCTTCCATCTGCTGGCTCACTCCCCCAATAGCCACAGTAGTTTGGACTGGGCTAGCAACTTAACTGACCTAGGTCTTCAAGGTACATTTTGTTCTAATGAATGGATAGATAGATACCTTTCACCTTGTGGATGGATGAATGACCGCGAATATGAATACCAAAGTAATCTGCATTATAACCTTGGTATTTATTGCTCATTTATTGGTATCTGAATGCAATTGGAAATAAAACCTTGGAATCCTTGCCTTTCCTTCTGAAATGTTTTGTTATCATCCAAGATGAGAGCTAAATGTTGATTATACAATAGGAAGATCATAGATGTTGTTTCTGTGGCACAGACCATGGATCTTTAGGTGTATAGAACAGGTACATGGCTGTACATAGAGGTCAAGGTGTTCACAGCACTGGATGTTAGATTCTTTGAAGGTAGAATGTTTTCCACCTATTTTTATATCCATGAGCCCAGCCTAGTCATGGAGCGTGATTGGTGCTGAACACATGCTCATTGAAGCAAAGGAGCCATTGTTTCCCTCCTGCTTCGTTTGGGGTGTCTGCCAAGTTTATAACAATTCTCCCTTCTCTGGAAACTCAGAATTGGCAGTGGCTGGTTCTTCCTTGAACTCCCACACTTGCCCTCTTCCAGTTGTAGTTAACTGACCAGGGCTGAACACCTGACCATCACTGGGCTAAATTCCCATCATTGAGACACTGAGAGATTGAGCGTCCGTCTTTGTGGTTAAGCCTGAAGCATATAAACACAGTAGCTATTACAGAGCTATTCTGTGGGTTGAAGCGTAGAGAAAGCCAGCCTTATAGGGTAAAAGGGTAAAGCCACCACCCAGAGAAGAGCAGAAAGAATCCTCAGGGATTTTAACCAATCCCTAAGTCTTGGTTGTGTTTCTGCATTTGATTCCATGAGACACTCTTATAATAAACTCCCATTAGTATTAAAATTGATTCAAGTTGGTTTGATTATTTGTAACTCATACCCTCTACTGCTATATCAAGCTATCACATTTCCCATTTCAATAAAAGAAATTATACCAGGCAGAAAAAATACACAAGGGGTAGGGACCAAACTTACTTTAATAATTATAAACAAAAATCATTTGGGAATCCGTAATATGAAAAATAGATTTGGTAGAATAATGCTAAGGAGCTCTGCACATTATTCATGTTGAAGCACTAGGGATTTTTTCCTTTAAGGTGAAGCAGGAGCATGAAGAGAGAAAAATATTGAGTGCCTAAAACCAGAGACAAGCAACAAATGAGGAAGCAAAGGGTTACTCATTCAAATAGAGTCCAGAAGAGACCTAAGTCATTTCTCAGTGCTTCCTGAATGGGAATGCTCTTGCCGAGCCACTGCCCCGTGCTGTGTATTTTCCCGCTGAACAATATCTAGAGTCTGTCTGCGTCTGCCCTAACCTCTGTGGCCAGTACTTCTGGTATTAGCTTGAGCACTGGCCTTCTGTAAGTAGATTTCACACCATCACCAGGTCTCCCCACTGGGACTAGCGTGATCTCCTAAAATTCCCAACTGATCCTGTCCCCGTTTCCAGGTAAAACATTTTGTGGCTTAAAGTACAGCGTAGCTCCTGTCCACCTGTCCAACCTCATCTTGTACCTATTGTTTTCCTGTCTGGGTCCTTGGCATGGGCTTCTTTTCCTGTCCTGGCCTTGTCAGGCTGCCTCTGCTATGTGGCTTTTGCCCTGTTCCCTCTCCTAGAACATTCTTTTCTACTGCCTTGACCTAGCTTTCTGTGGCCTCTCTGACTAGATGGAAGGAGATCTCTTAACACAGTCCTGTGTTGCCTTCCTTTTTTACCATTTATCATTGCAGTTTTACTTTTACATCTCCCCATCCCCCATCCTTTGGTTATCCATCAGATCCACTAGAATGGAAATTCCACAATGGAGAGAAATCTCTGCTTTATCTATGGTCTTAGTCATAGCACCTAGCAGGTGCCTGTGAGCAGATCAATGAATAGTTACTGAATGATCAGTGAATGGGTTACTGTGGAAAAGTAAAAGGAAAAAAAGCAAAGAGAACAAAATAGCCTCAAATTTACATAATCTCTCTCAAAGATTGAGTATATAATTCAGCTGTTTGTAAATCATACTCTTTGTTACTAGGCTATTTGTGAATACTATTAATCATGATCAAATCCCTTTTACCAGTAGGGATATAAGGTTATCCATAAATAAAATCTCATTAAAGTTAGTAGTACTTTTCTGCCACTCCAGAAATCCTTCTTCTACAAAGGCCTACTTAATGCTTAGTGCCTTTAAAATCCTGGTTTTAATTCCTGAAATCTACTAAACTCCCATGGGATTCAAGAGGGATTCAAGAGAGATACTGGGGATACAGAGGAAAGAAAAGAGGGTTCCGAGAGGAGGAAAGATGCTATCAGAGTTGTCTCTGAGGGCTGCAGCTCAGGTTGTCAGCATGGGAAAGGGCAGAGGGTTGGGAGTGGAGGGGGGCCTCAAGGACCCTTCAAAGGAGGAAGTCTCTCATAAGCTGGGTGTCAGGGCTGGATGGGATGGGTTCCTCTTCCTGTCTCTTTGTGGCTGTCCCCATGGAAAGTGAGTGCCAAATAGAAGATACAACTTACCCTGCTGGCGGTAGACCTTTATTTCAACTAAACTATCTTTAAAAGATTTATTTACTTAGATTTGAAAGGCAGAGTGATGGAGAAAGACAAAGAGAGAGATAAGAGATCTTCCATCTACTGGTCCCTTCCCCAGATGACCGTATTGGCCAGGGCTGGGTTGAATTGAGACCAGAAGTTAAGAAGTCCATCAGAGTCTCCCATTTGGGGGTTATGGGTCCAACCACTTGAGTCATCATCCACTTCTTTCCCAGGCACATTAGCATGGAGCTGGTTTGGAAGTAGAGCAGCCAAGATCCTAATCAACCCTCCAATACCCACTGCGCCACAATGCCAGTACTTCATTTAGACTGCTGAGTTCATGGTACTTGGTGCTAGAATTCCTGGATAGGGTGGGTGTTTGGTTCAGCAATTGGGGCACTGCTTGGAATGCCCATGTTCCAAATCAAAGCGCCTAGATTCAAGACCTGGCTATGCTTCTGATACCAGCTTCCTGCTAATGTGCAGCCAGCAGTGGCTCAAGTTTGGATCCTGCTGCCCTCATGGGAGACCTGGATTGCATTCCGGACTCCTGGCTTTGGCCTGGCCTGACACTGGCTTTTGCAGGCACTGGAAAGTGAACCAGTGGATGAAAGATCGTCTCCATCTCCATCTCTATCTGTCTCTATCTCTCCATCTCTGTTTTTTTCTCTAGCTTCTCTTTGTGCCTTTCAAGTAAAATGAAAAATAATAAGTGAATGAAATTTCAGAAGAAATTAAGTATAAGTTTATTTAAAAGAAGAATTTCTGTATAACCATCCATGCCAAGAAGGGGGAAAGAGTTTTCAGAGGCAGATGGATAAGCTCAGAAGTACTCTGAGGAGCTGGCATTGTGGCCTAACAGGTTAAAGTGCCGCTTACAGCACTGGCATCCCAAATGGGCACCAACTTGAGTCCCAGCTGCTCCACGTCTGACCCAACTCCCTGCTGATGCACCTGGAAACAGTGGAAGATGGCTCAAGTGCTTAGGCCCGTGCCTCCCACATGGGTGACCTGGTTGAAGCTCCTGGCTCCTGGCTTCAGCCTGGCTCAGCTCCAGTTATTGCAGCCATCTGGGAAGTGAACCAACACATGGAAGATTCTCTCTCTGTTTGTCCTTGTCTCCCTCTCTCTCTGTAACTCTGCCTTTCAAATAAATAGATAAATCTTAAAAAAAAAAATGTGTAGCCGGCATCGCGGCTCACTAGGCTAATCCTCCGCCTGCGGTGCCAGCACCCCGGGTTCTAGTCCCGATTGGGGTGCTGGATTCTGTCCCAGTTGCTCCTCTTCCAGTCCAGCTCTCTGCTGTGGCCCAGGAGTGCTGTGGAGGATGGCTCAAGTGCTTGGGCCCTGCACCCACATGGGAGACCAGGAGGAAGCACCTGGCTCCTGGCTTCGGATCGGCGCAGTGCGCCAGCCGTAGCAGCCACTTGGGGGGTGATCCAACAGAAGGAAGACCTTTCTCTCTGTCTCTCTCTCACTGTCTAACTCTGCCTGTCAAAAAAAAAAAAATGCGCTCTCAGGGCAGGGTTACAGTTTATGGAGGTGATGATAGACACTGAGGCTGCACAGAAGGGCAGATGGCCTATGGGAAGGGAAATGGAGGAAGAGAGAAATGAGAAAACACAGGCTCCCTACCTGTGAGTGAGGGACATGAGCAATTCTGCTTTCTACAACCCAATTTTCTGACAAACACTCTGAGAGCATAGCTCAGAAGGACCAGTTGCTTCAGGTAAACCTTTCTAGAGAATACTTTAGCCACAAATAATCTAGCCACAAAGTTACGAAAAATGTAAAATCCAGAAAATACCAGATTATATATACAGTTACACTGTGATGTGTTGTTTTTGTGAAATGAAATAGTACACAGTGCCCTGGAAAACCTTTGTTAAAATCCCTACCAAGAGAATTGCCTGAAATTAAATCCAGTGTTCTTTCCAAAGTGTTTTGCAAATCCCACCTGTGCAGCGTGAAGGCAGGAATTCTGATGGGAAAACATTGTTGGAGAAATTTATCTCCTCCTTCCCTTTCACTCCGGAGGTGGCCTCCTCTCTGCAGCTGGTGGATATAACCAGTGAACTGAATGCTTGCAGTCAGTTTGCTGGTTTGAGAAGAGGTTATTGATTCTCACAGCATGTGCATACTGGGGAAATTGTATTGTTTAACTCTACATGTGGGTGATTGTTGGCTCACGCTACTTTAAGTTCGGCAGACTCGGTAAGGCATATGGACTCCTTGCTTTGTTCAAGTTTGCAGAGGGGTTGAAAAATATAAATATGTTTATGTTCTAAATATGGCCTTGGTGCTTCTCTGAAAATGTGTGGTTAAGTTAGGGACATCGTTTTTAAAGATTTATTTATTTATTTGAAAAGCAGAGTTACTGAGAGAGAGGGAGAGAGAGAGAGAGACAGAGATCTTCCATCGGCTGGTTCACTCCCCAAATGGCTGTAACAGCCAAGGCTGGACCAGGCCAAAGCCAGGAGCCAGGAGCTTCTTTGGGGTCTCTCACCTGGGTGCAGGGGCCCAAGCCCTTGGCCCATCTTCCACTGCTTTCCCAGACACATTAGCAGGGAGTAGGATCAGAAATGGAATAGCTGGGACTAGAACCGGCGACATATGGGATGCCAGCACCACAGGTGGTGGCTTTACCCATTACACCACAGCGTCAGCCCCAGGGGTCCCTTTTTGTAAGTGTATAATCTATTTTTGAGGGAGGATGTTGGAAGAGAAGTTTTTATACATTTTGTGTGGTACCAATAAGACAATGGTCATGATTGAGAAAACACTAAATTAAACACATTTATTTTTGGATCTTGCTTAAAATGATCACTAAGCTATTTTTAGAATTGCAAAATCTAGTCACTGCATTCTTTGTATTATATTATGATAGTATGATCTAAATTTGAATTCTTGAAATAAAAGAAAGCCTTCCGCAGCACAGATGGGAACGAAGAGAGATATCAGAATCATATACACATTCCCTGAATGATCCTGTGCATTTGTATTGCGTTGTACTTGTTGACAAAATTTCAACTGCATCGTCAGTATTCAACTGTTTTTTTAAGGATTTATTTCTTTTATTTGAAGGACACAGTTACAGAGAGAGGTAGAGAGAAAGAGAGACAGGAATTGCTGGTTCAATTGCCAGATGGCTGCAATCATTGGGACTGAGTCAAGGTTTCCTACTTGGATGGCAGGCAGGAGCCTAGGCACTCGGGCCATCTTCTGCTGCCTTCCTAGGTGCATTAGCAGGGAGCTGGATTGGAAGTGGCTCAGCTGGAACTCCAACCAGTGCCCATATGGGATACCAGCATCTCAAGCAGTGGCTTCATTCACTGTGCCCCAACAGCAGCCCCAAATCTGCATCTCTTTGAGTCAGTGAAAATGCATACAAACTCAGCGCATTTGAGGCCAACATCTCTTCTGGGATTTTAAAGAATCAATGTGAGGTGATGCAGGTATTTGTTGAATGTTTCCCTGCAGGTCTTGGAAATGAGGGCCTGAGCCCACTCGAACTCCCTACCTCTCCACTTTTCCCCTAGAAGTGGTATTATGGGTCCAGGGGATGTTTATCCCTGGAGGAAGTCTGCCATTTTCAACCAATCTGACCAGTAGGAGGAGGCCAGGATCGATTGTTGCCAATCACCATTTTCAAGATCATCATTATGATGAGGAAGTTAGCTGATAGACCCGTGGCCACAGGGGGGCACTTTAATTTGTGACAAGGCAAGTTTCTAGTTTATTCTGAAGAGACAAATCCCACCCTTACCTGTGCAGGCTTAGGGTGAAAAGGAAACTTTAGGAGTTTTTAATTGACTTGAACTGAGGGAGTCTTTCTAATCTGTGGAGTTATATTTCAGAAATGAAACTGTTTAAAGTCTCATTTGAGATGGGTAATTAGTGAGAGAAAGAATCATTTTTGTTTGAGATATTTTTCTCAAACAGCTTGTTTGCTTTTGATTTTTTAAAATTATTTATTTGAGAGAGAGAGGAAGAGAGGGCTCCCGTCTGCGGGTTCACTTTTCAAATACCTACTATAGCTCATGCTCAGCCATGCTGAAAGCCAGGTGCTGGCATTGAGCCAGGAATTCCCACATGAGCTAGGTCTCCCACATGGGTGGCAGGAACCCAATTACTTGAGCCATTACCACTGCCTCCCAGGGTCTGCATTAACAAGAAGTTGGAGTTATGAACCGGAGCCGGGTATGGAATTGAGTCTCTTTGAAATGGGCCACATTCATCATAACTGCTAGGCTAAATGCCTGCCCCCAACTTTGTTCCTTAAATGGATGAATTATTTCTCTCTTAAGCCCTGTGGCTGATATAGAAGGCTATCATATGACCCAAGAGCGTGATGAAACCAAAGAAATTATTCAAGCATCTTGCTAAGGGACATCAGGAGCACAAGTCTCGGGGAACAGGGGCACACGCTTTGCCGGAATTGATAGCAATATGAAAAGCATCTAGTTACAAGTTTGGCTGGTAGCTTGTGAAGCTTGGAAAGCACTGGCCCCAGCATATGTGTCTTGTGCTATTATTTGTAAACATATGCCGCAGCCACTCTAGTCATACAACTAACAAAAATGAGTTGTTTTGTGTCCGAAGTGTTAGGCACTATGGTGATCAACGTCTGAATGTCTTCAAGACACCTCCAGAGAATCAACTGTCATGTAAGCCCAAGACAGTGTTCAAGAGGGGAGATCCCTGCAGGTGTTAGGGTTGTCTCAAGATCTACCCTCCAGTTCTTTCCAGAGTAGCCCATCTGGAACTGAAATTCTAAGAGACAAGAGCAGCGAGGAATTACTGCTTTGTAGGGGGATTCAGAGTAAACCCTTTCCTCTTGGGTTAAGGGCTATGATAAATGCAAAGGGGGTAGGAAAGAACATGGCGGCAGAGTGATATTTTCCATATATAAATTGGTTCCCATGCTCTGGCAGCTCCTGTTCCCTGTCTCTCCCCTCAACAGGCCTCATTTATTGCATGTAGGCATCATTTATTGCATCCTTAGGGAGAAATCTTGGATGGTTCCTAGGGAACAAGTGGGCTGAACCAGCTCCAAGGAGTGGAGTACCCATTGGTACAGTACATGAGTTGTTAGAGTGAGGTTTTTTGTTTTTGTTTTGTTTTTGTTTTGTTTTTTTTTTTAAGACCCATTTATTTTATTTGAAAGGTGGAGTCACGGAGAGGGATAGAGAGACAGAGAGATCTTCCATCTGCTTGTCTGCTGGTTTACTCCCCAAATGACTGCAATGGCTGGAGCTGGGCCAGAATGAAGCCAACAGCTTCCTCTGGGTCTCCCACATGAGTTCAGGGGCCCAAGCACCTGGCCATCCTCCAATGCCCTTCCAGGTGCACTGACAGGGAGCTGGATAGGAGGTGGAGCAGCCGGGGATCCAACCAGCGCTCATGTGGGAACAGGCCCAGCTGGTGCAGGGATAGCATCAGATAGTAAGATCACACCCATGTCCTGGAACAATTTAAGCCCCTGGGAGCCCAGGGAAAAAAGATGAGGTGGCCAAACTGAGTAAAAGTGATTGAAATTATGTTCTAACACTTAAAGTGATCTCAAAATAAAATAGGGAAGCCCTTATAGAAAAATTAAATTACATATCTTGTCCAATAGACTTCATAAGTTGCAACCTGAAATAAAAAATAAAATCGTTGAATCAGCAAATTAATGTTATAAATCAGACATACATGAAAAACTATTTCATCTCTCCATTTGATAATTTAGGAGAATTTTGTATATCCTAAGAGAAATCTTGACAGTTGCTATGTAGCCAGGTGATGTGCAACCGCTCAGCTTCCTGTGTGTAGTTCCTTCAGCTTGCTTATTAAGTGCTGGATGAGATGTCACCATTTCACTCACTTAATCCTTAGTATCTGGGAGAGTAGAAATTATTCCATTTCACTGAACCAAGGCTCAAGAAAGTAACATCTGAAAGCCTCCTAATACTTGTCAAGCACCTCCTTGAGACAGGCGGGTTCCACGCCATGACAGTACCATGCTCCTTCTGCCTTCTTCTCCCAGCAGTCTTCTCCTTTTCCTTGTGTATCTTTCACTCTGTCCCACCTCTCGGCCCTTTTCCCCACTGTTCCCACTTCATTTACTGCTCTTCTTCCCTATCCCTTTGAAAGCTCTGCTTTCCAAGGCACAATTCAGATTCCACCTGTTCAGATGCATTTCCAGATCTCTTGGTTGTTATGTTATCCATACTCATGTCCCTTTAGCACTGCACGTGTTCTTTATAGTCCTTTACCAAAGTTAGCTCTGTACTGAAGTCTGTTGAGTATCATTTGTTGGGCTGTGAACCCAGAGGGCATTCTATCTTATGCATTCATGGCAACTACCATGAATTTAGCATCCTCTACTGGCTGGGATAAAACCAACCATAAAACCTTAATGCATGGGGCTGGTGCTGTGGCATAGCAGGTAATGATGCCACCTACAGTGCTGGCATCCCATATGGGCACCAATTTGAGTCCTGGCTGCTCCACTTCCCAGCCAGCTCTGTTGTAATCTGGGAAAGCAATAGAAGATGGCCCAAGTCCTTGGGCCCCTGCACCTGTGTGGGAGACCTGGAAGAAGATCCTGGCTCCTGGCTTTGGATCAGCACAGCTCCAGCCATTGGGGCCATCTGGGGAGTGAACCAGTAGATGGAAGATTTAATCTCTCTTTCTCTCTTTTTGCCTCTGCCTCTCTGTAACTGCCTTTCCAATAAATAAACAAATCTTTTAAAAATCCTTAATGCAATCTTTAAAAAATGGCAAATCTTTTTAAAAAACTTAAAAAACCTTAATTTTTCAAATTAAGTTGAGTTTATGAACACCTAGTTAGTGAGACTTGAGATACGTACTTGAAGGAATGTTTAATTGATTGTGTGTTTGATTCCCTCACTGCTTTTCTTCTTTTTCCTCAAAGTTTTCCAATTTTGCTTCAAATATATAGAACAGTTGAAAGATATGTTCAATGAATACCTATATAGTGAGCACTGAAATTCTATGTCTCCATTACATATATGTTACTGTATTTGCCCATCTGTCCATTCCCATCCATTAATACCTATCTATGTTTCCTAAGTCTTTCAATGCATACCATGTTTGAGAGTCCTTTGATTCAAAATCATATCTTGGGTTAATTCCTGGATTCCGTCTTAGTCTTTGTGTGACCCTGGACAGATCTCTTAACCTGACTTTGTTTCCCATTTTGTACATGAGTATTTTTGGATGTTTTGGTGAGAATTAAATATGATAATGTTTATGTACACTCTAGTGTATGTTCTATACATGGTGGACAGAGAAAGGGGACAGTATAAATATTAATTTCAGTCATCAGCCCTGATTTGCAGTGATTTGTACTTCTGGTGTTCGGTCTCTGCTATAAGCTCAGAAAGAAAAGAAAGTCACAGGAGAGCATCAGTCTTAAACTCCTCCTGGGTTATGAACAAGAGTACATGGATCCATGAGCTTTGCAAGAAGAGATTTGGAGTTTGCAATCTGTATTCGATGGCACAGTTAAAAGGCTGTAGAGCTAATGGTTGAATTACCAGTCATCTACTTTCACCCAGATGAGATGAAGGATGTTAATGCTTATCTAAAACTCAGAAGAACCTTTGCTAAAAAATGTAGTTGATGAGCAGAGAATGTCGGACATCTACTCGGAGCCCAAAAGCCCTCTGCCGAGCCCTTTGGTGCAGGGATTTCTATGTTTCCTGAGTCCTCATTAGTGTAAGCCCCACTCTAAGACTCATGGAAACATCCCTTTGTTAGGCTTCAGATCGTCTCACCCCTGAAATGGCCCAGCAGACTTTGGGCTAGAGACTAGGAGAGATCACCTTCTCTTCTCAGAACAGGCAGGCATTAGGCCACTGGAAGGCTGGGAAAAGGAAATCTCATCTTTCATTGCCTGGCTGTGCTGTCCCCAGGCCCAGTCTTTGGAATGTCCTTCATCCCCCTTGGTTTAATCGTGCTGAATCCAGGGCGGTGAGAATCTCATGGTTGGACTAGAATTGTGGTCTGTCCACATAGACGGCTTTCTGTTGGTGCACTCACAACTGGGGCCTCTTTAATTTCTAATTTGTGTTCATGTGTGCAATAGTTGTCCCTAAATGGATTGGAAAATGCCTGATGTCCTTTTCCCTGATGGTTTGCAATAAATGACCTATCACATTACTATGTGGAACACTGAAAAATACAAGTGCCTGCTTCCTCCAGCCCCTCCCTTCAGCCTCGGAGTCAGAGGCAGTGAGTCTTGGCACAGCCCACTGGAATCTATATTGTAAAAGTCTCTACAAATAATTTTATTTTATAGCCGGCACTAAGAATAGCCTCTTCCCAATAAAGCTACATAGCTCTTCTTAATGAAAACAGTGAGAGATGGAGCGTGTCCTCTTTTGAGATGCAAAATCTTGGTTGACCTTTTCATTTTTGCTCTGTTTCCTAATACTTGATGGCCATAAAGTGGAAAACAAGCTGGAATGAAAAGATTAAGACTGTTCCCAAAGTAGAGAAAATTAGGCATGAAACAGAGATGAGGGTGTCCCGTCCATCACTGTCCCGTCCCTCACTGGAGTGGCTGTTCGAATACTGACCACTCTGCTTCTGATCCAGCTCCCTGCTAATGTGCCTGGGAAGTAGCAGATGATGGTTCAAGTCCTTGAATCCCTGCCACCCACATGGGAAACCTGGGTAGAATTCCTGGCTCTTGGTTTCAGTCTGGCTCAGTCTCAGCTATTGGGGAATGAACCAGTGAATAGAAGATCTCCCCTTCCCCCCAACTCACTCCCTCTTCCTGTCTCTCTCCTTCTCCCACTCTGCCTTTGAAATAAATGAATAAATGAATAATTTTTTAAAAGAAATAAGGATGAACCAAGAGAGCACTTAAGGAAGCTCAGCTACAGTAAGCAAAAGCTAATGAGGGTTTGCTCTGCCAGCTGGGAAAACATTATAAAGTAAAGAGCATAACCTAGGATGAAAAGGCAGACATGCAAAAGAAGTCACTGTGTTTCCTCAATTATTTTTTTTTAATTTTTAAGATTTATTTATTTGTTTGTAAGTCTGAGAGCAAAATACACAAAGAGAGATCTTCCATCCATTGGTTCACTCCCCTAGTGGCTGCAAGGCCAGGGCACGGCCAGGAGCTTCTTCTGGATCTCCCAAAAAGGTGCAGGGATCCAACCACTTGTGCCATCTTCCACTGCTTTTCCCAGGCCACCAGCAGGGAGCTGGATCAAAAGTCGATTAGCTGGGACACGAACCGGTGCCCATATGGGACGCCAGTGAGGCAGGTGGAGGCTTTAGGCACTTGGCCACAATGCCGGTCCCTTTCCTCAATTCTGAGACATCCGGCCACTGAGGAGAACATGCAAAACTAATCAGGGGACAGTCTGTCACAGTGACTGTGTGTGTCCAGCTTTCAGAAAAGCCAGCTTCGGAGATCTGAAAGACCACGTCGTTATCTAAATTATTGATTTCCAATGGTGCCTTGGACAGTCCTAGTGGCCTCTTTCCAGTTTGACCCCATTCACATCTGGTGGGCTCATTTAACATCACAAGCTCACTTAATTAGGGCATCATCCAGATGGCATTTTGCTGGCTTTTGCATGAAAATATATTGAGAGGATTTCGCAAATGCTTTCTGAAATGTCATACATCTCCTGTAGGTTGGCTTTTCCTAACCTATGCATATAGATTTCGGGCCAGTAACTAAAGGTGAAAACAAATAAGTGAAAGAAAAGGAAAAAAAAAGGAAGTTCCAAAACAAAGTCACATCTAATGTGACTTTGTAGTGAGTGCACCTTTTTTTTTTTTTTTTTTTTTTCATTTCCCACAAGGCTTTGGAAATGCAACGGCTGCCACAACGAGTAGATAGTGGCCAAGGAATATCTAAGCATGATTTTTCCTTGAAAAACAAGCCGAAGATCTTGCTCCTGGCTTTCACTGAGGGAAAAAAAAATGGCCTATTTCTTTACACCTGTCAAGGACACCTGCTTTGGGAAGTCTCCCACACAGCTCAGGTCCATGCTAGAGTATAAATTGACTATTTGCTAATCATGTAAATATTATTGCTGTAACGAAAACATGATTGAACCTGGAAGTGTGAACTGAATACAGAAAGTGCCAGCTCTTTAATGTAAGCAATTAATTAGGCATCATCTTTAAGTCTGGTGATAGGTCCCAGGGTGTTAATCAAATCAAATATCACCAGCTGCTGAGCAAACAGGCTCACTCAGGCGGCATTCCCCACACAGAAGGGGAGAAGGGTGGAGAGAGAAACTGGTTTTCCGAGGCGCCCATGGCTAAAGCCACCTAGACAGGAATTGCAGGAAACTGTTAGATGGGCACATCCCTAACAGATGAGTGTTGTGATTCAGCTGACGTATGGGGAAAAAGCCTAGTTGTGGAAGCCAGGCAAAGCTAGGTTCACCTCCCAATTGTACTCCTTCTAACCTTGGGAAAATCACATGGTCTGTGGGAGCTTTTGTTTCTTCAGTGTTAAAATTGGGTTGCCAGCACCTGCCTTGCAGGGACTTGTAAGGAAGAGGGACCCCGTGCATGGCAGCACCCAGGACCAGGCTCAGCCTTTGGGAAGGGTTGTATGTGACTTCTGGGATGATAGCAGTGGTGGTGGTGGTTAACAGTTGATTGGGTTCTTGTGTTCTTGTCCCTCTTTGCTGCTCATTTGTCCTCTTTGACCTTGAACCTACCCTTAACCTTTCAGTGCTTGCTCTGAAAAGAGTAGATGTGGTGCTCCAGGGCTCACTATCGGTGATTCCATGACAGGGGATAAGATTGGGGCAGTTTTTCCTCAAGGGTATTGAGACTTGGAAAAGCCCAGTGTATGTGGAAGCACACTGTAGTCACCAAGGGCGTTGCCCCCGGGAGTTCATTCTCCCCACTCCAATCCCTTCTTCTCCCCCTGCAGGCCCTGTGAAGTGAGCCGGCATCCCCCACTCTCACCACTGCACCTATCTGGCAGTTAACACAAGCAGCAGCTCAAGGTAGAACACCTTTGTTCAGGGCAGGGAGAGATTTAGCACTGTGACAAGGGCACCAAGAAGATAAAAGTAGGTTTGGGGAGGTGGGGAGGACCTGTCTTGAACTATTGGGATATTTAAACTTGTATTTCTTTTTCCTTGCTGCAAATAAATACATGGTTGATGCAGAGAGCTATGAATACATGGTACCTTGAAGAAGGCTACCACATCAGTATTCTCTATATGTATTTCAGTGACTTCTATATAAAACAACGATGACCTCATGCTGGCAGCCTATTTTATAAGTTTTCTGGGTACTTTTCCCCCTTCCTCATCAGTGCTATTTCAGTTTTGCAGATTTCCACTAGTAGTAATGTCTCGGTTATTTGGCAAAAGTCTCCAGTTGAGACGCTTGCTTCTCAGGCATTATGCAAGGCAGGTTAGGGAGCAGGAAGAAAATCTTAGAAGTTATGTTTATATTTTTATGGCATCTTTTTAACATGTGTGTATTTGTGTGTGTATGTTTATAACATGCAAGAAGTGTATCTGGAGGTAGAGTCCAGAGCTGGAATGTTGGCTCCAATGACTGCAGCTCTTTCCAACTCTCTGCCTCCACCCTCAGCTGCAAAGCTGCCGACCCCACTCTCACCCCGCCCCTTCCCCCAGGCTTGTAGTCTCACATTCCAAGATGGCTGCCACATTGTGGACATCTTCCATTCGGATTCCAGGTGGGAATAATGGAGAAATGAAGGGAAAATGATTTTTTTCTCTTGAGGTTTTGCTTTTTATTCAAGAAGCATCACCTTCTTTCTTGTTGGTCAAAACCACAGAGGTTGGGAAATTGAGACATTTAGCTTTTCAGCTTCTGTGGTAAACACAGTCGAGGGTGTAGGCAATTATGAACTGTTTGGAGCAGGCCATCTACAAGGTTTGCCAGTCCTCTTCCCAGAAAAGCACACACACTTTAAAAAATAATTTATTTATTTATTTGAAAAGCAGTGTTATATACAGAGAAGGAGAGACAGAGAGGAAGGTCTTCCATCCACTGATTCACTCCCCAAATGACCACAATGGCCAGAGCTAGGCCCATCTGGAGCCAGAAGCTTCCTCAGGATCTCTCGTGGGTGCAGGGGCCCAGGGACTTGGGCCATATTCTGCTGCCGTCCCAGACCATCAGCAGAGAGCTGGATCAGAAGTGGAGCAGCCAGGACTTGAACCAATACCCATATGGGATGCTGGCATGGCAGGTAGAGGCTTAGCCTACTATGGCACCACGCCAACCCCAAACACATGCACTTGTACACATGTCTATATACATGTAACTCAACTTGCTAGGCAATTTCAGGAGGATTCTCTCCTAAGTGTGGGTGGGGAAAAAAACTCCTTTGGGCCAAACTGAAAACCATGAATTGAGTGGGGCACTCTATTTAATCCACAGCCAGGGCGCAGGCAAACAGGCAGGAAACAGAAGAGAGAAGAGAAAGTGACAAGATATGAATGGGAGTGGTGGTACAGAAAACAGAGTAGCCACAATAGCTACAGGGGAGGTACTATAAAAACAGCAGAAGAGAAGTTCGTGGTGAGGAGGGAAGAAGGACAGAGTAGTGCTCCTACGGGGAAAGGAGGAATGATCACGGAGGTGTCTGAAGGCTGTGGGGATGCACCACCCTGAGGGTCAGAAGTGAGCTCCCCAGTGGGGAGGCTGGCATGGTGAGACGGGGCACCAGTTACTGAAAAGTTGAACCGCATCCTTTTTACATCTGTGCAGTCACAGAACATTCATCAGGAATTCACAGGGATTTTCCAGAGGATTTGAACTTGGAGATTTGAAGTTTGACAGAGAACAGTCAAGCAAGATAAACTCAGGACTATAGAATGCAGAAATGTGGTAGTAAGCTAGATTTCACAAGGAATTTCTCGTGGAGTTTGTCTTGGCCGCTTGCAGCTATTTCCCTACACTTTTGTAGAAACTGATCATACCACTTGGGATTAGACGAGTTGCTGATAACATACACCCGGGCAGCAAAATAACCAGCATTCCTGCAGCCGCCCTACAGGAGCCAGAGTTAGAACAAGCACGGTCGCCCCAGTATCTTCGGCTCATTGTTAATTCCAGAAGCAAAATGTTTTTAAGAGAAGCCTAAGTGGTTGACCCATGTCTTTTTTCCTCTAGCAGACTTGCGGGTAACAGAGAAGATCACTATTCTGGAAAATAAGGCTTTGAAAAACAGTGAAAATGATGAAGCTGAAGAAGACCCCAGTGGCTTTTTCCGTGGACGAAACACTGATTTCTGCACACAGTCTGTCGTCTCAGCTGCTTTACAGAAGTGACATAAGTGACTCATTCTCATAAAGCATTCCAAGTCCTCAAAGAGGCGAGCAGTTAAAGTAAGCCTATGCTTTTTGCCTGTTTCTGACCTGTAGTCGCCATTAAGTAAAATTGTAAATCTTGAGTAAAGACCATTGTGGTTTTGAGGGCTGGGGTCCCAAGGTTGGGATTCATAAGTTGCACGATTTGGGGACATGTGACTCTACTTTCCTGCCTCCACTTCTTCACCCATGTAATGGGGATAACAACCTTCTAGGATGGTTTTGGGGTTAAAAATGAAATAATCTCAGTGAATCTCCCCACTGGGAATGACAGTATTCTGAATGGTGCAGAAGCACATGGATGGATAAAGAACACTTTGCTTGCTGACAGCTCTGCATATTTTCACTTTAATTTCTATGTCCATATCATGAACTGGCCTGTAGATTGGAAAGCATTTTCATTGGTAGTGCACCCTGACAGCATGAATTCCTGATAAGGTTTTTACCATATCATTTGCCAGCATCAAAATGACATGTTTAAGAATGGTGACTACCTCACTGTTTCTGACACTTTAAAAATTTCTTTTTTATGCTCTGAACCTTTTATTTAAGGTATACAAACTTTAGGCATTTCATAAACACAATTTAAGAACACAGTGGGACCGGCGCCGTGGCTCAACAGGCTAATCCTCTGCCTTGCGGTGCCGGCACACCGGGTTCTAGTCCCTGTCGGGGTGCCGGATTCTGTCCCGCTTGCCCCTCTTCCAGGCTAGCTCTCTTCTATGGCCCAGGAAGGCAGTGGAGGATGGCCCAAGTCCTTGGGACCTGCACCCGCATGGGAGACCAGGAGAAGCACCTGGCTCCTGGCTTCAGATCAGTGCGGTGCGCTGGCTGCAGCGCGCCAGCCGTGGCAGCCATTGGAGGGTGAACCAACGGCAAAGGAAGACCTTTCTCTCTGTCTCTCTCTCTCTCACTGTCCACTCTGCCTATCAAAATAAATAAATAAATAAAAATAAAAAATAAAAAAAAAAAGAACACAGTGATTCTTCCCACCCTACCCACACTCCAGGCCTTCTTCCTTGGGCCTCAGTGGTTTTATCTGTAAAATGGGGATGCAGTTAAATGACTTAACAGAAATAAAGTGCTTATGCCAGTGCCAAGGTCGTAAAAAGTGCTCAGTGCTTCACAGTCATTGGCTTTCCCTAGAAACCACACTTTTCGGAAGAACAGATAGAGGTAAGAGGTGATACCATAATGCAGGCTCCTTCCTCTTGTGACTTAATAAACTGAACTTCCAGTCTCATATCTAAGAGGAAACTTTGAAGGTTGTGTATTTCAGGAAGTATTTTTTGTAGTCAAACATTAAAGACAGTGAGGGTCTGTCCAGATAGACGACAGACACATGACTACTTACTCCCTACAACAACACACTAGAATAGTGGCAGACATTACTAATCTATCTTGGAATGTTTACTGACTTCATATTCAGCCTCCAGATTTTTGCAACGTGATACTCCAGGAAACCATTGTCCATCTGATTGGTATTCTGTGGAATTAAACATTTCTCATCCTTGTCTTCAGAAGTCTGATTTTCCCTGGAGAATGAAAAATGTCTACATTTTTTATAGAAAGCTTTTTTAAAAATAAATATAAATTTCATAAGTACAACTTCTGGATTACAGCAGTTCTTCCCTCCATACCCATTCTCCCACCCCCAAACCATCCCACCTCCTACTCCCTCTCCCATCGCATTTTCCTTAAGATTCATTTTTAATTATCTTTATATACAGAAGCTCAACTCTATACTCAGTAAAGATTTCGACAGTTTGCATCCACACAGATACACAAAGTATAAAGTACTGTTTGAAGACTAGTTTTATCGTTAATTCTCATAGTACAACTAATTAAGGACAGAGGTCCTACATGGGAAGCAAGTGCACAGTGACTCCTGTTGTTGATTTAACAGTTGACATTCTTATTTATGATGCTGGTGATCACCCAAGGCTCTTGTCAAGAGCTGCAAAGCCTTTGGAAGCCTCTTGAGTCCACAAACTCTGATCTTATTTAGACAAGGCCATAGTCAAAGTGGAAGTTCTCTCTTCCCTTCAGAGAAAGCTACCTCCTTCTTTGATGGCCCCATCTTTCCACCGGGATCTCAGTTACAGAGATCTTTCATGTAGGTCTTTTTTTTGCCACAGTGTCTTGGCTTTCCATGCCTGAAATGCTCTCATGGGCTCTTCAGCCAGATCCAAATGCCTTAAGGGCTGATGCTGAGGCCAGAGTGCTGTTTAGGGCATTTGTCATTCTATGAGTCTGCTGTGTGACCTGCTTCCCATGTTGGATCAAAATGTCTACATTTTTAAGTATATACCTTCTAGTGAAATTTCAGTCAAACTGATCAAGAGTGAAAGATAATCCTCCCTCACATCCTTGAGTAAACAGAATGAGTTATATAGAAAAAGAGAAAGGAAAAGTTAACTGGAAGTTCTTCTGATCTATTGTTTGGATTTCTTTGTAAAATGCTGCTAAGATGATGATGTTAATAGATGTAATTAAAAAGAACAGATTTTCTAGAGTCTGAAGAAATCTTTTGGGATGTGATTTCCTTAGCTGTTAACTCAGTGAATAATTTTCTGGACAGATGACAGTTTACAGTGTTATCTTAGGGTAAAGGTACAAATGACTAAATGTGAAGGTGGCTCCTAGATATGATTGGTTTATGCCATTTAGCTGTAGGTTCTATAGCATCTTGTAATCTCACCATTGTTACTCATATCTTGTGATGCTAGTTCTTCAAGAAATGGTAGTTATGCTCATTAATACACTATTTAAGAAGACAAGGAAATGTTTATTTTTTGGAAAAATTTAATCTTCTACAGACAAAGTTAAGAAGGGTTATGTTTCAGAGAAAAGAAAATTCAAAAAGTTAGCAAGGATATTAAAAGATGCACAAACTAATCATTTGACAGAAAAATATAAGTTTCATGAGATGTCACTTTCTGTGAATAGACTGATAAACGCAAGGAAGCTGGATAATGTCATGTATTGGTGGCGATGTGGGACCATGGGAACCTTCATGCACTGATCATGGGCCTGTAGACTGGTGTAGAAATTCTGCAGAAGACTCTAGTGGTAAAAGTAGACTGGGTCTGTGTCTACTTTCTGACCCAGCAAACCAAAGCCGTTCCCAGTGTATCCACCAGGAGGGAATTCTCAGAGCTCCTGAGGGTCCTTTCTATGTGAGCAGGGTGACAAAGGACCCCAGCTTCCCAGGGACAGTCACAGAGTTTTGCTGCCGTCCTGGTATAATAATGAATAGCAAGTACCCTTTCATGATCCAAAGTTTTCTCCCAATATATGAGGCAGCTCATCACAGCACAGTCATGTTGGTGGGGGTCTAGGAGGTAATCTGGGGCATACAGGAGCAAAATGTGTTGGAGTTACTTGTTCAGCAGAGAGTAATAATAGGCTAGATATACTGAGAGCAAAATACATAGATCTTAAAAATAGTACTGAATTAAAAAAAGAAAGATTGAGGTATATAGCAATGTAGTGTGCATATAGTTAAGGCCCATGCATATAAAACTATATGATTCCCAAGAACACTTAATAATAGAAGGACATGGTTGGAATGGCTGCCTTGAGGCCATAGAGAAATAGAAGTGGGATCAAAGAGAAAAAAAGAAACTGTGAAGGTTCTTCCTGGGCCAAAGATAATAATGAACCATTGAAAAGTATGATTAATTCAGCCTCAGAAATAGAGTTCCATCAAACAGTGAAATTGAATCATCAAAAGTTTTATATTTATTTATTTAAAAGGCAAAGGAGAGAGACAGAGAAAGACAGACATGTTCAATATCTCTTCTATACACTGGTTCACTTCCCCAAATTCCTCAACAGATCGGCCCAGCCAGAAGCCCAGGACCCCACCCACATCTCCTACGTGGGTGGCGGGGAACAAAATACTTGAGCCCTCATCTTGGGCCTCCCAGAGTGAGGGAGTAAGAAACTAGGTCAGAAACAGAGCTGGGACCTAAATTCAGGCACTCTGATTTGGGATGCAGTGTCTAAAGCATCGTGCTAACTACTGCACCAAACACCCGCCCCCAAAGTGAGGATTTTCTTCATAAAGCATTCAGAAAACTACATCGTAACTTTCTAGGGAAATTGGTATTTATTTATTTATTTATTTATTCTCTTTGAGATTCCATTAAGCATTTAGGCAACTTGCGTAAGATTCTTAAGTGGGGGCTGGTGCTGTGTTGTAGTAGACTAAGCCTCCACCTGTGATGCTGGTATCCCATATGAGCACTGGTTTGTGTCCTGGCGACTCCACTTTGCATCCAGCTTTCTGCTAATGGCCTGGGAAGGAAGTGCTTGGGCTCCTGCACCCATGTGGGAGAGCAGAAGAGGCTCTTGGCTCTGTCTGTAACTCTGCCTCTCAAATAAATAAACACAATATTTAAAAACCTCAATCTTAATTAGAATCAAATAAATATAAAAATATTTGAGGGGCTGGCTCTGTGGCTTAGCAGGTTAAAGCTGCTACCTGCCATGCCTACATCCTGTATGAGTGCTGATTTGAGTCCTGGCTGCTCTATTTCTGACCCAGCTCCCTACTAATGTGCCTGGGAAAGCCACAGAAGGTGGCCCAAGTGCTTGGGCCTATGCACCCACGTGAGAGACCCAGAAGAAACTCCTGATTTTGGATTGGCCCATCTCAGGCCATTGCAGCCATTTGGGAAGTGAACCAGTGGCTGGAAGATCTCTTTGCCTCTCTCTTTCTGTAACTCTGTCTTTCAAATAAATAAATCTGTTAAAAATATTTAAATGAGGAAGTAGAACAAAATGTATTTAGAAGTATAAGGCAAAGCCAGTGCAAGGTTAACTTCTAAAATTCACACCAAAAAGACCTGTAGATTTGCTAGGGATGGGTCTCTGGCTGTCAGTTAATTGTCCAGCAGGTGATGCAAGGGGGCTGTTCTTATGTGCCCAGTCCTCATTATCTGTAACAAGAGCCACCCCCAAAACCACTCCAAGTGTGAAAAAGCAGCGCATATTTGCCATCTGAGATCAGAAAGAAATTTTTCCCTTGGGCTCTTGTAAGGAGGGCACCGTGTGATGGAATAGTGACCTAGAAAACTAATTTCTGCAGAAGGATTCATTCCAAAGTCATATTAAAAACTGAAATGTTAATTTACTCTAACAGAGTTTCGGCTCCTTAAATTTGCACAAAATAACCAGATTTCAGTTGCAGCTTTTTTCAGGAGACGTTCCTAGGTGTGCAGTGTACCTGGGGCCCACAGATGTTTGGCTTCTTCCAGTAGATTATGAACCAGTAGGTCCTGGCCATTACAGCAATAGCTAATGAGAGAACAGCCAGAAAGGATTCTCCGTCCAGATTCCTGGAGCGCAATGTGTTCATGCCTCTCAGGTGTGAGTGGGAGATAAAGAGGGAATGACTTCCTGTGTCTCTTCCTGAAACCGTTTGAACAGCAGTAGAGCTTTTATTGACTCCAAATGAAACACAGTAATTGTTGTAGAGATCACGGAAGGTAAAGCTCTATTTTGAAATGAAATGGGTGTCACCCTACAAGTGAAACCAGCAAGAAGCAGTGAGTCATAGAAGAGCTCACCCTGGGGCACCTGCAGAAGGACAGAAGGAAGCCAGGCTGAGAACTGTTCTCCACATGGACATTTGGTGGGGGGGGGGGGGGGAGGGAGGGGGAGGAGAGAGAGAGGGGAGAGTGGAGAGGGGAGAGGGAGAAGGAGGAGGAGAGGGAGAGAGAGAAACTGTGTGAGAATTTGGTATTCAGGTACATTCTGGTTTTGAAGCAAGGGTAGTCCATCAAGTTTTTTGAAGTCTGCTGAAATAACCCCTAAGCATGATCCAATTACGTTTCATTTTCTATCTACCTTGGCTTATTAATTCAGTTTCCAGGAGCCTCGGAAAGGGAGGTGTAGTGGACTGATGCAAAATAGTCATCATTTTTTCCCCTCCCCGAATGCAAGCCCCGTGCATGGAGACTTTGCACTCATCCTCTCAAAGGGCAGAGCTTTTTTCTCAGCCTGTGAATCTAGGCTGACCGTATGCTTTGTGCTGGCCAGAGGAATGTGGTGGAACTGATGATGAGCCACTGGTAGTTCTAAGCCTACGTCTCAACAGGCCTGGAATCTTCCAGCTGTCTGAACCCTGTGCAACCACCATGGGAACACCCAGGCCAAGTTGCCCAGTGGTGGGAAACATGGTCATTTACTCCTGCTGCTCTGGCTGATGGCCACACAACACCAGCCTCAAGTGTGAGGCCTTCTCAGATGAGCCAGCCTGCCAGGGGCCTGCTGAGCCCAGGAGGGACCAGAGGAACCTCGGGCCAGGTCACAGGACTTTGTCTGCTGGCCTCTGCTAAGTGAGCACAAAGAAACGCTACGTGTTTTACCTCTGACTTTCGGCGTTGTTGTCACTTAGTCATAGCTGATTGGCACGGAAGGGACCCTGATGTGTTATGATTAGTAGAAAATTATGTTCACTATTAAAAATAAAAAATATAAATTATATGACTTATGAGTCAGTTAACATGGAAGTTTCTGAGAACTTGAATAGCTCTGAATACATGGATGAAGCTGAATTTCTGGACTGGCAAGATGGAGGATTAGAACGTAAAGAATGATTTTCCAAATATTCTCACCTCACATTTCCAGCATGCATCTGAGAGCAGCGCCATAGGGCTCTCAAAGAACCAAGAGAGAGGAGTTCAAAATCTTGTGCTCTCAAATGTGTGAGCCTATTATAGTTCACTGTAATTCTTTAAAAGCTGTATTTATTTATTTCAGGGAGAGACCGACAGACAGACAAGGATATCTTAAATTCACTGGTTCACTCTCCAAGTGACCACATGGGCCAGAGCTGATCCAGGCCGAAGCCAAGAGTCCATCAAGTGAGAAATATCCTGCATTTAAAAAAGAGGAGGGGCAGGTGTTAGTACAGCAGTTCAGGTGCAGCTGGGGATGCCTTCATCCCACCTTGGAGTGCTGGGTTTGAGTTCTGGCGCTGCTTCTGACCCAGCTTCCTGCTAGTGTGCCCCTGGGAAGCAGCAGGTGATGACTCAAGTATTTGGGTCTCCGTCACCCACATAGGAAACCCAGATTGATTCTGGACTACTGACTTCAGCCTGGCCCATCCCTGGCTGTTGCCAGCGTTTGGGGAGTGAAGCAGCTCATGGAAGATCTGTCTCTGTCTCTCTCTGTGTGTATGTGTTTGTCTCTGACTTTTAAATAAAAGTCAAATTTTATTTAAAAAAATGTTAAGAAAAAGACTTCTGATACAAAGAAGTGAAAAATGTTTAAGGAGATAATTCTAATTACATTGATTCAATCATTATACATTATAAACACATAGAATTATCACACTGGACCCCATAAATATGTCATTTTCATGTGTCAATTAAAAATATTTTTTTAAAAAAAATCTCATGGCTGGCACTACGGCTCACTAGGCTAATCCTCCGGCTGCGGGGCCGGCACCCCGGGTTCTAGTCCTGGTTGGGGTGTTGGATTCTGTCCTGGTTGCTCCTCTTCTGGTCCAGCTCTCTGCTGTGGCCTGGGAAGGCAGTGGAGGATGGCCCAAATGCTTGGGCCCTGCACCCCATGGGAGACCAGGAGAAGCACCTGGCTCCTGGCTTCAGATTGGTGCAGCGTGCCGGCCGCAGTGGCCATTTTGGGGGGTGAACCAACAGAAAGGAAGACCTTTCTCTCTGTCTCTTCTCTCTCACTGTCTAACTCTGCCTGTCAAAAAAAGAAAAAAAAAATCTCTTAAGATCTAAGTCACATGGCCGGCGCCGTGGCTCAACAGGCTAATCCTCCGCCTGTGGCGCCAGCACATCGGGTTCTAGTCCCGGTCGGGGCGCTGGATTCTGTCCCGGTTGCTTCTCTTCCAGGCCAGCTCTCTGCTGTGGCCTGGGAAGGCAGTGGAGGGTGGCCCAAGTGCTTGGGCCCTGCACCCCATGGGAGACCAGGAGAAGCACCTGGCTCCTGCCATCGGATCACTGTCCACTCTGCCTGTCAAAAACTTAAAAAAAAAAAAAAAAAGATCTAAGTCACCAAGCTCCCAGCTCCTCCTGTTTTCTGCAACACCGGTTGTTTTCTCTTGAAGTGTCTTTAATTATGCCCGCATTGCTTCACACCTGCTACTGTGGTTTATATTCTGTTAATCATCATCTCTCCTCGAGGAAGTGACAGGAATGGTGCCCAGAAGTGCCCGTCATAAGGAAAACTGGGAAACGCCAACTTTTAACCGGTTTCTACGGTGCTTTGGTGCTTTCTGCAACCAGTTCTGACCTCAGGACATTATCATTTTGTTGGGCGTATGGTTGGTGGCAGGTGGAGAAGTATAGGTGAGTCACCAGCGTCTGGGCTGAACATCTTTCAGAAGCAGGGAGGCCTCTGGGATCCACTGATGATGCGGGGGGGGGGGGGGGTGGGGGGGGGTGGTTGGAGTGCAGCAGCAGTGCCCCTGTCTTGGGGAGGTCACAGTGACAACGTGGCCGCCGGTGATCTACACGGAATTTTTCTTTCTCTTTGTAAATGCTGAAGGAGCAGGGCCAGATTCTTAGGCCAGCCTTCTAGGAAACCAGGCAGAATTTGATATTCAACCTAGAAAACATCTAGGAACTTTGGGGATAGTTTAGGGAAATTAACATGTTTCCATTCTCTTGGTTCCTTTAAGAATTTGAAAGTTAGAGCATTGTGGCAGAATGATTCCTGGAATGCAAACAAAGGCCTTGGATTGAAGGCACGCTTGGGAAACATCCTGCCTGCACCATGCTAACCGTGTGCCTTGTAGCAAGTTATTTAGCTTCCCCGAGACTCTGTAAAGTGAGATTGGTATTAAATTTGTCATGAGGATTAAGTAAACTAAATGTGCATGATTCTCAGCTTGGAACTTGCAGCATATAGACACTTAATAAATGTTAGTTTATTTCTTTTTCCCTCGCTTTTCATCATTTCTATCTTTTAACTTTATTTTCCATTTTTTTGGTTCCTTACTTATGTGTGTATATTTATCCTGTAAAAGAAAGGGCAGGTTTTTAGAAAGCAAGATGGCATTTATACAGAAATCTTTAAACTATACTTTTTACCTCACTTAAGTAAATATGCACTAAACAGTCATCTATCCACATTCTTAAAAAGTGCAAAGCTATAGCCATAACCAGAGCTATTGTGTCATTAAAAATGTCTTTCCTGATTATTTTCCTATTCACCTTATTTTTTAAACAGCAGTTTTTATCCTTTAAAAAAATTACTTGTGCTATTTGCTACTTATTCTCTGATTAATGCTTCCATATAGTCAGTAAATTCTTAGCCCTTTCCCAAATTATTAAAAAGTAGACCATGTTCATTCCCCATGGGCTCAACATGAATCTCTCCCTTCTAAAAAGCTTCTCAAATAAGCTTAATTCTTTAGGCAGCCAGTTTCCAGGAGAAGCAAAACTCTGGATTGTAACCTGTTGTGCATGTATATGTACATGTATCTTTTGGGACATATTTCTGGTAATAACTATGCCAATCATTCATAATATTTGAAACAAAATGGTTAAAACAGAGTACACTAAGAAGACAGTCAAGAAACCATTTTAAGTAGAGGAAACAGAGCACATCTTAACGGTCAGTTGCCCATCAAAATGGCAATGGTGAGTAAGCCATTTAATCTTCCATTTTCCAAATTGGAAAATGAAGTTCCAAGATTTCAAAAGGCTTGTCTACAGACCTAAGAATTTGAACAAAAGGATGCCTGACTTCAAAATCCATCTTCTCGAGGCAGACTTTTAGCTTGGTGGCTACGATGCCCGTTCCCCCATCCCTTATCTGAGTACCTGCATTCAGTCCCCAGTGGCAGATCCTGCCTCTGGCCTCCTGCCAATGCAGATGTTGAGGGGAAGCAGGGATGGCTCAGGCACTGGGCGCTGGATTGCAGTCTCAACTGCTGACTTTGGCTCTGTCCCAGCTTGGCCATTGAGGGTAACTGGGGAGTAAACCAGCAGATGGGGGGACTCTATCTGTTCATCTGTCTGTCTTGTGCATGCATGCTTGTTCTCTCTCTGATCTTCCTGCCTAATTAATTAATTAATTAAAAAAATCAAACCCATGGTCATGCTTCTATTCCCAGAAGCCTCTAAAGCATTGGTGCTTCCCTTAGCTATATATTGGAATCATGTAGGGAAGCAAAAAGAAAAAAAAAAAAAGGAAATGTACAACACAATACTACAGAAGGAGAAAAGGTTGGAGGAGGCACAGTACTTGATTCCAAGACTTACTGTAAGGTTTCTGTAGTCAATATGATATTGCATTGATAAAAGAATAGAAATATTGGTCAATAGAACAGAATAAAGTGCCCAGAAATAGACCTACACAAACATGATCACTTGATCTTTGACAAAAGTGCAAAGGTGATTTAATCAAGAAATAGTAACTTTGCAACAAATAGCGCTGGGACAAGTGGAAGAATATATGTTGAAAAAAATTAACCTAGGCACAGACCTTAAACTTTCATAAAAATTAACTAAAAATGTTTTATAGACTTAAATGGAATAAATGAAACTATAACACTGTTAGAAGAACATAAGAAAAAATATATGACCTCAATTTGAAAATGAATCTTTAGTTATGTGGACAAAATCATGAGTTATGAAAAAAAATTAGATTGGACTCAATTAAAATCCTATATTCTGTGAAAGATACTATTAATAGAATTAAGAGATAATAGAGTCTCTTAAGCCACAGACTGGGAGGAAATATCTACAAAATACATGTCTGATGAGGGATTTATGTCCAAAATAGACAAAGAACTATTGAAAATCTAAGAAAAGAAAACAATCAAATTCTAAAATAGATGAAAGATCTGAACACCTTACTAAAGATGGTGTGCTGATGGAAATTAGCATGTGAAAAAACAGCAAATATTATTTCTTATGAGAGAATTACAAATTATGTCCATGACATAACACTACACATCTATTAATGTTGCTAAAATGGGGAACCGGCACTGTGGCGCACTAGGTTAATCCTCCACTTGCAGCGCTGGCATCCCATATGGGCACTGGTTCTAGTCCCAGCTGCTTCTCTTCCAATCCAGCTCTGTGCTATGGCCTGGGAAAGCAGTGGAAGATGGCCCAAGTGTTTGGGCCCCTGCAGCTCCATGGAAAACCCAAAAGAAGCTCCCAGCTCCTGGCTTCAGATCAGGCCTAGATCATTTAGATCATTTGCAAAAGATATAATCCAAGAGTATGGGGACAGAATGATAATTGGAAAAGAAGAACATAGGAGAGAGCTGGATCAGAAGAGGAGCAGCTGGGACTCAGCCAGCACCCATATGGGATGCTGGC
Organism: Lepus europaeus; assembly: GCF_033115175.1. Classification (NCBI taxonomy): domain Eukaryota; kingdom Metazoa; phylum Chordata; class Mammalia; order Lagomorpha; family Leporidae; genus Lepus; species Lepus europaeus. The sequence goes on from NC_084838.1 coordinate 72,538,525, forward strand.
ACTGCAGGTGATGTCTTTACCTATGACACCATGGCACCAGGCCCATATGCATGTATTTCTTCGTCAGCTGCGATAGCCTAGATTTTTCAATTTAATTTTTAATTTTATTTAAATTAATTTTTAACAGATTCAATATGGTTTGTAGATAAAAAGCTAACTATATAGTGATATCACCTTCCTCCATCCCTCTCGCCACCCTTCTTCCTTCTTCCTCTCTTTCATTTTTTTTAGTTTTTGAGATAACATATTTTAAATTTACATTAAATTTATTTATTTATTTATTTTTAGAAGAAAAGTTTATTGTCTAGTAGGGAAGCCCAACAGGTTGAACAGGGAGGGTACATTAAATTTAATAAAGTAAAAAGACTTAATACTTCACCAAATAAGAAGTTTAACAAGAAAAAGCAATAGACACTAGTGAGAATATAGACAATGGCTATAAACAATAGTTGAATGGAAAAATGACTGTTTCAGCCATATACAGTTTTTTGATCAATTAGTCATTCATAATTTTATTCAATGAAATAGAACCAATACCAATGTAACTTTTAAATATTTCCTATATTATAATACAGGATAACTAATAAATAAGTTCATTTAGACTTTAATCCATTTCCTCTGAACAGTTTATGCACAGGAGTAATTTTATGCAAAATATTATTTGCAATGCAAATAATTATACATGTTTTTGTACTCTTAGTTACCACAAGTCAGGGAAAACATATAATATTTATCTTTTGGAACTGGATTATTTCACTAAATATAATGGTTTATAGTTGCATCTATTTTTTTGCAAAAGACAGTATTTCATTCTTTTTTGATGGCTGAGTAACATTCCATAGTGTATATATACCACATTTTCTTTATTATTTTTATTATTTTTTTGACAGAGTGGACAGTGAGAGAGAGAGAGACAGAGAGAAAGGTCTTCCTTTTACCCTTGGTTCACCCTCCAATGGCCGCTGTGGCTGGTGCACCACGCTGATCCAAAGCCAGGAGCCAGGTGCTTCTCCTGGTCTCCCATGCCGGTGCAGGGCCCAAGCACTTGGGCCATCCTGCTCTGCACTCCCAGGCCAAAGCAGAGAGCTGGATTGGAAGTGGAGCAACCGGGACAGAATCTGGCTCCCCGAAGAGGACTAGAACCCAGTGTGCTGGCACCGCAGGTGGAGGATTAGCCTATTGAGCCACGGCGCTGGCCCATACTAGTTTTTATTCCCACCAATAGTGAATTAGGGAACCTTTTCCCCTACATCCTTGCCAGCATTTATTGTTAGTTGATTTCTGTATGAGATCTATTCTAACTGGGTTGAGGTGAAACCTCACTATGGTTTTGATTTGCATGTTCCTGAAAGCTAGTGATCCTGAATGTTTTTTCATGTGTCTGTTGGCCATTTAGATTTCCTCTTGAAGAATGTCTGTTTAAATTCTTTGCCTATTTCGTTACTAGGTTGGTTGTTTTGTTGTTGTTGAATTTCTTGATCTCGTTATAGAGTTTGGTTACTAATCCTTGATCAATTGCATAGTTTGAAAATAATTTCTCCCATTCTGTCAGTTGCCTCTTCACTTTGCTGAGTGTTTTGCAGTGTGGAAGCTTCTCAATTTGATGTAATTCTATTTGTCAATTTTAGCTTTGATTGTCTGTGCCTCTGCATTTAGAGTCTTTCCCAAGAATTCTTGACCTATGCCAATGTCTTGCAGGGTTTCCCCCAATATTTTCTAGTAATTTGATGATATCAGGTTGTAGATTCAGGTTTTTAATACATTTTAAGTTGATTTTTGTATAAGATGTGAGGTTGTTGTCTTGCTTCATATTTCTGCATGTGTAGATCCAGTTTTCCCAGCACCATTTGTTGAAGAGTCTGTCCTTACTCCAGGGATTGACTTTAGCTCTTTTGTCAAAGATCAGATGGTTGTAGACGCATGGGTTGATTTCTGGTGTTTCTATTCTGTTCCATTGGTCTATCCATCTGTTTTTTATACCAATACCAGGCTGCTTTAAGTATAGCATCCTTGTAGTATCTTGAGATCTGGTATTGTGATGCCTCTGACTTTGTTTTTGTTCTATAGGATTGCTTTAGCTATTTGGGATCTCTTCTATTTCAATTGAATTTCAGCATCATTTTTTCTATATTTGAGAAGAATGTCCTAGATATTTTGATTGGTATTGCATAGAATCTGTAAATTGCTTTTGGTAGTATGGACATTTTGATGATATTGATTCTTCCAATCCATGAACTTGGAAGATTTTTCCATTTTTAATGTGTCTTCTCTTTGTTTAATGCTTTTCAATTCTCATAATACAGATCTTTGTCATCCTTGATTTAATTTATTCCAAGGTGTTTGATTTTTTTTTATATATATAATATTGTGAATGGGATTGATCGTAGAAGTTCTTTCTAAGCCATGGCATTGTCTGTGTATACAAAGGCTATTGTTTTTTGTACATTGACTTTATATCCTGCCACTTTAGCAAACTCTTCTTTGATTTCCAGTAGTCTCTTAGTCTTTTGGATCCCCTATATATAGAATCACGTCATCTGCAAACAGGGGTAGTTTGACTTCTTCCTTCCCTAATTATATTGATTTGATGTCTTATTCTTACCTAATCGCTCTGGCTAAAACTTCCAGGACTCTACTGCATAGAAGTTGTGAGAGTGAGCACCCTTGTCTGGTTCTGGATTTCAGTGGGAATGCATCCAACTTTTCCCCATTCAATAGGGTGCTGGCCATGGGTTTGTCATAAATTGCCTTGATTGTATTGAAGAATTTCTTCTATACCCAATTTGCTTAATATTTTCATCATGAAAGGGTGTTCTGTTTTATCAAGTGTTTTCTCTGCATCTATTGAGATAATCATATATTTTTGTTCTTCAGTTTGATAATGTGATGTTTCACATAGATTAACTTGCAAATGTTGATCCATCCCTGCATATAAAGGATAAATCCCACTTGGTCTGGGTAAAGGATCTTTATGATGTGTTGTTAGATTTGATTTGCTAGTATTTTATTGAGGAATTTTGCATCTGTGTTCATCAGGAAAATTGGTTCATAGTTCTCTTTCTCTGTTGTATCTTTTTCAGGTTTAAGAATTAAGGTGATGCAGTCATCATAGAAGGTGTTTAGGAGGATCTCCTCCCTTTCAGTTGTTTTGAATAGCTTGAAAGAATTGGAGTTAGTTCTTTTTGAAATGTTTGGTAGAATCTGGTCTTGGGTTTTTCTTTGTTGGGAGGGTCTTTATTACTGATTCTATTTCCATCTTCATTATGGGTCTATTTCGGTTTTCTGAGTCTTCATGGCACAATTTAGGAAGGTTGTATGTGTTTAGGAATCTATTCATTTCTTCTGCATTTCCTGATTTGTTGGCATATAGCTGTTTGTAGTAATTTGCGATGATTCTTTTTATTTCAGTGGAATCTGTTTTTATGTTTCCCTTTCCATCTCTGAAAATATTGATTTTGGTCTTCTCCCTCTTTTTTTCGTTATTTCAGCCAGTGGTCTGTCAATTTTTATTTTTTCAAAAAACAGGCTCTTCATTTCACTGATCTTTTGCATTTTTATTTTTAATTTGCTTATTTCTTCTTTAATTTTAATTATTTCTTTCCTCCTACTAATTTTGGATTAGGTTTGCTGTTGTTTTTCTAAGTCCTTGGGATGCACTGATAGCTCATTTATTTGGTGCCTTTCCAATGTCTTGGTATAGGCACTAATTGCTATAAACTTTCCTCTAAACACTGCTTTTGTTGTATCCCATAACTTTTGATTTGCTGTATTTTTGTCTTCATTAGTTTCCAGAAATTTTTTGATTTCTTCAGTGACCCACTGTTCATTCAGGAGCATGTTGGTCAGTCTCCCTGTGTTTGCATATGTTCTAGAGATTTTCAAGTTGCTGATTTCCAGCTTCATTCCACTGTGGTCCAAAAAGATGCATGGTATGATTTTGACTTTTTTGAATTTGCTGTGACTTGTTTTATGACATAGCACATGGTCAATCCTAGAGAAAGTTCCATGTACTGGTGAGAAAAATGTGTATTCTTCATCTGTAGGATGAAAACTTCTGTAGCTATCAGTTAGGTCCGTTTGGTATATAGTATTGATTAGCTCTGTTGTTTCCTTGCTGATTTTCTGCCGGTTGATCTGTCCATTGCTGAAAATGAGGTATTAAAGTCCCCTATTATTACTGTATTAGAGTCTACGATTCCCTTTAGATCCATTAACATTTATTTTAAATAGCCAGGTGCCCTGTAATTAGGTGCATATACATTTATAATAGTCACATCTTCCTGTTGAATTGATCCCTTAATCATTGCATAGTGCCCTTGTCTCTTTTAACAGTTTTTGTGTTGAAGTCTATTTTGTCTGATATTTGGATGACTATACCAGCTAATTTTTTGTTTCTGTAAGCATGGAATATCTTTTTCCATCCTTTCACTTTCAGTCTGCATGTATCTTTGTTGGTAAGATGTTGTTTCTTGTAGGCAGCAAATAGAAGGGATTTGTTTTTTTTTTTAATTCCATCTGTCCAGTCTATTTTTTTTTTTTGACAGGCAGAGTGGAGAGTGAGAGAGAGACAGAGAGAAAGGTCTTCCTTTGCCGTTGGTTCACCCTCCAATGGCCGCCGCGGCCGGCGTGCTGCGGCCGGCACACCGCGCTGATCCCAAGGCAGGAGCCAGGTGCTTCTCCTGGTCTCCCATGGGGTGCAGGGCCCAAGCACTTGGGCCATCCTCCACTGCACTCCCTGGCCACAGCAGAGAGCTGGCCTGGAAGAGGGGCAACCGGGACAGGATCGGTGCCCCGACCGGGACTAGAACCCGGTGTGCCGGCGCCGCAAAGCGGAGGATTAGCCTAGTGAGCCACGGCGCCGGACAGAATTCTTCATTTCTAATATTTCATTTTGATTTCTGTTTAAAATTTCAATTTTGTGGGGAATATTTTAATTCATGTCACGGATGGATTTCTTTAATTCATGGATTTGCTTATGATTGATTACTTCTAAATAATACTACAATCAATCATTTGGATTCTATTTCTGTATTTCTTCAATCTCTTCATCTTCACATTTTATTATTGAAGTTTTGTTGTGTTATTTGGGGGCATCATGTTGTCTTCCTTATTCTTGTTTCTTGAATTGCTTCATTTATTTTTAAGCATTTGTAGAGAAACTTGCTGGTTTTTTTTTCCACTGTGATGGCTTTTATCTTTGTAGTATGCCTTTGTGGATTAGTGGAGTGCCCGCTCTTTCAGTGAATACCCAGAGGTATACACTGGGTGTGGCCAGGTAGCTCTATTCAGTGCTCCTGTGTTAGGGGAGTGACGATGTTGGGCATGGTAAATCTCCTCTTTTTTTTTTTTAATCAAAGCAGAGGTTTGATCATCTCTGGTGGTGTAGTCTTACACTCAACTCCTCTAAGGAGAACAATGTGTGGATGTACTGTACCAGTGGGTACAGTATTCATCCACATTGCCACAATCACCACACAAAGGATCCATGCAGTCCTCAGTGTGGGCGTGGATCCTGCAGCAATGACCCTCACCAGGCAATCAGGGGACCCTGAGCATATGGAGCTGCCCACAGTGACTGCCCAAAGTCCCGGCCACACCCTGCACACTCGCATGCAGCCACAGTGTTTTCACAGTCCCAGCACACAAGGCTCGCACATCATGAGCACCCAGCCTCCTGTCAGTTATCTCAGCCAGACTCTGGACTGGTTCTAGGCATGTGGACACAAGCTGGTGCAGCTGTTACATATGTCCAAATGGTATCCGTCCTCTCTCTGCTAGTTACAGGATGCCAGTGCCAGGTGACTGGGGAGAAAGATTGCCCCCCTTGTTTTTTTCTCCCGGGGTTGGCATTTACACTAACCCCCACAGGGCTCCAAGCCAGACTCATGCCTGACTCTTCCCACAGCTTTATTGCCACTGGCTTGGGCTGCTGCAATCTGGCCTCACCTCACTCTACAAAGCTGGTGCTGAGGCTCTTGGTTGCTGGTGTCCTGAGTTGTGTGCATCTACACCCTCCATATAGATCCATAGTGTCCCTCTAGTTTGCATGGAATTTCCTCTGCAGTTTTCTTCCTAACTCTTCCCTGAGATTGCATTCTCCCCACTTTTTTAAAGCTGTCTTCCCTTAGATTGGAGCCATAATCTCCCTCCCTATTCTGGACTTTTTTTTTTTCTGACTTTGTTGGGTGTTTTCTCTGTAGCATAGAAGCTTCTTTGCTTGTTGTAATTCCATTAGTCTACTATTGCTTTGATTGCCTGTGCTTCTGGGGTATTTCCTAGGAAGTCTTTGCCTATACCAGTGTCTTACAGACTTTCCTCCTTAAGTAATGTGATGGTATCAAGTCATAGATTTAGATTCTTGACCCATTTTGAGTGGATTTTTGTATAAGGTGTAAGGTAGAGGTCTTGTTTCTTACTTTTGTACCTGGTGATCAATTTTTACCAGCACCATTTGTTGAAGAGACTATCCTTTCTCCAGGGATTAATTTTAGCTCCTTTTCAAAGATTAGTTGGTTATAGATGCATGGATTGATTTCTGTGGCTTCTGTTCCGTTCCATTGGTCTGTATGTCTATTTTTGTGCCAGTATCAAGCTGTTTTCATTATAAGTGCCTTGTAGTATGTCTTGAAATTTGATATTGTGATGCTTCTGGCTTGATTTTGTTGTTTAATTGTTTTACCTCTTTGGGGTCTCTTGTGTTTCCATATGAATTTTAGCATTATTTTTTCTAGATCTGAGAACAAGGTCATTGATATTTTGTTTGTGATCACATCAAATCTGCAATTGCTTTTGGTAGTATAGACATCTTGGTAATATTAATTCTCCCAATCCACAAACTTGGAAGATTTTTACATTTTTTATGTCTTCTTATATTTCTTTCTTTAATATTTTATGATTTTCATTGTATAGATATTTCTCTTCCTTGGTTAAATTTATTCCAAGGTATTTAAAATTTTGTGTAGCTATTGTGTTTGGGATTGATCTTAGAAATTCTTTCTTAGACATGGCATCATCTGTGTATACAAGGATATTGATTTTTGTCTGTTAATTTTATATCCTGCCACTTTACCAAACACTTTTATGAGTTCCAATAGTTTTTCAATGGAGTCTTTTGGTTGTGCTATATATAGAATCATGGCATCTACAGACAGAGATAATTTGATTTCCTCCTTTCGAATTTGTGTCCCTTTGATTTCTTTTTCTTGCCTAATGGCTCTGGCTAAAAGTTCCAGGGCTGTATTGAATAGAATGGTGAATGTAGGCATCCTTGCATGGTTCCAGATTCCAGTGGAAATGCTTTCAACTCTTCCCATTAAATAAGATGCTAACTGTGGGTTTGTCATATATTGCCTTGTTTGTGTGGTGGGTTGTTCCTTCTATACCCAATTTACATAAGGTTTTTATCTTGAAAGGATGTTAACTGCTCTCTCTGTATGTATTGAGATAATCATATGGTTTTTGTTCTGCAATGTGTTAATGTGATATATCACATTTATTGATTTGCAAATGTTTAACCCTCTCTGCATACCAGGGATAAACCCCATTTGGTCTAAGTGAATGATCTTCCTGATGTATAGTTGGATTCCATTGGCTAGTATTTTGCTGAAGATTTTTGCATCTATGTTCATTAGTGATATTTGTCTATAATATTCTTTCTTTGCTATATCTTTTTTCTGGTTTTGGAATTAAGGTGACCTAATAGTAGGAATTTGGGAGGATTCCCTCCCTTTTAATAGTTTTTGAATAATTTGAGAAGGATTGGAATTAGTTTTTCTTTAAAAGTCTGGTAGAATTCAGCAGTGACACCATCTGGTCATGGGCTTTTTTTTTGTTGTTGAAAGTGTCTTTATTACTGATTCAGTCTCCATCTTTGGTATTGGTATGTTTAGGTTTTCAATGTCTTTGTGCCTCAGTTTGATACATTGTGTGTTAGGTGTCTATCCATTTCTTCTAGATTTTCCAGTTTGTTGGCATATAGCTGTTTGTAGTAATTCCTGATGATTCTTTTTATTTCTGTTGTATCTGTTGTTGCCTCTCCTTTTTCATCTCTGATTTTATTGGTTTGGACTTTCTCCCTTTTCCTTGGTTAGTTGGTCCAATGGTGTATCAATGTTATTAAAGAAAAAAAAAACCTTCATTTCACTGATTTCTTTGCTTTCAATTTTGTTTATTTTTCTCTAACTTTAGTTATTTCTTTCCTTCTACTAGTTTTTGGTTTAGTTCTTTTGAGGTTCTTTAGATGCATGCTCATTTATTTGGTGCCTTTCCAATTTCTTGATGTAGGCACCAATTGCTATAAACTTCCTTGTTAATACTGCTTTTGCTGTATCCCCTAAGTTTTGATATGTTGTATTGTCATCTGCATTCACTTCCAGGAATTTTTTAATTTCTCTTTTGATTTCTTCTGTGACCCATTGTTCATTCAGGAGCATGTTTTTCAGTTCCCATGTTGTTTTTATATGTTCTAGAGATTCTTGAGTTGTTGATTTCCAGTTTCATTCCATTGTGGTCAGAGAAGGTGAATGATATGATTTTGATTGTTTTGAATTTGGTGAGACTTGCTTTATGGCCTAGCATATGATGTATCCTAGAGAAAGTTCCACGCACTTACAAAAAGAATGTATATTATTCAACTATTGGATGAAATGTTCTGTATATATATTAGGTCCCTTTGGTCTAATTTATCTATCCATTGATGAAAGTGGAATGTTGACATACACCATTACTATTGTATTAGAGTCTAGTCTCGCTTTAGGTACATTAACATTTCTTTTAAATAGCCAGGTGCTCTGGTATTGGGTGCCTATCCATTTATTACAGTCACATCCTCCTGTTGAATTGATATCTTAATCATTATATTGTGCCCTTTTTTGTCTCTTTTAACAGTTTTTGTTCTAAAATCTATTTTGTCTGATACCAGGATGGCTATACCTTCTCATTTTTGCTTTCCATTAGCATGGAATATCTTTTTCCATCCTTTCACTCTCAGTTTGTGTGTATTTTTGTTGGTGAGGTATGTTTCTTGTAGGCAGCAAATAGATAGGTCTTGTTGTTTTAATTCATTCAGCCAATCTGAGATAGCCTAGAATTTATGACACCCACTATTAATGAATATACCTAGTGACAAGACCCTGGTTTCTAATATCATTTTTCAACAAAAGGAACAATGGTTTAGATAAATGATGAATTTTCTGACTAGCATGCAAAGTGTAAAAGGTGATTATGGAGCATACTATAGTGTCAATAAGTAAGCAAGTGCTCAGAACACACACACACATGCACACACACATAGACATAGACAACAATAGGATGTGTAGATAGGCAGCAGCCCACTGAAAGAGCTCCCACTGGCCAAAGGTGAGTTTGCCCTTGAGCAAAAACATAAATAAACTAGTGTTGGATGAAAACCCAAAGCATAAAATACCTGTCTCCATGCTGATATGAATAAGTTATTAAATACTCAATAAGGGAAGCTCCATAGGGAAGCTTTCTGTGTCAAAGAATTCCAGACACCTTGTGTTGATTCTCTGTTCTCAAAGAAGTGAACGTAACTCTCCATTCCTTTAGTTTATGTTGAATAAACCATTTCCTTCCAAAGAGTACAGTGCAGAACGGGAGAAGATGAGTAACTATACTGGAGAAACGTGACATGCATACTACCTCATACAGTTGACCAAGTCAAACCCATAGTGAGTGCTATTGATGTTATGTACTCTGAATCTGTTGTGATGAGAATGGCTTATTCTCCTACAGTCTTCTTCTCTGAGGCACATAGTCCCAGCCTAGTCATGAGAAAGATATTAGACAAACCCTAACTGGGGGACATCCTACAAAATATCTGACCAGCACTCATCAAGAAGTCAAGGTCAGTGTCAACAAGCCAAATCAAATAACTGTTAACAGTTAACAGGAGTCTTAAGAGGCATGCTGACTCCATGTAATGGGGTACCACAGTTGAGATCCTGGAAGAGAATGAAGGGCATTTGGCCAAATCTGAAGGAAAATGAAAATAGGATGGACTTTAGGTACATACCAGAGTTGGCTCATCAATCCTAAGAAATGGAGCATGCTACTTTAAGATGCTGATAATAGAGGAAATGGGGTGTGCGGTATATGAGCACTTTCTGGGGCTATCTCTGAAATGTGTCTGTAAACCCTAAACTATCCCAAAATGAACCATTTATTTAAAAATAGTGACAGTGTTTGGGTACCACTCCTGGGATTCTGATGTAGCTGGTCTTGGGTGCGGCCTGACCCTTGAGGACTTTAAAAGTTCCTTAGGAGACACTGCTATGCACGCAGCAGACCACTACTCTAAAGGAAGGAGTGGCTTCTACACACGACATGCTCTTTCTTCCTTCCACCTTTTGCTTACTTGCAGTAAATGTCCTGCCCTTGTCCTTGCGGGATCAGCAAGTGTGACTTTATGATTTGGGTTGTTTCTTCCATGCACAGCCAGAGCTATGGAACCTAGACAGTGATATTTCCCTTAAATAAAAAATCTTGTCCAAGAAGCCTGAAATATGCTGAAGAGTTCAGGTAAATAGCCAGTGAAGGAGAGGGTATGCTCAGTGTGTCGTCAGCTGAAGTCTGGACGTGTTAGCAATGCCTTTCTTCTCCCCCTGCCATGCTTTTCCATATGTGCTCAGGGGCGAGACATCCCCTACGTTTGAGGTGCAAAAGGTTCGGCTTTAATTGGATAGCAGATTTATCCTCCGGAGTTTGGTTGTAACAAATGAGATAAAAGCATTACCTGCCGGCAAATGCAGCTTAAAGGTTCAGGAACCAGAAACTGAAGCGAGCTGTCTCTTTTTCTCCACAGGGAAGTGACAGCAGGGGTCTCTGGGACTCTTATCTGGTACTGGAGATGACTGGCTTCAATAGTCAGGGAGGAAGGAGCCCTGCAGACCCCAGCACCCACACAGCCTGTGGTGAAGGGACGAGGCGGTGAGGCAAAGGCAGCACTTCCTCTGGAAATGGGGAGGCTCTGTTTTCAGACTTACTACTATTTGCTTAACACCCCCCCTCCCGGGCTGGGAAGATTGCTTCTTCATACACTTTAAGGTATGCAAAGATTTATTTTCCCTCTCATTTTTCTTCCTCAAATAGTCATTGTTAGGAATTCCTGCTTTTTGTGAGAATTTCTAAGAATATTCTCCATCCAGGGCCGGCGCCGTGGCTTAACAGGCTAATCCTCCGCCTTGTGGTGCCGGCACACCAGGTTCTAGTCCCTGTTGGGGTGCCGGATTCTATCCCGGTTGCCCCTCTTCCAGGCCAGCTCTCTGCTGTGGCCCGGGAAGGCAGTGGAGGATGGCCCAAGTCCTTGGGCCCTGCACCCGCATGGGAGACCAGGAGAAGCACCTGGCTTCAGATCGGCGCAATGCGCCAGCCGCAGCAGCCATTGGAGGGTGAACCAACGGCAAAAAGGAAGACCTTTCTCTCTGTCTCTCTCTCTCACTATCCACTCTGCCTGTCAAAAAAAAAAAAAAAAAAAAAAAAGAAAGAAAGAAAAGAAAAAAGAATATTCTCCATCCAGAAAATGTTTGTTGATTGGGTCTTATATTGTGCTGGCCTCTGAGGGGGTACATTTTAAAAGTTACAAAATACTAGTGGCCTTCAGTGCATTCATACATGCAATAGTTAATTGAGTGCATATTGTGTACCTGGCATCTGCTAGGCATTAGAGATTTTAAAAGAATAAGACAAAAATTAAGTAAGATTTGGTCTTCTTTCCTTGCCCACATTCTGTGACTTTACTTCCTTGGGCAGTGGTTGTCTACCGCGGTGACTGCCTCCCATGGGGACATTTGCCTATATCTGCAGAAACAGCCGGTTGTCAGGAGTGTGGGATGAAATGGCATCAAATGGGTAGAGGCCAAGGACACTGCTAATGTCCTACAGTGCATGGTTCAGCCCCCACCCCTCCCACACCCTAAATGTCAACAAGGCCATGGCTCAGACAAACCTGCACACCTACAGCTCTTTCTTCAACAGAGAGCTTTGCTCTGCACGCATGAATTAAAGCAAGTTATAAAGCCTCCTTTCGCCCTCCCTCTACCATTTGTGGTAGGAAAAGACGAGAGGAGAGGTTACCTGGCGCCCTTCGGGTAAGATATGGTGGCAGCACTGTTCAGAGGAAGGGCGGCTGTTCTGACCTTGAGCTCCAGCCCAGGCCAGAGGCATGTCCTGGTAAATCATACTGCTCCAGAGAGAGGAGGAGCTGAGCCTGCGCCTTAGAGAAGGCAGAGAAGCTTCTAGAGACAGAGCTAAACACACACAAGTCCTTTCAAGTCATCTCACTGAGGGTCAGTGACATTATTTACAATTTCAATGTGACATTTTTGCCTCAACTGAAACCAGTATAAAAATTTTGTATTGATTTACTTATGTGGAAGTATTAGCTATAAGTTTAAGTGAAAAAGTAGCCTTATGACCATCCTATATCATAGACAGCTGCTAACCACATGTGGCATTTTAAAATTTAAAGGAATTAAAAGGAAATACAAATGTACAACTCAGTCCTCAGTCACACTAGGGCCATTTTAAGTGCTCACTAGCTGCATGCGGCTACTGGCTACTGAAAGGGTTTGTGTGCATGTAGAATATTTTTGTCATCCCAGCAGATTCTGTTGGGCAACACAGTCTTACAGCGCTCCAGTCCTAAATTCTTAGAAGTACACATGTTTATTGCTAGGAAAGGCTTGTTTCCTAGCAGCTGAGGCAGAGGGCAAGGTTTTCCAGGACCTCATTATCATTGATAGGACGACCCAGACTTGTTCTGTTAGAGAGACCATCTCCTTTCGGACGTGGCATTTCAGGAAGGGTTTATATATTAGATATGGTAATATAGCATGTGATTGAAACTATGATTTTCCAGAACAGTACAAGATTTCAGGAGATAACTTCCATAAGCCAGTTCTCATCTAAGTCAGGTGTGTCTTGTTAAATAACAGTTCCATTAAGGTGCATCATCAGGGAATTAATAAGATGTGTGACCCAAATCCATTTCTTTTTAGTAACTGAGTATAGTAGAGAAATAGTGCTCAATGGCTCTCAGCTGATGGTTGGGGTGGAAGGAGGAGGAAATGTGCAGGTCATAGCCTCATGAGGTTTATCAGCCTGCCAAGGAATGGGCAAGCGTATGGGAAGGCCTCTCATGTGTACATTCTGAAAAAGTTCCCCGTGTTATTCTAATGTCCAGCCAAGTCTGGTTCAGAGATGTAAAAAGGAAAATTAGTGTGCCTTTTGCCATTGTATGAGTGGAACAGGGCATGTGAGACTTAAAAAGCACCTCACCCTTCACAAATTTTGACTTAATACACTTTGGATAGGGCTTAGGCTTCCGTCTTGTTCGCTCTTGCTCTCCTTTGTTTACATTGCTAAAGTGTTTGCTTATTTCATTTGGAAAGCAGAGAGAATCAGAGAAATCTTCCATGCACTGGGTTTTTTCCCCAAATCCCTGCGACAGCAGTGGGGGACAGACTGGACTGAAGCCAGGAGACTGGAACTCGGTTGGAGTCTCCCTCACGGGAGTGGGGACGCGGCTACTTGAGTCAACACCTGTTGCCATGCAGGGTGTGCATTTTAGCAGAGAACTGGGATTAGAAGTGGAGCCTGGGCTGGGTTTAGAACAACGGCCTGAGGCAGATTTTTTGCAATGTCAAGCGTCTCCAGCAAATGTGCACACGCTGTGTTCCTGGATGCAATTTCTGATCAGTGCCTGAAGTGACAATATTGTGTGTGCTGATCAAAGGAGGTGTCCCAAACACAGAGGATGCACTGGCCAGATTCACCTTAGGACATTCAGGTCATTTTCTGGTTTTGCTCAGAATTCAAGTGCACTGCACTAACATAGAAAAGGGGGCCGTGAGTGCTCCTCAGAAGGACCTGTTCCAGCCCTGGACCACTGTGGGAGTCTTGAGAACCCAGAGTATGGTCAGGGAGCTTTTCCCTTGTGTGGTTAATATCGGGAGGCTGCTATTAGCCAGGGGGAAGACTGTCAGGATGATAGCTAGTTTTGTTTATGGGCAGACAGCTTTCATAGCCTTCGCCTCCACCCCGGTTTCAATCCAGAATTTTCATGCCATGTCTTCAAAGCCGATTACACCTGAGTGGGCTGCTGTTTGCTTTTCATTTTCATTCTTTTCAGGTTGAGAACAACCTCATTGCATTCTGTGTTATCCTCAAACCAGATATCACATTTTTTCCCAGTAGAATCTCGGTGTTCCCTCTGATACATAAAATGTTGGTGTTTTATGGGATAAGGGAGCACTTGGTGTTTCAATGGGATATGGTGGGACTCCTATTTCTGGGGAACTGTCCAGAATATAAAATCCTTTGTGTGGCATTAGGAAAAACTACCCCACCCACCCCATGAAAATGGCCAGCCCCGGCCTCCTCTCCCTTTGAAGCTGGTCAAAACGTGCTGGTTGATGGGGAAAGAAAGGTTGAGAGGGTGATGAGAGAGGAGAAGGCAGTCCGTCGGTAGTTTGGGTTCCGTCTCGAAGTCCTGGTGAGCGTTTCTCATTTGAGTCTGTGCGTGGGATGGCAGAGTGTGCAATGCCCTAGTACTCAGGAGAGCAGGGCTCATCTTCTCTTGATTAGCCAGCTAGAGAGGAGGAGGATGGAGAAACTGTGTAGACTTTAGGCTTCAGAAATTCATGACATCGTGAAGGAAGGGGAGAAAGTAGGAGGGAAGAACTGTAGTCACCTGCTACAGACTGCACCATTCATCAGTAAAGGGAGATGTTGCAGCTGGTAGGTGCCAGACACAGGTGCAGTGGGCTGGGAGGCAGGATCAAAACCGATTTGTTGGCCGGCGCCGCAGCTCAATAGGCTAATCCTCCGCCTGCGGCACTGGCACCCCGGGTTCTAGTCCCGGTCGGGGCTCCGGATTCTGTCCCAGTTGCCCCTCTTCTAGACCAGCTCTCTGCTGTGGTGGGAGACCAGGAGAAGCACCTGGCTCCTGCCTTTGGATCAGCGCGGTGCACTGGCTGCAGTGCGCCGGCCGCGGCAGCCATTGGAGGGTGAACCAATGGCAAAGGAAGACCTTTCTCTCTTTCTCTCCCTCACTGTCCACTCTGCCTTCACTGTCCACTCTGCCTGTCAAAAACAAACAAACAAACAAACAAACAAAAAAACCGATTTGTTCCTGGTCCCAGTTTTTGGCAGAGTTCCTAAAGCTCTAGGAACTTTCTGAGTGGTAGTAGGTATGTCTTTTATATGTTAATGAGGTGACCACAAAGAGAGAGTTGCTTCAGGATAGGGACTTTTTTTTTTTTAATTAGATGTGTTTATTCCAGATTCTCAGATATATAAATAAAAATCAAATAGTATATGCTCTTTTGTTTGTCATCTTTTTAAAAGATTTTATTTATTTATTTGAGAGGTAGAGTTACAGAGAGAGAGAGAGACAGAGAGAGAGGGTCTTCCATCCGTTGGCTCACTCCCCAACTGGCCGCAACAGCCGGAGCTGCGCCGATCCAAAGCCAGGAGCCAGGAGCTTTTTCCAGGTCTCCCATGTGGGTTCAGGGACCCAAGGACTTGGGCAATCTTCTACTGCTTTCCCAGGCCACATCAGAGAACTGGATTAGAAGAGGAGCAGCTGGGACTAGAACCTGCGCCCATATGCGATGCTGGCACCGCAGGCAGAGGATTAACCAAGTGAGCCACGGCGCCGGCCCCAGGATAGGGATTGAAATTGTCAGCTGTGCATATTGCCTCCCCTCACTGCTCCCACTCCCACCATCTCCTGAGAGGAGAAATGGGATGGAAATTGAGGATTGAGTCCATTCGCCAGTGACCAATGAATTGGTCAATCATGCTACATAATGGCACATCTGTAACATCTCTGAAACAGAGAGGTGGAGGCCGTGTCCTGGCTGGCAGGCCCAGGGAGGTGCCAGGAGGGTGACGTGCCCAGGGAGTGCATGGAAGCCACAACACCTTGCTGTATGTAGCTCTTCCCTAGCTGTTCCTGGGTTGTATCCTTTCTAATATGATAAAACTGTAATTAAGGGGAGAGAGAGCGTTCCTGAGTTCTTTAAGTCATTCTAGCACTTTACTCAACCTGCAGGGATAGTTGTAGGAACCCTGAACTTCTGCAGTGGATTGTGTAGAAGTGCAGCTAGCCTGAGGCCCCTGTTTGCAGCTGGTGCCTTAAGTGAGGTCATCCTGTGGAACTTGGTGCTTAACTTGTGGGGTCTTCTGTGCTAACTCTGAATAGTATGTGGATGGAATTGAATTCTTGGCCACTCACTTTGTATCAGAGGATCAGAGAATCAGTTGGCATTTGCATGAGGTAGCTGGGAATACAATGATGGGGAAAAGGAGCTATGTTGCTGCTTTCACAAGTTACAAATACCCCAATGAGTTTGCTGAGGTTCTTTAGCGCCAGGCATCATCCACGTGTCCCTCCAGATACAGTCAGCCTGGTCCTTTGAGGCTGACCTCATGGGACCTGGCTTCCTGTCTCTGCTTGGGGTGCACTGGCAGGAAGTTGAAGCGAGGGAGGTCAGGGTATTGATTCCTTTGTTCTGTCCTTGGGAAACCACCTATGTCTTCATCGCCTTTTATTGCAGACTTCTGAACACGGCTTTCTCCTTCCACGTGCTGCTGACGCCTCTTCCTTGTCTTGTGCCTACGGGTGATAACAGTGCTTCCCTATCCACCCCTGGGTTATTGCCAGCGAATTCTTGTGCTCCTATAACATCCTCTGTACACCATTGTTTTTTAAAAAGTCAATGAATACGCCTTTGAATTAGCCTATTGTGAATATTCCATCTCAGTGGGACCCTGGCTGATACAAGCGCTGTCTGTTTGAATGCTGGATTGACGTGTGCCAAGTATGTTGATTTTTATTTCAGTAGAGTTGGTGCTGAGCCAGCTGTTGAGCTGCAAGAGAAGGTGACCCTGGTTTGCGAGGATAAAATCACATCATAGAGCAGAGTGCCTGCCTTCCTGTTTCCTTTGGCAGGAGAATATACGTTCGATGAGCTACAGAAGAGGGGAGCTAGAACATCAGTGCAGGTTTATAGCATTGAGAATTGCAGTTTGACTTGCCAGAATGCTCTTCTGGCTCATTATGATTCTGGCGTTACTACCATACTCCAGGCTTTGAAGATGCATTAATGGTCTGGGATTGATACCAAGATGATACACGCTGATGAGAGGTTGATAAATGTTGCACAAAGTCACGGTTATTAACTGTTTTATTAGTGAGATGGAACAGGATAGGGACACGCAGATGTTTAATAGAGGCCCCTGAAACCTGTTTCCTTTCACGATCAACATTTTCGCGTGAGAGAGCGAGCGAACCCGGAAATGAGTTCTAGAAAGAGTGCAATATGAATGCACTCATTGTTTGCCTTACAGAAGTTCTGCCATGGTGAGGTGGTTCATGAAATTCACATTTACTCCTGATCTTGTCCTGAGCCCCGCCCTAGCACCTACGTTAGGAATGTTTATAAGCTAATTTTTCCAAGTGATGTCTTTCTCGTAAAAAAAGATATGAACTTGCAAGTGCATAGCCTTTCTTAAGAATCTCTCTTTTCTCCTTGTTTTCCTTCCTGAAGTTATTCCTGAAATATTAACTAGGCAGGCCAAAGAGAATATCCAAAGCTGGTTATTACCCACCTGTGGTCCATCGATCTGTTGATAAGAGAGAATTTTCTCAGAAGGTGGTGATTGTTTACATCTCGGGAGAATTGCCAGGAGGCTCCTTTCATCCTTGATCGTTAACCTTCAGAGATTCTAGCAACTTCCTATGTCATCCACTGCTCTAATGCTATCCGGATGAGGAAACAGAGGCCCTGGGTTTTCAAGAGATTTACCTAGGAGCATAGCTAGGGCCACCATCACAAAATATCATAGACTGTGTGCCTTACAAAAAAGACGAAATGTTCCATCTCGGTTCTGGAGGTTGGGAGTCCGGGATGAAGGTTCCCACGGGGGAGGTTCCTTGTGAGAGGAGCGTGGGAAGGATCTGCGGCAGACCTCTCCCCGTGGCTGGCACGTGGAGACCCTCTCCCCACTGTGTCTTTCATATCATCATCCCTGTGCATGGCCTGTGTCCCAGTTTCCTCTTGTAATGACGTAGGGCCCAGCCTGACAGCCTCATTTTACCTTGATTACCTCTGTGAAGGTCCCACCTTCTGAAATACGAGGGGTGTAGGACTTGAGAACCTGGATTTCCGTCCACAGCTTCAGTTGTCTGAAGAGCAGCTGGACCCGTGGCCTTCCGGGCCCTTGTGAGTTTTTCTATTATACGGCTGTGCCTTCTGATATTGTTACTTCTTGTTGCTAATGAGGGGTCACAGAGGTTGGCTGCAGGGGAGTAATTAGCAGCTCAGATTTTCTCAGCTGCTTCAAATGATTCAATGTAGAAGAATATAAGACCCAAGTAAATTTTAGGAGAGTTATGATCTTCACTAATATGACCTATAAATAGTCAACATGAGAATAAAGATAAAGAATATTCGATTATTACATGGCTGATACTGTTGAACTTTTGGAGTTAGACATGAAATTTTCCTTGACTTATTTTATGTATTGTGGTTTCTATTACTCAGTTGTAGTGATAAATGAGTTATTTTCCTCTTGGACTTGATTCTCCCTACCCCGGGAGAAATGCTTCCAGGGAGGCATACTTTCCTTCCCAGATGTCCTAGGGCTGCAGCTTTAGCAAAACCACCACCAACCCAGGCATTTAATTCTTCTGAAATCATTTTGTCAGCTTAGAGATGCTTAAAGCATATAAAGTATAGGAGGCAACAGAATGGGTGTCAGATATCTCAGGGACATGTTTGCATACTGGGAGGCAGAATGTTTTGTTTTTGTTACATAATACCAAGGAATCTCTCTAGAAGGTGGATCTAAATAAGACAACTAAGTTCAGATACAAGAATCACTGAGGTCACTGTGGCTTGGTCAACTTTGCATCAAACAAAACTGCTTTGATTAAAGGTTGCAACAGGAGAACAATAAGAGAGCATTAAAGTCTCCAGCAATGACTGTGTTCTTCCTGTTCTCACGTA
Organism: Lepus europaeus; assembly: GCF_033115175.1. Taxonomy (NCBI): domain Eukaryota; kingdom Metazoa; phylum Chordata; class Mammalia; order Lagomorpha; family Leporidae; genus Lepus; species Lepus europaeus. The sequence goes on from NC_084838.1 coordinate 72,557,559, forward strand.
GCCTAACGTGTTTATTTTGAAGAAAAGGAATCTGGTGATGAGAGGGAATGGCATGATTAACCCACAAACATGATATACTTCCCCCTCGACCCGTCTGCAGTCTGTCACTAGCATAGCGGCTGTCACGCAGAACCCAGGAGCTATGGCCTCGGGGTGGTCCCAGCTAAACAGGGACAATTATTAGGGTACACGTCAGTTTGGGCACAACCTACTTACCTCATCACAGAATCTCTCTCTCTTTTTTTAAAGATTCATTTATTTATTTGAAAGGCAGAGTTACAGGGGGGCAGAGGCAGAGAGAGAAAGAGGGGGGGGTCTTCCATCTGATGGCTCACTCCCCAGATGGCCACAATGGCCAGAGCTGTACCAATCCAAAGCAGAAGCCAGGAGCTTCCTCCCGGTGTCCCACGAAAGTGCAGGGGCCAAGGACTTGGGCCATCTTCTACTGCCTTCCCAAGCCATAGCAGAGAGCTGGATCAGAAGTAGAGCAGCCGGGACTAAAACTGGCACCTATAGAAGATGGCACTACAGGCGGTGGCTTTACCTGCTATGCCACAGTGCCAGCCCCAGAATATTACTTTTTTTTAAAATATCAAACATATCTCACATGTGTGCCTTTCTATACTCTTTTATTTATTTATTTGAAAGAGTTACAGAGAGATGTAGAGACAGAGAGAAAGGTCTTCCACTCGCTGGTTCGCTCCCCAGATGGCTGCAATGGCCGGAGCTGTGCCAGTCTGAAGCCAAGAGCTAGGAGTTTCATCCGGGTCTCCCACATGGGTGCAGGAGCCCAAGGACTTGGGCCATCCTCTACTTCTTTTCCAGGCCATAGCAGAGAGCCAGATTGGAAGAGGAACAGCCCGGACTAGAACTGGTGCCCATACGGGATGCCAGCGCTTCAAGCCAGGGCTTTAACCCACTGCACCACAGCAACAGCCCCCAGAATATGACTCTTGATACCTAAAAGAAGTCGTAGGTTTTAGGATGTGCTATGGCATGCCTCTCCACTAGCAGCATCCCGAAAGCTTATTTCTCATGTCATCAGCCTTCCAATGTAGACCAAGGGAAAAAGATTTGATACTACATGGCACAGCCCTTTCTTGGATGTTCATTGTGCATGCTGGAATGCTGAAGGCTTTGCCATGGTGACAGTGAGGAAGCCATTTGGCTTTCCTTAAGCAGGTGTTTTCTGAAGGTACCTCATCATGGAACCGTTTGTTCCTGTGAAACCTGTAATTTTCAAGCAAAACTCTTTTTCCTTTTTTTTTTCATAAGTTTTGTCTAAAATTTACATGAGTTGAAGAGAGAGATACATGGGAAAAGAATTTAGGTCAAGTTCGCAGGGTGTGCCAAAGAGGCCTGCTGAGCTATCCCCATAGAACACGGACACCTGCCATGGGATAGCCTGTGGCTGTGAGTGGGGATGGAATCCTAACCCAGGCCGGTCAGACTTTTCTCAGAGGAGGGTCTTTCCTCATTCTGGATCTGTGGGTGACTGTGCAAGGATATGTGTGTATTTGGTATGAATCATCTGGTGGCTTAACGAAGAGAAATTGCCCTGGACTAACAATCGGAAAGTATGGCCTGTTGTTGGCTTGTCGCATCGATTTGTGTTCTGCTAGCTCCTGTGGGTGCTAGTGCACAGCCCCCACCCCTTTGTCACAGTGCACATCTTTGGTACTCACACAGCTCCTCTGTGTGGAGGTGAAGAGGAAGAGGATGCTGTGAGGCTATGACACAGTGTCTGTGTTGTATGGGCCACCTCGTGTCTACACTGTTTGCATCACCTTGGAGGATTCGAGCATTCGGTACAAAGGGCTGTGTCATTGCTGAGGGCAGTGGCAATGGCGGTCTGCAAGCCTTTAGTAACCATGCTGCATAGCCTTCTCGGGCCATGCAGAGGGTTGGTGGTTGGATGCTCCTTCAGCAAAGAACTTGTGTTGTTTTAAACAATACAAATGACCTTGAGCTTGCTTAAGAAGAAAAAAAAATTTGGGAAGGATATTTATGCATATGATAGAACTGGGAGAATTTAAACATGGAAGTCTTTTATTTTTTTTTTTAAGATTTATTTATTTATTTGAGAGGCAGAGTTACAGACTGAGAGAGGGAGACACAAAGAAGTCTTCTGTCTTCTGGCTCACTCCTTAAATGACCACAATGCCTGGAGCTTGGCTGATCCAAAGCCAGGAGCCAGGAGTTTCTTTTGGGTCTTCCACGTGCATACAGGGGCCCAAGCACTTGAGCCATCTTGCACTACTTTCTCAGGCCATTAGCAGGGTTCTGGATGAGAAGTGGAGTAGCTAGGACTTGAACCAGCACCCTAATGGGATGCCAGCACCACAGGCAGAGTCAGCCTACTATGCCACAGTGCCAGGCCCAACATCCAAGTCTCAAGAAGGTTGAGAAGTAGGAGGACAGTTCAAGGGATGTGCCTTTACCTCTCAGTGTCTGTATAACTCCACTGTAATTCTTGAAAAAAGATTTTATGGGCCCCAGTTCGGGTCCACTCTAGTCCATGTAGCTATGGCTTAGCTGGGAGCCATCACTCTCTCAGCTTTCCTGTTAGAATCTGGATTTGCTCAGGAGACTATGGCAATAGTTTGATCTTAGAGAAAGCAGCTCCATACTCAAGTCTGGGGATTAGTTGTGACAGTGTAAACCAGTCATAGTAATTCCATTTCCCTTCGTCACTAAGCTGCCCTGTGACACAGTTGTAATGTAGGAAGTGTGTAAATAGAAGTTGGTTTTAAGAGAGGGTGACACAGCAGGTTAAGCCTCCACTTAGGACACCACGTCCCCTATGGGAGTGGCTGGCGTCTAGTTCTCATCCAGCTTCCTACTAATACTGGTCCTGGGAGGTACGCAATCATGGCCCAATACTTGGAGCCCTCACAATGGGACCCCTATTCAATCCGGAAGTCTGGATTGAATCTCCAGTTCCTGGCTTCCGCCTGGCCCAGCTTCAGCTATTGTAGGCACTGGAGGAGTGAATCCGCGGATCAGAGATTCTCTCTCTCTCTCTCTGCCTTTCAAATAAATAAATAAATAAAGAGCCTTTTTTAAAAAAATTGGCTGGATAGGATTCAGGAAAAGCTTTTGTTTTCCTAATAAAAAGGGAACAACAGATTTACTTGGCATGGCTCTTTCTCATTTTGCTTTTCTCCTTCTTTTCTGGAGTGCAGGCATGATGCCTGGTGGTATGGCAGCCATCTTGTGTTCATGATGTGACAAGTGGGAGGAGAAAGCTGTGAGCTGGGAATGTAGCACAGGGGACAAAGAGCCAAGGCCCATTGGCCAAGCTGCCACACCAACACTGGTGCATGTGCCTTCTGATGTGTTCTTACGGCAGAAAAAAACTAACCTGCTTGTTGAAATTACAGTGTACTTTAATAGGATGCCGTGTTTTTACTTGTAACAAAAAGCATGGCTATGCGAAGACGATATGTAGTATAAGCAGGTGCCAGGAGCCAACTCCTGTGGATCACAGAGCGATTCCCAGATGTTAATGGGACAGGGGGACTTGAGGGGATGGCGTCAGGAAATGGTGAGATTCTCAGAAACATCTACCAGGTCTACTAGGGAGCTGTGATGTCTCATGTCGGGGCGCAGAGCACAAAATGAGAAACCCTGTATGTATCACTAGATACCCATCCTAGGTAGAATTAGTTAACTAAGTCATTCCACTAATTTTTATTGATCTCTCATTATCTGCTTGGTATTTTTCTAAGTACTAGGGCTAGATTGGTGAAGACAGAGAAGCTCTTGACTCTCATTAAGCTAACATTCAAATTAACGTGAACAAGAAATGAATAGGAACATTCCAGACAGTGTGCAGCCATGCCACAGAAAGACTAAGAGTGTTGTGTCGGAGAATTGAGAGGGGGCTGGGTACTTGGACGGTCTAAGATGGTCATGTTTCAACTAAAACTGGATTGCAGACAGGAGCAGCTGAGCAAGAACTAAGGGCCAAGCCAGTCCAAAGGGAATGGTCAGTGCAGAGACCCGAAGGCAGGCTACTGTAGCCTCCCTACCTAGAGCCTGCTGGAGTCACAGTGTGTTGCTCGCCGGCACCTGCTGCCCAGTGATCTGGGTGTCTGCCCATGCGCTTCTCACTGTAACTGTGCTGCAGGCTCAGCTCCTGCGATCACTGACGTGTCTTGAGCCTGCTGACCGGGCAAAATGTTGCGTGGTTTGAATTCTGTCATCTGCTTCTGGCTGTTAGAGCCCAGAGGGTGGAGCTGCCGGGGAACCATCGGACCAGAGTGGTGAGTCCGTCCTGTCCAGCCGTAGCCCCGTGGCTCCCCAGGGGCCTGCCTTTCACCTGAGCTGTCAGCGCTGGCCTCCCCTGGAGCGGGGTCCTCCCTCTTCCGAAAGGACTGGCAGAGCATCCAGCCGGCCCTCTCCAGTCATGCCCTCCACTTCAGCTCTCACACCTGACACGTCTTGTGCTTGACAGTCACCCTGCAGAGGCCAGAACAGAGAGGCAGGAAGCCTGCGAGGGCTCTGGCTTTGGGTCCGAGCCTGCCGGGCCTGCTCATTCGCCATGTCATTTGCACGTGATTTTCCCAGTGAAGCAGTCCCAGCAGGTCACAGGTCTAGAAGCTCCCTCAAAGGTCCCGTCTTGCTGTGTCTGGCATTGCCCAGAACAAGTGTTGGAAGCCGTGCCACCCCAGCCACCCCCAGCAGTCTTCCTGTGGAGCCAGATGTCCATTCGGCCCTGACAGAGAGCCCAGGGCTCTTTTATCTAACACATGAACTTGGAGACGCTTAGAACTACTGTAATATTTGTGGGCTGCTGTTCGATGTCCCTTGGGAGTCCTTGTGATTGGTGGGACATTAAGGCTGTGGTTGTTCACCCTCAGAAGAGAAGGTTGCCTGGAAGTGCCCAGTGCCTCTAGACCTGGCACACAGAGACACCGAATGCCAACGTGGGAAGGAATCTTGGTGGTTGATACCTCTCCTCTTATGGATGCAAACATTCTGAACAAGGAAAAATGCCTGGCCAGGGTGGATGGGAATATTGCAGAGGAAGGCCCTGTGGGATCATACAGGACTTTCCTAGATGTTCATGGTCTTTTGTTATAATGCATTCTTTGTCTTGCATAACAGAGTGGGGGAGAGGCTTCTTGTGCCCCCGGTGTTTGTGATCAGAGTTCTCTGTTCCTTGGTCTGGTTTGACTTTCACCATCCTATGTGGCAGGCATTATTTTTCTCATGTCACATGCAAGGAAAATGAGGACCAGAAAGGGTGAATCCATTTAGTCAGTGATGGGCACTACGGGGCCCAAGCTTAAGTCTTCAGATTTCTCCAGGGTCATTTCCAAGTCCATTTCCAATGTCGTCCCTGAGCGTTGGGAGCAGAGCAGAAATGTGATGTAGGTAGGGTAGGCTACAGAGCAGCCCTGGCACAGGCCTCCCGAGTGGGCAGTGCCTGAGGCACAGTCCCCTCACCTCTCTGGAAGGACACTCACCATTGCCCCTGTCGCTGAAGCAGGCTCCTGGCCTAACTCAGTTCCAGGTCGTTCCAGTTGCCGGCTCCACTTCCTTTCAGTATCATGCCTGGGCATGGTGTGGCACTTCAGAGCCCTGGCTGTTGGGATCCAGGTTAACTCTAAATCCTGGTTCCAACACTCGTTACATGGCCTTGCAGTATCTCAGTGTTTTCATCTGTAAGATGGGGCTAGGGATGAGCAATATCCTCCTGATGAAGTCATGAAGACTAAATGAGATAAAGCTCTCAGAGGAGAGTGCTCCATAGACGTTGCTCGCTGTTGCCTTTGCTCTTGACCCAACGGAAGGAAGTCTGTCTCAGACCAAAGTTCTCCCCAGCCATGCAAAACAAGAGTGTATTCATGGTTCACCACAGCTGGTGGGCATGCCAGAGTGAGAAGCGACCAAAGGTACCGTTGGCCTCTGGACTCCAGGGAGTGATCTGCTCTGGGCCTCGTCCTCCTTTTCAGCCAACCGAAAAGCAAAGGCTGACCCAGAGGTTATGATTAAGCGTTTAGTCTGAATGAAGACACAGAAGTCAGGGCCTCTTATGTAACCTGGAGAGTGTGGAGGAGTCAGTGATAAAGCCACTGCCTTGAACTTTTCCAAAGCACTATAAATCTCTCTGCGTTAAGATTCTCCAGTGTTGCCAAGGTATCATTTGGCTTGTTTTTGTTTTAACACTGACTAGAAGAAAACAAGTTAACAAATCCCCTCCTGCTAGATGGTGTATTTGTGATTAAAGGCTATAAAAATGCCACTATTTCAAGTTGCTCCCATCGTGGAAAATATACCCCGTGCTTGCTCTCTGAGTCTCAGCAGTATTCTAACTAATTTGTTCACTTCCTATGAGTATTTCCTCACTCCACGCTGGCTCTCCCTCTCCTCTTCCCTTTCTAGCTTTTGCCCTCTCTCTCTACATTTGTATTTGCTTATTTTTTTACATGTGTAGATCATCTGCCTACTGACCTTAGTGGCTTAGCGTTTTGTTGCAATGCCGGAGTCGAGTTGGAAAGCAAAGCCAAGTGGCACACTGTGAAGCAACAGCTTAGGCTCGGTGGAGTGAATATGCCCTGTGCTATTTCTGGCCAGAGCAGATGTGGCCTTGCTGAACTGTGGAGAACAAAATCACTCAGGTAAAAATAAATTGCAAAGATCAGGACCCAAATGATACAAATCCTTCAATCTACAAACAGATCATAAACTGGGGGCCATGTGGGGAAAAAAAAAAACTGAACTGGGAATTAGATGGGCTCCTGTCCTGGGCTTTAGTCCAGAACATGCCCCCAATCACAGTGTGGCCTCAAGTAACTTAATTAAAAATATTTTTTGAATCCAAAAAATAAAATATAATCACATTGTTCTATCTGCCTCCCTCCACTTAGAGGTGATCCTAACGTTTTCTTTTTTCTTTCTTTCTTTTTTTTTATTTTTTAAAAGATTTAGTTACTTATTTGAAAGGCAGGGTTACAGAGAAGCAGAGGGGCAGTTGGGGGGAGAGGATCTTCCATCCTCTAGTTCATTCCCTAGATGGCCACAACAGTCGGAGCTGTGCGGATCTGCGGATCCGAAGCCAAGAGCCAAGAGTTTCTTCTGAGTCTCTTGTGAGGGTGCAGGGGTCCAAGGACTTGGGCCATCTTCCACTGCTTTCCCAGGCCACAGCAGAGAGCTGGATGGGAAGAGGAGCAGCCAGGACTAGAACCGGTGCCCTTATAGGATGCCAGCACTGCAGGCAGCAGCTTTACTTGCTATGCCACAACGCCGGCCCCAGTCCTAACATTTTGACTGGCTTACCTCAGACTTGCTTAAAGTTCCTTAGGTACATCTCCTTGCCCCATTTCCTTTCCCCTACTCCGAGATAAGCACCAGCTCACATTTGCCTGCTCTCATTCCTTTTCTGCATGCACATGTCTTCTCCAGCAGTATGGTCTTCCCTTGTGCATGTTTACAACTTTAAATAAATGGAAACACACTGATAGAACATTCTGCAACTTACCATTTTGGATTTAACATTAGATTCCATATAGCTCTGGTTCATTCATTTGAACTGCTTCATTGTAAAATGTTCACAAAACATTTTACACACATTTGAAAGAGTTTTTTTATATTTATCTTGTCTCCAGGTGATGAACTCTTAGACTGCTTGTACTTTTGCCCCATCATAGGCAGTGCTTAAAGGAGTGTACTGAATGTTTCTGTGTCAGTACATACAAATGCTTCTCTAAGATAGCACTTATTCCAAAAGTTCTGTCTACAGCTACAGTTAAAGATATACTTTAGGGGCCAGTGCTGTGACACAGTGGATTAAGCCACCACCTGCAGCACCAGTATCTCATATGGACATCGGTTCAAGTCCCAGCTGCTCCACTTCCAATCCAGCTCCCTGCTAGTTCCCCTGGGAAAGTAGTAGAAGATGGCCCAAATACTTTTGACCCTGCACTCATGTGGGAGACCTGGATGAAGCTAGACTCCAGGTTTCAGCCCAGCCCAATCCTGGCCCGTTGTGTCCATTTGAGGCGTGGACGTGCTCTCTCTCTTTCTCTCTCACTCTCTCTCTCTCTTTAACTCTTTCAAATGTGTGTATACTTTATATGGAAATCCAGCACATGCACGTGCTACATATATGTGTGTAGGTTTGTGCACCTGTGAGGGCACTTCACAAAGGTTGTGGAAAAATGGAACTAAGGCCGGCGCTGCGACTCACTAGGCTAATCCTCTGCCTGTGGCACCAGTACCCCAGGTTCTAGTCCCGGTTGGGGTGCTGGATTCTGTCCCGGTTGCTCCTCTTCCAGTCTAGCTCTCTGTTGTGGCCCAGGAAGGCAGTGGAGGTTGGCCCAAGTGTTTGGGCCCTGCACCTGGCTCCTGGCTTCGGATCGGCAGCGCGCCGGCCGTAGCAGCCATTTGGGGGGTGAACCAATGGAAGGAAGACCTTTCTCTCTCTCTCTCACTGTCTAACTCTGCCTGTCAAAAAAAAAAAAAAGAAAGAAAGGAAAAAAAAAAAAGAAAAATGGAACTGAAAGATATGTTTTTGTGCAAAAGTTTTGAAATCTGTGTATATATAGAATTTTATAGTGTACATTTTCCTGAACATTTTGAAGATCTCAAATACATATGGAACAAAAATGTTTTAAAGTAATGCTTACTCTTATTTTATTATTTAAAATATTGCTCATTTATTTGAGATAGAAGAAATGTGGGGTGTGAGGAAGAGAGAGAGGGGGGAAGGAGAGGGAGTGAGCTCCTTCTGCTTGTTCATTTCCCACATGCCCACAGTGGGTGGAGCTGGACAAGGCCTGAAGTGAGAGCTGGGAACACAACCCAGGTGTCCCACGTGGGTGCAGGGAGCCAGCCATTCATGCTGCCGGTTGTTGCCTCCCTGGTCTGCTTTAGCAGGATCTGGAACCAGGATCTGGAGCCAGGAATGGAACCCAGGTACCCTGGTGTGGAATGTGGGAATTTTAACCACTGGGCTAAATGCCCACTCATTTTCTATTCAAGTTTAATTTCTTCTATTTCACGTCCCCTGTTTCCCACTCCCCACACCCCTGCTGCCTCCCCAAATGCAGGTTGCAATTCCATGACAGGGCAGTGCATCTCCACTGAAAATCTGAAAAGTGCTGTTGTGGGAGGCATAACCAGACATGGATTTGATGGGTCGTAAGTCATGCCCACTTGCAAACTGATGAGATTGTCTTTATGAGGTCGTTTCTATGCTTTCATATGGGTATTTGTAGTAACTGGCACTGTATGTGTTCCTAGAGAGGGCGCTATCTGGATTGTTTTGCGTGCTGTATGGCTGGAATTATTTAGCCTGTTTGAAGCTTTCTGGGCTTCAATTTTTCATTGGTCCAGAGAAGTCACATATACAAAATACTACATGACTCAGTGTTTTGCAGACTCTTCTCTCTGCAGCCCATGGGTCCCGGGGCGAGCCTTGGAGTTTGCCACCATGTCACATGGGGACTGGAAAGGAGAAAGAGTGAGGAGGTGGAGTCCAGGCCTTTCCTCCCCATCCCTACTCAAGGAGCCGCATGGTAATATGGGCCCTCGGAGTCCTCTACAGCGATGAGCAGGGGTCCCGCTCAGACTGTGTCTGCCTGTTGGAGGGCAATGTTTCTGTTTCATCACTGGGACTTTGTCTGCATAACACTGCTTTGTGAAAAGTATTCTGCTTGCTTTGTTTGTTCTGTGAATAAGGGCCTAGTGTAGGTTTCCCCACAATCCATTTCTGCCCAACGAACGGCTCCACACGCTCACAATAAAGCTCATTTACGCAGCAGGAAACTCAGTGAAGGCATTACGTTCACAGAGATGAGATTTTATTATCATTTTAATGAAAATGTTTAGCTCCTTGCATACTTATTTTTGCCTTCCCAAATGTAGTAAGAGCACAAAAAAAGAAAAACCGAGTAGTAACTCAGTAGTAAAGTGAATTAGGGGTGGACGTATGCTGGAATTAATTTGTGGAGCATAGGGGCCCTCTTTTCTAATAGCCTTGCTTCTCTGCCTCCCTGGGGCCTAGATTAGAGCCTCCTCTCGGATTCCAGTCCTTTCCTTCAATTTGTCCTGCTTGTATTTCACCTTCCTTAATCACTGTTTTCATCACATCACTCCCATGTTCCGAAACCCTCCAGGGACCTTTATTCCCAGCACATCAAATCTGAACTCAGACGCCTGTTGCCAAGGCTTCTTCTAATCTCTTCTTTCCTTACATTTCTAGTGTTATTTCCCTTGCCAGATGTGGTTCTGGTTCCTGTGGTTTAGAGATAATGGGATTTTTGTGCACAAAAAAAAAATATTAAAATTTGCATCCTTTCTCTTAGGCACAGTTCAGCCCACTGCCCTTAAACAAAGGCACATATCAGCAATTACTGCTTATCTACCCCATAGGCCAAGGGAGCGAGACGGTGCGCTCCTCTGAGGGCAGCGTGGAGAGAAGCAGTGTATGCAATGCTCTGGGAGAAGGGTAGGCACTGGGGAAAAGGACTTTCTGGAGGGGATTATGAAAAACTCTGTCTTTGTGACAAGGCAGGCAGGATACAAACAACATGGCGGGCAAGTGTGAAAAATGCTAAAACTTGTACCAGCAATAGCTGCTTCCAGAACTTGTGGAGAGGAACACCCTTCTGAGAGGAGAACTCAGCAGGTGAGAACGTTCTGGAAAAGGTATTGGAAGCATTGGTAAACAAGACACAGGAGAAGGTTGACATATGGGAGGAACCTTTTAAGATCATCACTATCATTTATTTTCAACTTTTTGTATACTTGGATGTTTATAAGCATGTGTTAACTAATGTCATTTGCTTTGTATTTATTTCAAGAAGTCTTGGTTTCTCCACTTACTAGCTGAATGATTTGGGAATAGTTTCTTTATCCACACAATGCAGGGAACAATGGTATAATCTATAGAGTAGTTGTGAGTAAATGAAGCATACATTGAAATGGAAGAGAACACGGTTCAACACAAACATAGCAGCTATTCTTTGAATCATCACATCGATCAGAAGTGCACATAAGCTGCTCTTCATTTAAAAGCCGCTGTAATTCCACCGTCTTGCAGAATGCCATCAGGTCGGGTCAGTTCGGCAAGCCTTAGTGGGCACTCAGTACATGCCAGGCACTGCGGGGACGCTGGTGAGCCTGTCAGTACAGCCTTGACCTTCTCTTGAGGAGCTTACCTTCTAATCGGGAGGGCAGATGTGAGAACTGACTCTTTCAGTGTAAGTCTGTACTGTCCATTATAGTCACCACTAGCCCCATATGGCCATGGAGCACTCGGGACAAGGGCTCATCTGAATTAAAATGTGCTGTGTGTAAAATACACACCATATTTTAAAGAGGTGACATGCATTTAAAATATGTAAAATATCTAATAACTTTATTATGGTATTGATACTTGTTAAATGAAATACATACTTAAAATTATTTTCACTGTCTTTAGTTTTAAAACATCTGGCAATGAGAACTTTCCAGAGCTCTTGATAGGTTTCTCTTGGACAGCACTGGTCTAGGGTAATGCAGGTTAGGCAGCCAGGTGTTGAGGGAAGGCTGTTGGGAGGAGTAGAGGAACCTCTGTTGAGTAACAAGGGGAAGCGGAGTTCATTCAGGCAGAGAGAAAGCTTAGGGACTCTCCAGAGGCACAGGAGGCCAGTGCTGGTGGGGCACTGGAAGCATTTGGTTGGTTTACAGCATCACGTATTGTGATTTAGGCACTGACAGAGGAGGAAGCTGCGAGAGACATGGAGCCTGGTCTTCCCATCCATCATGTAAGTGCTCTGGTCTTCTTCTTCCACATGAGGCTTCATGATGTTCCCACCCTCTATTTGTCTGTTGCTTGGCTATATCAGCTGTGGAAAGTTGGACGTTTATGTCTATACAGGAATAAACTATCCCCCTGGATAGGAGGAATGAGGGCACCTCTGTTGCTTGGGAGGCAGAAGGCCATTTTGCTTTTGCAGATAGTCCTAAAGCGTAGATGGGCAGCCAAAAATCATTGCTTGTAGGACAGGACTAACGAATGAGATCATGTAGGGAGATGAGAGTCTTGGGTGTGATCTGGTTCATTGAGGCCAAGGAAATTGTACCTGGCTGCATTCATACATATTCACCTGTTGATAGGTTCCAGTGGATTTCCCTCCTCACCCAGCTTTTCACTAATAAGAAATGGAATCATTCATGAGGTGATATTAATTATGAAACTCATTATACCCTTCTATCCAGAATCACCCTGAGGTAGTTGAGGAGTAGCTAAAGGAGACTCCAAGGACCTGACAGGTAGAGAGACTACAGAGGTAAAGGGCATTGTTCACACCTGCTGTCTCACTTTTCAGTGTGTACTGGATTCACGTGGAGATGTTATGGACATGCAGGCTCTGATTCGTCAGGTCTAAGGGGCATCCATCTGTATTGTTATTTACTCCCGGGGATGTCAGTGTTGCCAGTCATGGGCTGCAGTTTGAGTCCCAAAGCCTTGAATTCTACGTGAGAGAGTCCTTTCCCAGGGCTGCAATCTATGTTGCAAACAGCCCTGGTGAGCTGTTGAAAGCTCCTGCTGGAAGACCTCTGTTGCAGCTTACCTCCTCCTCCTCTGTGGAGAGAGCCTAGTTGTTGGAATGGTTTTTCTTGTCCCTAGATGCTATCTGGACAATTTCTGTGCATTGGTGTTCATTCTATCTTTGGGATGCCTGAGAACGACTCTCATCTCTCTTTCTCATGACGGCCATTTGGAAATTGGAAGAGCACTTTTACATTCACCTTAACTCTTCAGTGAGTTAAATCTCATCTCCCTTAGCTGCTAATCACAGAACTCTCTGGACTCTCCCAGGAATCAGTGTTCCTTAAGGGTACCCCCTTGTAGCTGAGCACAGTGTTCCAAGTGTTATCCTAACAACAAAAAATAAAATGGGGCTTATTACCCATGTGGCTTCTGAATCCACACTCCACCTGAGAATCCTCAGTTGTCCTATTTAGCCACCGCATCAGACTTTAGACTCAGAATGAATTTGCTTGGTAAGAAAAAGCCCTCTTCATTTTTTGTTCTTTCTCAGGATCGTCTGTGGCTGATCTAGCAATTGTGGAAATGCTTTTTAAAAGGGGAGCTATGATATATTATTTTCTGATTATGAAATCAATTCAAGGAAATTTGGAAAATATGAACAATCAAAATGACCATTATTGATTTGCTGATGTATAAGCCAACTTTCTCCGTATGGAGATATGTATGTAGTATTGATTACATTTTGCAATGACACTGAATGATCTTTTGTGAACATATTTCATACAGTGTCATTTTTATTAGCTACACATTTAGTTATGTTGAAGTTTTCTGTGATCTCAATCAGTTCCAGGTTGGACTTTTCGGTTGTTTCTGATTTTTTATCATTATAAGCAGTGTTTTAATAAATGTTCATGAACCAAAATAGTATATACACTTTCAAAAGGGTACTTTCCTAGAAGTGAAATTACTAGGTTGAAAGAATGGGATATTTAAAGTTACTAAGCTGAATAGTATATTTTGTTGTGTTGCCCCATAAGAGAGCTGTATTGAAAAATGCATTACCAACAAAAGAGACTGAAGAAGACCAATTTCTGCACCCACAAATCATTTGTAAAAGTCTTTGACTTACTTGAAGAACAAAAACGAATGGAATTACATTATTTCCTTTTGTATCTTAATAACTAGTGAGATTGGATATTTTTTCATTGATCCGTTGCCATTTTAATTTCTGCTCTAGGGGAATTAGCTTTTCATGTCACTCATTGTTCTATTAGGGCATTTTTACTTCTTTTCATGGTGACAGGTAAGTGCAAGTAATACCTCAAATCATTTTCCCAGTTTGTTATTTGCTTTGTAGTTTCATAATTCATCATAACTAAAATGTGTCCTGGATCGTGTCTTCCATCAGATTACTCTCAACATTTAGGACAGTTGTATATTTTGTCAGTTGTGTATTCTTGTATATATCACTGGTGAGCTTGCTAAACATTAAAACTCATTTGGATAGTTTTTAGTTAATATTTGATTCTTGTCTTACTGTGTTAGATAATTCCAGAATAATGTTGAATAATAGTGGTGGTAATAGGCATCCTTGTTTCATTTGTTGCTTTAATTTGAGATATATTTCAAACCAAATATAAAATATATACACATTTAGAAACCATTCATTTATTTAGATATTTTCACAGCCTAAAATATCTACAGTACATTCTGAATTTTATTAAAAGTATTGCAGCATGTGTTTATATGAATGTGATCTTGCTCATGCTCTCTCAACAATTTCAAATGTAGAGAAAGATTGTAAGTACAATACCAAAAAACACTATTTGTCTGAAGAATCTGAAAGTATATTACTGACTAGATGCCCCTTTTGTGCTGAATATCTTAGTGTATATTGTCTACAAGTACAAAATTTTCTCCTACATTGCCCAAGTCAACCCTCAGAACCAAAAAATAACCACCAGTAGATACATTGCTATCATCTAATCTTTAGATTCTACAAGTCCTGCCTATTTGCCCAGCTATGTCCTTGTAATGTCCAGTTCGGACTCACATTCTAACCACAGAAAAAATATAGACATGAATGTTCAAAGCAAAATTATTCATAGTAATCGAAACTATGTACAACCCAGACGTCAACTGGTGACTAGATAAGCAAAGCACAATACATGTATACGGTGGAATATTTTTCAGCTATAAATAGAAGCAAAGTATTAATACATGTTAACGCAAAGATGCATCTTGAAAGTGTTATGTTAATTAAAAGAAGCCAGTCAGTAGGGCAGGCATTGAGGCTGCTTGGAACTCCCACCCCCATATCAGAGTGCGAGGGAAAGTCTGGGCTGCTCTGCTCCCTGGTTGTGTGCCTGGAAGGCAGCAGATGATGGCCACGTACTGGAATCCATGCCATCCTCATGGATGGAGGGCCTGCCTCCTGATTTCAGCCTGGCCCAGCCCTGGCTGTTGCAGGCATTTGGGGAGTGAACCAGAGGAATAGCTCACTCCCTGTCTCTCTACCTTTCAAATAAATAAATCTTGGGAAAAAAAAACAAAAATTATGTATTTCAGATTTCATGAAAATCTCAGATTACACAAATCTATAGATCCTGATGGACTGGTGTTACTAAAGCATTGGGGTATGGGAGGCCGGGTGGTGAGTAATTGAGTGAGGGAATGGGGAGTGACCACTCTTGGCTGTGGGGTTTCTTTATGTGGTGATGGAAATATTCTAAACTTAGCTGCTGCTGCTGCTGTACTTCTATGAATATAATAATGATATGGAATTGCATATTTTAAATAGGCAAATTTCATGTGATATAAATTATACCTGAATAAAGCTGTAATTTCAAAGCGTAGCTATATGTTACACTTAGCTTCCACGTTTCTTTAGTCTCCTTTAGTCTGGAACAGTTTTCAATCTTTCTTGACTTGTTGACCTTGGCAGTTTTGAAAGCTAGAGGCCAGATCTTCTGAAATATTAATGTATATATTTATACATTTGTATAAATATATACATTTATAATGTATATATTTATATAAGCACATTAAATATTTTCATATTTAATTTTCCATGTTATGATCTGTGACTAAACTTACGTATCTTGATGATCAAGTCATCCCAGATTTGGCAAGTGGAAGCCTCTTCAAACTGGCTTCCCTGTCCTTGTGTTTTATCCTTGCCATTCTTTGAACATTTCTTTACTGTCTAGTACAAGGAGATGTTCCATTTTCATCCCGTGCACTGTCTACCTCAACCCTAGAATCAGCCATTTTATCAGGAATTTCTTGTTCTTGGCCATGGAGAATGATATTTACAAACCATGATTTGATCTTTAAGCTATGCTCACTGCTCTCTGGGATTCATTGCTTCTATGCCCCTTCCAGGAGACTCAGCTGGAGAATATGTATCTAAATATAGACACATACACATTTGTATCTTTGATTTTCTAAATGGTCTCTCTGTCTGTACCTATCTATCTGTCCAGCCAGCCAGCCACCTATATGTGGAAAACCATGAGTTTGTATTGATATTTTTCTCAGATCTAACTCCATAGGTTTATTCTAGTTTTCCCCCTTTCCATCTATGTAATTTCCTTATGTGAGAGAAAGAAACTTGACTTCTATTATTCTTTTTTTTTTTTAATTTGACAGGTAGAGTTACAGACCGTGACAGAGAGAGAAAAGTCTTCCTTCCGTTGGTTCACCCCGCAAATGGCCGCCATGGCCAGAACTATGCTGATCCAAAGCCAGGAGACAGGTGTGTCCTCCTGGTCTCCCATGCTAGTGCAGGAGCCCAAGCACTTGGGCCATCCTCCACTGCACTCCCGGGCCACAGCAGAGAGCTGGACTGGAAGAGGAGCAGCCAGGACTAGAACCTGGCACCCATGTGGGATGCCGGTGCTACAGGCAGAGGCTTAAGCAAGTGAGCCACGGTGCCAGCCCCTATTATTATTATTATTTTTGACAAGCAGAGTAGACAGAAGACAGAGAAAAAGAGAGAGAGAAAGGTCTTCCTTCCATTGGTTCATCCCCAAAATGGCCACTACGGCCGGAGTGCTGTGCCGATCCGAAGCCAGGAGCCAGGTGCTTCCTCCTGGTTTCCCATGTGGGTGCAGGGCCCAAGCACTTGGGCCATCCTCCACTGCACTCCCGGGCCACAGCAGAGAGCTGGACTGGAAGAGGAGCAACCGGGACAGAATCCAGCGCCCCAACCAGGACTAGAACCCGGGATGCCAGTGCCACAGGCGGAGGATTAGCCTAGTAAACCACAGCGCAGGCCCCTTATTATTCTTAAGATAGTTGCTTATGTGATCAAACCGTTGTGAAAAACCTGTATTCCACTCTCACACTATTCAAGTTCCAACTTATCCCAGCTCCTTTTTGGGCTTAGCTAATGGCTTTTGAATTGAATTCTTCAAGAAGATAAAGAGGGTAGGAGGAGAATAAGGAGCTGTTTTGTTCTCTTGGCTTAAAATTTAGTAAATTATACTAATGGATTTGTGTGAAATTGGGCTCATCCTTGGACCTTTGTGTGAGGCATACTTTCATTTCTTTATTCTTAATATTTCTTGATAAGTTAATTTATTTTGCTGACCTGAAAAAGCTTTAGAATGTTATGAATTTTCTTAGGCATTCCTTTAATTTTATTCTCTTTGATTTCTACCAGAGAAATGCAAAATGCAAGACGTTCTCTTGACTTCTTTGCATTTATTTAGTGTCTTCGATTTTACTTTTTTTTAAAAAAGATTTTATTTATTTATTTGAAAGGCAAAGTTACAGGGAGGCAGGGGAGAGTCTTCCATCCACTGCTTCACTCCACAGAAGGCCACAATGGCCGAAGCTGCACTGATCCAAAGCCAGGACCCAGGAGCTTCTTCTGGGTCTCCCACACAGGTGCAGGGGCCCAAGGACTTGGACCATTTCCTACTGCCTTCCTAGGCCACAGGAGAGAGCTGGATTGGAAGAGGAGCACCCAGGACTCGAACTGGCGCCCATATGGGATGCTGGCACTGTAGGCAGATGATTTACCTACTGCACCACAGTGTCAGCCCAGTATCTTCAATTTTGGAAATGCTGTCAGAATCATGGCTGCATTTTCAGTGATGGAAATCTTAGTATGTCCCAGAAATGAGGAATCATACAATACTTACTTTCCATTGGTGATGTATGATTTTTGAAAAAGCCATGCCATTATTTATCATACCCTAATGGTTTTTTTCATAATAACAGAACAGAGATTTCTATTCTTTCATGGAAGTGTGTGTGTGTGTGTGTGTGTGTGTGTGTGTGAGAGAGAGAGAGAGAGAGAGAGAGAGAGAGAGAGAGAGAGAGAGAGAATATGAATAGAGGAATCAAGGAAGGGGAAATGCGGTAGAGAATCCAGTGAAACACCAATGTGTTATCCTAGACTCGGATGGCACCACTTCTTAGAAGAGAATGATTGGTGAATAAATGGATACCGGTATCACTATTCTTTATCCCTTTCATATCCAGATGAACCCAACAGAATTTTCTGGCTCCCCCAAGAAGGTTAAGTGAAATAATCGATCTGCTTTGGAAAACATGTGTGTTTTAAGGAGAAAGGAAATTTTGGCAAGTGCTCCAGAGGCATCTGTCATTCCATGCAGTCACACTTGTCAGTGACCTGAAACCTGGGGAGCAGTCATCCTGGCTAGATCTTCTCTTCAAGATAGGCTTTATCCCACCCACTGTGACCTCACTGCCCTGCACCTTTCTGGCCTAAAGTACATAAATGGCTTCTAGTTATCTGGATAACTGGTTGATTTTGGAGGTAACTTGCAGTTCCGATTTTCTTCCTCTGACAGACTACAAAACCTGGATTGCTGTCCTTTGTGTACTTCATCTACCCTAGACTTGCTTCCCCATCTCCGCCATGGCTCCCACCGTCTCTGTTTAAAGAAGATACTGTGTAATATATATGCAGGTTCCTCCAAAAACTTGACCTCTGCTGTGTGTACTAATGTGCACAGCATACACACATGCCCACAGTCTGTGTGTGCTCTGTGCATGTGCTTTTTTTAAAAAAATTTTTTTTAAACAGGCAGAGTGGACAGTGAGAGAGACAGAGAGAAAGGTCTTCCTTTGCCGTTGGTTCACCCTCCAATGGCCGCCGCGGTAGCGCGCTGCGGCCGGCGCACCGCGCTGATCCGATGGCAGGAGCCAGGTGCTTCTCCTGGTCTCCCATGGGGTGCAGGGCCCAAGCACTTGGGCCATCCTCCACTGCACTCCCTGGCCACAGCAGAGAGCTGGCCTGGAAGAGGGGCAACCGGGACAGAATCCGGTGCCCCGACCGGGATTCGAATCTGGTGTGCCGGCACCGCTAGGCGGAGGATTAGCCTAGTGAGCTGCAGCGCCGGCCTAAAGATTTTTTTAACTTGATTATCCCAGAAATACATAAATATATAAAATATGCAAATATATAAAAAAGGGTAGAGAAGGAGGACAACTGACACTTTTTGGTACTGGGGTTTATATGTATAATAGCATGACCAGCTGGCCATTGGGAGAACTGTTATTGAATTCCACAGTTCCATGATACAATTGTCTCTGATTAATCAGAGAGAGGACAAACCAATTATCCACATACAGACATGCCTGAAAACAAAGAATACATAGCAGCTGCATTTTGGAAGCATGCTTATTCATAAAATTAGTGGATCCCATTCATTCCAGAGAGACATCAACTAAAAAGCTATCTGAGCTGGTGGTTAAAACACTTATTTATTCACTCAACAATTACTTCTTGAGAGCTTTCTGTGTCCTTGACACTTTCTGGGTTCTGTAGGTGTGTTAATAAGCAAAGACAAACATGGTTTTTGCTGGTGAGTTTTTAACAACTTGCTTTCCAGAAAAAGCACACTCTAATTTTTAGTATTTACCAATTTCTGTGGTATAGATACTCCCAACATAACCAATTTCAAGTTATTATTAGTGTTATGCAAGGTAAAAAGATGTGAGAACAATTATCAACAATTTTTGCTGTCTAAGAGTGTGTAGTCATGATGGAGAGACATCTAGCTGAAAAAATTATTCTACTGAAACTATAACTCAAGCTGAAGTAGGTATATGAAGAAGAGGAGTGTGGCATTATGACAGAATCTAATTCAAGGAATACAAACTAAAATGTGGAGTCATAATGAATACTTTCTGGAGCTGAGAGCTCCAGGTACAAAAGGAGATTACTGGATGAAGGGGAGAGCATTGCAAGTTGAAGTTACAGCTAGTGCAAGGGATCTGTGGCAGAGAACTTCATATATTTGAAGAGAAAATAAAGCTTGTGGCTGAAAAGTAAGAGGAAGTTGATTTTGAATTTTGGGATGATTTTGAAAGGATTTTATGAACCATGTGTGGTGGCTATGGGCTATGATAAGAATATGGATCTTTATCCTAAAAGCAGAAGTGATCCATTAAAGGATGTCAAGCTTGGGAGTGAAAGATGAAATTGCATTTTGCAAAGATCACCATCTCTAGAGCATAGAAAATAGATTGGAGTTGACCTTGATGGAATGCTGGGATGCAATCAGTAGTCTATTACAGTTAAAGATGCTTATAAATTGAGCTAGAGTATTGGCAGTAAAAATGGGGAGATTCTAGAGATATTTATGGCTTTAAATTGAGATGAGTTAATAAGGGTTAGTGTCCAATATTTTACCAGGTCTGTCTGGGGCTTACAAAACTAACTGAATATTGGTGCCAGAGAAAAAGTATGAGAATACCCGTGTGTGTGTGTGTGTGTGTGTTGGGGGTCATAATACTTGAGTATGATGTGTCTGAAACATCTTTGAGACATGTAAGTGGATATATGGGTCTAGATCTGAAGATCCAGCTCTAACCTAGAGTACCATTCCAGATTGATTTGTGTGTGGGTATGGTTTGAGGAGGCCTGGGATGTTCACCTTGCTTCTCTGGCACCAGAGCTCTTTCTTTTCCACACTTGCCCAGTGTGTTAATCTGTCCTTTTCTGGGAAGGGTATCTTGTTATTTACCTCAGGGCATAGTAATGCATCTTGCCAACTTGAACAAGATTTGCGGTAATTGAATTCCTTTTCAAAGTTATTTTTCCATAAAGAGGTATATGAGCTTTTATAAACAGTGCGTTACATCAGCTAATGTTCATAAGTGATGATCATTGTGTTTGTCACATGATAAGAACTTAAAGGTGGCACATAGCATATCTTGATCATAATTCTCTAATTATCATCATCAATAGGCTTGCTTTAGCAATGTATTGAAAAGGCAAGCATAGTCCATAAGGAAAAATGTTTAGGGTGCATACATAGATGTGTATGTGTGTTTGCATATGTGTAGGTATACATGTACAGATATAGAGAAACAAAGAAATCTGAAGAGATACACAATATATCTGTTATGGTCACCTCAGAAAGGTGGAGGATTGAGAGGGAGTTAGGCAGCTTTACCTAAGAATCTATAAAGTTTGGATTTTCATTAGTAAATATTACTTTACAATTTTTTAAAAACAACATTCATTGCATCTGTTGAACAAGGATATCTCTTTCATGATGCTTGTCAAACAGTGATCAAGTGAGTATTGGACACAAGAAAGTTATTACTAGAGAGTCAGCTGTCATAGGGATTATTGCGGATGGCATCACTGCTAAAGGATTGTAAAGTTGTTTTCCTGCTTAAAAATGACTTAGGTGTTGACAGAACAGAATCACTACACGTGACAGTATGCCAGTTGGTATGTAACAAATCAAACAACATTTATTTTGCTTGTAGATTTGCAGTTTGATTGGGTCATGGTGGAGACATTTTTCTCTGCTCTGTTTGGCATCACATGGGGTCACTGGTAGGCTGAACGAGGGGCACTCATTCTCAGGTCCGGAGGCTGATGATTAATCTGTGGACTTGGGACCATCATGGGGCTATGACTAGACCTTCCCTTCCATGTGGCTGCTTGTCTGTCTTTCAGTGGTGGCTGAGCTCCAAAGGCTAATGTCCTGAGACCCAAGTGGGAACTGTATAAACTTTATGACCTCATCCTGGAAGCTAGCCAACATCCCCTCCTCCACATTAACTCAATCAAAGCAGTTGCCAAGTATCACCCACTTTCTAGGAAAGGAGAAATTCTTGATGAGCAAGTACCAAGTTCTGCCAGAGTTCCTGGGGTTAGAAATGCCAGTGCAGCCATCTGGGGAATGTATAACCTGCCGCAATCAGCCCTTGCCATTCTGTTGTCGTCTCTGCCACCTCTCTGCTGTGCAGCAGGGAAAATGAGCCAGATCTTCTTGGTTGCCACAGCTGAATATGGGAACTGCAAATTCTCCTCTACTCCAAAACCACATGCATTGTGAGGACTGTCTGTCGTTACATGAGAAGCAAAATAATATTAGTAGTATAGCATATGCTTTCTCATGCCTAGCAGAGTCATGGTTTTAAAATTTATTTCCCTGTGTTTTGTAAAATAAGGCAAATTGACACATCCCAAGGAGAGTGAAAGCCTACTTCTCTTTGGTCTGTTCTAGGAAACTGGTGAGTTTGTACTTTGTTTTTGTTGCTAAGCTTACTCTTCAAATACAACAAGAAATGCAGGGTCAGGAATGAAATTCATGAAAATGAAGGCTTTGCAATGGAGCTTCCAGTAGTCCTCTGAAATGCACACCAATGTCTTCCTTATCTGCCAGCCCCACTTTCTACAAGGCTGTTTGAGCTTAATGTGATGTTTGAGAGTCAACTGTGTTTCTTATATTATTTATTTATCAGAGTTTGAGTCAACTCATTCATTTGTATTCCTGATCGCCTTGGTTCCAAGTGGGGCTTGTGTGCATAAACCATTATTAATGGGCGACTAATCACCAGGTATCTATTGATCACCCATAATGCTGTGTTTAGAGGATTGCCAGAAAACCTACAATTAATGGAGAGCACTAGATTCAAAACTCCTTTTATTATATGGTATAAATTGTTAGCATAAAACAAAGCATAAATTACGTCTGTTTCTAATTTTAAAGAAACATTATTATTATACATCTTCATTTCTTTGAGCATACTTGAGCTTTTTCCTCCTTGAGGAACTTAAGATCTTTATTCAAAAGAGGTCTTGAAAATAAAACTATTGTGGTAATGACATGTAAAAACAAAACAAAAAAGCTAAATAATTTTTTTTTAAAAAATGGACTTTTTAACCATCCTTTAAATTGTGAAAAACCAGCTTTTATTCATGATCACATAAATTAGTCGGTGAATTTTTTTAACATTTAAAAATACTGTTAGAGTTTCAGAAAAAGACTTCTACACAGGTTAGTTTATTGCATTAAAATTTCCTAGTTGTTTCTTGGTATATAAAAGTATAAATGGAGAAAACATGTCAAAAGGGATGTGATTATTTGAGTATTAGAGGAAGGTTGAGGGTAAGAGCTAATCATTTATGGAATTTTTTGGACCACGTTGAATTCTGCTGAAATGTTACATTTCGGGGCCAGCACTGTGGCACAGCAGGTTAACGCCCTGGCCTGAAGCGCCCGCATCCCATATGGGCGCCAGTTCAAGACCCGGCTATTCTGCTTCCAATCCGGCTCTCTTCTATGGCCCAGGAAAACAGTAGAGGATGGCCCAAGTCCTTGGGCCCCTGCACCCACATAGGAGACCCGAAGGAGGCTCCTTGCTCCTGGCTTTGGATCAGCGCAGCTCCAGCCATTGCGGCCATCTGGGGAGTGAACCATCGGATGGAAGACCTCTCTCTCTCTGCCTCTCCTCTCTCTAACTCTGACTTTCAAATAAATAAATTAAAAAAGTTACATTTCTTTATTGGTTCCAAATTGCATAACACTTGTCAGCTTTTCTATGTCTGTTATGTTTAAGTTATATTCGTTGCATTTTTAAAATTTTTCATTATGTAAGTAATGCATGCTGGAGTCTGTTTCATAGGGCCAGCATCATATCTGCATAGTGTTAGCCATCGTGTGGATGTATAGCCGCTAACGCTCCTGTGTCCCAAATTTGCCAGCATTTGCTCTGGGAAGATCAAAGATACTGCAACAGGACAATGAGATTTTCTGCAAAGAACTGTTTAAATACTTTGGCTC
The DNA here is from genome assembly GCF_033115175.1 of Lepus europaeus. Classification (NCBI taxonomy): domain Eukaryota; kingdom Metazoa; phylum Chordata; class Mammalia; order Lagomorpha; family Leporidae; genus Lepus; species Lepus europaeus. The sequence goes on from NC_084838.1 coordinate 72,581,115, forward strand.
CTGGAATGTCAGTGATTGATTCTTTTGAGTAAGACAGATTCTGCTCCAAGCAAAATTTCCATATCCCAATTTCATTGATTTCCACACCAACTGCACCATGTCCCCGGTCTGTCGACTCCGTCATCGTCTCGACTACGTTTCCACAAAGGCAAAGCATCCCTTCAGCCCACTGTGGCTTTCAGAGAAGCACGCACGAGCTTCTTAAAGAGTTTCCACCTTTGTTCTTGCTGAAACACAGCTCTGTAGGTCACCGTTGGCCTTGCCTTTCCTCCAGAGCTAGTGCTGAGCTTTTCTGGACCTCAGCACCAGGAACTCCCTGATATTGGGTGACGTTCTCCCGTCAGCCCTCACTTCGGAGACACCTGTGTCCTCCCGGGGCAGATGGCTCCAAGGACACTCGCCTGCCACCCTCCCCTGACATTGGCTGCAGACCTCTGCCCACACCCACCCTGGCTTGCAGTTCAATGGAATTTTAACAAGTATTGCGCCCAATTTTTTTTTTTCTTTTGGCACTGAAGACAAACACAAGACAGTTATTTTAAGATAAGACAATATTTTGTTCTTCAGAAATTTGTTAAAGATTTGACATTTTAGCAGCACTTCTCCCCTAAGTACAGGGCCCTGACAGCAAGATAAGTACCCCATAGCCTGCCTCTGCCCTCCAGCCAACAGCCTCAGGGGAAGCCAGGCAGCGAGTGCCTGAGTGTGTGTGTGCTTGTGATGTGGGAAAGCTTAGGTAGATAATTGGAGTTCATGAGCTGGAAGCCACATCCTCTTTGCTCTGTGTTACCATGTTCATCTACCTGTCAATCAGGGGACCCTCCCCAGGAAGTAGATCCTCCCTCCCAGACATGGGGTGGTACCACACAAATACTTCCATTTTATTAAGCTCATAAAAAAAGCCAGGAGGACCGGAAGCACTCCCTCTCCTCCTTGTCCTAGACTCAGGATGAGCAGAGCAGGATATGATATTCCTTTCTTTGGCCCCATTCTCCCTTAGTAAGGCAAGAGTCTGGACAATTATATAGGCCCCAGCCCAGCCCATAACACTTGGGACTCATCAGAAAAGTTCATGGAAGTGTGGGCTATAAGAAAGCTATATCAAAGTTCCAAAGGTTTTTGCACCAAAACAAGCTGACCTCTGAATTCCATCTTTCCACATTTGGAGGTATCCCTGTTTTTCCTGTCATACACTTGGGAGGAACAGTTGCTAATGTCCCCAGTTTAGGTCATTACAGAGTTCTGTAGTCAAGAGAGGCAGCCTGGCTGTCCCTCAGCTGAACTCCAGGAACTCCTTACAAAATGTTGCTCTCTGAGTTCCACAACCCAATGATGCTGACTCATCAGCCAAGCATGAGGCCAGGAAATCTATATTCTTCCCCAGTTCTCCTTCTGAGTCTGGCTATCAGCCAATGTGGGAACAACTGAACTAGAACAGTTGCTAACCCTTAAAAGAATTTTTCTGGTGCAAGATGGCCTGCCTTGACAGAAGTTTTTACGGCTTAGGACAGAGTGCTGTTGTGTGTGATTCCTGTCCTTGTTATGCTCACCAATGGGGATGCTCGCCTGCACTAACTGCCTTATCTATTGAGTTACCTTATACTAGAAACCACAGCTTTGTTTTGGAAAATAGGAAAGAAATCCCAGTTCTTAAATCTCATGAGGATTTCCTTCTTCAGTTTTGTCTTTTCGTTGAAATATATCTTACATGTAAATATGTAATAATGGGATTATTACTATTATTATTTGGTCAGAATTTTTCTTTTGGATCTCCTAGGCCCCTCATACTGAAACACACAGAATAAATGAACAACTACAAACAATTCATTGTGATTAACAGTAAAGAATGAGACGTACCTCATGGAAGTGGGGATTGTTGTACAAAGATATTAAAAAATAAGGTTTCCACAGGTAGAGGAGTAAATTCTCTGTCAAGGAAACTGAGCAAACAAAGGCACAAATGCTTGAACTTGAACTTGAACTTGCAAGGCACTTTTAAGAATGGGTGAGCCGGTCGATGTAGCCAGGATGTGGTATATTTGGGTGAAATTCATGACTGGAAATATCCAGTCCTTGGTGAAGACAAAGACTTCTTTCTCAGTTCTCTGCCAGTCATCTGGAGTGGCTTTTTGAAGAAATGTCTTGGCCTGGATTCTGAGGCTACATCTGGCTCTGGAGTTGTTTTAGGCCTACAGATCAGCCTAAGGGGGTATCAGTGTATGTACTAGCTGTCCCTAATTCACACGACATGCTTCTTCTTTATTTACTCTTGATATTTCTGTTGTCTTTCACATCTTCTCTTCACTTGGTAGACGTGTTCAGTGTCTGTGATATCTTGGGTTACAACCTAAAACCCATGAATGATTCATGAAATGTTGGTCCTTTGACTATGACCTTTTGCCCTTGGCCGTCATTTTAAGGTACTCTGGTGGGACTGTGCTGGAAATTACTGAAGTGGTGAAAAGCAGGTGAAAGACAACCCATTGTTTGCATCTGAGTTCTGAATCATTGATCAGGTCAAAGGGGGACATATTAACCATTAACGGGACTCGGTACATTTATGGATTCCATCCAGAAGCTGATGGAGCACAGACGTGTTATTCACCAGGGAAAAAAGCTAAAACAGAAATGAGACTGTGCTTCAGTTCTTACCTGCAAAGCTCACACTGATTATCAAAGCACCCACTTTACTATATATAATTGGGTCTAGTGATTTTTCAATTTAACGGTTTCAGAAATCTAAATACTTGAAATCCATTTTGAAAATGCATTTTGAGAGCAAGCATTGTGGCACAGCAGCTAAGCTACCCTGTGGGACTCCTGCATCCCATATCAGAGAGCCTGGTTTGAAGTCCTAGCTCTGCTTCCCATCCAGCTTCCTGCTAACGGGCCCCCAAGAAGGCGGCAGGTAATGGCTCAAGCGCTTGCATGCTTGCCACTCATGGAGGAGGCCCAGTTAAGTATCAGCTCTTGGCTTCTACCTGGTCCAGCCTCAGCTGTTGGGGGCATTTTGGGAGTGAATCACAAGACAGAAAACCTCTCTCTCTCTTTCTCTCTCCCCCTACCTCCCTCCTTTCCTTCCTGCCTCCCTCCCTAATTCCTCAGTCATTCTGTCTTTCAAATAAATAATACTAACTAAATGAAATTTTTTTAAAAAATCCCATTTTATCTCCTTTTATGTAGCTTATGTGATGCCTCCTCTTGTTCCCACTGTGTTCCAGTTATATCTAGAAATACCACATGGACAAAATATGTAAGCTTTTCATGAATACTATTTTGAAGATATTAGCATATTTTTAAATTTAAGGCTTTTTTGGGCTACATTTTAGCATTCTGAAACCAGGATGTGTGCCTTGACGATGGATGGCTCCCACTAACATTGCAAAAATGAAGAATTGAGAATATTGTCTGGACAAACAAGGCAGAAAAGAGAATTCCTCCCCTTCTACTTCATTCTGAATGTGGTTCTGTGTATGTCTGATTACTGAGAGTTAGAGATGATTTTCAGAAACATCTAAAGAAGCATGAAAAACCCTGCCCTAACAGGTGCCTTAAAAATCACTCTATCTCCAATATTTGAAAGTTATTTTATAAGCTGATAAGGTCAATTAGCTTTGATTAGTGATTAAGTTAAAAACCTTAGACTCTTAGAGTATTAAATTTCAGGAGAATTTTGAAGACTGTTCAGCCTAGTCAAAGCTTTGCATGAGGAACTTTGTTCTGTATGAACCTTCCTCTGACTTTAGGTCTAGCATTCTGTGTGGTAATTCTCCTAGATACTTCCTGCCCATTACTTTTAACTTTGAAATAACAGTATTTCAGCCAACTTAAGTTGTTTGGTTGCCACAGCTGGGTCAGCTGCTTAATCTTCAACAAAGTGTAAAAGATATTTAGGGGTCAGATGGACTGCAGTACTTACCTTAGTTAAACCGCCTCTTAGCTCTGTGAATGGAATGGCCAAGTTACTCAACATTTCTGAGCCTTATTCAATTGCTCAAGTCACTCAAAAAATGATTGGTATAAACTATGTTTAGACTTGAGCATCTAGAATGTGCCAGCTCAACCGCGGGTGCTGCGCACACTTGTCTAAACAAAACAGGTGCAGAGAATGAGTCACCATTTAGAAAACACAGGATGGATTCTGTGTTACAGGTAACCTTGGTTTGGGGATAGCTAAGCCTTTTGGAGAGATGATGCTAAAGCTGAGATATGAGGAAAGACTAGGACCAGACAGGCAGTAAAGGCAATAGGAGTGCTTCTACTTTCTCTTCTGTAAAATGGGCTGTAGCTACCTTGTTGGGCTATATTAACAGAGGCAATAAATGTCACTCGCCAGGACTAGGCCTGACAGTTCAGTGTGGGACTAGGAAACATGTATTGAGTAGACACCACACTAGGCAATGCATTAAAAAACGAGTAGGGCGGTGTCTCCATCCTCCTGAGTCTTGGAGGCAGACCTGTGGCTGCAGTAGCTGGCTGTGCCATCTGTGTCTTTGCTCCTGTTCCACTGTATGGTAATCGTGTGCTCACGCTCTCAAGACAGCACCTAGGGACATCAGGAGTGCTTCCTTCCTGCACCCCTCAGTTCCGTGTGCTGTGGACCTTCATTTCTCATCGTATCTCCCATGGCAGGTGCAGTGGCTGTCCCACCGTATCCTTTCTCACTTTTTTTTTTCCCCTTTTCTACGTATACCTGCCTAATTTCAATGGTGAGCATATTTGTCTGACAGTTTTCTGGGGGCTACCACAACCCATACAGCTTACACAAGAAGGAAGAAGGCTGGGAGAGTGGGTTTATTAAGCCCCACCCCCAACAGTGTTTGTTAATGGGTGGTGGTCTCTGGCCCCTTAGGACAGTTGTGGAGGGCACTTCAAAAAGTTTGTAGAAAAATGGAATTAAAACAACAGCTTTGTTTGGTGCAAAAATATTTTTTAAATGCGTGCATAGCTTTTTTATAATATGTGGCTCCCAGAATCTCCCCAGTAGTATTTAATCTTCATCCCTGGGTCTGTGCACACCAGAACAGCCACCTAGCATCAAGGCTCTGTCCTGAATGTTGCTACCTGTGAGGAACCTGTCTCCCAGGACGGGAACTGAAAATGTCAGATACACCAGCACTCATAGCTGTGCTTGCAGCCATAGTTAGGCATAGTATCTACACTTGGCTGGACAGACCCACCACCCTACTCTCTAAATTGGAAGTTAATGTCATGCAGAGATGGGGAATGCTCAGAACTGGTTCTGTGGACAGACGGTGACAAAGACAATGATTTGGATGACAGCTTCCAGAATCTAGTGTGGGTAGTGTCTGTGGTACAACTCAAGACATTGAGCATGACAATGATTGTGGCTTCACCCAAAGAGTTCTCATTTGAGATTTCCTCCCATATGTATTTATTTTCATCTATTTGAAAGGTAGATAAACAGGAGAGAGATATCTTCCATCCACTGGTTCATCCCCTGAATGACCACAACAGGTGGGTCTAGGCCAGGCCAAGACCAAGAGTCTGGAACTCCATCTGGGTCCCCTATGTGGGTGGCAGGGGCCCAGACTTTCGTGCCATCATTTGCTGCCTCGCAGGATGCATTAGCAGGAAACTGGATCAGAAACCAGAGGAGCCTGAAATCGAACAGGTCTATAGGATGCAGGCATCGCAAGAGGCAGCTTAGCCACTATGCCTCAGTGTACACCCCTGCTTTTGGATTTGATCACGGCTCCTTCCCTATCATCTCAGCCTTCCTTGGCCTTCTAGGAGATTCTTTGAGCTCCTCAGTATCTTTTGTGATAAATCCTTTTCCTGCCCAAATACCAAGGTTGATATCTGTGGCTTGTAACTAAGATTGCATTTGTGTGCTTCAGGATCCAGGCCTCCAGGCCTTTAGACAGAAGAGATTCACTGCAGGGAGTTGTTGAAAAGGGCAATGGAAAAGCTGAGAAAGTGACAAGGAGATTAGTAACAGCTGGAAGACGCTGTCCATCTAAGGCAGAAAGTGAAACAAGGGTGTTATCGGAACCTATTGTTCAAGGAAGATTTAGAACCCTAGTAGGAGCTGACCTGTAGAGTTGTAAGCAATGTGAAGCCCTAGGGGAATACAGAGCAGAACAGGCGAGGCGCCAGAAACAGATGAAGGCCACAGGTAGTTGACATGTACCTGTAATAGGAGCGCAGATGTTTTTGGCTTAGTAAATTAATACGGTAATGAGAGAGAGGACTGGAACCACCACCCTGTGCTAGGCCAGTGCTTAAAAAATAGAAGAATAAGAGAGTTCTCCCTTCAGAGAAGTCAGAGACAAGGGAGGAAAACAGGCAAGGATGGTGTCCTAGAAGCCACAGCTCAGAGGCAATAAAATCTACCAGACTGCTAACTGGATTGCCACCAACTAGACCTCTGAATTATTCATTGAGTCTAGACAGGAGAATTAGAGCGCTTATACATGCGCTTTGGGTATCATAGCTTCTAATCCAGGCTTTTCCCTGGGTAACTTGGGTTATTAAATGAGGATAACTGTGCTTGCCAACTTTAGTTGGGCAAGGTGAGAAGCAGTGACTAGAGAAGACTTTTAAATACTTGGCAAAAGAGAGCAATGTGTTGCAGCAGGCATCTCAATTGATAAACTAGAGATACGCACATTCCCTCTTGGAGTGTGAGTTTATGGACTCTCCTACATGACTGACATGAGAAATTGGAATATGTTAGGTTTGTTAGTGACAGCACTGGCTTACCATGTAAGAGAAAACAAAGCTCTGCATTGGAAGTTTACAAAAAGGAGTGTGGCACAAAGAAAAGAACATAGATTTTTTTCTTTCTTCATTTATTTTTACCTTTTAAATTATGCATTAATTCATTTTTAATTGATAAACAAAAATACATATTTATGGTATACAACATGATATTTTGAAATATGCATAACTTGTAGAATATGCAAGTCAAGCTTATTAACATATACATTACTTCTCATTCTTATTTTTTGCGGTGTGAACACTTAATGTCTACTCTCATAGCAAATTTTGAGTGTACAATACATTGCCATGAACTGTAGTCACCATGTTGTACAATGCATCTCTTGAACTTGCTCTTCTTGTCTAACTATAATTTTGTATGCTTTGGTCAGGCTCTCTTAAAATGCTTTCTTGGCCGGCGCCGTGGCTTAACAGGCTAATCCTCTGCCTTGTGGCGCCAGCACACCGGGTTCTAGTCCCGGTTGGGGCACTGGATTCTATCCTGGTTACCCCTCTTCCAGGCCAGCTCTCTGCTATGGCCCGGGAAGGCAGTGGAGGATGGCCCCAAGTGCTTGGGCCCTTGCACCCGCATGGGAGACCAGGAGAAGCACCTGGCTCCTGGCTTCGGATCAGCGAGATGCGCCGGCCATGGCGGCCATTGGAGGGTGAACCAACGGCAAAAAGGAAGACCTCTCTCTGTCTCTCTCTCTCTCTCTCACTATCCACTCTGGCTGTCCAAAAAAAAAAAAAAAAATGCTTTCTTACCCCCTAGCTGCTGGGAATGCCTATTTTATCCTCTGCTTCTGTGATTTTGACTTCTTCAAGTCCTATGTATAAGTGAGATCATGTATTTATCTTTCTGTGCCTGGCTTACTTTATTGAAAAAAATGACCTCCAGATGTATTTGTGTTGTCAAAAATGGCACAATTCCTCTTGTTTTTAAAAGGCTGCGTGGTATCCCATTGCATATACATGCCACATTTTCTTTATCCATTCATATGTTGACAGATACTTAGGTTGATTCCAAGCTTTGGCTGTTGTAAATACTGCTGCAGTGTTTGCGGGAGTGCAAACATCAGACAGACCATAGATTTAACATTCAGAAGAACCTCCATTTAATCTCAGCTCTGCTACTCATTAGCTGTGTGATTTCAGACATGTCATAAACTAGTTTAAATTTCTTCATGCTTAAAATGAGTATCATAGGAATTCTTTGCTTAGCATTATGAGAAATTTTAGCATGGTCTGGTCATAGTGTGCATCCCAGCCTGGAATGGGCATATCATGAATATTTGTTCTGTCTCCCTTATTTTTTCTATAGCTCTAACCTGAGGGGAAAATGTGAGGAAGTCCATTGAAACACTCTAGAAAACTGGCTGGAGAAGTAGTTTTATAGAGAAAAGTCTAAAGGAATTAATCCACCAAATTCAGTGTTCTTGATCATTGTTCAAGGCACCAAAATCCACAGGAATTAGAAATCCAAGACCAATGGCTGGCGCCGCGGCTCAATAGGCTAATCCTCCGCCTGCGGTGCTGGCACCCTGGGTTCTAGCCCCGGTTGGGGCGCCGGATTCTATCCCGGTTGCTCCTCTTCCAATCCAGCTCTCTGCTGTGACCTGGGAGTGCAGTGGAGGATGGCCCAAGTGCTTGGGCCCTGCACCCACATGGGAGACCAGGAGAAGCACCTGGCTCCTGGCTTCGGATCAGTGTGGTGCGCTGGCCACAGTGGCCATTGGGGGGTGAACCAATGGAAAAGGAAGACCTTTCTCTCTGTCTGTGTCTCTCTCACTGTCCACTCTGCCTGTCAAAAAAAAAAACAAAAACAAAAACAAACAAACAAACAAAAAACACAAGACCATTGACTCAGAATTCCAGATGTTAGAAAAGCGATTCACCTGCATTGATCTTGCTCCTTACAGAATCCTCACTTCCTGTCACGGCTGTAAAACGTCCACCTGCTCGTATTTTGTGTGGGGTTTGATTGGTGGTGTCTTGGTGTTTCTGTGACAAAAGCAGTGAGGTCCTGGAACTGTATCACGTGACTTCTTGACCCAGCTGGAAACAGGATCACCTCAAGGCCTGCCACAAAGGAGCTGGGCCCGTGCTGGCAGGCCACAAGGAGAGTGACCAGGTTACAGAACAAAACAGGAGATGCAAGGTCTCTCCTGGGGCAGCTGGAACAGCTGTCTGCAGCTCAGCTGTTGAAGTTGCAGCTCCTGCACTGGAATCCACACACACGCATGCTTCCCAGGCACGTGATCTCCTCCAGGCTGGCCACTTGGCTGCTCTTTCTCAGCCTTTCAAGATAGTGCGAGTGCTGAGTACCTCCAGGGTCCTCCCTGGGGCGCAGACATACCCAGCGTGGGGTACAAAAGTACCACAGACACCCAGATGTTCACAGCCATCCAGATGTTCACAGCTTGGCTTGGCTTAGTCATAGCACTTGGAGTTCTGGCATAAGCCTTATTGCCAAGTGGGCTTCTTGTCATCCTTTCAATTGTTCCTTGCCAGAATCCTTTCTTATCCATTTAATCTCAAAGCACAACAAGAATATTTACCCCTTTTTTATTTATCATTTACATGTAAATCACCTGCCTGTACATGTCAGTTTTCATATTGTGCCTTTCTGTTTTAGAAAATATCATTCCAAATCAAAACTTCCTCTGTTCTTTTAAAAGGGTGGTTGTAGGGGCCAGCGTTGTGGCATAAGGGGTTAAGCCACAGCCGGCAATGCCAGCATCCCATATGGGCACTGGTTCAAGACCCAGCTACTCCACTTCCAATCTAGCTCCCTGCTAATGAGCCTAGGAAAGCAGTAGAAGAGGAAACAACTCCTTGGGTACTGCACCCATGTGGGAGACCCAAATGAAGCTACTGGCTCCTGGCTTTGGGCTGACCCAGCCCTCATCATTACAGCCATTTGAGAAGTGAACCAGCAGATAGAAGATCTCTCTCTCTCCTTTTCTCTCTGTAACTCTGCTGTTCAAATAAATACATAATATTTTTAAAGATTTATTTATTTATTTGGAAGTCAGAGTTACAGAGAGAGAAGGAGAGGCAGAAAGAGAGAGATCTTCCATCTGCTTGTTCATTCCCCAGTTGGCTGCAATGGCTGGGGCTATGCGGAACCGAAGCCAGGAACCAGGAGCTTCTTCTGGGTCTCCCATGTGGGTTCAGGGGCCCAAGGACTTGGGCCATCTTCTACTGCTATGCCAGGCCATAGCAGAGAGCTGGATCAGAAGTGGAGCAGCTGGGACTTGAACCAGCGCCCATATGGGATGCCAGCAAGGCAGGTGGTGGCTTTACCCACTACGTCACAACACCAGTCCTGTAAATATATAATTTTTAAAGGGTGGTTGTAGCATCAAGTCAATCTTAACTCATATCCTCAGATCTAGTTTGTAAAGATAAAAAAAAAAGTTTCCCCTATCTCATAATTAGGCTGCTCCTCTTTACCAGGTGGGAAGAGAATCTTCCAGATGTTAAGGAGAACAGTTGATCCCTTCCTGGGAATTTCACTGAGCCATGCCCACTCCACGGTGGGCAGTTCAGCCAGCTCCAACCTTCAGGCCTTTCTTGGAAGCTGCTATGTGGAATTACTGTAGCAGCACCTGGCTCTCCTGCCGTGTTTCCCTCCCTCCCTCCCTTCCTTCTTTCCTTCCTTCCTTCCCTCCTTTCTTCCTCCCCTCCTCCCCTCCTCCCTCCCCTTCTCCCCTTTTCCCTTCCTCCCTTCCTCCCTCCCTTCCTTCCTTCCTTCTATATTTGATAACTACATATTCATAATTAACCAAGTCCTATTCTTTCAGGACTATTTCCAACATATGTAACCATTCATTCTCATTTAATCCCAGTTTTTAAGCAGAATTCTTCCTCTATGCAGTTCCTACCATGGTAGATAAAGATGTCTCTACTCCATGCTTTTCTCCTTCCTTTAACTTTCCAGTCTGTTATAATTGTCAGTATTTGCCTTACTGTGACAATGGAAATGTTTACTGCTAAGCCAAGGGCCATACCATCATGATGCTTATTTGTGCAATTATTATGTTTCCTAGCGCTGATAATTTGCTCATTAAAATATTATTTAGCTTTCACTGTACTTGTTGTTAAGTCTTCCCTGACCTCAAATAGGCAGTAATGGCCGAAGCAAAGTTGCACATTCAACAGTAATGTGTTTAATTGAAATGATAACTGTATGAGGTAGGTATTTACGATCCGTATGGTGTAGGCGGGAAGCAGGAGGCAAACAGGTTAATTGGCTCACACAAGGTCCTAAGTGGGAAGGCCCAGGCCAGAACCTGAGCAGTCTGCGCTGGCATTCCTAGTCCCATGCGCAAGCAATACAGTCTTAATACATAGCTTTCTACAAGAGCAACTCCACCTGCTGATCCCATCGGCTGAGTTCTGTTTGTGGATCCCTGGAATGTTTTCATCCCTTACTTGAGTCTGGACTGCTTGTTATCTAAGCTTTTGAACATTTGACACCTCAAGACTGGTTTTCATTGCTGTCCCAGGAATTTCTTCCATCTTCCTGGTTTTGTTTTTGTTGTTGTTCCTTGTTTTGTTTTCTGATCATCATTCTATTGGTTTCCTGGTTATCTTTCTTCTTTCTTGGTTTGGCTCCTTGCTTTCTGTAGGTGAAGCCCCATCTTTTAGAAGGGTTCCTGAGAAAAGAACTTAAATTCAAGCAAATGTTTGTACTAGTGATCAATAGCACCGGCGTGGGTGCTCTCTACCATTCATATTTTTTGATTATATGTGTCACAGTCTTTGGGTGTCCATGTTCTAAAAGTTAAGTTAAAAAAACAATGCTAGGATATTCTGTACACTTATGACTGGTTGACTGTGAGATGCATTGGCCCAGTAATTGGGTAATGAGTTGGCTGTATATGGGACCTTTTGTCTCCTCTCTTGAAACTTGTAATTTCTTCTTGGTGCACTAAAATATACTTTGGTGGTGGTCTTTTTTATTGTACCAAATGCGCAGGAAGCTTTTCAGTCTGGAGCCTTAGTTCTTCAGGCCAGAAAATGTTCCTGTCATCTTTCTCTTGAGATTTATTTTCTTGATCTAATTGTAGGATGTTGGGCCTCTAGCATTAGCCTTTAGTTTCATCTGTTTTATATTATTTTAAAAAGATTTTGAAGTGTTTCTTTAACTTTATTTCCTAAATATTCCACATACACACAAGCACACACATATATACAAACATATACAAGGGCTTTTCAAAAAGTCTGTGGATTTCTCAGGGCTGGTGCTGTGGGGTGGTAGGCTAGGCCTCTGCCTGTGGCGTCAGCGTCTGATATGGGTGCTGGTTTGTGTCCTGGCTGCTTCTCTTCTGATCCAGCTCTCTGCTGTGGCCTGGGAAAGCAGTGGAAGGTGGCACAAGTGCTACCCACATGGGAGACCTAGAGGAAGCTCCTGGCTCCTGGCTGCTGACTCCAGATTGGCCTAGCTCTTTCTGTGCAACCATTTGGAGAGTGAACCAGCAGATGGAAGACCTTTCTCTCTGTCTCTCTCTTTCTCTGTCTGTAACTCTACCTCTCACAAATAAATTTTTTAAAAAAAAGTTCGTGAAAAGTGAATATTATGAAAAACTATCTATGTGTGGATTTGAAAAATTATTTGTATCACAGTAAACATTTTAATAACATTTTCCACAAACTTTTCCAAATCCTGTCATATCACTTTAACTACCATATTTAGCTTTCTTAGAACACTTTCTATTTCTAATAACAATCTGCCTATTTTGACCTTGTTTTAAGGATAGCTATGTTATCTTTCTAAAATCATTAAATAGAGTTTAAGATTTTCTGTTTTTAATGTATCTCTATTTCTTTTGAGTTTTCTTTCTTTTGCCTTGTTGTCTTTATATTTTTTTTTAAGATTTATTTATTTATTTGAAAGTGTTACAGAGAGTGATAAAGACGGAGAAAGATCTTCCATCCGCTGGTTCACTCCCCAAATGACCACAACGGCCACAGTTGAGCTGATCCGAAGCCAGGAGCCAGCAGCTTCTTCCAGGTCTCCCACATGGGTGCAGGGGCCCAAGGACTTAGGCCATCCTCTGCTGCTTCCCTAGGTGCTTTAGCAGGAAACTGGATTGGAAGTGAGGCAGCCTGGACTCAAACTGGCGGCCATACAAGATGCTGTCGTTGCAGGCCAGGGCTTTAACCTGCTGCAACACAGTGCCGGCCCCAGTCTTTGTCTTTTATGCTAGAGGATTTCTTCAAATGTCATGTAATCTTTGGCTGCCTGTTCATATTCTAAAAGTTAGGAAGTTTTGTGTAGTTGTGACTTGACTAGGTGATTATGATATATATTATAGAATAAATGAGTAATGAATTGGCTTTTTAATTGGGGAATTTATAAATATCAGTACCTACTGATCTTTTCTCAAGAACGTGAAGTACTTATTTGCATATAATTTTATATACAGTTTTAAGAATAGTAAGTTAATTTATATCATAGCATCATAAATAACATAAAATTCAGTGTTATTCAGGTTCCTAAAGCTTTCTGCTATTTCTACACTTGGGCTCTACCTCTCTGTTAGCATTGGCTGCTCTCTTCTTGCCCTGCTACTAAATTCTTATCTTCACTACAGAGTTGCTTAGTTCGTAATGACCCGTGTCCCCAGAGCTCTTTTTCTACTGCTAATCAACTTTGTCAATTATTTTCTTAGATGAAGACACTTCTATCAAAAAGAAAAATTAATGTTCAGGGTTTAGTTTATGCTGTACACTCAAACATCAGCTGTTGAGTTAAAAACTCTAATAGATATGTGATAGTAACTGATTAGCCTAACTTCTGGACTGGTGCCAATTCACATGTAATTCTTATTTCCTGATGATGTGCAAGTATTGCATGGAGATCCATTCCACTCATTAAGGTACTTACATTTATCTTTAATTATATCAATATATTTGTTTCAGTGATTCTGCTGAAACCAAATGTTGTTTATCATCTGGTGAGTGTGCTTGAGATATTCTACCTTGTAGAGCAATCACATAAAAAAAATCCTGCCTATTAAATTCCAGTTTAACACTATAGACTCATTGTTAGTAAGGCTCCTCCCTAAGCATATTTTTTAAGATTTATTTATCTGAGCGGTGAAGTTACAGAGACAGTGAAAGACAGAAAGAAAAGTCTTTCATCCGCTGGTTAACTCCCCAAATGGCCACAACAGCTAGAGTTGAGCCGATCCCATGCCAGGTGCCAGGAGCTTCTTCTGCTTCTCCCATGTGGGTGCAGGGGCCCAAGCACTTGGACCATCTTCTACTGCTTTCCCAGGCCACAGCAGAGCTGGATCGGAAGAGGAGCAGCCGGGACTAGAACCGGCGCTCAAACGTGATGCCAGTGCTGCAGGTAGAGGATTAACCTACAGTGCCACAGTGCCGGCCCTGAGACAGAGTCATCTTAACTGCTGTCTTAACTGCTGGGCTAAACACCCACTCCTTCCATTTTTTAAAATTTATTTATTTAAATATTTTTTTTAAAAAAATGCTTCGGGTCATCAAGTAGGTTTAGAATTGCTTTTATTCCTTTGCACTAAGTACACATATGCTTATGCACATATACTCACACATAGTAATCTCAAAGCTTTAGTGACATTAAACTTAGCCCTTATCCCCACCCTACCCTCCACTTTGAAAAGAATTGGAGAGTTTGAAGTTATAACTAAGGATAATTTCCAAAGTTGTAGTGTTGGTTTGTTTATTTTTGCAATAATCTCTAGAGGTTCTTTGCTAAATTCTGACAGAGGTTGGTGCCCTCCCCCCACCAAAAATAATAATTACAACAAGGAGTTAATACAAGTGTGTCTGACCCCACAGCTCTATCTCCGTAATCACCAATGACTAGGGTTAGAGGATGTTATTCTATACCCATAAAATCCTATGTGTTTGTGTGATGACATGAGTGAATGACCCCATCTTTGCAAAGCATTTGGCAAGGTAAGGCTTTCCATCTTACCCAATATTCTCATATCAAATACAAAAAGATACCTTAATTTGCCAATACCACAAATTCAGCCTACTTTGCCTCTGTGGATGTCTGTTCTCAGATTAATGATAGTTTATTTAATTAGCGTAATAGAACTGTTTCTACATTAAAGTCATACTCTATATAATTTATAATAGCCATGCTTTTTGAGTTAATAACACCATTTCTAAGAATTTATCCAAAATGACCTTAATACACACAAAAGCCCTTTATACTCAAAGAATTACACTCCAGCATTATATACGTATAGGTGAAAGTCTGGAAACCCTCAGAAAGGATGGAGAGCAGTGGGATTTGACAGCATTGTTCCAGACACATGTAGTAATGCATTTGCTTTTTGTCTTGAACTTCTTACATGAATACTTTGCTTTTCCAGTTTCATTAGAGGATGCTGTTATAACAATGTCATATCCATATGATGGAAATAGACCAGTATAAAAATTATGCTTTGAACATAATTAATAATTAATAAAAGAAGAAATAAAAATGAATCATATCCACATAAGGAAATATGTAACCTTATTAGTAATAAAATAATAGCATTTTGTTTACTGCTACCAGATAAACACATAGTTTTATTTTTCTTTTTCCTTTTTTTTTTTAAAGATTCATTTATTTGGAAGGTAGAGTTACAGAGAGAGAGACGGAGAGAAAGAGAGAGATCTTCCATTCCATTTGGGCTTATTCCCCAAATGGCCACAACAAATGGCCATAATGGTCCCAGCTGTGCCAATCCGAAGCCAGGAGCCAGAAGCTTCTTCCAGGTCTCCTACACAGGTGCAGGGGCCCATGCACTTGGGCCATTTTCCACTGCTTTCCCAGGTGCTTCAGCAGGATGCTGGATCACAAGTGGAGCAACTGGGACATGAACCAGCACCCATAAATGTGCCAGTGCAGCAGACAATAGCTTAACCCACTGTGCCATGGCACTGGCCCCACAGTTTTCTTTTCTAATGATTAATAATACCCATCATTGGTGAAGTTATTCCAAAATGACACTACTTTGCTGTTGGTAGCATTAAATAGTCTAAACTTGCTAGACCCAAAAAGACAAATATCATTTTTTTTTATTTGTGGTTGCTAATATTTATAGTCCAAAAAAAAAAAAAACACCTGAATGTATATGAGTGAAATTTATGACTTATGATTTGCTTATCATTTGTAGCCCTTGTTTATTTTCCTGTGCAACAGTGGTCTTTCTACTTGTTGAACACTGTAATCAAACATTAAGCCTCTAATTATAAACTAAACCAAAAGTATGTTATCACAAAATTAAAAGAAAAAAAGGAGATGGGGAGAGAGGGAGGGAATTATCATTGTGGTCTTAGAATTGTATCTGTGGGTACCTACACTGTGGCACAGCAGGTTAAAACCCAGGCCTGCAGCAGTGGCATCCCATATGGATGCCAGTTCGAGTCTCACCTGCTCTACTTCTGGTCCAGATCCATGCTAATGCAACTGGGAAAGCAGCGGAGGATGGCTCAAGTGCTTGGTCCCCTGCACCCATGTGGGAGACCCAGAAGAAGTTCCTGGTTTCTGGCTTTGGATTGGCTTAGCTCCAGCTACTGTGGCCATTTGGGGAGTGAATAGAAATTATTTCAATAAAATGTGCTGTACAATGGTATACAGTTAGGAAAGATATTTATAATGCATAAGTAATAATAATTGTAAGTTAGCATGCAAAAAAATAGTTTTGTTAAATTATAGATAAAAATATATTAGAAAATGTCAAGAAAGATATGTACTGAGAAATTTTAATGATTATCTCTGAATGTTAGGAATTTTTATTTTCTTTGTTTTTTGTATATTTTCTCTAAATTTGGGATGAAATTTTAATATTTTAGTAAAAACACTTATAAATTTACATTCATAAAGATTTTAAACAGTATGAAATAATGCCAATCATGACAAAGGATGAACTTGCCTTATGATGAAAACTATGTATAAACATGTACATTAGAAGAAGGGAGGGAGGATGGGAGACAGGAAGGAATAACAGTGTTTTTTTTTTTTTTATTTTGAGCAGTGGAAACTGGGGTAAATGTTTTCTACTTTTATGAATTTTCATACTTTCTAACACAATGTACTTCAAAAAGTTTGTTGAAAATGAAATTAAAAATAAGTTTTTACTGGTACAAAAAATCTTGAAATTGCACATAGTGTTTTTATAATATACATTTTCCATGAACTTTTTGAAGACTCCTCCTATAGTACCAATTTTATTTTTAAAATATAAATTAAGCTAATAAAGTAATTCACATCTTTCTATTTTATTGTATTCATCTCTCTGTGCTATCAGATATCCATACTGAGTCCTAACCCCAAGTAAGCCATCACTTTGGGTAAATTCACATAAAACATTGCTACTCAACGTACGATTCTAGCCAGTGAAAACAAAAGTTTCCCAGAATCCTCTCTGACTGCAGCAGGGAGCTGGGTGGGATTAGACCTTGCTTGTCTCCACGCTGCCTTCCATCTGGGTCTCCAGAGGAGGTGGAGAGCTGCTCTGAGCTCTTGGCACCACTTTGCAGACCTCTGTTGTAGTGCGTTTGCTTTTTGGCTTGAATTCCTTACACATATGCTTTACCTTTCCGCTTCAAGCAGAGGCTTCCTTGCCTGCACTAGTCTGGATGTCAGCAGGTGGCTTGCTGGCCCCAGAAGCTTTCTACATGATTTACTGTGTGTGGTTTCTGCACATCAAAATTTGGCATGCACCCACACACACACATACCTCTGTGGCCCCCCTTCCTGCTGCATTCTCTGTATTCCATTAGAAGCTGCCAGATTCTTGGCTGGGATATTGGGCCAAAGCCAGGCTTTCTTCAAAGAATTGCCTAGTTTGCATTTCCTAAGATACCATATCCCATTCTGCCTTCCACATAGACCATGTGCCCCAGTTTCCAGCCTCCAATATCTCCTCCTCCTTCCCTGACTCCACATAGCCCCCTGATGAGTTGCTCTCGTCATACCAAGGCCCAACAATTTTCTGTGTCTCTCATCAGATTGGGGATAAAATACGGATTCCTTAGCAAAAGAAGTCCTTCCTGATGGACCTCATCGTCTACACATGTCCTGCCTCCCTCCATTGTTCTAACATAAGGTTGCCAGACTTGGTCACATGCTGCTCTTCCACATGCTGTTCCCTCTGCCTCCTCCGCTTGGTCCTCTGACCAATACCTCCTCATCCTTCAAAAGTCAATCTGAGCATCACCTCCACTGGGAAGCCTGCCCTGACTCTACCTTCCTTCACTGTTCCCCTACTGAGCCCTGGGGCTCTTGCATATAATCCCTGTGGACATCAAATAGTATTTCATTGGCTCCAGGGTCCTTCTGAGCAGTGACTGGGTCTTTCTGTGGTTTCATTCCAGGGCATATTATGGTAAATCACAACCCCCCCAAAAATGTAGATAGCGTTTCTACTCAAAGGTATGATTCCAAACATTTGTTAGATATGAACAAGAATATTCACAGTAGTTTTATTTGTATTAGGCTCCAGCTGGAAATAACCTATTTCTCTAGAATGTAGAATTCTCTAGAATTTAAAATAAATCATGAGATTTCAAATACGTAAATCCTATGCAACAATGAGAAGGAATAAGTGACAACTATATGCAACAAAGTGGATGACAAACATGATACTAATGGAAAGAAGCCAGACACGAGAGAGTCAGAGGTAAATAATACCATTCATATAAGGTCAAAGCCAGGCGAAAGTCATCTGTTAGAAATTGTGATATAACTTAACCTTGAAGTTTCAGAGTCAGTGATAGGATATAACTGGGACCCAAGTAATGTTCTCATTCTTGACCAGGGTTCTGGATACACAAACATGTTCACATTGTGAAAATTCATCCAGCTGTATGAGAATGATTTGAAAGTTTTTGAGAAGTAAAATTAAAAGTCTATATTGGTGGGGCCAGCACTGTGGTGTAGCAGATAAAGCTGCTGCTTGCAGTGCCGGCATCCCAGGTGGGACCGGTTCGAGTCCCAGCTGCTCCACTCCTGATCCAGCTCTCTTCTATGGCCTGGGAAGGCAGTAGAGGATGGCCTAAGTCCTTGGGCCCCTATACCCATGAGAGAGACCTGAAGAAGCTCCTGGCTGCTGGCTTTGGATTGGCGCAGCCCCAGTCGTTGTGACCATCTGGGGAGTGAACCAGTGGATGAAAGACCTCTCTCTCTTTCTTTCTCTCTCTTCCCCCACCCCTGCCTCTCTGTAACTCTGCCTTTCAAATAAAATAAGTAAATCTTTAAAAAAATTCTATGTTGGTGCAAAATTTTAAAAAATTATTTATTTATTTGAAAGGTAGAGTATCAGAGACAGAGGTCTTCCATCTGCTGCTTCACTTTCCAAATGCAAGCAAAAGGCTGGGTAGGGCCAGGCAAAAGCCAGGAACACATGAATGAGTCCTGGTCCCTGACATGTATGGGAGCGATCCAACTAGTTGAGCCATCACCTGCTGCCTCCCAGGGTGCACTGTAGCTGGAGGCTAGAGAAGGTGGACTCAGAAGCAGAGCTGGAACTCAAAGCCAGACATTCCAATATGCAATATAGGTATCCTTGGCCGGTGCCCTGGCTCAATAGGCTAATCCTCCGCCTGCAGTGCAGGCACACCAGGCTCTAGTCCCGGTTGGGGTGCCGGATTCTGTCCCGGTTGCCCATCTTCCAGTCCAGCTCTCTGATGTGGTCCAGGAGTGCAGTGGAGGATGGCCCAAGTGCTTGGACCCTGCACCCGCATGGGAGACCAGGAGAAGCACCTGGCTCCTGCCTTTGGATCAGCACGGTGTGCTGGCCGCGGTGGCCACTGGGGGGTGAACCAATGGAAAAGGAAGACCTTTCTCTTGTCTCTCTCTCTCTCACTGTCTACTCTGCCTGTCAAAAAAAAAGGGGGGGTATCTTTCACTGCTGTATCAAATGCCCACCCCCTCACCCCGAAATTTTGAAATCCATATATTTCAGGGAGCTTCAAAAAGTTAGTGGAAAATGGGTAAGGTGAAAACAGTATGTATGGGCTTCAAAAATTTTTGCACCAAAAGGAACTTTTAGTTCTATTTTCCATGACCATTTTGAAGCACCTTTGTATATTTAGGATTTGTAGACAGATCTATATCTTATAAATCAGTAATAATTTTGATTTACAAAAATACCCCTTGTGAAACATGTTTATTGGTGTTTATGACAGTAGCAGAAATAGAGAGTGTAAGTTTGACCCAAATGGGTTGCTGGATTGACTGATGCTCTTTCCCCCATTCAGAATGGTGTCAAGTGACAAGCATGAAAACTTTTTAGAGTTTAGCATTTGCTTTAAGAAATGTGATGCTAAGTCATGTCGGCAGGGGCTCTTTGAATGTTTTGACTTTGCAACTTGACTTTTGGAAGCTCAAACGAATATGAATAAGTTGGGGATTAAATAAATAAATTAGAATTGGAATTTTACTCTTTGCTTATTATCTTCATCCTTTAGCTTTTAAGGCTTCACCAATGGGCATAAGTTTATTGATCCACACACATCAATCAAATCTTCCATGGGCATTATTGATGCACACTTGCCCACTTCCACTTCAAATTGGTTTTTCTTCCTCTTGCTACAAGGGTTGTGATTAATTATCTGAGTGAATATCTTTGAGCTGGTGGGAGTTTTTTCCTTTCAAATTATATGAGGCCTAGAAAATACCAGACTATGGGACCATTTTTAGAAAAAAAAAAATTATGCTCTCTTCTTTAACCTAAAAAAGCAGTTGGGGAATCCTTGCTTAGAAAAAGCTTCACCCATTTTGGCTGCTACTTTCTGTGTGGAGCCAGTCCAGCCATGGCTGCAGGAACCCGGTGGAATTCTGTCTTTCCATAATAAAGAGCTGTTGGTGCCTGCACAGATGGGGATCTGCTGCCACCTTCTCATTTCCCATTTCCTGCACTTTGCTCAGCACTCAATGATCCAAAATAGAATCACGGTTCTTTGAGCTCGCATGTCGGAATTTAGTGGGAGGATGGACAGGGTAGCTCCCTATAATTACTGCCAGCTGAGGTGGTTTTTCTATTGATTAGGAGGTAGACAAAGGGTGCAGAAGAGTGCTCAGAGCTCATGCAGAGAACATCCTTGGCTTCTCGTGGAGAGGACGGTGGGGAAGGCCTGTCCTGCAGCCAGACACTCCTTCCCACTGGGTGAGCAGTGAGGGAAGAGAGGATAAGCAACTTTTGCCTGACCTCAGTTCACTCGCTCCCTTCACGAACCCTCTGCTTTCGTGCGCTTATGTCCTGGTAGGCTCTCCTCTCCGTCTGCCTTCATTAAACTCCCACGAGGATCAGTCTCCATGTTCCTCTCTGCCTACTTGAATATGTCCATCTTTGAAGGTACGCCCCATGTCTTACTCCTCTGAGGAGCCTGGCTGGAGCTGGAAGCGATCTCTCCCTTGTCTGAATATTAGAGTCCCTGATGCCTGTATATTCTTCTGGTGGTGCCCACATACAAAGATAACTCATAGTAATAATAGCTAAGGAGATCATTGGTGTTAACTGAGTACTTACTATGTGTCAGGTACTATTCTTAGACTTAACATACATTAAGTCAGAATCCTGCAGTGATAACGTGAGGTCAGTTGTATTGTTATTCCCATTTCCCAGATGAAGCTCCTGTGGCCCATCACGATATCATAGCTCCTTACTCAGATTAAAAGCTCCACGTACTGTCTCTTTGATTTGTTGATCTGTGTCTTTCACAGCACAAGGCCCGGGGCCTTTGTAATTGCTCAACAAATACTTATCTGCTTAACTATGTGTGGAAAGGAACTTGAGACCATGAAAACAGAATTTGAAAAACATTTCTGATATGCTGCCTTTCCACTTCTGTCAACGCATGAGACTGTGCAGTGGAGTGGGTGGGACTGATAAAAACCTCAACAACGACAAGAAGAATCCTTAGTTGGTATGCTAGACATTGTAGTAAGTGATATATGTTCATTAACTCTCCTAATCACAGTCTTTTTCCCCAAAATGGATCAGAGAGAGGTTGTAAAATGCTAAAAATTGGATCAAATAGGTGAAAGCATTATAGAAAAAGGAATACAAAAGTAGTAAGTCAGATCATATCCTGGGTTCGGTTAGTACCCAGGAATGCATGCCCTAAGTATCCTCCTTTGATAGCCCTCAAAAAATTTAACGATAAGCTTCCTCGTGTTTATGATGAAAATGAACACACGATCAGTGATAGGATGAAGACAAACCAGCTATTCAGATGAAGCCCACATAAATGTTGCATCAAACTATTTCTTGTTACAATTCTCAGTGTAGGCCAATATGGCAGGCCACGAGTTGTAGTTATGCAGTTGACTTTGGTTTAGTTTATTCTAAGGGGTGGATGGATTGT
Source organism: Lepus europaeus (assembly GCF_033115175.1). Classification (NCBI taxonomy): domain Eukaryota; kingdom Metazoa; phylum Chordata; class Mammalia; order Lagomorpha; family Leporidae; genus Lepus; species Lepus europaeus. The sequence goes on from NC_084838.1 coordinate 72,603,198, forward strand.
ACACATTTCAGGAAATTCTCCAGCGCTGCTATGTTTTCTGCTCCTGACAACCATCCTTCCACCCTTTACTAAAAGATGCCTGGGTATACAACACCCATTACCATCCTAGAGAATTAATGGGCCCAGGAATACTTTTGGAAAATCCAGTCCCATGGGCAACATGGAACTGTAAAAATTGAATTTTCAGCTGGGAAAAGGAAATCCCAAATCCTTTGTGTTATTTATGGTCCCTTTCACAACTGACCTCAACCTACTTTGCCAGACCTAATTTATTGCCCCCTTTAGCATCTTCATGCTTCATTCAATTCAAACTATATAGAGTTCCAGGAATACACTCAGTGTGTTCACTCACTGAGACCTCATCGGTGCCTGCTAGCATTTTCCACCCTCCCTCCCTCTCCCAAGGCTTCTCTGCCTAGGGGGTCATGAAGGATGTCAGCTCTCCTGTGAACCCTCTCTGATGCCTCCTAATGATCTTACCCTGCAGGGGTGGGGAACTTTTTTTACCACCCAGGGCCATTTGGATATTTATAACCTGGTTCACTGGCCATACAAGTTACCAACTTAAAAATTAGCCTTTGTGGAGTTACTGAATTTTGAGTCCTGCCTGCAGTTGTGTTCCAAACGATTTTTTGCGGGCTTCATGTGGCTCACAGGCCACACAGTCTCCACCCCTGCTTTACTGGGTTCCCATAGCACCTTGCCTTGTGATCCCCTTCTGCTAGCTTCTCTGACTTTTTTTTTTTTTTTTTTTGGTGAAACTATGAGGTCCTCCAGGATGGAATGTATCTTGTTTATCTTTAGATCCCAGCATTGGGGACATTTCCTGACCTGGATTTATTTCACCAAATATTTATCTAGTGATTTCTACACTGACAACGCAAGCTGAGACAATTCCCATCCTGTGGTGGTAAGTAGGAAAGCACGTGCAACCCCACAGGTGACCTAAATATGTTTGCACTGCTCTCTGAAGCTGCCCAGTGTCATGTCGATGGGTTGCTCAGTGTAGCTCAGTATAGAAAGGGTGACCCAGTAAAGAGGTTGAACTGCAAATCCATTCCATTGAACTTTTTCTCTCTTTTAACTCAGTATTTCCCAGATTTGAAATGCTACAGAGGAAGCTGTACTTGTATATTGCCATTTATTTTCAGCATCTTTTCTTGTTTGCATAGCATCTGTCGTGCCAAAGAACTTTGAAAAATTATATTTGGCATGTGGATCGATATCTTTATCCACCAACAATATATACAGCCTTTACAAGTAAAACAGAGAAGCCATCCCAGGAGACCTTGCTAATACTACAATAGAGCTAAGAGGAGGGTGAGAAATAAAGAAGCTACCTGCTCTTCTTTAATGTCCTAACATGAACTAAATTACCAGATTTCATTGCCATTGCATGGACCTATTTAGGTGGAAGCCACAATAAGAACTATAAAAATGTGATCCAGTTTCTAGACTTCTAGAGCTTTTAATCAGCCGTACATGACAACAAGTCATATTATTGACATTCACAGCCACATTAGCACTACAAAACGTTTCTATAACTGGAGTTCCAAAAACGTGTTGTGGGGTGGAAGCAATGGAGTGCAGAATTTAGAAATAGTTTTTGAAAGCTTGCTTTGCAGCAAAGTGTTTATGATTACACGTTAACCAGCCCAACCAAATTCATGTCTTGTGAGGAAAGGGAGATGGGTCTTGAGTAAGGACTACTATTACTTTACAAAACATCTGATACAAGGGATGCCTCTGCACTATTTTTGTGCAAAGAATGTGGGCCACTTCTACAGGCCAAAAGGGTTCAAGAATTCTGAGGACTTAAGGACCTCAAATTCCTCCACTAGATGTTCTCATCCTATATGCAGTATCTTTCTTCCTATCAATGCCCCGAGTATGAGAGTTAGTGGAACTTCAAATGAAGCCTGCTCTGTAACTGGACTCTCCTGCTTGGGTCCTGGGCCTGATTTTCAGGCCTGTTGCCTGCAGTGGTCAAGGGTCTAAGTGCTAGCAGAGAGTCCCTTTGGTTTGTATGTTATAACTCAGGGGTAGGTTAGGTTGAGCCTGCCAACTCCATAACCTGTATAATTGCCACTGATGCCAGATCTCTCCAGTGTTGGTGAGTTTGTGAATGCCATTATACTGTCCACATGGCCACAAGTGCAATTCTTGGTAGTTATCACATTGCAGTTTATCAAAGGGATATCATTAATCCACTTCTGCTTTGAACATAGCAATGTTCTTTTCTGCTTTGTTAAATATCCATCCAGAAGCATCTGAAACTTCTTATAATTAAAATAATTTCATTTCAAAATCAAGACAAATTACTAAGGAATAGAAGCCAGACTCCTAGATATATTGTCAATAAACTTGTGTTTTACAAAATAAATAATAAATTTAGTGATAAAGAAATTCCCAACAATTTTTAGTGATAAAGTCGAATAAATTCTTGAACCACTACTCTTATTAAAATAGATGTTCTGCCTTTGCCTTCCTTTTAGTGGTTTTTATTTTTTTAAGAATGGTCTTCTCTTTTAATTTGCTTCCATTTTGCCTCTCAGTTTTATTATATTAGAGCTTTTTTTGCAAATATTCTTACAGATAAAGGTAACTGGTAGAAAAAAATACAATCTATGTGTAGCATTACTACAAGTATAAGTGTCAGAAAAAAATAACTTTTGCATTCTTTTCCATCTTTTCCCTCACTCTCTGTTCTTAAAATAGAACAGGTTTGAGATTTCCATCAGAAGACCTGAATTCCATGCTCAGGCTTGTCATATATTGCCTCTCTGTGTCTCAACGATTACTCTCTGAGACCCAGTTTTCTCACATCTTAGATGGGATATAAGCAGAATCCGTGAAGATATTTCAGAAAGTGTGTGGAAATGGAATTAAAAGCTAAATGTGTTTTGGTGCAAAAAAAAAATTTTAAATCCATGCATTGTTTTTTCATGATATACATTTCCATGAACTTTTTGAAGACTCTGGGTACACTTGAACTCTTCCTGACACTCTCTGCTTGTGCTTCTGTAGTTACAGCATGTTTGGTTCCTACAGGATGCCAAGTGTTTCCTTTGCTGTGATGCTATGCTTGCTTTTCCTCTGCCTAAAATTCTCTCCAGCTACTCTTCACATGGCTGGTTTCTAACCTTTCGAGTCTCTGCTTCAACGTGACTTCACTTAAGCCCTACAAAATCCTACCTTCATTTTCTGTCTACAACAGATTCCCTCCTAAACCTCACTGTCCCTGCGCATTATTTCCTTTGTAATACATATAACAACTGTAATTATTTAGTGTATATATAAGGGCTGCACATCCAGATTGAATGAGGCCTTTCAAAATGCAATGTTAGTTTCAGAGCATGGTGCAAAATAGACTCAATAACTATTTGTTTTATTATTTTTTTAATTTATTTTTATTTTATTATTATTATCTATTTATTTATTTGACAGATAGAATTAGACAGGGAGACAGAGAGAAAAGGTCTTTCTTCCATTGGTTCACCCACTCAGTGGCTGCTACAGCCAGCGCGCTGCGCCGATCAGAAGCCAGGAGCCAGGTGCTTCCTTCTGGTCTCCCATTCGGGTGCAGGAGCCCAAGCACTTAGGCCATCCTTCTATTTGTTTTAACAAACCTTTGAATTTACTTCATTGAGCTCAAGTGCATTAATGATATGGTATATGTGAAAAACCTTTCAATGGTCTTCTTACCAGTACAGAATTCTAGATGCAAATAATGTTTTGTGATATTCAAAAGTGTTCCCTGTCAATGATTTGATGCTACAGCAAAAATAGTATCTTAGGAACTTTGTGTATTAATTACATCTGTAATTCTTGGGAGACTTCCTTGAAATGTGCCAGTTACTTTAGTAAATGAATTACATGTAAAATGTGAGTTGTGAAAGAGCGATATGTTTTAGGGTCCTAAGTGTGTAAATGATTATACATAAAGTGAGAACTAGCTTTCCCATTTGCCCATCAGCCAAATTGTTTAAATTCCTTTGATGCTGTAGTTAGAAAGGCAGGATAGGACCTAAATAAATACACCTCTGAAAGGCCACTCACAAAATTACCATCAGCTTTGAGCTCTGCCTTAATTGAGCCCTGGATATGCGTGAGAATGAGCTACTTGCCCCTGTCATTTGATTTGTATCCATAATCAGGAAAATGGGCGGTGTCAAGTTCAGGTGCAGATTGACATTCTGCAGACTGCTGAAGGGAGTGCATCATGACCTTTCACAGCCATAAACCGCCACCTTAAAGTTCATTTTCTTCTCAGCCTCCTGGAACATCCATTCAAGAAGCTTGTTGGGAAGGCTCAGGTTCTGAATCTCAAAGTGATACCCAAAACATGTAGCTATTACGCATAGAATTGGCAGATGGGGGAATTAATCAAGCAGTAGCTTCTAAAAAGAAAAATTTGGCTCCCATCTTTTAAACATGAGGTAAAGGAAACTTAGGTTGAAAACCTTCTCCAGAAGCAAAATCTTTTGTGTCTACAGTTCTTTCACTAGTTTAATGATAACGTGTCCTGGAGTCATCATGGCAAGCTCAGAATGGGAACGTCAGTCAATAAAGCTCTTGAAATTGTTGGGATCAATTACAAGCCCATTTCCATGGGAGTGTGCTGGCTCTCACAGACACAGAGGCTGCCTCTGGCATGTGATTGAACTGTTTTCCCAGACCGCATCCCTCTCGATCCCTCCAAAGGAATCTGAGAAGCAGGCTACAGCTCCAGGACTCAGCATTTGGCTGGAGACCCCAGAGTTTCATCACTTTCCATTCCACACGGGGCCCAGATAGAAATGAACACTCTTAGCTGTTACACTTTGAGCAACTGCAGTGTGCCAGGTTCTATTTCATATGTTATCTCATCTCATTCAGCTCTCTCTAAAACACCCTGTGATTTTTTTAAAATCGAAAGTTGCTGACAAGGAAACTGAAACAAATCACCAACGGGCACAGGCACTAAGTGGCAGAGGATGGATACAAACCCATCTCAGACAGGCTATAAGGCTCCTAGTGGTCTGTCCATTACACAATGTGCTTTCTGCTTGAAGGTTATGAATTGTCAATAGGAATATATTCTTCCTATTAATGCTAAGGCCAAGTGCTCTCCAGGGGACCTCCACAGAATGTTCCCTATTTTTGAATCTAAATTCAGCTCCTCACAGGGTTTCCATTCAGGGACTCCCAGCAGTGCTGGTTGACATTTGCAGCAGAGGTAGCAGCCTTCTGGGTCCTGCTGAGTCAGTGTTGCTGGGCAGCGGCTGAAATTTGCCCCACTGGAGGCTACAAGCTGGAGCGTTCTGGAACAGGGACTCTCGTCAGTAGTCGTTGGTGCTTGTCACCTAATCTGCCTTCTTATAATCTATTTATTATTTGATAGGTAGAGTTACAGACAGAGAGAAGGAGAGACAGAGAAAGGTCTTTCATCTGCTGGTTCACTCCCCAGTTGGTCATAAGAAGCCAGGTGCTTCCTCCAGGTCTCCCATGTGGGTGCAGGGCCCAAGCACTTGGGCCATCTTCTGCTGCTTTCCCAGGCCACAGCAGAGAGCTGGATTGGAAGTGGAGCAGCTGGGACACAAACCAGGCAGCTCAGCCTGACAGGACAAAGCACCAGCCCCCTGGTGCCTTCATGACATCCCTTGCCAACTCTCCTATCAAGGCAATAAGCCCCTGGCAGCAAGTAACCCTTCTGATCACCAGCGAGCAAGTGGCTTTTCCATCTCCGGTAGCTTTGGCTACCAACAGGTAAGTGTGAGTGAAGCTCTCTAGAGGAAATGATTGCAGTTTCTGTGCAGATTTCTGCTCAATGCCATAACTTTGGCTGCCTCCATAGCTTTGTTTTATTTTGCCTGGCTTAGAAGTACCCAGCCTTTTCTCAATCCCCAGGGGGGATTATGTCTGTAAAATGGTGCTGTCTTATCTGTGGCACCATCTATGCCCTGGACGTCACCTCGGGCTCTGGCCCTCATCACCACCTTGCACACTAGGCTTCTATCCTAAGCCCCATGGCCCAACCACCGGTGTCAGCTCCACCTCCACCCTAATGGGATTCACTACTCCAGCTTCCCTGCCTGTCCCCCCCACCCCAAACATATAATAGGACCTGCTCCCTGTACATGTGCACGTCCTCTTCCTTCCCCACCCCTTCTCTCCCACCTGCCGGGTTTCCCCTGTCAATAAACCTTTTCCCTTACTCCAGTGTTTGATGTGTTTTGTGGTGGCCTTACATACGTGTCATGACTCAGATCCAGGCTCTGCCATCAACCTTGCTCTCCCTTTGGGGATCTGAGCTCCTCTGGGGTCCTGGATTTCTGCCAGTCACAAAACACACCCTGGAACTCCTTCCATGCCACTGAACGCTCCGTGATCTCCATCCACACATAGGCTTCTCAAATCCTGAAGTAAGATGCAGACGGGGAATTCTCTCATGGCAAACTTTATCATGGGTTGTGATTCCACTCTGCTTTGTCTCAGAGACCTGGTACCAGGCACCACAACCTCCCACGGGCTACACGCCTTCCATGGGCTTTTTGCCTTCCTGTGGACCTTTTGCCTTCCCACGAGCGCTACATCTCCCATGGCTCTACGCCTCCCACAGCCTCTAGGCCTCAGGCTCCAGTGAGTGTGTGGGTGATGACCCCCAGTTTCTGTCCCCATACCCTCCTAGTTGGACAGCTATGATCTTGGGGGCACCGAATATCCACGAGTCCAACTCTATGGGTCGCCATGGGAACTTCTCCATCCCACATTCCACCAACCCTCCTCTGGACAACCTGGACAACCAGTCCACGTTTGACTATTGATCTTTATCAGTTGTGTGAGTATTTGGGAAAGTGGAAAAAATTCCTATGTCTAAGCTTTCTCCTCTATCAGCTCTAAAGTTTCTCCAGCTCAAGTTCTCTTAACTTCCAAAGCTCTCGTTAAAAAGCCAAAACCCCTTTCTTCTATGTTCGCCACTCTGGCTTACTGTCTCGGTTCACTGTACCTCCTGCCGGGGAATTCCAACCTTATCTCAGAACCAGGCCTTGTCCAAAGTCTACTCCCCCTGTCTAATCTATGATCCTCTCTAACACCTCCTCCTGGAGAAGCAAGGCAAGTTTGGGAATGGGACCATCCCCATCTCCGTGCCATCACCCTCTGGCCCTCATCCTCCAACTGGTCTTTGCCCCTCCCTTCCCTGTTCCAGTTTTACCATATGAATAGCAAGGGAGTGTTGATTCCATCCTTCAGAGCTCCCTGTTTGTTGCAAAACAAATTAGGTACCCCACCCTTTGGATGGTTCTTTTGATTTATCTTGAGCAAGCCAGACATGATAATCAAGTCTTTTGATGGGTTTTGTCCCCGCCTTCTAACTGAATGTCAAGCTGATGTCTCCAGGTCTCCTCAGTCCCCTGGTCTCATTAGTGAGCATTTCCTAGATATTTCGTTGTTAGTTTTGAATTAACAACCAAAGCTAAAACTGCCTCTCTCGTCCTAAACCTCCCTCCTAACCTAACCACCCTGGCATCTCTCCTGCCCTGTACCAAGAGGGCCATAAAGCCCTCTACCCAGCAGTGTTCACATCACCCTGGGAGATATCTCTCCCAACCTATGTGAAAGAATGATCAAGACTACTGGCCCTTCAAACTAGCAGGCCTACCGAGTTAATTGCTATTTCCAGACATATCTCCTTTTCCCTAACTGCCCCTTACTCTGTCACCTATCAGATTCTCCTCCTTAAAAATCTCTCTAACCAGAGGGGTGTCCATCTACTCTGATGGATGCTCTCCCCATTAACCCTAATGTAATGGTGAACAATCTCCAGTGGACCCTTGTCCCTGGACATTGGCCCCTGTCCACAGTCACCTTAAGGACCTGTCTGGCAGCTGCCTGAACTTTTGTTGCAGAGGCAGTCCCAAATGGGTGACAGTTGACTAGGACATCATTGGCCTAAGGTGTTCTTTGGGGAAAAAAAAATGACTCAAAATCAATTAAAATCTAAAGAGATGTATTTGATAAGTTGCAATTTCATGCATGAAAATTTGGTTCAACTATTGCTGGACACTGAGTTTAAAGGAATTTCTCTTTCAAATATAGGAAGATCACTGCCTTTAAAAATTTTTTAACTTAACAAACCTGTTTTACAATTTGTTTTAGCAAGTTTTTAGTTAAAGCACTGTTGATGAACCCACCTATAAATACTAATACACAAATACTAGCCACACATTAAACTTCAGATTTATTCTCTTTGTATTTATGTTTGTTTCCTTTGCCTAATCAGTTAAATTTCTTCTACAGATAAATATAGAGATAGGAATCCAAAATAGAAGAGTGAAGAGTTCTATAGAACTAATGCCCTACAAAACAAGTTAACTGATGAAAATTATTTTTTAAAAGCCAAAAACTATTTAAAGTCTTATAAGTTGCCTAAGGGCATACTGCAGATGAAGAAATATTTATTTAAGAAAATATGTATGATCAACTAATCATTGACAAGAGTACCAGGGATATACAACACAGAAAGAAAAGTCTTTTCAATAAAGACGTTGGGAAAATTGGATATCTGCATGCCAAAAATAATGAAATTGTACTTTTGTCTTATGCCATATACAAAAATTATTTCAAAATGAATTAAAGACTCAAATGTAAGGTATGAAACTGTAAAAATCATAGAAGAAAATATAGAGAAAATTTCATTGACATTGGCCTTGAAAGAGATTTTTTTGGACAGCATACTAAAAGCACAGGTGAGGCCAGCACCATGGCTCACTAGTCCCGGTCGGGGCGCCTCTTCCAGTCCAGTTGCTCCTCTTCCAGTCCAGCTCTCTGCTGTGGCCCAGGAGTGCAGTGGAGGATGGCCCAGTCCTTGGGCCCTGCAGCCGCATGGGAGACCAGGAGGAAGCATCTGGCTCCTGGCTTCGCATTGGCGCAGCGTGCCAGCCGTAGCGGCCACTTAGGGGGTGAACCAATGGAAAAAGGAAGACCTTTCCCTCTGTCTCTCTCACTGTCTAACTCTGCCTGTCAACATAAATAAATAAATAAATAAATAAATAAATAAATAAATAAAAGAAAGCAAGCAAGCAAGCAAGCACAGGCAAAATAAGCAAAAATAGATAGGTAAGACTACCAAACTGAAACGTTTCTACCCAGCAAAGAAAATTACCAATATAAAAAGGCAGCCAATAGAATGGAGAAAGTATTTGCAAACCTTAATCTGATAATAGGTTAATATCCAAAATATATAGGGAACTTACACAACTCAATAGCAAAAATAAATACCTCATTTAAAAATGGGTAAACAGGGGCCAGCACTGTGGCACAGTAGGTTAATCCTCCGCCTATGGTGCTAGTTCTAGTCCTGGCTGCTCCTCTTTCCATCCACCTCTCTTCTTTGGCCTGGGAAAGCAGTAGATGGTCCAAGTGCTTGGGCTCCTGCACCCCCATGGGAGACTGGGAAGAAATAACTGGCTCCTGGCTTCAGACCAGCGCAGCTCCGGCCATTGCAGCCATCTGGGGAGTGAACCAACGGAAGACCTTTCTGTCTGTTTCTCCCTCTCACTGTCTGTAACTCTACCTCTCAAATAAAATAAATAAATAAAATAAAAATAAAAATGGGTAAAGGACCTGAAGATATAACTTTTCCAAATAAGATATGTAGCTGACCAACAGGTATATGAAAAATTGCTCAAAATCTCTAAACATCCAAGAAATGAAAATTCAAGCAGCAATAAGTTATAACCTCACATTTTAGAATGGCTACCATCAAAAAGAGGAAAGATAGCAAGTGTTGGGGTAGATGTGGCGAAATGGGAATTTTTATACATTGTGGGAGTGCAAATTGTTATAAAAATTGCTTGAAGGCTTCTCAAAAATTTAAAAGAACTACCATATATATAGCAATCCTGCTACTGACTAAATAACCAAAGTAAATTAAATCATATGTCAAAGAGCTGTCTGCATTCTTATATCCATTAAAGCACTGTTAATAGTAGCCAGGATGTGGAAAGCAGCCAAGTAAATGGATTTTTAAAACATGCTATATATAGAATGGGATGTGAATATAAAATGTAAAATATATCTATACATATAATGATGTTATATGTACATATCCATAATGGAATATTATTAACTCATAAAAAGCATATCTTGCCATCTGTGACAATGTGAATAAACCTGATAATAGAAACTGCCTCTAACTGTGTTATCAGTCTTAACAGATATTACAGCAACCATTATAACATATTTTTCACCAGACACCTTTTACTTAAGGAATACAAACTTTATACATTTCATAATTACAACTTAGGAACGTGGTGACTCTTAACACTGTACCCAACCTCCCACCTGCTCTCGCACTCCTCTTCCTCCTCCCTCTCCTATTCCCATTCAATTTTTTACTAGATCTATTTTCTTTTTTTTTTTTTTTGGACAGGCAGAGTGGACAGTGAGAGAGAGAGAGAGAGAGAGACAGGGAGAAAGGTCTTCCTTTACTGTTGGTTCACTCTCCAATGGCCGCTGCAGCCGGCGAACTGCGCTGACTAGATCTATTTTCAATTAAATTTATACACATATGATTAACTCAGTTAAGTAAGGAGTTCAACAAATACTGTGAAAAGAAAAACTTCTTCAACAGTGTAGACAAGGGCTGTTCAAAGTCATTGCTTCTCAAAGTGTCAATTTCACTTATGTAGATTGCCTTTTTGGTGCTCTATTAGTTATCATGGGTCAGGAAGAATGTATGAAATTTGTCCCTTTGGGACTGGCTTATTTCACTAAGAATCATGTTTTCTAGTCTCATTCATTTTCTTGTAAATGACCAGATTTGTTTTTTTTTTTTTACTGCTATGTAGTATTCCATAGTGTACATATCACATAATTGCTTCATCCAGTCTTCGGTTGAGAGGCATTTAGGTTGATTCCATGTCTTACCTATTGTGATTGAGCTGCAATAAACGTTGGGGTGTAGACAATGTTTTCATATGCTGATTTCATTTCCCTTGGGTAAATTCACAGGAGTGGGATGGCAGGGTCATATGGTAGGTCTATATTCAGATTTCTGAGATATCTCCAAACTGCCTTCCTCAGTGGCTTTACAGGTTTACATTCCCACCAACAGTCAATTAGGGTACCTTTTTCCCCACATCTCACCAGCATTTATTATTTGTTGATTTATGTATGAAAGCCATTCTAACTGGGGTGAGGTGAAACCTCATTGTGGTTTTGATTTGCATTTCCCTGATGGCTAGTGATCCTGTGCATTTTTCATGTGTCTGTTGAACATTTGGGTTTCCTCTTTTGAAAAATGTCCATTTAAGGCCGGTCCCACAGCTCACTTGGCTAATCCACCACCTGTGGCGCTAGCACCCTGGGTTCTAGTCCAGGTTGGGGTGCCGGATTCTGTCCTTGTTGCTCCTCTTCCAGTCCAGCTCTCTGCTGTGGGAGTGAACAAACGGAAAAGGAAGACCTTTCTCTCTGTCTCTCTCTCTCTTACTGTCTAACTCTGCCTGTCAAAAAAAAAGTCCATTTAAGTCCTTTGCCCATTTCTTAACTGGGTTGTTTCTTTTGTTGTTGTTGAGTTTCTTGATCTCTTTAAAGATTCTGGTTATTAATCTTTATCATTTGCATAGTTTGCAAGTAATTTCTCCCATTCTGTTGGTTCCCTCTTCACTTTGCTAAGTGTTTTTTTGCTGTGCAGAAGCTTCTCAATTGGTTGTATCCCATTTGTCAATTTTGGCTTTGATTGTCTCTGTCTCTGGGTTATTATCTAAGAACTCTTTGCCTGTGCCAATATCTTTCAGGGTTTTCCAGTATTCTGTAATAATTTGATGATATCAGGAAATAGACTTAGGTTTTTGATCCATTTTGAGGTGTGTGTGTGTGTGTGTGTAAGATGTAAGGTAGGGGTCTTGCTTCATACTTCTGTATGTGGAGACCCAGTTTTCCCCAGCACCATTTGCTGAAGACACTGTCCTTACTCCAAGGATTGATTTTAGCTCCATTGTCAAAGATAAGGTGGTTGAAGATGCATGGATAGATTTCTGGTGTTTCTATTCTCTTCCATTGGTCTATCTATCTGTTTTTGTAGTGGTACCATGCTGTTTTGATTATGAATGCCCTGTAGAATGTCTTTTTTAAAACTACAATTATATAGAGCAATAATTTCAGTCATGTATTTTGGGTTGCAATATGCATAAATATGAGATATATATATATATATATATATATATATACTTGTATAAAAACAATGATAACAGCACACAAGAGGAAAATAATAGAGGGTCTATATATGAATAATTTTATGAATTTTATTGGAATTAAGTTAGTATAAAACAATAATAGAGTCTGAAAACTTAAAATGTATAAATGCATGTGGTAAACTCAAAAGAAATTGCCAAGAAAATAGTTCAAAATATAAAGTGAAATGTTACACTAGAAAATATTTATTAATACAATGGAAAATAGACAAGAATGGGAAAAAGATATGAGACAATTAGTATGGGTTGAATTATGCCTCCCCCAAATTCATAACAGCATTCTAACTCTCATTACCTCAGACTATGACTAATTGGAAATAGGTCCTTTCAGTGGTAATCAAGGTAAAATGAGGTCGTTAGAGTGTCCCTAATCCATCATGACTAGTGTCCTTCTAAGAAGGGGCAGTTTTTGACACAGACAGGGATAGAAGGAAGGCAATGTAAAGAGACACAGGGAGATGGTTATCTGTGAACCAAGCAGAGAGGCCTGAATCAGAACCTTTCCTCACAGCTTTTAGAAATATGTGCTAACACCTTGCTCATGGCTCTCTAGCCTTCAGAACTGCGAGAAACAGATTTCAATTGTTTAAGCCATCCAGTTATTGGCACTTTGTTAGGGCATCCCAGTAAACTACTACAAATACAGAAAAAAAAAAGGCAGATGTTAATCTAACTGCATCAGTAATGCCAATATATGTGAATGCACTAAACATCTATCAAAAGGTAGATATCATCAGACTGAATAGAAAGATAATACTCAACTATATGCCACCTGTAGCAGACACATTTTAGATTGAAATATACAAGTTGAAACTGAAAGAATGGAGAATGATATCTTTTGCAAATAGCAAAAGCGACCATAGAAAGCTGGAATAAGTCATTAATATGAGACAAATTATGTTAAGTCAACAACAGGAGTCACTGTGCACTTACTCCCTATGTAGGATCTCTGTCCTTAATGTGTTGTACAATGTGATTTAATGCTATAACTAGTACTCAAACACTACTTTCCACTTTGTGTTTCTGTGTGGGTGCAAACTGTTGAAATCTTTACTTAATATATACTAATTGATCTTCTGTATATAAAGATAATTGAAAATGAAACTTGATGTGAATAGAATGGGAGAGGGAGGGGAAGATGGGAGGGTTGCGGGTGGGAGGGAAGTTGTGGGGGGGCGGAAGCCACTGTAATCCAACAGCTGTACTTTGGAAATTTATATTTATTAAATAAAAGTTTAAAAAAATGAGACAAATTAGACTTTAAAACAAAAAAAAATGCCATTAAAGATAAGGGAGGAATTTTATTATAATAACAGGGTCAGTCCATAGGAAACACTAACAGTTGTAAATATATGGGTACCTAAATACAGGTGCTAAACTATGTGAAGCAAAAACACAGAAATGAGGGCTGGCTCTGTGGCGTAGCAGGTTCAGTCTCAACCGGTGACACCGACATCCCATGTGGGCACCGATTTGGGTCCCTGCTGCTCTACTTCTGATCCAGTTCCCTGCTAAAGAACCTGTGAAAGCAGCGGAAGATGGTCCAAGTGTCTGGGCCCCTGCACACACGTGGGAGACCAAAAATAAGCTCCTGGCTCCTGGCGTCTGGCCCAGCCCTGGCCAATGCGGCCAATTGGGGAGTGAAAAAGCAGATAGAAGATTCTCTGCCTCTCTGTGTCTGTGTCTATGTCTCTCTCTCTCTCTCTGTCCCTCTCTCTCTCTGTTCCTGTCTCTCTCTGTCTCTCCTCTCTCTCTGTGACTTTGCCTTTGAAATAAATTTTAAAAAATTTAAAAACATTGACAGAAATAATGAAATAGACCCCTTAGCAACAATAGCTAAGATTTTAATACCCCAACTTCAATAATGGACAGAGCAACTAGGCAGAGGATGACAAATTGGGAAACTCACAGATATGTTGATATTGACTGACATGATCCTAAATAGGCAATAGATGAATGAAAAGTCCATGAGGAAGATTAAAAAATAAATTATGGAAATTAAGATCACAGAGCTTATGGGATGCAGTTAAAACAATGCTTAGAGAAAAATTTATAAACTCTAGTAAAAATGAAAATAAATTTCAAATCAATAGCTGAGTCTTACACTGTATAATATTGGAAGAAGAATTTACTAACTGTAAAACAGTCAGAAAGAAATAAATAAAAGAATAGAGATTAATGAAATAGAGAATAGAATATAATCGTAGCTGCTCTAATTCTGATCCAGCCCCATGCTAATATGCCTGGGAAAGCAGTGGAGGGTGGCCATGTGCTTGGGCCCTTGCACCCACCTGGGAGACTGGAGGAAGCTCCTGGCTCCTGGCTCTGGCCTGGCCCAGCCCCAGCCATGTGGCCATTTGTGGAGTGAACCAGCAGATGGAAGACCTCTCTCTGTCTCTCTCTCTCTCTCTGACTTTCAAATAAGTAAATAAATCTTAAAAAAAAAAAAGATTATATATCATGACCAACATATAAAAAAGGATTATATCCTACAACTTGGGATTTATCCCAAGAATGCAGCATCGGTTCAGGATCCAAAAACAAATTCATATCAAATACATATAAGTAAAACAAATCATAAACACATCATCATCTCAGTAGTTGCTAGAAAAACATTTGACAAAACATCTCTTCAAGATAATGTACTCAACTAACTTAGAATACAAAGGAACAGCCTCGATCTGTAAAAGGATTTCTGTGCAAAACCAAGATGTCACATTGTCTTTATTATTATATTTTTTACAGGCAGAGTTAGACAGTGAGAGAGAGAGAGAGAGAGAGAGAGAGAGAGAAAGGTACACTGTCTTTGAAGGGGACAATCTGAATGCCTTTCCCCTAAGATCAGGACTAAGGCAACGATGACTGTCTTCTCACTGTTTCTAGTCCACACTGTATTGAAGCTCTATTCAAGGCAGATAAATAAAAACAGGAACTAAAAGATATCAGATTGGAAACGATGAGGTAGAGCAATCTGTTTGCAGATGACATGATCATGAGTACAAAAAATCCAGGCCTGCGCCGCTGCTCATTAGGCTAATCCTCTGCCTGCAGCGCCGGCACACCGGGTTCTAGTCCCGGTCGGGGAGCCGGATTCTGTCCCGGTTGCCCCTCTTCCAGGCCAGCTCTCTGCTATGGCCAGGGAGTGCAGTGGAGGATGGCCCAAGTCCTTGGGCCCTGCACCCCATGGGAGACCAGGAGAAGCACCTGGCTCCTGGCTTCGGATCAGCGTGGTGCGCCAGCCGCAGTGGCCATTGGAGGGTGAACCAATGGAAAAGGAAGACCTTTCTCTCTGTCTCTCTTTCTCACTATCCACTCTGCCTGTCAAGAAAAAAAAAAAGAAAATCCAAAGGAATCTATTAAAAACCATTAGAATTAATAAACGAGTTTACCAGAGTTGCAGGGTATAAAATAAATTTGCAAAATCAACTGTATTTATATGTAACAGATTTGTTGAAATATAACTCAAATACTATACAATTTGGTTATTTAAAATGCAGATGTCAGTGATTTTTAATATCCTCACAGGGTTGTACAGCCATCATCATAACCAATTTTAGGTCATTTTCATTACATCAAAACCAAGCAAGCATGCAAACCTATGCCCATTTGTAGTCACTCCCCATGTTCCCCTTAGTATCCCAGCCCAAGACAACCTTGAAATTACTTTCCATCTCTGTATCTTTGCCTAGTCTGTAATTTCACATAAATGAAATCACACAATGTGACTGGCTTCTTGCATTTAGCATAGTATTTTTAAAGTCCATCTATGTATAGTATTCCATTCCTGTTTATGGCTGAATGGTGTTCTACTGTCTTTTATTCTATTTATTCACTGTATTTTATTCATTCACTCATCACTTGATGGACACTTAGGTTGTTAGCACTTTTTTGGCCATCATGAATGATACTGCTATGAACGTTCACGTACAAATTATTATGGAGATACATGTTTTCAATTTTCTTGCATGTATACCCAGGAATTGATGTAGGGTATCATGATAACTCTAGACTTAACAAATTTTCAAAGAAATTTCCAGACTATCTTCCAAAATTTATGTATCAATTTATAGTGCTGTCAGCAGTATATGTGTGTACTAATTCCATCAACACATTTTCAAAATGTCTTTTCAGGCTTAGCCATCCTACTGAGCGTGCAGTTGTATATTGCAGTTTTGTGCATTTGCCTCATGACTAATGATGTCACGTATCTCTTCGCATGCTTATAGATCCCTTGTGTATCTTCTTAGGAAGAATGTTCAAATCCTTAGCCCACTTTATACTTATGTCATTTGTCTTTTATTAATGAGTCGTTAAGAAGTTTTTGTCCCTTACACAATATAAGATTCGCAAACATTTTCTGCTATTCTATGGATTGTCTTTTAAGTTTCCTAATAGTGCTTGTGCACAAAAACTTGAAATCTAGTTTATCTGTTTTTGCTGCTGATGTTGCTCAGGTTTTTAGAGCTGAACCTAAGAAGCCATTGCTTAAGGGCTGCTGATATGGCACAACGGTCATGCTGCAGCCTGCAGCCTGCAGCGCTTCCATTCCTTATGAGCACCGGTTCAAGTCCCGGCTGCTCCACTTCTGATCCAGCTCCCTGCTAATGCACCTAGGAAAGCAGCGGGGCATGGCCCATGTCCCAGGCCCCTGCATCCTTGTGGGAGACTCAGAAAACGTTCCTGGCTCCTGGCTTAGGCCTGACTTGGCCTCAGAGTCATTGTGGCCATTTTGTGAGTGAATCGGCAGAGGGAAGATTTTCTCTCTCTCTCTCTTTCTTGCTCTGTAATTCTGTGCCTTTCAAATCAATAAATAATTTTTTTCTAATCCAAGATCATGAAGATTTATCCCTGTGACTTCTCTGTTTTCTACTTTTCACTCTTTTAGCTTATTTGTCCATTTGGAGTCACATTTTTAATATGATGTGAGGTAGGGGGGCAGCCTCACTCTTTTGCTCATGGATATCCAGCAGTTTCAGCTCCATGTGTTGTGAAGTCTATTCTTTCTTTCATTAAATAGTTGTTCTGGTCGAAAATCAGTTGACCATAACATAAGGGTAAACTTTTGACTCTAAATCTATTTGCTTGGTCTGTATATCTGCCCTACTCCAGGAGCACACAGTGTTAATCACTGTAGCTTTGCAGTTAAGGTTTTTTTAAAAAGATTTATTTATTTGAAAGGCAGAATTAGAGAGAGAGAGAGAGGTCTTCCAACTGCTGGTTCACTCCCAAGATGGCCGCAATGACCAGGGGTGTGCCAAACCAAAGCCAGGAGCAAAGAGCTTCTTCCGGGTCTCCCATACAGATGCAGGGATCCAAGCACTTGGGCCATCTTCTACTGCTTTCCCAGGCCACAGCAGGGAGCTGGATCAGAAGTGGAGCAGCCAGGACTCAAACTGGTGCCCATATGGGAATTCCGGCACTGCAGGTGGCAACTTTACCCATTACGCCACAGTACTGGCCCCTGCAGTTAAGTTTTAAAATTGGAAATTGAGAGTTTTTCAATTCTTCTTTCTCAAGATTCTCTTGAATACTCCAGTGTCTCTTAAATTCCTTATGATTTTTTTTCAGTTTCTGCTATTATATATAAAAAATAAAAGCTAATAGGAATATGATTCATTTGCATAAAACATGTTCATTCCTATTATGAAGTTACTAAAGTGTCCCAGAAACCATTTCACAGTCCCCTACTGCACTCGATTTCTTTGTAAAAATGGTTCATGGCAGTAAGGCTATTTTTTACACTTAAGTAATTAGAAGAAGAGCTAAAATCACACTGTGGTAAAACTCATTTCCATTCTCTCTGCTCCTGGTGAAATGGGACTGGCTCAGGGTTGAATACTGCAAAGGCCAAATGACTTAGCCTTGAATTTTCAAGTAAGAAGGGACTTACAAGTCTCCCTATTAGTGTCAGATGAAAAAAAAAATACTTCCATACTATGGTTTCCCTAAATCAGCGCTTGAGACAAGGGTTTAGGTTCAGGTAGTTTATCTGGGTATTTATCGAAGGAAGTACAAGTGGGGCCGGTGCCATGGCTCACTTGGTTAATCCTTTACCTGTGGTGCCGGCATCCCATATGGGCGCCAGGTTCTAGTCCCGGTCACTCCTCTTCCAGTCCAGCTCTCTGCTGTGGCCCGGGAGGGCAGTGGAGGATGGCCCAGATGCTTCGGCGCCTGCACCCGCATGAGAGACCAGGAAGAAGCACCAGGATTCAGATCAGTGCAGCGCTGGCCATAGCAGCCATTCGGGGGCGGGCAGGGGGGGGTGAACCAACAGAAGGAAGACCTTTCTCTCTGTCTCTCTCTCTCTCACTGTCTATAACTCTACCTGTCAAATAAATTTTTTAAAAAAAGGAAGTACAAGTGAAAAGTCAAGAAATTGAGACACAGAAAGGAGAAAGCCAATAGAAATTGCAAGAGAACCCAGATTACTAGTGCAGGGGGACATTGGAGCTCAATCCTGCTGGGGATACTCTGAGAATACGTGAAAAATATGCTTCCAAATTTCCCTAAAGGAGATGGGAGACCGAGGGAAACGCCTGTCCCTGACTAGGTCTATTTTTGTATTTTTGGAGATATAAACTGGCTTACACCTCTGGTGTGTGTTTGCCTGCTGTGGAACCTGTAGTGCTCGGCGCCGTCCTCGTCCAGCAAGAGACAGAGACCGAACACTTTGCACGGGGTTCCTTTATTGCTCGGCAAGCAGGAGATCCAGCTTCGATCTCTTCTGGGCAGGAACTTCCCTTACACCCGCGTAGCAAGGGTTTATATGCACAATACACGTCACAAATCAGGTGATAGGCTAGAAGCGCGGGGATAGGACAATCTCGTGGCAAGGCGGGAAGGAGCGAGCTAGAGCGGGAAATCTAAGGCGGGAAGGAGCGAGCAAGAGCGGGAACTCCCTGAGATGAGGAAGAACCCGGAAGCAGGGAGTCGGCGCCATCTTAGGGGCACGGTTCCTCCGGTCTGGTTCCCTACATCTCCCTCCTTTTGTTTTTGCACAAATCACATCCCCGACGGCCCTGGCTCATGAGGGCCGGGAGAATATTTACTAGGCAGAGAGTAGAGGTGCATACCCAGCGTGCTTGTGATCCGTTAGTTACGGAACTTCAAGGGCCTGGCCACAACCCCTGATGTCTCCGTTAGGGATCAGTTTTTATTCCCTTTTGCTGGGGCAGGCTGGGAATTGAACCTGCATGCATATGCATATGCTCTCCCAGGACCCCCGGAACCCCCGGGTGGACTCCTGCTGCAGTACCTTTGGTCTCGCATACCCAGTTTTCGCTCCCCGTCAGGGATGGGTGATACAGCCCAATGAATGAGAGGGGGAACAAGACAACTCGAGGAAGGTGTGTGCCTGATGGAGGCATTGTCCATATGTGAGGCGTGAGTAGGGATGGGGGGACGAGGGTTTTAATCGCTTTGTTAGCTGTTGGTGGCGGAGCTGGTCCTGTGGGCCTCCGCCATCAGAGATATGCACGGGTGCCGTAGTGCGCCAGCACGCCCACTGTCCAGGCGTACCAACACAGGGGGCTGAGAGGTAGGGGGATGAATGGACTACCTGTGGCAAATGGTCAGGACTAGAGGACCTGCGAGTACTTTGTAACTGGGTGGCATAGTACGACTGACCGCCAGAAGTGCATTGGAAGTATGAGGAATCGCAAGAGCTGTGCATGGATTCTTGAAAGGTCGAGCAAGGACAGGAGTGGTTTTTGCTATGGGGATCAGAAACGCGGGGTTTGGGCACACATATGTAGCCGCGTGGTAGGCCGGGGATCCCCTGGAGGGGCAGATATGCAGTTTTGTCCCCACAATCAGCTGTGGCGATGTGAGTACGCTGCAGTACGGTGTTGCTGGTCCCCCCCTTGCAGTCGCAAGGGTTGCCTACGTTCTGCAGTAAAGCAGTGGGGTTGGAGTTAAAGCCCGCATAAGAGCCAGGGAGCAAAGCCGCTGCCAGTATGAAGAAGCGGAAGGGGTGCATCTCACGTCTCGTTGTTTTGTTGCAATTTGTCGTCCTGTGAGAGCGTGGTAATCTCGGTTATCTCGGGGGAGATGTCGTCCGTAGGTGATAGAGGTGTATCTTGCGGCGGCGGGGCTGTTTTTCTGACCAATCTTTCCGGTATCCAGAGAGGTTCTCTTCCAGATTCCTGTGGGAAGACACAGACCGCGCCTCGGTTCCAGCATAATACCGGATCCGGGCCGTACCACTTTCCCGTGAGGACATCTTTCCAACGGACATAGCCTCGTGAAGATGGCTCCTTTAACATGTGTCTCTCAGCGGGGGACATAGAATGATCTGTCAAATTCAAAAAGTTTATAGTAAACAGTGCAAGGGAGAGGCGCATTCGAGGGGTTTTGCCCGTGGCAATTCCCTCCTTTTGTTTTAAGAGAAAAGCCTTGAGGGTTCGATGAGCCCTTTCAATTATGGCCTGTCCCTGAGGGTTATAAGGGATTCCAGTTTTATGTTGTACCTGCATACGGGTGCAGAAATCTTGGAATGATTTACTTGTGTATGCAGGACCATTATCTGTTTTTAAAGTTTTTGGTTTGCCCCAGGCTGCCCATGCAGCAAGGCAGTGATTAATGACATGGGTGGTACGCTCACCCGTCTCCAGAGAAGCAAAAATTACTTGGGAACAGGTGTCAACTGACACATGAACATACTTTAAGGTCCCAAACTCGGATATGTGGGTGACATCCATCTGCCAGATATGTCCTGGTAGTAATCCTCGGGGATTAACCCCCACCGAAGGCACAGGGGTTAAAGTAGGGCATGCGGCACAATGGCGAACAATATCGCGAGCGGCAGCACGAGAAAGACCGAATTTGGCGGCAAGGGTTTTTGCGTTTACATGGAACTCTGAATGAAACTGGATAGCCTGCTCTTCTGGGGAAGAAAATTGGAGTATCCAAATGGGGCGTGTGGCTTGATCAGCTATAGCATTGCCTGTGGTCATGGGTCCAGGTAAGGAAGAATGAGCTCTAATATGAGTAATAAAGAAAGGAGCAGACCGATTCCAAATAGATTTTTGCAGGGTGAGGAAAACTGTCGCTACGGAGGATGAAGAATTGACTAGTCCTGCGGCCTCAAGGATAGACACAGAATTAACCACATAGCGTGAATCAGACACAATATTGACAGGTCCGGGGAAATCAGAGAAGACTTGGTTAACTATAAGAAGTTCAGTTACCTGGGGGGAGTTAGTAGCGAATTGGAATGTTTTTGGCACAGATCCTGAAACAACATATGCACCGACTCCTGTTTTAGAACCGTCGGTATACACTACTGGGGCTCCCTGTAAGGGCTTTTGGGATGTGGACTTTGGAAAAATAACTGGGTGAGACTGAACAAAGGTTAGCAAAGGATCAGAGGGTGTTCTGTTTGTAATAGTTGCGGAAGTGGAGCAGACTAAAACCGCCCAAGCATCAGTACAAGCGATTAGCACACGTACCTGTTCCATGGAATAGGGGACAACAATGGTGGATGGTTCGCGTCCAAAATGTTGGATAGCCCTCTGAATGGCTAGGAGAGTTATCTCCGCCACTGCCACGGGATAGTAACTAATAGATCTAGTAGATGACATTGAGGGATGGATCCAGAGGAGAGGCCCATCCTGCCATAGGACCGCGGTGGGCTGTTTAAGGGTGTCGAGGACCCAAAGAGTAAGGTCTCCCGCAGGGTCCCAACGTTTTAGGGCAGCTTTACTAAGGGCATCGTTGACAATTGACAGTGCTTGTTTGGCCTCAGAGGTGAAGGTTCGGGGGGAAGCAAGATCCGGGTCTCCTTTAAGTATATTAAAGAGGGGCTGCAATGCAGCATTAGGAATGTTAAGGTAGTGCCTAATCCAATTGATATCCCCTAAAAGTTTTTGTAAGTCATTTAGAGTGGAGATAGCATTGATTTTTATTTGAATTTTTTGAGGTCTAATTTGAGTAGGGGCGACTATAGCCCCAAGATAAGAAACTACAGACGACAATTGCACCTTATTAGGTGCAATATGCAGCCCTGCCCCTTCCAGCACTTGTTGGAGTGTACTGTATAAGGCCAGGAGCCTCTCTGTTGTGGGGGCTGCACACAGTAGGTCGTCCATATAATGTAGGCACCTGCAGTCGGAATATCGGTCTCTAAGAGGTTTTAGTACTTGGGCTACATAGACTTGACACATGGTGGGGCTATTAGTCATACCCTGAGGCAAGACTGTCCACTCCCAACGCTTGTCCGGTTGTTCCTGGTTCTGGGTGGGGACAGTAAAAGCAAAACGTGGGGTATCCTTTTTGTCCAATGGAATGGAAAAGAAACAATCCTTAAGATCTATTACAATAACAGGCCATTGGTTGGGAAGTGCCGAAAGCAGAGGAAGACCACGTTGCACAGGGCCCATAGGCTGCATCTGTGCGTTGACTGCCCTAAGATCATGTAAGAGTCTCCATTGACCTAATTTTTTGCGGATGGCAAAAATAGGCGTATTCCATGGAGAGGTGGATGGGATCAAATGACCAGCGTTGACCTGCTCCAAGACCAGAGTGTTGACTGCCTCCAGTTTCTCCTGAGATAGGGGCCACTGTGGAACCCAGACGGGTACGTCCGTTAGCCACGAGATGGGTAAAGGCTCCACTGGTTTAGGAGGCGAAACAGTGACCCCTAGGAAAAACCCAGGCCAACTTTACTTGGTCTTTGTTTTGGCTCAATGGGGGAAGGGTGGCCCTGGAGCTGGACACCGAGTCCCTTGCCTGGGACGTAACCCATATTTTGTAGCATAGATCGTACTGCAGGGGAAGTGGTGACCAAAGCAACATCCATTTCTGCCAGGACGTCTCTCCCCCAAAGGGAAATGGGTAGAGGTAAAATGAATGGAGAAAACTGTCCTCTATGACCCTCGCTATCCTGCCATGACAACAAGGCTGCACTGATTTTTGGGAAATGAGCAAAACCAAGTCCTTGCAAGGTTTGTTCCGCCACATTTGTAGGCCATGTACTAGGCCAGTCCTTTGTTGCTATAATGGATTTGTCGGCTCCTGTGTCTAAAAGTCCCTTAATGTCCTTGCCATTAATCTGCAACACTAAAGTGGGACGTTCATTTAAAAGCATATGTAAGCCGGTAAAATTAATGCCAGAGGACCCAAAGTTACCAGCGCCGCGAACGTGGTTTTTAGCTGGGATTAAAGAGTGAAGACTGGGCAGTAATAACATTTGTGCGATACGGTCTCCAGGATTGATTACTAAAGGTCCCTGAGGGGCCTGAACCATGATCTTTACTTTACCAGTGAAATCAGAGTCAACTACCCCGGGGATCACAGCTAGCCCTCGGAGGGCGGCGGAGGACCGACCCAACACTAATCCAACCGAATCCGGGGGCAGAGGACCGGAGCAGTCGCTCTCCACTAATTGTACCCCCATCTCCGGAGTTAAGAGGAGAGGGGAGGTGGCGCGGAGGTCCAGGCCTGCGGACCCGTGAGTGGCACGGGCTGAGGGTGCACTGGGTGTAGCGCAGACACGGGAGGTGGAACCTGAGAGTAGATTTGATTTTGGGGGCTCCTCGCTGGGTTGGGGAGCCCCCTCTGGCCGTTTTTTGGCCCCTGGGCGCTACCTGTAAGTGGGTTGCCATCGATATCGAAAGCAGAACGGCATACCTCTGCCCTATGAGGGCCCTTGCGGCAACGGCGACAAGGCTCTATGCCTGAAGGCTGTGCCGTGGAATACCCATGGCTGAGATTGGGGCAATCGCGTTTTCTGTGACCCGGTTGATGACATTGGAAGCAAAGTCCTGAAGATATGGGGGGTCGGGTCGATTTAGATTTTGGACTGTTTTTTTTGACTTTTGCCAGCATCGCAGCTAGGCCCGCATTAGTAAGTGGCCCACCGGTATCTCTGCAGTATTTTAACCAGGAGTCCAGAGATTTATGTCTATATTGTCGAAGAATGTTTTTGCACTCTTTATTAGCCTGCTCAAAAATAATTTGTTTGACCAGTGGCTGAACGTCAACCTCGGAAGGGAAAATACGCGACGCAGCCTCAAGTATGCGAGCGACAAAATCAGCGAAGGGTTCGGCCGTGCCCTGAACGATCTTGGTGAGGTGGCTAGCTGAGTCACTTGGATTGGACGCCTGCCTCCACGCACGTTGGGCACAGTTGGAAATTTGCCTGTATACTTGTCTAGGGAATTGGGTCTGGTCAGCCTGATAAGGTCCACGCCCTAAAAGCATATCAGCATTCCACGTAGGGTGGCCGTCCTCAGCATTTTCATCTGCCTGGTCATGACAGCACTCTGTATTCATAGATTGCCACAAAAGAAAGCCGCCTGGACTTAAACAGGCCCGAGCCAATTGGGTCCAGTCGCTAGGTGTTAAAATGGACTGGCCGACTGATTCAAGGAGTGACAATGTGAATGGGGCTGTGGGTCCATAGTCATGGACCGCAGCCTTAAGTTGTTTTAATACTGTCATGTCCAATGGTTCGTGCCGGGCCTCTCGCGTGCCCAAAGCCAAAACAGGGTAAGCCTGAGCGGGGGCAGCGGGAGCGCCAGTTCGCAACTGTTTCCAGGCTTGTTGATGAAACTGTCTGCCTGAAAAAGGTGGCACATTTGGGACGTTTAATGGCCATGGCGGCACGGGTGTTAGATGGGGCTGAGGCACGCCTACATGACCGCCAGTAGGAGGCGCTGCGTCTTTAATCTGATGGGCGGGCACGACATCGATAGGAGGAGCCGTAGGCACTAGAGGGCGTAAACAGGCATCTTTTAACTTTTGCCGCAGCTGCGCATACGTAGGAGGCGGGGATTTAGGATCGCCGTCCCCTTCCCCCTCAGACTCAGAGGAGGCGGAGCCACATTCGGAGCCTGAGGCCAGTGAGGAAGTCTGGCATCCCGTGTCCTTAAATTGTATGAGGTCCCGGGCGCCGTCCGAGCTCTGAGAACGAACTTCCTCGAGAGCCTCGCGAACCGCCGTAAGAGTCGGGCGGTCCGCTCCCACCGACCTCTCCTCTTGGAGGCACGCCCGCAGTAGTTCCCATAAGGGGAGAACAACGGGGTCGATATCGGGTTCCTGGGGATCGTTAACTGTGCGCCGGAGATCCTTTCCTAATTTCTCCCAAGACTCAAGAGTTATTTGGCCCTCGTGGGTGAGCCACGGCGCAAAGAAATCAACACTTCCAAGGAACCTGACAAGTGTGGTCTTAGAAACCTTGATCCCTTTGCTACGCAATAATGCTTTTAACGGATTAAGCAACATTGAATGGCTAGATGAATTTCCCATTTTCAGTTTAAAGCGGGAAGACACGTCCGCTATCTTATTTTCAGTTTAAAGCGGAAGACACGTCCGCTATTCTTTCAGTTTAAAGCGGGGAAACACGTCCGCTATCTTAGGGTGCGTCCACCCTCCAACCACGAGATATACCTCACTCGCGGGGCCCAGACGGTAAGACTGACCTCGCTTACCTTCTACTTACCGGGCAACGTAGAGGAAGCTCCCCGTACGGGCCACCAGCTGCTCGGCGCCGTCCTCGTCCAGCAAGAGACAGAGACCGAACACTTTGCACGGGGTTCCTTTATTGCTCGGCAAGCAGGAGATCCAGCTTCGATCTCTTCTGGGCAGGAACTTCCCTTACACCCGCGTAGCAAGGGTTTATATGCACAATACACGTCACAAATCAGGTGATAGGCTAGAAGCGCGGGGATAGGACAATCTCGTGGCAAGGCGGGAAGGAGCGAGCTAGAGCGGGAAATCTAAGGCGGGAAGGAGCGAGCAAGAGCGGGAACTCCCTGAGATGAGGAAGAACCCGGAAGCAGGGAGTCGGCGCCATCTTAGGGGCACGGTTCCTCCGGTCTGGTTCCCTACACTGTAGCTGAAGAAATCCTTTAGCCCAGAAAATCACGGAGGCTTTGGGAAAGAGAGAGGCAGACGGCTGGAGGAGAAGCTGTCTCTTCTCCACTCTCTTCGGCTGCTCCTACCAGCTGGATGCTGGGCACGCCGAGGCCCTGCTAATGGGAAAGCCAGTGCAGGGAGCCTGCTCTTGAACCAGCGTGTGCAGGAAAGCCACTCACCGACTGGGGAGAACTTTCACAAAAACACGAAAGAAACGTCTGTGTGTCACACCCTGAACGTTCTGGGCTTGATACAAGAGCTAACCCTGCCCTAGTTCATGTACTGGTAGATGGAAGAAAATACAGGCCAAAACAAGAGAGAAGTTGTCAAAAAGTGTAGATAGATGGATTTAAAATTGAAGGACAAAGAACCCATCTGAACTGGGCAAGAACATGGAATAAAACAGTCCTTATTCTCAGGGACAAGAGAACTGGCGTAGGTTCAGCACCCCTGGCACCTGGCACCATGCATCCCCTCGCCCATCTTTATCCCGTCTCTAAGTCACGTCGCCCCTGCTCAGCATTCATCACAGGATCTGCGTCTCTCCATGTCACTGTCAGTAGCCTAGGCTGGCATATTTTTGGATGAATCACTCCAAAAACTCTCTAAGTAGTTCTGTATTTTGTTAGCCTCCCCCACCCTTTCCCCTCACAAATCCATTCTTCATGCTATGGCCACAATCACTTTTATAACTCAGATCAAGACACATTCTCCACCCCCTGGCTTGAACCTTTGCAATTAATTCTCAGTATTATTATTATGTTTTTAAATATTTGTTTATGTTGCATAGAAAAAGAGGAGAGACAAGGACACAGAGAGAAACGACTTCAATCTGGTTCACTCTCCAGATAGCTCCAACAGCCAGCTCTAGGCCACACAGAAGCCAGGAGCTTCATTCAGGTTTCCCACAAAGATGGCAGGGACCCAAATACCTGGGCCACTGCTTTTCTTAGGTCATTAGCAGAGAGCTGGATCAAAGCGGAACAGCTGGGAACCAAACGGGTGCCCATATGGGATGCCAGCATCATAGGTGGTGGCTTCACCTGCTGCACCACAGTACCAGCCCCACATTCTCAAAATTATGATGGAGTCCAAACTCCTGTGCTTGACCTGCATGGCCCTGCGTGATGTGACCTGGTCTGGCCTCTGACCTCCCTGTGCTTAGACTCCATTAATGGGGCATTCAGAACCTCACACTAGTTAGCTTCTTATTTTCTGTCTATTCTTAGTAACTTTTATTTTTTTAAGATTTTATTTATTTTTTGAGAAGTAGAGTTACAGGCAGAGAGACAGAAAGAAAGGTTTTTATCCGCTGGTTCACTCCCCAGATGGCCATAACAGTTGGAGCTGGGCCAATCCAAAGCCAGGAGCCAGGAGCTTTTTTCAGGTCTCCTATGTGGGTGCAGGAGCCCAAGGACTTGGGCCATCTTCTGCTGCTTTCCCAGGCCATAGCAGAGAGCTGGATTGGAAGTGGAGCAGCTGGGACACAATCTGGCGCCCATACGGGATGCTGGTGCCGCAGGCACAGGCTCAGCCCAGTATGCCACAGTGCCAGCCCCTGACCTTAGTACCTCGCCCTTACCCCCAACATGGGCCTTTCATCCTCTTCTCTCATTGCTTGTCCCTATTCGGCTGATCCTTGAGGACAGAAACACCTCATTCCCCTTGAATGTGAGCATTTCACAAGTGTCTGGCCCAGAGCAGGAGCTGAGGAATTTTGTTTTGTTTTATTTTGTTTTGGCTGGCTGGATGATTGGCACTCATAGCTATTTGGTGCCAGCCTAAGAAATGAAAAAGTTGGCCGGCGCCGCGGCTCACTAGGCTAATCCTCCGCCTTGCGGAGCCGGCACACCGGGTTCTAGTCCCGGTCGGGGCACCGATCCTGTCCCGGTTGCTCCTCTTCCAGGCCAGCTCTCTGCTGTGGCTAGGGAGTGCAGTGGAGGATGGCCCAAGTCCTTGGGCCCTGCACCCCATGGGAGACCAGGAGAAGCACCTGGCTCCTGCCATCGGAACAGCGTGGTGCGCCGGCCGCAGCGCGCTACTGCGGCGGCCATTGGAGGGTGAACCAACGGCAAAAGGAAGACCTTTCTCTCTGTCTCTCTCTCTGTCCACTCTGCCTGTCAAAAACAAAAAAAAAAAAAAAGAAATAAAAAAAAGGTCAGAGACAGACCTGCAGTAGCCAATTCCACCTGCTCTGCTTCCTGCACTCAGAACTTTAAAAAAAAAAAAAAAAGAAATGAAAAAGTTGTAAAAGTGCATAGTAAACAGTAAACATTGTCATGAAATATTAGTTGAATAGGACCACTTTTTCCCTATATATTTGCTTGTTTAACTTTGTTCCATAAGTGTCTTTTTTTTAAAAAAAAAAAGATTTATTTATTATTTGAAAGCCAAAGTTACAGAGAGGCAGAGAGGCAGAGAGAGAAAGAGAGAGAGAGAGAGAGGTCTTCCATCTGGCAGTTCACTCCCCAGATGGCCGCAACAGCCAGAGGTACACCAATCCGAAGCCAGGAACCAGGAGCTTCCTCCGGGTCTCCAATATGGGTGCAGGGGCCCAAGGACTTGGGCCATCTTCCACTGCTTTCCCAGGCCACAGCAGAGAGCTGGATCAGAAGTGGAGCAGCCGGGACTCAAACTGGTGCCCATATGGGATGTCAGCACTGTAGGCGGCAGCTTCACCTGCTGCACCACAGCGCTGGTCCCCATAAATGTCTTTTAATGTATCAAGTTCCAGAGTCACTGGGTTTGGCTGTTTTAAAGGACTTGATTGACTGATGGATTATTAATATACACAGAGACAAGCCAGTCCATCTTTCCTGTCACTCTCTGCAAGCCCACACTGGAAAAAACCTGGTAGTCTGGTCATGAGGAACGAGGTGTACATGGGGGTAAGATGGTGGCTCTGGCGTCAGAGCTGGCCTGAGTCCCATAAGATTTGTTAGCCACATGACCTCCGGCAATGAAATCCTGTTTCTAAAGCCCTGGGCAGAGTGCCGGGTACCTAGGAAGAGCTCAGCAGTTCACAGCAATGATTAATGTTCTATTTGCCATGAAAATTAATATTCATTTTATCTTTCTCCTGCCCTAATATTGTCCGATTCTGACTAAGCCATTCCCGACAAGGGTGGGGGGAGGTTGCACATTGTGTGCAGGGAAAGTAACCAGAAAGGCCGGCCTTGTGAGGTCATCAGGGAAGACGTAATGCTCCTCACTGGACAGACAAGAAAACCCACACTCAGCAGGGCTGGGAGACCTGCTCCAAGTCACGTAGCCAGGCAGGGCAGCGCCGAGACTTAAACCAGAAATTCTGATTCCTCGGCCAGGTCTCTTTCCAGCACACTGCACAGCCTCCCGGCGTTAGCACTTCCATGCCCCACGGCTTCCAGACTTCTAAGATCAAACAAGGCTTTGGGCTCCACATGGGCGTGGTGGGACTGTCTGTTCCCCTGTCTCCATTCATAAGTACCTGGGATTGTGGGCCCGTGGGGCATTCTGCCCAGGATTCTGTGCGCACGGACAGGCCTGCCCGCCCCAATCTGGCCTCTCTGCCAAGGGGACAGACCGGTGCCCTTTTGCAGAACTACATCTGCTTCTCCACCCTGGGCATGCTATCTACCCCCTGCCTTCCAGAAGCCCAGGGCTCCTGGGACTTTTCTGCCTGACACACGCATCCTATGGAAACTGAACGTGAGGAACCACAGAGCAAGCATCAGGGTGTGCCAAGTCTCTGAAGCCTGCTTCAGAATGCACCTGGGAAAGCAGATAATATACACAAGGCTCAGAAGGTCATCTGTTGGCCGGCGCCGCGGCTCACTAGGCTAATCCTCCGCCTGCGGCGCCGGCACACTGGGTTCTAGTCCTGGTTGGGGCACCGATCCTGTCCCGGTTGCTCCTCTTCCAGTCCAGCTCCCTGCTGTGGCCCTGGAGTGCAGTGGAGGATGGCCCAAGTGCTTGGGCCCTGCACCCCATGGGAGACCAGGAGAAGCACCTGGCTCCTGGATTCAGATCAGTGCGGTGCACCGGCCACAGCACAGCGGCCATTGGGGGGTGAACCAATGGAAAAGGAAGACCTTTCTCTCTGTCTCTCTCTCTCACTGTCCACTCTGCCTGTACAAAAAAAAAAAAAAGAAAGAAAGTCATCTGTTCTCCCAGCTCTGGGAGGCCTGGGGCCTCACCTAGTCTGTACTCTTTATCAGAGGGTCTTTGGAACATTGACGAGAAAGAGCGGATTATGAGAAAACTGCGTGTATTTCAAAGTGCTTGCCTCCAAATCAATTATCTTTGAATTCTGTTTTCCATGAACTGTTTGAAAGCCCTCATATCAGGCAGATATGAAATTTGGACCTAGAAACGTAAGCAAGAATAGATACTCGCAGTCTGGTGAGGGTGGCTGTCGGGGGTTTCCTGGGTCCTCTCCCACCACCCTGTCAATCAGCCCCGTGCGTGTCTTGCTGGAGCACTGGCCCTCCTGGACACCGCCTGCCCCAGCTGAAGACACCTGCCATTGCTTGGTTAGCTGCTTTTGTCGGAGACCATTGTTATTGGTCAGTAACACCTGGGATAGTCAGGTTTTTGGACACTGGCGAGGAGCAGGGGGTGGTGAGAAGCCAGTTTTGGGGAGTACTGTGTCATATGTAGGAATCAGAAGAGAGGCCATTCAGAGGAGTGGCCAGTTCTGGAGCTGTTTCCAGAATGTGCTGGTCAGTAGTTCAGGAGGCAGAGCAGTGTGCTGGGGCGCTGGAGCATTTCTTTAAGTCATGGGGCAAGCCACAAGGCCGGCCCCTGGAGAGGCCACCAGGCTTCTGCTGCCCGGGGGAGCTCTCCGTTAGCGGAACTGGAGAATGATGTTTGCCCCAGCACTTGTATCCTTCTGTGGGGGGGAGGGAAATGCTAAAGGAAACAGGCTGGGCTCATGAGATTCTGGAAGCTTTAACGTCTTCAAAATCCCATAGGACAGGGATGTCTCACAACCTCCCAGAGGGCTCCGGTGTGAGACTTTGCAGAAAGGGGACACTTCTATGGCCTCTGTTCTCCACCTCACCCAGCGCTGGACCTCCACTCCCGTCCTGAATCAGGAATGGGCCAGTCCATCCCACATGGCAGCATCCTGCAAGGCACCATAGGAGAGCCCCAGTCTGGAGGGAAAGCTGACCGTGGGTCAGCAGAGACAGATCCCCTGTGATCATGTGCAGTTCATTCATTCCACTTGAGGCAGGAGACAGCATTTCCTTGTTCATAATCCTCCATTCTCCTTTGTGGTATCCAGTACACGGAAGAGACTAAATAAACATCAAATGAATGATAACAAGTGAATGAATGAATAAAGTGTTTGAGTTAATGAGTAAAGACATTAACTATCGAGGCTAAATAATGGCTGCTTTAAAAAAAAAGAGAATTTCAAAATTGCGATAACACACATAGGCTTGATGAATTCTATGATGAAGGAAATCCATCTATTGTATGATTTCTATTGACATAAATTTTCCTCTTCTGTTCTTTATACTCCTGAACTCTGCAAAGCAAGAAAACTGTAACTGTTTTCTTTGGACATTTAAAATCATTTTTGGTGTTATTCTTTCATTTCTCCAGCTAGTCGAACGCTGGTACCTGATGGGATGTTTGTTCTGAACTCAGAGTGTTGTCAACCACCTGGCCTTGTCACCACCATATTCGTTAACACCATGGTAGAAAAGAAGTAAAAGCAAGCAAGATGGCAGAATGGTGCAGAGTGAAGGCTTGCCAGCCTGCAGTCCTGAGGCTCGGGTCCACCGTCTAACACAGTGGCTTTGTACAAGGTGCTTCGCGTCCAAATTATAATGGGACATCCATGTATGCTCGTGAGTAATCCTGTGAGGAAAATACTTTGCATCCTGTTCATCTCACACACAGTGAATTCTCAATAAATTGTGGTTACTGTCATCATTATATTGTGTTAGACTATCATGTCGTGTAATACCATATTACACTCATATACAAAGGTGCTTCAAGAAGCTCATGGAAAATGGGATAAAAGATGACGTATTTTGGGTGCAGATTTTTTTAAAAACTTATGCATAGTGTTTTCATTATGCATTTTCACAAATTTGTTGATGACTTCTCATATGCATGGATGTTAAGGTTTTTGCACTCTAATTAACTTATCTTTTAATTACATTTCCCACAGACCTTTTTTTAAAATATTTTATTTATTTATTTGACAGAGTTATACAGAGAGAGAAGGAGAGGCAGAGAGAGAGAGAGAGAGAGAGAGAGATGTTCCATATGATGGTTCACTCCCCATATGGCTGCAATGGCCAGAGCTGGGCCGATTCAAAGACAGGAGCCAGGAGATTCTTCCGGGTCTCCCACACAGGTACAGAGGCCCAAGGACTTGGGCCATCTTCTGCTTTCCCAGGCCATAGCAGAGAGCTAGATCGGAAGTGGAGAGGCTGGGACTTGAACTGGTGCCCATATGGGACGCCGGCACTTGAGGCGGCTGCCCTACCCACCTCACCACCATGCCAGTCCCCACAGACTTTTTGAAATGCCCTTGTATAGCAGTAGCACACTGATGGCAGTCTTGTTAAGACCAGTGTACCAGTGTCTATGGACATGTGGACCAAAGTCATGTCCACCCCACAATTCTCCAGTCACCTCCTCAGCTTTCTCCCCAGGCTGACACCACCCTATCTCTCCCTTAGGTACGTCTTGAAAATAGGAGCCGGTGCTCTTCAAGGAAAGAAATCTAATTGCAGTTCCTCTCAGTGCTGTTCATCCACCCGTGTGGCTGGGATTTCCGCCTGGGTCCCTTCCCTTCCATTTAGGGGAGGCGATCAGAGTTCAGAGGGCTCCTCTGAGCCTCACGGCGGAGGACAGAAAACCCCTTGCAGTCTCGCATGCTGACCTGACTTTCACCCTTCCCCTCCAGCGTTCCAACCTCCCACTCACAGCAGCAAGCTGGGTTTGGACATTGCTTGCAACTGTGAGAGTTTAAGATGATTAGAGCTCAGGGCCAGGGCCAGAGCTGAGTCTGACAGCTTATTTCACTGCCTGCACCGAGCCAATCAAGACCAGGGCCGTGGCGGGGCAAGGCCAGAGTTTTCCGGCAGCCTTGAACTGCTGGATTTGTACAAGCGAAGAGATATGGAGCTTAAAGATGTAGCACTGAACTAAAGAAAATCAAGTACATAGGCTCTACAAGTCCACGGTTAAACGTGAGGCAAACACTGCTAATGTCTTTTCATCTTCTTCTTTAGGTTGTAACTTTTTAAAGCATGGCAGCATGTTCCAGGAAGATGGAGGCCTTCCACCAGCCTGAGAGAAGGAGGCGTTATTAGCTGTTACACCAAGCATGGCAATCCCACTCCTCTTTTCCTGTGAACGTTTGGGGAGTGGGTAAGTGACCTGGTTCTGGCCAATGAGACCAAAGGAGCCGTCTGCTGGTGGGTTCTTCTCAGAAGATTTTTTTGTTTGTTTGCTTCCTGTTATTAAGAGAAATAGCAAGTCACTTCCTGCGGAAATTGAAGGTAATTGTAGGAGGACACGGTGCTTGGAGCTGCAGCAAACCATTTAGTGACTCTCAGGCAACAAACCAAAGGGAAAAGGAAGGAAGAGTGGAAAGATGGAGTGCAGAGTTTTGATGACATCACTGAACGGCTGGGCCAGTCTGGGATCACCTGCTTCTAGACTTTCATGATGTGTGAGATGACTGGACGTGACTCTTGTTTCAGCCACCATTTCTTTTCCGTTACTTGCAACCCAAGGAATGTTATGTAATAGGAACGCTATCCAACTTGTGTTGTAATTTATCTAGTTTCACATCTGTGGTTTCTGTCTCCCTGGTTTTTCTGTTTCTAGCACTGAGTACAAGCCTGGCACTTGATAAGACTTTAATATAAATGCCAGTTGAAACTGGTGTTAGGTGTCAAAAATTTCCTTAGAGTCTGAAATATGAGGATCATGATTTGATTTTACATTCTACGAAAAATTCTTGCTTCTTTCACCACGGGGGAATTCCTCATTTCCCTGTGATCCTATCTTCCCTGGGACAAAAGAGTGTTTGAGAAGGGCTATGAAAAATGCTTGGTGCAGTGGCCGCGGCTGAGAAATCGTTCTGGAGAAATCCCTGAAGTTCCCATCAAGCACAATTAGATCTAAGTCTCTCTGGCCAGTGTGTCTAAACCCAAATAAGCATAGATCCTCAGTGGAATACTCAGTGGCGTCTCCCTGGAGCAACTGGGCCATGGGTTTATGCATGCAGTACATCCCTTATCTACTAGGAATATTCTTATACACTGGGCTGTAGAGGTGAACAACTGCACAGCCCCCACCCTCGGAAGGCTCACAGCGAACGCAGAGGTAATGGCCTAAATGGAGGTCTTTATGAGCCTCAGACAAAGCCCAGTGCTACCACTTAGCTAACGAAGATGAACCAAATTATTACGTATATATTTTTGGTGACGTGATATCCATGACAGCTTCCAAGCTTGGTCTTCCCCAGTGGAGTGTGTGTGGGGAGGTGGCGTTGTGTTGTTACCACCCAAAGTCTTCAATGCCTACCCCATGTACCTTTTGATTGGTTCACCCAGAACGGCGATTGTTATGCAAAAAATGAAGTTTGGTACTTGGGTGAAGATTTGAGAGGCCCTATTTCCATGTGGGAAGATTATGAGTATGCCTTGCCGCTCTATGATCAGCAAAACCTTCCCTGCTCCTCCGTAGCTAACCATGGCTTCTGAACACGGCCAGAGCTCCTCTGTGTAGCATGTTTGGGCCATCGGCCTCAAGGCCACCTCTTCACATGGAATATCAAGTGTGCACAGGCATTTAACCTAGTTAGTAACTTCCCCACTCGTCTGTCTGTTGTACACTTTGCCAGGAACTGATTGGTTTTTCTCTCCCTCTTTCCTGACCTAGGAGCCTTCCTGCCCTTTCTTACACGTCATTTCCTACTCTGTCATCAAGCACTGGGAGATGCCCAGGCCACCTGCTGGGGGCTCGCCCATTTTCCTTCTTGGAGAGGCATTGATTGCTCAGGAATGAGTCTCAGCCCTCGGCCTCATCGCTGTGGGGTTCAAGCCACTCTCTTCCACTGCGGCTCCACTTCTGCATCAGCACAGTGGCGGTGTGCCACCCTTCCTCCCAGTGACCGCCGTGCGCTTTCACTGTGCTGACTGCTCGGGAGTCCTCTTGTGGCTCGCAGAGATGTTTGTTGCCCAGGTGCTCTTTGTAGTCCTTCTGCTGTGCTAATGACTGCAAATTGCTAGTGGCTGTGAAAAGCTAATTGTTGTGCAAGGTGTTTCTCTCTATCCAAATTGCCAGGGGATTGCGCAGTCACGTTAAAGGGAGACTCATTAGCGCCTCTGACAAGATTCTCCTGGGGGAATCCTGTGGCAGCCTGGCAAATCACCAAACCTCTGACAACGCAGACCCAGAAGGCTCTGTGTCTGGCCAGCAGCAAAAGGCAAAGGAGCCAAGGATTTAGGAAATCCTTCCTGTAAGGGGACCGAGAAAGCAGGAAGGTTGGTGTGTGCTCAACTTCCGTTGGAACAAGGAAGCCAGAGCAAGGACATGGTGCTAGCAAGTAAGTCTCCGAAAATGATACTAAGGCAGTGGCCAGCATGCACGTCGTGGCTTTTTCTGCTTCCTCTCCCACCCTTGTCAGAGGAGCACAGCGAGGCTCCGAGAAAACTTGTCATTCCCCAAATCCTTTTAATGGGATTCTTCAGCAGGGTCGAACAGTGCTTGTGAGAACTAGAGGGCAACTTCGGGTCTTGTTGCAATTTGTGTGCCTGCACAGGGGCACACATTAGGAGAGAATGCATTTGAGTGGTGAAATCACCTTAGGAAAGGTGGGCTGGTTGAAAAACAAAAGCTGAGGCCGGTGCCATGGCTCACTAGGCTAATCCTCCGCCTGTGGTGCCGGCACCGCGGATTCTGTCCCGGTTGCCCCTCTTCCAGTCCAGCTCTCTCCTGTGGCCCGGGAAGGCAGTGGAGGATGGCCCAAGTGCTTGGGCCCTGCACCCGCATGGGAGACCAGGAGAAGCACCTGGCTCCCAGCTTCGGATTAGCGCGGTGCACCGGCCGCAGCGACCATTGTGGGGTGAACCAACAGTAAAGGAAGACCTTTTTCTCTGTCTCTCTCACTGTCCACTCTGCCTGTCACAAAAAAAGAAAAGAAAAAAAAAAAGCTGACTGGTGTTCCCTTCTGCCAGACTTCTATAAACAAGGGAAAGCACTCCTTCTCCCCGACCAAGTCCTTGATACCAGTTTTAAAAACCAACACCTTTACAGTTGATTACTTGTTATTTCCCTGTCCTTTGACTGGAGTTTAGTTATTTATTCGAAAAAGTAAACTTAGGCTTGGTAACACTTGTTTGAATTCATGGTGCTGCAAATTTTGCAAACTCTTCTCTCCTCCTCTCTGGGTTCCTTAGCAGTAATCAGTGAGGCCGGTGCGTTTCAAAACTGCCTCTCCTCCCCCAGTTCTTAAATGTCTCTCAACCTGTGCCCTCCTTCCTTGTCCGAGGTCTTTGCTGCTCTCTGCTTAGAGTTTCACATGCAAAAGTGTGCTTCCAATTCTGTACAACTTTGTCAAAAGACATTGCATCAAGAGCAGTTGAACTGGATGGAGAAACCCTGGAATCACTGGGAGCCTGTTAGCTTGAGTTCATCCTATACACGCTTTGTGAAAACAAAGCAGAGGAGCCAGTCCTTCGGGAACAGCAGGCTGCTAGCACAGGACACAGGGAAGCAGCATTGGAAAGCAAAACCCTGCCATTTACAGTTGCAGGAAAAGTTGCCTAGGCAACGCAAGGCTCAGGGGATGAAGAAGTGGCCTCACCTGCCATCCTTCCCATCCTTTCCCCTGCCTCATTAGCTTAGCAGGGATAGCAGGTGCTTTTATTGACTTGACTATTAACATGGCAAAGAGCTGGCACTAAAGTTAATGTTAAACTCTCAACCAGCTCGATGGATTCAATAATGAGATTTGTTGTGAGCAAAAAAAAAAAAAAAAAAAAGTAACAACAGCCACAGAAGAGTCCGTATTATTTCCAGCTCCTCAGGAAATGACAAGAGATGATTGCAGTTGATAAACTGATCTTGACTTAATTATCCCAAGCGGATGATTTAGTGCAGTAAGAATTCCATGTGATGCTTGTAACCCTCAAGTTAGGAGAGAAAGCGAAGGGGCGGGCTCCCGAATTGGGCAGAGCGTCGGTCTCAGACTGTTCTATCAGGTCTTGGTTCAGAGTGAGTTATTTCGACTCAGGTTAAGCACAGATAAGCCCATGTCATTCCGCTTGGTGATCGAGGGCCAGGGCAAAATGCGGACACCACTGTCAAGGGCTGCTGAGCTGACAATTGCCAACAGCTGTCCGTGGCCCCAGATGAAAGGGCAGGCCTGTTGTGTGAGAAGGGCCCACCGTAGCCAACATGTGGGGGATGCAAGGGCTTCTTCCATCCGCTGAGCTCACAGCCAGGGTAAGAGCAACAGTTTGCAACTGACTTCAGTCAGCCATATACATCTCGGGGGTTGCTTCTTGCTGGAATTTGGTTGGAGGCCAAAGAAGTGTAATTCCCGGAAGAACATTCCCCTCCCCTTGCGTAACTGAGAACCACTTGGGGGGAACAAACAGGAATATCCTCCCCGGATTAGTGGAAACTGTGTCTAAGAAGCAGGTGGCATCCAGGCACCTTCCCTGCCTGGTGTCTGGGGGTGAGAGCTTTGCTGGGGACCATGAGCCTGAGGGGTGTCAGCTGGCCTGGAAGAGGAGCAACCGGGGCAGAATCCGTGGTGCCGGCACCACAGGCGGAGGATTAGCCTAGTGAGCCATGGCGCCGGCCTCAGCTTTTGTTTTTCAACCAGCCCACCTTTCCTAAGGTGATTTCACCACTCAAATGCCTTCTCTCCTAATGTGTGCCCCTGTGCAGGCACACAAATTGCAACAAGACCCGAAGTTTTCCACTAATCCTCCCCCGTCCCAGTGTCTGCAAGGTTCCCGGTGCTCTTCACTCCTGAGCCTGTCCGGGTGGCTGCAGCTTCATCAGCTTCCGCCTTCCTCAAGCCTTCTCCGTCATGCTGTCAGTAACCCCTTAGATATTCCAGCTTTCAAAATTTTTTTACTTGGACAACTACCGTCAATGTCCAATTTCAATTTCCTTTGAAACAACAGGTTTTCTTCCATTCTCTATAATTTTTGGAGACTTTTCTGGATGGAGCTGAGACTGACCCATGTGTTTATGGGTGTGTTTAATTGATGGTCTCTTTCCTCCCATGTGGCCCTGGAGTTCTGACATTCTTGGGAGTCCTCCTCGCTCTCTTCTCCCCTATATGCAGTGCTGCTGTGTAAGATTGCCAGATTTACTGATCAGAAATATAAGATACCCAGCTCACACTGTATCTCACAGAAAGAAAGGTTGCAAAGAACATACTTAAGACTTTTTTTTTAGTTCAAGTTTACCTGATTCTCTTATTTTTGGAGGCAATGTATCTTAGTTCAGGAGGTTGTAATACAGTAGAGACTGGCTGGCTTATAAACAAAGACTTTTTTCCATGGGATGTTTAGATTTTTCCGTGTTCAGCATCATGTCTTCCGTATACATGGATAATGTGACTTCCTCTTTTCCAACTTTGATGCTGTTTCTGTCTCCTCTCTAATTGCTCTTGCTAAAACTTTCAGTACTCTATTAAAACTGGTGAAAGTGACGTCTTTTTCCAGATCTGAGGGAAATGTTTTCAGCTTTTCCCCATTTGAGGAACATTCCTTCTATACCTAATTAGTAGAAAGTTTTTATCATGAAGGTTTGTTGAATTTTATCAAATGCTTTCTCTGCATCTATTGAAATGACCATATGGTTTTTGTTCTTCATTCTATTGCTGTGAATTATAATGTTTGTTGATTTGCAAATGTTGAATCACCCTTGCATTTCTGGGATAAATCCCACTTAATTGTGATGTATGATCTTTCTGGGGTGGTATTGGATTTGATTTGCAGGTATTCTATTGAGAATCTTTGCATCTAGTGTTCATTAAGGATAGAGGTCTGCAGTTACCTTTTCATGTTGTCTTTTTTTTTTTAACATTTATTTTATTTATTTGAAAGACTGAGTTAGAGAGAGAGGTAGAGACAGAGAGAGGTCTTCCATCCACTGGTTTACTCCCCAGATGGCCGCAATGGCTGGAGCTGCACTAAGTCCTGGTCTCCCACGTGGCTGCAGGGGCCCAAGGACTTGGGCCATCCTCCACTGCCTTCCCAGGCCACAGCACAGAGCTGGATCAGAAGAGGAACAGCTGGGACCAGAACTGGTGCCCACATGGGATGCTGGCACTTCAGGCCAGGGCTTTAACCCACTGCGCTACAGTGCCAGCCACTGTGTTGCCTTTGTTTGGTTTTTGTATCAAATTAATGCTGACTTCTTAAAAAGCATTTGTCAGAGTTCCCTCCTGTGCAATATTTTGGAATAGTTTGAAGAGTGTTGGAGTTACTTCCTCTTTGAATGTTTTGTAGAATTCAGTGGCAAAGCCACCAGGTCCCAGACTTTGCCCTTAGGGCAAACTTTTTATTACTGCTTCAATCACATTGCTTACTATGGGTCTGTTTAGGTTGTATATATCTTCTTGATTGAATCAAAGAATGTATCCATTTCATCAAGGTTTTCCGGTTCACTAGCGTATAATTATTCATAGTAGTTTTTTATGATCCTTTGTGTTTCAGTGGTGTCAGTTATGATGTCTCCTTTTTATCTCTTACTTTGAGTTTTTTTCTGTTATTCTTTATTAGTCTGGCTAGAGGTTTATGTTTTGTTTTTCTTCTCAAAAAAAAAACTTTTTGTTTTGTTGATCTTTTTATTCTTTTAGCTTCAGTTTCATGTTTCTGCTCTGATCCTTCTTTCTCGCCTCCTGCTGATTTGAGGTTTAGTTTGTTGTTTTACTAGGTCTGTTGCTATGGAATAGGGGGTGAAGCCGCTGCCTGTAGTGTCAGCATCCCATATGGACTCCAGTTTAAGTCCCAGCTGCTCCATTTTCGATCCAGCTCTCTGCTGTGGCCTGGGAAAGCAGTAGAGTATGCCCCAAGTCCTTGGGCCCCTTTACCCATGTGGGAGACGTGGAAGAAGCTTCTGGCTCCTGGATTTGGATCAATGCACCACTGGCCTTTGCGGCCATCTGGGGAGTGAACCAATGATTGGAAGACCTCTCTCTGTTTCTCTCTCTGTGTAACTCTGTCTTTCAAATAAATATATCTTTTTAAAAAAAGATTCATCATTAGATCTTTGAGACGTTACTTTTTTTTTAATATAAGTACTTAATGCTATAACCATCTCTTTTTTAAAAAAAGATTTATTTATTTGAAAGTCAGAGTTACACAAAGGAGGAGAGGCGGGAGAGGGGAGAGTCTTCCATTCGATGGTTCACTCCCTAATTGGCCACAACAACCAGAGCTGCACCAATCCAAAGGTAGGAGCCAGGAGCCTCCTCCAGGTCCCACGCTGGTGCAGGGACCCAAGGACTTGGGCCATCTTCTACTGCTTTCCCAGGCCACAGCAGAGAGCTGGATTGAAAGTGGAGCAGCCAAGTCTTGAACGGGTGCCCATATGGGATGCCAGCACTGCAGACAGCAGCTTTACCTGCTACACTACAGTGCAAGCCCCTATAAACATCTTTTAATACTGCTTTTGCTGTATCCCACAGGTTTTTATATGTTTTCATTTTCACTTATTTAAAAAAGAAATAAAAGGTTTTCTTTAATTTAATGACCCAGTAGTCATTCAATAGCATGTTTATTTTTGAAGTATTTGAGTGTTCTATTCTTATTGTTGATTTCTAGTTTTATTCCTTTATGGTCTGAGAAGATATATGGCTATGATTTCAATTTTTTAAAATTTGCTGAGTCTAGATTTGAGCCTTAATATATGGTTTGTCCTAAAAAATGTTTGCCGTGCTAATGAGAAGAAAGTGTATTTCGTAGCTGTTGTGTGAAATGTCCTATAATGTCTAGCATAAATGTTAGGTCCATTTGCTCAATAGTATGTTTCAATTCCAATGTGTCTTTATTGACTTTTGTTTTTTGGTTTGGATGACCTGTCCATTGATGAGAAGTCACTCACTGTATTGGAGTCTATCTCTGTTGAATAGCATTTTTTGTATATATTTGAGTGGTCTTATGTTGGGTACATATATATTTATTAGGATTTTTGTTTTCTTGCTAAGCTAAACCTTTTATCAAAATGATTCCTTTTTCTTCTTACAGTTTTTGATTTAACCTCTGTTTTATGTGATATGAGGATAGCTATGCCTGCTCATTTTGGTTTCCATTAGCCTAGTTTATCTGTCCAACTCTTCACTTTCAGTCTATGTGTATCTTTGTGAAGTAGTTTCTTGTAGGCAGCATGCAGTGGGGTTTTTTTTTTTTTTTAATCCATTCAGCCAACCTAATCCCTTTACATTCAAGGTTAGTATTGATAAGAACTGAGATCTGTCATTTTCATGATTGGATACTGATTCTATCTGCTGTTAGTGAATCTGGTGGTGTCTTGTGTTTTCATGATATTTACTTACAATACAGGATGCCCTTGAGAATTTCTTGTAAGGCTGCTCTCGTGGTGGTGAATTCTGTTTTTGTTTATCTGGAAAATACTTTACTTCTCCTTCCCTTTTAAAAGAAGTTATAATATGGGTTATAATATTCTTAGTTGGAAGTTTTTTTTTTTTATATTTTACAAACTTCAATATATCATCCAACTCTCACTTTTGACAAATTGATGACAACAGGCCTTGGAGAAGACCTTTTTCAGTTGAGTCTGCTTGGGGTTGTTAGAGCTGCTTGTACCCAGGTAAAGTGGTTAGTGAGACTGGACTAGTAAGGACACGTCTTGGAAGGCCAAGAATGTCACACCAAGAGGGTTGGGTTTTGTGATGGGAAGCCTTCCCCACACCCCCAATACCTCCCTAATTAAACCCACACAGAATTAAAGATTCATTCCATCATATTCCCATATGTACCTATCCAAAATTCGAGTAGCTTGACTATCCAGAGACTGATGATGGACTATTGGGTAGCTGCCTTCCCCTGTAAACCAGGAGATCGTATGAGCCAAGGTTGTCATTTCCGCCTCAGTTCTGAAGCGCTTTGTGCGATGCCGTGGGCTTAGAGGAGACCCAGGGAATACTTGTTGAAGGAATTAAGAGCCTGGCAGGGGCTGAGGCAGCTCATTTCAGAGAGAGATATAGGATGCCTCTTCTGTGCCATTTCCTCCTGGCGTCACCCTCACGGTCACCAGGACTCCTCCCTACACTCCAGTGGCCTGGAGCTGTGAGCACCTGAGCCGCAGAGGGAAGATGGTGGTGGTTCATGCTTCTAACCACTCAAGTGTCAACGCAAAATCAGAATCCAAGGTAATCCGCAGGACTCCATGCCCCATGGTGTGTTGTTTTTTTTTTGGACAGCAAGAGTGGACAGTGAGAGATAGAAAGGTCTTCCTTTGCCGTTGGTTCACCCTCCACTGGCCGCTGCGACCAGTGCACCGTGCTGATCCGATGGCAGGAGCCAGGTGCTTCTCCTGGTCTCCTATGGGGTGCAGGGCCCAAGCACTTGGGCCATCCTCCACTGCACTCCCTGGCCACAGCAGAGAGCTGGCCTGGAAGAGGGGCAACTGGGACAGAATCCGGCGCCCCGACCAGGACTAGAACCCGGTGTGCCGGTGCTGCAAGGCAGAGGATTAGCCTAGTGAGCCGTGGCACCGGCCGCCCATGGTTTTTTATAATCAGTTCTACTTGATCCCAAGCATCACTGGCCTGTCCTTTCACCTGCTTTAGCAAGATCAGTTCCTCCACTGATGCAGAGAAGCTTAAGAAAGCAAATGTATCCCTTACCCACCTACTCTGTCTTGTCTCAGAAGGGAGGTCTCTGCTTTCTACATAAATATGTACCTGACCTCTCAGTAATTCAGCCTGGAGCCTCAGTTCCAGGCTTGGAGCACCCAGCTGCCAATCCAGCATCTGTCAGTTTGCACTCTCTCCCCCAAGGCTATCGGGCACGAGTGTTGGGTTTGTATTTCCAAAGCAGGCTTCTCAGCTCTGCGGGGCGTTCTGTCCTCTCTTGGGAAGGAACAGGAGCTACACAAGGACGGCTCGGGTGACACCATGTGTGCCGAGGTGGGAGAACTGACCGGGTGATTTCTCTGCACCTCTGATGTCTGTAGTCAGCACAAGGAATACCAGCTACGTTGAGCTTCGTTACTGGAAGACAGACCACAACGTAGCCTTTTGAAACTGGCTTCACGATGAGTGCGTTGCCTTGTTTTTCATTAATAAACACACGGCTCCCAGCAGTTAGAGCTTTGTGAGTTCCAGCCTGAAACGGTGCCACAGCCAAACATGGAAATGAACGAGCTGTGTTGTGTTTCTCCCCTGCTTTGGAATCACTCCATGCTTCCTTCCCTGGGAATCAGGAAACCGCTATTAAGTCAGCTCTTTCTTTTTACTTTTATCTCAGGCTCAAGTGTTGTTAAGCATAATCTTCTTTTCTAAATAATTCATTCTCTGGTTTTATTCTTCCAATAAGGTTTCTTGCCTTGTGCAGCCAAGGAAGGAGACCGTGACAGCAGAGTGTGCTACTGGGGACAGCCACTGCAGAGGCACTAATACTCAATCTGGGTCCTGGGGTAAGGGGCATTGAGAGGGTACCGCTTTCCAGGCCAGGGAAACAGTTCATGTGTCTGTACATAGGTACCAAAGATCGTCTTTGGGGCATCTCTGAAGAAAGCTGAGTGATAATTCACTCTTGGAAAAATGACGTTACTCTTAGAAATGCCTATTTCCGGCCAGCGCCATGGCTCAACAGGCTAATCTTCCGCCTTGGGGCACCGGCACACCAGGTTCTAGTCCCGGTCGGGGCGCCGGATTCTGTCCCGGTTGCCCCTCTTCCAGGCCAGCTCTCTGCTATGGCCCGGGAGTACAGTGGAGGATGGCCCAAGTGCTTGGGCCCTGCACCCCATAGGAGACCAGGAGAAGCACCTGGCTCCTGCCTTCGGATCAACGTGGTGACCCGGCCGCGGCGGCCA
Source organism: Lepus europaeus (assembly GCF_033115175.1). Lineage (NCBI taxonomy): Eukaryota > Metazoa > Chordata > Mammalia > Lagomorpha > Leporidae > Lepus > Lepus europaeus. Next base: position 72,647,333 of record NC_084838.1, read on the forward strand.
TTGGAGGGTGAACCAACAGCAAAGGAAGACCTTTCTCTCTCTCTCTCACTGTCCACTCTGCCTGTCAAAAAAAAAAAAAAAAAAAAAAAGCCTGTTTCCAAGATGTTTTCTTCTCCTTGGCTTTTGGTCAGTCCAGCAGATGGCTGTTGTCTGAAAAAATGGACTAAATGCCTTATTTGCAAGTTAGGAAATCCACATCCATAAGTGTCCCTATCTGTAAGGTGTCCATATGGTTTCCCCGGGAAACCATCAGCTTCTCTTGGTCATCCTGCTCTAATTGGTAATTGTACCCTCTTCGACTTGCTGGCAATTGGATTCATGGGCAGTAGGAACATGCCTACTCTACCTATTAAAAAAAAAAAAAAAACCCACACAGTACTTAGCTGACAAAGAGTATGTCTTTCTATTGATAAATGTAATCATCTTCATAGATCAAGAACGGCTTCCTACCCCGTGAGAAGGAAACACCTTTTCCAGAATAGGTTATACACAGGCAGTGGAATATACTCGAGGAATGCCAAGTCCTTCCCAAGCACACAATTCTGCAGCCAGAAGATGTTTCTTTCCTGATTTTCTTGAACTCTGAGGCAAGAAAACAAACTCCTACATCATCTCATACCTAGCACCATTTCTCACAGGCTAGCACATTATTTTGTGTTGATGAGAAATGTAGTAGCAAGTTATCTACTGAAAGAAATGCCTTTGTCTTCTGTTTTCCAGTGGGCTTTGAACGAAACAAAATGATTTCCATTTGTGACTAAGTCAAATGTCATTCTCCCTCCCTCAGTTACAGAGATGAATGGAGTGTATTGAGAATTTAAGACCAAATCTCAAATAAAATCAGTCCCCAGCTTGGCACCATCACCACAGAGGTTAGCTCTGATAATACGATTTGACTCAACAAATCACACATGGTTACTATGCCAGTCCTTACATCTGGAACAATGTTCATCTCTGGGAGAGGTAAGCAAGAATGTGGTAATGCACACATTAGCTCCTAAAGTTTCCAACCAGAAAGTGTTATCCTCTACTCATATTTCACTGGCCAAAGTGAGTCACTTCATCATGCTTAAATTTACGAGGGAAGGGATCAGTACAGTGGGTTAAGCCAGTGCCTGCAACACTGGCATCCCTTGTGAGCACCAGTTCAAGTCCTGACTGCTCCACTTCAAGTCCAGCTCTATGCTAATGTGCATGGAAAAGCAGAGAACGTGGTCCAGTGTTTGGGCTCCTACACTTTACGTGGGGGACATAGATGAGATTTCTGGTTCCTGGTTTTGGCCTGGGCCAGCCTTGGCTCTTAGGGCCATTTGGGGAGTGAACTAGTAGATGGAAGATCTCTCTCTTTCCTTCTCTGTAACTCTACCTTTCAAACCAATAAATAAATCTTTAGGGAAAAAGGAATTTTAAAAGGGAGGAGAATGACAGTCCTACTATAAGCTTCAAAGAAGAAAAAGATGAAAGAATTCTGAATTGCCTAAATGACTATGATAACCAACACAGAGCAGTTATTTATATATATATTGCATAATCGTATATTTATATAAGTTAGAAAAATAACTCAGTCACATGTTCATACTGTCACCGAGAAGTGTATGTGGAGTTCTGCTTGAGCCCAGCACTGGAAGAGTGTGAAATCTTAAAATGCAATGCTTTCCAGTGGGACTTCTTACGAAAAAATTTTCTGGTATTTAAGGAATCAGTGGCAGGTAAGGATAAGAAAATGTTAACATGAATGTACGTGCATTGAAGTCAATAGTAGCACTGAAAATAATAGAGCTACAAATATGAAGATACCTGAGTTCTTTGTTTTGTTAGTGTAGAACATGGAATTCCAGTATCATTGTGAACTGAATATGGATTTCTCTATTCTCTTCATCATACAACTATGCATAAATGTAGGAAAAGATTTCAAAAGTTAACATGGCTGTGCTTGATAGGAAGAATGGAAAAGTCCTAATTTGCAAAATAAAAGCAAAGCATATCACACAAATGCTGAACGCTGAAGGTAGTGTTGGGCCAGCTCAAAGCCGTAGCAGAACTAACCTTGTGCCCTAGGGGTCCAGCTTAGAACAGCAGGTACTGTGGGAGGCCAAGTGGGGTAGAGAGCATTCACTAACACCCTGTGTGAGGCTCAAGTTCCACGTGTTTAACTTCTCACAGAAAGAGACTGGAAAAGCCCAATATTCCGGTCTACAGAAGTGACTGGGAATCTTCTTCCTTCTTGAGCTTAGAGTAGTATAAATGTTTGGTAGTGGATTAAAAAAAAAAAAAACCAAACTTATGTGAGCCACAGGACTAGTATCTGACTTAGATTGCTCTTTTAGTGTGTGGAAAATCTGAGCAGAGAAATGCATGTGTACGTTGCTTGAGGCATAGTAAACCCAGAATGGGGACCTGGATAACGAAAATGTACATTGCAGCTGAAGGAAGATAATACGGATTCGGTACCTAAAGATATTCCAGGAAAAAGAGAGGAACTGGTGAGAAACTCAAAATAAACTTATGAGATATGTGACAAGAAAAAACTACCCCAAAAAATGAACTGATACCAAAACTAGGGTGAGTTGATATTCCCCAAAACTGAGATAACAAACTAAAAGAAATAAAGTAAGCACATTTCTTTTTTTTAAAAAAAGATTTGTCTACTTATTTATTTGAAAGTCAGGGTTACACAGAGAGAGGAGAGGCAGAGAGAGAGAGAGAGAGAGAGAGAGAGAGAGAGAGAGAGAGAGAGAGGTCTTCCATCCACTGGTTCACTTCCCCAGATGGCCGCAATGGCCAGAGCTCCACCAATCCAAAGCCAGGAGCTCCCATGTGGGTGCAGGGGCCTAAGGACTTGGGCCATCTTCTACTGCTTTCCAAGGCCATAGCAGAGAGCTGGATCAGAAGAGGAGCAGCTGGAACTTGAACTGGCACCCACATGGGATGCTGGCACTGCAAGCGGCAGTTTTATCTGCTATGCCACAGTGTTGGCCCTGAGAACATTTCTAATGATAAAATTAAAGGAAACATAATGAAAGAAGAGTATAATATAAAAAGACAAAGCAAACTTGAAAAAGAATGAAGCAAAAATTGTGACAATAAATTTTAAAATATCAGAAATTAAAAATTAAAGTAGAAAACAGAAAATAGATTAAAATCATATAACAGCAATTGCATTAAATGTAAATAGATAAAAATTTTCCACTGTAAAAATTCAGATCAGATTTTAAAAAATCAGCTTCATTATCTGCTATACATTAATCATAGGAACACAAAGTGTGAAATAATTGAGATAAAAATATGTACAAGCAGGGCTAACATTTTGGTGTGGCTGGTTAAGCCACCACTTATAATGCTGGCATCCCGTATGAGCACTGGTTACATTCCGACTGCTCCACTTCTGACCCGGCTCCTTTCTAGTGAACATGTGGGAGACCTGAATGGAATTCTAGGCTCCTTGCATTGGTCTGGCCCAACCTCTACCACTGCAGCTGTTTGTGGGGTGAAGATCCCCTCTCCCTTTCTCAGTACCTCTGCTTTTCAAATAAATCAATCTCTAAAATATGTATATACACATGCAAAAAAGCAAAGTCCAATGTAGTGTAAGTACTGTCAGCCAAAGTATATTCTTTGTGTAAAATTTGTGAAAAAGAAGGAATATTATATATTTATAAATGGGTCCATCAGTCATTTATAACAATTTAAATGTACATGTACTTATTAAGTATAATAAAAAAAAAAAACAGAATTCACCTCATATCCATTAGGATGGATGCTGTAAAACAAGCAGGGGCCAGCATTATGGCATAATGGGTTAAGCTGCCTCCTGCAATGCCAGCATCCAACAGGGGCTCCGCTTCTGATCCAGCTACCTGCTAATGCACCTGGCATGGCAGCAGAGGATGGCTCAAGTGCTTGGGCCCCTGCACCCACTTGGGAGACCTAGAAGAATTTCTTAGCTCCTGACTTTGGCCTGGCCCAGCCCTGGCTGATATGGCCATTTATGGAGTAAGCCAGCAGATGGAAGATTCTTTTTATTTTGACAATCTCTCTCTCTCTCTCTCTCTCTCTCTCGACAAAGTTAGTGAGAGAGAGAAAGGTCTTCCTTCCATTGGTTCACCCTCCAAATGGCTGCTACAGCTGGTGCACTGTGCCAATCTGAAGCCAGGAGCCAGGTGCTTTTTCCTGGTCTCCCATGCGGGTGCAGGGCCCAAGCACCTAGGCCATCCTCCACTGCCTTCTCGGGCCACAGCAGAGAGCTGGACTGGAAAAGGAGCAACTGGGACAGAATCCAGCCACCCCAACTGGGACTAGAATCCAGGGTACTGGGGCCGCAGGTGGAGAATTAGCCAAGTGAGCCGCTGCCCCGGCATCTCTGTCTCTCCCCCTCTCTCCCTCCCTCTCCCCCTCTCTCCCTCCCTCTCCCCCTCTCTCCCTCCCTCTCCCCCCCTCTCTCTCCCCATCTCCCCCCCTCCCCCTTCTCTCCCTCTCTCCCTCTCTCCCTCTCTCCCTCTCTCCTTCTCTCCCTCTCTCCCTCTCTCCCTCTCCCCCTCCCTCCCTTCCTCCCTCTCTCTCCTTCTCCCTCCCTCCCTCTCCCTCTCTCCCTCCTCCTCTCTCCCCCTCTCTCCCTCCCTTTCTAATAAATAAAGAACAACCTTAAAACAAAAACAAAAACCTCCGAAAATAAAAAGTGTGGATGAGAATGCAGAAAATTTGGCCCCCTTGGGTACTGTTAGTAATGAAATATGGTATGGTTGCTGTGGAGAAAAGTATAGCACTTCCTCAAAAAAAATTAAGCACTGAATTAACATTTGATACAGCAGTTTGATTCCTAGGTACATACCTTAACAAATTGAAAACAGTCTTTGAAAGATACCCACATTTGTAACAGTATTATTCACAATAGCTAACATGCAGTGTACCAAGAGTCCATCAACAGATTATTGCAGTATATACAAATACATATCTGTTAGTAAAATGTGGTATATACATGAAATGGAATATTAATCAGTCATAAAAGGAAGAAAACTCTAACACATGCTACAACATGAGGGAATTATACTAAGTGAAATAAGTCAGCTATAAAAATAACTATACACTATCTGGCTCCATGTATATGAGGTACTTAGTACAGTCAGGTTCATGGAAAGAGGAAGCAATCGCAGAACAGAAGTTCCCAGGGGTGGCATAGTTGTTACATCACTGCTCGGGATGCCTGTATCTCCTATCACAGTGCCTGATTGGAGGCCCAGCTTGCCACCAACGCACTCCCTTGGAGGCAGAAGGTGATGGTTCAAGTACTCAGGTCCCTACCACCCTTGTAGGAGTCCAAATTTAGTTCCAGCCTCCAGGTTTTAGCCTGGCCTAGCCCTGGCTGTTGGGGGCTTTTGAGAAGTGAACTATTACATGGAAGCTCTCTATCTTTCTGCCTTGCAAATAAAATACGTTGTTTAAAAATGTTTTAAAGAATTTTGTTAACAAAAAGAATAAAGCTTATAAGGAGCTAACTGAAAGGAGTACTAGAGAATTTTTTTTAATGAGTACAGATTTCTGTTTTGCAAGATAAGAATTTTTTTTTTATTTGACAGAATTACAGACAGTGAAAGAAACAGAGAGAAAGGTCTTCCTTCTGTTGGTTCACTCCCTAAAAGGCCGCTACGGCTGGCGCTGTGCCCATCCGAAGCCAGGAGCCAGGTGCTTCCTCCTGGTCTCCCATGCGGGTGCAGGAGCCCAAACACTTGAGCTGTCCTCCACTGCTCTTCCAGGCCACAGCAGAGAGCTGGACTGGAAGAGGAGCAACCGGGACTAGAACCCGGCGCCTATATGGAATGCCGGCGCCACAGGTGGAGGATTAACCAAGTGAGCCACGGCACCAACCCCAAGATAAGAATTTTAGGGTTTGGTTATACAATGTAAATGTAACTGACACTAATGTACTAATGAATTGTAAACTAAAAATAAGTTGATATGGGAATTTTATGTTACATAGGTTTTAGAATAATTAAATTTAAAAAATTGACGTAACAAAGAAACAGGTAATTCCATAGTCAAATTTCTCTTGTATTATCTGCTGCTGGGTTACAAATGGCCCCAAGATGTAGCTGCTTGAAACAGTTAACACAGTCTCAGTGCATTTGATCATGAATTTTTGACTAGCTTTTCAAGTCTTGTGACTTAAGATCTCTCAGAGGGTAATCTTATCTCAAGGATCAGCTTGGGAAAGATCTTCCAGGTTGGTGGTATTCTGTTTGATTTAGGGTCTCCCTTTCTCTCTGGTTGTTGACCAAAAAGCTTTGTTGGTTCCTTGCCACAAAAATACCTCTAAAATGGAGCTCACCACGTGACAGCTGGCTCACATCCTCATAAGCAAGCGAAAGACCAAGGGAGGGCAAGTGTCTCTTTGTAACCTGATCTCGACTTTGGCCCTGTTCTGTTCTAGAGCAACTAGTCAGCAGCTCCAATCCGTAGTCCGGGAGAATCACAGAAGGACACAAATGCCAAGAAAAGGAGGTTGTTAGGAGCCATTAAAAGAAACTGAGTTCAGTGTCTATCAACAAATGATAAAACAAGGAGAGAAAAGTTAATAGTGGAGGAGATCGTAATAGCAAGGCTTCCAAGTGAAGCATATATAAAATAATACACCCAGCAGCTCTAGAGTCTGGGTTTCTCAAATCTACATGGCCTACTAACTGTGTGCTTGTCCATGAAACAGGTTTTGATAAATTTTAACAATTTCAGTAATATTCTTACACATTAGGAGTAAGCCAGAAATCAGTCTGAGCAGCTTATGTGGTGATCCACAAAATATTTTAAATTAAACACTGTACTCCTGAAAATCTCAGAGGTGAAAGAAAATACCAATGAATTTTTAAAAATATATCAACTGGATCATAATAAAAATGTGACATAAAAACTTACAGGATATATGTAAAGCAGCTTTCATATCATTTTGAAGACAAAGTCTTAGAAATAACTTGTCATGAAATGAAGTAATGAACCTCAAAACTTCAACATCACAAACATTAACAATAGAGACCATGAGATAAATAATAAATAGTAAATACACTAATGTCTGAAAATAATGGAGAAATGATTGTTAACCCAGAATTCCAATGAAAGCAGAAACTTAGCATTAAGGAATAGATAAATCACTATTCAACAGGAAAAGTGAGATTTCTTTTCCTGATAATACATGGAATCTGTACTAGTCTAATGCTGAGAACTAAAAAATGAATAATAAAAACAGAAGACATTCTTATAAAATAAGAAGTAAAAAGTGAGAAAAAATTTTTATCAGGACCAAATCTAAGTGAAAGTGGGAATTCAGACATATAAGAAGAACAAGGAAATGGCTTCTACCTTGGAGGCATTTATCAAATCTGATAAACCTGAAGACCAGTGTTCCCTTATTGATTATCTGTCTGGATGATCTGTCCATTGTTAACACATTGGGATATTGAGATCTCTTAGGGGGGTGGCACCATGGCTCACTTGGTTAATCCTCTGCCTGCAGTGCCGGCATCCCATTGGGCGCGGGTTCTGTCCTGGTTGCTCTTCTTTCAGTCCAGCTCTCTGCTGTGGCCTTGGAGGACAGTAGAGGATGGCCCAAGTGCTTGGGCCCCTGCACCCGCACGGGGAGACCAGGAAGAAGCACCTGGCTCTTGGTTTGGGATCGGCACTGTGCTGGCCATAGCGGCCATTGGGGAGTGAATCAACGGAAGGAAGACCTTTCTCTCTGTCTCTCTCTCTCTGTCTATAACTCTATCTGTCAAATAAATAAGAGATCTCTTAGTATTATTGTATGATAGTATGTGTCTCCCTTCAGATAATTTACTAATCGATTTATATATTTAAGTGTTCTGATATGGAGTGCATACTATTTATAATTAAGTCCTCTGATAGATTTCCCCCTTTTTTTTGTTTTTCCCCTTTATTATTAATGAACTTCTTCATCTCTTTCTGTTTTTGACTTAAAGTGTATTTTGTTTTATATAAATACAGATTCCCATTTACTTTGGATTTCCACTTGCATGGAATCTTTTTCTATCACTTTACTTTCAATCTATGTATGCCTTTACTAGTAAAGGTAGCATAGAGATGAATCTTTCTATTCACGCAACCACTCTATATATTTTAATTGGTGAATTGAATCTATTTACATTCAAAATAATTAGTCAAAGGTGAGAACTTACTGCTGCCATTTTCTAATTGATTTGCTGGTTGTTTGTAGATCCTATACCATGACACAAAGTAGAAAAACCACAAGACAATACAAAGAGAAAATCTGGAAACAGCCCCTCAGGAGTAACAGACTGGCAGCTGACTTCAACGATAAAAATGAAAGCTAAACTATTCTGGAATGCTGCCTTTGAGTTTGTGAAAAATAACATCCAACCTAGAATTCCATACCAACCCAAAGTACCTTTGAATAGTAAGGGCCAAATACAATACTTTGAGGAAACAAAACAAAGACTGAGACAGTTGTCACTAGCAATTATTCACTATAGGACAGTTTGAAGGATGTTTATTAGGTTGAAAAAGTGATCTGAAAAGGGAAGGCTGAGACACAAGAAAGGAGGAAGAGAAAAGAAAGCAGTAACATGTAGGAAATCTAAGCAAATACCAACTGTATTAAGTAGCACTGTATTCAGTGAGTGATGTTAGTTAATTGAGTTATAAGATCTTGTGAGGGAAATGGCAAAGGTATTGATTAAATTTAATTTTGATGTGTTAAGTATGTATATCATGAGTTGTACTTTATTCATAGAGTAGAATTAGAGTAGATAACTTTGAGACAGGCAAAAGAAAATTTTTAAAAAATTGCTTAGTCAATGTAAAATAAGGCAGGAATGGAGACCAAAAAAAAAAAAAAAAACAAAAAAAAAACCCACACAAAAGAGACAACACAAAGTAAAGTAGTAGGTAGGTGTGATGATATTGCTAGTTATATTATAAACCGACTTAAAGACACAAATTGTCATACTGGATTCCTGATGGAACAAAGACATAAGCCTCAGCCATTCTTACTCATTGCCCAAAAGATAGATAAAGATTGGAATGTCTTCCTTGCCCTTAAATCTGAACTGGGTCTCACACCCTATCGCCTTCATAGCCCACCCCCAAGGCCACCTGAGAGACCGGTTGCTCTGAAAGACCATTTCCAGGAATTCCTCTCCACCTGCTGCCCCCTACTCCTACCCTCATCCCTAGCCCTCCTAAAATATAAAAAGACCCAGCCCTTGGGTGTCGGGGCCTTCTGCCATGTGTTCCATCAATGTGTACACCAGCATTTGGTCACCCACCTCTGCAAATTTATTTTCTCTGAGTAAATTCGGTCTGGCTGTCAATTCCTATACTGCTTCCTCTTTATTCTGTGCCTTTTTCCCTAACATTTATGGTGCCCCGGGTGAGGAGGCACCAATCTGCAACTCTTGTCCTAACAATTACTGAAGAACAAAAATCCCAAAATCCAACCAGGTACTGTTTATGAGAAACACTTAAAAGATAAGGATATAGGATTGGTTGGGAGATTAAACAAGAGAAAAAAGCATGTTCACAGGAATCAGCAGGAAAGCGTGGAGATACATAAGAAAATCTTTAAGGAAAAAAAATCACATCTGTTAAAAATGACTTCAAAATAATAAAAATTAAGCTTACTGGGGAGATATTTTTTTTTTTGACAGGCAGAGTGGACAGTGAGAGAGAGAGACAGAAAGGTCTTCCTTCGCCGTTGGTTCACCCTCCAATGGCTGCTGCGGCCTGCGCAGCATGCTGATCAGAAGCCAGGAGCCAGGTGCTTCTCCTGGTCTCACATGCGGGTGCAGGGCCCAAGGACTTGGGCCATCCTCCACTGCACTCCCGGGCCATGGCAGAGAGCTGGCCTGGAAGAGGGGCAACCGGGACAGAATCCGGCGTCCCGACCGGGACTAGAACCCGGTGTGCTGGCGTCGCTAGGTGGAGGATTAGCCTGTTGAGCCATGGCGCCGGCTCTGGGGAGATATATTTTAAAACTTGTATATACATAATAATGTGACCTCAAAATAAGTAAAAAGCAAAAATAATTCCAAGGAGAAGCAATCCAATCCATGATAGAAGATTTGAACATACCTCTTTCAGGGGACTCACTAAATGCACAGAGAACAAAAGGTGGGAGAATGGGATGGAAGAGGAGAACGAAGTTTGAAACACATGACTGACAAATTTAATAGTTATTTATAGAATATTGTATTTAAGAATGGTAGAACATGAGTTATTTTTAAAAGCATACATGGAAAATGCACAAAACAACCATATTCTGACAAGTCTTCACAAATTTAACAGGATTGCAACTGTGTTCTGGGACTGTGGTGCAATAAAGCTAGAAGAGAATAACAATAAGCTACATGGAAATTTCTCTAAATATATATTTGGAAGTTTTGAAGTACTCTTGGCAATAGCTCAGGGGTCAAAGTCTAAATCAAAATGGAAATTGGAAACATTTTCAACTTAGCTACAACAAAATAATTTCAAACCACATAGCATGCAATTTCAACAGCACCTAGAAATTTATAACGTTGAGTGCTCATATTCGGGAAGATGAAAGGTTAAACACTAATGAGAAGAGCATCCATCTGAAAACCTGAGGGGGAAAAAGGATAAAATAAAACCAAAGAAATAAGGGAGAGAAAATCGTAAAGATAAGGGCAGAATTTAATAAAATAGAAACAAACATAAAATAAAGAGGATTAACAAAGCACTTTGTTGGTTTATTGAAAAGCTAATCTAATTGAAAAACCTCGGGTAAGACTGATCTAGAAAAACAGAGATAAGGCACAAATAAATAAGATTAGGAATGAAAGAGGCCACCACCATAAATGCTCTAGATATTAAAAAGATAAGTTATTTTGAACAACTTCATGTGAATAATTTAGAAAGTTTTGATACAATTCCTAGAAATATGTAATTCACTAAACTATCTTTGACCCCAGAGGAGTGCTCGCATTGACTGTTTCTTAGGTCTTATTCTGAGTTCCCTGAAGAGACAATATAATGGCTGCTCTTCAGTGCAGATACATGCCAGATGCAGTCAATTAAAAACAGATAGGTTTTGGATTATTGCAAAAACAGTACTCAGGGGAGAGAGAAGAGGGTTCTGAGAGATGGTGTCATTGTGTGTGTTGTGTGTGTGTTGGGGGTGGTGGTGAGGAGAGACACACCAAACAAAATGCACAAACATGCAATAGCATTTGCTTCTGTCTGTCTCTATTATAAATGCTTGCTTATATGTTTTCCCCTGTCCCCAGTGTTCTCCAAGCAGTTCTTAAAGAGTGTCTGGAACATGGTGTTGCTCAGGCCAGGTTCATTGAACATATGCTTTAATGAAAAAGTTTAATCTCTTTGAGAGCCCCTATTTCTAAGTGCAAAATAGGGATAGCAATACTTTATGTCTGAAAGAGTGGACTTGGATCCAGTAGTGCTGAGATTCTTCTTTTAGCTCTGCTAACCCATGTGGGGTTTTTAAAAACATACAAGAAAGCCCACCTACAGGACTAACGTGAGCTGGGCAGGCTGCTTTGGGGTTTTTTTCCTGAGCTGCTGAGAATGGGCCCAATGATGCCCTATTTCTGATGCCCTGTTCCTGGGGCACAGTTTTTGGTACATTCTCCTTCCCTCTGAGAAGGGTTGATCTTTCTTAAAGACTGATTTTCAGTTTCCTTTGTGGAGTTTCTATCTACACCCTTAGCTCTCTTTATTAGCTTGTGGGAAGATCAGATTTCCAATTGCAATAAAGTTCCTGGACGCAGGTAAATGTTCACAAATATCATCCTTCCAAAACACGAGTTTGAGCATATTACTTTCTTCTATAAAACTGTGGCAAGTTCATAAATTTTACCATAGACTTCGGTGTTTGAGAAATGGCACATTTGTGGAAATACATCTAAGTCTAACTGGGAGCCCCTATTCTCCTTGCTGGCAGGAAATTCAGTCATGCTTGCCTCTTGCTAGAGTGATCCAAGAATCCAGGAAGTGTACATGGTGCCCAGAACAGTGAGGGTAGTTTCTAACATTCTGTCTGTCATGGCTGCCATCAGTATCTTAATTTCCCACAAGTGATTCTTGATGTGTGTGTGTGTCTATGGCTTTTGGGTCTAGAAAATGGTAGCAATACATGGGGCATACCTTGTCTGAACCATCCCTCCCAGTTCTCACTACTCAGCTCACTGGGTTTGTGTCCCTGGCTCTCTGGTCATCCATCGTCTGTTTGCGGCCCCACTCGAAGGAATCTCTCTCCCGCCCCCATCCCTTGCTCCCAAGTGTTCTACTGTCTCCCTCCCCGTGCCCTACCACCCCAGGATACTGAGCACAGTCTCCTTAAAGACAGTCTTCCAACATGCATCAAATGTTCTTCCAGTATTCTCCTTGGGCTTCACCCAAGTTCTAGAGCCCAGGAAGAGAAAAAGTTCCAGGTGTGGTTTTTTTTTCTTTTTCTTTTTTTCTTTTTGACAGGCAGAGTTAGACAGTGAGAGAGAGAGAGAGACAGAGACAGAGAGAAAGGTCTTCCTTTTTCTGTTGGTTCATGCCCCAAATGGCCTCTACGGCCAGCATGCTGCACCAATCCAAAGCCAGGAGCCAGTTGCTTCTCCTGGTCTCCCATGCGGTTGCAGGGCCCAAGCACTTGGGCCATCCTCCACTGCCTTCCCGGGCCACAGCAGAGAGCTGGCCTGGAAGAGGAGCAACCAGGACAGAACCCAGCGCTCCAACTGGGACTAGAACCTGGGGTGCTGGCACTGCAGGCGGAGAATTAGGCAAGTGAGCCACGGCGCCAGTCCCAGGTGTCTTTTTGAAAGAAAGATGGGATGGGATGTGGTGAAATAAGTGGAAAATTCAAATTAATAGTCACAGTTGGTTATCCTGTACAAATGCAGCTCAAAAGTTATCCCTGTAAAGGCTCATCCTGGCTTCCCCAGATAGCCAGGGCCATCTTTGTGCCCTGTAAACACACTTTTTTTTTTTTTTTGACAGGCAGAGTGGACAGTGAGAGACAGAGAGAAAGGTCTTCCTTTTTGCCGTTGGTTCACCCTCCAATGGCCGCTGCGGCCAGCGCATCGTGCTGATCCGAAGCCAGGAGCCAGGTGCTTCTCCTAGTCTCCCATGCGGGTGCAGGGCCCAAGCACTTGGGCCATCCTCCACTGCCTTCCCAGGCCATAGCAGAGAGCTGGCCTGGAAGAGGGGCAACCAGGACAGAATTCGGCACCCCAACCAGGACTAGAACCCGGTGTGCCAGCGCCACTAGGCGGAGGATTAGCCTGTTAAGCCACGGCGCCGGCCTGTAAACACACTTTTAAAATTGAATTATTTATTTGAGACACAAAGAGAGACACAGATGGAGTATGAATTCTCTCTTTAATTGATGGACTCCTTATGTGCCCACAAGAGCCAGGGGCTAGGCCAAGGCCAACATCAGGTGCCAGGAACTCAATTCAGATGTCCCACATGGGTCAAAGGGACTTGAGTACTTGAGCCATTACCACTGCCTCACAGAAACCACATTAGCATGAGGCTGGAATCCACAGCAGAGTTGAGACTTGAACCCAGGCCCTCCAGTGTGGGATTTGGGCTCCACAAATGGAGTCTCAGCTGCTGGGCAATTGCCTGCCCCTCCAGTACACCTTTTATTGCAGGCATCTGGCTTCCTTTGCTAGTCCGTTGAGTATTTGAGGACAGTTAACACATCTACTCATTTCTTAATCCCAGTATCTAGCCTGTACCTGTACTTGGCTTACATATTGTGCCTTGTAAATAAACACAGAAACAATCCATCCATCCATCCATCCATCCATCCATACATACATACCTAACACGGTTGGACCTACAAACCTGAAGGCCAGAAGACCTTGGTCTTTGAGAGGTGTGTGTGCACTTACCAGGTTTAAGCTGAGGTTATTTTATATGTAGAAGGCAAATCCTTCCAACTGTGTTTATGCCACACACCCACTCTTTTCTTGCAATACTTTCGGCCTTAAAGTACTTGGCATTTGTGATTTTAGAATTCCTGGCCACTGGCTCCAGGGACAGCTGATGGAGATACATCAAGAATCTAAGCCAGAGGTCCCAAATTAGCAACCAGTGAGTGAAATACAGAAGTCATCCATATTTTTCTTGGTCAGTAAGATCATTTATTTTAGCATCTGAATTGCAGTGTTCGTCACATAGCTACATTTATTGCTTGGCTCTTAGAGGAGCCAGCTCTCCATATGATTCAGTCAGCCTCAAGATCCCTCTCAAATTCCAGCCAGACTGAATCTCAGGAGCACTTGACCATATTCCTATGATGGGCATTTGGGAGTGCAGGCGTACAAAGATGGAGAGTGGGGCAGGAAGCAGAATAGCAGGTTGAAAGACAAGATTCAAAAGAAGAAATGGGGCCGGCGCCGCAGCTCACTAGGCTAATCCTCCGTCTTGCGGCGCAGGCACACCGGGTTCTAGTCCCGGTCGGGGCGCCGGTTCTGTCCCAGCTGCCCCTCTTCCAGGCCAACTCTCTGCTGTGGCCAGGGAGTGCAGTGGAGGATGGCTCAAGTGCTTGGGCCCTGCACCCCATGGTAGACCAGGATAGGCACCTGGCTCCTGCCTTCGGATCAACGCGGTGCGCCTGCCGCAGCGCGCTACCGCGGCGGCCATTGGAGGGTGAACCAACGGCAAAGGAAGACCTTTCTCTCTGTTTCTCTCTCTCACTGTCCACTCTGCCTGTCAAAAAATAAATAAATAAAATAAAAAAGAAGAAATGGGTGAGCATGTAGCCTAGTGGACAGGTCTGGGGAGCCTGCATCCCATATCAGAGTATCTGGGTTCCAGTCCCCGCTCCGCTCCAAGTTCCACCTTCCTATTCCTGCATACCCTAAGATAGCTATGATGGTTGGAGTTATTGTGTCCCTGCTTCTCAGACAGGAAAATCAGAATGTAGCCCTGGCTTCAGACTGGCCCAACCCCAGCTGTCACAGGCAACTGGGGAGTGAACTAGTGGATGGGAGATTTCCCTTTGTCTGCCTGTCTATCTGCCTTTTAAATAAATTTTAAAAAAAAAAAGAATAAACAACTACAACAAAAAATGGAACCTGTCAGTTTTGCTCCTATTATGCCTCCAGTCCTCCTTTCCCCTAGCATGGTTATGTGTCATGAGTGTCTTCTCCACTTCCATTCCGCTTGGAGTAGTTTTTAGCCACCTGCATACAACAGGCATTTTAATGAATGAGATTCTGTTCCTTAGAACCAGTAATTACTTTGAATTTGTGCTGTGCTGGGCTACATCCTGCAGCTGCAGAGGTGATGTAGACAGTGCCCATGCCCTTGGAGAGCATGGGGTTTAGTGAAGAACACAGATACATGAATGAGAGGACAGAGCTATGCAGAAATGTGCAAACTGCGACGCGTGCAAGGCACAACACGGAGATCCAGGGTAGACTTCCTGGAGGAGGTACCCTTTGTACCTCCTTTTGCACAGAAAAGAAAGGCAGCCAGGGTTCAGGGTGGCAAGGTGGTCATTTCCTAGTAGAGAAGGCAAAACAGTAGCAAGCTAAGAATTGCAACTTTAATCTGAATCCACTCAGGACCTGTTAAAGATATTTTTAGGCCGGCGCCGCGGCTCACTAGGCTAATCCTCCGCCTTGCGGCGCCGGCACACAGGGTTCTAGCCCCGGTTGGGGCACCGGATTCTATCCCGGTTTCCCCTCTTCCAGGCCAGCTCTCTGCTGTGGCCAGGGAGTGCAGTGGAGGATGGCCCAAGTGCTTGGGCCCTGCACCCCATGGGAGACCAGGAGAAGCACCTGGCTCCTGCCATCGGATCAGCGCGGTGCGCCGGCCGCAGCACGCTACCGCGGCGGCCATTGGAGGGTGAACCAACGGCAAAAGGAAGACCTTTCTCTCTGTCTCTCTCTCTCACTGTCCACTCTGCCTGTAAAAAATTAAAAAAAAATAAAAAAGATATTTTTAAGTAGAGAAATGAAGTCATTAGATTCCAGTTTGAGAAAGTTAGTCTGGTCCTCTAAATAGATACCCTACTTGAGCTATATTAAAGTATATTTAAAAAGTAGATCATGCTAGGATGAGGGGTCTTCAATGAATGCACAGAAAACATGTATTATGGAAAAACTGAGTAGATTTCAAAATCTTTTCCACCAAAATAAATGTACCTTTTAATTCCATTTCCCACACCAAAAAAAAGTTTAAATATTTATTTATTTATTTGAGAGGCAGGGGTACAGACAGAGACAGGGAGAGACAGAGAGGTCTTCCACCTGCTGGTTCAGTCCTCAAATGGTTGCAAAGGCCGGATCTGGGTTGATCTGAAGTCAGGAGCCAGGAGATTCATCTGAGTCTCCCATGTGGGTGCGGGGGCTGAAGCACTGGGGCTTTTTTTTCCACTGTTCTCCCAGACCATTAGCGAGGAGCTGGGTTGGAAGAGGAGCAGCAGGGACAAGAACGGACACCCATATGGGATGCCGGCGCCGCAGGCTGAGGGGTAACCTACTGCGCCATAGCGCTAGCCCTGAAATACTCCTGTGTTTGTATGTGCTTGTGTGAATGAACACACATGCATGTGGGCTTCCAGAAACCTCTAGATGTTCCTTTTCTTTTATTATTTGCTTTCTTGCTTCAGACACTGAGATAAGGCCACTTGGAATAAAAAGCTACACAGCAGCCACAGACAGAAGCTTCCAAAAAGAACATAAAACCTAAGACATCCTCATTTCAAGTTGGCATGACACTAAATCCTATGGAAATTGACTAAACACTTCCTAAAATTTTTCTATCCTGTTCTTTTTACGCTTAGTCCTCAAGTGAATTCAGCTCCAATTTTTTTTTAAAAAAAAAAGTAAAAAAAAAAAAAAAAGGATTTAAGGTCTATAATTGTGAACTGTAGGTTTTTACACTCTAGTAAAAGCACCTTTATAGATTTTTAAATGAATGCCTGTACTTGCAAATTGATTGTGCATCTGTTTTCCATTAAGGCTTACATGAATGATTAACAAACGTGAGTCTCTATGGGGGGAGAAATTACAGGGCTTGTTTGTAAGGACACCCGCATTGTAGTTGACCTCCACCCTGGGGCTTTTACCCCCCTGGCTCGGGTTTCTCAGTTTGCTGACGTTCTACCTCTCACAAAACCAAGACTTCAAGCCACTAAATACAATCTAAAAGATGGCCCCTAGGTTACTTTCTGGAGGTCTGAAAATAAATCAGTGTTAGTGTGCAGTGTTGTAGGACAGGATCTTTGTCAGCAGTAGGATGCTAGGGGAAAACTGGCTTTTGTCTTCGTCTGTCGGCTCCTAAATGGGGCTGGACATGAAATTTGCCACTACCATCTGGACTCCTGGAGGCACTTTGCAAACAAACAAGGGTACTTCAAAGAGTTCATGGAGAATGAAATGAAAAGGTAGGTTCATCGGGATATCAAAAACACTTGAAATCCATGCATGATTTTTTCATAATAAGCATTGTCCATGAACTTCTTGAAGACATTTATATATAACATTCTCTGGGTCTGTTCCCTTTCTCTGTAAGACACTTGAGTAGAATAACATTGTGAAACAAGCAAAAATTGTCTTCTGTATTTTCCTCCAATTTATTTGGCCTTTGTAGGCACCATCTCTTGATTCCCGGATGCCCCAAACTACTGCCATTTCTGTCTCAGCTAGCCCTTTGTGATCCGAGCCAGGAGTCCCTCCTTTGTCTCCCCAAGTTCAAATTTGGAAGTCACTGGGTTCGAAAATTTGTGCCTACTGCCTATTAATGGCTGACAGGTGTTTCTTAGGGTATTCCTCCTAGAGTTATTGGTATGTTTGCTAGAACTAGCTTTGCCCTCACTCAGAGATATAAATCTGCAAAAATTATGGCGAACAGATTTATTTTCCAGAGCAATTTGCTTTTCATTCCTTCATTTGGCAAATGGCTGCAGTATAAAGCTACTGCTCTGACAGAGGCATTTTGCTGGGAGCTGATGGATACCCACATGGAACAAACATGTATCTTGCTTCTAAGAAGCTTACAATTGAATCGGCAATGCAACTTTCAAAACAGGAGGTACCAGGCTAACAGAGATATTACTACACCCAACACCTTGAGAAAACCTTCACTTCTTAGATGTTCAGTCAAATCTGTTGAGAAATTTAACAGGTAATTGAGAGATAAGGAGACCAGACACAAGTCAGGCATAAGTGCTCATAATGAGAAGTCTTGAAAAAGTTCATAAAAAATGCATATGAAGTATATATATGGCATAGTGGGTAAAGCAGCCGCTGCCTGCAGTGCTGGCATCCCTTATGGGCGCCGGTTTGAGTCCCAGCTGCTGCACTTCCAACCCAGCTCTCTGCTATGGCCTGGGAAAGCAGTAGAAGATGGCCCAAGTCCTTGGGCCCCTGCACCCACATGGGAGACCTGGAGGAACTCCTGGCTTTAGATCGGCACAGCTCCACCCATTGCAGCCATTTTGGGGAGTGAACCAGCCAATGGAAGACCTTCCTTTCTCTTTATCTCTCTCCCTCTCTCTTCCCCACTCTCTTCCCCTCTCCCTCTCTCCCTCCACCTCTCTGTAAACCTGCCTTTCAAATAAATAAAATAAATGTTACCAAAAAATGCATATGATGGAAAAAATATCCTAGATTTCAGAATTTTTTTTCCAATAAAATCTGTTAATTCCATTTTTTCCATATATTTTTGAAACACCCTTGTATTCTGAAATTTTGCAAGGTGGGGTGGAAGAGCACATTTTAGAAGTAGAAGTTTAATACAACCTCTGTAAAGGCAAACACACCTTTAATGAGTTGGTATTACCAAAAGGCAAAGCAAAACGAAAACAAAAACTAACACAATAAAACTAAGAAAAATTAAAAAATCAAAGCCTGCATCTGCCATGTGAGAAGGGTCTATTGAGATCTTTAAAACTCTTACTGGAAGTTGAGAGTTTTGACTACAAGCAGAATATTAAAAATAACCTCATAAATAATTAACAATAGATCAAAATGTGTAGATGGCACTGCAGTAGTTCCTGTCTCATAAAACCTATGTCACCACTGAGATCTTGTATAGATTGTGATTCCTAAGAGTACACATATACACATGCAGACAATTTCAGGCAAAGGACGCCAACATGTCAACTAACAATAGGAGCTGGGAATGTGGCTCATTTTCATTTTCCCTATACTTTCACTGCTTTCTAAAACTGTTTAAATAATAAAGTGCATAGCCGGAGAAATGTTTTTTAAAAGTAGTAATTATTTAGTATAGCTCCAAGATTGTAGCAATCAAGTGTGTGTGTGTACGCACGTGCACCTATGTCTGTGTAATTGGTGTGGAAATTTCCAGATCGTGGCTCTCTGTGTTGAGAGGCTCAAGTAGGGATTGGCTTCTTAAATGTGCGATATTTTGCTCTCCAGTAAGAAATTTCTCTTCTGCCCTCAGGGTGTGACTAGTATGTTTTGGTTTGATCTGACTAAAAAAACAAACAGAATATACCTAAAAACCATCTAAAGGAGGAGGAGAAGCAAACGTCACATCCTCTGAAACTCCAGGGGGTGGGTGGTGCGGAGATGGGAGGAATACAGGAACTTTCCAAAATGCGGCTTCTGTGTTGAGAATTTCCAGTCCTAGGAAACAACCTTTTCCTTCCTGTGACTCCAGAAAACAGCCCGTGTATAATCATCTCCTGTAATAGTCCCGTTGGCTTGAGGTTTTCACTGGTCTATCAAGGTGTGTCAGCGGGATTTCTCTCTGGAAGAAGTTGAAGTACAGTATTGTAAAAATTCCTTTGTGAGATACTTACAAATATAAACCATGATTTTCACGTTAGGGAGGATGGGTTTTTAGGTAACTTTTATTTTTGGGGGCTCATTGTAGCTCCTGCTTCTAATTTTATTTTTATCTTGAACGTAGTGTAGTTACATTATAGGTAAAACAAACAAAAACAATAAGAGGAAAGCACTCAGTGGGGTCAAACTTGAGTAAAACAAAAAAGTTGTGGATAAATGGAGAAGAGATGACAAGAAAAGGCGCCCGCTGCTCATGCTGATCGTTTCTGGGAGCCGGGATGAGTGGCAGGTTTCCACTGCTGCTTTCCACTCTGGGTGTTTTCTGAACTTTCTCAAATGAGCACGGGGAAAGCACACAAGCAAGTGTAGCGTGATTCTGCCGTGTACAAAATAAGGTGGCCCAGCTGGATGATCCCAGGGCCACAGAAGGGCAGTCAGCTCAAAGTCGGCTCAGTTTCTCCTACACATACAACACAGGTGACATCTGTGGCCTCAGAAGGCGAGGGCATTCTCTGACAGCACCAGGTCTGCACCAGACACCCTCTGGGTGTCCTGTAACCCAGGTCAGCTGTGACGCCTCCACAGGATGGCCTGAAATTCCATTCCCTGAAGGTTCATTCCCCACGACTGCCCTCACACACACACTTCAGGTGCCAGTCTCAAGCCCCTGCATTTCAGGTGGACCTTCTGTGAATCGGGCACCCACAACTGTCTCCTCAGATTCCATTCGTTTGCTTGTGTGCCTCCCAGAAATCGGGAAATGTGGCCACTGGTTCACTCTGAAGCTTGGCACAGAGGATCCAGTTGAAGAGATTCACAGGGCGGGGCAAGTGGGAAGGAGAGTGGAGCTTCCTTGCTGCTCCCAGAGCACCAATCTTTGGGAAGTTCCATCTGTACAGTAATCTAGAAGCTTCCAAAACCTGTCCTTGGGGTTTTTATGGGGACGTCATTGGGTAGGAATGGTTGCTAACAGGTTGGGTGGGGCATTCCAGCAAGGCCTCTCAGGTCAGAAACTTCAGTACTCCTTGCTCATGGATGTCGGGCAGGACCTCTCTGGAATGAGGGGATTCTTGTGATGTGTCTGAGTTCCTATGATTGCCTTGAGGAGCGAGCTTTGAGCCAGGAACCATGGCTGAAGACTCCCATGTATCTCTAATGGTGCATCATCACCATGATAACTCACATTAAATGACGTGTAATAGTAACTCTACGAGGAAGTGTTCAGAGGGATATACACGAACCTGCGCAGCACAGTGATCTGTTTCTGGGAAGACAGATGAGGAAAAGCCCAGGAGGCAAAGCTGTCCTTTCTTTGTCAACATCAACGTACGATTTGCGCTCGCAATGACTGTGCACCGATTTAGTAATTTTTTTACATGAAGATTCAACCAGGAAGCCTTGACAAATCTAGGTTGGTCTCAGCTGGCTTTGTAGCACTCTTTCACACGTGGTTCTCAGGGACCTGCAAAGGGTAGGTTTCTAGCTGTGTGGACCCATGGCGTCAGCCTGGGCTCTTAATCAGCTTCCCAGTCCTTTGCATAACTTCACATTTTTTAAGAATTTTTAGCTCATTTATTTTCATTTATTTGAAAGGCGTGGAGCCAGAGAGATAAAAAAGAAAAAAAAAAAAAAAAGAGAGAGAGAGAGAGAGAGAGAGATGTTCCATCCACCAATTCACTCCCCAAATGCTGGCAAAGCCAGGGCAGGCCCATGCTGAAGCCAGGTTAGTGGAACTCATTCTGGGACTCCAATTTGGTGGCAAGGACCCAGACACTTGAGCCATTATCTGCCGACCCCCAGGGTACATGTAAGCAGGAAGCTAGAATCGGACTCAAATCCAAGGCTTGGACCCAGGCACTCCGATACAAGATGCTGTGATGACACACAAATAAGCTTTTACAATATTTTTCAGCAGAACTCTCCCTGTTTTTGCCATGTAGATGAAACTCATGGAGCCAGGGAAACTTAATTTGGAGTCGAGATGTCTATATATTGTATGTCTGTCATACAAGACCTCGCAGGCCCTATTCATATGAAAAAGCTGTCAGTTTGGCTTAGTCACTCTGCTGTTGGAAGCTAGACTGAGAGCTGGATAGCACTGTTTGCATCCCCTTTTGGCTTCACTGTGGAGCACCATCACCTACGGTGGTCAGTGATTTTAGTCCTCCAAGCCCTAGCTAATTCTTCACGACAGTTATTCTGATTTTACTGGCCTGTCCGAAGGAGACTTGGGTCCAGTGAGCACCCAGGGAAGTGGAGTTTGCAGAAGCGCCTGGCTAGGGCTGTCGTGTGCAGCTGTACAGGGGGAGGGGAGGCCCTGTGCAGAGGTGCAGAGTGCCTGCAGCACCGTACTCACGTTACGGGGAGGCTGGCTTCTCAGATGCACGAGCGGACATAAGGACACACAGCGGTGTCGGCAGCTGGCCAGAACTGACAAACACCTGGATTCCTGTAATTGCTACAGGGAACCATTCTCTCTGTCTCATTGGCTTGTTAACCATTTGTTCCAGCGCATTTGTTACTCGGCTCATCATTGAGTCCTTTTCCTTTCTTATCCACAGATCTCTGTTTCCATAATAGGTTGAATTCTGCCCCCTCTCTTCCAACAACAACAAAGAAAACAGTTCCCCTGACCCAACCTGACCTTTTTTTTTCCCTTTGTGGAACAAGAGAGAGAAACATCAGTCAGCTGTTTTTTTTTTTTTTTTTCTAAAAAATGACATACAATATCCTGACATCTTACGACTTGTTCAGTCTTCGTGATGAAGATCATTCATGCCTCACTCCCAGAGGTTTGGTAGAGACAACCTTCCAGCCAGGCTCCTCCTCCTCACCACATGTGCGCATATGCACTGAGGACCACCTAGAGCTTCCTGTCAAGCCTCATCCCTTGCCTGGCATGGTTCCCGCGTGTGTCCTAGGGAATCACGGGTCATAAAACCTGGCAGTGAAGGTCCATATCCCCGTACTGGTGTACGAGCTTTAGAAAACCGACTCCGGTGTTCCGTTTGGGATTTCTAGCCACTAGGGCTGCCTCACACAGTTGAAAACCTGGCTCTTGTTCATGGCTCCGGGGTCTGTACCGTCTCATTTAGCATCATTCACGCAGGCTGGGGCTTCAGAACCCCCAGACCTAGGCCCTGGCACATGGCCTCCTGGTTACTTATATGAGCCCCGAGTTGTTCTTCCGTGTATGACTGTGGGAGATGGGGAACACTGTGCTGAATTCACACCACCCCTTGAAAAGGGTGGGTCAGATAAGGGAAACACCTTCCTCTCTGTAGGTCCCTTATTCTGCTACAGAAATAATGGTGTTTTTGTCTGGGTAGGTTTGTGTGGCTTTCTTTTTTTCTTTTTCTTTTTTTCTTTTTTTCTTGACAGGCAGAGTGGACAGTAAGAGAGAGACAGAGAGAAAGGTCTTCCTTTGCCATTGGTTCACCCTCCAATGGCCGCCACGGCCAGCGCACCGCGCTGATCTGATGGCAGGAGCCAGGTGCTTCTCCTGGTCTCCCATGGGGTGCAAGCCCCAAGCACTTGGGCCATCCTCCACTGCACTCCAGGGCCATAGCAGAGAGCTGGCCTGGAAGAGGAGCAACCGGGACAGAATCCAGCGCCCCAACTGGGACTAGAACCCTCTGTGCCAGCGCCGCAAGGCGGAGGATTAGCCTATTGAGCCGCGGCACCAGCCCAGCTTTTTGGTTTTAGAATGGTTCTAAAAGTGTTGTCAGAGCCCCAGTGACATTAGTGTCACCAGGGAACTTGTGAAAGAAATGCAAATTCTCAACCACACCTACAAACTCAAAGCCTGGATGCTGAGTGATAACAGATCCCTCCCCTCCCCCCCTCTGTGGGGGGAGCAGGTGGGGTGGGGGTTCATGCTCAAGTTTGAAAGTCACTGGTCTAGGGAAAGGAAAGGCTAGAATTGAGTTGAGATGAAGGAAACAAGAGGATGCAGTGGCTGCTCTACACAGTAGAGTGGATACATGAGGACAGAGCCAGCACAGTGGAAGGCGTGAGTTGAGCCAGGAGAAAAGTGGCTAAAAGGGGAGGGCAGCCTACCACGCTGCCTGACTGATGTGCTGTGTGATGTGATTTTGTACCTTTCTACCTCAGGTCTACACTTCTTAAGCAATGCTTCTTGTGCACGCAGTAGGCTTCCATTGGTGGTGACTTTGTTTTAGGGAGGGAGGGACGGCAGTTTGATGCCTATCAAGGTAAGATAAATCAACAGGTAAAGGGCTTAGCAGAATAGAGGCAGGAAATTGGAATCAAGAGTTGCTTACACCCTAGGCAGACTTTGTCACCCCCAGCACTAGTGGTGTTTGGGACTGGATAGTTCTTTTAGGCAACTGTCCTATGAATTAAGGGATTTTTAGCTGTATCCTTGAACTCCAGTCACTGAGGGCCAGAAACAATCCTACACCAGACTGTGACAACCAAAAATGTCTTCAGCCTCTTCCAGGTATCGCAGGGGTGGAAGGTAACCATCCCTTCTGAGAACCACTACTATGGGGTCTTCTGGGGGCCCTGGATTTTCTTAGGGACATATTATGAGGGAGGTAATCATGGTGTGGTGAGCCATTCTTATCTGAATTATAGTCCACTGGGTTTTCTAAGCTGACAACCTGGTGGCCATGAACATGGCAGCTAACATCTGTCTACAGAGCACTGTGAAAACAGTGGAAATATTTGCGAAGTACTTGATATGCATACTTTCTTTTCTTGTTGTTTCTATTGTAAATACTTTCAGCAAACTTTGACCCATGCTGTTCATAAAGGTTTATTTTGTTTAGTATTGTCTGGACTTGTGAAGGGTTTGAAAGGTTACTGTATTTGTAAGAAAATAAATTGACCTTGTAGAGTTCCCTGGATGCTAATAGAAGACACAAAATACCCCGATCAGAGACAAACAGTAGTTCATGACTCACAGCAATAGCAATAGCCAAGGTAGCATCATTTTCTCGAGCTGATTTTCCAATCCCAATTGCCACAGAACACTGCAAGAGGGCAAGATGTGATGTCCACACACAGATGGTTGCCTGACAGGAGGAGAGCCATCATCTTCAAGAACCCAAGTCGTCTCTACAGAACCGTAAGTGCGTCTTTCCTCTGCTATAGGGGAGACACTAGCTCTACCATCCAAGGCTCTTCAGTGAACGCACTGCCATCCTGTGAACAATGGCAGTCAGCCCCTCTGGTCACAGGATGAGCAGAAACACAAGAGGATTTCCCAGCATACCCGTCCTGAAAGCTCTTGGGGGTTGGGACCAGGTTTGTGTGTTTCTGTAACCTAGCATCAGGTGTCCTGGGAGTCGTGAATAAGCCTTCTAGGGAGGGCAGGTTAAGAAGTTATGCGGAGACCACTTGGACCCTCTATCCATTAGAAAGTTCTGTTAATTTCTAATGATGGCTGTAACAAAGTGATGCAAACTTAGTAGCCTAAAACAACACAAATTTAGTCTTAGGTTTTTGGAAATCTGGAGTCTGAAATGGATTTACTAGATTAAGGTGATGTCTGGATTCCATTTCTGTAGTAAACTCGAAGAAAGTTCATTTCTTGCTTTTTCTGGCTTCACATGGCTTTTCATTTCTTGGCCTGGGGGTTCTTTACACTCTGTAAGGTCAACACCATAGCATCTTCATATCCCCTCTAACTCTGACCTTCCTATCTCCCTCTTTGACATGGAACAACCCTTACCCTTGTGGTTAAACCAGATAATCAGGATAGTATCCTCATTCCAAATGCCTGGCTTAATTAGAGCTGCAAGGATCCTCTTTTCCAGATAAGGCAACATATGCATGGTTTTGGAGACTGAGGGTGGGGAATCTATGGAAAACCATTATTCTGCCTACCATAACAATCTAACTCTCTGTGCAAAGCCAGGTTTTATGCCTGCAATAAGACTTTCCTAAGGTACAAGATATTGTCTTTCTGGTCTAGGAATCAGAAATGAATTCTTTGCTTCACATTGTTTTTTCCCCTCTTATAATTAATATTTGGGGTATACTTAAAATATATATTTAAGTCCTCTGTTTAGTACCCAAAATATGCTAAGCAAAAAGTACTTTCCAAGAAATAGTAGGCCGCATTCCATGTTTTCTTGTTATTTTTCCACATTGTAAATGGAAGCGATTGTGTATATTTCCTATTCTTGCATAAATTCCCTCCCTACTAGATAATATTGGCCAGCAGCAATAAGAGCTTCTTTAAAGTTTTGATAAGAGTGCCTCATTATGCTTTAATGACCCTGTTATCTGAAAGAAAAAAAATTTATTGAGCTAGGAGCTCTAGTAAGCCCTAACCTGACCATCTCAATTAACCCCCAAAACAAACATATTAGCTAGATATTAATAGGAGGGGCCAAATAGAACAACAAGGTAGAGGGAAAAGGAATTGGCTCCCTTTACTTCCTACCCACCAGCCTACTTTACAGGGGGCAGGATACCTGTGGGCAGTACCTTGTGGTTGGGTCAGGCACACATCACACCCAGACTTTCTGATTTGCAGACAGACCTAAAACTTAATGTTCAAGATAGATTTCTTTTTTGGGTCTAGGCCCTTCCCTTTATTCTTGTGAAAGATGGTATACATATTTTTAAAAAACCTGCATAAAGCAGATAATTGCAAAGCAAATACCATGTAACCATCACTTAGAATAGGAGTCAACACATATGGCCAATGGACTGAGTGCAGCCTGCTACCATTTATTGCATATAAAGTTTTATTGGAACACACCCATGCCAATTCTTTCGCCTACTGCCCATGTCTACTTTTAAGCTGTAATGGTGAAGTCGAGAAGTTGTGACAGAAACCATATGGCCCATAAACTTACAATAACTACTGTCTGTCTGGCCCTTTGCAGAAAAGGCTTGCTGACTGTGGTAGTTGATCTCAGGTGTGAGTCTGAGGGTGCCAGGAAGTGCCCATATTAAAGATTCCATCTGGTATATGTGTGAGGGTGTCCCCAGATGGGGTTAGCATGTTCGGCAGTGCACTTAGTAAGTGGATGGTTCTTCTCAAAGTTAGTGCACATCATCCAAGCTGCTGAGGAGCCAAAGAGAACAAAAAGGTAAAGGAAAAAGACTTGGCCCCCTTTGCTTCCTGCCCGCCAGCCTAAGATGGGACATGGGTCTGCCGCTTCCTTTGCACTGGGGTTTATACCATAGGCTGCCTTGGTTCTCAGGTTTCCTGGCTAGGAATGGGATTCTACCACTGGCTTTCCAGGGCCAAAACCTTGCAGGCAGTAGACCAGGGCCCAGCATCACTGCTTCTTCATCTCCCAAACTGGGTGAGCCGATTCATCATAATAAATCAGAATCTGCCAGGCGTCCTGCTGATATCCCTATCTTTCTTCCAACCACCAAGCTACCTTTTGTTGTCATTACATTTGCCTAGTAGTTCTAGAACCTAAATATTACGGAGCAGTTAGTTGTGTTTTACCCTTTTTTGAGCTTTATAAAAATGAATTGTGATGAATGATCCACGTATCCTGGTGTATATGGGTGTCTGTTAGGTACATATGCAGGAATTGACTTGGTAAGTTAGCCATAATGCAAATAGCTTTGCCCACTCAGTGGCTTTGCGTTGTATTCTTTTTATATTGCCTTTTGATGAAAAGAAGTTTCTGCTTTTTTTTTTTTTGTAGTTATATTTATCACACTTCTCTTTTGTGGTTTTGTGTGTCAGAAATTCTACCCTATCCTGTAGTGATTCTTCTGTATTGTCCTCTTAAGAATTGACAGTTTTGACTTTCATACTAGGCATTTCATCTGTGTTTGGTGTGACACGGCAGCCCAATAACGTCTTTGTCCTCAATGCTCCCCATTGAGTACCATCTTCTGCAGGCACTTTGCTCCCTCCTGTCTCTCTGGGCCTCTGCACAGAGCTGGGGACCATCAGCTGTCCTGCAGTGTCTGGAGGAGAGTGGCTGCAAGACTTAACAGATGCCAAAATCGGTGACTGCTCAAGTCCCTTACATAAAATGACAAGTATTTGCATATAACTTACACATCTCCTGTATACTTAAATCTTCTCTAGGTTACTTATGATGTGCAATTCAATGTAAATGCCAGGTGAATATTTTTGTACTGTAGTGTTTAGGGAGTAATGGGTAAAAAAATAAAAGCCGGTATTTATTTGGTACAGAAGCAATTTTCTGGAATGTTTTTGACCTGGTCCATGGTTGGTTGAATACATAAGTAGAGAACTGGTGGAAATGGAGAGTACACTGTACACACATGGACATGCCTTCTGGTTTATATCTTCTCTCCCATTAGCATATCTGCATATCTCTGCATCAGTATTGTACTGTCTTAATTATTTTAAAATAAGTTGTTAGGGTATGAAAGCTGACAGAGCTGTTTCTAACATGTTCTTCTTCCAGAGTATTACCTGGATGTTTTTGGCCATTTGTACTTGCATGTGCTATCATGTGCTATCAAATTCCACAAATTCTATTGTGCCTATAAATCCATATGGGAAGATTTGACAATTTTATTATATTATTGATTCTTTTGTCCCCAGTCACAGTGTATCCCTACATTTATTATCTTTTTAAAATTTTTTCAATAAAGCTTAATAATTTTCTCTCATTAGGTTTTATATACACTGTGTTATATTTATGCCCGACAGGTTCATTAAAAAAAATTTGTGGGGTGATTCATTAGACTAAAGTTAATTTCACATTATTTTTCTAGAAATTTGCCAGACTTATGCTATTTTTTATTTTAAACTTAAAAATTAAATCATTTATAAACTGAGAGTTTTGATTTCACCTGTGACATCTTTTGCTATTATTTGCTTCACTGACAAGGCATTCTAGTACAATGTTGAAATAACAAAAGTAGTAGTAACAGTTACTTCCTTGCTTCTGATTGCAAATGGAAAGCATGCCAACATTTCACCATGAGCTTGAGACCTGCGGAGTAGTCTTTACAGGTTCTGCATAAGACTTCTCAGGAAGTTCCCTATTCCTACTTGTTTGCTAAGAAAATAAAAAAAAAGATCCTGAATTTTATTCATTGGATAAAAAAAGGACTATAATAGAATTCTATTAGTATCTTAATTGGTATTCAAAATCAATTTTCAAACTAAATTTGCATTCTTAGAATAAATCCAGTCTGATCTTACCGTGTTTTCCTTTTTATATATATCACAGATTTGGCATTCCTAATCAAAATTCAAAAACCTAAATCCTAAGAACTCTAAATTGAAGAACTTGAAAAATTATTTATTAATTTATTTGAAAGGCAGAGGGGGCTAGCACTGTGGTAAAGCTGCCACCTGAAGTGCCGGCATCCCACATAGGTGCCAGTTCAAGTCTCAGCTGCTCCACTTCCAATCCAGCTCCCTGCTGTGGCCTGGGAAAGCAGCAGAAGATGGTCCAAGTGCTTGGGCCCCTGCACCCATGCAGGAGACCCAAAAGAAACTCCTGGCTTCTGATCAGCCTAGCTCTGGCCTTTGTAGTCATTTGGGGAGGGAACCAGTGGATGGAAGACCTCTTTCTCTCTCTGCTTCTGCCTCTCTGTCACTCTGCCTTTCAAATAATAAATAAATAAATCTTAAAAAAAAAAAAGGCAGAGTGACAGAGAGGAAGAAGAGGGATGCTCGCAGGGTGAGGGAGAGGGTTGTAAAAGCTCCCTTTCAGTCTGAGCAAAAACTTGCCCCCAAGAAAGACAGGCTGAAGGTTGTGTGGACTGCATCCAGCCTGTTGAGACCACCACCCATGTCTAAGTTGTGCCTCCTCTACCTCCCTCCCAACACGGAAAAGCAACCTTTCCCTGAGTGGAGGAGAGACCTCATCAGGATGAACCCAGGACTACTTCTGAAGGCTGCCCTTTGAGTCCGTTTTCATCCCACACACCCCATAGGTGAACCCAACACTAGGAGTAGTTGGCTCTCCAATGGCTTTTTAAACATTTATTACTTAGACATTGTCTCCTTTTTTAGGAGAGACCAAGGATACCTTGGCTTCTTGGTGTGTAACAACTTTTCCGTCTCCCTCTCTTAGGTTCTAATACTTAATGCTGTCTCACCAGGGCTTATAAGGGAGTAAGAGTAGCCGTGCAGTTCCCCAACCTCAGACTTAGCAGAACCCAGAGAGGAGCGTGTGGAAGCCCAACGGCGGGGACAGGACGAGAATGCCTTCCTCACTGCCATGCAGCAAAGTAACTTGAGTTTTATTTATTTTATCTGCTGGTTTTATTGCATAAATATTTATTTTTTAAGTGTGAAGTAACTTTACCAAAGAATGCAAACATAAGGAAATTCAAGTTAGAGGGAGGCATTTGAAGAGAGGTTGTAGAGTAGAAGACTTGACTCTGGAGAGGTCCAGATGCCACAGGAAGGGAGGAACTTCAGGGAGAAACATTGTTCATTCTTGGGTAAGGATGTGGTGTCTGAGGCTTGCAACTTGTCTGTTAACAATTTCTGTCCTTGCGGTAATAAAGGAAATGCTTAAGTTTTATTTATCGGAAAGGTTACGTGCATGTCTGAAAAAAAAAAAAAACTGCTGATTTCCTTTTGAACTTTTATCTTTAATATTACAGTTTATATATAGCATTACTTGAAATTTAGTGTTTTACTAAGATGGGCACTGTAGTCAATGGCAGTTGATGGGTTCTAATTTTGGGTGGAGTTTGGAGAAGGGAAGGTGATTTTTAGAAATCTCCACCCCTCACTGGACCAAATAACTCCTTCCCCTTGTAGTAGACCCCCGTGTCTTTGGCCATCCCACCACCCCACTGGGAGAGAGCCTTCCAAATGAGAAACCTAAAATAGTTCTTGGTAGAGATTCAGTATTTCTCCATTTTGTTCTTTAAGAGATTTTAAGTGTTAGTTTTTATTTCATTTCAACCTGTATCTTTAAAGGAATTCAGGGGAGAATGTTCATAGCCAATGTAGATTTTGTAACCTCAGCTCTGGGAGAAGAATTTTCCTGAATGATTCTTGCCCAGTGTAAGTGTATTGTTCAGGGTCATGGCATACTTGTCTGCCTGTTCCATATCAAGGCACACCTTGGGAACTTGAGTCTTCATGTAGGCCACACCTGAAATAGTATGCGTGGAGATGCAATGTAGCCAACACTTGAGCGTATGATGTGTGTGCACCGTCACTTTGCTCGGGGTAGAAGTAGTTTATTCATGATTCCTTTCCTGTATTCTGTAGTCTCCTTTTGGATAGAATATGCTAACAAGTGCATCCTTAGACATGTAAATAACACTGACTCTGCTGAGTGGAATCTGCATCCAGAACTTTAGGATTCTGGCTCATCTGGCTACCTTTTCCTGTTGGAGAAGGGGATGGAGAACTTCCTAAATCTTGAGGTTGAGGGTGGACAGCTCTTCCTCATTCCAGATTCAGACAACAGGAGTGGAGATCAGGGCATTTGGCCTTCTGGGACCCTGATAATAGGGAGAGAGGGAGGCATCCATTGAAAGGGATAAAAAACAAAGAACAGCTGAGAGGGTGAGAGCCAAGGGACTTGCTCCTGCTGCAGGTCCTGTGCACGCCCACAGTCATCACCTAGTTTCCCAGGACTTGATAAAAAGAAATTGGACGGCCGGCACCGTGGCTCAATAGACTATTCCTCTGCCTTGCAGTGCCGGCACACCAAGTTCTAGTCCCGGTCGGGGCGCCGGATTCTGTCCCGGTTGCCCCTCTTCCAGGCCAGCTCTCTGCTGTGGCCCAGGAGTGCAGTGGAGGATGGCCCAAGTGCTTGGGCCCTGCACCCACATGGGAGACCAGGAGAAACACCTGGCTCCTGTCATCGGATCAGCGCGGTGCACCGGCCATCACGGCCATTGGAGGGTGAACCAACGGCAAAGGAAGACCTTTCTCTCTGTCTCTCTCTCTCACTGTCCACTCTGCCTGTCAAAAAAAAAAAAAGAGAGAGAGAGAGAGAGAGAGAGAGAGAGAGATTGGACCCTGTCGACACCTTCTCTTCCCTTTTCAATGGTTGTTTAATCTCTTTTTCCCTTCTT
Source organism: Lepus europaeus (assembly GCF_033115175.1). Taxonomy (NCBI): domain Eukaryota; kingdom Metazoa; phylum Chordata; class Mammalia; order Lagomorpha; family Leporidae; genus Lepus; species Lepus europaeus. Next base: position 72,679,081 of record NC_084838.1, read on the forward strand.
GGGCTTACATATCTCAGACCCCTAGCAAAACCCTTGTGGATCACATTGTTTTTGTTCTCATCATTCCCTGTGGTCGTTGAACCTTTGGATGAAATCTGCCTTGGCTGCAAGATGGGGCTCTGCGGGAAAGGGTGGCTTTCTCCTACCTGCACCTCTGCCTCTGGCTCTTCAGACAGGTGGTTGGCAGTAGTGCAAGGTGGAATGTTTTTCCCACATCTCAGTGACCAGGTTGTGCATATTTCCATGTGAATTTTTCTATTATTAATGTTACTGTGTTGTTTTGAAATAAAAATTCTGAAAGTAAAAAAAAGGAGGATGAGTCAGAGAGATAGAGACAGGGAGGGGGGGGAGGAGGAGGGGAGGGGGAGGGGGAGGGAGAGGGAGAGGGAGAGGGAGAGGGAGAGGGAGAGGGAGAGGGCACACGCTTCTGTCTGCTGGTTCATTCCTGAAGTGGCCACAACAGCTTCATCTGGGTGATGCCTAAGCAAGGAGCCCAGAGCTCATCCTGGTTTCCCACATGGTTGGCAGAGACCCAAGTCTTGGGCCATTGTGCATTCTCTTTCCATGTGAATTTACAGGAAGCTGGATCAGAAGCAGGACAGCCAGGATTCAAACCTGTGCCCCATATGTGTTGCCAGCATTGCAGGCAGTGGCTTAATCCATTAAACCCCAATGCTGGCCACTGAAATCTGAAAATTTTTAAATGTTCACATGACACTCCAAAAGTTTCAGATTTGGGAGCTTCAGACTTACGGGATTATGGATGCTCAAAAAGTAAAATCTGCAAATACTCCAAGATCTGAAAGAAAAAACCCTCAAGTCTGAAACACTTTTGGTACCAGCCATTTTGGTAAAGATGTACTTAACCTGTGCTGGATTCTGTTTGCTAATATTTTGTTTAGAATCTTTGCACCTGTATATATTTTTAAAGATTTATCTGTTTATTTAAAAGCAGTTGCAGAGAGAGAAAAGGAGAGACAGAGAGATCTTCCATCTGCTGGTTCATTCCCCAAATGGCCGCAACCACCAGAACTGGGCCAGACTGAAGCCAGGAGCCAAGAACTTCTTCTGGGTCTTGCACATGGGAGCAGGAGCCCCCATGTGGGCCATCTTCCACTGCTTTCCCATTTGCATCAGCAGGGAGCTAGATCAGAAGTGGAATAGCTGGACCTGGAACTGGCGCCCACATGGGATGCCAGCACTGCAGGCCATGGCTTAGCCTATTGCGCCACAGCACCAGCCCCATTGCACCTGTTGATGATTGAGATTAGCCTGCAGTTTCTGTCCTTACTGTTGTCTTTGTGGAGGTATAGTAAGAGGGTGCTGTTAGCTCATAAAACGTGGGTAGCGGGGTAGCATGTGGCAAAGACATGTAACCTTTATACCATTTCTCCATCCTCTACATAAACAACATTTCCAACCAGTGATGTTGGCCAGCAGGAATGTGAGCACAAATACTCGCGCTCTTCACTGGTAGGCCACATACTCTCTATACAGCGGAATTCCAAGGAAGGCTGCAGCCTAAGGGACCCCTGTTGACGGAGATCGCATTCCTTCTTGGGTGAAGGAATTTGTGTAAAATGATTTCTACCATTTGTGGTTTTCTCTGAAAGACTGATAACATCTGGTTCCACCTCATTCATTTTTGTAGGACAGCTCAGTTCATCTGTTTCTATTTATTAATGATAAATTATAATCTTAAAAGGTCTGGTAGTTTTATCAAATTTTTCTAATTTCTCCACATAAGGATTTTTATGGTATCCACTTGCATTTCTTAATGTTTGTAAAATCTGTAGAATACCCATATTATAGTTTATGATATTATTTTTGTGTCCTTTTTATTAATCTTATCTGTAGTTTCTCAAACTCATTTATCTTTTCAAAAAGCAACTTTCGCTTTGCGGATTCTCTTTATTTTGTGTATATGTTCTGTTAAATTGCTTTGTGATATTATTTTTTTTAAGATTTATTTATTTGTTTGAAAAGCAGAGTTATAGAGAGGCAGAGGCAGGAGACAGAGTTCTTCCAACTGCTGGTTCACTTCCCAGATGGCCACAACAGCCAGAGCTGCGCCAATCCAAAGCCAGGAGCCAGGAGCTTCTTCTGGGTCTCCCGTTCATGTGGGTACAGGGGCCTAAGGATTTGTGCCATCTGCTGCTTTCTCTGCCATAGCAGAGAATTGGATTGGAAGTGGAGCAGCCAGGACTCAAACTGGCACCCATAGGAGATGCCGGCACTGCAGGCGGCGGCTTTACCCGCTACGCCACAGCACCAGCCCCTGTGATACTATCTTTATTTCTTTCTTTTCACTTTAGGTTTATTTGGCTGCTATTCTGATTTCTTCAGATAAGTGTTTCAGTCATTAAGTGTCAGCCTTTTTATAAATTTCCGTTGTTTGTCCCCTTAAAGATAGGAAATCAGATCATTTTTCCATTTTCATTATTCAGTTAAAAGTATATTCTTCCTCCGCCTTGCGGCGCCGGCACACCGGGTTCTAGTCCCGGTCGGGGCACCGATCCTGTCCCGGTTGCCCCTCTTCCAGGCCAGCTCTCTGCTGTGGCCAGGGAGTGCAGTGGAGGATGGCCCAAGTCCTTGGGCCCTGCACCCTATGGGAGACCAGGAGAAGCACCTGGCTCCTGCCATCGGATCAGCGCGGTGCGCCGGCCGCAGCGCGCCTACCGCAGCGGCCATTGGAGGGTGAACCAACAGCAAAAGGAAGACCTTTCTCTCTGTCTCTCTCTCACTGTCCACTCTGCCTGTCAAAAAAAAAAAAGTATATTCTTATTTTTTGTTTATAGTTTACCTGTGAGACACACACACACACGTATGTATATATGTACATATCAATATATATAATTTTGGAAGGAGAGATTTCATTTTTTTCAAAACTTATTTATTTCATTGCTTTGAAAGTCAGAGTTACATAGAGAGAGACAGAGAGAGATCTTCCATCTGCTGGTTTACTCTCCAAATGGCCACAATGGCCAGGGCTAAACCAGGCCAAAACCAGGAGCCAAGAACTTCATTTGGGTTTCCCACATGGGTGCAGGGGCCCACGCACTTGGGCCATATTCCACTGTTTGTCCCAGGCCATTAACAGGGAGCTGGATTAGAAGTGGAGCAGCTGGGATATGAATTGGCAACCAAATGGGATGGTGGCATTGCAGGAAGTAGCTTTACCTAATATGACAGAACACTAGTCCCAGGAAAAGGGGATTTCTTAATTCCTAGATTAAAATAAAGACTTGTTTGTCAAAGATAGGGTCAATTTTTGTAAAAATGCCCATATGTATTTGAAAAGAAAATGTATTTTACATTTATTACTTAGAATTTCTCATAGCTTTTAAACTTTTTAAAAGATCTTTTCGAATATTTTATATATCGTTGAAAGTCTCCTTTGCCAATCATTTTGTTTAAATCTTCTATAGCATCACTGACTGCTTCCATCAGGTTCTAAGAGAAATGTGTTAAAAAAAAATCCTACTGCCATTGTTAATTAGATACTTCCTGTTGTAGCTCTGTCAATGTTTGCTATATGTCACTTGAAGCTAAACTACATGCACATGCATTTAAAACAGTAGAAAATAGGTTTATGATCCCTTGAACCATTTCTTTATGAAGGACCCTCAAGAAAGACAATTTTATTAAACTTTAGTATAGAAGTAGCTAAATTAACTTACACTTCAGTTAATATTTATAGATCTGTAATTTTTGCCTTCTTGGTTCTGATATGTTAGGGGTGTATCTGATAAATGACCTCGAGTGAGATAGACCACATTGTTGTCATTTGCATTTTCTGTCCAGTCTACTGTCTTCCCCATTAATTGAAGGCCTTTGCCAGTTTGTTGATAATTCATATTTTCCTTTTAAATCTAGCTTGTTTTTTTTATTGCTTTTGCTCATTCTATGGCTCATTGCTTTTCCTTAAAAGATTTACTTATTAATTAATTTGAAAGATTGAATGAGTGAGAGAGAAAGAAAGGAAAGATTGCATCTGCTGGTTCACTGCTCAAATGAACACAATAGCCAGGTCTGGGACAGGCTGAAGTCAGCAGCCTGGACCTCCATCCAGGTCTCCTACCTGGGTGTCAAGAACGCAAGCCCTTGTGCCATCTGCTGCTGCTTTCCCGGGTGCATTAGCGGGGAGCTGGATCAGAAGCAGAGAAGCTGGGACTTGAGCCAGCATTCTGATATGGGATGCTGGCGTCACAAGCAGCAGCTTAACCCACAACCCACAGCACTGGTCTTTTTTAAAGATGGATTCATTTATATATTTGACAGGCAGAGGGACAGAGGGAAGAGAGGAGCAAGAAAGATTACCCATCTATCCACTGGTTTACTCACCAAATGACTGCAACAGCTAGGAGCCAGGAATTCCATCCAGGTCTCATCTGGGTGGCAGGAACTCAAGTACTTGAGCTATAGTCTACTGCTTCCCAGGTGCGTTTAGCAGGGAGCCGCATGAGATGCTGAGTACCTGTGAAGGACCCCAAATCTGGGAATCCAACGTGCTCGGGTGGTCGCCCAAAGACCCAAACTCCAGCCCAGTAGATGCAAGAGCCAGAGGATTTTTATTAGGCGTTTGTGCCAACGGGCTCCCCAGCACCACAGGTGGTCGAGAGAGCCCCCAAGCAGGGGTTACAGGCAGTTTTTAGACAATAGCCACCTGATTAACATATGTATGCAGAGCTTTTGGTGATTAGCTATTTTGAAGGGCAACAGGCATGCAAACTCTTGACGCAATTGCTTGCTAATCTAGGGTACATTTGGCACCCGTGTTGGGAGGGGGTAAGTTTATACAATGGTCACTAAGTTACAGAAACTTATTGCGGCTCTTTTCGGACATCTGCAAGTGTTATCGCATGAGACAGTTACACAGAGCAGTTTTCCAAGGTTATTCTGCAGGTGGGTGGAGATAGTTATTTTAAGGGATGTCTACTGCCAGCAGCTAAACTTTTTAACCCTTTACTATAATATTTTAATATTTACTTTTAGCAGGAGTCTTACACCTGGGGCTCAGTCAGTCCTCCCATAGGGGATGCAGGCATCTCAAGTGGCTGCATAGCCCTCTACTTGACAATACCTGACCAAGATGGCTTGATTTTTAGTCTCACACTCTTGTTTTGGCTAATTTCTCATCATCTACCCAAAATTTTCTATTTGCTAGAAGTTATATAGTGTCTTTCTCCACTTTTTGTGGTTACTGCAAATAGCACATGAGGAAGTAGCTTGTTACATTTTGAGGCTGTTCAGTACAATTATTCTGCTCCCAAAATCTATACAGAATGTAGAGGTTTTGGACTCAGTTCATCTTCATTTTGACTTACACGCTAATATTGTCTGAATTTCACTTTTTACTTTGTCTTAAAATTCATAAGACAAAATCTTAGTTTTTCTCAATCTCTGTTCTTTGAAGTTTAACCACAAGTTTTAACCCCTTCGTTGCTCTGTGTTGCTTTTTTATTCCTTCCTAGATTTCAGAATTCCTATCTGGAACTGTTACCTTGCTGTCAGAAGTCTATATTTGAAAATTCCCTTTAGAGTCTTAGGTGAATTACCCCAGTTTTATTTGTCTAAAAACGCCATCATGATGCTCATTTATCCTGCAAAGATTTCTCTGTGTTCAGAGTTGAGGTTGGAGGCATTGTCCCCCTGTTCATTGTGGAGGGCATTGGTGGGCCGGGGGCTTCCCTGGTTGACCCTGAGGAGGGCACCATCAGCCCAACAGTTGCTCCTACAAGAGGATTTGCCCTTTCCCCCTCTGGCTGTTTGAACAGCTTCTCTTTGACTTTGGTCTTCTGCAGCTTCTTCATTTAAGTATGGGTCTGTTTTGCTATCATTCTAGATTTGTTGGCCTTCTGAGATTTTGGATTTGTGTCTTTCATCATTGGAAGAAATTCTCCACAATTAGGTCTAAATATTGCCTCCGACCCATAATCTCTTCCCTTTCCTTCTAAAACTCTGATAAAGCTTATGGTAAACTTTCTCACTTTATCCTTAATAGTCTCTTCCATATTTCTTGCTCTTTTCCTTTTTGTTTGTCCTGTATTCTGAATCATTTTTTCACAACTGTTTTCCAATTCTCTGATTTTTCTCCTTAGGTTTTTCTAATCATCTCTTAAGCCTGTTTGTTAATAGTTTATTGTTATTTTCATTTTTTATTCAAAGAAGGTCTCGGTGACTTTATTTTCTGCTAACATGGTAAGTCATTTTATTTAGATTAAAATTTTTTAAAGATTTATTTATCTATTGGAAAGGCAGAGTTACAGAGGAGAGAAAGAGAAAGAGAAAGAGGAAGAGGAAGAGAAAGAGGGAGGGAGGGAGGAGGGAGGGAGAGAGAGAGAGAGAGAGAGAGAGAATCTTCTGTCTGCTAATTCACTCCCCAAATGGCTGTAATGGCCAGAGCTTGGCAAATCTGAAGCCATGAGCTTCTTCTGGGTCTCCCATGCGGGTGCAGAGGCCCAAATACTTGGGCTATCTTCGGCTGCTTTTCCAGGTGCATCAGCAGGGAGCTGGATTGGAAGTGGAGCAGTCGGGAATCTAACTGGCACCCTTATTGGATGTCAGCACTGCAGACTGTGACTTTACTAGCTATGCTACAATGCTGGCCTCTGTAGGTCACTTTTTATAGATCCATTTTCTTTGTAGAAATTTCTAAGTTTGCCTTTCATTTTTTAAAAATTTTTTATTAATATAAGAGAACAGATTCCGTGTATTTCGTAGTTAAAATTCTAAGAAGATGACCGTATTGCTCTCCTTCCCCCCTCCCTCCTTCCTTCCTTTATTTTTCTTTAGCATTTGAAAAACTGTAATTTCAGTCCACTCTATAATAACAGGCTTAAATAAACCACTAATCTTAATATTCAACAAGTAAAAACTTGTCCCACAGGAGTATAACAATGGCTAAAAACAACAATCAAATCATAAGATGTCTGTTTTGTTCCTATATATTTTCATATTCTATATTAACTACTAGAAATCAAAAAAAAATATAACGTTTGTTGGGGAATGGCTTTTTTCATTAAGCATAATGGTTTCCAGTTGCACTCATTTTGTTGCAAAAGACAGGAGTTCATTCTTTCTCATTGCTGAGTAGTATTCCATAGTCTATATGTGCCACATTTTCTTTACCCATTCATCAGTTGTCTTTTGTTTACACATGATAATCACAGCTGCTTTATAATTACAATATGTGCATCTTTCTGGGGCTATTTGTTTTCTGTGCTGTCTCTCCTCATTCTTACTCATGATGACTTGTTTCCTTGATGCTTGGGTATTTTTTAATATGTAATACTAATTGCCCTTAAATATTTGTCTATGGAGTTTTTTGAGGCCTTGAATAAACAAGTTTTTTTAAAAGAGGATCTCTGTTGCTCCAGCTTGAGGGAACTCTCAGTCACTAATCATGTTAAAACAAGTTTATAACAAAGTTCCGTGGGTCAAAGTGGCAATGTAAATCCAAGTTCCAAATTTGTCCACCCACTGGGTTCTAGCCACAGGTTCTTGTGAACATATTTTTCCTTCTTTCCATCCTCCTCCTACCCTCCTTCCCTCACTCTTTCTCCATGCTCTGTATTACAACGACTGGGTTCGAGTCTCAGCTCCACTCCTGACTTCAGCTTCCTGGGAGGCAGGAGATGATGGCTCGAGCAGTGGAGTCCCCGACACCCACATGAGAGACCTGGGTTAAGCTCCTGGCCCCTAGTTTTGGCTTGACCACATCCAGGATGTGGTGGGAATGGACTAACAAGTGGGAGCTCTTTCTCACTCTGTCTCTCTGCCTTTGAAATAAAAATAAGATAAAATAAATCCAGATCTAAAAAATGACAAAGAAGAAGAGGTTGGATGAAGCCTCTGGAAACTCTGACAAAAGGATAGCAGGCGGCTGCCTGGGTGCATTTTTGCCCTTCTGCTTCCCGGAGCTGGGCATGTTGACTGACTCTCAGAGCACTTCTGCCCCATGAAGCACCTGGAGGTCTGGAGTTAGGCACCCAGCCCAGATGGGGCCACAGAAAGGTCAGAAGGAACTCAATCCCCTGGGCCGGAGTTGCTGTGCCAGCTCTGGACTTGCTCCAACCAGACGTTTATCATCAGAGGGAAAAATGAACTGCATCTCTATGTGTACTGGCTCTGGCTAAGTTCAGTTTCCTCTTAATGTGCAATGCTTCCAGCTTCCACAACTGTTGACATCCTCTGGCAGTGAGCTGGAGTTGAAGGAACTTTTCCTCCGGTTCAGTCCCAGGTCCCCCTACTTATCTCCTATCCTGGGATACTTTGTTTAGCTCCTTGTGCCTGATCAATTTCTTCATGTGAGAAATAGGATAATTAGATCCTGTTCCTCATAGTAATTAGGAAGAGCAAGTATTGCTTCTTGGCCTTTGGGCTAAGATCAGGTGTAGAATGCTCACGTAGGCTTCCCGGTTGCCCCTCTTCCAGGCCAGCTCTCTGCTGTGGCCAGGTAGTACAGTGGAGGATGGCCCAAGTGCTTGGGCCCTGCACCCCATGGGAGACCAGGAGAAGCACCTGGCTCCTGCCAACGGATCAGCGCGGCGCGCCGGCAGCAGCACGCTACCGCGGCGGCCATTGGAGGGTGAACCAACGGCAAAAGGAAGACCTTTCTCTCTGTCTCTCTCTCTCACTATCCACTCTGCCTGTCAAAAAAAAAAAAAAAAGAAAGCTCACGTAGGCTAATCTTAGACAGCTCTGAAAATGGCCCTTGGCACATAAATAAATATTATTTTTATGTTATTACCATGAAACAGGAAAGAAGGAAATCTCAGCCTCTGTTGATTGAGTTTGACTTGACTTCAGCACTGTTCCATGGACTTTTTCATTCCAACTTGCCTGAGTCTCACTCTGACTCGTGTTACAGATGAGATGATAGCTCCCTACTGGTAATCACTGTGAGAGAAGTGGGTGTGTATTCGTATACACATTCCTCTCTGGGTTTCTAACACCAGAGACTGTTCTGGCTTCAATAAAAATTATACATGCCATATTCTGTCTTCAAGTTCAAGGTCAGTGGCAACTCCGGCACACCCACATTTCATTCATTCCAGATATTAAATTGTTCCACAAACTTCACATCAACGTAATCACTTCCACTCTGCATGAAATTATAGCCATTGCTGTGACACAGGGCAGGAGAGGGCGGCAGTTACAGAGCTGTGCAAACACATATCACCATCCAGCAAAAAACCTAAAGGGGCCCATTTCGGTCCAAGGGCAAAAAACCTCAAGCATAAATCAGTGCAGATACCCCTCAGGCAGGCAGCTCCCTTGGACATGGAAATAGAAATGGTTGAAATTGAAAATGACATGGGAATAATGAGGCACCATTGGAGGGAGACACACAAAACACGAAGCCCATGAATGCTATTTGTTCCCACTCCATTCTTCAACATCTGCTGTTGACCCTTTGTCATTGGCATCCTTTTGTGCTGGGCCACCTCAGAGATTCCTCCTTTTCTGAGACAAATGATGAGTCCCAAACCCACCCTGAATAGGCCATTTGCTGAGTGTTTGTTTCTCCTGCATGGGTGAATGTGTGGGTCTTGTTTGCTGCAGGATGGCTGCACAGGGTCTTGCTTCTGCCTTGGGACAGCGGGGCAGCAAGATAATAGCCAGCCCTCGAGGGCAGCCCTTGCGAAGCTCCCAGCCAGGTGCACAGGAGGAGGAGGAGGGGGAGGGGGAGGAGGAGGAGGAGGATGCTGGTGCCGGTTCATTTTCAGAAAGAGCTCATTCAGAATGCCCTGGAGCTGCCTTTTTGAGCAAAGTAGAAATAGATAGAATGAAAAGGGGTCAGAGAAGAAGGAACTCATCCGTGGAAAACCAGCCTCTGAGCTTGCCACTCTATTTGATCATTGTGCAGATTGCAGCCCCATCAGGCTGGCCAGGTGGGAGTGCTAAGCAGGGTTCAAAGGTGCACGCTGCACAGCACAGGTGGCCAGAATGCAGGCTTCACTCAGTCCCGAACCAAGGGCTCAATTTTGCAAGCCCAAATGGCCTGGCAGCTCAACTGGAAAAAAAAAAAATTGCCTCTCCTCCTAAGCTTGCCAAACACTAGGGAGCTCCTTTGTGCTCAGGGAGGTCCAGACATTCAAAAGGAGCCGCCCAGTGCCCTATTTGATATGCAGAGGTCCATGGCAGCACATGGCTTAATCAATGGTGAGTGAGCGAACCATTCAAAGCAGCAAGGGCACTTTTCTACCAGACTCTGTGTGCTCCTCTGAGTCTTACCCTCGCTGTCTTCCTGATGCTTTTGATAATTATTTAATTGGTCTTCATGCTAAATAGATGCTGTTTGAACTGCTTCTCAGGGCTGCAGAGTGTGGCTGATTATACAGCTCTCAGATGAATAGATACACAAGACTCTCTTCTTTCTGATCACAGCAAAGCAAGCACTTGGGATTCACCGATAGACACAAAGTAAGGGGGACAGTTGAAGCAGTTGAAGCAGTTTCCTGTATAATTTTCAAGATGTGAATGACTTTGGGGGAAATAGCCAGGTATCTAATGACAAAGCCGCACTTAGCAAATAAACAGCTACGTTAGGGACAATTTAGGTCAAACAATAGCATATTATAAGACAAAAACATGTGAGTTTCTTAGATCTAATATTAGGTAATTATGCAATCCATATAAACACCCTGTCTATATTCTGGCCCTGGTGCTTCAATAAAATTTAGGCTAGGCCTATAAGAGCTTTGACCTCAGGCCAGGTAAGATTTGAGGAAAGAATATGACACTTCTCCTTTCTAAACTCAGAGCTGAGTGCTGCTACCAAATAAGACATTTTAATAACACTATCCAGAGATGCAGTACAGTGCTACCCTCATTGTTCTCATTCCCAGCAGTGGCAATGATCATACTGTAGATGGTTAGTCCCAAATCAGCAATGTATAAATGCCATGAGTAAAATAATTTCACACCAGCTCCTCTCAGGAGTCTAGCAGAGCTGAGAAATCCAAGTGCTACCTGAATCAGAACCGTTCCCTTCCCTTGGGATCTTATTAGGCACTGCAGAGGTCTTTAGGGGACACCTGCTTCATGTGTCAGATCCCCACCTGGCTACCTCTCTGTCAGGCACAGTGATAACCCATGTCCATCTTGGGATCTCATAATGTTGGGCAGGTTCATGAGACAAATTTCATTGTGAAACATTTTACCAACCAAAGGGAAAGCAGGGATTGTGGACAACTCCTCTGGAAGGGGGCGGCCGCCCCTGTATCCTCTGGGAAGTCGTATTTAACTGCTCCATGTAGATGTAGATGTTTCCTTCTCAGTGGTCTTGGAACCTTCGCACCCTTCTCTTTGGCACTTGTGTTGTTAGTGTCTCCTGCAAACCCTGGGAGAGCCCAAGGAACTATGTCTTATTCTCCCTAGTATCCCCAGAGCTAATGCCTCCCCAGGAACAACAGGAGCTCAGTAAGTACGCATGTAATAAATGATGATAGATCAATAATTTTCATTATGGGGTGAGTACTGCTTAGCCAAAATGCTTAGGACCAACAGTGTTCCAGATTGAGGAGTTTGTCACATTTTGGAAGCTGTGCATGGACTTCACCAGTTGAATAGCCCTAGCCTGAAATCTAAAATCATCCAAAAGTGTATTTTCCACATGGGGCCTCATGTCAGCACTACAGAAGTTTCAGATTTGGGAGCACTTTGGATTTTGCATTTTCTGATTAATAATGATTAACCTAGTAAATGTGTTGCTTCAATTCAACCTTCTTTTAGTGAGCACTCGTTTGATGGGAGGTGTCTATGTAAGCTGAGGTGCAGACCAGGAAAATGAGGTAGGCAGCTTGCCTTCTCTTTGGTAGCCCATGTTCATTTGTGTTAGCAAGAATCTACTCTGTGTTAAGGAAACATCCCTCTTGTGGCCATATTGACGTTTAATCCCTCGCAAGGACTCAGGGTCATGACCTGCAGAATGACCTGCGCATTGTACTTGGGTCAGATGGAAAGTCACACAGCTGATAGGAGAATGAATGAAAACAAAAATATTAGAGTCCATCCTATTTCCATCCATCTAGAACAACATGGTAGCCAGAATGATGTCTGATTGGTGACCTATAGAAGGGTTCTGGAATGAGATAGTCATAGCTGTTGGAGTCCCCTTAGCCCTGCTTATTGTCTCACGTGTGACCCATTTTACAAAACATCACAGCCTCCCAGGTTCTGGCAAGCAGTTGAACTTGCCACCCTCCTCTAGTTCAATCCCAAGTTTCTCTTTTTATTATTATATTAAATGCGTGAGAGAATAAGGTCCAAGGTGGTTTATGTGGTTAATGTTGAGGTAGGTAGCATTCTGAAATGATTTTCAATGGTCTCTACTTCCTAATAGCTGCTTCCTGTGTATTTCTTGCCCCTTGGATGGGAACTGGCTCTAATGACTTGCTTCCAACATACCAAATGCAGCAAACGTGACAGAAAGGTGCGTCCAAGAAGAGACGAGAAAAGATTGTGACTTCCGTCTTGCGGGCATTCTTTCATTCAATCTGCTGCCCTTTGTGCTTGTTCCTTACCATGGGTCAGGCTCCCAAGTTGGAGAGACCCTCAAAGTAAGAAACTGAGGGTGGGCTCTGGCTAACAGCTAGCAAGGAATTGAGTTCCTCAGTGCAACCACCAGTGAGAACTGTGGAATGTTAGCAATATGTGGTTTTTCGACTGCTAAGTTTGTGATCGTTTGGTATGTAGAAACCAATAGCTCATACAGTCATGCTCCTCATTACATTTTGGCGAATGAAAGATGGCATAAATGATGGTGATTTCATAAGATTATATCACCTACTGATGTCTTGGCCATTTTAGTTTGTGTGAATATACTCTGCGCTCTTCCCCTCACAATGCTGAAGTCACCTAATGGTGCATTTCTCAGAGGGATGTGTGACTGGATATGACAGCGGTGACATAAGATTGCAGTGGAGCTGAAAATCTCCTATTGCCTAGCAATGTTGTAGTCATCACCGTGTCATAGCACAACACACTCCTCACTTGGTGGTAGTGATTACGGCACAAACACCAGAGTACCGTGTTGTTAGTTGTATAAAAGATAGCACATACAATGAAGTACATTACTTAATCACGATAAATGATTATGTTGCTTTTGATACATTTGTCATGCTTTTAATTATTTTTTGTGAAAAATTTTAACATTTTAGTTATTTGAAAGATCGAGTGGCAGAGTGAGAGAAAGACTTAGAAAGGTCTTCCATCCACTGGTTCACTCCCCAAATGACCGCAATGGCCAGGACTCGGCCAGGCTGAAGCCAGGAGCCCACTTCATCCATGAGTCTCCCATGAGGGTGGCCCATGTGTCTTGGGACATCCTCTGCTGCTTTCCCAGGCATATTAACAGGGAGGCTGTGACTCCAACCAGTGCTCACACGGAATGCTGGCATGGCATGCACCAGTTTAATTCACTGTGCCCCAGTGCTGGCCTCTAATCATTATTTTAAGGTGTATTTCCACCTGTTAAAACAGAAAAGGCTCCGGTGAAACAGTGTGCTCTGCTACACCTGCAACAGCTTCCTATATCTTGCGGTTATTGCATCTCTTGACTGCAATCAAGGGAGCATGTCGAGAGTGAATGACCTGCACCATCCAGGCTTGTCAAGTGCACTGGATGGTGTCTGCCCAGTGACAGAATTGCTAACATCATAGTTCTCGGCTCATACCCCCTCCCTAAGTGATGCATGACTGTGCTGTGGCAGAGTGAGAAGTGGAACCTCTATGCCCTGCCTTCTAATCCCCTACTCAGTGGCAGGAACCGGCAGCCTTGAGCCCCTTTCGTCAGCCATCAAACATCTATGCAGTCGTGCTCAGAGTAAAGGGGATTGTCCTCATTTTTTTTGGCTAGACAAAAAAAAAAAAGCTTCACAAGCATTAAAATAGCTCCAATTGATCAAAATTTAACCAGAGCAAGATGGAATAGAAAAATGAACTCAAGTCACTAGAGTGTTAGGGTTGAAATTATGTCTGTGTTTAGGGAGGGAATAAGGTTCTTTCAAGTCACTTTCAGAGGAAGTTTGTCCACATAAGAGAAAAAAGAAATCCCTCTTTCCCTGACCCCGCTGTCTGTAGCAGACAGGAGGCTCTGTCAGACCTGCAGCGAGCTACGGGTGGGAGAGCGCCACGTGGCACTGCTGAGCTGACCGTGACATGGCTGCATCCCTCGTGTCCGACAGACATGAGCTGGAAGGGTGGAGTCCTGGTCCCCACCCCGGGGCTCCCTCTGGCCTCCACCCTTACCATCCATCGGGATTCCCACCCCCAGCCTGGGCCGGGGGCCAGTCCTTCTCTCCTGCCCTCCTCTGAGACCATGAGTGGCTCCTTCCCTCCATTTGCATGGCTTCTGCGAAGGGCAGCTTTGTCAGGTTCCTCCAGAGCCTTCTCGTTTTCTAGGTTATATAAATTTAGCTCCTCAACCTCCCTTCGTGGCTGCGCTCCAATCCTCTTGTCACTTTATTAATTTCCCTTCCTTTCTTGTGCATGTGCACAGGTACACACCCCTTCTGCCTGGATAGGGGAGAGAGGAGCGAAGAAACCATGGCAACGTCAACAGTCAGACTGAGAAAGGGAAAGCACAGGAAGGGGCTTTGGTCTGACAGTCAAAGCACATGAAGTTGTTTGAGGAAGGCCCACGAAAACAATGCCACCTGGAAGGGGTTTTGAGTTTTGGACATTGTATTCAGTTTCTTCCCCAAGATAGAGAGTTCTAATGAAAATCAGATTTTTTTTTAATACTCATATCTTAATAATCTTTTTATAAGGGAGTCCTTAACCACCTTATAAAATCTATATAGACAAAAAATATACAAGGATTTGCTCTATTTTGATCTAATTATTTTCACTGATAACATTCATGGGTTATATTTTCAGGTTATTGTCATCTGAAGCATTTGAAAAAAAAAAAAAGAAAATCAGCCTATCGGTTGTTTTCAACACGTGCCCCATTTCTCTTTTCTTGTACTCCTTCTGCCTCTCCTCCCACACGCTTATCTTTTCTCTCCCTGAGTCTCCCTCACTGTTCCTCATCTGATCTCAAAAGACTCAAGAGAGGAAGCCACTTCCCTAGAGGAGACAGAGCAGTCATGGGCATTGGCCCTGACCTTGTCCTGGTGCCCACAAGCCTGAGTGGCATAGTAACCTACGGGCTGTGGAGGTGTTAAGGGAATGAACATGAGCCCTCCTTCCCTTGCATGTGAGCATCCCAGCTTACCAGTAACTGCATTTGGCAGGCGCGTCCAGCATGGCTTTACTGCACTACAGAAAACACCAGAGGCAGAACCAATGCATCTGTGACTTGTTTTGGGTCCTCTAGAAATACTCTTGGAACCTAAGTTCTTGGTCTGTTCTGATTTCAAAAGCTGTATTTCATTTTCGATGATTGACAAAGCCTTGGTTATTATTTGGAGTTCCAAATGAAAAACGCTCTGCGACCCAGGACTTAAACACAGCCACTTCTAGCAATGGGGAGAAGGAGAAGGATCATCATCTACACTGACCCTGTTTTAATAAAAAGGCGCTCAGTGCTGCATGCTCCGAGACAGGATTTCACCCAGGATGAAATCTGGGCAGCAATAACACGCCTTTAAACAGAATTTCATGCTCACACAGTCACTTCGACTCTAAGAAACTTCCAGAGGTTTTACTTTGTGCGGTTAGCGAAGTGTGGTTATCCCCGCTTACCAAGGGACAACTTGAAGTACAAAGGAGTTCTGAGATTCCCCTGGTCTACGTTGTTAGTGGCCGAAGTGAGGCTAGAACCCAGGGTCCTGGTTCCACAGAAGTGACCACAGATGCAGCTGCACAAAGGGAGACAAAATACTGGGCACCCACCCCCTCCCCTGCTCTTTCACTGCGCATCTTGTAGCTCTTAGGTCATTCCTTGTGTCCTGCGGTTTTTTTACTTGCTTGGGAAGGTGGTACTTAGCTTTGAAGCAACTAAAATGTTAGTCTCAGAGATGCCAAATGACATTTTGTTAGACCTACAATGGCTTAGCCAGATGCGTAAGTCCTCTGAGTTTACCTTATCTGACTTCTAGTGAGTCTTAGTATTCTGGCACTGCCACTACTCGGGCCATCTGCAAACTAGAAGAGAGTAAGGCAAGTGGTGGTTAAGGAGACCGGAGCTGGCACACTTGTGTGTGCTCCAAGTTCAAGCAGAGGGAAAGGAGCGTACGCAGAGATTGCTATGAGCTACCCTGTGTCTTCTCACACATTCCCATGTGAAAGCCTAAAACCCTTGTACCTCAGAGTGCAGTTGTGTTTGAAGACAGAGTCTCTTTTAAAAAATGTTATTATCTATTATTTATTTGAGAGACCAAGACAAAGAAAAACACACAGAGAAAGGGCTTCCATTTAATGGTTGATACCCTAAATACCCATAAATGTCCAAGCTGGGCTAAGCTGGAAGTCAGGAGCTGGGAGCCCAACCCTGAGTCCCCCATGACGGTAGAAAGAACCCGATTACTAGAGCCATGACCACCGCCTGGCAGAGCCTGCACTGGCAAGAAGCAGGAGTCAGGAGCTAGAGTTGGGAATTCAACCCAGGCACTCCGATGTGCGACGCAGATATCTTAGCCACTAGGCTAAATGTCCCCTCCTGGGGATAGTTTTTGAGGATGTAATTAAACAAAAATGAGGCCTTTGGGGAGCCCTGATCTATTCTGACTGGTATCTTTCTATGAGGCTATTGCAAAACATTCTTTGAAAATGGAATTTAAAGATGTTTCTTTTTATGCAAACAATTTTGACATTTATGCATAGTTTTTTCATAATACACATTTTCTATTAACTCTTTGAAGATCTTTGTGTGCATAAATTTAAAAAAAAATTGCACCAAAATAAATTTATCTTTTAATTTTATTTTTTCACAAACTCCTTGGGGTCCCCTCATGTATGAGAAGGAGATAAGACCATAAAAAAGAAGACATGGGGGCTACACATGGAGAGAAAAGGCCATGTTGGGACGATGTAAGAAGTGTAAGCCTCAGTGAGAGGCCTGGGAGAAACTCAGCCTGCCGACACCTTGATCTTGAACTTCCAGCCCCCAAACTGTAAGAAAATAAATTCGTGTTGTTTATTTTGTAATGTAAGCCTGAGTGGACTAATGGCAGAGGTCAGGGTGAAAACAGAGCTTCCAGGGAGTGAAGCAGTGTTGGGAACTGGGTCACACAAAACAGCAAGGCCGACGTCTGCAAAACCGTCAGATGCAAACCCGAAGGCAGTGGGCAGAAAGGCCTGGGGTAGTTCTGTAGAGACTGCTTCTCAGACCTCTGTCTTGGAGAGAAGGCTCTTTCTCAAAAAAGAAAAAAAAAAAAAAACTCACAATGCATGACAAGACTGGCAAAAACTAATAAATGCTTTATTGATCCCATGTGCAAAAAAAAAAAAAAAAAATGGATTCTGCCTTTTCTCAGTGAGCAGGAGGATTTTGCCAAGCAAGGAAAGGTTCTATAAGAAGCAGGAAAAAAAAAAGGCAGGTGAACAAACCTGACATGCTTCACTGTTAGCGTGAACCTTGAAGGAATAGAAAGGGGGTGCCCAGGTGCCATGGGCTGCACATGGCACATCTGTGGTAGACAGAAGGCCACACCCCTCCAAGGACGTCATTGTCCCAATGTGCAGAATCCATTACTACCCTTCATGGCAGAAAGGACTCTACAGATGTAGTGCATGACCCGGGGCTTGAGGTGAGAGTATCCCGGATTATTCGAGTGGACCCAATAGAACCACAGGGGTTCCTGTAAGAGGGAGCAAGGAAGCGTGCAGAAAGAAAATGTAATGTGATGGCAGAGCCGGAACTTGTGAAGGTGGAGGCAGGACTCCCAGGCAAGGCAGGGAGGCAGCTTCTACAAGCTGGGCACGGAAGGCAGTGGTTCGCCTTGAACACCTCCACAGGAAACCAACCTGACATTGGCCCTGGGAGACTGAGTTTGCACTTCCGACCTCCACAGCTGCACAGTGACAAATGTATGCTGTTTGAAGCCGCTAGGTCTGTGGCAGTAAGTGCAACAGCCATGAGAATCTAGCATCATGGCTCAGAGGGCTCTCCTCTCCTCCCAATCCCCGCCTTCCCCTCTCTCTTTCCCCTTCTGCACTCGACCCTCGGCTCTCCCCCACCCTCACTGATTTCCTGTCAGTTGGGAATCAGCAACAGGAAGAGGCTTCCCTGAGCAGAGTGCTGTGTGGTGCCAAGCTTTAGCTGTGAATTCCCAGCCGGGCCGCAGCGCTCAAGGTCTCTCCTCTCCAAAGGTTCAAGTTCAGGCTGACACCTTCACTCTCCACTCCATGCACCCTCTTGTTGGGCCACATACATTGAAAGCATGCTGCAAAAATGGCACTAGGCTTGATGACTTCAAAGAAATTATCTTTATTTCAAGATAATTCAGACAGCTGGCTGTGAGCGTTAAGATGCCACAAGCGGTAACTATACAAATGTGTGAAATAGGTGCTATTTTTTTCTCATCTCCTGGATGAGAAAATGGACATGAGAAAGACGTAATACCTTGTCCAAGGTTGCCGAAACCAAGGCCCACCTAATTCCAAAGATTTGCAGGGAAAAATGCCTGTGAGGAAAATGTGATCTTCGTTAAGTAAGCCATTTGCCCTGTGCCCACTAGATAAAGTGTGGTAGGACCTGACTGTGAGCACAGGGATGCTGTATGATTCGCTTGTGTGCGGCTCTTACATGGGCAGCAGTTTGCTTTAGTGAGTTTGCAGTCAGAGAGCCTTCCCTATACCCGAGCCATCGCCATGAGATCGTGAATAGTATAGCCAAGTGGCCATAAAAATAAAATTGCACACAACCTTCAACTCACCACTCCTGTCCCTGAGAATGCGGTACTTAGAAATAAAAGCAGCAGCAACATAAAACCATACATACCAGGATGATTGCTCTGGATTTGTTTATAGAAGGAAGGAAAAAGTAAATGCCTATCAC
The DNA here is from genome assembly GCF_033115175.1 of Lepus europaeus. NCBI lineage: Eukaryota > Metazoa > Chordata > Mammalia > Lagomorpha > Leporidae > Lepus > Lepus europaeus. The sequence goes on from NC_084838.1 coordinate 72,698,033, forward strand.
AGGGGAATGTCTGAATAAATGGGCTGTATCCAAGCCATGGAATATTACGCAGCCATTAAAAAAATGAACTCACTCTCTATGGGATAATTTGGAGAGAATTCCACAGAGAACTGTGTGGTGAGAAACTTAAGATACAGGTAAATGTACATAATAGAAAAGCATTTTTATGTAATTGACAAAACTTGCTATGTTTGAAGTTATATAAGCACGGGGACAAGTTATTAAATGATAACAGCAGACAAAATTCAATATCCATTCTTAATTTTTTTAAATTGCAATAAAGTGCTGTTAGGTAAATGAAGTCTGTAGCAAGATAAAATATTGCAGTCATAACCCCAAAGCAAGCATTATGCTTAATGGGCAGCACTAAAACATTCCCATTAAAGTTGGAAATAAAACTGGATATTGTACTAGAAGTAATAGCCAATACAACTGGGAAAGAAAGAAATCATAATTCTAAGAAGTGGAAAGAAGTCAGAAAAATTACCATTTTTTTTTACAGAAGCTATGAATGTATATTCGGAAAACAAACGCTAACTGAAAAGCTTCCACAACCAGTAAGAGAATTCAGAAAAGTATTAGGGGTACAGAAACATAACAGAAATACTAGCTTTCACATATTCATCATATAAGCAGCAACCACAGAGACAATATCATGTATGAAAAGACCACAGCAAGGGAATTGCACCTATGACATACATGAAGTCTGTTCTTAATACAAATTAAAAAGAAACCAAGAGTGGAACTAATTTAGTAAGAATGTCAACAATCCGTAAAAAAAAAATTTTATAATACTTTTAAAGACCTAACCAGACATTTAAAAACTGTAAACAGACACCATGAAAGATGTGAATTTGGGCCCGGCACCGTGGCTCACTTGGTTAATCCTCTGCCTGCGGCGCCGGCATCCCATATGGGCACCGGGTTCTAGTCCTGGTTGCTCTTCTTCCAGTCCAGCTCTTTGCTGTGGCCCAGGAGGGCAGTGGAGGATGGCCCAAGTGCTTGGGCCCTGCACCTGTATGGGAAACCAGGAAGGAGCACCTGGCTCCTGACTTCAGATGGGTTCAGCGCTGGCTATGGCGGCCACTTGGGGGGTGAATCAACAGAAGGAAGACCTTTCTCTCTCTCTTTGTCTCTCTCTCTCACTGTAACTCTGTCAAATGAATAAATAAATAATAAAAAAAAAAGATGTGAATTTCCCATAAGCTAATTTATAGGTTCAATGCAATCCTACTAAAAATACTCTTGTGAGCAAGAAACTTTGTCTCTTCTCTAGCTCATGTTTATTTTATATCTTATGTTTGATACATAGTAATTGTGTGTATTTATGATGTATAGTATAGCATTTCAGTGCCTGTATAATGGGTAACTGTAATATCTATCACCTCAGATATATCCTTTGTTTGTGTTGAGAACACTCAGAATCCTGTCTTCTAGCTATTTTGCAATATTCAGTGGACTGTCAACCATGGTTACCCTGATGTGCTGTAGAGCACTGGGAATTACTCTTCCACTGCAGAGGCACTTCTACACGTGTTAACTGTCCTTTCCTCTCTCTCCCGCATTATTCTCAGCCTTTGGGCACCACTACTCTCTCCTCCACTACAAGACTGACTCTGGCTTTCACATAGAAGTGAGACCAGAAATTTGTCTTTCTGTGCCTGACTTAATTCGCTTAGGATAATGTCCTCCAGTTCTATCCATGTTGCTGCAAATGACAGAATTCCATTCATTTTTATGGTTAAGTAATGGTCCACTGTGTGTACGTACCATGTTTCTTTATCCATTCATCAGTGCACACCTAGGTTGATTCTGTCTCTTGGCTATTGTGAATAGTGCTCCAGTACAATGAGAGTGCAGGTGTCTCTTCTACATACTAATGTGATTTCCTCTGGGTACATGCAGTCGTGGGACTCCCTGATCATCTGTGCAGTAGTCTGCTTTGCATTACTTTAAAATACCCAAGAGGAGCTTCCTGGGGAAGAAAAGCTTTATTTAGGCTTGCAGTTTGGAAGTTACAATTCAAGATCAGGGGGTCTCATGGCCCAGTGTCGGTGGAGACTGGTGATGGCAGATGTGGAAGCCAGGACACAGAGTGCACACGTAGGCTGAACTGAAACTCAGATAACAACCAGCTGTCTGGTGAGACTCACACCCGCTGATGCCCTAAACACCTCCCACGGACCCATCTTCCAGCTGCCATGATTGCATCATGTCTACACGTTTAATCCGTCAGCCACTACTGCGGAGACATCAGTGTTTCACACCCGTGAGTTTTGGGGAGACAAGTCCTGCTGTCGTGCTGGTTCTAGTTTTTGAGGAAACAGCACACTATTGTCCATAATGACTGGGCTCATTTAAATTGGTACCAGCACATCCTCGTGGTGCTTGTTACCTTTCATCCGTTTGATTACAGCCATGTTAACTAGAGTGGATGAGATAATAGCTCATTGTGGTTTTGATTTGCCATCTCCTGAGGGTTAATGATGTTGGGCGTTTTTTCATATACTAGTTGGACATTTGTATACTGTCTCTTGAAAAATGCCTGTTTAGGTCACATGCCCTTTCTAAAATCACATGTCCAGGGCCAGCATCATGGCATAGCAGGTGAAGCCATTGCCTGTGACACTGGCAAGCTGTTTGGGTGCTGGTTCAAGTTCCGGCTGCTCCCCTTTCAATCCAGCTTCCTGCTAATGGCCTGGGAAAGCAGTGGAAGATGGACTAAGCTCTTGGTCCTCTGAACCCACATGGGAGACCCAGAAGATGCTCCTGGCTTCAGTCTGGCCCAGCCCTGACCATTACAGCCATGTGGGGAGTGAACCAGCAGGTGGAAGATCTTTCCCTTTCTCTCCCCTTCCTCCCTCTTTCTCTGCCTCTCTCTCCCTCTCTCTCTCTCTCTCTGCCTCCCTCCCTCTCTCTCTTTCTGCTTCTCCTTCTCTTTCTGTAACTCTGCCTTTCTTTTTCTTTTTCTATTTTCTTTTTTCTTTTTTTTAATTTTTGACAGGCAAAGTGGACAGTGAGAGAGAGACAGAGAGAAAGGTCTTCCTTTTGCCGTTGGTTCACCCTCCAATGGCCGCTGCGGTAGGCCTGCTGCAGCCGGCACACCGCGCTGATCTGAAGCCAGGAGCCAGGTGCTTTTCCTGGTCTCCCATGGGGTGCAGGGCCCAAGCACTAGAGAGCTGGCCTGAAAGAGGGGCAACCGGGACAGAACCCGGTGTGCCAGCGCTGCTAGGCGGAGGATTAGCCTGTTGAGCCACGGTACCAGCCCCTAGTACTGTTAATTGAAGAAACTGTCCATTCTCCACTGTATGGACTTGCTGTCTTTGTCAAAAATTAGCCTATGAATAGATGGATTTATTTCTAGCATCTGTCTTCTGTTTCATTGATTTATTTGTCTGTTTTTATGCCAATATCATGCTGTTTTGTTTACTACAGCTTTGTACTAAGTTTTGAAGTCAGATATTACAGTGTGACACCTCCATGTTTGTTAATTTTGCTCAGGATTGCTTGACCTTGCAAGGTTTTGTGTGGTTCCTTATGAATTTTGGGAATGTCTTTTCTAGTTCTCTGAAGAATATTATCATTATTTTGATAGGAATTGTATTGAATCTACAGATTACTTTGGGTAGTGTGGACATTTTAATATTTATTTTTCCATCCTGTAAACATATGATGTCTTTCCAGCTTTTTATTCTTTTCAATTTCTTTCATCAGTGTTTTGTAAATTTCATTGCAAAAACCATCTACTTGCTAAATTTATTACTGTGTAATTTTTTGTGGAGTTATTGTGAATGGGACTGCTTCCTTGATTTCTCTGAGCAATTTCATTATTGATACATAAAGAAAGCTACTGAGTTTCGCATGTTAATGTTATATCCTGTGGCCTTACTGAATCTGTGTGTCAGCTCTAACAGTATTTTGTTGGAATCTTGAGGTTTTTGTTGGAGTCCTTACTGTCATCAGTAAACAGACATAATATGACCTCTTTTCCTATCTGCATGCCCTTCATTTCTTCCTCTTGCTTTGGCTAAGATTTCCAATACTACATTGGATAAGAGTGGTGAAGCTAGATATCCTTGCCTTGTTCCTGATTTTAAAGGAAATAATTTCAACTTTTTCCTATTTAGTGTGCTAGATACTACGGCTTTGTCATATATACCCCTTATTGTGTTGAAGTAATTCCTTTTATATTAATATTTTGAGAGCTTTTCCCATGAAATAGTGTTAAACTTTATCAAAAGATTTTTCTGCATTTATTGATATGGTCTTGTGGATTTTGTCTTTCATTATGTTGAGGTCTTGTATTGCATCTGTGGATTTGCATATTTTTAACAATCCTTGTATCTCTGGGATAAATTCCACTTGATTGCGATGTGTAATCTTTTGATGTGCTGTTGAATTCTATTTTCTAGTATTCTGTTGAGAGTTATTGCATCTGTGTTTATCTAGAAGATTGACCTGTGGTTTTCTTTTTATGTTGGATCCTTGTCTGGTTTTTAGTATCAGGGCAATGCTGGCTTTGTAGAATTAATTTAGAAAGCTCCCCTTCCTTTCAACACTTCAGAATAGTTTGAAAAAAAAAAAAACTGGGATTAGTTGTTTCTGTAAAGTTTGGTGAAATTCAATAGTGAACCAATTTAGTGCTTGGCTTTTCTTTATTGTGACATTTATTACTGCTGATTCAGTTTCATTATTTTTATATGTCCATGTTTTCTATGTCTTCAGGGTTCAATTTTGATATATTATATGTGTCCAGAAATGTATCTGTTTCTTCTGGGTTTTCTAATTTTTTGGTTATAATTGTTCATGATGGTCCCTAATGTATTTCCATGATATCAGTTGTAATATTTCATTTTTATCTTGTATTCTACTTATTTAGGTATCTTCTCTCTTTTTTCTTGGTTACTCTTCTAAATATTGGGAAAACTTTATCTTTTTTAAAAAATAAAGACTATTGACATTGTGTTTTATTTTAGTCTTTGTTTAATTTATTTCTGCTCTATTCTTTATTATTTCTTTTCTTAATTTTTGGTTGAATGTTTTCTTTTCTAGTTCTTGAGTTGCTTCACTGTATTTGAAATCTTTCACTTTTTTATGTAGGTGCTTATTGCTCTAAACTTTCCTCTCCTGTTGGTATGTTGTGCGTTCATTTTTCTTTGTTTCAAGAAATTTTTAAATTTATCTTTCAATTTTTCTTATTGACCTATCGGTCATTCAACAGAATGTTTTTTAACTTCTTGTTGCTGATTTATAGTTTTATTTCATTGCAATAAGAGAAGATACATGTGGTACTTTGAAATTTTTTTATTTTTTTAAAGATTTATTTATTTGAGAGGTAGAGTTACAGGCAGAGAGAGTGAAAGATAGAGAGGTCTTCCATCCCCTGGTTCACTCCCCAAATGGCCGCAACAGGCCAGAGCTGCGCCAATCCGAAGCCAAGAGCTAGGAACCAGGAATTCTTCTGGGTCTCCCACGTGGGTGCAAGGGCCCAAGCACTTGGGCCATCTTCTACTGCTTTCCCAGGCTGTAGCAGAGAGCTGGACTGGAAGTGGAGCAGCTGGGACTCGAACTGGTGCCCATATGGGATGCTAGCACTGCAGGCAGCGACTTTACCCGCTATGCTACAGTGCCACCCCTCCCCCCTTTTTCTTTAAATTTTTGCAATACATATTTTTAGTTTACTTTATAGTCACAGGTGTAACTTATAAAGACTTCAACATGTAAAAAGTAGACCACTATTATGCAGAAATATAGACAAGGAAAATAAATGTTAATCAAATCTCAGTGTCAGTTTTACTTATACATTAAGAACTTTTCTACTACAAATTATAGAAAATATCACTTAGCTACCACAAATTATAGAAAATACATTTGTATTTTTGGGTCTGGCTTACTTCACTAAGCATAATCATCTCCAGTTGCATACACTTTGGTGTAAAAGAGAGGATTTCATTCTTTCTTATGGCCAAATAGGATTCCATCATGTATTTATACACATTTTCTTTATCTAGTCATCAGTTGGTAGACATGTGGGTTGATTCCATATCTTAGCTATTGTGAGTTGAGGTTTTTTTTTTTCACACGGAAACAAACTGGTTTATTCTTTCAAGGAAATGAAACAGAGGCTGAATGAGGAAAGGAGCACCTGGCCACATTCCCTGCCCTGAGCAGGGGTCTGAGATGAGGCCAGGCCAGACCAGGGCTCCCTGGGACACTGGGGAGGGAACAGGCAGGCCCCGGAGTGGGACTTTGTTCTGTTAGCACCAGGAGCCGCCCGCAGCTGCACTTGCAGTGTGTGGCCCTTCTGCCCCACCTGAGCAGTCTGGGGAGGGGCTGGCAGCACTTGAGGTTGACTCACATTTGTACCCCTGTGCCCCCAACCCCTGTAAACACAAGAGCGGCTCACGGCCCCCAGCCCTCAGGACAGGATGAGGGTCTGAGATGAGTGGCTGGGCTTCAGGCGGCCCAGGAGCTGCCAGGCTTTCTCCTGCATGAACAGCTGGTCCCTGGTGCCCCTGCAGGCTACCGTCTTCCAGGCGCTGGTCATGGGAGCAGGTGCCACAAAGTGGCCTCTGGGCTTCGGGGCCGGCCCCGCCTTCTCAGGCTTGGCCTGGAGGAAGCCCTGGTTGAGCAGGCTATTGTCCTCTTTGACTCCAGACAGGACGTGGCTGGCGGAGCTGGAGGGGGCACTGGCCAGACCCTTGGGCACTGTGGACATCACCAGCTTCACGTCCACGATGTCCAGAGCCAGAGACTTCCACACTTTCCTGATGGGGCTCTGCTGCAGCCCGGGCTTCCTCTTCTGCTTCTCGGGCCTCACGTCATCCTCGACAATGAGCTCGATGCCGGCCTCCTCGGAGCGCAGCACCTCCTTCAGGTCCTCCTCCAGGTGCGGGGTCTGCGGCAGGGGCTTCAGGGGTCCATACTTCTCCAGGGCGTTCTTGAACGGGGTGGGCGTGTGGGGAGTGCTGTCCATGGAGTACTTCTGATCTTGTATGTTGATTTCATTTCCTTTGGGTGAATTCCTAGGAGTGGGATGGCTGGGTGATATGGTAGATCTATTTTTACATTTCTAATGCATCTCTACACTGTTTTCCATAATGATTGTGCCAGTTTACATTCCCACCAATGGTATGTTAGGAAATCTTTTTCTCTACATCTTTGTCAGTATTTATTGTTTATTTTTCTTCCACTTTTGGATGATAGCAGGTGTAACTGGAGTGAGGTGAAATCTCATTGTGGTTTTGTTTTGCATTTTCCTGATGGCTGGTGGTCCTGAGCATTTTTTTTCTGTGTCTGTTGGCCATTTGTATTTGATTCTTTAAAAAATGCCTGCTCATGTCCTTTGCCCACTTCTTAACTGGATTATGTATTCTGTTGTTGTTGAGTTTCTTGAGCTCCTTATGTATTCTGAATATGAATTGTTTATCAGATTTGTAATTTGTAAATATATTCTCATATTCTGTCACTCTTTCTCGAGTGTTTCCTTTGCTATGCAGGAGATTTTTAGTTTGACATAATCCCTTTAGTCTATTTTTGCCTTTATTACCTGTGCTTCCAGGTTGTCTGTTGATAAGATTTGAGTCTCTTCACTTTCTCTTCTGTGTATTGGATCTACTGTTGAGTTTTGTACTTTGATGTGTTTTCATGATACTTTCACTTCTATTGTAGGACTCCCTTAAGCATTTAATGTAGGACTGATGGTTTAGTAATGATGGGTTCCTTCATTTTCTTACTTTTCTCGAAAGGTCTTTATTTTTCCCTCATTTTTGATAAACAGTTTTGCTGGGAATCCCAGTCTTCTCACCTTTTTGTTCTTCTTTTGGAACTTTGACTATTTGGTTTCATTCTCTCATGGTGTGTAAAGGTTCTGCCCAGAGATCTGCCATTAGTTAAATAGGGATTCCTTTATAAGTGACTTGACACTTTTCTCTGACTGTTTTTTGGAATTCTCTATTTGTCTTGTGTTCTACAGTTGGAATATAACATACCTAAGGAAGGATGTTTTTAGTTGACTCTAATAGGGGTCCTTTGCCATTTCTGGACCTGGATATCTGTAAGTTTCTCAAGATCCATAAACTTTTCAGCAATTTTTTTATTGACTATGTTTTCTATGCCTTTTCCCTTTCTGAAGCACCCATAATGTTAATAGTTTTACTCACCACTTAATGGTGTCCCATCAGTATTAAAGGCTTCGTTGTTGCTGCGGTTCTTTTTCACATTTTCTTTCTTTTTAAATTTGAGTTATTTCAAAAGATCTGCCTTCAAAGTCAAAAATTATTTCTTCTGATTGCTCAGTTCTGTTAAAGCTCTCAATTGTATTTTAAATTTTATTTATTGAGTTTCTTACCTCCAGGATTTATGAATTTTTTGGGATCTTTATTCCTTTGCTGAATTTTTCATTCATATTGTGAAAAGTCATCCTAATTTGATATAATTTATCTTTGTTCTCTCTTGTATAAACTATATTCCCTAAAAATCATTCTTTTGAGTCCTTTGCCAGGTAATTCACTGGTTTTGTTTTCATTGTGGTCTATCACTAAGGAGTTATTGTATTCCATTGTATAGGTTATATTGTCTTTTCATGTTTCTTGTGTACCCTTATTGCTTTTAGTGTATCTGGTGAGTCAGTTTCTTTCAATTTTCTTTTTTTTTTCTTTTTTGACAGGCAGAATTAGACAGTGAGAGAGAGAGACAGAGAGAAAGGTCTTCCTTTCCATTGGTTCGCCCCCCAAATGGCTGCTATGGCCGGTGTGCTATGCCGATCTGAAGCCAGGAGCCAGGTGCTTCCTCCTGGTCTCCCATGTGGGTGCAGGGCCAAAGCACTTGGGCCATCCTCCACTGCCTTCGTGGGCCACAGCAGAGAGCTGGACTGGAAGAGGAGCAACCGGGACAGAATCTGGCACCCCAACCAGGACTACAACCCGGGGTGCTGGCACCGTAGGCGGAGGATTAGCCAAGTGAGCTGCGGCGCTGGCCTCCTTCTTCCAATTTTAAAGGGTGACTTTCATCATAAAAGACTTTGGGTAATATATCCTAGGGAGCTGGTTGGTTATGCTGAATTGCCTTTGGTTCCAGCATTTTTATATAGAATCCATGCAGCTTCTTCAGTTGTAATCAATGTATTTATCAGTTTATATCAGTGGGTAACTTTGAGGGCTGTGCAACTCAAGAAAGGCTGTTTCTCAGATTTATGGATGGATGCCTGGTGATTGTCAGGGCCCTCCCCTTAGCCTTTTCTCCACCAAGTAAAGTCTTCTTAGTTCAATATTAACTTTGACAGATGGAACAGCAGACATTGTACGCTTAGATCCCTTATTAGTAAGTCCAGTGTGTATTTTTGTGCTATACAACGTCTGGTCTTGTGCTCATTTTCCTGCCCTACTCCCCAACAGGTGCAGACATCCATGCTGTGCTGCCAAGATTGTAGCAGAAGTGGTGGAGGCAGTCCCTTGGTTGCCTTGCTAATACATTCCAGAGGCTTAGTCCATGGGTCCTGATCTGAGGGCAGGAACTATGAAACTGCCCAGCCATGGGTTTCACCCTGGTATGCCTGATACCAGGTTTGAAGACTTAGAATTAATATCTTCTCCTTCCCTTAGGTGGGAGGCATTTGTCTGTATTTTGCTTCTTAGAGTTGGAAGAGGGTGACACAGACAACTTTTTCCTTCCTGCCTTTCTCAATGCATCTTTAGTATTATTATTATTATTAGTAGTAGTTGTTGTAGTAGTATACTGAAACCAGGTACTATGATCTGTCTCATGACATCCTCAGCTCTTATAAAGGTGGATTGGCATGTGAATAGCTGTTCAAATTGGAGTCTCTGTGGGGAGAAGATGGATGTATAATCTTCTCTGTTGTCATCTTGCCTTACCTCTCAAAAGGTTGATTTTAAAAAGAAAATCTAGATCATGTGGTTCCAAACTTTATATAGAAACATAGCCAGAATAACTAGCATAGCTGTAAAAGAAGTAAAATGATGGGGTGGGGAATTAGCAATATTAGATATGAAAACACATTTAACATTTTCAACTGTTAAAGTGGTATGAGATGGGGCGGTCGCTGTGGCATAGTAAGTTAATCCTTCGCCTGTGGCGCCGGTATCCCATATGGGCACTGGTTCAAGACCCGGCTGCTCCTCTTCCAATCCAGCTCTGTGCTATGGCCTGGGAAAGCAGTAGAAGATGGCCCAAGTCCTTTGGCCCCTGCACCCAGGGGCCTTGCTCCTGGCTTCAGATAGGCTCAGTTCCAGCTGTTGCAGCCAATTGGGGAGTGAGCCAGCAGACGGAAGACCTCTCTGTCTCTCCCTCTCACTGTCTGTAAATAAATAAATAAATATAGATCTTTAAAAAAATGAGTATGAGAATGATATATGAATAGACAGGTGAAATAGAATAGTAAGTATAAGAAATTCATGTTTACAGATATATATAGTCTATACAGAGATCTGAACTCAGTATATGTTAAAGAAGATACAATTGGCTGGCGCCACGGCTCAATGGGCTATCCTCTGCCGGCACCCCGGGTTCTAGTCCTGGTTGCTCCTCTTCCAGTCCAGCTCTCTGCTGTGGCCAGGGAGTGCAGTGGAGGATGGCCCAAGTGCTTGGGCCCTGCACCCGCATGGGAGACCAGGAGAAGCACCTGGCTCCTGCCTTCGGAACAGCGCGGTGCGCCGGCCACAGCGGCCATTGAGGGGTGAACCAACGGAAAGGGAAGACCTTTCTCTCTCTCTCTCTCACTGTCCACTCTGCCTGTCAAAAAAAAAAAAAAAAAAAGATACAATCAGTAAGCAGTATTGGGCAAAACTAGAGATTTGTCTAGATGATGTCAAACCAAATACATGCTACAACATGAACAAGGACATATTTTCCACATGGATCAAAGATTTAAATCAAGAATCCAACCATAAAAATGCTAGACAAAAATTGAGAAAACTATCTAATAACCTTGGAGTTGTGATTCTCTCTCTACTTAGGACTGAATTTAGAAGTGATAAAGAAAAAGAGCTGTTAACTCTTAAAACATAGAAATCTCTCCATCTGGAGGGAAGAAAAGAGTTAAGGAGAAAAGATGAGATAATTTAGGAAAAGCTGTTTGCAACTCGTGTCACAAAGAAAAATAGCCCTTTAGCACATAAAGGAGCATCTGTAGGAAAAATAGACAAAGGGCATAAATAAGTAATACACTGAAAAGGAAATACAAGTGTTTTTCAAATATATGAAAAGACACTCAATTCCATTCACTGTAAGATAAATAATTCTAACTACTGTGACTTACCAATTTTTCATTTATCAGATTAGCAAAAATCAAGACTTGCTATAAAAATTATAGGCAAGGGCACAGGGAAGCAACCACCTTTAAACTCTTCTAGCTAGAGGCCAAATTGGCACAGCCGCATGGAGGTGAACTGGGTATTTACTAGAAGGAAAATGCCTTCCTTTACTGCCCTGACTCAGCAGTATATTCTGCTGTTACATGAGCACTTAGAGGTAAAGGCATATGAAGTATTACCCTGTTCAGCATTGTCTGAAAGACAAAAAAATGAAAACAACTCGAGTACCCATCAGTGAGCAGGTCAAATAAATGAATGATTTTAGTCTTAGAAATTAATAAAATAGAATCTGATGTAGCAATAAAGATAAATAAAACTCATACTCTGAATTACAAAGATTTTTAATATGTGAGGGTCCTTAGAAAGTCTGTGGAAAATATAATTAAAATATAAGCTTGAGGTCTGTGTTGTGGCATAGCAGGTAAAACTGCTGCCTGCAATGCTTGTATCCCATATGGGTGCAGGTTTGAGACTCAGCTGTTCCACTTCCTATCCTGCTCCCTGCGATAATGTATCTGGGAAAGCAGCAGAAGATGTCCAAGTTTTTAGGCCCCTGCATCCATGTGGGAGACCTGAAAGGAGCTCCTGGCTCCTGGCTTCCCCCAGACCAACTTTGGGGAGTAATCCAGCAGATGAAAGATTCTCTCTCTCTCTCTCTGCCTCTTTTTCTCTCTCTCTGTAACCAGCTTTGAAATAAATAAATAAATCTTTCTAAAAAATCAAAATAAAAAACTAAAAAGATAAGCTTATTTTGGCGCCACAAAATTTGAAATCGATGCATAGAAGTGGTCTTTAAAAAGTTAATGGAATAATTCTTATTAAGAAAAAATTATGAAATTCAAAAAAGCTTGAATCAAAATAAACTTTTTAACTTTATTTTTCCATGAACTTTTTGAAGTACCTTAATATAAGTAAAAAAAGCAAGGTGTAGTACAGCAGATAGGTGCTGCCATCGATGTAAAAATGGAGAAACAAACCTATATATATATGAAAAACTTCCAGAAGGAGTCAAATATTAACAATAGTGAATAACTTTTTTTAAAAAGTACATAATTTTTATTTTTTGAGGCATGCAAGTAAGTGCATTATCTATTAAAATTCAATATTTACTTTGGGAGTTTTTTGAATTGCTTTTCTCTGCCATCAGCCTAACTTAACACAAAAAAACCACTTTTGATTAAAAAAAAAAAAAAGGAATCTCAGAATCCACAGAAATCCTGAGCATTCTGTCTCCAGCCCTGGATAACTATATGACCATGGAGATGATATTTAACCCCAACGCTTTATCTCTAAGTAAACATAATTGTATCTCATAGACTGGTGTGAGGATTCAGGCAGCAGCAAATGTGAGCGATGGGGCCCAGTAAGACCTCAGTCAATAATCGCTCCTTATTCCCCCATGGAATGCTTATGCAGGGGAATACATGAAATAATACGCCTAAAGCTACTGATGCAGAGCAGGTGCTCCGTGAATATTCATGCCTGTCTCCTTTTCCAACTCCCGCCTCACCTGCTAACTGATAAATCTCATTGCTGGTAAATATTCCCTGACTTCTCAACAAAGTTCCAGAATCATCTTTCTTGACAGTGTGGCGTCTTAAAGGACATAAAGCCTGAAGCTGTAAATAGTGACAAATGACTTGTTTCTGAGGCCATCCACCCCCTTCCAGGGATGGCGAACCACAGATCTGGGCTTGAGCCGCTCAGCCAGAGAACTGTGAAATCCAGATAACATCTGAGCTACCTCAGTGATCAAATCATGAACCGCGAGCACCCACAGCCAGGGCGCCCAGCTCCTTTTCACCCCACTCCTAGGTGCCATTGCATCTCACTGCTTGTACACTAAGAAGAGCCAAGACCAGGCGCGGCCACGCCCACAGCACAGAGCACTGGCCACTGGCCACAGGGGAGCCCCAGTATCTGCCAGGACCTCCGTGCGGAGAGGCGAGCGGCAGGTCATGATGTTAGACTCAGGCCCTCAGAGGGAGGTGCTGGCGGCTGAGAGGCCCTTGTGAGATTGGGGGAGCAGCCCTTCCTTGTGTAACATCATCACCCTTCATACCCAGGTTCACCTGCGCTGGCCTTTTTCAGTCACCTCTCTTCTCAGCAGTTCTGTTCGTTCTTCCGACAAGGTTGTGTCCGTGGAAACGCTGTTGCCAATGTCTGTTTGAGATCCTGGTTGTTTTTTCATGTAGACACCCATCATTTTGGAAATCCCAGGGCAACTTGGGAGGAATTTTGTTAGAACAAGACTATTTGTTCGGGTCCTGCCGCACCCCGCAGACTTCCTCCGCCCTGCACCGGGACACTGTCTCATCTCTGCTCCCAGAAGCGAACAGGCAGGGAGAAGGACCCTGGGATAGAAGTAGGGGTGGAGGGGTTTGGATACCTGATAATTGAAGCAAGTCGTTTTGGAGCTGGGCAAGGTAGAACACGCCTGATTCTTTGACCTGATTAGAACGAAAATGCTGCAGAAAAAGTAATACTCTGACAGCTGAGAGGCGCGAATACTGCGTGATACTAGCTGGATTGGGAATAGAACCAAAGCTTGAAGAATGACTACTATGGTAACAGTGGGGTTCCTGATTTTTTTTTTAATTTTGCTTTTATTTTTTTTCCCTTTATTGCTGAGCTTTGACTGGAGTGCAAACCAAATAGGGACACTGCACGGGGGGAGGCACAGAAAACAAAAACTTGCCGGAAATCCCAGCTTTCTGGTCGTGGGATTGGCAAGAGGGGCCCACTGAAGCTGCAGAGGCGGGAGAGCCTTTGTTGTGATTTGCCCACTTTGTCTTCACTGGTCCTGTTCCAAGGCCAATTCGCAAAGTTGCTCTGCCAAGGGACAGGAAATTAGGAGATAAAACCATCTCTCTCAACCAGGGAGTTAGGAAAATGGGCCCCTGTTGTGCGAAGAATGCAAAGGGATTTCTTTTTCTTTTTCCTTTTTCCCCTTTCTTGGTCCCTGAGAGAGCAGTTGGAATAGTGGCTCTAATACCAACAGAAACCCCGGATCTACAGAATGACGGCCTAGGGAGCCAAAGATGGTGGGGGAAACAGGAGGATACCAGTGTACTTCAACACAGCATGAAAATGGAATTAAAAGATAAGTTACTTTTGCTGCAAAACAGTTTTTAAATCAATACATGTCGACCGGCGCTGCGGCTCACTAGGCTAATCCTCCATCTGCGGCGCCGGCACCCCAGATTCTAGTCCCGGTTGGGGCACCGGATTCTGTCCTGGTTGCCCCTCTTCCAGGCCAGCTCTCTGCTGTGGCCCAAGAGTGCAGTGGAGGATGGCCCAAGTCCTTGGGCCCTGTACCCACATGGGAGACCAGGAGGAAGCACCTGCTCCTGGCTTCGGATCCGTGCATTGGCCGTAGCATTTGGGGGGTGAACCAATGGAAAAGGAAGACCTTTCTCTCTGTCTGTCTCTCTCTCACTAACTCTGCCTGTCAAAAAAAAAAAATCAATACATGTCTTTTATAATATGCAGTTTCCATGAAAATTTTGAAGATTCTTCCCTATTATGGATTTCAAATTTTTTTACATCAAAATAAACTTGTCTTTCTAGTCCATTTTCCCACAAACCTTTTGAAGTGCACTCATACTGCAAAACAGGGAATGCAAGAGACCCCCATCTCCCACCCCTCATCTCCCATCCTCCATCCCACCATGTATATCAATATACCATACCATCCCAGGTTCACCCCAAGCTGTGCATGTGCAGCAAATGGCCACAGCAGCACAAGCTCTGAGAACTGAACTACTCCATAAGCCACTGCCCAGTCCCAGACTAACCCTTCAGAGGCTGACGGTGAGAAGCAGATCCAAAGAGCTTAGCAAAGTCTTCGACAACTGAACTAACATTGGAAACTACTGCCACCGGAGGCGAGACAGGTTCATTACCTACTGAAAGAGAGACATCTAATGTCTCCAGAGGATTTTAGTAAGACCCAGAGCTCTGCAGCACAAAATACAAAATATCCACAGTAAGATCCAAAATAAATGACATCAAGGACCAGCAAAGTCGGAACTATTCTCAAGTGAAAGGTTCCAACTCTGAAATGACCCGGATGCTGGAACTGTCAGATCAAAACTTTAAACTGGGTGGGAGTTTGGCCTAGCACTTTGGACACCAGTTAGGATGACCATGTCCTGTTTGCATGCCTGGGTTCAGCTCTCAGCTCTGGCTCCTGATTATAGCTTCCTGCTCGTGTGGACCCTGGAGGCAGCAGGTGGGCAGCTCAAGCGGCTGAGTCCCTGCTCCTCATGTGGGAAACCTGGATTCATTTCCCAACTCCTGACTTCACCCTGGCCCAGCCCTAACCATCACAGGCATTTGTTGAGTGCACTGGCAAACAGGAGCTCTATCTGTTTCTCTCTCTCTCTCTCCCTCCTCCCCCCATTATGTGCATCTTAACAAACAAACAAACAAACAAAAAAACACTTTAAATCAGCTACTATAACCGTTCTTTGTGAGATCCATCAGAAGCAGAGCATGCTTCAGAGCAGGGAGGAAAGGAAGAGAATGTAGTTGCTTGCCCTCTGCCATCGCCTGTAACCCATCGGTCAAAAGAACAATCCCAGCTGGCGCTGCAGCTCACTAGGCTAATCCTCCTCCTGTGGCGCCAGCACACCAGGTTCTAATCCCGGTTGGGGTGCCGGATTCTGTCCCAGTTGCTCCTCTTCCAGTCCAACTCTCTGCTGTGGCCCGGGAGTGCAGTGGAGGATGGCCCAAGTGCTTGGGCCCCTGCACCCGCATGGGAGACCAGGAGAAGCGCCTGGCTCCTGGCTTCGGATCAGCGCGGTGCACCAGCCGCAGCGCGCTGGCCGCAGTGCGCCGGCCACAGCAGCCATTGGAGGGTGAACCAATGGAAAAGGAAGATCTTTCTCTCTCTCTCACTGTCCACTCTGCCTGTCACAAAAAAAAAAAAAAAAAAAAAAAAAACACTCCCATTTACCCTATACGGAATTCACTCATCACTACTTCACTACTTGTGGACTCCTTGACACAGAAGCGACCATGTCCTACATCATGGGTCAGGAAATGTTTTCTATAAAGGGACAAATATTACACTTTAAGGCTTGTAGGCCATTCAATCTCTTTCATAACTATTCAATTCTGTCACTATAGTGCCAAAACAGGCATACACAGTACTTAAATACATGGGCATGACTGTGTTCCAATAAAACTCAACCCATAAAAACAGGCAACAGGTTGGGCCACTGATTGTTTGCTGACCCTTAATCCAAATCAAGCCTGGAGATCTAGAGATTCCCAGATGATTGGGTACATAATAAAACCAGTGAAACCTGTGATGGAGTCCATTTTTCAGGGCCAGCGCCGTGGCACAGTAGGTTAATCCAGCATCCCATATGGGCACCAGTTCTAGTCCCAGCTGCTCCTCTTCCAATCCAGCTCTCTGCTATGGCCTGGGAAAGCAGTAGAAGATGGCCCAAGTCCTTGGGCCCCTGCACCAACTTGGGAGACCCAGAAGAAGCTCCTGGCTCCTGGCTTCAGATTGGTGCAGCTCCAACCATTGCAACCATTTAGGTAGTGAACCAACGGAAGGAAGACCTTTCACTCTGTCTTTTCTTCTCACTGTCTGTAACTCTGCCTCTCAAATAAAATAAATTAAAATCTTTAAAAATAAAGAGTCCATTTTTCATCTCCTTTGCCATAAATTATATATACCAATCCAAGACAATGTTGTATAGGATATAGGCCAATAGTAGGCATTCTATAAGCTCTCAGATGGTGGAGGCACTATGGATAGGAAGGAAAATCCATGTCTGGAATAGATGTCAGTTCCAATAAGGGTAAATTACTACCCTCTCCAGAGTGGAAGGGATTTGAAAGAATGAACCTACCATAAGGTATCTGGATGGTCTCCCCAAAATGAAGCTATACGGAGGCCTCTGTTTATTATTGCTGGTAGCAAGTTGACCTTCAGAAATGTAAGTAGCTACATAAATTTTTTTTTGACAGGCAGAGTGGACAGTGAGAGAGACAGAGAGAAAGGTCTTCCTTTGCCATTGGTTCACCCCCCCCCCCCAATGGCCACTGCGACTGGAGTGCTGTGGCTGGCGCACTACGCTGATCCAAAGCCAGGAGCCAGATGCTTCTCCTGGTCTCCCACGTGGGTGCAGGGGCCCAAGGACTTGGGCCATCCTTCGCTGCACTCCTGGGCCACAGCAGAGAGCTGGACTGGAAGAGGAGCAACTGGGACAGAATCCAGCGCCCCGACTGGGACTAGAATCCAGGGTGCCAGCGCTGCAGGCAGATTAGCCTAGTGAGCTGTGGCGCCGGCCTGCTACATAAATTTTGATGGGGGCAGGGAGGAGGAGACAATGTTGGATCCATACAAATCTTCCATACCACTCCCTTGGCTACTCTATTTATTGATCCATTTCAGAAGAACTAGGGAAGCCAGCAAAAGGCTGATTGCTATTTGAAGGGTGGGCTATTCTGGTTGTTAATAGACTTCTTGGCAGAGATGTGTTTTGATGGGCACTTAACATGAAACCAAAAATCTACACAATTTGTGCCCATTCTCACAGGTCCATCCATGTACCTGTTTTCTGGGCTCTCCACTGATTTCCGGTTTTGTTATTCTCAGTCCCTCACCAATTGTCCATTCACCATTCATCATTGTTCTTGAGTCAGTGTATCTCCATCCCTCAAACCACCACTCCTTCCAGATGGAGTCTCCTCTTCACAGCTCTGCTTGCTGGAATGGTTTCCCTTCACCACTTTCTTTTAGGATCACAGCTGAATGGCACTGAATGCAGCAACTGTCCATTTCCAACTAGCCCCACTGTAGTGACTTGGACCACTACTGTCTCAGTCCAAAATATTTCTTTGATTAGTCATTTATAGGAAATCCCTCACTAAGCAAGAGGCATCAATGAAACTTACGTGGTATTACAGGGGTCTAGTCCATCTGATTTTGTAAGCTACTTTAGGAGATTCTAGAACCTCATCTCCAATATATCACTCGATTATATAATGATTTGCTGCTGTGCCTACTCTACTGATCTGATGATACTCAGGTCATAAAGGGTAACTTGGATCATGGAGTCCCTTGGTGACCCATGAATATGTGCATAATCTCTATCAGGAACCACTTAAACACCAGGAGATATTTTCAAACAACACTATGGGTCTATCCACAAAGGGTTTCCAAAGACTCCATATGTTATCTCTAGCCAAAGCTGTAGCAATGTCTGGAACTGCAATTTGTAGAGCCTAGACCTGCTGTAGAACCCTCCTTTTCTTTGTGCCCTTTTGAAGTCTGCTAAGTCAGTCAAATAGTGGGTTGTGGAAATATTCCAAGTGTGGCATAGGCTCTCTCCAAAATCCAAAAAGAGGCACAAGGGAGTGAGAAATGCAACACCTGGTCTTTTACACCGGAATGAATGCCCTAGCATGTCCTTCACCACTGGAATCCTGAAAACTTCCCTCATGGTGCCAACTCTTAAAGTTCCTTTTTGCTTTCTCCCAAAAAAGTGCATACATATCTTACTATAAGAGCTAAGGAACACTCTACTTCTAGTTCACCCTGTCCACTTGACATGATGTCCTAAATGTAGTGGAACAATGAGATGTTCTGTGGATTGTCAAGATGCCAGATTCTCTGAAGACTGCATTATATCCTTTGGGAGACAATAAAATGCACTACTAAATATGATACTATACTCTTCACATAATGGCGTGCTGCTTTTGCTTCTTCCCATTGCTGTGTATAAATCCGTAACAGAATGTAAAGCAAAGGATATCTTGACATTCTCTAGTAAATGTCATTATACTCCATCTGGCCTCAAAGTGGTGTGTGAGACTACTACTTAGTTAAGTTTATGGCATTCTACTTCCCTAAGTATCCTGATTTGTTTCTTTATATATATATTCATATATATGAATATGTAAATAAATATATAAATATATATGTATAATTTTTAAATTTGTATAAAGCAAATGCAATTCATATATACAGTTTCTTTTTTTAAAGATTTACTTTTTACTTGAAAGTCAGAGTTACACAGAGAGAGAAGGAGAGGCGGAGAGAGAGAATTCTCCACTGGTTCACTCCCCAATTAGCCACAGTAGCCGGAGCTGTGTCAATCCAAAGCCGGGAGCCAGGAGCTTCTTCCGGGTCTCCCATGTGGGTGCAGGGGCCCAAGGACTTGGGCCATCTTCTACTGCTTTCCCAGGCCATAGCAGAGAGCTGGATTGGAAGTGAAGCAGCTGGAACTCAAACCGGCGCCCATATGGGATGCCGGCACTGCAGGTGGTGGCTTTATCCACTATGCCACAGTGCCAGCATAGCACTTTTTTTTTTTAAATTTTTTTAAGATTCATTTTATTTATTTGAAAGACATAGTTACAGAGAGAGTTAGAGCCAGAAAGAGAGGTCTTCCATCCACTGATTCACTCCCCAAATAGCCACGACAGCCGGAGCTGAGCTGATCCAAAACCAGGAGCCAGGAGCTTCTTCTGGATCTCCCATGTGAGTGCAGGGGCCCAAAGACTAGGACCATCTTCCACTGCTTTCCCAGGCCATAGCCGGGAGCTGGATTGGAAGTGGAGCGGCCGGGACTCAAACCAGTACCCATATGGGCTGCTGGTACTGCAAGCCAGAACTTAAACCTATTGTGCCACAGCGCCAGCCCCCATATATACAGTTTTAAGAGAATAATTATACTTCCCATGCAACCCTCATTCCCTCCCTTGCTCCCATCCTTCATCTTCCTTCCTTTCATTTTTTTCTTTCAATTTTTGCAGTGACACTCTCAATTTACTGTGTAGTCACAAGCTTTGCCCTCCACTAAATAACACATTCAACTAGTAGTAAGTAGAAAACCTGCTATTCCTCAGAGTATAGGCAAGGACTGTGAACAATAATCAAATCTCAAAATATCAATTTTACTCATGTACTTTATTGGTTACCACGAATCAGTCTTGAGGACTGGATTATTTGACTAAGCATAATGGTTCCCAGTTGTTCCATTTTGTTGTGAGAGACAGGATTTCATTCTTTTTTTATAGCTGAATAGTATTCTATCCTGCACACATACCACAATTTCTTTATTCATCAGTTGGTGGACATCTGGGTTGATTCCACAGCTTAGCTATTTGTGAGTTGAGTTGCTATAAACATGAGGGTAAAGATAACTCTTTCATATGCTGATTTCCTTCCCTTTGGGTAAATTCCCAGAAGTGGAATGGCTGGTAGATGTCCAGATTTCTGAGGAATCTCAATACTTTCTTCTATATTGGTTATACTAGTTTACATTCCCATCAACAGTGTATTAGTGTTCGTTTTTCCCCACATCCTTGCCAGTGTTTGTTATTTTTTGGTTTTTGGATGACAGCCATTCTAACTTGAGTGAGGTAAAACCTCATTGTGGTTTTGATTTGCATTTCCCTGATGGCTAGTGATCCAGAACATCTTTTCATGTGTCTGTTGGCCATTTTTATTTCATCCTTTGAAAAATGCCTATTCATATACTTAGCCCATTTCTTAACTGGATTGTTTGTTTTGTTTCTAAACACCATGCCAAAGAAGTTTGGACAGCTTCAACTCATTTCTAATGTAAGTCATCATTATGTTCAATATTCCAGATCCATCCCTGCAGAATACTAAACACATACTAGATATCCTTGCAAGAGCACTGAATTTCAAATTATGGTGAGTTTCCCATACCAATAAATTTTTATGAATCCAATATATATTTTGTGATGCCCATCCCTCTTCAAGTCCTAGTACCCTTGGGATCCATTCTTATACCACATGTCCTTCTAGATCTTGTCATTGTACATCAGCCAGGTCAAATAATTCCCTCGACATGTAGACTTTTTTTTCCCTAAAAGCAGATGTTATGCTTCCCCAGATGAATTGTGTTGTTGTCTCCTGACTCTTCTTATTGACCTGGAAGCAATGAGGGGTGGTGGAGCAGTTATTGACAAGGATAAGCATAGCCTTGTAAGGCACTTAATGCAAGTGAAAGCATTACATCATGTCCACATTTGGTGAGCTCTTCTCTGCAAAATGGAAAACTGACAAGGAATTTTGGGGCTGAAAATTCTCACTTTCACCCATATAGTTGTTCCTATTACATGTCTCAAGATCTCACTCACTATCAGGGCCCTGATTTTCAGAGAGAGAGAGAGAGAGGGAGGGAGAGGGAGAGAGAGAGAGACTTACCCAAGTTACATATATAAAGCTTTATTATTAGATATTAGGCCTTATTTTCAGCATGGTCTGTATTGAAACTTTAGGAGCTAAGAATCTCCCTTAAAGATGATAGAGAGACTTTCACAGGGTGTAATTATGCATCCTAGGGTAATCACTTTTTGCAAGCAGTCTAGTATAGTTATTTAAGAAAAACATTACTCTGAGAAACATATACTTATCATTGTCCTCATCGAGATGAATTACCACAGTTACTTGCTCCCTCAGCACCTTGCCCTCCACATATGCCTCACCTCCTTCAGTGCCACCTGAAGACTTAAGTACTTTTGATGCCATTGCATAACAGGGTATTAATAACCTACTCTCTGCAAGCATTGCTGTCCTTATTACTTTCTTGTCAATGGGCAATCAAACTTCAATTTTTATTGATTCTGCTTTCTAGCATCACTTCTAAGATGAACTCTCTTTTCCCAGCATCCATAGAAAACAGCCTGAGTCAAGGATTAGGTGCTAATCTTTTTGTGGCGCCCAGGACAATATATACAATGGGAAGTGGAGTTGACACCCATGGATGGGAAGTAGTAAGAGACACTGTGTCACCACCTGGACACCAGTTCACAGTGAGCAATGAGAAGAAAAGATTCAGCCAATCATTGAACACATTCGCCTCCTCAGTCAAGCAGGACCCTTCCATACAGGCTTCTTGTTGTTGTTTTGAAAACTCCATTGCAGGGGGAACAGATAATTTAATCTGGTGGTTCCTTCTTAACTCTGACTTTTCAAAATTTTCCCAAAGGTTTGCTTCTGAGTTGCTTTTTTCACCTTTTCATCAGGTATTATGGAAATTGCGCAGCGTGTATGGAAGCAGCATTAGGAGGTAGCCACTCACACTGTGACTGGTTATCCTTAGGCAAGGGAAACAGTGGGTTCAAAAGCATTCAAGAGTCCCTCAGGGTGGTTTAGTGGGCCAATGCAGGCTGGAAGATCTGAGGAGTTGCATAAGATAAGTCTCATAAAGAAGCTGAATGTTTTCACTTGTTTATCGGGTATTTATGACACTCCTAGGTGCTAAGCAAGTTCTTGGGAATAAATTAGAAATAAATATTTCCTTTTCCGAGAAACTTTGTGTAGTGAAGATAAAAAGTGCAGTATTTATGGGTTAAAAAGATGCTAGAGCTTCCCAGAAGAGGGAGTCCAGCCATGTCTGGGACTTTGGAGAAGGTGTTCCCAGAAGAAGCCATCAATTTTATAACGTTCAAGTTTATAACATCAAATTCTTTAGCTAAAAGAGAGACTCAAGAGCTCAACTTGCCAGTCCTTTACTTCAGTCACCAAGTTAAGCCTTCATTATCCTGAGAGCCAGAGAAGTCCAGCCCCAACCCAACCTCCACCGACCCCACTCTGCATTACACCTTGCAGTTTTGTTTTTATTTTTTTTTAATTTTTTGACAAGCAGAGTGGACAGAGAGAGAGAGAAAGGTCTTCCTTTACCATTGGTTCACCCTCCAATGGCCACTGTGGCTGGCGTGCTGCGGCCAGCACACCACGCTGATCCAAAGCCAGGAGCCAGGTGTTTCTCCTGGTCTCCCATGGGGTGCAGGGCCCAAGCACTTGGGCCATCCTCCACTGCACTCCTGGGCCACAGCAGAGAGCTGGCCTGGAAGAGGGGCAACCAGGACAGAATCCGGCACCCCGACCGGGACTAGAACCCGGTGTGCCGGCGCCGCAAGGCGGAGGATTAGCCTAGTGAGCCGCGGCGCCGGCCCTACACCTTGTAGTTTTAGTCACAACTTGCACTTCCTACATCCAAAGTACTGCACATCTCTGAGGCTTGGCGAATAAAGTCACCACCTAGATTGCCTTCCTGTACCTGGGCAGAGTGTCGTGTGCTGAGGCATCCGTTCTTAAATGTCATGGCTGTCAACCTCAAAGCTTTGTTTCTGCTCGTCATAGTCACTCACTGATCGTGACTGTGAAGGATTCAGTCTCAACACGAGCGTCTACAATTTCTGCAGCTCCACGAGAAAGATGTGGCACACCACATCCTAGGGTTTAAGGCTCCTACCTAGAAGGGAGACATGTGACATCTCCTTGCATGTTATTGGCTCAAGCATGCCCTGTGACCACACCTAAATTCAGGAGGACAGGGCCGTGCTGTTCTGTGATGTAGCTGGTAGAGGGAAGAACCAGAAATATTCAGGGAGCAGCATCAGTGCCTAGCACCTTTCTGAAAATTCTTCACCTGCTTCCTTGCTACTCAGCCTTCTAGACTCAGCCCAGGTTCTATGTGCCGAGAGAAGTCTTCCTGCTTTGCGTTCCCAAACTCCAGGTTGGGTGAGGAGACCCCATCTGTGCTCCAACTGCATTTACCTGCGTGACTGCCGCGCGAGTATTGTGTAGACGTTATCTGTCAGCGGGTCTGTCTCCCACGTGGTGCTGATTGCTCCTCCAGGGCAGGGGCCGTTTGGTACAGACAACCCTGTGCTCAGAGGCTGGCACAGTGCCCGCTGCGTAATCGGCACTCAGATGTGGCTTTGCTGAACTGAGCAAAATTGACATGCCAAGACTCAAAAGAAAACTTAGAAGACTCCGTTGTGCCAGAACTAACTGCAGCGTTGGACAGCATTTTAAACATTTCTCACTGCCAGTCTCTGCTCTTCCGCTGTTTATCAAATCGAACTGACATATTTAGGTGATAAAAAGAGTTCCCCTTAGGCGTAACCTAAATATAAACATTCTAGAAAACGTGCACCTTCATTCATTTTGTTAGTCAAGTGAATCTTGCACAAATCCTCAAATTCAGATTCATATTCTCTCTCCTCTCTCCTCTCTCTCTCTCTTTTTCTATCTCGCTCTTTTTCTATCTCTCTCTTTCTCCCTCTCTCTCAGTAGAGTTCATCCAGCAAGCAAGTAGTGCCTAGACTGGGGGAAACAACTCATTCCCTTCCCGCTTTGCAGAACCATAAATCAGGTCATCAGCAAAAGTCATTTGGAAACCTGATTTCTCTGTGGGCTCATGAGTTCTGCTGTGCCGCATGGGTGAATCCCAGGAGCACCAGTCCTGTTTTCTGTATGCCATTAAGACAGAAGAGTATATTGTACTTACAGATTTTGTCAAGTCCAAACACATTTGATTGTGTCAGGAAAACTTAGGTCAAGTTGAAGGTGGACTAGGAGCCAAGGACAGCTCCATGGCTGTAGTTAACCAGTGGTAGAGCAGACAGGACATGCTGCCACGGGTCTGTGAAGATTCTCTCTGAGGGCAGACAACATGTGCTGGAGCCTTGCTGCTCAAGGTTTGGTTATTGGACCAGCAGCATTGGTAACACCTGGGATCTTGTTAGGCATTCACACTCTTCGCCCCCACTGCACACCTCCTGAATTAGAACTGGCATTTTATTTTAGCAAGATTGCCAGGGGATTTGTGTGTACATTAAATTTGAGAAGGCTTGAGCTGGACTCTGAACATATTTTATGGAGGAGTTGAGTAAGTATAAGGACAACTTTGCCTAGGCTCTCCCCATCCATCACTGCAGGAGGGAAGTAAGCACCCCTGGAACTGTGAGGTGCAGCTCTGTCCTATTTCATTGATTAGGAGGTAATAGGTGATTGAACGTCAAGGGAAAGAGAGTGCCCAAGGATCTCAGGGGCAGGTGCCCCTACCGACAATTGCTTTATAACTCAGGGTGGGGGTCAGGCAGGTGAAAAGATGGACAGCCGGTTTCCTGTGGGGTGAGACAAGCGACCAGAGATGCTGCAAAGCCTTCTCTTGAGGTTCCAGCCTTCCCCAGAGATCCCGGCCTCCTATGCTGCGAGCTGCAGCTGGGGTGTAATTCAAAGCCTTCTGCTTAGGTGAGAGTAGTGGGAACCAGGGAGAGCAGGACTTAGCAGCCGGTTAGAATTCCCCATGTCACCCCTTTTCCTCTGCAAATACAGGGACTCTTCTGTCCTTGGCTGCTTGTTTCTTCTCGGCTGCGTGTCTCATTTCCATGTTGTGTCCCTTCTTCTTCGTTTTCTCTCTCACTTTGCCCCTTCACATCACTTTGGTTTATTGGCTGCTCGACTGTCTTGTGATATGATCTTGGGTCATCCATCACTTTACCCTTCCTTGGAACACTATTCTGGCCCACATCATTCCATCAACCTGACACGAAGGTATTTCTTGAAGACTTCTGCTGTCTTTTCATTATATTCTTGTACTGTGATGCAATGACATTGAGTATTTAGTGTGTTCTTTTCCAACCTGATTACACTTTCATGCTGAGTGTAGTGACTTGAAAGAAAGTCAGCGTGTTTGGCTAGGCATGAGTAAAAAAGCCTCGTCAGTTATCCCCACGGTCAGCTGCCCCATCAATCTCTCTATCTCCAAAGACAACTGACCTTCAGGCCACACCATATCCAAACTACCTCCATCTTAAAAAAAAATCTTCCTTCAAACCTGCATTCCCTTAAGCCTCCCACTGCAACTTCTTCTTCCTTTTGGTATTAACTGTCTCCTCTGCTTGCATTGCTCTCTAAGTGAACTATCTAAAACAGAAGCTCTTATGACGATCCCCATGCTGGAAATCTGGTGATGGTTTCTTCTGCTAACCTGAGATAGATATGGAGACAAACATTGCCCCGGCAGCTGAGTCCCAGGCTCTCTAACCAACCTGACTTCAGGTCATTCATGACCTGTTCAGATCATTCACCCATCCCCACGGTGTTTCCTGTTGTTTTCTAAACACAACTTGGTTCCTCTTGCCTGCTACCTGTGCGCTCGTTAACTCCTCTCCATAGACAACTTTTCCCTGTTAGTGCCTGCCTACCTTCCAAGACTCGGCTCAGGTCCCTCTCCCTGTGTCAGGAGCCTACAGCCTTGCCTCTCCTCCTCTTGGTTTCACAGTGTCTTGGCAACGGCACTTATGAATTGCCCATGTGGACATTCACATTGTTGCAGTGTGAACTTCTTAGGTGTTTGGATATTTATTCTATTTGTCTTTGTATCTCATTTGCAATATAATGTTTGCCATAAAAAGGTAGACAAATACTTATGGGATTAAATTATATAATGGTTCCTGTTCTTTTTCTGCTTATTTCATGCTGGGGTTTATCTTTAACAGTTATTATCAGTGCATTCCAGAGAGTATCATGTACAGAGACCTGAAGCCAGAGAACATGCCGTGGCTTTGGGGCAGTGGCCAGCTCTGGATGGCTCCAGCCTTCAGAAGGATCATGGGTCGTGGAGAACCACCAGGCTTCCTAACCCTGGACTTCCTCTCCCATCTGCTAGCCATTTCATCTGCTGAAAAAGCAGTATTTCTGGATGTCAGAGATTCCCCTGGATGACATGATTGTTATGAAAGAGGAAGTAGCAGACCTGTCTTCTGCTGGCCAGGTATCCACTAGAAATTAAGCTCAAGGCACGAATTGTCAGTAGTCAGGTCTCAGCACTTGAGGATGTTGAATAAACTAGAAGGGAAGCTAGAAAACTGTGGATGGTTTGTACACAAAACTCCACATTTGCTTTATGGGACCAAGGAACAGATGTAGGCTCCATTGGGACCACCTCACCAAACCCACTGTGATCTCCCAGTCTCCATGTGGCCAACTCAGCTGGTCTCTGAGCTTTGCGAGTATGGTTCCTCGATGGCACAGACTTCTGCTGTGAGCAGGACAATGCAGAATCGGGAGGACTCCAAATCTGGCTTTGACCCCGCTGGTGGTAGGCAGGCTTGTCGGCTGCAACAGGGAAACAGCATGGGCCAATGCAACATGCAGCATGTCTTACTCCTCAGGGGTCTCTGGTGGACTCCACAGCCGCCTCTAAGGCCAGCAGTGAGCATTTCAGATCTTTCCTGAGTCCAAAGCCAGTGGGTACTTCGGAGTTACCCAGTCTTTTGAGGGTGGAAAGGGAATATTGTCATGCTCCAGTCTCCTCTGTTCGTGGCCAGAACCATGGGCACTGCGCTCAGCTGAAACTCAAGTCACCATGACTGTGGAATGGGCAGGAATCTAGTTGAACATTAGTTGAATCTCTTCATGTTGTACAAGCATTCTGTGATCTTTATGTCATAGATGAAAATGATTGCCACCATGCTTTTTAAGTATTAAAATATTTGGATTTTTCTCGAAACAGTGCTGCTTTTCTTTTTTCTTTTTTTTTGACAGGCAGAGTGGACAGTGAGAGAGAGAGACAGAGAGAAAGGTCTTCCTTTTTTCGTTGGTTCACCCCCCAGTGGCCGCTGTACTGTGGCCGGCGTACAGCACTGATCCAAAGCCAAGAGCCAGGTGCTTCTCCTGGTCTCCCATGCGGGTGCAGGGCCCAAGCACTTGGGCCATCCTCCACTGCACTCCTGGGCCACAGCAGAGAGCTGGACTGGAAGAGGAGCAACCGGGACAGAATCCAGTGCCCCAACCGGGACTAGAACCCGGGGTGCTGGCGTCGCAGGCGGAGGATTAGCCTATTGAGCCGCAGCGCCGGCCTGAAATAGTGCTTTTTAAAGTAGTTTTTAGAATTCCAGATCTAGTTCTCTTTTACTTCTTGAGATATGCCCAGAGAGTTACTTGCTGCATTAAAATTTCAAATCCAATAAAACTGTACTCATTGAGAAAGGCTTCTTCTACACCCCCATAATCATCAGGAGAGGAATGAAGTCGACAGTTGATGCAGCCAATATTCTATTGCAAAGAATATTTCCTACTTGAGTTCAAAGGCATTATGAAAAAGTGGAATAGAGACAGGGCAGAGCTGAAACTGGTGCAGGCAACTCCGTCTCAGATACCCCATCTACATGTGGTGAAGCCAGAAGTCAAAGGCAAACAGGCAAGACTCTTTGAAACAAAGGTGTGGCTTAAGATGTATAAGAAAGTGGCAGGCTTTGTTTTTTGCTTGGCTTTGTTTTAAGACTTATTTATTTTAAAGGCAAAGTTATGGAGAGAGAGCGAGAGAGAGAAAGAGAGGAAAGAGGGGAGTCGGGGGGGGGGGGGGGGAGAGATGTTCCATCTGCTGGTTCATTCCCCAAAGGGCTGTAATGACAAGGACTGGGCCAGGTGGAAGACAGCCTGGAGCTCCATGTGGGACTCTCACATGGGTGCAGGGGCCCAAGCTCTTGGGCCATCTTCTGCTGCCTTCCCAAGCTCATTAGCAGAGAGATAGATTAGAAGTGGAGCAGCTGGGACTTGAACCAGCTGCTGGCAATGTTCTCCCTAAGGGTGGGGATGATGTTAACCTGAACTTTTAAGTAATATTTAATTTTTAACTTCACATTGTTGATAAATTTTTCCTTCTTGTATAGAGCTTTTTAGTATTACTTTATTTTATTAATTTCATTGCCAAAAAGTTATTTGGGATACCAAGATATGCATACTTTTTTAAAAAAATATTTATTTATTTATTTGAAGGGCAGAGTTAGAGAGAGGGGGAGACAGAGAGAGGGAGAGAGAGAGATCTTCCTTCTTCTGGTTCACTCCCCAAATAGCCGCAGCAGTCAGGACTGGGCCGAGGAAAAGTCAGGATGCAGGAGCTTCTCCTGGGTCTCCCATGTGGGTACAGCAGACCAGAGAGTTGGGCCACCTTCCACAGCTTTCACAGGCATCTTAGCAGGAAGCTGGATCAGAAGTGAATCAGCCAGGAATCAAACTGGTGTTGCAGATGGTGGCTTAAGCCTCTGTGCCGCAGTAATGGCCTCATATGTATATTTTTTTAAATGGACATTTTTACTTGTTCTAGAGTATATTTTTTTTTATTTTTATATATTAAATATTTGGTTTAGCCATTTTTCATTAACTCTGAGTACATGAAAAAACACAAAAGACCAGTATCAATATTCCTACTAGCATTTCAATGTTATGCAAAATAAATGTCAAGCTATTGACATTAGCATTTTTCTTTGGTATTGTAATAAATAACAAAATGTCAAAAATAAAAATAACTAGCAAGTACTTAAGTAAAACAGTAAAAGTCTATGATTACACACATATACCTACACAAATAAATGAACACTGAGGGACCATTGCAGATGGAGAACCAGCTTCTGTTTCTTTCTCCCCTGTATTCCAGTTCCCACCATTGGATCCATCTCAATGCTGAACAGGTTTCTCAGAGCTTATTAAAATCAGGGCTATCACCCCAATCTGGCTAAAACAGTGTGTGGTTTCTCTTGTGTCACAGTGAAACAGAAACTGCAGAACTGCGGGAGCTGGAGGCTGCCCAGAGGGTTTCACTGTATTCTTTTTGTATCTCTTACTAACTGCAGCGCAAGCAGTGTGCAGACGTGATGGGTGTCCTCCCGACCTCTGTCGGAGGCTGGGATTCATACCTCACCAGTTCAGTGCCTGTGCGTGCGTTTGATTGACTTGATGACTCACTGGGTGCTGACCTCAGAGCAGCTGGCACTCCCCACAGCCAATCCTCTGTGGCGTGACTGAGGCCCCATTCCAACAGGGACAAGTGTTCTGATTCCCTGTCTCATTTTCTTGAGGAGCCCCAGGGACCCCTGAAATATCTAATTAGAGCTCTTCCACTGCACTCACAATGGATTTCGCCTTGTTCTCCTACAGTAACGTAGAAGGCAAAAATTTATTTGAAAGAGAGAAAGACACAGAGACAGGTGGATAGAGAGAGAGTTCCTATCCACTGGTTCTCTTCCCAAAGCCTGCAAGAGCTAGGGCCAGGTCAATGTTGAAGCTGGAAGCCAGGAACTCCATTCCTTGAGCCATCACCACCGTTTCCCATGGTCTGCGTTGGCAGGAAGCTGGAGGCAGGAAGGAGCCACAGCCGGGAATCGAACCCAGGTACTCTGATACAGGATGCAGTCTTTAATGCCATCTGTACTAGTAAACTGAGTGCCTTCCTGAAAGAAAGTTTTTTACAGAACACTGCAAGTTGCTTATTTTTTCCCCGTTGTTTCAGGTTCTCAGCCTGTCTAGGAAGAGAATGCTTACCCAGAGTCAGAGAGGTAGTAAGGGGTTCAGCCAGGATTCAAACCCAAGTCTCACTGTGTCAAGAGCTCAGGTTCTTCCCAGTCTGTCGTGGTAGCCCACATCAGCATCCCCTAGAGGACTGGTTACAACACAGTTTGCTGCACCCCATCTCAGAGGTCTTGGGGGAGGCCCCAAATGTGCATTTCCAATAAGGCTCAGGTGAGGGCGCTGTTGCTGGGCCTCAGACCACTTCCAGAGAACCCCTGCCCTGTGGAATGGCTCCTCAGCCAGAGTGTGGGAGGCCTCTTAGGAGAGCCCCACCCTGCTCCAGGTGATCCTGATGGACACTGCCTACAGGGACTTTTGGGGGGAGTTGTACCATGGTAGGCCTACCTAGAGGGAACTACTTAGTGACTACGGTTCCAGACAGCATGAGCAAAATGAATGATTAAATAGAAGTTTAAAGTAGTTAGAGATGAGAGGCAGCAGGGATTAAATTTTGATTGGGCAGAGCTGAGAACCAAAGACAGTGCCAGTGAAGCATCTGGGCCAGAGCCCCCTACATACTTTGGAGGGACCAGTGCAGCACAAAAATTGGGGGTTCATTGTTGCAAAAATAGGAGAAGCATGTCACTAGTGGTTCTGAAACAGAAAGCTTTTCATTTTTCTCAGTCTCTCAACTTGTCATATTATTTTCAATTTGCTTTTTAATGGCAATGAAAAATTAAGCTTTGAATGGTTTGCATGAGTTTTAGCGTTCATCTTTATACTGTGGAGTGCAGATGTGAGGGCGTTGAAACCATGGGCAGCATCACTGATATCGCACAACTCACAGTCCAGAGTGCCTACACACATGCGCGTTCCATTCCTGGCAGAACAGAGGGGACATGCCACATGGCAAGGAGCTCTTGGGTTCCCTGCTCTGGACATAATCTACCAAGGTCCTAGCTTTAGCTTACTCATGAGGAAAGGAAGAGCAAAGGAAAAGGAACTGTGTGTCGTCCTATCCATCCCTTTGCTGAGTGGCTACTCCAGGGATGCAACATAGATAAGAAAGACCATGTTAGGATTCCTTGTTCATTGTGTTTCTGAACACCATTGCTGGCTTTCTGTGTTGGAAGCAAGGCCTCCTCATGCTGTCAGCACCTCTTGCAGTGGGGTAGAGATAAGACACTTACATTGTACTCTCTAGCACCATGGGGCCACTGGAATCTTGTGTTCCTGGAACAGTCCTGAAAGCTACCTGCAAACAGGGTGGCAAGGGACGAAGGGCGCTCATATATCATGCAGTTCTTCTGCTCTCATGCATGCTGCCCTGTCCTACATGGCTTCGCTCACACAACACAAGTTTGAACACAAAATGCTTAAGAATATTAGGAGAGTGGCAGCAGAACATTAAACCAGATTTGGGGCTCTTCTGAGCGCAGACTGTGTCATGTAGGCATTAGAATAATAAATCATAAAACAGGAGGCAGTGAAGGGAATGCAGGTGACGGGAACAGGGTGGGGAAGGCACACCTTCAGTGCCATAAATGTGGGGAAAATACTGTTTTATCTCAAGAGAGATTTGCTTCCTTCAGACCCGTGCTGGCTTATTCTCTTGAGAAAGGTCCTTAGTGGTGATGCCACACTTACTGTTTTTTTCCTTCCCTCTATTAAAAAATTTGTTTACATTCAAATGTAAAAATCAGGGTAGATGTAAGTTTGCTTTATTTTCATTTATTTTCCCTCAGAAGCAAGAAAGCATCTCATAAAAGCTATATATGTTATTGATCAATGTAATAAAAGTATCAGAAGATAATTCTCAGCCTTTGATTGCATAGAGGATACTTCAGTTTCTTTAATGAAATTATAAAGAACTGTTTCCACTTGTTTGTTAGTTTTTTATATGAAGCCATGTTTATTAAATCATATTGTTATTGCTTTCTTTTTTCCCTTGGTTATTACTGTGGAATTCTGTGGCACAATGCCTAGTATGTTGGTGATTGTTTTGTAACATAGCTAACATTTTATGAAAGAGTAATCAATCTTGCCTTTCAAATTACTATCATGGGAGCTAAAATTAGACCTCGTATCTATTCGTGTTGTCCAAATTGGGAGAAAATTCTTATCAAAGCACTATCTCCAGACATCACATAAAATACATCCACTTTGTTTAAAGATTAAATATTGTGTGATGTAGATTAAAGTATGCTGTAAGAATCTAGTATTGAACTTTGCAGTGTAAAATTAAAATATTTTGTAAACATAATGGTCTTTCAGTTTTAAAGTTAACATGTCAGGGTTCAAGATTAAATTCTAATATTTGACATGGGAGGATAGCTTGTAAATCTGTCATTTTAATGTTAAATTTGAGTTAGAAAAGTGATTTGTCAGTGCTCCTCATTGTAAGAAATGCAAACAATACAGGTAAACAACTTTCCCCCACGATGATATCCTGCAAAGGTGACACTTATCAGTGGGATAGGTGTAACTGCAGTAGTCTTCTTTATATTTGTATCATAATGTATATATGGAAGTTCCTTAATTTTTAAATATGTGTTATCATTCTGTGATTTTCTGGATCTTTGTGGTTCTTATTTTTTGAAAAATATCTATGTGGACAGAGTTCTAAGCAGATGCATTTGTAAAGCTCTAATATATTCATTCTGACAGTTGATTTGTTAGGTATTTCATCAGATTTTCATTCATCATCTTCCTAATGGCATTGTAGCTGATTCCAATGCTATATATACAGTGCTATATTGAAACGCTTGCCACACACCTCTTTGTTTACATGTGAAGTCATTTTTGGGAATACAAAGGAAGAAAATAGATTGATAGAAGATGTGCATTAGAATTTCTCTAGGTCCATATAAACCTGTTTATTAAATCATATTGTTATTGCTTTCTGTTTTCACTTAGTTATTGTGAAATTCCGTGGCTCTCAAAACAACAGCCATTCTATATCCATGTCCCAATATGCATGCTAAAACTTGTTTTATTGAATCTTTTAAAATATTTGGAAATCTAGTGAATGAAGGCCGGTGGGAGTTCCTTTAGGAGAGCTAACACTCAAAAATCTTTTAATATATTAACAGAGGGGAAAATCTTCAATATATCTGAAAAATGCAGTTGATAAAATTTGATGCTTAATTGTATTTTTCATTCTGGCTAAGCTATATCCAGATAGTTGGTCAAACATTACTTTAGTTATTTCCATGAAAGTATTTTTAAAGCTTGCTTGCTTCCTTCCTTCCTTCCTTCCTTCCTTTATTTTTCTTCCTTTCTTCCTTTCTTTCTTTGCAAGTCAGAGTTATGGGGGGTGGGTGAGAGAGAGAGATCTTCCTCTGATTCACTCCCCAAATGGCCACAAAATGACCCAAATGGCTCTGCCAAAGCCAGGAGCCAGGGGCTTCATCCAGGTCTCCCACGTAGGTGCAGGGTCTCCAGCACCTGGGCCATCTTCTGCTGCTTTCCCAGGCTCATCAGCAGGGAGCTGGATTGGAAGTGGAGCAGCCGGGACTCATACTGGTGCCCATATGGGATGCCAGCGCCACAGGCGGCTACTTAACTTGCTGTGCCACAGCACCAACCCTGATAGGAATTATTTTTTCATAGATGATGAGGTTAACATTTAAATCAAGAGACTGAGTAAAGCAGGTTATCCTTCATAATGTGAGTAGGCCTCATGTCATCTACTGAATGCCTCAAGAGAAAAGAGGTCTTCCCCCAGGGGCAGGGAATTCTCCCAGCAGACTGTCTGCAGGTTCAAACTGGTACACTGACTCTTGCCAGGGTCTCCAACTGGTCATCCTACCTTGCAGATTTTGGATTTGTCAGCTCCTTCCAGGGTGTGAACCAACTCCTGAAAATATCTGTTAATCCAGCCAGCCATCTAGCCACCCACCCAGCCATCCAGCCAGCCAGCCAGCCAGCCAGTCATCAGTGAATCCTCTTGGTTCTCCAAGGAAACCTGACTAATGACTCCACTCTCCTAATGTAAAAGAAAGAATAACACAGGCCAGCGCATAGTTATAACTAGAACCATACTTTACTTAATTTCATAAGGAGATGAACTATAATATATAATAAGCTGGCCAGCACTGCAGCTCACTTGGCTAATCCTCTGCCTGCGGCGCCAGAACCCTGGGTTCTAGTCCCAGTTGGGGTGCCAGATTCTGTCCCAGTTGCTCCTGTTCCAGTCCAGCTCTCTGCTGTGGCCTGGGAGGGCAGTGGAGGATGGCCCAAGTGCTTGGGCCCCGCACCCACATGGGAGATTAGGAGAAGCACCTGGCTCCTGGCTTCAGATCGGCGCGGCACCAGCCGTGGCGACCATTTGGGGAGTGAACCAACGGAAGGAAGACCTCTCTCTCTCTCTCTCTCTCTCTCTCTCTCTCTCTCTCTCTTTCACTGTCTAACTTTGCCTGTATATATATACATATATATAATAAGCCACATATTGAATGTCCAAAACAGACATTTCTGTCCATGCTAGACAAGTTTGCCTAAACTCTGATAGTTTAAAATTACATGGAAATCCTTAGACACTATGAATGAAATAGACACAGGGTGAAATATTGGGAAGAAGACAGAGGTATAATTTTTTACTGCTGGCATTATAATCTACCTGGAAAATCCAAGACAGTTGGTTAGAAGGCAATTGGAAGGCTTCCAACTCCTCTGCACAGCCTCTTTGGTTCTTGTATTAGACAAATGCCTTGCAGTGTCTACCAGCCAGACCCTTCTCTGGTCCACGACTGTGGCTTCAGCTTTTTCCTAGAGGTGTTCTCAGGAAAGTAACGCCCTGGTTGTCCCCACAGTTCACTGTCACTAGCTCAGGACAGTCATTCATTCCAGCAGTTTTTTTCCACAGATCTGATCTGTCCAGACACTCACAAACCCAAAACAGTGAGACTTCATTTATGAATTCCTTTGACATAGAATCATAGATAAGGAAAATAGGGGGTCATCAAGACCAACCCACTATGCACTAACAACCCGTGGGATTTAGAACAAAAGTATTTGAAGTCACACAAGCAATGAGGAAGGAGGGATTGGAACCCAAGTGCCTTAACTGTGGGCTTGGTGTTCTTTCTGAGTACCACGTGAGTGTATGAGCATGACATTCGTGTGTTCAGTGCTTACATATGCTAGGGATTATTCCAAGTGCTTCTTGTGAAGTAAGCTGGTTAATTCTCACAACACCCATGCAAGGTAGATTCTTAAATTCCCATTTCAAAGACAAGAAAACTAAAGTGCACAGAGGTTTGGCCTTCTATATCATCATCATCATTTCATTTTTTAATGAAGTCCTTGAGAAAGATTCTTCTCTGGGTTTAATTTCTTTTCAGTTAAAAATCATAGTGGCATAAAGGGCGAAGCTGCCACCTGCCATGCCAGTATCCTCTCTGGGCACCACTTTGGGTCCTGGCTGCTCCATTTCCAGTAGAGCTCCCTGCTAATGCACCTGGGAAGGCAGCAGATGATGGCTCTTGTGCTTGAGTCCCTGCATCCATGTGGGAGACCTGGAACAATCTCCTGGCTCCTGGCTTCAGCCTGGCCCAAGTCTGGCCATTGTGGCCATTTGGGGAGTGAACCAGCAGGTGGGGGATCCCTCTCTATGTCACTGTGACTCTGTCTTTCAAATAAATATATAAAATAAATCTTTTTTAAAAATAATATTTAAAGAAAGAAAGAATTGAGGTTTCCAAAAGGGCTACTTAGAGAAGACACCATACAGAGCATGGCTGCTGGCTTGATTGGGTTCTTGCCTCCCGAATGTCCCTATCAGGCTGTCCCTTTGGTCACTTCTTTGCTAAATGTACCTATATGGAGATTTCTCATTTTTGGATCTGTCCCACCAAAATCCTTGCCAGATATTTGTATTAATATAATTCTAGAAATAGCAGGGGCTTCAAAGTACAAATGTGGGTCAGAACCCAAAATTTTCCTCTTCTTAACTGTGTATTTCTTGTCTTGAGGGATGGCTATCAGGATGGAGTAAGTCATTTGCTCTTTTACTTAAATGTTTTTCAGTCCTGATAGTACATTTGTATAGCATAATCTAGTTGGTTAGAACCTGTAGCAAGAGCCAGACAGCATAGATGCCCAAACTCGTCCTGTCACTCCTTTGAGATCAGGGGCAAGGTAACTAACCTCAGGTAAGTTGTTCTGTGCTCGAGTTTCCTCACCTGTGAAACAAGCCTATTATTGGTACGTCTCCTTAGTGTTCTGCTAAATGTGTTCAGACATATGAAGCTTTCCACAAGGACCTGAGATGCAGAATAGAACTCAATAACTAGGAACTGGCTGCTGTTGCTACCGCGCACCTGTCATAGAAGTAGAAGCAGATAAAGTAGCAGCTCATAGTGAATGAGTCAGGTGCGTGCAGGGATGCTTAGAATCTTGGGAGGTTACGTGTGGTGACCAAGTCAAGAGAGAGAGATCTGGAACACAGAAGCTAGGCTCCTGACCTGTGGAAAGGAGGGGCAGGGCGTCTTGCTGAAGAAGGCTTCCTGAGTTCCGTGGAGTTGGAATCGGTCGGCCCTCCCAGGGGTGGGAGACATGAAATATGCCAAGCCCTCAATCTGGCAGACAGAAATCTGTGTCCCATTGCTCCTCTCAAGCTCGCCCTTGGCCTCCAGTCTTGTTCCCCGTAGGTGATTGTGCTCTCCAGGCTGGCCCCATCCATGCAGATATCCGTGATATATCTGGACATCTGGTGGTCTCCTTGTCTCAACCTCCTTTCTTCAGCTGGAAGCCCATATATTTTCCCACCCTAGGATATGAAATGCTGTGTTGCCCTGCAAACCAGGGGCACAACATCACCAAACTCTGACCAGGTCAACCGAACAATTTCATTGTAATCTTGTAAACCTCAGTTCCCTTAAAGCAAATGGAATAATCCTCACTGACCCCAAAGATGTTCTCGATCAATGAAAAAAGCAGCTCTGGTGGCTTACAGTTCCTTCAGCCTTGCCTGTGTATTGTCCATAGGTCTGAGTAATTATCTGGTGCTTCCGTAGTCCAGATATTAGTGCTCTGGGTTTCGGTTTTGCATATGTCCAATATGCAAATTTACATCACTATTAACATGAAGAGGAAAAGCATAAGCCACAGATGTGAGATTGGGAAATGGCTATTTGGTCTTTGTCCTAATTTTGTAGCATACACATCCTAAAATCATTGGGATCTCTGAAGTGACAGAGTCTTGTTGTGTGTTAATGAGTTGACTGAGGGCTGGCAGCCACTGTGCAGCTTGAGAATGGGGGATGGGCACTGGAAAGACCAAGGAGGATTAGGCAGTTGGAACTTTCAGCTCCGTTTAACCCTCCCGTCAGCCTCTGCCGACAGAAGAGGGACTGAAAGTTAAGCTGATCGCCCGTGGCCAGTGATGGGATCAATCATTTTACATCATGAAGACTCTATAAAACGCCAGACAGTACCTGAACACATGGAGCTTCCTAGAGGGTGGTGGCAAATGGGGCCATGGGAGCTTGGGGTCACTTCCCCTTGGGGTCTTTTCATCTGGATCCTCCATTACATCCTTTAGAGCATGGGCTAGTAAGCAAGCATCATCCCCCGAGTTCCAGGAGCTGCTCTAGCTAATTCACTGGAACTGATCAGGAGCTTGTAGGAGTCCCAGTCTATAGTGGGTCAGTCAGAAGCACAGGTAAAACCACCTGGGGCTTGTGATTGGCAACTGAAGGTGGGGAAGGGGTGGTCTTGGGGACTGAGCTCTCAACCTGTGGGATCTGCTGCTATCTCCAGCAGCTCAGCACTGGATTGGGTTGGGCATGCCCAGCTGGTGCCACTGCAGCAGTAATGCTTGGTTAGGAGTGGGGAGGAAACCCCACACCTCTTGAGATGATCTGTGTCGCTTATGGGATGAGAACAAAGGAAAATACATTTTGTTTGACAAGATGGCTATCTCAGTTTAAGACAGCATTGATGGGGTTGGCACTGTGGCACAGCGATTAAAACCACCCCCTAAGGTGCTAGCATCCCATGTGGGCACTAGTTTGAGTTCGGGCTGCTCCACTTCTGATCCAGCTCTCTGCTATGGTCTGGGAAAGCAGTAGAAGATGACTCAAGTCCTTGGGTCCCTGCACCCATGTGGGAGACCCAGAGGAAGCTCCTGGCTCCTGCCTTTGGCTGTTGGAGCCATATGGGGAGTGAGCCAGCAGTTGGAAGACTTCTCCCTCTCCCTGCCTCTGCGTCTCTGAAATTCTGCCTTTCAAATAAATAAATCAGTCTTTAAAAAAAAAGCATCAAGACTTTGGCTTGAAGATGCCATCGATCCAGTGTGCCAGTATTCCAGACATCAGGCTCAGTAACCCCAACTAACCAGGAAACAGCTGACAGATTTGATCACATAAAACTCATAACTTCTGAGTGGTGAAAGATACTATAAACAAAGTTAAAAAGATTAGTGACAAGCAGGGATATTTATACCATGTATAACAAACAAAGGATTTATATCCAGAATCTACAAACAACTCGTACAAATTGATGAAAAAGACAAATATCCCAATAGAGAGAGAAGCTCCAGAGAAGAACAAACAGTTCATGGAAGAAGGAAAGCAACAATTCGATAAACATAGGAAGATGTTCAACCTTGTAATTAAAGATATGCAAATTAAAATTTCATGAATATCTTTTTCTTTCCCCGTCACATTTACAAAAATTTGAAAGCCTGACAGCATGCACTACTGTTGGGGATTTGAGAAAATTGGCAGTCTTAGACACCACCAGCGAGAGGGCAGGGATTGCTAAATGCGTCATGTTTTTAACTGTGCATGTCCTCTGACCCCTCAGTTCTACTCCAGGCGTCCACTCTATGACACTGTTTACCAGGAAAAGGGATTTTTAAAAGTGCATGGAAAACGGAATGTAAAACTAGTTCTATTATGATGTGAAAGTTTTGAAATCCATTACATAATTTTGCCATGCTATGACTTTCAGTGAGCCTTTTGGGTACTCTTTATCTTTGTACATATTTATGGAATAGGTGTCATTGCATACTTTGTATCCTGCAATAAAATTGGAAAGTTTATATCAGAGGAGAATCTAAATACAGTTTGTTTCACACATAAAACACTTCACCAACCTTAAAAAAGATCAACCTACACACCAAAAGATCTCCAAAACACATTGCTAGCAAAGAAAGTCATTATGGTGCCCATTTATGTTTTATAATGGTATATAGCACAGGTCTTTGTAAGAATGTATAAATGTATGTGGCAAAATGTTAACACAAGTACAGCTGTTACAGTGAATGACATTACACTGTGATATGTGACAATTTTTTAACTACAAAAATGGCAATGGCAAGCCAATATTAATACAGCTGAATCTGAGCAATGAAATAGAATATACTGTATATTTAAGACAGGGAATACTATTAGGCTTTCTAGTATTATGTAAGTCTTTGTCTTTATAATGGCTATGAATTTATGTATAATGAAATAACATGTATAAGGTTTTAAAACTGAAAATGAGCTTAACATCTTTATTGTGGCTAATAATTTGTACTTTCTGGTGTATGACTGGGATTAAGACATGTACACCTGATAATGTGTGTGTGATTCAAGAATAATGCTATTACAGTCATTATTGCAAACAATATAGTACATTGTGCTGGTTACTATGCTATGCATTTCATAGACTTCATATCACTTAATATTCATGATACTCTGATATCTGAGAAGATGTTGGACCCATTTTCCAAATGACAAAAGAGCTACTTCTTGACACCAATAGTTCTGTCTAGACCTCATATTGGATCACCTCCCCATGATCATAGGTATAGTATGCAGGAAGGCTAAGATTTGAACCTAAACAGGCTAATCCTAGAGTATCGATCATAATCACTATGTACCCATGCCTCCTCCCTGAACTGCAGCCCTAATTTGAAGACAAAGCTTTAGTGTGGCAAACATTTAGATGTGGCAAAGCCTAGTGCACCGTTGAGATAGTTGATACTTCTAAACTTGCCATCACCACCCTCTTTCATCTTGTTTTCAAAAAACTTAAGAGTCTTCCCTTGTTCTGCATGTAACAAATGATAAATAAATCCCATTCTATTATTGTTTGTTCATGTTTTTTACTAGCATCCGGATAGGATATAGAAAACACCATAGGAATATTTGAAAACCTATTTTTAAGTAGTTTTTACTTATATAAGATGAGTAAATTTCATGTATTTTATTTATACAAATTTAGGAGGTAGTGATACTTCTAACCCTACCCTTCCTCCCACCTATGTTCCTACCTTGTGTCCTCCTTCCGAGTCAATTAGAGCTTTACAAATGTCAAAAATCACTGTTCGGGCTGGCGCCGCGGCTCACTAGGCTAATCCTCTGCCTGCGGCACCGGCACCCCGGGTTCTAGTCCCGGTCGGGGCACCGGATTCTTCCCGGTTGCCCCTCTTCCAGGCCAGCTCTCTGCTGTGGCCTGGGAGGGCAGTGGAGGATGGCCCAAGTGCTTGGGCCCTACGCCCACATGGGAGACCAGGAACAAGCACCTGGCTCCCGGTTTCGGATCAGCGCAGCATGCTGGCCGCAACACGCCGGCCGCAACACGCCGGCCATAGCGGCCACTTGGGGGGTGAACCAACAGAAGGAAGACCTTTCTCTCTGTCTCTCTCACACTAACTCTGCCTGTCAAAAAAAAAAAAAAAAAATCACTCTTCACAGCCTTCATGAACTCCAGGTGGGGAGCTCATGAAACAGCCCTTGCATCCACCCATTCAAGGTCATGGCACTTTGTGTTGAGTGCTGTGTCAGACTAGAGGTCCGTCCTCTGTTGTAAGGATAAGACTGTCATCCTCCACGTGTTAACAAAGGGGCGTCATTTGTAATACCAACCCCCTATATTCCATGTTGAATGTTTCAAGTCGTTTTCATTCAAACATATAAAGACTTTTTACATGGAAATAGATCTTGTCAACATTGTAGTTAGCATCACAGGGCTCAGGAGGAGAGCTGAGTGGGCTGAGATGATGTGAGAAAACTTTGTAAAGGAAGCAGCCTTCAGCTGATTTTTGACTGGTGTATAGAATGTGTGGGGGAGGCAAAGTGACTTTCTAATGACAGAGAAGAGATGTGATAAGGGAGAAGAACTTCTGTGTAGAGGACATTTATCTAGATTCACTTCCCAGATAAGGAAGTGTAGTCTAATGGTTAAAAGCATGACTTCTGGAAACTTCCCAGTCTCCAAGCTTAGCTCTATCACTTACTGGATGTGGAATCTTAATTCTTCTCTGCCTCAATTATCTCATCTGTCTTATTGAAGTAGTAATGGGTGCAGTCTTCAAAAAGTTCATGGAAAATGTGTATTAAGAAAAAATTATGCATGGATTTCAAAACTGTTTTGCACCAAAACAAATTTATCTTTTGATCCCTTTTTTTTTTCCTATAAACTTTTGAAGTACCCTCATAGCAATTCAACTCATGGATTCACAGTGAAACGCATAAGGCATATACATATGTTTATCTGTAGTAGCTGCTGCTGTTCACACTGGCCCAATCAGTCTGAGCTAAATTGAGGGGAAGCACTCCTGGTTAGAGTGCAGATACCTTCTCAGAATCTGACATCACTGAGGCAAAAGGAGAGTACGTGCTCTCTTCCACTCTGTGCAGCTGGCAAGACGAAAGGCTGGCACTGCAGCTAAGCCACACCTGTTTCTAAATTCTGTAGGTCTTATTCCCTTGACCACACTCTGTGCTCAACAGATTTGTTGTACTGGAGCAGAACAGCTAACACAGCTCCATTCTATTTTTCCCACCCTCTGGCTGAAACAAGCAATTTCATTGCAGAAATTGTATAGCTGTGTTACTCGTCCCAATGTTGGTATTGGACATCTCAGTTACTACAGAGTAAGTTAAGTATGGATTCCACCCATTTCTTTTCATAAAATGATTTTTCTACCTTACTGGGGCCTACACTTCAAAAATCTGCCAACTAATGCTAAAACCAGCTACCACCCTTACTAAATACCCAGAGGGCCAACCACCCTGGGTGCTAAGCACGTGAAATGCAATCTCGTTTATTTATCTGATCTTATCATACCCAATTGGGGTAAGGATAGAAGAATTAAGCTGCTCATCGAGGATCACACAGTTAGTCTGTATGAATGCACTGTAATTGCCTTTTATCTAATTAATATTTGCTTTTTAGAATATTCTATAAGCAGAAGACTAAAAATTTTGACTCTTCAAAGCATCAACAAGAAAGAGCTCAAGGTTAATTTCAGATTATGTTTATTTCACAGTGTAGAATCTTCCCTTCAGAAGTGGAGCAGCCAGGACTCAAACAGGTGCCCATATGGGAACACCAGCACTGCAGGGGGTGGCTTTCCCCACTACGCCACTGCGCCGGCACCTAGAATCTTCCCTTCAACCAGAGTATAAACAGATGCCTGACATGGAGAGATGGGTGAGTTGCTCCTCCAGTTACAATGGAGAGGCCTAAATTCAGACTATATTTCTTCTCCCGTCCTGTCCTCTGATGGGAAACTGAGGCATGGTAATTATAAACAAATGAAATGTGGACACCAGTTGACTATTGATGAGAGGCATTCAAATGTGGGTGAAAATGATTATTTGTGCTCATGAAAGAAATCTTCCCACTAGCATTAGTGTGTTGTCATATGATTGCCTTGATTGTATTAGAAATCACAA
Organism: Lepus europaeus; assembly: GCF_033115175.1. Taxonomy (NCBI): domain Eukaryota; kingdom Metazoa; phylum Chordata; class Mammalia; order Lagomorpha; family Leporidae; genus Lepus; species Lepus europaeus. Next base: position 72,741,127 of record NC_084838.1, read on the forward strand.
TATATGTAAGATGCCGTAATGCCATCTGCTTAGAAAGCAACCTGCATGATTTTAAATGTTTTCTTTAAAACATACAGTGTACTCTCCATCAACAAAAAGAGACCAGGTTGTGTTATAGGGGGAAAGGATGTCAATGGCTTACTACAATGAACATTGATTTCTCACTCCTGCTCTGTATTGTCCTGTCCAGGACCCAAGCTGACAGAGCAGGCACAGTCTGGGAAGTTCCTGATTGCCCAGCTAAAAGTAAAGAAAGCTCCAGAGGTTTCACATCAGGAGTCAAATGCTCTGCCCTGGGAACAGATACTGCTGCCTAGAGATCAATTAGAGCAAGAAACATGGTGAGCGCGTGCACACACACACACACACACCTCAGTAGCACAGACTGCCAGTCACCTAGGTGTAGAGACCCTGGATTTACTGCTGCCTGACTAGATCCGTTATTTGACCTGGGGATTTTGGCCTGAACTGACAAAGCATATGTTCCAAAGTTAAACCATGAAACAGTGCAGGTGTTGCCTGGAAAATAAAACAGGACATAAAAGGAAACAGAAATTTTCATGTAGCCTGCTGTGCATTATTAAAAATAAAGCTGATTGTGACTATGATCACTAAAGCATGAAAACATTCTATTCAGTGTAATGTATTTTATAGTGATACACACACACACCTGTATAATTTATTCATTTAGTGTAATTTAAAAACTGTTTTTCTTTATTTGAAATGCAAAGTTACAGAGGTTCTCTCCTGAAATACTCCATGAGAGCTGTTGCTGGGCCAGGTTGGAGCCCAGGATCCTGGATCTTCACTCAGGTCTCCCATGTGGGTGACAGGGGCTCAAGTACTTAAGCCATCATCCTCTGCCTTCCAGAGTGTGCATTAGCTTGGTCATATGGGGAAGTGATGGTTCAAATCCAAAATGGGATGTGGGTTTCTCAAGTGACAGCTTACCTTGGTGTACCACAGTGCTTGCTCCAACACAGGGGTAGATGTGATCACCTAGAGACATTGAAGGAAAAGTCCTGAGTCTGTTGTACACATGTTTGAGATAAACAATTCTTGGAACCATAACTCATGGCCAGCGCTGTGGCTCACTAGGCTAATCCTCCGCCTGCGGCCCAGCACCCCGGGTTCTAGTCCCAGTTGGGACACCAGTTCTGTCCCAGTTGCTCCTCTTCCAGTCCAGCTCTCTGCTGTGGCCCAGGAGGGCAGTGGAGGATGGCCCAGGTCCTTGGGCCTTGCATCTGCATGGGAGACTGGGAGGAGGCACCTGGCTCCTGGCTTCGGATTGCACAATGCCCCGGCCTCAATGCGCCAGCCATGGTGGCAACTTGGGGGGTTAACCAATGGAAAAAGGAAGACCTTTCTCTCTCTCTCTCTCACTGTCTAACTCTGTCCAAAAAAAAATTTAAAAATTAAAAAAAGAACCATAACTCAGATGATTGCCTCGAAGTTCTCATAGTCACTCTGTGGGTGTAGACACAGCTTATTAAGTCATTTCTTGATGTGGTTCAGAAAAGTATAATGAAATCTAGAATCAGAAGAAACCAATGGTTTATGAAATAATGCCCTGTTCTTGGGGTGAGATCCCCTAAAAATTTAGGAATGTATTCAGACCGACATCAAGTCTGGTACTTCTAAAGATTAAAATAAAATGAAGAAATGTCAAAAGAACACAACAAAATTGTGGTGAGCTTCACCATTTTCCAAAAAAAAAAAAAATCAATAGAATGTACATACCTGTGCCATTTTAGAGATAATTATGGAATTCCTGTGTGTCTCTAAGTAACAGAACTGCATAGGCGTTATGTCCACCATGAGACGAGGTTAAAGTCACGGGAAGGTATCTCAAAAAGCCCAAGGAAAATAGAATTAAAAGTATGAGTGTATTTTTATGCTAAGAGATTTAAAAATCATGCAAATTTTTCATAATCTACATTGTCCATGTTTTTGCACCAAAATAAAATCACACTTGGAGTTCTATTTTCTATATTTGAAAGTACTTTCATACGATGGCCATCTTCTGAGGCCATCAGTATGTCTCTGTGACTCCATGCCTAATCTCCTCCAGAGACCACCAGCACCTGAACTCAGGGCCCTCTGCGAGGGTGAGGATTGTCCTCCACACCCAGCCTGTGGGACTCTGAAATTGGGTGTTTATTAGTTATCAGAAAAATCAGGGATGAATTGAATTCACTTTGAGGTCTGAAAGCCCAGCGCCCTTCCACCTCTAGGAAAGAGACCCCTACGGCCACCCAGCCTCCTGGCCCAGGCCCCATTCTGAGCCTGGAAGGGCCTGAAGCCATCGAGGTGGGGAGATGCTGTTCCCCAGGGACTGAGAGCCTCTTTCAGCTACTGGTCCCAGAACTCCCCAGAGTCAGTGAGGGAGCAGATGAGCTTCAAGAGGACACAGGCCTTAGTAAGTGTGTGAGAGGGGGTGCTTCCTCTTCAGAGACACTCTCTGGATCAGAGTGGGAGATGGTGGGGAACCCTGGGTACTCTGGGGCCTTTCCTACGGTGCAGATAGTAGCTCTGCAGCATGCACCTTTCAAGTCCCCAGCTTTCAACCTTCCTTTGTTACCCCTAGTGAGGGTCTTTTCATTGTTGTTAGTGTAACACAACCTCGCCCATCCTGACCCATACAGTAACATTGCCCACCCACCCAAGATTCTCTCACCTGGACATGAAAAGATATTTAATTTGATGCGTGAGCCCAGAGTTCAATTCCCAGTGAGGAACTATTTCCCACTGGATCATTTGCAAATTACACAGCACTACTAAGTCAAAATTTCATTTCTGAAAGGATGAGCTAATACCCAACTGTCAGAATTGCAGTGAAAATACCTATGGGAAAAATGCATTGTCAGCTACTACTGCCCCCTCCAGTATACTCCAAAACCACAAAGAATATAAGAGGGGCTTAATTCCATGTGTCTGTAGGCTAAGTGCTCCCTGGAGTTAGACCTGGAGGGAAGTTCACCACGACAAAGGCAAGTAGACAAATGAACCATCCAGAGGGAATCCCCACCAGATTGCAGTGCATTGAAGGTCAAGGCCTTTGAGTTATTCATCTTTGTATACTAGCAACCAGCCCTGCTTCCTGCACACAGGAAACACTCAAAGTCAAGTGAATTTCCCAGTGCACAGAGTCCAACTCATGCTGCCACCAGCCCCTCTTCACTTACAAAGGGTGTGGTGCCAACAGGAAGGCCATTGTGCAGCAAGTTTAGGTGCCTAGGACCAGTATGGTAGGCACAAGGATGAACAGGGTAAGGTGTATGTGGGGCTGACCCTGTGTACATGACCCAAGATTGACTGCCCTTGATATGCACCCCATGTGCCTTAGAGTGGGCCTATCTTGGGCAGCCTTGTGTACAACCAACTTCATTCTCAGAATTCTTGGCAAAGGTTCTCCCCCAAAATGGGCAATTGCCCATTTGTCCAGGATGCCTGGGCTATGGATGTTGGCATCACAGGCAGTGGCTTGACCCACTGTGCCACGCCAGTGCCAAGTATCAGCACTTTTAACTGACAGTCACTGGATGACTTAATTGACTGACAGCCCATGGGAGCTGCTGTAGGTTGAACTCAGTGACAGACGTGGTCCCTGCCCCACATGCCATTAGACTTCTTATGTTCTAAGCAAGTGGCTTCCACATCTTCTCTGTTGGGATGAGTCTTGTCCTATAGGATCCTGGGTGCCATAGACAAAAAGGCCTGTGGGAGACCAACCCTCTGCACCTTCAGGATACAGGCAGCCCATTTCTCAAACAGACCCATCCGCACCAAACACAATTCCAAAGACCGATCAACACATGCCTAAATCCTGGCATTTGGCATCACTTCTACTCATAGGCGGTGGAGGCTAGCTCGGCCTCTTCTCTGTCTCAGAGATTAAAGTGGGCCCCTGTGAGGACAGTCCATGCTCAGAGAGGCATCCCCTTATTGGTGTAGGCGGCCTTCTGTTCCATAGCGCCCATTGTTTTCTCAGGTAAATCCATTGGCAAGTGGCATCTTTAAATCTCTCTGAAAACTGATGCACCTGATACATTAAGAGAATGAAATTCTCCTCTATGGAAGTCTGAATAACAGCCTTGAAATATGTTCATGTTCTAATCCCTGAACTCTCTGGATATTTCTTTTTTAAAGATTATTTATTTGAAAGGCAGATTTACAGAGAGGCAGAGAGGCAGAGAGGGGGGAGGGGTAGGTGGGGGAGGGAGATCTTTCATCTGCTGGTTCACTGCCCAAATGGCCACAATGGCTGGAGCTGGGCCAATCTGAAGCCAGATTCAGGAGCTAGGGCCTTTTTCAGGGTCTCCCATGCGGGTGCAGGGGCCCAAGAACTTGGGCCATCTTCTACTGCCTTCCCAGGCCATAGCAGAGAGCTAGATCGGAAGTGGAGCAGCCAGGATTCGAACTGGTGCCAATATGGGATGCTGGCACTGCAGGCGACAACTGGACCCACTATGCCACAGTGCCAGCCCCTGGATGTTTCTTTATATGGCAGTAATACCTTTGCAGAGACAACTAAGGGCTTTGAGAAGAGGAGACTGTGCTGGGTGAGCCAGTGAGTCTGACTTAATCCCAGTGCTCCTCACGACAGGGGTGCAGCAGGGTCAGAGTCAGAGAAGAAGGAGATATGAATACAAAAGCACAGGGTGGTGCGATGGGGCCACAAGCCAAGGAGTCAATCCTGAAGGCTTCCAGAAGCTGCAGGAGGAGGCGAATGGCTCCTTGTTAGAGTCTCTAGAAGGAATTCAACTTCCTGGCGCTTGACTGTCTTTCCTATGACGTTCAGTGCAGACTGTTAACTTCTAGACTGCTGGACTTCCAAGACACTGCATCTGTGGCAACTGGTTAGGGTGGCAATGAGAAACAGATCCATCTTCTTTACTCAGGATACACCAGGCTCAGGTTCTAGCCCAGGTCAGCAGAACTAGTAGAATGGTGGTGTTCCCTTGTATCTGGAATGTTACCGTGTAGCTGTGGAGCAGTCACAGCAGCATCAGACTAAGGGAGGGCAGAGCCCATGTTTCTTGTCCAGGAGATGCAGGAGAGTGGTTCCTATGCAGTGTTCATGGGATGATGAGGGCACCGCATTAAACCCACATCCAGTGGGCCGCTTCCAACCCAGCCGCCACGTGCTAGCTGAATGGTTCCCTGCCACTCACTTAACCCGTGTAAAAGGGAGAAGATCAATGACTATTTCCAAGGAGGCTGTGCGGTTCCGATGAGATAATGTCAGTGAAAGGACTTGACACGTATAAGATATTCTTCCAGATAAAAATATAGCATAGAATGTATAAACAGTTCTCATTGTTTGCATTTCCTACTTGTTTACATTTCAGATAAATTGGATTTTGCTGAAATCTGCCTTAGGTTTTCTTTCAGGGAGCTCCAATTTCATCAGAAGCACTGGACTCTGTCTCTAAGGTCCCTTGCACCTCTGCCTTTCCATAATTCTAAATGTCAACCTGAATGATGCTGTGATAGCACCATTCATTCTCTCCTGGCAGATACATAGAGACCAAAAGCCCACAAAAGAAGCTAGAGTTGATCAAGAATGAAGGATGGCACGAGCTGGTGTGCAGGCTTCTGAGTGAGAGTGTTTTATTCACCCATTCTTTATTCATTTATTCATTACACAAAAGCCCTGAGTGAGTACCCTACAGGCCAGGGGCTGAGCTAGGCCCGGAATAAGATGGGAAAAGGATTACCAGGAAACACGAAGAGATATGAACGTGAAGAAAACAAAGTTCATGTCCTCAACAACTTTACAACAAGTAGGAGAGATAGAAATGCAACCCACACAGCCCAGATGCCTCTCAGCTTACTTTTCTGGGGTCTCCAACCAGATCACATGACATTTTTACACTTATCTCATTGATTTCAGGGACCCTCCTACTCAACACAGAAGCTCAGCCCCTTTCTCCGTCACCCAGTCTTTCTGGACATCTCCAGGGGTATCTCACACGTGCTCACTAGCATTCTACACTTGCTGGTTGCTACCCTCACCTAGAAATTCCACCCCTCTGTGTTTCATTGATGTGGTTACGTTTGAGACCAACCTCCAACCCAGGACTGTGGCAACCCGAACCTTCCCCCATGACTTCTGCAAGTTTCCATGGCTTCCATCCTGCTAACTTACTTTGTTTGCCACTTACCCACCAACATCCTCCTCCACATTTTTTTTTAAAGATTTAGTTATTTATTTGAAAATCAAAGTTACACAGAGAGAGAAGGAGAGGCAGAGAGAGAGAGAAAGGTTTTCCATTTCTGGTTCATTCCCCAATTGGTCTCAATGGCTGGAGCTGTGCCGATCTGAAGCCAGGAGCCAGGAGCTTCTTCCAGGTCTCCCACGCAGGTGCAGGGACCCAGGGACTTGGGTCGTCTCCTGCCACTTTCCCAGGCTATAGCAGAGAGCTGGATTGGAAGTGGAGCAGCCGGGACTCGAACTGGCACCCATGTGGGATGCGAGCACCGCAGGCAGCGGCCTTACCCACTTCGCCACAGCCCGGCCCCCCTCCACATTCTTTTTTTTTTTTTTTTTTTTTTTTTTTTTTTTTTTTATTTTTGACAGGCAGAGTGGACAGTGAGAGAGAGACAGAGAGAAAGGTCTTCCTTTTGCCGTTGGTTCACCCTCCAATGGCCGCCGCGGTAGCGCGCTGCGGCCGGCGCACCGCGCTGATCCGATGGCAGGAGCCAGGTGCTTATCCTGGTCTCCCATGGGGTGCAGAGCCCAAACACTTGGGCCATCCTCCACTGCACTCCCTGGCCACAGCAGAGAGCTGGCCTGGAAGAGGGGCAACCGGGACAGGATCGGTGCCCCGACCGGGACTAGAACCCGGTGTGCCGGCGCCGCAAGGCGGAGGATTAGCCTGTTGAGCCACGGCGCCGGCCGTCCACATTCTTACTAAAGAGCTCAGCTCTTCTGCTGTTTCCAAAAATCCATGCTCCCCAAATCTGCTCTCCACCCCTTCCTTCCTTTCATCCTTCCTTCCCTCCTTTAATTCCCTCTCCCCCTCCCTCCCTATCTTCCAACTGACACTTGGTATGATAGGGAAGGTAAGGGCAGGGATTCAGAGAGACCCCATTGCCGAAGGGATAGCCTTGCCATGCGCTGATTCCTTTCCCTTCTCGCCTTCCTCCCCTTCTCTCTCCTAAGCCCCCAGGCCTATCCTCCCCTCTCCCCCTCCCCTAGGTAGTCCCACCCACACCTAGAGGAACTGGAAGCCTTAACTCCTACTGTAGTACTCATCAAGGTATTTTCCTAGTAAAGACCTCTGGGATCCAGAGAAGGGAGCTGAGTCTGACGTGCAGAATCTTGTAGGGTAAAACAGAGTGACTTCAGCCCTTAAGATGACCTGGATTTCATTACCCAGAGCACTGACTTGCATTCTTTCTGGGTTCCAGTGTCATTTTTCTACTGTAGGTGTGAGGACCCAGGAGAGAAGACAGCCCCACAAGCCAGCAGTGTGTCAAAGCCGCTGCTTGTTTGCGTTGCTAAGGACACTGGATGGGGTGGGCATGAACACCTGCATCCTGCTAACGACAACAGCAACACAGCAGGACCCCACCCACCATTACCCCAAGCAGGTGCCTCTCTCCTTCCTTTTTTTTTTTTTTTTTTTTTTTTTGGAGTCTAAGTCTCAAGGTATCAGTCATGCACCAGATGTCACTAAAGAAGGCTTTATTTGAAGCAATGTGACTTACAGTAATGAGACTCAGACGGTTGCTGGGAGCAGGGAGCGTGGGGAGGGGTGGAATCTGCACCAGCAGAGCTCGATTTACCCTGAAGCTAGTAAAGCTCATGCTTCAGGCGCTGTCACTTGCCGTGGCTTCACCCACAGCCCCTATTCCTAATCGCTTATTTGCAATGTGACGTTCATTTTTTTAAAGGGGCCCAAACATTTTTGAAGTTTTAGGTCCTTGAGAAGCAAGCACCCAAGTAGCCCAGTCTTTGCCCCCGTTACCGTGAGCTTCAACACAGACACTTGCACACGTGCTCTCAGTGGAGCTGCTCTTGCAAAGCAAGGGGAGGTAAAAGCTCCCTGCTGACATCGTTCTGCCCATCCCACCTTACCAGAGCCTCTGGCCTTGCATCCTAGAATTCCCCTACTCCCACAAGTGTCACTCACCTCCGCTTCTGCAGCGTCTGCTGACTCCCTCCCCCCGTCCCGCTGTCTAAACCAGGGTCTGCAGGTCGAAGCCCACCCACCCCTTGTTTTTGTAAATTAAGTTTCATGGGAATACAGCAACACTCATTTTGTTTATGGCTGCTTTTGTGAGGCAGATCAGAGACTAAATTGCTCCAAGGCCTCCAGTTTTCCTCTTCTGGCCATTTCCAGAAAAGGTTTGGCACCCCCGATCCAATCCCTAGTAACTTCATAGCGGATACTGATAACTCATCTCTTCTGCCAAAGAGCTGTTTAAAAAAAAAATAAGCTCCCCTGCTGCTTCCCACGGCCCTCCAAAGGGAATCCAGCTCCTCGCCAGGCCATACGGGGTGTTCTGTGATGGGCACCACCCGACCCCCGACCTGGTCCTCACCCTCTCACTCTTTCACTGCCTATGGCAGGCTCTTGCTCTCTGTTCTGATTCGGAGTGCTTCCCAGCCTGTAGGTCTTTGCACTGGCTGTTCACCTGCCGGGGAGCCTTTCACTCAGCTCACACATGGCTGGTTCTTCGGTAGAATTCAAGTTTCTACTTATACATTGCATATTCCCAGACAGGCTACCCATGACCACTTATCAAACGATATCCCCTACCTTGTATCACTGTTTGTTACATGCTCTGGCTTCTTTTCTTATGGGTCCAGCCATGACCTTGTTTGTTTGTTTATTTGTTTACCATCAGTGTCCCCCATTACAAAGGATGCATCCCAGATTCTGGGCCTGGTCTGTCTCATTCAGTGTTGGGAAGGGCCTAGCACCACACCGTGGCATATAATAGAGAGCTCTAGAGAAATATGATGAACAAAATGATTGTGCTTTAATAGGGGGATTCTGAATGTTGAAAAGGAGTAAATACAAAGAAAAGGACTTCAGAATTGCACACATATGGGGTGGGGGAGGTTGTTGTGCAGGGTGGACAATACAGTCAATCAGATTGTCCCCTGGGAGCCTTGAGGATGTATATTTCAGTTTTAATTCATGACCAGGGAACCACCCAAAGCTGAGATAATTTAATCAACCTACATCTTGGAACTCTCTCACTGGAGAAAGAAAACCTGCATCAGACTCTAGGCTGGACCAGTGAACCTATTTGTTATCACCACAGCATATTGCAGTAGACTGCCTGGGACAATGAAGCCATCACTAGAAGCAAGGCTGTCACCTTAAACTCAGTTTCTTAGCGCCAGTAAGCACCCTCAAGTTCACACGTTGCCCTGACATTAACCAGTAACTTTCCTTTAATCTCTTCTTGCTGTGGTCTCTACCCATGCCAGCCACTTAGATAAGCTTAGAACATTTTCTCTGTGCACCAGGTCCTGACTCTCCTCCCTGCTGTTGGAGCACCCTCCCTCTACTTGTCTAAATCCCCACTGGTCAAGCCTGCCCACGTTCAAGGCTGTCCTTCCACCCCAACTCTGCCATGCCAGAGATCTCCAGCGTCAGCATTAACATCTTCTTCCTACATGACAAGATTGGGTGTTTGGGCAAGGCTCAGCATGGCAGGTTTTCTGCTCCACATCATGGGAACTGAAGTCCTGAGGTGGAATTCATTGGGTGACTGAGAAATTGTGGGCTGAGAGCCCGCTGCATGGTTGGCATGTTGGTGGTAATGAATGGTGTAAGGGTGGGTTTAGTGGAGGCTGTCATGTGGACACCTACCTGGGACCTTCAGAATGGGTAGGTGAGTGGTCAGACTTTGTTTTTAGCAACTCAGAGCTCCCAGAGAGTTGGGGGTGGCAACAAGTGGGAGCTTCAGGGACTGCAGTTTGTTCTCTGAAAATAAAAATGTGAGATTAAATAAGAGTTTCCCAGATGGCCTCAAGCTTAAGAGTCCCACACTTTAACTGTCTTAGAGTGCCTGTGTTCGATTGTTAATTCCTTCTTTGCTTGGAAAATTGAAGATGTCTAGGGATTTCAGATAAGTTACAATAGATTTGATTTTTTTGTTTGAGAGGAAGAAAGAGACACAGACACCCACCCTAAACTAGCTCACTCCCAGATGCCTAGAGCCAGCAACTCCATCCAGACCTCCCACATGGGTGACAGGACCCCAACTACTTGAGCCATCACCTGCTGCCTCCCAAGTCTTCATTAGCAAGAACCTGGAATTAGGATCAGAGCCAGGACTCATAGCCAGGTATTCCAATATGGAATGTGCATGTTAAATTCCTGGCCCCATAACAGAATATTTTAAGAGTTATTTATCTAAAGGACTGAGAACTATGAATCAACCTGAAAATAGGATGGCAAGTGTATACATCCTTCACTATGCAGGCAAAATTAAGTTTCTTTATATTTTTTCACTGATCTGATCCTCCCTTGTACGAGCCTCTCTCTCAGGCCTGCCAGACAATGGGATACAGGGTAATTGTGTCTCCATATTAAAGTGAATCTTTCGGACAAATATCCTTGTAATTTAAATTTAAAACTCTTGAAACAGCTGTTTTCCCTCTCTTCTTCATGAATTTGAGAATATTTCTGGTCACTGAGAGGTAGGGGGCAGAGGAGGAGAGTGTAAGAGGGAGTCTGAAGCCATGAGAGCTCTCCCAGGGAAGGAACCTCTCTGCAGACCTGGGCCCAGGTCGCTGTGCCGATCTCATCTCTGGATGAGCTGAGATGCCATCTGGCCCTGGGGCCTGAAATGGTATCCTTAGCTGCTCATGGCAGGTTCTGTGTGCAGGCCAGTCTGGCGCTCCTCGTTGCATTGTGATGACTCGTTGCCAGGCCTGAAGCAAGCTTTAGATCTTTACCCAACATGCCAGGGTTCTACAGAACCAAGGGAACTCCCTCAGCTCCATTTTATGGCCACTTCGAACCTCTACCAGTGCTGCACGGTCTCTTCCTACCAGATTTCACATCACATGCAGCATTGCCCAATTCCAGGAAGGGCTGTTCACAACAAACACTGGGTACCTAGTGCCCGAGGAGTTGGTGAACCGAGGTCCTATTCAGGGCTACAGGCCAGCAACCTCAGCACTGGACTTTCTCAAAGTTCTCCAAAAGAGGAGAAACCATGAGTGCATGTGGTTTATTCTTTAGCCCTTCCCTGACTTCCGGCTTCTCCTTGCCACAATTCCTCAAGCCAAAAGAGGCCCGATTTCTCCCTGCATTCCCTGTGTTTGCCCAACTTCTCTTCCATTAAATCCTAAGTTTTCTCAAGGTTTATGGAGACTCTAGGAGACAGTTCACCAACCCTGTCTGCTAATATGTTACTGGGAGCTCCAGGAATTGGGAAATTCAGTTCTTCTCACCAAAGCCTGACTATTGTCTTGCTACTGATTCAAAAATCCCATTTAGCAGTCATAGCTGAAAAATGCCTTCAGTGTTACATACAGTTGGTCTCCACCATTTCCCTGAAGACCTTAAATCCATCGCTTCAATGGGATAAGGAGGCCCAGAGCAGCAGTCATTCTAGGAGATGGGATACTTTAGGACTTTTGTTTTGAGTAATCATCCTGCAAACATGGTTTTCCTGTTTTTACAGTGGTGGTACAAGGATCTCAAGATTAAAAAATAGGAGGGAACTTCAGAAAAGTCATAGAAAATGGAATTAAACATTATTTTCATGGAAAAGCATGGCAGGTCCACACATAGTTATGGAATATGCATTTTCCACAAACTTTTTGCGGATCCCTGCTAGGCCAAGAGCTTCTTTTCCTTCTAATTACTCCCTACTGTCTTCTCCCTGGGTTTTCTAAGTTCCCTGGGGTTTGTAGCTGAAGCGACGGAAAGAAGCACCTCACCCTCCCCACTTCAGGCCCACACAGTTCAGCGGGAGATGCCCTGCCTCCAGCTGCAGCTGTGACTAAGCAGCTGTTGGACTAAGCATGTCCCTTCGCCCCCTGGGCTCCCATGTCTTCTCTGTCAAGGGAGACGGCTGATCTCGGCAGACCTCCTGACTTGCATGAACTCAAACTGTCATGCACCGTTTTGTTGTTCCCCGCGATTACTTGGTCAGTGCCTGGACTATCCGGTGCCGACTCATTCTTCCAAGCTCAATTCCTGGGTCACCTGGAAATCTTCCCAGTCCTCCTCCCCCTCTGTGGCTCTCCAGACTTCTCCTCTGACCTTAGTAGACCCATAATTCCTTGCATGCAACCTGCACTTGCTGTAGAATGTCATCATGATCTATTTAGAGGGGACGGGCTTGCATTATGCCTCACGGTTCCCCAGATCTATTTGGTTAGAGCAGGTTTTCAGGATACATCCAGTGATGGTATTAGTTCACACAAATCTGTGCCCATCACTTCTGTGTGGACTTTCTGTCTCAGGAGGGTCCTGAGATCACATTAAGGCTCTGGGTAAGTAGTGTAGCGTGTCTATAGAGCACTTGTGAGTATTTAAGCCTTCTTTGAAAAGACTCACCCATGGGACACACTTCTTAGAAGAAGTGGAAGAATATTAATTTTATTTTTCCATAGTTCATGCAGAAAAGAATGCTTTGGCTCATAAAATGTGAAAAAAATGTGATATCACATTTGGATAAAGTGCGATAGGCTTTTATCATTAGGTCTCAAGGGTAAAGAGGAAAAATTTGCATGTACCTCTCTGGAAATGCAGTCTGGCAAGTGTGAAGCTTCCTCTGCTGGGGTTTATTGGCAAACACTCAGCTTTCACACCCAGTGTAATTAAAAACTGGGCAGTTTCCCCAAGTCTCATGATCTCCTTGAAAACTCGGCTGGTATTTATTCGTTTACTTTCATGTGTATGTTTGTATGTATGTTCTATTTGCATCATCTAGGTATGTGGACAATCTCAACTCTTGGGTTGTTGGTTGCTCCTCTACAACTAGGATTTTGATTTTTCTTTTTTTTGTTTGTTTGTTTGAATCATCAGAGACTTATTGAAAGTTAAGATTCCCTGCAGAGCTTTCAGGAAATGTCATGTACCATGGAGGCTTAGACATTGCTTGTTCCTTTTCATTGAATTATGTTTATTTTATGAGTACCAGAGCTTAATTCATAGGGTGACCACATGTAGGAATCTTGCAGGAAACCTGAATTCTCTAACTAGGCCAAGATTTATCCATTCTCTTATTGAGGCTAAAGGACATGAGATGTGACTTTTCCTGTTGTTTTTTTCTGTGGATGGCAGAACCAATGCTGTGTGTCTTCCCAGCGCATCACCCAGTAGCCCTGCGGTGCTTGCTATGCAAGATCTTCCCTGGGGAGTAACAGTCACGGTCAAAGGGAACGACCCTTCCAGATGAAGGAGAGCTTTTCCTAGTTAAGACAAAAGATTCGCATCTGGGGGGTGGGGGAGACCTGACCAGAAAACGTTTATGAAAACAGCAGGTAGTTTAGAGATACATCTTTCCTGTCCCTCTTCACAGCTGAAGAATGAAATCATGTTGCCTCCAAAGTGCCTGCTGGCAGGAGATGGTTTCATTTTATAGTTTACAAAGGATCAAATATCTTCTCTGGTTTGGGGTTTCTTTTTGTTTTCTTTTAATATCTGTGATTAACCCACCAGCCCTGTACTGTCTTTTTTGAGTTTTATCTTTCATGCATAACCAGGTCCTTGAGACTACCCTGGCTCAGTCCTTCCAGAGAATCAGGAAAACATATCTATGGATGGTGAGGACTCCCAGAGTGCACTGCTCAGGACCAACTGCAGCAGTAGGACCAAGGAGCCCCAGGGCTGATCTTTCTCCGCATGGCAGACACACCGTTAGCCAGCCTGCTTTCACTCATGGAATCCTACAAACACACAGTGAGGTCTGTGGTGGGAGCCCCGCTTGGCAGATGACCGAAATGAACCTCAGAGAATCAGGGCAAGTTGTTTGAAACACAAAATATGTAATAAAAGACAAAGCCAAGATGTGAATGCAACTCCAAGTCATAATATTCCCTTGCCACTGTCTTATACCAAGCTCTCTTTTCAGATTAAAAGGTGACATACAAACCAAGCCTTTCGATTCCAACCTCAGTGAATTTCATCTAAATTAGTTCCTTTTCATGCACATCTGAGATTCACCAGGGCAGCCTGGGCCAAGTCCTGAGAGGGTCAGCTTCCCTCCCTTGAGCTTTCTTCATCCCACCCTTTGCCAAGAGAAAAAGTATGCCACTGAATCCTGATAATATATTCACACTTAGCCTGACTAGCAATTCTTATTGTTATATTTATAGTTACTGGTTCATTCAATAGAAACCTGTGGCTATGGTCCCTCAAGGTCTCCAGTTCTCAGCCCGTGGCGATGTCGTCCCAGGGGACATGTGGCACTTTCTGCGGGCACTTTGGGCTGTCACATCCTGAGAAGGTGCTGCTGGCATCCGAGGGGTAGAGCCAGGCATGCTGTTGATCATCCTATCATGCACAAGACGGCTCCCTTGCAGCTCAGAGTTACCCAGCCCCAAAGTTCAATAGCACTGCAGTTGAGCAACCCTGGATTAACCCAACTATAGAGGTTGTCTTTTGTACCTGGTCCTGAGACCTGCAGAGAGATGGGTCATCTTAAACAAGACAACTTCAAAAAGTTTGTGGAAAATGGAATTAAGCAGGGGGTTGGAGTGAATGCAAGTAAATTTTGAAATCCTTGCATAGTTTTCTCCATACTATGCATTTTCTGTGAGCTTTTTGAAAACCTCTTTATTTACCTCCCAGGCAGAATCGTGTTGAACCAGCCCCTGCTTGGTATTTGGTCCTTGAACAATGTGACAGACTGTGGGAGTGTTGTTTTCAAAAGGGAAATGAGTAAGTGATGGCCCACCAAGGCTGGCACCAGCTCATCTCCTCCACCAAGAGAGCAGATGCTAAAGGCCCAGGCACAGCAGAGGTTGAGGCGAGAATCATGAGCTGGGGGACGAGGATGCAAGAGCAGGAGGAGAGGTGCAGGCCCAACCTCAGTCCTTTCTGTAAACTATCTACCTGTGTACCTGCAGCAACAATGCCTCCAGGGGGTTCAAGGATTAACAAGCCAATGAGAGTTTTTCCTACTAATCTGTATTCCTTTATTCTTAAAAAAAAAAAAAAAAAAAAAAAAAAAGCTTTGGGATTGAGAAAACTTGAGGCATACCAGCCTTCTCATTTACTATTCTTCAGTCTCCTACCTGAAGACATGTTTATGGGAATAAAGAATTTTCTAAGATAGAACTAGAACACAAAAGCATCTAGTACTTTCTGTGCATACTGGTCTCTTTAAAGTTCCAGGCCCAGGGGTGGGCACTGGGCACAGCACTTGTTACAGCTTGGGACGCCTGGGTTTCAAAGCCGGGATCCTGGGTTTGATTCCTGGCTCCACTCTTGATTCCAGTTTCTTGTTGATGGTTGTCCCGTCCCGCGGGACGTCAACTAGGGCCAAGAACCTAGAGGGAGGAATGAGAGGGAGAGGAGACACAAGGAGGGCAGCAAGACAAGAGTTCTGATCAAGCTGCAAACTTTAGTTTTTTACACACGGTTTATATATCCTACAAGGGACTCAGCGAGGGGTTCGGCAGGAGGTGGAAAGGGGAAGTTGTTCCAGACAGGGGGCCAGGCGGTCCGGGATGATCGGGAGGGCAGCAGGATGTTTACTCACTGCAGCGTTACCACAGAATGTTCTTTTGCTCAACAACAGGTGGTTCAAGCCCCTTAGGCAAGAAGGTTTCAGGCACATCCCCCCACCCACAATGAAGCAGGGGAGGGGAGGGTGTCCTCAGCAGATGGTCACTCTGGAAGGCAGCAAGTTATGACTCAAGTCCTGGGGTCACTGAAACCCACGTGGGCGAACGGGATGGAGCGCCTGGCTCCTGACTTTGGCCTTCCAAAGCCGTGACTGTTGCAAATATTTGGAGAGTGAACCAGTGGGTGGAAGATCTTTGCCTGCCTCTCTCTCTCTGCCTTTCAAATAAAATAGAGATAATTTCCTTAGAAAATCAGAGGTCTATGTTAATGTCATTTGTCTTAATTGTGGCTATATGATACAATTTATGGCTTTAACATGCATGGTGCCGAAGGATCCATCTGAATCCGCAGGTGATTACTAAACATGTACTAGTCAGTGTGTTAGGTGCTCTAAGAGATATGGAGATAAATAAATCTTGGTTTTTGCATCAAGAAAGCTAAATTCAGTGGGAAAAACAATTTGCAAAGAGTTTGCTGTTGCAAACAAATTGTAACACATATTCAAATGGAGTACAAATGAGAGGAGAATTTTATTGCATAAGGAAACTTTTCAGGATGGTTGTGTCTGGATTGGATGGATACCGATTGGCACCCTGATAAACTACTACTTCCAGGGCCTGAGTAGGATCCACACTACATCACTTGGCACAATGCCCTTCTTTGTTAAACTTTAATATAAATATAAGGTATAGATGGAAAAGTACACAGTTCATCCATGTATAGCTTAATGGATATCCCACAATGAGCATGCTTGTGTTACTACCTGGGTTAGGACACAGAAGAGTTTTCAACAAGTTCACAGAAAATGCATATCATGAAAAAAATTGTGCTTGAATTTTTTAAAAAAATATTGTACCAAAATAAACATCTTCTAATTCTATTTTCTATGAGTTTATTTATTCATGTATTTGAAAGGGAGAGAGAGATTTTTGATCCACTGGTTCACTCTCCAAATGCCTACAATAGCTGAGCTAGGTCAAAGCCAGAGCCTCATTCTGGATCTCTCATGTGGGTAACATGGGCCCGAGTATTTGAGCCTCACTTGCTGCCTCTCAGAGAGTGCATTAACAGGAAGCTGGATCAGAAGCAGAGCTGGAACTCAAACCCAGGGACCCTGGTATGGTATGCGGTGTCCCAAGGGGCGTCTTACCTGCTACACCAAATGTTCACCCATTCATGAGCTTTTTTAAGTACCCTTGTAGAACATCACTCTTCCAGAATTTTCTTTGCGTTCTCCCTCTGCTCTGTCTCCTCCCTGCTCCCTAAACGTTATCATTCTCCTAAAACAACGGTTCATCGGGCTGCTTTTGAGCTGCACAGAAGCGGAATGTTACAGCATCTTGCTGCTTTGGCTCAAGATAATTTTTGTGAGAATCATCCTTTTCAACATGGCAGTATTTTGTTCATTTTCACTGCTTTTGGAATCGCATCATGTGAATATATCAAAGTGATTTAGCCATACTACTGTTAGTGATATGTGTACTGCTGCAAACTTTGGGTGACTGCAGATGTTCCTGCAATGGATATTTTGGTGTGAATGTTCGTTGGTGAGCGTGTGTCTAATTCTCCCACCCACCCCTCCCCAGAATACTGCACCTTGGAATGAATGTCTAGATGTAGTCCAATCCCACGAACCTTCTGAAGACTGGAGTGTGCTGGTAGCTCATTTATTCTTAGCTGAGGATGCAACTTTGTACCTAAGGTGACCTAAGGGATGGATGCGATGGTTCCAAACCGAGAGAGCTGATGGCATGAGGTGCACATGTGAGGTTAGCGCATTAGGAGGCCTGAGAACGCTGTGGGTAGTGTCAAAGTGATGCCCTCCCTGGATCTCTTGACGGAGTCTCCTTGGGATGTGAGAGTGAGCGCAAGAGAGCGGCAGCTCCACTCCCCAGCTTCCCTCCCATCTTAAGCACCGACTTCAGCCAAACTGAGACCCTGGCAAGACTTTCTGTACAACTTAAATCAGATTCCGTCCCTGATCTATTAGGATTTTGTCAAATTGCTAATACCATTATTCTATTCTCATCCATTTCATCAGCAGCAGTTTAAGCTCAGTCATCTCGAACCAGGCACAAACAGCCCCAAAGGTGTATTTGGCCTCGGATTTCTTAACACAATTTATAGCATCCACATATTGAGTTAGGTTTCAGGATGACATTCGTCAAGCCTACTGTAATATGCCCTTGGCTTTTTCCTCATCGTCCCTGTCATCTGTCTTGACAGTAAAAGTGCAGCTGCTTTTACCTCTGTTCCATATGATCAGATGAAATTGTTCTTTTTTTTCCTCCTTAGACTTAGATTTCAACAGTGCCTGAGAACTCATCTACATGGACTGCCTGGTTTTCATTCGTCCTATAAAATCCTGTAACAAACTCGGCTCTGCAAATCCATTTTCCCCTAGGGTGTTCCCTGAGTTTGGTCATTTGACTTTTCCAGATACAAGAAATTGCTTACTTGAATAGCAGATAGAATCTTTTCCAAAGCCAAGATCAGGTCTCCCGGACAGCCATGCATACATGTGTTCATGGGGATAAAGGGCTAAAAGACCCTGATGTGATCTAAAAAGCTTTTATTCATAGGGCTTGTTGGCTAGAGTGGGTTTCTCTCAAATCCCCAGGATCTAGCCTTAGAGGTGGAGTTCCCAGGATGAATGGAGACTAGGCAGCTGTGTCCTGAGCTCCTGAGAACCCTAAGAAGTTAGAGTGGGATCGTCCCATCCATTCCCACTGACATTACAGCTGGGGGCATTTGAGATCTATGGAGACTGCCAGAAAGGAAGCCTGGCATCCTAATAGGCTACCCCAGCAAGGTCCCACATTGCCCTGGGTGTGTTTTAGCATTAGTTATCCTCCACATCACAGAAGCCTGCATTGTATAAACTCCCACCCAAAAGGAGCACAGGCTCCGTGAACAGACAAACCTGAGTTTGCTTGGAGACTCTACCACCTGCTGGATGCCCAGGCCGAGTACCAGGGTGCGGTCTTCAAAAAGTTCATGGAAAGTAGGTTTTATGAATAATCTATGTGCTTGGATTTTCATTTTTTGTGCACCAAACTTAACTTGTCTTTTAACTTTATGTTTGCACAACCTGTTTGATGTCCCCTCCTACGTACTTTGCTCTCCTTGGACATGGGGTTAACACTATGGCCTCTCTGGAAAGTCTTGGAGTAGCTACGTGCCACAGGGAGACCACAGAGCTCAGTAAAGCAGGGATCCTGGAGAGCCAAGGGACAACATGTGCACACTGGAAATCCAGGAGAAAGGGCTTGGGAGTCAGAGACTGGCAGAGCCAGAAGACATACAGACACACAGACACGACAGTGGCAACCATAGGCTAGTGTAGCTCTGTCTCCCATTGGACTCCCTGGTTTGGAATTGCAGGACCAACTTGAACATCGGACCACCTTGGCCAAGCGAGCCACTGCAGCTCAGACCATTCAATCTCTTGGTGGACTCTCAATCCTCCTCATGTCGGCCAGCTAATTCTTGCTCCTCCGGTGGAGAAACAGAAGAAAACAAAGCTGGTCAGAGCCTGCCACCTGCTACAGCCATAAACCCAGACTGCCCCCGGATGAGCCTCCTCTGGCTCCCTCGCCCTTAGTAAAGCTGTTGGACAGTGCATGGTCTGGATCCCTTCTTATAAACAGAAGTCCTGTTCACTCTGTCACTTAGTACTCCCAGTGCCTGGCTGGGCTCAGGGAGAAATAGCCAATAAACTGTACAGTCATGAGGCTGGAAAGGGAGTTGAGAGGAAAACTCATTTTTCCGTTAAAAAAATGAAGCAAGTAAGGGAACTACATAAATGGAACGGATAATCAGTTTTCCTTACACTTGGGTGTAAGGGTGGGTGCAGTGGTGTCCAGAACCCCAGAGCTCAGTCTCCAGCCCCTTCGTAGCCCTGCTTTAGGCCTCTCTGTTCTAGGTGACCGCAAGAGCAGCCCGGGGTTTCTGTTTGCGTTCCGCCTTCTCACTGAATCTCACCATCTGCATGCATTGCTCAGTGGGTCCCCAGCCATGGAAAGAATCATTTCCTCTGCCTTGAAGCTTTTACATGGCCTTCGTTCTTTGTTAGGCCAGTTCCCAACTAAAGCCGAATTTCCAGTCGGGCAGTAAACACACAGCCTTGTGATTTAATACAATCATGCTAATGGAACTGGGAAAGTGTGTCGGTAGAACTATACAGCTGCAGCTGAGACCCAAGGCCATGGGTTCCCAGCAAAAAATAGTAGGGACCCCAAAAAAATTCTATATTAAGGTTCAGTGATCCCAAACTCCGACGCAGGTTGCCAAAGCTGGGCAAGTTAACGCTCTCATCTGCGACAGCTGGGGTTCCACGAATACCACTGGGCCTCTCAGTCATCAGCAGCATCGTGTCCCCAAAGCCACATTGGTTTTGCAAGGCTGCCTGCTACCTGGCGCTGTTCCAACATGTGACTCTTTCCATTGAGCATTTCCCCATCTGGCAGCTGCCCAGGCAGTCACAGCCTGGTGTACTGGTGGTGTCCTTACAAAGAGATCAGGGCACTAGGAACGTGACACCTGACTGCGGGCTATGCGGGAAATAGCCAGGCAAAGCCACAGAGCACAGAGCATGGCTACAAAGAGATAAATTAAACATGGTACATGCTGTAGCCGGTGACAGAAGCCCATCGGGATATAATCCACGCCTTGGAAGCCAAGTCAGACACAAGAAGTGGCAGATGCACAGATGTAGGGACTTTTATCCCACATCAGTCAACTTGTACAGTTTGGATTCTGTAGCATGTTCTGTATTTGAAATATTCACCACCTAATGATAACCACTTCTCAGGGACACCACAAAGTTCACGATGCTTCCCAGGGCTTGAAAGTTTCCGTAAGTCTAATCGCCTGCTAATCTCTAGAAGATGGATAATGAGAAAAGTCAGCGCTGCTATAGCTTCATCCTGGTGACCTCCACTGGAGAGATTAATTAAAATGTTTGGAGGGAAGGAGGAGGGTATATGGGAGAAGTGGGTTTTAATTTTCTTTGTAGGCTAAAAATGATTTATTATTCTGTTTCAACATGAATAGAATCCTGATTTATGTCTCCCAGTTTTCACTGGCGATTTCAGACACAGTTCTAATATATATTAGGCAGTGATTCCCCTCTTCTGCTAGGAAGTTGGTGTGGGAGAGGTGCTGTCTCGGGACCTTTGGAAGCCGAGTGAGTGGTGCTTAGGGCAATGCTTTTGCCTATAGTAAGTGCTCAATAAACATCACCTGCATCAAATTAAAACAAAAGAATAAATGTGAGGGTACTTCCAGCAGTTCGTGGAAAACTGGAATTAAAGGTAAGTGCATTTTGGCACAGGGAAGTTTGAAATCCATGCAGCTTTTTCATTATATGCATTTCACATGATGTTTTTGAGGTACTGTCATCTATCCACAAAGGAAAGAGGCCAGGGACTGCAGGGAAAAGGAATGCAATTGTTCCTATCTCTCCCAAAATGCTCCAGCCCCATGTGATGGGAGTTAGGGGTCAGCTGCAGTGGGCTGATCCCCGGGGCAGGTTATTGTAAGACAATTCCAGGTCTGCCATTAGTGAGGGTTTTGGGAGGATACAGTGCCAAAGTTGCAAGCTTTACTGTTTCCTAGCTGTGTAGTCCTGAGAAAATTACCCAATCTCTCAAAGCCTCAGTTTCCCCATCTGTAAAATGGGAACCTAACAGGATCTCTCCAGCAACACGCTGCAGCCTGCTCTCACTGGCTTGCCAGAGCCGATCAGCTGCTGCTTTTCCCAGCTCTGAGTTCAATGACTTCACCTACAGAAGTGAAAAAAAAGGCCAGGCGAACATGTGTTGGAAGATTAAATGAGACGACTCACAGAGCTTCTCAGTGTCTGACCCTCAGTAGTCGCTTGAGAATTATTGCCGTATGTTATAGATTCTAGGACTTTCCAAATATTTGTACATCTATGAACCCAGGGTGTGACTTACAATCAATAGCAGTTTGCTATTAGAATTGGCAGCATTTTTTTCTTCAGTGGCTTACAAAACAGTGGCTCATGTTGCAATCAATGTAGTGTTGAGTCGATGAAACATTAAGTATTGTTATTATTGTCATCATCATTGTGATTCTTTATAATGGTCCTTGGAATTATCCTCAGAATGTGAAGAACAAAATCAAAGTCTCACCAAGCCTGTACTAGTTCCTAGGGCAAGTTTTAAAATAGACAAATCCTCTCCCTTGCCCTCAGCCTGCCCACCATAGGCAGTTCTGCCTTCCACCCTCCCCAAATCCTCCCACCAAGACTCCTGGCAGGAATGATTGCACGGGCCTGAGCATGCACGAGCCATTCCAGTGAACGTGACCGCTCGCTCCCAGCAGCTCTGCACCGGCAACGTGACGGCGCACTGGGCATGGGGAGCCAAGGTCCTCATTTAGAGCCTTCTCGGTATCCACAGCTGATAGAAGAGGGCTGGGCTGCTCTCCAAGCTTTGCTGACGCTGAAATCACTCGTGCAGGTTGCTTCTTGCAAAGCTGCTAATTTCACAGCCCTTCCTGCAGGTGGATCCTGTTGCCTGGTGGGCAACATGCGGCTAAGCCCCAGCACATGTTTGCTGAATAAGCTGATGAGCAACTACATGAGTAGCAAAAATGAAGAAGGGCCAAATATGTATATTTCAGTGTATGACTCTATCTAGCGTTCTTCAGGCTGTCCCGATGATCCTCGGGGTGGTAGCTGACTCAGTTCTCTTCAAGGACAAGTTGCTGGTGTGCATTTGAAATTTAATACACCCCTCCCATGCTCGCTCTCACACGCAGTCACAAACCACGGGCACGAGGATCTTTGAGGCTGTGACATATCTGGCAGCAAAAAACTGTAAAATGTCTAAATGGGCTAATACGGTGAGGACCATATGTGTGATATACCCACAGCCACTCCACATGCAGCAGTTAGGAGGAACAAGGTCACTCTGCAAACATGAGCAAGAAAAAAATTAGCGAATAAAGCCGTTTACTGAGTAGCATTCTGAGTAGAAGGCTCCAGTAGGAAAACTAGGAAACAAAATCTTTTTTTTTTCTGTATTTTCATACATGGTGACATCACCTTTCCATATGGGAAGCTTGGGGAGATCCCACAGTCAGGACAGATTGAGCTTTATTTTTATGCTTAGATTCTGCTGCTTTACAACCTGAATGTATTATCTGTGCCACTAAAATCACGAGTTAAACGGAAAGCCAGCCAAGGGCCACTCAGGCTGAGGCACGCATCGGTGCAGCAGCCCTGTGAGTGTGTTCCTGCACCGGGAGGCGCAGAGCGCCTGGGGAGGCTGTGCGTCCACTCTGAGGGATTATGAGCCGAGATGAGATGGAGGGAGCCCACCCCTTCTGCTGACACCCAGCCCAGGGGCAAAAAGGCTGCAGGCATTGGGCCCACCTACAGTTGCACTGAGAACCAGGCCTTCCCACGGCTTGCCTCCTTTTTCATCCCCTACTTCAGACAAAGGGACCAGTTTGGACTGGCGCCACATCCATCCCTTCCTACACCACAGTCACAGAGCCCCGTGGAACCTTCTCAAGTTACCTTGGTCATCTCTGGCTAGGAAGTTAGGACATAAACAGGCCCTGGAGAGGAAAAAAATCACAACATGTATAAAAGGCTCTTTTTTCTTTTTTAGAAACCATCATGTCTCTTTTATGGATTGAAGTTCTCATTTGTTTCCCAAGATTTTTTGCCTAACAGAATTCTACTACCAGCTTGGTCTCCAGCCAGCCAGCTAATCAATTTGCACTAACTACATACATACAAGGGTATTTCAACAAGTTCGTGGGAGGAGCCAGCATTGTTACATAGCAGGTAAAACCACGGCCTGTGATGCCAGCATTCCATATGGGTGCTGGTTCATGTGCTGGCTGCTCCACTTCTGATCCAGCTCCCTGCTAATAGCCTGGGAAAGCAGTGGAAAATGGCCCAGTGTTTAGGCCCCTGCCACCCAATGCGGGAGAACCAGATGAAGCTCTTGGCTCCTGGCTTTGGCTTGACCCATCACTGACTATTGTGGTGATCTGGGGAGTGAACCCATGGATGGAAGATCTCTGTCTCTCTGTGTCTCTCTCCCTTTCCCTTTCTATAACTCTGACTTTTCAATGAAAAAAAATAAATCTTTTTAAAAAAGTTTGTGGGAACACAATATTACAAGATAAATTTATTTTGATATAAAATAATTTTGAAATCCATGCACCATTTTTTTAGGATGCCTTTTCCATGAGCTTTTTTGAAGACTGCATTGTATGAAGAATTTCAAGATTTTTTTCACCAAAACAAACTTACCTTTTAATTTCATTTTTCACAAAGTTCTTGGAAGTGCCCACGAATTAGTACTAGAAGACATCTGATTTTTTTTGGAAGATTTATTTATTTATTTGAAGGCAAAGTTAAAGACAGAGAGAGAGAAAGAGAAGTCTTCCATCCATTGGTTCACTGCCTAAATAGATACGACAGCCAGAGCTGGGCTGATCCAAAGCCAGGAGCCAGGAGCTTCCTCTGGGTCTTCCACATGGGTGCAGGGGCCCAAGCACTTGGGCCATCCTCCACTGCTTTAACAGGTGCATTAGCAAGGAGCTGGATCAGAAGTGGAACAGCCAGGACATGAACCAGTGCCCTCATGGGATGTAGGCACACACGGGTGGAGGCTTAACCTACCATGCCGCACTGCGGGGCCTGGTATCTGATTTTTAAGGATAGAGTAAATAAAGTGAACAATGAGTAGGATATGGCAGACTTCCCAGGCAAACACTTGGTTGTATGATGAAAGGTGGGCATGAAATAAGAGGGAACCAAGCGAGCGTACTCCAGGCTATAGGAAAACATGAGCTGCACTGGGGCTCAGCAAACCCAATAGACCGATGCTCTGAGAGGTCCTAGAACCCACCTCCCGACCCTCCTGGGCTTCTCCCTTCCCAGAGCAGAGAGAGGCCTTCGGGAAAGTTCTCTTATCTACCTGACCAATGGGGAAACAACTCTCTGTCTTCCTGTTGAACCCTCATTAACCACAGAAGACTAAACTTATTTGTTTGAACTCCATCTACAAGCCTAGACAGGTTGTTGCCCCGATTTAGGTCCCATAGAGAGTTATTTACAAGCCATTATCTGTGCTGTGGGCCCCATGGACTTTGTCCCAGGCCATTGTAGGTTCCCGAGCCCATTGAGTTCCCCTAAAAATCCTTTACTATTTCTTTGATTTTCCCCCATTCTTCGCCCTCCTCCACATAGGAAGAGGGAGGGAGTCGGCATTAGCCTAACAGGTAAGACATCTAAGCTCCACGGTGGCATGCTGGGTTCAGTCGCAACACTGATTCCCGAATTCAGCATCGGTGCAGACTCTGGGAGGCTGGAGTACTTGGGTTCCTGCCATCCATGTGGAAGACCTGGATTGAGATTCCCAACTCCCACCTTTCTGTGCCCGCGGCCCAGCCACAGCCAGCACGTGCACACTTGGAAAGTGAACCCCTGGGTGGGAGATCTGTCTCTGCTTCTCATATTTAAAAAAAAAGGTAGGAAGAGTACAAAGATATATATTGATTATCCCCTTTGCTATAATTTCCTTCCTTTTGCGTCTTAATGCATTGGTATGCTTTGTCTCCTGGTCAGTCTGTCCCCATCAGTTTGGCCCAGCAAGCCCGCAGAGGGGAAACGTCCCTTTGCCTCTACAGCTGCAACACATTCTAGCAGCTCAAACTCCCCTCCGCTCACAGAGAGAAAAGGAAAGTACGAGAAGCAGCTCTAAAGTTAGTGGTGAAAAAGTGAGTGAGAGTGTACAAAGCAGGGCGCCTCTCTGGGGAGGGCGTGTATGCTTGCTACTGAAATGCCAATGAGGGCTCTGGCTTTGCAACCTTAGACTAGATTTCTGGCAACAGGAAGCTTGATTAAGAGGGCGCTAGTGTTTTTCACTCCCACAGCATGAGCAACTGAACGGTATCTTGATAGTCCCTGAAACTAGAAGTCAGGAACCAAGTTCTCCTAAACCAGGCTGTTTGAACCAGCTACTTCCCTGGCCAGCCTCTACCATGTTAATGAAAAGAATCAGTTCCGATGGCTCTCCCCTGCGCAGTAAAAGCAATTGCGACTCTTGACGGTCTTTCTGCCTTGCCACTTTTACTCCAGATAGTGCCAACATAAAAGCCCAGGGATAAATCAAATTGCCTGTCAGACAGCAGGCAGGCTGGGGACTGCTGGGAAAAGGACCCTGCTGTGGGCTTCAATAGCTGTAGCCCCGGGGAAGAAGTGTGAAATCATTCCTGCAGAGCCCAGGTGGGCACTCGGCAGGGCGCCAGGCCGGCCTGCTGCATTCCTCTGGGCTCCTCATGATGCTTGCCGGTGATATTTTCGGGAGACATTTGCTGATGGCACTCAGAAAAGGAGCTCTCACTCATTTCCTTAAGCTCCTCACAGACCTCACAACCAGAGCTCCCCGACTGGCCATTGTGTTTGCTCAGGAGTGGAATCTGATGACACAGAACCCCCAAAACTGGCTGGAGGAGATGCTGTGGAGCCCCAAATCTAGGTTCGCTCACCCTGACGAGCATAAAACCAATCACAACGTCAGGAATGGTGAAAGAAAGGAGGTGTTTATCACAGCGTGCAGACCTTGGAGATGGCCAGCCACAGCTTCATTCTGGGCTCACATGGGTGTCCGGAGTCCAGGTTCTTGTAGCTGGAAGTTGGGACTGGGAGGTGAGTGTCCAGCTCGCGTCCAGCTTCCTGGCAGGTGTGCGGTGCTCAGGGCCCACCTGTGACTGCTTAGCAGTGTCTTGTAGGGGGTTTTGAGGCACACAGGGCAGGCTGCAGCTACTCTGGGAGCTATTACTTCTTGCTGGGGGCCTGGAATTTCTAGAAAAAGAATCTCCTGAAATCCATCAGAGAAACAAAGACCTCCTGTGTCCGTGATTAGAACCTCACTGGGCCAGCTGCACCACTCCCTCAAGTCAGAGAGTTAACTTCACTAAGTGGTTGATTTGCTATCCAAAGGCAGGGCAAGGGCACACTGAGCTCCTGGGAAGAGCCTGGAGCCCAGGACCTGGTGGCATGTGGCATCTGCATTCAAGACAGTCTAGGGCCTCACTTTCTTTTCTTTTCTTTTTTTTGACAGGCAGAGTGGACAGTGAGAGAGACAGAGAGAAAGGTCTTCCTTTTACCATTGGTTCACCCTCCAATGGCCGCTGCAGCCAGCGCGCTGCAGCTGGCGCACTGCGCTGATCCAAAGCCAGGAGCCAGATGCTTCTCCTGGTCTCCCATGCAGGTGCAGGGCCCAAGGACTTGGGCCATCCTCCACTGCCTTCCCGGGCCACAGCAGAGAGCTGGTCTGGAAGAGGGGCAACCGAGACAGAATCCGGTGCCCCAACTGGGACTAGAATCCGGTGTGCCGGCACCACAGGCGGAGGATTAACCTATTATAGAGGCTCATTTTCAAACCTTGGATGGGGGCCTGTGTCATGGCGTAGTGGGTTAAGCCGCCACCTCGGACCCCAGCATCCCACATGTCCTGGCTGCTCCTCTTCCAATCCAGCCCCCTGCGAGTGGCCTGGAAAAAGCAGTAGGAGATAGCTCAAATGTTTGGGCCCCTGTCATGGATGTGGGAGACCCCAGAGAAATTCCCGGCTCCTGGATTCAGACTGGCCCTTGTGGCCATGTGGGGAGTAAACCAGTGGGTGGATGATCTCTCTCTGTCTCTCCTTCTCTGTAACTCATTAAAAAAATACCCCAAGGATGGACTAGAAGGTGGGGTGGCTACTAAAAGGGTAAAGGAGGATTTAAGTTTGGCAGTCTTGTTGGGATGCAGCAGAGTGGTGGTTACAGAGAGATTTTTTTTTTTTTTTTTTGCCCCACTTTGTCAATCATTAGCACTACAATTCTGGTCCTTGTATCCCAGTTTTTTCTTTTATAAAATTGGATAAAAACTATTCTCTATTGAATGGATAAAATTAAATGAGAAAGGATGAAAAGAGGTAAACATAAAGCATTAGACTCAAAGAAAATTTGTCATTATAACAAGTGCAAAATGTAGGCTTCTAGGTGTCTTTTTCGAAGTGGTGATGGGGGCAGCATTGTGGTGCAGCAGATTAAGCCACCGCCTACAAAGCCGGTATCCCAGACAGACACTGGTTCAAGTCCCAGCTGCTCCACTTCTAGTCCAGCTCCCTAATCATGCAACTGGGAAAGCAGCAGAATATGGCCCAAGTATTTGGGGTCTGCCACCTGTGTGGGATACCTGGCTAAAGCTTCTGGCTCCTGGCTTCTACCAGACCCAGCCTCAGCAATTGCAGCCATTTGAGGTGTTGAATCAGGAGACAGAATCTCCCTCTCTCTGTAACTCTGCCTTTCAAAAAAATACACAAATCTTAGAGAGAGATAGGGAGGGAGGGAGAGAGAGACAAAGAGAGAGATGCCAGGCAAAAAGAAGGAACCTTGAACTTCTGGGCATTTGAAGAATCAGAGTTGTACGAATTCTAGCTCTGGACACCTGCTGAGTGCAATGCTTTACAAGCAAACAGAATTTAGTTTCCTTTAATTCTATACTGGTTCAATCCCATAGAGTTAGAACTTGAATTTTTCAAGTATTCAAGCTGTGGAAATCGTCTTTTGCAGAAACAAAGTTAAAAAAAAAAATCAGAATCTGAAAAGCAGGTGGATTCTATTTGGAGAGTGAATGAAAACTTTTAAACAGCTTTCAAGAGGTAGCTTTTCCAGAACTCAAGGTCAACCGCTGTTTAACCCAAAAGCCACCTGGCTGTGGCTACAAACAGAGTCACATCTAAACGGAAGCCAAAATTACAGAGCCTCTGAAGCCCAGAGCGCTCAGGCTCATTGTCCCTGCCCTTGCTGGAAGGCACTGAGGGGGACCTCTGTGCGTGTGTGGACACAGCAATGGTGGCTG
The DNA here is from genome assembly GCF_033115175.1 of Lepus europaeus. NCBI lineage: Eukaryota > Metazoa > Chordata > Mammalia > Lagomorpha > Leporidae > Lepus > Lepus europaeus. The sequence goes on from NC_084838.1 coordinate 72,769,808, forward strand.
CCACACACACCCTTCTCCTCGTTTTTCTCCCCGGCCCCACGGCACCTGACCCAGTTAGTCATCTATACAGGAACCTCCCCAGTGGCCCTGCTGCTGCTGCGGTCCCAGAACTGTCCGTTCTGGCTGAGGCAAGGTCAGAGTCACGGTGGGAGCCCTGCAGAGGCGATTTCAGGGGTCGCCCCCAACACTGAGGCTGCACGTTGTCATCAGGGGCAGCAGCCACTCTGCATGGTCAGGAGTCTCACAGAATTCCTCAAGAGAGGGACTCTGTCACCTTCTGGCCTTGGCTGGCAAGGCCACCAAGGCACTTAGCTGCTGTGACAGCACAGAGAGCCTGGGCCATCCTTTCCAAGGTCTTCGTCTCCCTGCTTCTCAGCCACCCCAGACCAGGAAAAAAGGGAACTTCCAAAAGTTCATAATCTTTTCAGTGCATTTCTCTACAAACTTTCTGAAAGGAGCCCTCTGGACAGCATTAGACAGATTCTGGCTGAGTACAGCTGCCCCAGCAGGAAATGAACTTCAGCCCCATCAGCGAAAATCCCCATCCCGCTGCTGCCTGGGCTACTGATGTCACTGGCCTGACCTGGGTGGACCAGAAACCTCAAGTAAGGTTTTCATTAACTTGTAAAGAAAAAACTGAAATAGCACCTTGATTGTGTTCCAAGTTTGGATTAGTTGGGATGCTGGGGTCCACTGGGATTACAGCTCACACCTGCAAGTGCATCACAGGTGTTCCTCGAGGACCTGGTTAAAGTGACAGGGGCTTTAAAAATGATGAAAGATGTACTATACCAAATGGGAAGGGCAGAATGTGCACCACAGGGAAATTAAGTTCGTAAAAATGTATCACAAACCGATGCAAGTAATGACTTATCATGGGAACAATTGCTTCGGAGTTCTGGTCGGGAGGGTTGTGATGTACTGGTTAAAATTGTCTGCTTAGCTAAAGATCATCATTCATCTTGTTCATTTCTGCTTAAAATTAACCTCTTCCACTCCAGTAAATTCCTCAGGGACAAGTGATCCAAATGAATTCATGTATACCTTCACCACATATTACTGCATGACCACCATGTGCCAGGCTCTATTTTGGAGGTTTTATACATCGTTGACAAGCAGACCAGACCCTGACTTCACAGGTTTTCCTTTTATAGTTAAGGGACAGACAGGAAAAAGGCGGTGGGCATATACAATGTTGTCAGAAAGTGCTGAGTGTTGTGAAAAAAAAAAGTGAGGGAGATAGGATGAAGGTACTGCAGACAAGGTGCTCATGACGGCAGCTCCAGCACAGTGATGTCTGAGCAGATATACAAGCACGACAGGGAAGCCTGCCACATGGTTATCTACAAAGAAGCATGGTCCAGGGTGGGAATAGCAAGTGCCAAGGCCCTGAGGCCCTCACCATGCTCAGGGAGCAGAAAGCAAGGGTGGAGAGGAGTGAGTTTGGGAGGCAACACCAAGAAGCGCTCAGCAGCCAGCTTACGTGGGGTCTGTAAGCCATGGTGAGGACTTCCATTCTACTCAGTATCTTTGATGACTACAGATATTGTCAAGAATAAAATCTAGAAAGGTTGTGACCTTTTCCACAGTGGATGCTGGGCAGAAGCACCCAAATATCCCAATTCCCTTCAGGACCTACACGCTCATTCCCCCAGCTGTGGGTCGTATAGGTAGAAATTGCGGGCTTTAAAGGAGCTGCCTCCCCCAAGCTCATACACCCTCCCACAGTTGGGGAGAGCCAATGACTGACGCAGAGGTCGGCCCGACTCCACCTCGTAGCCTCACCTGGGGAGACTGGTGGGGTCAGACCAGCATCCGAGCTTTCTGTCGCGTGGACTGAGCCTTTTGCCACAGTGGCATTGGAGTCAACACCTCCCTCTGCCCGGCTTCCCAAGCCTCACACCTCCCAGGTGCCGGTCCTGAGAATATTGCGTAAAACTCCTGGAGACAGCTCTGAGGACATCAGAGACTCGGCCTCAGTCAACTCAGCCAAAGGCACTTCTGAACAGGGAATCACAGTTCACAGATCTGTCGCTGAGGATGGACAAGAGGACAAGGCTTTTGTTCCTGCCGGTTGACGCACCCGGTGAGGTAAGATTCTGAGTGGATTCTCGATGTAGGTTGGCCGCAAGTCTTTGGGTTCCTTTGGCTAAGAGTGGCGCACTGATAAAGATAGAGGAGGTGGCGAGATTCTGATGATGGGATTCTGATGTTACTCTGTTGCTTTTCATTCTCCTGTGTCAATCCACTAGTTCATAAGGGGATACAGAGCACACTAAGGTTTATTTGATTCCACTACATTACAAAAGTAACTTTTTTTTAAAGTGTAAGAGTTGCTGAAACAATTTTACCCACTGAAACAATTGGTGGGTGAATTTGAGCACCGAAATACCAGGTGCAAAACAGTAACCAAAACGCTCCCAGCTGCTGGTTGATAATCTTCTACTAGCTGCCAGCCAAGTAGCTAGTGTTCCTTTTCTATGCCTAATCTTAGCCAAAAGGCTGGGAAGCCATGTTGCTTTCTATTACTAAGGGAATCTCCACACTGGGCAGGGTGACGGCACACCCAGCTAACGCTGACATTTCCTGATTTGGGGGAGACTGAAGGAGGGTCTAGGGAGAAGGTGCTGGAAACCTCTGCGTGGGGCTCTGGGAAGCCTCTTGCTCAGGATGTGACTCAGCTGGTGCCATACTTCTCCGCCTTTCCTCCCAGTCCTACTGGGGCTTGCTGGATTCGGGGAAGTAGGGTGTATCGAGGGTGTAGCAGAAGCACCTTGATGACTTGTTAAACGCCAATCATTGGGCCCCACCCAGTTTCTGAGGCAGGCAGACTGGGGTGTGGTCCAAGGAGCCCTGTGTCTAAGGAGTTCCTGGGTGCTGCCAACACTGCTGGCTGTGAGGCCGCACTGGAAAACCTCTGTTCCGGAGCTGGAGCCAGAGCGGCCGTTTTGTGACCAAAATATGACCTTCAGGAGGGAAGCCAGGCCTAAGAGCTGCAGAAAATAAAGATAAGAGGAATCTGGTTTCTGAGTTCAGCTGACAGTCATGTTGCCTGCCCAAATTTCCTTTTCCTGAGAAAGGGGAAAAAAAATCAAACCCTTATCTTGTTGCAACACTGCTCTTTGGGTTTTCTACTCTATGCAGCTGAACCTAATCACATTTGATTAAAAAAGGCCTTAGGGCATATCTAATATTTCCTCCCTCCAACTTCTTAGACAAGCCTAGATCTTTCTTTCTTTCCTCCAAGTGAACAAAACATTGGAATGTGACTTACGCACTTGAACTCCGGGCAAGGAAAGCTTTGAATTCTTCCATGGCACTTAGCTTTATAGCTTCAATCTCTCACTGAATCAGTACTTGCCCTAATGATTTCCTGAGAATTTGTGCATGGGTGGTAATACACGAGATTGCTGCAGGACTAAATTAAAGATGTCCAGGATGGGAGTCACGGGGAACCCTGTGGCCTGTGCCCCACATTCCCATCTAAGAATGTGCCGCCTCCAGTGGAAGCAGCTTGGATCACAGAGACTTTTTTGTGTGTTATTCATAAGCAAAAACCAACAAGGCTTGGAGCTCTTGCAGCTTCCCAGCTTGCCCAACCGACTAAGGAACTACTCTGCATTGTTAAAAGTCCCTATGATGAAAGTTGCTTTTGGATCATTTTAGTCTTGGGGTTCTTTGATGAAACTCTTGGAGAATTTTGCATACTGTTTGCAATGTTTCTATCAAAGATTAGCAAAAAGCATGGCTGTCATTCTCAGATAAGAACAGGTGCTGTAGGTGGTTGTTGTCGTGGGTCCTCGGTTTGTGCTCTAATTGAAATAATTAAAGAGGCCTCAACATAGACCACTCACCCATACGTTCTCTAAAGGGCTGCCTGGTGCGGCTTGCAAGGGGTTTCCCTGTGGGATAAGGGCAGACCCTGTCTTGCCTGGCTCTATCCTCCCAGCAGGTACCTTAGCTCCAGAAAAGTGATTTTTTTTTGGGGGGGGGTGGGTGGGCAGGAAACAAATTCCACCTGCAGGTTGAGGGCTGAGAGTAGTGTGGGTACTATCAGACATGGAAAATTCATCGTTGTTTCACATTAGCCAGGGAGAGGCTGGAGCTGGCCAGGAGGCCATACCCCAGGTAGCATTTAAAGGCAGAGTTTCTGGGAAGAAATAAAACATCTCGGGAACCCTAGCCTTAAAAACCTAGATCTAGAAGTGGTCATCTAATACCACTATGAAGAAAAGCCGTTTGCTGGTTTCCTTCGTGATAGCCTGTCTGCCCATTTCCAAACGACCGCACTGAAAATAAATCACTGGTCCTGTAACTTTCTAAGACACTGCAAGATGGCCTCTGAGTGTGTGCTGCATCTCTGCCGGAGCACACGTTGCCTTCTGTGATTGCCACATTCCCAGCAGCCACGTGGCTGCTCAGCTCCGGCCTTACTAAGCCAATTGGGTTCAAGGGGGCATTGAGGTGATCAAGGGGTCAAGGAACACGCAGGGCTGGTTGTGTGGCTGCCATTGGCTTTAATTCAAGCAGGATTTAATACTCTCCGAACAAAAGGGGCAAGTAGAGCAAGTCGCTGGCTGACAGTCTGTGTGTTTGTGGTGTTTGCTTTTTTTGGGGGGAGGGGGCGTGGGTATCACTATCTACTGATCCTTCTACATGGGTATAATCCCAAGTAGAGAAGAGGCAGAGCATCCCTCAACCCATCTCGCTGCATGCACACATAGACCCCTTCTGTTTGGGACCTCTTTCCTTTTCCTGGCTTTCTAAATAGGCTGCAAAACCTGGATGTGGGGAGGATGGATCGTGTGCACAAGGGATAAATTCCAAGGGGCCTGGCAGAAGTCCCAGGGCATGGCCAAGGCCATTCTCTTGATGGCATCTCAGGTGTGGTATAGGCTGTCGGTGCAATAAAGTCCTTTATTACATAGCTCCTAGGCACAGGCCAGTGGGGTGAACGAGTTCATTCTTAGAAAAGATTGAGCAGGCTGGTGGCTTCAAATGCTCAAACAAGTGCCCTCTAGGAGGCTCTTGGCAGGTTCATCCACCCAGTTTTTTTTTTTTTTTAAGATAATAATTGTCTCCCTATTTGAGTGACTGACCTGGAATCACTTCCCAATTCAGGGTTCCCCTTCAGGTCCACCCCTTGTTACAACTCTCTCCCTCTCTTCTAGCCACCCTTCACCTGTGGAGATCCCCAATTCCCCTGATGTGTTTCCTCCTTTCAATATCCCCTGTCGTCAAAACCTCTTCATTTTTTCACAGTTCATGTTCATGACCCAAAAAGAATGGTAGCCTGTGTGCTTACCTGGAAGGTCAGGAGGACTCAAATCTGTGCAAGTAGCAAAGAAAAGCAACAGGAAAAGTAATTGACTCTGTGTGTTAGTATCTCTGGATTGCCTTGCCTTTCACACATGTGTAGCCATCATCTGGGTGCACTGAAGACTCCAGGCATGATTCTTTAAATGAGCCCAGCACCGCCAGCACATGCTTAGCATTGTAAATATTAAATAACTAGACAATAATTAAGTTTCTGGGATGTACTCCGTGGGTGTTGATTCCTGGCAGTCATTACTGGCATCTGAAGTCCTGGGTTGAGGGATTAGAATCAACAGTTCTTATTCCATTTCAATTTTTGCAACACAGTGGGAATAATTTTTTTTTCCTATTTGCTTTGAATTACAGGCAGAATCACACAAGTGTGCATTAGAAATGCTACCCAAAGTATCCTCATTCAAACTTGCTAGTGGGAGGTGCTAGTAAAATGGTGCCATCTTATCTGTGGTGCCACTATGCCCCAGATGTCATCTTAAGCTCTGGCCCCCATCACCATTGCTACAAGCCAGGTGACCAGATGGCCCAACCACAAGTGTCAGCTCCACCCCCACCCTAATGGGATTTGTTGCTTCTCTTTTCCCTGTCCCCTGCAAAGGTATGATAGGACCTGCTTCCCGCACACGTGTCCTCCTGATTCCTCTCCCTCTTACTCTTGCCCTCTCCCCATCGGCCGGTCAGGCTTCTCCCACCCAGCCATAAGCCTTTGCTGTAACTCGGGTGTTGGGGTGTTCGGTGTGTTTTGTGGTGACCTTACAGGAAGTGCTCTGTGAGGTGCTGGAATTGATAGAGCCTTTCAGACTGGCACCATGGACCCTGGGCAGCAGATCCATCCTGTCTCATAAAAGCTAGGATCAAGGAGGCAAGGTCAAGAGCCCAGGTCAGGTTCAGCCATTTCAGAAGGAGGCACCATGCTTCTGAGACAATCCTGTGGCCCGTTTCTGGTCAATTAATATATTCCCCATTGTCCAAGAGTGCAAGTGATTCTAGATTCTGACAGCTCAGCAGAATAATCAGGAAAGCCTCTGCAGTCCCTGTTACCACCAGGTTATGCCTTCTGAACTCGAAGCAGAGCATTTTCATTTTATGTCCTTGTGAAAGAGCTTGGACCAAACATCCCTAATGCCCATCTCCCACACGCTGGTCAGTCCAGCTTACTCACCTGTAGAGGGGGCCTCTTAGCCTCGATTAAATCCTGGGGCTTCACTTAATACATTGAGTCAGAACTAGAACTCCTGAAAACAAACCAGAGTGAAAATGCAATTCATTATGCAGGAGGCTGTTTCTCTCACTGTTGGGTTTGTTGAAAAGGACAGTGAGAGATGAGAGACAGACGCCTGCCCCCTGCCCCCTGCCCCAAAGGGAAAAAAAAAGGAAGAGGAAGAAAACAATGGAACCATAGTAGAAAGAGTTGAAGGGAAAAGGAGGCATGACAAATATGGTGAATAGATTTGCAAACAGATGTGCAACAAATAAAAGGCTTTTTGATTCTTTTCTCAATTAAAGTCATTCTGAGTTTTTATTAGGCACTTGTCCATATCATTTACTTTTTTTGCTTCTTGCACAGACAGTAAAGTGTGAACATCTCAGCAGTTGATCTATTTGATCAGAAATTACACCACTTGAGAAGTCAATAAAAGACTTCTGGAAACGTCGATAAACTTTGGTAGTTTTGGAAATGAGGAGAAAACCTCAGTTGGAAGACAAACAAGCTTTAAGCACCATGGCCACTGCCATGGTCATCATTTGCCATTAGCATAATTATTGTTGATGCTGGTATTATTAAAACCTATTTTAATCCTTAAAGCAAACAAGGGTTTGAATTAAGTTGCAATCAAAGTCACAAGGTTGGAGTTAATGGCTCTTCTGGATGTATAGAAAAACATAGGTGGCACTTAGCAAATGAGTTAATTTCCTTGCTTTAAAGATGCTTAATTAGTAAACACCAGGCAACTGGAATGAGTAGGCAGCTTCCATAGGAGAGGCCAAGGACATAAAAAGCATGTAATTGCCAACTCTGTAGAAATCACTGAACAGAATATAAAAAATTTTCCCCTAATTTGATCTTGTTGAACACGGTATGAAGAAAACATTTTCTCTCTTCCAAGAGGGTACCTCTTTCCTTAAGTCCTTGGTGGCTGGAGGGTGGGGAAGGGACTGGCAGTTCAGGGCTTGGCTCTAAGGATTGATGGAGGTTGGATGGAAATGTGAACAGAGACGAGGCCGCTCAGGGAACACCCTGAAGGGTGACTCCTTCTCCACCACTGCACTCAGAAAACTCCTCTCCTGTAATCCCACTGTCGGCAAGGCATTCCTCTGCTCCGGCAAGCTTCCCTTGAAAACATGAAGCTAAATCCCTGGGAGTTTAACATGCGGTACAGAATCCCTCCATCATGATGAGTTCGTGATCAGATGTTTGGTTCTTGTTAAAATGGAAGGAAATTGTTGGAATGCAGAAGAGGCGTTCTAGCATTAGGTCTGGGAGAAGGGTGGTTTATTTTTATTGTTTATTTAGTAACACTCAGGTGGAAGAAAAGATCTGTGAGGGTTCTGGAGACTGGAGCGCTTAGATGGAGTTGGAGCAGAGTTAAATGGGAGGAAGGCAGGGAGGGAGGGAATATGCCTCAAGACAGTTTTTGGTTGGTTCCCATGCAGGCAGAATGATGCCCATCAGCTGACTTAGTCCCACCCACATCCACACAAGGCCCAATCAGATGGGAGGCAGGTGGGGTGGAAGCCTCTGAGGTTCCACCTGGGTGGCTCAGCGTCCTTCCCCTTTGCTGCCAGCATAGTTCTGACTTTAGCCTTCATTTCAGAATTCTAAACTTGCTGTTTTCTATGCTCTAGTCGCAGTTGTCACAACGTGATGTGCTTTGCATATGGATTCTTTGGTTCTGGTTGGGTATACCACATTTTATAGTGTAATTTTTGGATGCTCTGCAAAGTTACTCTTCCAATCAACCATCATAAAATGTTCTTCTCTGACTGGTCCCTAACCACATCCTTTGTTCCCATCCTAATTGATTCGAAACATCCCCTAAACCTGGGCTTCTCAGCTGACACAAAGCAAGACAATCACGATATCCAGGTGATGGAAGAAAGGAGGCTTTTACTACAAAGCACAAAGCAAGAAGCCAGACAGCTGTGGCTAAATTCCCAGGTTCCTCTCGGGGCCAGGAGTGAAGGTTCTTAGAAGATTGAGGTTGGGGCTGAGAGATGCGCTGTGAACTCCTGACCGAGTTCCTGGCTGGTCAGCAATGCACGTGGCCTTCCTTTGGTCGGTGATGCTGTGATCCTCAGTGCGTTTGTACGCTCACCTAGTTGGCTTCAGTCAGCACAGGGGTACTTGCAGGTGGTAGGTACTTTGCACCCCAGCCCTGGAATTCCTCTGCAAGTCCCCTAACAGAAACCCCTCAGGCCGATATCCTCCACCATTGGCTAGAGCAGAAGAGAATGCCCTCATAAGACAGCTGATCACAATCGTGTAGGGCAGGCAGGCTGTGCTACTTCTTCAATTCAGAGTTCATTGTAGTGCTACCAGAAGGCAGGTGAGGGCATTTTTAAGATTTTGTTTATTTTGAGAGAGTTACTGACAGAGGGAGAGACAGAGAGAAAGCTCTTCTATCCACTGGTTCACTCCCCAGATGGCTGCAACAGCCAGAGCTGGGCTGATCTGAAACCAAGAGCCAGGAGCTTCTTCTTCATCTACCACGCAGGTACAGGGACCCAAGGACTTGGGCTATCTTCCACTGCTTTCCCAGGCCATAGCAGAGAGCTGGATGGGAAGAGAAGCAGCCGGGACACAAACTGGCACTCACATAGCACAGGCGGAGGCTTAGCCTACTACGCCACAGTGCAGGAAAGGACATTTTAAGCTAAGGAGGGTAGACTAGGAGACGAGTCTGATGGTGTCTCCTGTTGGCTTTCAAGGCACCAAGGGCTTGGTTTCCAAGTTACCACCCAAATACTCCTTAGAGTCAACCCAACCTTCCTAAGGTTTTCCTGGCATTTGCTTTTCTGAGACAATGAAATTTCCTAGTTCTTCATCCTGGTGTTACCCTGGTGTTTTGTGTGTCTGAGGACGCCGGCGCCATAGCTGTACAAGAACTTGCTGTGCGCATGAGCAGAGCTCCATTGTCAGCAGCTGCAGCATTGAAAGTTGGTCAGGGTCTTCCTCAGGAGCGGTATGAGCCTGGGTAAGAACAGGAGGCATAGTAGTGAAGACCAGCAGAAACCCCAGCCAGGGGTGAGGGAGACCTCAACTTGAACTTGCCCTCTGCCCTGCTGGCTGTGTGACTTTGGGCATGTCACTTAATGTCTCCGAGCTTCAGCTTCCTTGTCGTTACGAGAAGACTCCTCCTACTTCTGAGGGTTATTTGAGACATGAAATGAGGTTACAACGTATGTGCTGTCTTACATCCGTAGACAATGTAGAATATGGGAAATGGTGTTACTGTCTAACTTCCTGTTGTGCCATGTCATTCCTCAGGTGTAACAATGATTCCTAGTTGGCAGCTTTGCCCAGTGTCTGCCCCAAGCATGATAGCCACTGAGGAGACTTCCAGAGAGAACCAAATCCAACTCAAGTGGGTGTTGTAGCAGAGAGACGTGATGGCTTCCCACAGCCTGACCCTTTCACATGAACACAGCTGCCCTGCTGTGGGCAATACAGATACAGCCATAACTAGCTCATTTGGGTTTACAAAAAAAAAAAAAAAACAAAGTGTGTGTGTGGCGGGGGACTTTTCTCATAGCTAAAGGATACCGGCATAACTCTATGCCCACCAGGCATACTTCCCTTGCGACTGCTACTTTCTGAGCTAATCACTTATTCTAGTCACTGGCAGCTCCTATCAACAGCCATGTAGCTGGCATTTCTCCCCAAACTCTGCTGGAGCATTAATATTTCATGAGGAACAATAGGGTAGGCCCACGTACCAGCTTCTGGAAAAGAATGACGCGCAGAAAAAGAATGAAATAAAATGGCCTGAATACTTGGAGGGAGATGTGATAAGGCCAGAGCCACTCTCCTCTATGGTACTTTACAGGGAAGGATTTATTGCACAACAGTGAGCCTTTATTTATTCTTTGCAGCCTGCATCTTCGCGTTATTATTCATTTGGCAATTCAGTTGGGTGTTCGGAAGTGACAGCTTGCCAATTTCTTTCGGAAACATTTTAGACTTGAACATCTTAATCTGAAATCATTGTAGTAATTACTACGGGGTAATGGGTGGAAGATGTGGGAAGGCTGACCAGTGTGTTTAAAGGCGCTTGCATTGAAAGGCAGTGGGCTAAATACGACTGCGTAGCTCTGACCATTGCAGATGGGATGTTTGAATGATTGCCTGCTGATGAATAGCAAGAACGAGGCTATAGGGGGCATCCACATATTGCCCACTGTGACGTTTTCTCATCTTTTAGAAAATGATTACACTCGGATAAGCCAAGATACCACTTTCATCTTGTGACATTCTCTTTGAATGTCTTTGAAGGCTGCAGAAGTCACTGCAACCATCAAAAGGCCATGCCTCATCGATCAGTGTTTCTTAGACATTTCCTCTCGGGCTAGTGCACTCTCTGGTCCTTAATCCTGCTGGATTTTCTTTGTAACACTTGCTACTCATACTGTTGTTTTCGGTTGATTGGTTTGGGTTATTATCTGTTGGCCCAGTCAGAATATAATTCCATGAGGACAGAAAGCTTGTTGGGAGTTTGTTCACTGCTACCTCCCCACCACCAAGAACAGTGTCTGGCATGTAGTAGGGGCATAACGAATCCTTATTGGAAGGATGAGTAAGTACTAAATGCTGAGGCAAATTACAGAACACTAAGACGTCACCCCTGATCGTGGTTCAAAACCTGGCGGTGGAGCCAACTGCATGTGTGCTAAGCCAGCCTGCTGATCGCAGCAGTACATCAGAAGGTCAAGGTGGTCCTCGAAGGGTGTTGTTCCCCGCACACGATGTCTCCGTGCTTGCTGTGCTGAAGAACAAAGAACCTGTCGTAGTGCTGCCTTCAGTCTTCTTTCTCTAATGATGTTATAAAATAGTTGAAATAAACCCTGTGGCTCCTTATAGAAGTTTAATAGGTGAATGTTGCAGTGGTGAAGAGGTTTGGTGAATACAGAGCTAAGGCCATTCGTGTAGTTTGTTTGTAAGCTGTAGAGGACTGGTGTGTATTAAAATACCTGAGAAATGGCCCTAGTACACAGCAGGTTTTCTTCTAAATGCAGTTGACCACTGGCTATCTCTTGTGTAAAATATGTGTTATCTCTTAGACCACTAGAACGTAACTCGGGGCATGTGGGTCTATAAGCTTTGCAGGAGAAAGGCATGTAGAGGTGTAAGCTTAGCTAGCTCTTCTAGAGTTTGCACCTCCAGTAGTTTGGGAGTTGTCAATGTTGAAGCTCCTAGAACCAGGACCATAAGAATTCATAAGAGGGAGAATCAGGAGGATTCTGTGGAGGTGAGCTTCAGATGATGAGCAAGTTTTAGGTAAAAGGAACAAAAGGAAATTGCAAGTGTGGATAAAAGCAAAAGACGGGGAGGTACATGACAGAAAGGTATTATTTTCTGAATTCAGATCCCTAAAAATTCAGTGGCACTTTAATGAATTCCAACATTAAGTCCATTTTCTTCTATTTATTGTACTAGTTTGTATACTCTAAAGCATATGCTAAGGCAAGATTCAGTGTTCAAGGATTTAAGAGAAATTCCTGTGTGACAGAAATTGGGAGAAACCAGGGAAAGCCATCAGATGATTCAAGTCTGACAGAAGCTGATGGAGGCAGGAAAGGGAAGTTGGCGGAAGCACCCTTAAATGCTGTGAAGCCTAAGGAAGTTTGAATGGTGCCGTCGGGGAGTCCTAGCACAAAATTCAGCCTCCGGAGAATCCTGTGTCTCCCGGCAGTAGCTTTGCCTTCACATTCTTGCTGCAGAGTAGTCCATGAGAAGCACAGCCTTAGCACACAAATGGTGACGGATTTTGAGAGCTCTCTTGCTGGCTTCTTGATGAATTAAACTCCCTGTGTAGCTGGAGTTCAGCTGGGCACATGCTCATCACCACCACCAATCTTTTAAATAAAAAAAGCAAACTTGCCCACACGTGAAGAACAAACGCCTCCAAACCTGGCGTTGGACATGTGAAATCAGTGAGAAGATCGGAGAAGTGTCTCTGCACAGGAAGCTAGACCCAGCTCAGAAACAAGCGAAGAAGCCTTGCTGCCTCTCACATTGTGGTTCTGCACATGAGACTACCTTGGTTTCTCCAGAAATAGTTGGAGTCATTGTGGGATCTCAGACTTGTAGGATTGATGTCAGGGATGAAGGAGATGTGTCTGGAGAAAAAATTTAAATTGCAAACATAAACTTATCAGGACTCCTCCGTTGGGCCTTGGAAGGGGGGGCCCCAGCAAGCAAGAGGGGCAGCTTGAGCCCCGTGTGCTGCATAATAAATTCACTCTTGCTCATCTGTGAAACACGGCGGAGGCCTGGAGGATCGTGTATGAGACCACTCAAATCATTCACTGCTGATTGTTCATGAAAATGTAAAATGCCCCTCCAGTGTTGAATTACCTGAACTGTGTGTGCTTTCCGTGGTAAAGAAATAGCTGATGAGAGATGGACAGGGCAAGGCACGGAGGTTAATGCACAGGGAATGACCCTGGTGAGCCCTCTCCTGCCCAGCTGACTGGCTGCTGACACAGATCCGGGGGGATAGGTTCTTCAAACCCAGCTCCAGTCACAGTCCTTGGACGGGACCACAGTGTGGCCTTGAATATCTGACCCCCTGTGTCCTTTTAGGGCCATAGGATGGTGGAGCAAGGGGAAATCCACACCACAAGACTAATGCGACTTTAGCCAAGCAGCAAAATGGAATGTACAAGGCAGTGATGTCCTGGGAACTGCAAATAATGTGCCTGTATTGCTGGTAGAGATCTGGCATGGCGAGCAGTTTCCCGGAATTCATTTTCTTGGAGGTTTCCAAATTGCTCAACTGGTGATGATTCTAATAAAGGCAGTAAAACAAGGAACAAATGAAAGGGAAAGAAGAATGCAGCACGGAGAGGAAAGGGGTGAGGACAGAGTGAAAGCGAGAGGGGAGAGAGCGGAAGAGAAATGGAAGAAACAAAGGACTAGGAAGGTCAGACGGTAACCACAGTGGGCCAGAAGCCTACTTGCCCTGGACCTTGAAGCATCACTTGAAACTAGAGTGTGCTCTCAAATAGTGTTCAGACAATTCTAGGCAGGGTGAGTTGTGAGATAGACTGTGCCTTTGCTGTACGCTGATGACAAAGGCCCCATTCCTACAGTCTTTGCCTCTGTGTTCCAATCTGTCTAGAAACTGTCTTACAGGCTTAGTCTTCCTTAGATGCTGTGTTCCCACAACACGCCCGAGCTGCACACAGAGTGAAACTCGACTGCCGGCCATGCTGGTCCGCGTGTAGCTCCTCCAGCCCGAGTCTCCACCACTCATCTCCTCTGTCCCACCTCATTTCTTGCTGTCTTGATCTCTCCAACACTTTATAAACCTCATTTCCCATTTATGGAATTTTAGTCTACCTTGACCCATTGCCTCAACCAAACAGATCTTGTCTACTTTTAATTATCATTTCTTATCTCTATTCTTTATATCCTATCAATCCCTGAAGTTTTATTGTTTCATCAACAACACCTATCCCAGTGCATAATTTATTTTTCTAAGATGCTATGTATTTGAGAGGCACAGCTCTGCACAGAGTGGAAAAGATGGAGAAATGTCTTCCATCTGCGGGTTCACTTCCCAAATGGCTGCAACAGCCAGAGCTGGACCAATCTGAAATCGGGAGCGAGGATCTCAGGAGCCAGGAGCTTCTTCTGGGTCTCTCACATGGGTGCAGGGGCCCAAGCACTTGGGCCATCTTCTGCTGCTTTCCCAGGCTCACGAGTAGGGAGCTGGATGGAAGAGAAACAGCCAGGACATGAACTGGCACCCATATAGGATGCTGGTGCTGCAGGCAGAGACTTAGCCTACTACGCCACAGTACCAGCCCTGCAGTGCATGGCTTATGGCAAGATCTTATATATACTTCCTGAAAAAATGAATGAAAAGGATTTATTGTTCATATTTATGTCTACTAGACTAGAACTCGGGGTGCCAGCGCCACAGGCGGAGGATTAGCCTAGTGAGCCGCGGCGCCGGCTAGCTAAGCTTTTTTGCCATCTTTCGGAGCCAAGGTAAAATAAACTTGAAGTTTAGTGCTGACAATATATCCAGGACTTAAGTAGTCCAGAGTTCTGAAGGGACATGCAGAGAAGTGGGCCCAACAGAGGTTTTCCCTTCTCTCCCACTTTTTAAAAAAATAACTATTTATTTCAAAATCAGAATTCCAGAGAATGAAAGAGAGGAGAGGGTAAGAGATTTCATCAGCTGGTTCACTCTTCAAATGGCTGCGACAGCCATAGCTAAGCCAAGCTGAAGCCACGAGCCTGGAACTTTGGTAACATGGGCCCCAGCACTTGGGCCATCCTCTGCTGCTTTCCCAGACACATTAGGAGGGAGCTGGCATTGGAAATGGAGATCCAGGTCTAGAATTGGCAGGGGTGTTGGCATCACAGGGGGTGGCCTAACCCACTGTACTGCAGCACTGGCCCCACAGGTTGTTCCCCTTTAAGGTATTCATTGCTTGGGTTAAAAGTCCTAACAGCTAAGTTAATACCATCTGAAAATCAGAGTGGAGTTTTTTCAGCAATCTCTTAGTCATGGAGAGACAAAAATTGGAGTCCGGAAGAGGTCATATGAAACAAATTAGGATCTCATCTGAGCACTCTGAAGGACACTACCTAGGGTCGAGGGAAAATCGGAAGTAAAGTGAGGCTCACTGAACCCCTAAGTGGGTTAGGGGAGGTCTTCCTGATCTGCTGCCTGCAGGAAGACAAGGTAAATTCTCTGGGGAAGGAGACAACGTGCCAGTCCTCTTCAGTGTTTCCCACACGATCTGTCGGGCAAGAAATCAAAGTTTACTAATGCAACACACACCACACAGGACAGAGACAAAAGCATAGGAGCACACTCACAGGAGAATTGCATATTAGAATCATCACACTTTGGCTTGATCACGTTCAAGAAGATAGAAGGAAAGTTGTACCAAGAACTGGAATTATTTTTAAATGATCCAATTAAAAATCTATATTATTATGACTTAGCAGATGATCGACACAGCAGGATAACTAACTAGAAGTTTACTTAACTGCAAGTAACCAAGCTCAACCAGAGACAGACTGAAGAATAAAATTCAGAAGAAAGCATGCATCAAACGCAAACATGGACAATATCTGACATAATTTGAATACCAGAAGGAAGTGAGGGGATGGAAAAGAAACAGTATCTGGAGGGGATATGTCTGATGATCTTCCAAATTTTTTGAGTGATATCAAGCCACAGACTCAAGAAGTTCTATAAACTAAATGTGAATGAACTAAATAAAAAGAAAACCACTCTAGATGCATCACCATCAAACTGCTGAGCCCTAAGGGCAGAGGGAATCATAACAGCTGCAGAAGTCTTAGCGGAAGACACATGACCTTGCCAATAGAAACAATGGAATCTAAAAAAGAAAAGAATGATGCAATTAAAATATGGCGAGAAAATGCCTGCCACCCTAGAATCTATATCCAGGGAAAATAGTCTTCAAAAATGAAAGTAAATTGAAGACTTTTCAGTCAAACAAAAGCAGAATTTCATCCCTTATGTAACTGCTCTTAGAAAAGGGAGGAAAGGGGAGAAAAGGGAAAATAAGGAGGATTTTTAGGGAGAGGGAAGATCAGCCTAGAGGAATTACAGAAACACAGGCCAGAATCCAGGCAATGGAAATAAAAATACATGGGTATTTTTAAATTAGTAGGCTATTTAAAACTAGAAGAAGCATGGTGATGTTTAAAACACAGGGACTGAAAATGTGCGACAATAATCGGAAGTGGTAGCAATGAGTGCAGCGACAAATGGGTTTGTTGTTTTGTGCCCGTCTGGATCACAAATGTCTGGCTGAGTGGTGCAAGTACCATGGAGTGGTTGGTTGAATGCTAGTTGAAGACCCTGCTCGTACAGAAGAGAGGGAGGGAAGCGAAGACTAATAGACATGAATTTAACAGCCGAGCTCTGCCCAGCTCCCTGGTCTTTTTTTGCAGACCGGTGTTGTTGGTGCTGACTTCCAGGAAAAGCATTCATTTTTCTTTTTCAGCATCTAGCTTTGCACTGAGCCCACTTCTGGACTCGTGACATTTTAGACTACTTGCCATTCAACAAGCGTACAGGAGAACAAAACCCAAGGCTTCGTTTTGAGAGTGTGAGCCCAGGGCAATTCTCTGCACGCTCACCCACCAGGGACCCAGTGCTTATCCAAGCCCTGGTGTAACCACTTGCCTTTGCCTCCCCTCTTCCCTAAGTATCCATCTCTAAGTGGCAATGCTTTGGGAAACCTAGAGTGACCTCTGAGGCCTGTGCTTGGGTCATGGTTATTTGTGTTGGCTCAAGCCCTTCTCCCTCCAACTGTTGAGGCTTTGTTCTGGAAGAAAGCAAGGTAGATGGAGGGGAACGGTGTGGCCGCCTGTGGCAGGAGTGTGTCTGCAGAGCTGTCCAAGTTCATTTTCCAAACAGTTCTTCCAAAGGTCTTAAGCTGACAAATTGCTTCTGCCTTGTGGATGATTTTGTTTTTAAAAGGAAAGCCCAAGAGACTGCAGGGAATTGCTAAAGGGGAGGAAGTAAGATGATGAGTTCAGCTTTTCCCCCCACCTTCGTTCCCTAACAAAACCAAAAAGAGCCGGGATTGGTGGGCTCTACAGTGTATTTATGATACGGAATATTCTAGCAGCCTTTTTTAATTTCCCAGACCCTTTCAAAATCAAGTTTTAGTTTATGTGCTAAATGATCAAGTGGGTTGCACAGCTTTCTCACCAAGTTGAGCAATCAACATGATTGATAGAGGCATATTCTGTCAGCTGAGAGGCAGCTGCACAGAGAAGAAAGAGCTTAGGTTTTGCCATTAGATCGCGTGATTCCAGTCTCAATTCCGCTTCATGGAGGTCAATGACTCAACTTCTTTGATTCTCACTTTCCCCATCTGCAAGTGAGAAAGATAACCAAACTTACACATCCTGCTTTAAGTGGTTTGATTGGTTTGGGGAGGGAGAATACATGAAATAGTGTTTATAGATAAGCTTTAAAAATTTGAGAGACAGAAAGCACCCAACCACTGGTTCACTTCCCTAAATGCCCACAATGGCCAGGTGTGGGCCAGGTTGACACTGGGAACCTGACCTCAATCTAGGTTTCCCTCATGGGTGGCAGGAACCCAAGTACTTGGGCCATCATCTGCTGCCCCTAAGAGCATAAGCATAAGGTAGCTGGAGTTGGGAGCCAGAGCCAATTATAAAACTCAGGCAATATGGGGTGTAGGCATTTTGGCAGGACTTTTAACCACAAGGTCAAATGAACACCCCAAAAAGTTTTGTAAATGCAAATGTCCTTAGGATAATCTCAGTTTTCATGATTTACCTTAACATTGCAGAAAGTGACAATAGATGAGTAAAGAGAAGAAGAAAATGCTAAGAATATTTAGACCTGGAAGAGCATTCTGGGACCTTTCAACCCAACCGGTTCATCTTGCAGAGGAGAAAACTGAGCCAAACAAATAGACTTTTCCAAAATAATGAAGGTAGACAAAGAGGTTCAAAGAATATCTTTCAGTGCATTCTGAAATGTTCCTTGAGGCCTCTGGGTGCACAGGAGATGGAACTACCAGATCTCAGTGTTTATTATTTCTGTTCTTTGATGTGCACAGACAGTTATGAGCTGGGAAAAGATCAGCAGGTGATCAGAGACAGATGTTAACCGCCAAAGGCATCTGGAGCCATCTTTTAGTGCAACAGTTAAGATGCCACTTGGGATGCCCACATCCCATATCAGAGTGCTTTGCCTGACTTCAAATCCTGGCTCCACTCCCAGTTTCAGCTTCCCACTAATATGCATCTTGGGAGGCAACAGGTAACGGCTTAATTGCTTGGGACCCAGTCAGCTATGCAGGTGGTCCAGAAGGTGTCCCCAGGTCCTGCCTCTGGTCTAGCTCAACCCTGGTTGATGTCGGTATTTAGAGAATGAGCTAGTAGAATGAAAATATCTCTGTGTCTGTCTCTTTGCCTTTCAAATATTTTAACATAAAAATATCATAGGCACCAATCTGATGTTTTCTTCCTGTCATGATATCAAGAACTGCAACAGCCCCGGGAATCTTATGTAAAGAAAGACAACTTAACTGCAAAAGGCCATATCACATGGATTATCTTCTGCTATGGTCTTGGACACATCTGAGAATGAGAAGGTGTCCTGGATGCCACCTCAGGACCATTTCTTGGACTCCTGTTGTCCACTTGGAGCTGCTTTAAAGTCCAAGATGAGATTAGGGATCTCCAATGAATCAGACATCATCTGAAGAATACCTGGAAGGAAGAAGATAGCCCCTTGGCTTGTGAGCACACACCTTTGGTGTAGATGATGCATGCTTGAATACCTGTTATCCATGGGTGCCACAAAGCATGTTATCCATGGGTGCCACATCCGATAGGGACTTCTTGAGCAAGTCCTGTGACAATTCTTCATGAGTTTGGTTGTAACCTCTCCAGCAGAACATTTCAGAAAAGACATGTCCCCCTTCCACTTGGCACAAGGCTCATACTACAAGTTCCTTGGGCCCTTGATCAAATGTCTATTAAAATAATACTCCTGACTCCAGTGTCAGTGCTGTGAGGCATCTGGAGTCTTTGAAGATGAAGTGGTCATTTGATCCGGAACTTTATACCACCACCACAGCATGAATGAAGGTTTTCCAGCAAGTCTTTCTCCCTGCCTTCAAAGGTTAGAAATCAGAGAGGCCCAGCTGTCAGTGGGTTCCAGAATGCTGCTGGGTTAGCCCAACCACATGTTACCATTAGGTCAATGCCACTGTTTGGACTTGGGTGTTCCCCAGATCACATTAATCCTTAATCAGTGTTTTCTTCTGATGTGGCAAGCCCTAGACCTGCCCCAAATCTTGGGATTCATTGATTTCATGTCACTGGGGACTGAATAGAACACCTCTAGTTCAACAAAAACAACTGTCACTGACTCAGAAACAGGAACCAGCCTGTCCCCAAGGGGCCAAATCGCCAGGCAAGAGAGACCTCCCTCCAGTATGGTCCCTTTGTTCTGTGCCAGTCAGCTGCTGCCTTCAAGTGTGCTGTCATCTCTGATTCATGTCTTTCTTTCATGCAGGGTGACTCAGAGGGGGGAAAGTGCTGTGTAAAACCCTGCTACATTTAATTGATAAAATACAGCCAGTCACTGCCAAGCCAAAGGGGGCGAACAGGGAGTCCAGGGAGCCACTGAAGTAGAACACTCAGCAACATGACAAGTGGCTGTGGCTGCAGACAGCTGAGGAGGGACAATAGTGGACTGGCTCAGCTGGCCTTCAGCCATTGGGAGGCAAAGCATCAGAAGCCCTAGGGGACAAAAAGGCAGCATGACAAGTCCAGAGAGGGTCCATAAATACCACCCAGGGGCACTATACAGAGGCAGGCCACCCACATTTGCACTGTGAGAAGAACCACAGGGAGTTGAGTTATCTGATCTTAAATGTATATTAGAAGGATCCCGGTGGTAGGACAGTGAGCTGTATGTAGAGGAGTAAGATGCCTGTGGGCTCAGCAAGCTGGAGTCTTAATTAGGTGAGACGCATAGGACAAAATGATGCTGATTTTGGGCAAAAGTTCATGAATGTGTGTATATATATATAATCTGTGTACATATATATACACATTACATATACATAGACATCTACATATAGGCCTTTTTTTAAAAACTATTATATATTCACTAGCTGCTCAAATGTATGCATCATTGAATGCTGGGGTTAAAACCAAAAATCATTCTATAAACAATTTTTTAAACAAGCTTAAGCATTGAACACAAATGCAATTTTCTTCAGTGAGAAAAACCTTCATGTAAAGAAAAGACAGAGTTGAAGCTATTTTAAAAATAGTTTCATGGAGTTAGAGCCTAAGGTTATCTTGATTGACTTAATTGGAATTCTGACTTCCCATCTATGAGCTCATTAAAGCTCTTCACATCTGCTGAGAACAGAAAGTCACTTCAGCAGCAAGAGGGCAGCCCGTCCATCAGAGACCCCTCAGAGGATGGTAGCAAACAGTGCGCGGCTGGGAGAACCGTTCTGTTCAGTTTTCCTGTTGGCCTGGGTCCTGGGTTCTTCCTAGGTGACTCAAAAGACCTAATGAGTCTGTAGTTCACACTACAGACAAGGTTTTACAAAGAGAACTCCAATAATGGGATAAATCATGGCAGGCAATGCTGAGGACAGAACAGTTAGGACCTGGATGTACTAGGTACCTCCCATCACGCAGTGCAGTGAGAATGGAGCCTGGGACTGGTGACACCCTGAGGTGGGGTTATATTCCAAAGAGAGAAAGAGGCTCTTCCCTTTATATGGCCAGCACCTGGCTATAGTTTTTATTTCGTAGCACACCCTGTAACAATAACCCCAAATTCTCAATGGCTTACTACAATAGAGGTGTATTTTGGGTTCCTATTAAGTCCACATGACCCAAGCAGAGCGGTTCCTCCTCCATCTACTGCCTTTGCTGCTGTAGCACGTGACTTCTAAGATTCCCCATAGGCGAGGAAGAAAGAGAAGAGGAGGACCCCAGCGTTCAGTCTTTGAGCTGCCTACAAGTCATTGGCCTCGGGTAGTCACATGTTGCCACTTAAATGCAAAGGAAGCTAGGAAAACAGGGGACTATGTGGACTGTTGGGTGTGCAGGAACCAGCACACGTGGATGGACGCAGTCATGGTAGTAGCCAGGTTTGACTAGTTCTGAGCCTCCATCCTTTCAGCAGCAGTATTGCAGTCTTGCCGCAAAGCCTGCACATAGGCAGTACCCTTGTAGCCCTGGGGCAAACGTGCCCGTGTCCTTTGATCTGCTGGGTACACTGGGTCTCCCAGCAGCTTTTGTGCCTGGCAGAATCACTGCTGTTCTCTTATTTAAGGTCATTCTCTGCCATAGGCCGCCGGAACACATGTTGTCCGAAGGCAAAACATGCCTTTCCCCAACTCTTCACTACATTTCACTCCAGGCCTTGGTACAGCAGCACTTGGGGCCTCGAGTCTTTTGTGGCCTCCATACCTAACTCTTCGTCTTTCCCACAGGGTGGGGGCAGGTGCAGAAAGGTGCTTCCCATGTTCTCTTTTGTCCTTGACCTGCTTCTCTGCTTCCCGAGGTACCCCTGCCTCAGAACTTTTCCTTTCTCTTTACCCAAAGACCAGGAGTTTTCATGGACAGAAATAGATGCAACTAGTTCTGGTAACATGAAGAGATAACCCAACTCTACTTGCTGGAAGTAGTTTGAACTTGCCAAGATGGAGAGAAATGGAAGTATTCTATGGAAAAAGGCCAGCTAATTTCAACTGCTAAAACCTGCATGGCGAGTGAGATGACAAGCACCTTTTGGAAAAGCACAATTAAATAATTTTCAACAGGTGCAAAACATTTTTGAAAGCAATAGGCAGTTTTCAATAAACTGCTGGAATACCCCCTCATACAAGGCAAAGCAGCCCAAAGTGTGGTGCTTGACATTGGTTTTTTGAAGTGTGTTTTTCTGCAGATCACCCTTGTTCTATCAACTTGTTAACTTTTCTCGTGTGAGGAAAGCCTTAAAACAGTAACAAAAATAAGTACACGTGTGCTTATGGGACGTGGCTGAGGTGGCCAAGGGCTGCAGAAAAACTGCGGTTCCATTCTTTACAATGGGAGGGCCAGTCAAAACCTCTTCCTTCTGTAGTCATCGAGGCAACCATGGAAGAGACTCAGAGCGGCTGCTACTCTTATTCGCAAAGAGTACAAGCTCTTAGAGTAAAGAAAGGGCCTAAAGTGCATATGTTTCAAGATGTCTTTCTGTACAGAGAAACTGAGACACAAATCATTTAAATTTTGAAAAGGACAAAGTTGACAAAACCAGGACAGTAAAATACCCAGTTGTCATTCTCTTTCCCTCTTTCTCTCTCCTCTCTTCTCTCATTAATCTCCTCTTAAGACAATGAGTATGGATAGCTTTAATGATGTCAACCAGCTTACCGTGTCACTCTGTAGCTCGAATAATTTTAAGGCATTCTCTGTGGATCTTAGCATCCCTCAGCACACAGATGCTCCTGGAGGTTGTCAGCAGGTGTAGGAAAGGGAGAATCTCGCTGATGGTAGAACAGTTCTCAGTCCAGTGCGCACTCAGAACAGCCATGGCATCACATGTTTGTTGGCGCTTAAAACCAGGCACTAAAGGTCAACAGTGGGAGGGGGTTCTGAACACATTGACTTGCCAGCACACTGAAGTGCTGAGATGTAGAGGTCAGGACAAAGTGCGTGATCAGAATGTCACCACGGCACACCTTCCTGTTGCAAGTGGGTCCTTCAAACCTTAGCCCAGAGCCCTGTGTCGGCCTTCTCCCCCAAGGGTGTGACATCAGATGCGCACCATTAGAGAATGTGCCTTGATAATTCTTTGCTCCAAAATGGGGCAGGGCATGTGAGCATCTGGGGTTAAAAACGAGCTGTAGACGTAATTATGCCAAGGAGCTAGTCACTTAACCTCTCTGACTTTCATTTGGAGGTGGGTTTTTTTTTTTTTTCCAATTTATAAAATGGAGGAATTGAATTAGATGACCTCTGAGACCCCTTCTAGCTGAGAAATTTTCAATCTATAAACACAAAGCTACCTGCCTCACGGTGGGAATACGCACATAATTTGGCCTCGTTAGTCATCTGGCCTGGTGAGTGCAGACAAGAGAGACTGGAATTTTTATGTGAGGTGGCGGTGTCAGGAAAACGGATTGACGCTTGGTCTAAATCCCTTTCCTCAGAGAAGATGGTCAGCCTGCCACATGGCCGTGTATCTGCATGCTGGTCTACGGAGCTTTCATGTTCAGTCAACACCTGGGTTAGCTTTGAACAGATCCTGCCCTAGAGCTTTGCCAAACCACTCCACATATCCCAGCACCTAAAACTCCTGGAACAAGAAATCTTGAAGCATTGTCATCTTCCCCTTAGAGAGGGGACTGTAAAAATGGTTTCTATTGGAGGCTTGCTTTTGAAAATATAAAGCCAGTTATAGTGAATAATGTTCATAATTAAGTCTAGATACTCTTATCCAGGAAAGATTTTAGTTGGCTGGTTGTGATTTTTTTTTTTAATTTTTGGATTGACACATAATAGAACATACTTAAGGGGTATGATATGATATATCAATATTTGTACACATGTGTGATTAAATTGTGGTAAGTAGCATGCCCATCACCTTACACATTGATCATTTCTTCCTGGTAAAAACATTTAAAATTTTAGCTCTTAAGAAATACAACATTATTGCTAGCTGTATTACCCAGCTGTGCCCTAGAACATCAGAACTTGGTCTTCCTGGACACCTGTATCATTGTACCCCTGGTCTACCTCTCCTCCAGCCCCGGTAACCACTATTTGACTTTGTGCTTCTGTGAGATCAGCTTCTTTTATATTCCCCATATGAGTGAGATCATGCAGTATTTGTCTTTCCGTGCTTGGCGTACTTCACTTAACATAATGTCCCTGAGGTTCATCCGTGCTGTCACAATTCTAGCACCTGCGTAAGCAATGCCCTACAGCAAGTTCTCTCCTTCATGAATACTTAAAATGTTTGCCATTCTTCTGCTTGGACTCAGATGAACACGTGAGCCTGCGAAAGCCACAGCACTGAGGTGACAGTGACATAGTTCCAGGGGGAGACCTTTACTGGCAAAAGGTTGTAAAGTCCCCTCTCACCAAAAAGCAGTTCTATCTTTAATGAGAGGCGACATGGGGGTTCGCAGGTGGATTCCAGGGTGCACTGCCTGGGTGAGGAAGCCTGGCTCAATGATGTCCATGCATATCTTTTCCTCACACATGAAATGAAAATAATAATCCCTCTTTTACGGGGTTGTAAGCATTAAATGAGCTAATCCAGTACACGTAGAATGTTTTTAAAGGTTCCTGGCAGATATTAAGTGCCGTATAAATACTAGTTACTGTTTGCCTAGGGACTCCGGGCTGAGCGTGAAAGCTAACCCTTCCTTGAGTCTCAGGTGCCAACAGTCATCCCCATATTCGAGGTGATAGATTTTAGCTGTCATGTCCTATTTAAGGATCACAGCTTTCAAAGTTGTGGGAAGCAGGCACTGACTGACAGACAGGGACTCTGTAAAGAAAAATAATTTTCCAGGGGCATGCAGTGGTTACCATGGTTTCCATCTGGCAGAGACTCCAGGGTCAATTCCTGGAAAACAGTTCACTGCTGATGTGAGCAGAGTGATCCCTCCACTTTCCTAATCACTTCTGCCTCCCCAAGACAAATCATTCCAGGGCTGCGGCCCATTTTCAGGCAGGAGAGAAAACCCTGAACAAGTGGAAATGAGAAAGCACAGCCAGATGGCTGACCGCTGACTGTGAAGGCAAGTACAGCTGATTTCCCAGGGGAGCCTAAAAAAAGGAAGTGTCACTCGGAGAAATAAAATTTTAATAATCACACAGGCAATAAAGCATTTCATTGTGAGACTCGGGTCTGCATTGATAAAGTTCACTGCAAAAAGTTTACACTGTTTGAAACTGTGGTTCTACTCAGGGACTGATGTTTACTTCCCTGGAAATGCAAGCCCCACATCCCTGGGAGAAATCGCAGTTCACAAGCTTGGGTAAAAGCCACAGTGCAACCCAGCACCCAGCTCCACTGGGTGTCCACCTGCCTCGGAGCACGCGTGTGTTGCATCCTCAAATCAATGCTCCAGTGTTCAGAATTAAACTCCCCCGGCAGCCCGGCTGCAGTATATTGATTTGTTCTTCCCTCTAAAGGTGGCTCCCGTTGCTCCCCAGAAGCCTTTCCAGCAGCGGAAGGGATTCTCTTTCTGTAGCTTGTTTCGATGGAAGCATCCTCCCTGCAGGTGCTTAGTAGTCCAGGGCCACCTCCTGAGCTCTGCTGTGGAAGTGCGTGGCATCGCTCATGCCACTGCAGTCATCTGGGGACTTGCCAGGGGCTGCATGGTCTAGGACAGCCTCCTTTACTTTACCAGTGATTGGCAGGTGTTAGCCACGGTGCCTCTGTTCTCTCCCATGTGGCCTCTGCAGCACAGCAGATCAGAATTGTTCACACGGAGCAACCACCAAGAGGGTGAGCGCAGAAGCGACAGGACTTTTGAAGCCAAGCCAGAGAGGTTTCCAAACTTCACTCTCAGCACATTTGGTTGGCCAAAGCAATCCTCAATCCAGATTCAAGAGAAGGGGGAAACACAATCCACCTCTTTCAGGAGCTCCTGCAAAGAATCTGTGTCCATTAAAAAGTATCACAGAGACAGAGTTTGGTTCTGTGTTTAAGATGCTCCATTGGACACCTGCATCCCATGCTGGGTTGCAGTCTTAGCTCCACTCCCGATTGCAGCTTCCTGCTAATGTATATCCTGGAAGGCAGCAGATAATGGCTAAAGGACTTGGGTCCCTGCCACCCATGTCAGAGACCTGGATGGGACTTTTTCCAGCCCCAGCCTTTGCAGGCATTTTGGGAAGTGACCCATCAATTGGGAGCTGTCTTTCAAACAAAATTAAGCTTATGATGGATAAAAATAATCAAATCCTGATTCTAACTGCTTTTTTCTTTTCTTTTTTTTTTTTTTTTTTTTTTTTTTGGACAGGCAGTTAGGCAGTGAGAAAAAGAGAGAGCAGAGAGAAAGGTCTTCCTTCCATTGGTTCACTCCCCAAATGGCCGCTACTGCCGGTGAGCTGTGCCGATCCGAAGCCAGGAGCCAGGTGCTTCCTCCTGGTCTCCCATGGGGTGCAGGGCCCAAGGACTTGGGCCATCCTCCACTGCCTTCCTGGGCCACAGCAGAGAGCTGGACTGGAAGAGGAGCAACCGGGACAGAATCCAGCGCCCCAATTGGGACTAGAACCTGGGGTGCCAGTGCAACAGGCAGAGGATTAGCCTAGTGAGCCACGGCCACGGCCAACTGCTTTGTTTTTATCTCCAATATGGCTTTGTAAGTTGATAGCTGGGCCCTAGTTCCCCTTGGGAAAGCTGAGCTTTATGCTTCTTCTTAAGTTGAAGACAGAATTGGTTTAGCTTCTCTAGGTTCCCATGTAAAAATATTTTCAAGTGCATTTGAATGACATCCATTTGTAGAGGCATTTTTCTGGTTTGCTTCTAAGTAGTAGAGGATTTTTTATTTTGTATTTCATATAGTGTTGTAGTCCATTTCCTGTTGCTGTAACAAATGATGTAAGACTGTGTAATTTGTAAATAGAAGTCTATTTGGCTCACAATCGGGAGGCTGGGAAGTCCAAGAGCCCGACACGGAAGGTATCACATGATGAGCCAGAGCCAGGGCGCTGGCTCGGGTCCCTCTTCCTCCTCTTAACGAACTCACTAATGTCCTTGGGGGGGGTCCCACAGGGGTTCCCACCCTCCATGACCTCGCTGAAACCTAGTGCTCTCCCGAAAGGTTCACCTCCAAACAGCATGAACATATGAATTTGGGAATTTCAGTTTCCAACACAGGAGCAGCTGGGGGCCACACGAAGCCATGGTGGCTAGAGCAGTGCTGTGACAGTGGGAAAACCTGCTGAGTTGGAGACTCCTCTGCCTGCCAGGCTAGAGCAGCAGCAGAACCATCTATCTGTGCCTCCCACCCCCACTCACTATGTGTAGACCAGCAAAATCATGAACAAATGAGATGGAAGTTTCGGGGGCCAGCACTGTGGGGTAAGGGTTAAGCCTCCATCTGCAGTGCCCACTTCCCATATGGACACCAGTTTGAGTCCACTGCTCCACTTCAAATTCAGCTCCCTGCTAATAGGTCTAGGAAAGCAGCTAAAGATGGAGCAAGTCCTTGGACCCCTGCACCCACGTGGGAAACCCTGAAGAAGCTCCTGGCTTCAGCCTGGCCCAGCCCAGGCCATTGTGGCCATTTGGGGAGTAAACCAACAGATGAAAAATCTCTCCCTCTTCCCCCTCACCACCTTTCTCCTTCTGCCTCTGTATTTAGGCCTTTCAAATAAATAAATGGCAAAAAAAAAAAAAAGAAAAAAAGATGGTTGTTTCAAGTCGTTCGATTTCATAGAGGTCTGTTACAGCAAAATAGATAATGGCCACAGACCTTTTTTTCTGTTTTATTGCTTGATTTATCTGATAAAACATCACATTGAATTATAGAAAGTAATTAGTAGAGTAGTTTTGGATACTAAATTTTATAGGGGCCCACACTGTGGCACAGTGGGTTAACGCCCTGGCCTAAAGTGCCGGCATCCCATATGGGTGCCAGTTCAAGACCCAGCTGCTCCACTTCCGATCCAGCTCTCTGCTGTGGCCTGGGAAAGCACTAAAAAGTAGTCCTTGGGTCCCTGCACCCACGTGGCAGACCTGGAAGAAGCTCCTGGCTCCTGGCTTCAGATCAGCACAGCTCCAGCCATTGTGGCCAATTGGAGGTAAACCATCAGATGAAAGACCCCTCTCTCCCTTTCTCTCTCTCTGCTTCTCCTCTCTCTGTGTAACTCTGACTTTTAAATAAATATTTTTTAAAAATAAATTTTATAGACAGTAGATTAGAATTAAAGAAACTATTTTGAAAAAGTAAGCATCCAATCAATTTGATTCCCTCATACAAGCTCATCCTAAATACTTGCACTTCTCTAAAGCATATATTTTTATAAAAATTATCTGCAAAACTGGGTCATTCTTTTCTTGGTACAGAGTAGCCACAAACTTGTTGAGCACCCATTGTTGAGTGATTCATTATTATGCAATCATAGGTTTATCTCCATTCTCCCTTCCTTTGCCATGGAGAACTTCTAGCCTACAGAGACGATGGGGTAGCTGTGGGTCCGTGGAGTATCATGCCTGAGGAGAGCATCTCTGGTCGCCTGAGAATCTTGGGTCAACTATTTAGTAACACTGTGATGTCGGGCGGAGGGGCTGGCAATTGGGACCAGTCACCTGGGGCGGTCAGCTGATCCCGTATGACGGAGCCCCAATACAGACTCAGGGTATTAGAGCTCCGGGATTGACCGGGTTCACGACATTCCACACTGCTTTGTCACACACTGATGCTGTGTGGCAACTAACGCTTTTATCCTTGAATTTCATTTTCTGTGAACTTTTCTAAGTACCCTTCTATACCAGCTTTCATTCAATTCTGTGGGTGGTCTTGCGAGTTATCAAAACTAAGGGTGGTTTGGGGGAATGCTTCGAACTCGCAGTTGGTATCAGAAGTAAGGTGTTTCTGTGTGCACTTAGCTGATTTTTATACCTTCCTTCACGATGTAATTCCACCCTGCCTTCCCAGTTCTCAAATGTTCCTCTGACTACACAGAGTATATATACCTTATCTGTAACTCTTGTGGTACTTGGAAAACGGTTCCTGGCTTCTCTCTTGATCGCATATGACTATCTTATGTCCTGAATTCAACATTCTGCTTTACTGTGTGAAGAACTCAATCTGTGTGTCACAGCCTTTCTACTTCCAGTAGCCAATATTTGTTTTTAATTAAATATTCAAGAAAAAATGCTTCTTATGGCAAATAGCAGTTTGTAAAATTTAGGTTACCTTTGTATTTTGTTAATGAGGCTAAAATCACTATTTGCTTATTCAGCAACTATTTACTGTATTCTGGGCTCTAATGATTGTCAGCAAGCAGTAAATTGAGTCCTTTCATTCAGGATGATTCCATTTGAGAAGATAAATATCACAAATAAACCAATACGTATGTGCTTTTACATTAGGGGTGGTAAGTGCTAGAAAGAACGCTGAAGCAGGATAAGAGAACCACGTGTGACGTGAAGGGAGGCCTCTGAGAGGAAGTGACATTTCAGCCAAGATTCGAATGATGCAAGGAGCAAGCCAGGCAGACCAGTTTGCAAAGATGACCTAAATACTCCAGCTGCTTAATGACATCAATAGCCAGATTTACATGAGATTGGATTTCTTGAATGGCAGATAACTTCTCTTTAAACTTTTTTCAAATTTTTAATTTTTATGTATTTTTACTTATTTGAGTGACAGAGTGAGGCAGACAGGGACAGATCTTCCATCCTCCGGTTCACTCTCCAAATGCAATAACCAGAACTGGGCCAGGCCAACGTCAAAAGCCTGGAACTTCACTTGGGTCCCCCCCACGGGTGGGAGTCATCACCTGCTGCTTCCTAGGCTGTACAATAGCAGGAAGCTGGATCTGAAGCAGAGTAGGGACTGAAACCTAGGCTCTCTGCATATGGGATGCAGATATCCCAAGAGGAATCGTAGCTGCTGTTCCAAGTGCCCATCCCTCTGTTTTATTTATTTGAAAGGCAGAAACAGAAATGTATTCTGCATGTTCTTGTTCTCTCCCCAAGTGCCCACAACAGCCAAAGCAGGGCCTGAAGATGGGAGCCTAGAACTCAATGTGGGTCTCTCAGGTGGATGGCACGGACCCAAATACTTGGACTATCACTTGCTCCCTCCCAGGCTCTGCATTAGAAGCTAGAATGGAGAGCAGTGCTGGTGACCAGGCACTCTGATGGCACGTTACTTTCTGCACCAAACACTACCCTCTAGGGAACAAGATGTGTTGGAATGATAAAGAATTCCAATCCAGCCATAACACATGGCTGCATCCTCATAGTTCCCTTAAAGACACGAAAAAAAATTACTGAAATGTAAACAGGTGCATTTGTGAAAAGAACAAAGCAAGTTCAGAGCAGACTGAGTCAAAATTCACCTCTGTATAGTCTTTGTGTTCCACATTCCTGGACGGGACAGCAGGGGAACAATTTCTGTCTGAATGATCATCCTATGGGGAAGAATCTGTCAAAACAGTCGGTTTTCTGTTAGACTTTGGAATGTGCAGATGAAGCTTGGCTTGATGTCGTGTGGTTCTCAAGACACCAAGGCAGAAGGATGCTAGCAAAGGTGAATGTGAAGAATAACCAACTGTAAATCATGAAAGCAAAAGAAGACACTCCTGCATTTTTTCACTGTAGGTAGTTTCAGTGAACAAACCAACAGTCACTTCTTTTTATCTTACAGACAGGACAACATCCCGTTCCGAGGAGAACCGGATGATCCTGGAGGAGAAAGGTATGACTTTTAATGGTGGTGATTGTAAGAGCGGACTCTGTTAGGAAAATGGTGCAGTCTTATCTATGCCGCGATCTACACCCTGACACCATGCTAGGCTCTAGCCCCCACTGCCATTGGTGGAAGCCTGGTGGCCACATGGCCCAACCACTGGTGTCAAGCTCCACCCCCATCCTAATGGGATTCGCTGCCCCTACTTCCCTGCCCGCCCTCCTACAAAGTTTTAAAAGGACCTGCTCTGAACACGTGGCTCTCTCTTGCTCGCTCACTCTCTCTGTGCTCTCTCTTCTCTCGTCCCCTCTCGTCTTCTCTCCTCGCTCTCTTGGCTTACTCACTCTCTTCTCTCTTGTCTCCTCTCTCTCACTCTCTCTCTTCCTTCCTCTCCCCTTCCCCCTGGCCTGCTGAGTTTTCCCCCAATGAACCCTTTCCCTTACTCCGGTGTTTGGTGTGTTTTGTGACAATCTTACAGACTCGGTTGCATTTTCTGATTTTGTTTGATCTTTATCTTCATGAAAAGCAAGGAATATAGAATGGGTATCATGTTTGAAAATGTTAATCCTGTGGTCTGGAATTCTATTCTCCACAATGCTCTGTTCCCTGGCACCCTTTGCATATGTAGTAGACTAATTGTATGCTCTGAAAATTCTAGAATACTTTCCAAATTTTCAAAAAAGATTGAAATTATACCCGAGCAGCCATGGTCCTGATTCCTGATGCATGTTCTGATTCTTTAAAACACAATGACCCAGGTGTTGTAAGTCTTGAATACTCAGAATCATTGTTAACCATGCCCCAACTATGGTGCAGAAAGACGAATTCAGATAAGCTTTTTATTTATGTTGCAGTGGTTCCATTCCTAGATGTAAAGGTGAGATATTTTCATTTGAAAATGGTAGGGAAAGAATTCTCTGAGAGCCCATCTGTCTTTGGTGTGTTAGTGCTGAAGTCAATGTCTCTTGGACTCCAGGCATCATCATAGGAAGCTCTCTCTTCTGATCTTCTCGTAGCCAGAAAGACTGTGAATGTGTTGATAAGAGATGGTACTAGAAAGAAAAGTTGAGAAAAGAGGAGGCAAATGTGGTGCCACAAAGTTGTTATGGGGCAGGAGTAAAGAAGGAAATGGCTTTCCTATTTTTCTCTCTAGTATTTTTTTCTCTAATACCCCCCAAGCATGCTAGAAGATTGATATCAAATGTGTTGGCAGCATCTTTGTAGAGAAAAGGAAGTCCTTGGTAACCAGGGACAATGGACATGCTCGTTGCTTTAATTATTTTTGTGAAGTGGGATTCATGCTTCAAAGCACGAAATCATGAATAATTTTTAAGGTGAAATGTTATGACCTGGAGGCCCATTTATTTATCATTAAATACACATCTTCTACATGCTTAATTCTCAGTTGACATACTGTGAGGGACTTGCTGGGAGTATGTACAGGAGATAGTCCCTGCTTTAATATTGAAGTGACTCCATTCCTCAGTGAAACATATTAAAAGACATTGCCTTGCCTTCCAGTAGGTTATGGATTGGTGAGCAACAGAAGTTAAGTACTTGAAATATTTAGAATGTGATCCTAGCTAGGAAATGTTAAGTACCAGGATGGTTGGCACGGAATCCAAATCATTGCTCATTGGAAGAGAAAAGCAGGGTGGGATCCAATGGTGAGGAAGAACTTGACTTGTTCCTTCAGTGTCTTTGCTGATAACCATTTTAACTCATTATGAAATGTGGGTACTAGAAATTCAAGCAGAGAAATTCAGATAAATGAGCATACATAGAACCACAGTGATAGATGTGCTAAGGAACTTCCAGAACAACAACATAGCCTAAAAGCATATATAAAAACTTGGTATTAATTTCAAGATGCTGAAGAGAAAATTACCTTATGACCCAGCCATTGCACTCCTAGGTATATACCCAAGAGGATTGAAAATATATGTGCACAAAAAAATTGTATGGGAATGTTGATAGTGGTATTATTCACAATAGCCAAAATGTGGAACCCATCCCAATGTATATCAACTGATGAATGTAAAAAGTCACTTGTTCTATTCATACAATGAAATATTGTAATAAAAAGGAATTTACTGATACATGCTTTAACATGGATGAACCCTGAACATGTTATGCTGTGTGAAAAAGCCACACAAAGAAGTTGACATGGTACAGAATTGTATTTATATATAAAATATATATGGTAGATAAGTCTGTAAAGACAGAAGGCAAATGAATGGTTTTGATGGCTAGAGAGAGCAGGCAGTGGGCAGTGATTGTAGGCGCAGATGAGGGTTTGTTGGAGGAAGATGAAGAAAATATTAGACTACAGGGTGGTGATGGCTGCACAACTTGGTACTCAACTAAAAGAAAAATAACTCATAAACTCCACACTTATACAAGCTGAATTTTGTGGAAAAACAATTATACCTAAAGGTGTTATTTAAAGAAAAGTCTGGAAAGCATAACTCTTGGAAAGTTGCTAAGAATATTAGCTCGTAGAGTGAAATTACAACACACACATACACACACCCCTTAGAAATAAAGAAAAGGCATAGATAAGATACAGGAGAATCAGAGACAAGAGCTTTGTTTCTCTTATGGGGTTAGGTGGCAATACAAATAAATCCTATTCAGTGTACCTAAAGGGAGAGAGAAGTGAGACATTTTTACAGTGATAACCTAAAGGCAGGAAATCAGTTTTTGATTCCACAGTGATCTCATACCTATTAAACACTTACTATTGAGAAATAATTGCAAACATACAGAAAATGTACATGAATCGCACAGAGAACACCCATAGCCCTTACCTAAATCAACTTCACATTGGTAACATTTACTCCATTGGATTTAGCATTTGTGCCATGGTCCCTCTCTTCCTCTCCCCTCTCCCCTCTATTTTTTTAGATTTTATTTATTCATTTGAGAGGTAGAGTTACAGACAGTGAGAGGGAGAGACAGAAAGGTCTTTCTTCCATTGGTTCACTCCCCAGATGGCTGCAACAGCCAGAGCTGCGCCAATCCAAAGCCAAGAGCCAGGTGCTTCTTCCCGGTCTCCCACATGAGTGCAGGGGTCCAAGGACTTGGGCCATCTTCCACTGCTTTCCCAAGCCATAGCAGAGAGCTGGATGGGAAGTGGAGCAGCCGGGACTAGAACTGGCCGGCACCCTTACGGTGCCATGGTGCCGCCCTGCCTCCCCTCTCTATATTAACATTTATGCACACATACACACACACACACACACGCTCTTAGGTACGTGTATCTAAAATTTAATACGTTCTAAACCTATAAAATTTGATGTGTGAGACTAAGTTATAATCATCACATCTCTTTCCCTAATACATCACTGCAATGCAGATCTCCCTAAGAATAAGGATATTGTCTGTCTTTTATATCCAGATTAAAGTAACTAATTTCAGTAAATTTAGTATTGATATAGTACTTTATATGATTTCCAGTCTATATGCCAACTTCATTAACCAACATGCTGCATCAAAAATTACTCTGATACTTAGCAGTTGAAAATACAAATACCTATGATGTCAGTTTCTATTTCTGGGTTGGTGTCTTCTGGGTATGACCTGGTGGGGTCTTCTGGCTCAGAATCTTCCCAGGTCTGAGGCATGGTGTCGGCTAGGGCTGGGTTCGCATTGGAAACAGCTGGAGGACGATCTACTTGCAGGCTCACTTGTGTGGCTGTTGGCAGGATCTAGTGCCTTGCTGCCTGTTAGCCAGGGCCTCCTACAGTCCTTCACCAATGATCTGGGCCAAATGTTAGGAATAGTGTTGTCTCTACCCTGGGGTATCAGGACATCCACCTCTCTTCCATTGGTGATGTTAACTTTGATCACTGGTCAAGGTGTTCTGTGATTTCTCCACTGTATAATTTTTTTCATTACAACTCAAAGGCTCTCTATGGGTAGACACAAAGACCACACAAATAGACTGAACCTTGCCCAAAGTTTCTCCTAGATTGAGCATCCAAAGAATTTTTAAAATTTCTTTATTGACTTGAAAGAGAGGGAAAGACACAAATCTCCCATCTACGGGTTCACACCCCAGATGGCCACAGGGCTGCACCAGACTGACAGCAGAAGCCTGCAACTCCATCCAGGTCTCTCATGGCAGGGGTCTGAGTGCTCAGTCATGTTCGGATGCTTGCCCAGGCACGTTAGCAGGGAGCTGGGACAGATGTGGAACAGTCACTGGGACTCAAGCTGTCACTCACATGGGATGCCAGCATCACAGGCACTGGTCTCACCTACTGTA
Source organism: Lepus europaeus (assembly GCF_033115175.1). Taxonomy (NCBI): domain Eukaryota; kingdom Metazoa; phylum Chordata; class Mammalia; order Lagomorpha; family Leporidae; genus Lepus; species Lepus europaeus. Next base: position 72,804,579 of record NC_084838.1, read on the forward strand.
CCCCAACACAATACTACCCTTGTTGAAACAATCTTTGCTAAACTGTGGCAGTAAAGTGTTTTTGAAAACTTGTTTTCCAACTCCTGTGTTAGCCCACTCAGCCTGCCAGAACAGCAAACCATGGACTAGGTGCTCCCAACAACAGACACCTTTCTCAAAGTCAGGGAGGCTGGGAACCCAAGGTCTCAGTGCTGGCGGGGCAGGCTTCTCCGTAGGCCTCTGTCCTAGGCTTGCAGATGGCAGCCTTCTTGCTGTGCCTTCAACACACCCTGTCCCTGTGCGCACACACCCATGTTCTCTTTTCATCTTTTGAGGACTCCAATCCTGCTGGATTAGGGCCCCACCCTTCTGAACTCATTTAATCTTAATAACTGCCTTTAAGGTCCCATCTCCAAAAATGGTCACATTGGGATTTAGGCCCCCAACAAATAAACTTAGGGGAAAGAATTTAGTCTATAGCAGTATTCCCTGTGTTTTCCAAAAAAAAAAAAAAAAAAAAGGCAGCCATCCCTTCCCACGCATTTATTTCTCTGCTTATTAGCATAAAGAATGGGTTCCCATTTTTTTTCCTTTTTTTTTTTTCAATGGTTTATCACTTATTACCACCTGGCCCAGACCTGGACATCCGAAGCCCCTCAAGGCTGACCCCTCTGTCCCTGTAACCTGCCCCCACCAACATCCTGGGGTGACTAGATGTCTCAGGTTCTCACTAGATAGGCATGGTGGCTGTACCACATGGTGACTGTGGTAAATGCAACAGAATCGTCTGCTCTACTACGGTTCATTTTCTCAGGCGACTTTCACCTCACTGACAATTCCGGGCTCGTCTTGCTCTTTTCCTGCCTTGGGCCTAGAAATAGTCCTTTCTCTGGGGACCCTTGGCCCTTTTAGTTAGAGCCATGCACCAAAGTGTACCATCTGACTATAGCTTGTCCTCACTACCGCTGTGGCCTCAGCCTAGAGAGATCTTCCTGTCTGGCCATCTATCTACGAGAGGAAGGCACTTTTAAAAGTTTATGGAAAATGGGATTAAACATTTCATTTACTGTGGTGTAGCAAGACTGAAAATCCAGGCACAGTTTTTTCCTAATACACATTTCTAAGAACTTTTTGAGGACCCCAAAAACTTTTTGCATCCAGATGAACTTCGCTTTTCATCCATTTCCCATGGGCTTTTTGAAGTGACCTCCGGTGCACACTCCCTGCAGCACACACAGACACACTTGTTGGCGTGTGGAGTCCGGAAGGCCTGAGTCGGTATCTCTACCCGCAGTCACAGTGATTCCTGCCCCAGCCACAGCTCCCCCGTCCGTGTGTGCGACTCTAGCCTGCACAGTGAGAACCCTGACCCCAGACATCAGTGTGTTCACTGACTTGCTCCTTACTCACTTGCTCACTACTATAAAGCACCCCAGATCATCTCAGAATCCCTCTGTCCGTGCTGCTGCAAAGACAAACTTAAAAAAAGACCAAAAAAAAAAAAAAAAAAAAACCTTAGTGTTGGCAGCTATTGCCAGTTCTCACCCTCCCTAAGTTTAACAGGGGGTAGCCCAGTACTTGTTTATTAGTTATTTGGGTTTCTTTTTTTCCCCCTTTCAGTGCAATTACTCATTAGCTCTCCAATTGGGTTCATTTTCGATTTTTCCTTCTTTCCCATACTTGTTGGCTTCATTTTGTAAAGGCAAAGAAACCTCAAAAAGTTCATGGGAAAATGGAATTTTAAAGATAAATGTATTTTTGAGCAAAAGAAAATTGAAATCCATGCATAGGTTTCAGATATTACTTATTTTCCATGGACTTTTAGGAGACCTCTCATATATAAAGCTACAACAAGCTTCCAAAAACCAAAGTGCACAAAAGCTATCTCAGAGAAGTATTACTCCCTCTCGTATCTCTTCCACGCTGATTGCTACCCACTCTTTGCCAGTGATGTGCTTCATCTCACATCATGATTTTCTGGTTTTCGGCTCGCTCGCGCTCTCTCTGATGCAACCATGTTCATTTTTGTCATTTCCCCACAAAGGTAGCATACTATATATAGTCTTTTGTCCATTTTTAGGATGGAAAAATTTTCTTGAGCTTTGGAGGCTAGCAGGCTTTTCAACAATCTCATGTTAACTCGGCAAACCTCTGAGTGTCTGTCCAGAGAGACCCAGTGCTGAGCAGCGAGTCCCATGTCTCCATGGGCTAGGTCCAAACTAGGTTTGTGGGACAGATCTTTCTTGGGTATGTGCTTCTGCAGGGCTGGGGGCCACCATCCATTTGCTTCCTGGCCCTGCTCTCTCCCTCACAGTTTGAACTGTGGACCTTGTCCTCCAGCTGCTTAGAAGATCCTTGCAGTCCCTCCTCTGTACCCAGGACCCCACACCCTTGCCTAGCTTTTCATTGTTGGTCAGTTCTGCCTTCCCTGGTAAAATCAGCTCTGCAGGGGCCAAACCTCCTGCTGTGCTGCGTCCTGGGTCGCAACTCCTGCCTCTCTCCTCCAGTTCACAATGTACCACAACTATCTGCCATGTCTTCTTTCTCCCTGCCGCTGGCGTGCACGCACACACACACACACACACTTTGAAAGGTTTGAAGGCTTGAATTCTTCCATCCCAGTGGGAGGCTCCTATGAAAAGGGGGCAGTTGTTTTAAAAATAGTCCATTGCCTGCTGGGGATTGTTCATGCTGAAACACTAGTGCACCATGCCAGGAGGGGGTGGCACTACCTAAGCCCTTAACTGCACTCTGCAGCCCCTGTCTGCGCCCCTGGGGGAAGCTTGCCTCCCTGGCAGATCCACAGCTGGCTAGGGGATGTAGGGTCAGCTACTCAAAGCCAAGGCCCCAGGAGGCTTGGCACAATGACCCCAAGGACGACGTGGGTCGCTGGGCCAGGTACTCTGGTTGCACTTAGCAGTTTCCCATGCACACTGTAAACGCTGCCAACGTCGGTGCCTACACAAAACTGCTTCTGGGAAAGCAGAGGGAAGGAAGAGGTGTACTTGACAGATCTAAGGCATTTGGCTACAAATCAATCGAAGGAGAATCTCAATGAGGATGGCCCGGGTGCTTGGGCCCTGCACCCCATGGGAGACCAGGAGAAGCACCTGGCTCCTGCCTTCGGATCAGCACGGTGAGCCGGCTGCAGCGGGCCAGCCGCGGCAGCCATTGGAGGGTGAACCAACCGCAAAGCAAGACCTTTCTCTCTGTCTCTCTCTCACTGTCCACTCTGCCTGTCAAAAAAAAAAAAAAAAAGCAAAGAGCAAAGCAAAGGCGCGGGGGTCCTCACAGGGTTAACACAGCCAAGCAGACACAAAGGATTGAAGAGGGTGAGGCAAAAAGACCTCCGTTGTAAGGAGTGGGGGAGAAAAAACGCCTTCCATCCCTCCTCTGTGCGTCAGGAGGTGCGTTTCCATTTCAGAGTAAACCCAGCTATAGATGAGGGTAGCTGGAAGCCTGTCCCTACTTAGGCAGCTGATGAAAGAGCCTCCCAGGGCCTCTGAGGCAGGATGCATATGGGAGCTTGTTTTGAAAGGTGCACCAGTGGTTGGTTCTGTCCGGGAGCCCCAGCCGCTCCCAGCAGGCTGGGGGGGGAGGGAGGGAAAATCTTGACTGGAACACTCCTAGCCTGGAAGGGCCCTCCAGAGTAGCACCAGGCAAAACCCGGAATGGATCTTTGGAAGCTCAGCGCCCGGGGCCCTAGTGTAAACTCTGGCTTGGGCTCCAACACACCTCGGAGCGCTCTCCAGCGGTGGGAACCTGGGAGGGGTCGAACATGCTGTTCAGAATAATTTAGGAGGCAGAATATTCTTCCTGCTTGGTAGTGTGAAATCACTTATTTATGGCTCCCATTCAGACCCGGGTTTGCAGATAATCCCCCTTTCTAAGCGGTGGAACTCATGAATGTTGATCTTGCAAATCAAGTTGACACTAGCAGCTTTTGTCCACCAGGGCATACATCAAGGCCTGCCTCCTCCCCAGCACGTTCCCTCCTCCTCATCAGCATGCACGCCCCAGTCTCCCTGAGGCCCAGAAGGCGCGCCCCTCCCCCGCAGTGACCTGGGGTCTCCAGCAACAATCGAGGGGCTTGTCTGGCTGAGCGCTGGGGCCGACTTGGAGCCTCGCGCTGAAAGCTCCAAGGGAAGCCTTCGAGACAAATGGCCCCTGACAGGAGGAGGTCAAGCCATGAAGTGCCCCCCCCCAGCCCCAAGGAGGGGGGCGCCAGCCTGCACCAGGGAACCTGGGCATTGGTCCTTAAGCAGGCTCACTGAGCCAAGCCCAGACAAAACCCAGTGTCCAAGCAGGGAAGCAGTGAGACAGTTGCGGTTGTGTGGCGGGAGGATGGAAGACAGAGAGGAGGCCAGGGTGCGTGGATCTGAACTCGCAGAGCAGATGAAGGAAGCCATGTGTGAAGGACATTCACATAAGTCATCAGTAAGGGACCCTGTGATAAGTGCTTGTTTATTTTTTATTATTTTTTTATTTTTGACAGGCAGAGTGGACAGTGAGAGAGACAGAGAGAAAGGTCTTCCTTTGCCATTGGTTCACCCTCTAATGGCCGCCGCGGTAGCGCGCTGCGGCCGGCACACCGCGCTGTTCCGATGGCAGGAGCCAGGTGCTTCTCCTGGTCTCCCATGGGGTGCAGGGCCCAAGCACTTGGACCATCCTCCACTGCACTCCCTGGCCACAGCAGAGAGCTGGCCTGGAAGAGGGGCAACCGGGACAGGATCGGTGCCCCAACCGGGACTAGAACCTGGTGTGCCGGCGCCGCAAGGCGGAGGATTAGCCTGTTGAGCCACGTCGCCGGCCAGTGCTTGTTTATTAATGCTAACGAGCTAAGGGTCATGAACTGCTTAGGGCTCCGGAAGAAGAAGTGCAAATGGCAGACCAAATAGGGGATTGAGTATTTTTGTGATGAATGCCACGGTCGGATGAAATCAGAAGGGAGTCCCTGGCTCCTGACTCTTAGGAACCCAGACTCATGCATAAAGATATGCACGCTTACTTTAAATCTTATTACATCCCAGTGTCCCAAGTGGTTTCTGGAGCGGAGGCAGCTCATTGTGATTCGTGAATGCCCTGTTTACCTGTGTCTGTCCCACTTTTCATCAGGAGCCCTTTCGTTGTCTCGGGTTTGGCTGTGGGAAGGATGTTTGCACATGCACATGTATGTGTTTAGAAAAAATGCAGGGAAGGGAGGGACTATGTCAAGATGGTCAGGATTCCTGCAGCGGGGGTGGGGGAGGGGGAGAGGAGTAAGATGCCACTTAGGACACCTGCACCCTGTATCCCAGTGCGTGGGCTCAAGTACTGGCTCAAACTAATCCACACCCTGGGAAGGCAGCAGGTGATGACTCCCAGCCACTCAGTGGGGAGACCGATCTGAGTTCTAGGATCCTGGCTTTGGCCTGATCCAGCTCCTGCTGCTGCAGGCATTTAGAAAGTGAATCAGGCCGGCACCGCAGCTCACTAGGCTAATCCTCTGCCTAGCGGCGCCGGCACACCGGGTTCTAGTCCCAGTCGGGGCGCTGGATTCTGTCCCGGTTGCTCCTCTTCCAGGCCAGCTCTCTGCTGTGGCCAGGGAGTGCAGTGGAGGATGGCCCAAGTGCTTGGGCCCTGCACCCCAGGGGAGACCAGGAGAAGCACCTGGCTCCTGCCTTCGGATCAGCACGGTGCGGCGGCCGCAGCGGCCATTGGAAGGTGAACCAACAGCAAAGGAAGACCTTTGTCTCTGTCTCTCTCTCTCTCACTGTCCACTCTGCCTTTCAAAAAAAAAAAAAAAAAGTGAATCACCAGTTGGGAGCTTTCTCTCTCTCTCTCTCCCTTTCAAATAATAATTTTAAAAATGTAAAGATGGAAGTTGCTCTTGAACCCACACAATTGGGTCTCTCTGCCCAACATAGAGAAAAAGGCATTTGTTGTAGGGCACAGAGTAAGGAGCCAGCCAGGCAGCTGTCCTTAATTCCCCTTCTCCCTGAGTAAGGGGTCAGGGTGGATGCTTCTTAGAGATTGGAGGTGGGGATGAGAGATGCTTGGTCAGCACATATCCCGGATCCTCATTGTCGGTAGTGCCTGTGGCCCTCCTTTTATTGGTCAGCAACACCGTGTTCTTTAGGGAACTGTTACCATGGCCAAGTGGGCTTGAGTTAGTCTAGGGGCTGCATGAGGTTGTAGTTTCTGACCCAGACCTGGGATTCCTCAAAAAGAAACCCCTCAAGACGATGAGACAAACAAGCCTGGTGCTAAGTGACCTCGCAAGTCTGGAGACTGGCTGTGCCACTTCCTGCGTTCAGTGAATGACGCTGGCTAGCTATCCGAAAGGCAGGACAAGGACATGTTACGGGATGGGAGGGAAGCTGGGGAACCAGGGCCTGATGGTTTCCGGCATTGGCATTCAAAGCATCACACAGGACTTGGTTTCAAGAAAAGACCAGAAAGGATGGTTGAAGTCTAGTTTTCTGAAGAAGAAAAGTGCTCCAAGTGACCATTTTTGGTTGACACGCATGTCTCAGAGGGGATATGTTGATACGTTGAATTAGAGTACCATGCAGAGAATCTGATCCTTTCCTAGAGTTAGCCATTTTCCCATAATACAGCCCTGTCCTGGGAACCAATAGAATATGGCAAATGAGCTGCTCTCCTTTTGTGAAATGTATTCCTCAAGAGCAGTGCACCTAAAGGCAAGCCCCTTAGTCTTACCCCTGCTTGTGATTCTGACTGCACACCTTCCCGGAGCTCCGTGTGCTCTGTAACTTGCTTTAGAAACTGCTCAGGTCTCTTTGATTCCTTTTGACTTGACAGTGGTGTACAGATGGAAGGGAGCTCCACTTTCTTCTCTTGCACATAGATACCCAGTCTTCCCAGCACCATCTGTTGCATAGACTTTGCTTTCTCTGATGTAAGCACCTGCTGCCTTTGTTAAGAAAACAAAAAAATCACTTGGCTGAGGATACATGGGTTTATTTTGGATTCTGTGTTCAATTTTGTTGGTACATGCCTGTGTTTTCATGCTGATGCCATGCTGTTTTGTTTCCTATACCTCTGTAGTCTATATTGAAATTGGGTATTGTACTGATCTCCAGGTTAATTCTTTTTGATCAACATCGCTGTGACTATATGGAGACTTCAGTGCTTACACATGGATTTTAGGAGTTTTTTTCCTAGTTCTTTGAAGAATATCATTAGTATTTTGATGGAGATTGCATTCAATCTATAAATTGTGGTAGTATAGACATTTTAATAATCCTAGTTATCTTAATCTGTGAGCATGGGCTTATGTCCCATTTTTTATGTGTGCATGTGTGTCTTCTTTCATTTCTTCCACTAGTGTTTTGAAATTTGAGTTGTAATGTTAGACATCCATGCCTAAATTTATTGCACAGTATTTTTTGCAGCTATTATGAATGGGATTGCTCTTACAATTTCTTTCTCACTACATTATTTATTGGGGCAAATATTGTGCATTGTGAAGTAAAAAATTGTTTTTAAAGATTTATGTGTTTGGGCCGGTGCCATGGCTTAACAGGCTAATCCTCCGCCTTGCGGCGCCAGCACACCAGGTTCTAGTCCCGGTTGGGGCGCCAGATTCTATCCCGGTTGCCCCTCTTCCAGACCAGCTCTCTGCTATGGCCCGGGAAGGCAGTGGAGGATGGCCCAAGTGCTTGGGCCCTGCACCCGCATGGGAGACCAGGAGAAGCTCCTGGCTTCGGATCGGCATGATGCGCCGGCTGCAGTGGCCATTGGAGGGTGAACCAACGGCAAAAAGGAAGACCTTTGTCTCTGTCTCTCTCTCTCACTGTCCACTCTGCCTGTCAAAAAAAAAAAAAAGATTTATTTATTTGAAAGAGTTACAGAGAGGCCGAGCCAGAGAGAGAGGTCTTCTACTGGTTCACTCCTCAAGTGGCCATAACAGCTGGATCTGTGCCTTTCTGAAGCCAGGAGGTTCTTCCAGGTCTCCCACATGGGTGCAGGGGCCCAAGCACTTGGGTCATCTTCCACTGCTTTTCTAGCCCATAGCAGAGAGCTGTATTGGAAGTAGAGCAACCAGGTCTCAAACCAGTGCCCATATTGGGATGCCAGCACTGCAGGTGGCGGCTTTACCTGCTGTGCCACAGTGCCAGCCCTTGTGAAGTATACAGTTTTTAAGAATGCATTACCAAGAAATGTGAAGTGAACACCATGTGTGAGAGTACTCCAAAAACTTAATGGAAAATGAAGTTAAAAGATAAGTTTATTTGGGATGAAATAATTTTGAAATCCATACATACAAGTATCTTCAAAAAGTTTATAGAAAATATTATGAAAAAACTGCACATAGATTTCAGAATTTTTTACCAAAATAAACATTTTTTTAAAAAGAATTACTTATTTATTTGAAAGAGGTACACAGAGAGAGGAGAGTCAGAGAGCGAGAGAAAGGTCTTCCATCTGTTGGTTCACTCCCCAATTGGCCGCAATGGCCAGAGCTGTGCCAGTTTAAAGCAAGGAGCCAGAATCTTCTTCCAGGTCTCCCACACAGGTGCAGGGGCCCAAAGACTTGGGCCATCTTCTAGTGCTTTACCAGGCCATAGCAGAGAGCTGGATTGGAAGTGAAGCAGCTGGGTCTCAAACCAGCACCCATATGGGATGCCGGCACTACAGGCGGCAGCTTAACTCACTACGCCACAGTACCAGCCCCTTAAATAAACTTCTTTTAATTGGCTTTTGCACAAACTTTTTTTTTTTTTTTAACAGGCAGAGTGGACAGTGAGGGAGAGAGACAGAGACAAAGGTCTTCCTTTTTGCCGTTGGTTCACCCTCCAATGGCTGCCGCGGCCAGCGTGCTGCGACCGGCGCACCACGCTGATCCGATGGTAGGAGCCAGGTGCTTCTCCTGGTCTCCCATGGGGTGCAGGGCCCAAGCACTTGGGCCATCCTCCACTGCACTCCCTGGCCACAGCAGAGAGCTGGCCTAGAAGAGGGGCAGCCAGGACAGAACCGGCGCCCCGACCGGGACTAGAACCCGGTGTGCTGGCGCCGCAAGGCGGAGGATTAGCCTATTGAGCCATGGCACCGGCCTGCACAAACATTTTGAAGTACTTTCACATCTTTGCCTTTGTGAGATAATGCCAAAGTATTTGTCTAAAGGATTTGAATTGGTTTATATTGCAAGCTACACTCTATGGGAAATTCCATTATTTCGCATCTTCTCCAAACTTGGCTTTTTCTACTTTTGAACTTTGGCCCATCTGGTGGCTCTGTTTTTGTTATAATTTACAGATAACTGATGAGTATGCACCTTTCCATACTGTTATTGGCCATTCTGCTTCCAAAAACTAATTACTGTTTCTCACATAACACAAACGTATGCATGAAGTTTAAATGATCAGAATAAATATATCCAATTTTGTGTTTTTGTTCACCCATCATATTCAAGGAAAATTGTGTCCAAATTTTCTTAATGAATACATTTGTTGTTTAATCTTTGTTTATCTCAAGAGGCATAATTTTTTTAATACTTGTGGAGGGTAATTAGAATCTCTTATTCTTGAAATTGTTTCAGTTTGACTTTCCACTTGAAAATCTGCCTTATGTCACTAGAGCTTGATGTTAATCCCTGCTTTGGAAATGACTGCTCACTTTATGCCTCCTAAATGATAGCATGTTTTTAATAAAGAGGAAGTTACCATACAATCGCATTCTTTGTATTTCTTTTTAAAATTTTTTATTTATTTAATTTGAAAGAGAGGGAAGGAGAGAGAGAAAGATAAAGATACTCCATCTGCTGGTTCACTATCCCAAATGCCTGTAGCAGTCAGAGTTGGACCAAGCTGAAGCCAGGAGCTGAGAACCTCTTTTTAGTCTCCCGTGGAGATGGCAGAGACCCAAGCATTTGATCGATCACCCTGTCCCTCCAAGGATGCACACAGCAGTCAGATGGAATTGGAAATGAAGCCTGGACTCAAACCCAGAGACTCCAATATGGGATGCAGGCATGTCAGGTGGCAACTTCACTGCTGCACCACGTGCCTGGCCCAGTCCGCATTTTAACCACAGATGCTAGCGAAGACTTGAGCAATTGTCCTCCAAAAGAAGCCTGCAGTGAACTAAAACCTGTTGGAAGTACCCCTTGGCCTGAGAGATCTGTCTGCTCACATCCAAAAAGGCCAGTTTAGCTCTTTAAATTTATACTAATAGAATGTGAACCAGCTCTGCCAAGATGCAGCCAAACATATCTTTGTGCAACGATATTGAGATGTTCTGCAGACTTCCTCCTCTTGTCTCCTGCTACCAAGTGTTTGTCCCAGGCTCGCTCTCTCCTTGATCAATAACCGGGCAATGAGGAAGTACAAGGTGGAATCGAGCTGAATGAGAAACTGCTTGGTGCTTACACATTTTGAGTTTGGGATTCTGATGAAGCCCAGGGAACCTCCTAATACAGGCAGGGCAAATAGCATTTGTTTACTCGTTAGCCCCAGTGGATTGAAGTCACAAAAGGGGGAATTGCCACAGTCACAGCCCGGCTCTGGGGGACAGTATGTCATATAGCTTAGTCACGGCTGTTCCTGCGTGAGTGCAGTCTGCTGTCAGCTGCCCTGCCGAGTAGTGGTTCTCAAACTTTGCTCCCCTAAGCAACAATCGTCTTGGGAGCATTTACACAGACCAAGCCCAGTGGCATCAGAACCTCCAGGGCTGGTCCAGGTGTCTGTGCTAGTACTCCTTTCATTAAAATTCCCATGGAGGGGCCAGTGCTGTGGCGTAGTGGGTAGAGCCACCATGTGCAATGCTGGCATCCCATGTGGGCATCTGTTAGGAGTCCCGGCTGCTCCACTTCCAACCCAGCTCCCTGCTAGTGGTCTGGGAAAGCAGTAGAAGATGGCCCAAGTGCTTGAGCCCTTGCACTCTACGTGGGAGACCTGGAAGAAGCTCCTGGCTTCAGCCTGGTCCAGCCCCAGTTATTGAGGCCATCGGGAGAGTGAACCAGCGGATGGAGGATCTCTCTCTCTCTCTCTCCTCCCTCCTCAATTCTGACTTTCAAATAGATAGATAAATATTTAGAAATATAAAAGCAAGGGAATTGCAGTGGACAGGCAGGTTTCTGAAGCTGGGAGTCGGGCAGTGTCACTTAACCCTGCTTTCACGAGTGTCCCCCTTCTGTTTCTTAGCAGCAGCCTCCCTGAGATAGCACCATGGCTGGTCCCCAGTGTCTGTGGGTTTTGCCTCTGTGGACTCAGCTACCCACAGTCAAAATTTGGGGGAAAAATTGTTTTTCCACTGAACGTGTTCAGACATTTTCCCCTTCTCATTGTTCCCTAAACAATATAGGATCATATATCATATGGGTAGCACTTAGATTGCATTGCATATTGTTAGTAATCTAGAGATGATTTAACGTAGTTGGAAGCATGTGCCTAGGTTACATGCAATAGTGCAGCCCCATTTGATACAAGAAATTGGAACATCTTGGGCTTTTGGTGTCCTTTGGGCATCCTGGGACCCATCCCCTAAGCACGTTGAGGGAAGGAATATTGTCTGTAGTTCTGTACTGTTTGTGTATCCGTGCTTTGTACATCAAAGGGTGAGGCTCTGACACTTTGCATCTCCCCCATCGCCTCGCCTGCTACCCTTAATCACTTTTCACCCCCTCAGGGGTGACACTGGTCCTATTGTGAATATATGATTCAGAGATTAAGAAATCGTTTTTCAGAGAGTTGTTTATAATGACAAAAATCACACTTGGTGTCGTCTGAGATTCGGGAGTGTTAATAATGTATGCAGTGAAGGCAAAAATGCCACTGTAAGCATAACAGTGGGGGTGAAAAACGACGCACTGTGGCCGCTGATGCAGCCGCTTAGGTTGTTAATAGTTTCTAGAAATAATTAAGGGATAATGTTAATTGAACAGGGCTTTCTCCGATGCCATGGTCTCCTGCTGCTAGATAAGTAATGAGGAGAGATGGAAATGTTTACTTTCCTAGCCCTAGATACTGTCTGTCTGGTAAATAATTCTCAATTACGCCGTCATTATTTCTACTTTTCATTATTAAGGAAATTGATACTGGTTTGTTTTTTTTTTCTGATGGTGCTTTGTGCCTTATGGTGGTGTCTGATCATTTTATTATTACTCGGTAGCTTAATAAAAGTCTTAGCATGGGTTCTAACCTAGAAGGGGACATTTATTCTCCATGACCTACGAGTGGTCTTTATCATCATGCATTTCAACTTCCATTTTGCAACTGAAAGCAGCATCAGTATTATTAAGATGCTTCAAATAATACCAGTGTAAAACCTTGTGAGTAGGTTATGGGATACAAATGCGGGACCTGGAAGATCTCTTTGTTGTCTTCCATTTCCTTCCGTGTCCTCTCCCCCCACCTTGACCAATCATGACACTCAACCCATCATGGCCATGGTTTCACCTTCAATTTAAAGAATTGAAAAATACCTGCTCTGTCATATTGGCTTCTGAGTGAGAATAAACACACAAAGCTAGTGCAAAAGTAGAAAGATGCTCCCCAGAGGAAAGGTAATCCTGGCGCAGTGCCATTTAGAAAGTATTGACTGGTCACCTGAGTTCCACTCACGACCTCTGAGATTCAGAGCCCAAAGATGAATTAGATACCCTGCCGTCAGCAAAATCCCACTGACAGCCTTCCTAGGGGCGGTTTTACTACTTGCAGATTCTGGTCCCCAAGAAAGAGGAGAGATGGACAGTCCAGCAGATGGGAATCAAGTTTTAAGGTTACATCACCTAGTTATGTCACAAGCATCTTCATTTGCGTGAGCACACGCTGTGATGCTTACACAACAATATGAATGCCTAATGATTTTAGCCCTGTCCTTAAGGGATCCACAACTGGATACCAGTCTTAAGCCCTCATGTGAAATGACCACTTTTCTGGTTCGCCTGGCAAATTGGCTGAGAGCCAGAGGAGCCGGCTGGGCACCTTCCAGTGTGGCATCCCTGTGTTTGTTTACTCTCCTCCCCTGCCCCCATTCTTCTTCTCCCAGAAGCCCCATGACAACAGAACTTCAGGCTCCCATTTAGTGACAGGCAGAAAGGGCATGAGCTGAGCCTGCTGTCACGTTACACTGAAGATCTCCCCACCACTTAGGACAATCTGCCACCTGGATCCGGTTACGGATAGCCCAGTCTGCTGAGGGGGGGAGGCCATTCCGTGCACAATCTCAAAGCCTGACAAAGAACTGGAAGCCAGAGGCAGAGAAGGGACCAGCTGAAAGAGTGGCTTCATAAAGGCCCATGGGAGTCACCCCCGCCTTGGGGTCGATGAAATTGGCCCTAGGGGACTCCCCTTTTCCCTCCTTGCCACTAAGGGGCAGCGTCTTTGTGTGCCACACTCTGAGAAGCGCAAGCAGTGCGTTTCCGTGGACTCAGGTTGTTGCTCCCCAGTCCGTCTGTGTCTGGGCTAGAGCTTTTCCAACCCTGCACTCACGGAGAGGTGACCCAGGCCAGCTGGTTAGATGTGGCAGGGGCGTGCCTGCCCTGGGACTGGCAGCAGGACCAGCATGTGTATTTTTTCATACCCAGCCTGTTTTCTATAGTCAAAGCCTCCTTCAAGTTCAGCTCCTCTTAATTGGGTAAGATAGCCAAACCCCTGAAGTACAGAACAGAAAGTTTGTGGTAGTGGGTATTGCAGTTTTAATTTGCTTTGTCTTATGTTCTTGGGAGAGTTCAGCAAGTCGCACACAATCCGAGGAAAGTACACTGGCAGATCAATTTCAGTGTTCTCACAGGTCCTTCGAGCCCGAGCCACTGGCCCAAGTATCCCCTACATTCCATATTTCACAGATCCCAGTTGCATCATGCACTATTTTTTAAAATTTATTTGAAAGGCAGAGTTACAGAGAAAGAGAGGGAAATCTTTCACCCACCCGTTCACTTCCCAAATGGTGTGGCAGCCAGGATTGAACCAGGCTGATGCCCGGAGCCAGGAATTCCGTTTGGGTCTCCCCGAGGGTAGCAGAAACTCAAGCATTTGAGCCATCATCCACTGCTTCCTAGGCCCATCAGGAGGGAGCTGGGTGAAAAGTGGAGTCACCAGGACTCAAACTGTTAGGGACAATGACCAAAGAAACCAAACGGTACTCAGAGCTTTGGGAGGAAAAGCACACGGTTTATTTATGCATGTGTGTGTGCACATGTGTGTGTATGTGCACATGTGTGTACGTATTTGTACGCATGTGTGTGTATCTGTGTATTGCCACTGATTCGCTTCTGAAGAATCTTTTACACCCTAAAGTCAGCAAGGCAATAACAATGCAGCTTCGGGGAGCTCAGGCATTAACAAATCAGAACTACAAGGCAAGATAGTTTTACTGTACAGGAGTGAGTAAATTAGGAGGCGCACAACATAGATATGAGACCAGGCCTTTGTGGTAGGTGGGGAACCAAACTGGTTTCTAAGTCAGTACTGGTTTGCTTAGAGCCAGCGGGCCCTTTGATAATGAGCGGGGGGACGAGGGAAGGGGGTGTCTGTAGCATCCCCTCTAATTGCTCCTTAATAGCACGCAGGAGGGAGTCTGTAACAAAACCAGTGCTCAAACCACCCACATGGGAGACCTGAATGGAATTCCTGGCTCCTGCCTCCTGGCTTCCACCTGCCCTGGACCTGGCTGTTGCAACCATTTGGAAAGCAAACCAGCAGGTGGAAGATACATCTCTGTATGTGTGTTGTTCTGCCTTTCAAGTAAATAAACATCTCTAAAAAGAGATAAAATATCCTGACTTAATCATCAATGTAACATTTTTATGATGTAGCCAAATATAACATAGTATTTACTGTCCTTAAGACTGGCCATGGACCTAGAGCACACGAATAACGTTGGAGTTACAGACCCCCTGGTACGGGCAGGTATGTACAGCAGGCATCCGCGGTGACAGCTGTCACCTGCGCACAAGCTCGTCTGAGGCGCCCCATCTCAACTCGGCCACAATCTGCTCCCTGCGCCCAGTGGGTTTCTTCACTTTCCCAGAACTGTCCACCTTCTCTGTTGAGAAGGAGGATGTTGACACACTGCTTCCCATCTCCTTCCCCGCACCTGAATCGCAACAGAGACAGGAACATCAGCTTTCAATTACGAAATGTCTGTCTCCTCTAGCAGAGTTGTTTTCTCTCTATCAGCATGTCTGACATCTACCCAGCGGATACGTTCAGTGTTGAGTCAGTCACAGGAACACGTGTGTGCGCACCAGCATGCCAGAGCCCTTCCGGTAGAGTTGAGCTCCAGAGCTGTTCCCAAGCCAAGTTCAGGAGCGTGTCAGATGATGTTAATACATGTTCCTAGGAGTTCATCACAAAAAGGGCTCTGTAGTCGAACAGACTCAGAAGCTACCACTTACCGGGCATAGGCTTTGGAGATGCTCAGTGTGACGCACCACGGTGAGACCCTAAGAAGTCCCACTGGGGAAGAAACTTCCTTTTACCTAGCATTGTCCAAGCGTGTTTGATCCCAGAACAGCTTTTGTTCGGTTAGGCTGAGAAAATACCACTCTACCAGGGAAATAAGACATCTCCAGGAAGACGTTAACCCTTGCAGATGGATGCAAGTCCACCTGCTTCAATGAAGTCCAGCACTGGTATGTGATGGGGCATACTAGTATGTAATGTTCCGTGGCTGCACCGATTCAGCTGGCATGTGGCAGGCCTGCACTGGCTCCTTTACCTGAATCTAACCTCCTTTATCGTATTCCGCACGGCAACCCTAGGAGGTCAGTCTTAAATATACTTCATCCTATAACCCATCTTTAAGGAGTCAAAGTGAATATGAGGGTCCAGGTCTTCCTGATGCAGGCTGGGGAGTGGGGTCTGTGTCCTTAACCAGAAAGCTCTTCTGCTTCCCCTGTAACTGTCATATCCTCAGGGCTCATTCAGCAGAGATTTGAATGAGGATGAGTACAGATCAGGAAGACAGAAGTCGTCCCCATGGAGCGCTGGAACTGAGAAGACAAAGATGCCTCCTATGCCAACACTCCTCCCCCAACCCAGCCTTGCGAGCTCC
The DNA here is from genome assembly GCF_033115175.1 of Lepus europaeus. Taxonomy (NCBI): domain Eukaryota; kingdom Metazoa; phylum Chordata; class Mammalia; order Lagomorpha; family Leporidae; genus Lepus; species Lepus europaeus. The sequence continues at coordinate 72,820,560 of NC_084838.1, forward strand.
CTAAAATGGGTAAATTCTACAGTGGTGGATGTGCCATGTCCGAGTTTGTCCAGTGCTTGAGCCTGAATCAGAATCGAGTGCTGCTGCTGTTAGGTTGCAGGCTTGTGATAATTCGCATGGTGGGGGCAGAAGCAGGTTTTTTAGTGTGAGTCTCAGAATGAAGACTCTGAGTTGCTCCAATCACTACTGTGTGCTGAAGAACTGAGTCATCACCCAGGTCAGTGTTACTCTAAGAATGGGAACCCGATAGTCGAATCCCTGGGCCCCACCCACACCTACTGAAGTAGAATTTCCAGGGGTGGGCACCAAGAAGCCCCTTTACCAAGCCCTCTGCAGGATTCTTGGACACTCAGCTTTGAAGGGTTTGATGTGTTAGCCCCAATCTCTCACTGTCTAAATAAGAAAGCTGAGCCCTGGAGAAGGAGGTGACCTACTCCTGATCCTAGAATAGTGGCAGAACCAGATGGAATGGAGAGCTGCTGGTTTCACCTGCCCACCATCCATAGTCCTTTTTTGGATACCCAGATTTTCCTCAGTATTTCTTGCCTCCTCCTTTGGTTGTGTGATTTGAGTGGAGTTCACCCAGTGCTCACCGATTCCAGGGGTGAGGCTATGACCCATTCTGGCCAAACAACAATTAATTGATCCCAATTATGACCCCAACCTGGTCATGGGCACATAGTTTAGGATGTTCATGTGTTTCCACCAGGTCAGTGAGACTGGGTTATGGGGATTTTTATTGGAATATTAAGAAGGAGGAACCTCCTCTCCTCAGAGATTTAACATTGTAAAGTGTGTTGAAAGGGTCTAAAGCCCTCCCAGGTCTCCCACATGGGTGCAGGGGCCCAAGCACTTGGGCCTTTTTCCATAGTTTTTCCAGGCCACTAGCAGAGAGCTGGATCAGAAGAGGTACAGTTGGGGCTGGCACTGTGGCATAGAGGGTGAGGCTGCCGCCTGCAGTGCTAGCGTCGCATATGGGTACTGGTTTAAGAACTGGCCACTCCACTTCTGATTCAGCTCTCTGCTGTAGCCTGGGAAGGCAGTAGAAGATGACCCAAGTGCTTGGGCCCCTGCACCCACGTGGGAGACTCAGAAGAAGCTTGGTTCCGATGGTTCACTCCCCAACTGGCGGCAATGGCCAGAGCTGTGCCAATCCAAAGCCAGGAACCAAGAGCTTCTTCTGGGTCTCCCATGTGGGTGCAGGGGCCCAAGGACTTGAACCATCTTGTACTGTTTCCCCAGGCCATAGCAGAGAGCTGGATTGGAAGTGGAGCAGACGGGTCTCAAACCAGCACCCATATGTGATGCCGGTGCTTCAGGCCAGAGTGTTAACCCACTGTGCCACAATGCCAGCCCCTCTTTACTCTGTTGATTGCTTCCTTTGCTGTGCAGAAGCTTCTTGTTTGATGCAGTCTTCTGTAGCTGTTCTTTGAAACATTGAGCTTTCCAAGATCTGTGATATGCATGGAAGAGCTGAAAAGGAGAAGGCAGTAAAGTCTGCAGAGTTTGGTGCAGAGAACATACGCTGGACTTAGGGATTCTGACATCATTTTCACTGGATCTTTAGACTTTCCCTGGCCCATTACCCTGGGGAGGGAGGTTAGAAGCAGAAATTGCACAAGTTGAGCCTTCTGGGCTGTCACTACTTCCTTAAGAGGACTGTGGAAAAACTCTACCATTGCATACTCTTGTATAATCCCTGTGGGTTGTGCAGAAGATGCTTCCAGGACCTGTGAATACAGAGACTGCAGGGCCAGGTAGCTTGCCCTTGTGTGGTGTGAGGAACATGGAGAAAATGCAGAAATTACCCTCAAAGTAAGGGGCCCTCCATGTCATCAGATAATGTTCCAGGTGCTGAGAATGAACAAATAACTAAGTATGATCCTCTTTGAGTCGCACTTCAAGAGGTTAAACAGGAATCCAGGTGTGCTGATTGTAAAACCATTCTTGTCCATAAGTTCAATGATACAGAAAGAGTAGCCTGAATTAAAGCTGGTGCCCTGACACAGGACTGACTTAGCATTTGTGTTTGAGGATAAGGGTCTGAGATATTAGGAGCCATACATGAGATGAGGGAAAACTCGAGGTCTTTCAAGGTGCTTCTCCCCATGTGATGTGTTCATACATTCACCTGTTGGTTTAGGAGTTTATCCCAGGCTTGTTATCATGTGCTGGGTTCTGGAACAAATTTATGGCCACTATCAAAAACAAAAAACAAACAAAAACAACAAAAAACAAAAAACGCTCTCTATTCTCCCTTCTTCCCCGAACTTCTCCTGCCCTCCCACACCTCCTACCCCTGAGCCATTTCCTTGTGTGCTTGTGCCTCCTGCTCACCTTCACTGGAAGCCAGGTCTTGGCAACTCCCTCCCGCTATGTGTTGTAGGCAAAGGTCAGAGGAAGTGCTGCTGCAGCCTGTTTCCTGCCTTGGGCAAAGTTGGAAGAGGCTGATGATTTGGCGCCCCCCAGGGGCTCCCAGTGGGCCCGTTCCGGTTCAGTGATGGTTAAGGGGAGCTGAGGGGCAGTCACTCCACCCAGGCTGAATCACAGTGAGACTCCGAAGAGTGCACTGGACATTTTTAAAATGAGTGGCCGGGGGATAGGAGGCTGCAACTCCTGGAATTTCTTGGCGTAACTGACGTCATGAAGCTTAGAGTCCTGAAACCTAATTGTGTTGTGTCCCAGCCCTGTGACATTAGAAAAGCAACTTACACTGCTTCATCTGTAAAGTAGAGAAAGCAATACCTAAAGCAGGTGCTTCTGTTAGACTGTAATTGGACAATGCTTTAGAGGTTGGCTTCAAGATGGCTCCGAGAAGCTCAGAACGACCCATGTTTTGCATCCTTGGAGGGTCCTGGGTGTTTTGATGAGTGAAGGACATTGAGACCAAGCCATTTCCACTCCTAGGAAGTCATTCCTCACCCCCAGAACTGCAGCAGCCTGAGGCACATGGAAGTTTTAAGAGAAGAGCGTCTGTGGGTTGCTAGGCACCAAGTGGCCCACGTATGACATGTAGGGTCCCTGTAGTCTGCTGATGACAAGTGTATGCTCAATCTCCGGCCCGTTCCCCAGACAGCAGATTTTTTCCTGTGGATCTCATCTCACTGTGATCCAATCAGATAAGAATGTGAGGCTCTTGTTTTTTCTTTTCCCCTTAGTCTAATCAGCAAGTGGGAGTCAAAGACTGGCCTCTTGGCCAGAAACTCCAGGCAGTGTAATTGGTTCTGTCCTGAAAATCAGGTCATAATATTTTAAAAGAGTTTTCTAAAGGAGAGGTTTTGGTTGTTGTTTTTTTTTTTTTTAAATTAAATGCCCGAACTTGCTGGTATTTTTACAAGAATGTTATTGATTATCCATGTCAAGTCTTCTAGAGAACTGTTTGTCTCCCTTCCACCATTGTTATTTGCAGTGTGTCTTACCCCCCATGGAAGGCTCCGGTGAGACTGGCCTGTGTAATGAAAAACCAAACAGAACTTCAGCAGTGTCACGCCTTCTTGGGGTAACTAAATCATCCCTGGGACAGAGGCCATCTACAGAAAAATGAGCTGTCTGCTCTCAGGCGTTGGTAATTTCCATCATACCAATTGCAGGATTGGAGAGCTGAAAGGACCTCAGAGCTTTTGTTGGGCCAGCTGCTCATTTGATAGAAGTGGAAACTTTGACCCAGACATGTGATGTGACTTGCCCAGGGTTACCCAGAACAGATTAGGACTTGAACCCATGTCTGTGCCTTCCTAAACCCTTTCTGCCACAGTTGTATTATTAGCTCATTCTAGAAAATGTGTTGAGCCTTGTAGGATCAAGGCAGAAAGACAACCTCACTGATGGTTGTACACCCAGGGGCATCTGACAAAAGGGCTGAGCCCAGTGGAGACAGATGGGGAACATGGAAAAGCAGTGGAAGATGTCCCAAGTGTTTTGGTCCCTCCCACCCACATGGAAGACCCAGATGAATTGCCTGGCTCAGCTTTGGCTATTGCAGCCACCTGGGGAGTGAACCAGCAGATAGAAGACCTCTCTATCTTTTCCTCTCTCTCTCTAACTCTGCCTTTCAAATAACTAAAAAACATTTTAAAAAATCCTTTTGGTAAACTATTTCAGAATATTCTATATTATAACTATAATTGTCTTGTGCAATGGGACATTAGAAGTTATTTCTCCTGTCCACTAGTACCAGTGCACATTACCCATTCTCTCTCCATCCCTTGTAACTTCTCCAGGGCCCCATAGCTACTGTTCTATTCTCTACTTAATCAACTTTTTCACTTGTCATATAAATGAGGACACAGGATATTTGCCTTTCTGTGCTTGGCTTATTTCACTCAGTGTAGTGTTTTCCAGTTTCATCCTTGTTGCTGTAAATGACAAGATTTCATTCCTTCTGATGGCTGAATAACTATCCATTGTGTATGTGTGCAAAATTTTCTATTTAGTTATTTATTTAGTTATTTTATGTGTCAGATAGAGTTAGACAGTGAGAGAGACAGGGAGAAAAGTCTTCTTTCCGTTGGTTCACCCTGCAAATGGCTGCCACGGCTGGAGCTATGCCGATCCGAAGCCAGGAGCTTCTTCCTGGTCTCCGATGTGGGTGCAGGCGCCCAAGCACTTGGGCCATCCTCCACTGCCCTCCCGGGCCACAGCAGAGAGCTGGACCGGAAGAGGAGCAACGGGGACTAGAACCCAGCGCCCATATGGGATGCTGGCACCGCAGGCGGAGGATTAACCAAGTGAGCCACGGCGCCGGCCCCCATGTTCTTGATATTTAGATGAACACCTAGCTTGACTGTGTAGCATGCCTCTCCTGAATACTGATGTGTGGTACATGCAAGTGTAGATGTGTCTTCCATATACTCATTTCACTCTTTGGGGTATGTAGATAGTAGTAGTGCTCTGGTTCTGGGGTTTTCTTGAGGGCCTCCATACTGTTTTGCATAATGGCTGTACTCATTTACATTCTCACCAGTTGTGTGTAAGAGTTCCCCTTTCTGTGCATCCTCTCCATTTACTGCTTTTTGTCTTTTGGATAACAGTCATTCTAACTGGAGCGAGCTGGCATCTCATTGTGGTTTTGATATTCATTTCACAGGTGATTAGTGATGTTGAGCAATTTTTCATATGCTTGTTGGCCGTTTGTATACCTTCTTTCGAAAAATACCTTTTCAGGTCGTTTACCCACTTTACAATTACATTATCTGTGTCTTTGCTATTAAGTTGTTTGAGTTTGCTTTTTATATGCTCTGGATATTAATCTCTTATGGACTGATTAGCTTGCAAATCTTTTCTTCCATTCTGTAGGTGGTCTCTCCATGCTATTATTTTCTTTGCTGTGCAGAAGCTTATTAGTTTTATGTTAGCCCATTTGTTTATTCTTGTTTTATTGCCTGCACTTTTAGGATCTATCCAACAAAGTCTTTGCCCAGAGTAATATCCTGAAGTGTTTCCCTATATGTTTTTCTTATAGTTTTTCATAGTTTCAGGTCTTAAATTTAAATTGCTGATCCATTTTCAGTTTGTTTTTTAAATGGCAAGGGGCAGGGGCCTATTTGCTCAATGTGAATGCTCCTTTCCCCAGTACTGTTACTTAAGAAACTTTGTTTTCTTGAATTTATGTTCTTACTGCCTCTGTGAAAAAACAAATTGGCTGAGGGGCCAATGTTGTGGCACAACAGGGTAAACTGTCGCCACTTGAGGCACCAGCATCCCATATTGGAGTGCCAGTTGGAGCTCTGGCTGCTCCAGTTCTGATCCAGCTCCCCGCAGATGGTCCTGGGAAGGCAGAGGCCCAAGTAATTGAGTCCCCGACCCTCATATGGGAGACTCAGATGCTGTTTCTGGTTCCTGGCTTCAGACTGGTCCAGCCACAGCTATTGTAACCATGTGGTGAGTAAAGCAGCAGATGGAAGATACCTCTGTCTTGCCCTCTCTGTCACTCTGCCTTTCAAATAAATAAATGTTTTCTTAAAAATCAATTGGCTGGAGCCAGCACCATGGCATAACCGCTAAAGCCGCCGCCTGCAGTGCCAACATTTCATATGGGCACTGGTTTGAGTCATGGCTGCTCCACTTCCCATGCAGCTCTGTGCTATGGCCTGGGAAAGCAGTGGAAGATGGCCCAAGTCCTTGGGATCCTGCACCCATGTGGGAGACCCAGAAGAAGCTCCTGGCTTCAGATCAGCACAGCTCCATCCATTGCAGCCAATTGGGGAGGGAACCAGCAGATGGAAGATTCATTCTCTCTCTCTCTCTCTCTCTCTCTCTCTCTCTCTCTGCCTCTCCTTCTCTCTGTGTATAATTTGACTTTCAAATAAATAATTCCTTAAAAAAAAATAAATTGGCTACACAACCATGAGTTTATTTATGTGTCCTGTATTCTATTCTATTGTGTATTTCTGTTTTTATGCCAGCCCTTTTCTATTTTGGTTACTATAGATTTGCAATTTTTTTATAAGGTTTATTTATTTGAAAGGGAGAGTTAGGGAGAGAAACACTTGCCATCCACTGGTTCACTTTGTCCATTTCCCAAATGTCTAAACATCCAGGGCTGAGCCAGGCTGAAGCCAAGAACTAGGAACTCCATCTGGGTCTCCCATGTGGGTAGCAGGAGCCCAAGCACTTGGGCCATCTTCTGCTGGTTTCCCAAGCACATTTTCAGGGAACCAGATTGGAAGGGGATCAGACAGGACTCAAACTGGTGCCCATATGGATTGCTGACATCCCAGAGAGCAGGTTAGCCTATGGTGTCACAATGCCAGCCCCTTGCAGTATGTTTGAAGTCAAGTGTTACCATGGCACTACATTTATTCTTTTTGCTCTGGATGGCTTTGACTATTGGGTTCTTTTGTGATTCTAGAATTTTGATTCTTTTCCTACCTCTGTGAGGAATATCATTGCTTTTTTCATAGGAACTACATTATTTCTTTGGGTATGTTGGGAGAATTAATTCCCAACGTGTAAGCATAGAATTTTTTCTGTTAATTGTGTTGCATGTCCTGTACAATTCCTTTTATTTATGTTTCATAATTTTTATTGTAGAGATAATTAGGGATTTTTTAGGTTAAATTTATTCCTAGGAATTTTTTGGGTAGTAATTGCAAATGGGATTGTTTTTGTTGATTTCTTTCTCAGCAATTTCGTTATTGATGTCTGTAAAAGCTACTGATATTTGTATCCTTCAACTTTACCGAGTTCATTTATCAGTTCTGACAGCCTTTAGGTTTTCCTATATGTAAAGTTATGTCATCTGCAATCAGGAATAATGTCACCTCTTCCTTTTTGGATACCCTTCATTTCTTTCTCTTGCTTTTTTAACTCTGGCTAATACTTTATTTTTTTTGACAGGCAGAATAGACATTGAAAGAGAGAGACAGAGAGAAAGGTCTTCCTTTTCGGTTGGTTCACCCCCCAGTGGCCACTCTGGCTGGCGCACCGTGGGATCTGAAGCCAGGAGCCAGGTGCTTCTCCTGGTCTCCCATGGGGTGCAGGGCCCAAGCACTTGGGCCATTCTCCACTGCACTCCAGGGCCACAGCAGGGAGCTGGACTGGAATCTGGTGCCCCGACCGGGACTAGAACCCGGGGTGTCGGCGCCGCAGGTGGAGGATTAACCTATTGAGCTGTGGCGCCGGCCAATACTTTCAATACAATATTAATTAAGAGCAATATAAGTGGACATCCTTGACAAGTTTTTTCCTCTTTCTAGATGATGTTGGCTGTGGGTTTATGGCATAAAGCCTATATTGTGTTGAAGTACATTCATTCTGTACCTAATTTTTTTTTTTTTTTTTTTAGTTTTTCTCATCAAAGGATATTGAGTGTTATTGAATGATTTTTCTTCACTTATTGAGATAATCATGTGGCTTTTGTCCTTCATTCTGTTGGTATGATACATTACATTTATGGATGTATGTTGGACCAACTTTGCATCTCTGAGATAAATTTCACCTGATCACTTTAAACACTGTTATCATAGTAGACTCAGTTTTCTACCATGTTGAAAATTTTTGCAATCATGTTTATCAGGGATGATTTGTCAATTTCTTTTGTGGTATGTCTTTGTCTGATTTTGTTGTCAGTGCAATGTTTCCCTTAGAGATTGAGTTTGAATATGTTCCTTCACTTTCAGTTCTGTGGTATGGATTGAGAAGAACTGGGGTCCTTCTTTACAAGTTTGGTAAAATTCAGCAGTTGTGAGATCCCGCTTTTACATCACCTTATAAGCAAAATAGCCTATGGCTGTTGGGGTTCTTGGGAAGAGATGAGAACCTGAGGGAATTTTTCTAAGATCTTGGAGAGCACAGTGTGCTGGGGAGCCTGTCTGAGAGGAGGCTCTGAGAAGGCGCGGGCAGCCAGTAGAGCTGCAGGAGGGGCTGTGGTGCTCGGGAAGTGGTTGAGGAGGGCAGGCTGGCCTTGTGGGGTCACATTTCTTCCCCTTAAATTTCCAGAGGGCATGAATCTGAAGCCTCATGTCACTTGACCTCTGGAAGTCTGTGTTTTCTTCTCGATCCCTGGCACCAATGAGTGATTTTTGACATTGTTGAAAGATACAAAAGCCAATCATTTTCTTATATAAAAATAAACAAGTGAAATTTGAAAATTAAAGCAGAATACAATTTCCATTCATTCATAATGGTGTGAATCTGTCCAAATATGCACAATATGCATAATAGAGTGAATCTGTCCAAATAGGCACATAAACTGTATGATGAGAACTCTAAAATTCTGACTAAAGAAGAACTGAATAAATGGAGAGATATTTAATATTCATGTTAGGAAGACAATATTTTCAAGATGTCAGTGCTTCTCAACTTGATCATAATTAAAATCCAAATAAGTTAATCTGTGGGTATTGGTTGATGAATTGTAAAGTTTATATGGAGAGGTAAAAGACCTAGAATAGCCAACACAAAGTTGATCTAGAACAAGAAAATTGGAAAACTGACTCTACCCAACTTGAAGACTTACTATACATCTATACACAGTTGTGGGGAACCTGTTTTCTACCAAGGGTCATTGAATATTTTTAACATCATTCATGGGCCATAGAACATTATCAACCTAAGAATTAACCTGCAATAGACTTATTAGATTTCCTGCCTTGCCTGTGGGTGCCTTGGCAGTGCCAAACCAAATGATTTCATACAACTTCAACTGTTCATTGGCCATATGTTCCCCATCCCTAAGCTACAACAATCAAGGCAATGTGATATAGGTGAAAGAATAGGTAAGCAGATCAATGAAACAGAAGAAAAAACCAGAAATGGACTCATAAATATCTTCAACTAATCTTTGAATAAGGAACAAAGGTAATACAGTGAAGAAAAGATAGTCTTTTCAACAAATAGTACTGGAACAACTGGACAGTAACACGAAAAAAAAGTGAATGTAGATACAACCCTTACACCTTTTAAAAAATTATATCATAAGCCTAACTATAAAACATAAAATTATAAAGCTCCTAGTAGATAAAACATAAGTGAAAATTAAGTTGACATTGTGTTTGTAGATGAGTTTTTAAGTACAATACCAAAGGCACAAATCCATTGAAGAAAAAATTGATTAGTTGGGCATCACTAACATTTAAAATTTCTATTCTATGAGAGTCAGTCAAGAGAATGAGAGGTGATGTGCCAACACTGTGGCACAACTGGTTAAGCTACAGCTTGTGACACCAGCATTCCATATCAGAGTCCTAGTTCAAGTCCCAGCTACACTGCTTACAATCTTGCTTTCTGAACCGAGCCCAGAAATGCAGCAGAAAATGGCCCAAGTATTTAGATCAATAGCACCCATGTGGGAGACTGGGATGGAGTTCCTAGCTGCTGTCTTAGCTTGACCCAGACCTGGCTATTGAGATCATCTGGGGAGTGAACCAGTGGATGGAGGATCTCTCCCTCTCCATCTTGCTCTCCCTCTGTTCCTCTGCCTTTAAATAAATAAACCTTTTAAAAAGAGAAAATGAGAAAGCAAGTAATAGAAAACATTTGCAAAAGATTTATCTGCTGGTCAGTGCCGCAGCTCACTAGGCTAATCCTCTGCCTGCGGCACTGGTATTCTGGGTTCTAGTCCCAGTTGGGGCACCAGTTCTGTCCTGGTTGCTCCTCTTCCAGTCCAGCTCTCTGCTGTGGCCCAGGAAGGCAGTGGAGGATGGCCCAAGTGCTTGGGCCCTGCACCCTCATGGGAGACCAGGAGGAAGCACCTGACTCCTGGCTTCGGATCGGTGCAGCGCGCCGGCCTTAGCGGCCATTTGGGGGGTGAACCAATGGAAGGGAAGACCTTTCTCTCTGTCTCTGTCTCTCCCTTTCTCTCTCACTGTCTAACTCTGCCTGTCCAAAAAAAAAAAAAAATTTATCTGCTAAAGGACTGTTACATAAAACATAGAAAAAACTCTCCAAACTCAAAAGTAAGAGAGTACTAGATTTAAAAAATAGGCCAAAGACTTAAACTGTATGTCACCAAGGAAGATAAACAAATGAAAATTGCCCTTCTGTTGTTGTTAGGGAATTAAAACAGCACTGCTACTACTGCACACGTATTAGAATGGCCAAAATCCAGATACTGGTGCTGTGACATAGTGAATAAGGCCACTGCCTGCAGTGCTGACACCCCGAATGGGCACCAGTTCCAGTCCCGGCTGTGCCGCTTCCAATCCAGCTCCCTGCTAGTGTGCTTAAGAAAGCAACAGAAGGTGGCCCAACTGCTTGGATGTCTGAACCTATGTGGAAGAACTGGAGGAAGCTCCTGGCTCCTGGCTTCAGATCGGTCCAGCTCTGGGCATTGTGATTGTGGCCGTTTGGAGAGTGAGCCCACCTGTGGAAAATCAATCATTCTCTCTCACCCGCCTTTCTCTCCCTTTTCCTCTTTATGTAGCTCTGACTTTCAAATAAACAAATAATTCTTGAAAAAAGAATGGCCAAAATCCAGAATACTGACAAAAGCGAATGTTGCAAGCATGTGGAGCAGCAGGAACTCTCATTTATTGCTGATGGAAGTGGCAAATGGTACAACTACTTTGGGAGAGAGATTATTATAGAATGAAAGTCTTGTCATATGACCTAGCAATTGCCCTCATTAGTGTTTATTCATTGGAGTTAAGAACTTATGTCCATACAAAACCCTGTGTGGGGCTGGCACTGTGGCATAGTGGGTAGGGCCGCCACCTGCAGTGCCAACATCCCATGTGGATGCCGGTTCAAGTCCCAGCTGCTCCACTTCTAATACTGCTCTCTGCTATGGCCTGTGAGAGCAGTAGAAGATGGCCCAAGTCCTTGGGCCCCTGCACCCAAGTGGGAGACCCAGAGGAAGCTCCTGGTTTCTGGCTTTGAATCGGCCCAGCTCTGACCATTGCAGCCATTTCAGGGGGGTGAACCAGCAAATAGAGGACTTCGCTGCCTCTCTCTGCCTCTGCCTCTCTGTAACTCTGCCGTTCAAATAAATAAATAAATCTTAAAATCCCTGTACACAGGTAATTACAACATCTTATAACTTCCAACACTTGGAAATAACCAAGAAATCCTTCAGTGTGTGACTGGATAAGCTGAGGTACAACTAAATAATGCAATATTAATTAGTGTAAAAAAAGCTATCAGGCCATGAAAAGACATTAGTTCAGTCAGTCAACAAATATATCATTGTTCTTTCAGTTCCAAACGCTAGTCTAGATCCTGGGACATAAATGATGAGCAATGTATAGAGAGTCTACCATGCACACAGCTTAAAGGATGTAGTGCGCTGAAATCAGACATTGAAGGAGAGGCACTTGGCAGGAAGTCATGGAAGGTATTTCTCCAGGTTGTCTGAAGGAAGATTGGCTCAAGGGTGTTACTAATAATAACAGAAAGAATAATCCAGTCATAAGAGATGGATGGTCAACGCTTTAACCTATTCACTAATAATTCCTCCTGCATGTTTTTTGAAAATAATTTTTGAAAATGTATTTGAGAGACAGAACTCCCATCTACTGATTTCACTCCCCAAATGCTCACAGCAGGAGCTGGGAGTACAACTCAGATCTCCCACGGGGGTGGCAGGAACCCTCTTACTTAAGCCATCACCTGCTGTCTGTCAGGGTTTGCATTGGCAGAAAACTGGAGTCAGGAGCCAGAGATGGAAATCAAACTGAACATCTTGACTGCTGGGCTAAATTCCCACTGTTGCATGACCTTGCATTGTGTCCCTATTCTGTAAGTTATTAAAGTCTACCCCTGGACTCAATAGTTGGGTTGATAATCTTCTTTAATAACATGCAGTAGTGTCAGTGGCAACTCACATTCTTGTAGGAGAGTAATGCAGCGATAGGACTATAAATTAACACTGCTTGAGCCTTGGCCTTTCTAGTCAGTTCCATTTTTCAATATCCAAATAAAAAAAGGTTTTTTATTCTCATTGACTTCGATCTTTCTTGTTATTTTTATAGTCAACATTAAGAGACTTTGCGTATCACACGTCTAGTTATCTGTGACTGGTCTTGCTTTGTCACTAATTCTTATTTCCTGAGATGGATGGCCTGCACAGCTATCCTAAGTCATGATACAGTACTGTCATTAGCCTATAAATAACTAATGAAAAAGTACTTGTCTAGTGAAAGAAACTGTCAGGCCCATTAGATTTAAGTCCCATTTCGGTTCCTTTCCTGCAACTTTTTATTGAAAGTTTTACAACACAGAATCAACTTTTAGTAATGTAATAAAATGTCACTAATTCTGTCAGTGGGGGCTTGGGAGGGGGAAATAGAATGAGGGAAAAATTTGTTTTTTCAAGTGAAGATTTATTTATTTAAAGAAGCATCATGAATTAAGTTCTGCTGCCAAAGACATTTACACTGTAACTGTTCTAGTCGGAGATTGGTTGAAAACCGGAATCAGTCTGGCTTAAGAAAAGGTCTCTGAGTGTGGGTGGCAGCTATTGTCAGTTCTCTGCCTTCCAAGGTGGAGGCACGTCAAGGCTATTTCTGGCTGTCGGAGCATGGAAGGCCCAGTATTGGGAAGTTAGTCATCTCGAGCACTGGAAAGCAGGAGTTGGGGTATGAATATCTCAACTCCTTGCCATTCGGGTGAGACAACTCCGAGTTGTGTTCTCCCCAGTGTGTTCCAGGTCCCCGGTGGGATGGCACTCCAGTGGCCTGCAACAGTAACCTTCTCACCCGCACATAGTGCACTGGCTGGCTTTCCTTTGTTGTTTCCAATTCTGATTCCTCAGCCAGTGATGCTTGGGGTCACCTCCCAAGCACACCACTCACACTCAAGTCCTTGTCTCAGTTTATTTCTGGAGGAATCATACAAAGACAGGAATGAAAATGATGACAGTGCAAGTGATGCTCTTACTGAACATCTAAGACCAGGAACTGGGTTCAGCCAGGAAGATAAAGAAATTAACCTGATGGTGATAAATGACATTGACATTCCATGTGGGTAGTTAGAGAAACTGAAATTCTCAACATAATAATGGTTCTATAATGTTTTAATGACAAACGCTGCAGCCTTTCCTAAATAACCTTCTGAAATGTCCTGGCGTGTGACCGGAAGGCCCGCCTCCCCCATCTGAACAGGGTAATAGCAGTTCTCCTCTCCTCTACTTCAGCATCTCTGGGCCCTTCATCCCACTGATCACACGGTGATCTGAGAATAGCAATGCAACTCATATAAATGACCAACTGTTATTTTTAAATGATGAGTCTGATCTTTTGTTTCCTTAAACAGGTCACACAGGGACTCGAACTATGAAGTCAGGAATTCCTGAACCTTTTCAGAGTCTGTCTTGACCTCTGGTCATTGGCCTTTGGTGGACTTCTGCTCTTTTCTCCTACTTTACGTTCTCTTTGTCCCCTTTTGTTGGTTCTGCTGCTGTCCTAAACCCAAAAATCCCTCCATCTGTTCTCTGTGTCTTCACTCCGTTTCCAAGGGAAAGGCAGTTTTCTTGGCTCAATGTGGGGGGGAGAGGTGGGGGGGGGGGCAGGTATCAGGTAAAAAATGATGTTCCAAGATATTGGGTTAGCAAGACACCTAAAATATAGAATTGTTAGCAATCATCTATTACCCAGAACATCTATTGTATGGGCTCACGACGCTCCTAAGGAACTTGAGGCTGCTTCAATATTGTTACCTTTAGGGTCTTCCTTGGCAAATATTTGCTGTGCTGAACTGAACCAAAAGTAATCATTCGTGGGATTTAATTTTGCATGTTTTACCATGTAGCTGTAATAATTTTCAGGGGTTTCTCCATTGGATTTCCTTTTGCTGTTTTTTTGTTTTTGGTCATTCTCTATATATTTAAAGAAAGACACACCCATTTACCAGAGGTTTTTTGAGAAAAGAAGAATTTATGAATGGGGCAGCACTCATACAAGTTACAGTAAGGTTTGCAAGTGTCATCATTTAGTAAAAAGTAGATGAAAAACCTAAAAACCAATACATCACTATCTAAAAACGTATGCTGTCTTTCCCATGTGCTTGCTATAGTCAAGAAAGATGATTCTTAAATTTTGCATTGAAAATGGAAAGCAGGAGAGATTGGGAAAGCCCCATGCTGCAGTATGAATAGTGAGCTGTTAGAAGCAATCCTGGAAGCCAAGTCAGGAAATTGCCTGATTGAATACAGCGAGGCACCTCCTCATTTGGGGTTGAAATGATGAGTTGGCAGCCTGTGATAGGTAGAAGCCTGAGTGTTTGTGATTGGCTCAAACATGGCTATTTGTTATTAAAAAAAATGTACTTTTAAGTTCAGTTTCAGCTTGTTGATATACGAAATTAGGTTGAAATTTGTTACTTAGGAACTCAGGCTCCAGAGACGGTCTCAGGCCAGCAGCCTCCTGCTTATTTAATAATGTGTTTGGATGCCTTATAAAATACTCTGTTTCTATTAGGAGCTTGGAAGCTTGCAGAATGAAATAATGGTATGTAGGATAGCATGGAATTCTCTAAATGTGGCTTCTTTTGAGGCTTAATTATAGAAACTTAAGCATTGTAGGCTGAAAGCAGGACTTGAACGGCTCCAGGCCAGTTAATTTATTGTATTGTTAAGAATTTGCAACATTCTGAACTATTCTTTCCTCAGGATAAATTTTGTCTCTAAGGTTGATAATAAATGAACTTAGGTGTTTTGGTGTTCTGTTGAGTCTAGTCTGATTAATGTCTTAGATCTGGATGCTAGGCACTAAATAAAGAATAACATGTTCAACTTGGGTGGCTGCCTTGCAGAGGGATTGAAAACAAGGAAGGGCTGTGGCACCACACTGTCTACCTAAATCCTGGCACGGCCTCTTACTGAGTGACCTTGGACAAGTTGTTTAACCTTCCATGCCTGCCATCTTCATGAGTAAAATAGGAGTCATAATGTGCTATGCCATGTAGACTCATTTTGAGGATTGTTGCTAGAATAGCACTTGGACTTGTGCTAAGTCATAATGAAATTAGACAGTATTATTAGCAGCGCTGTGGCATGGCAGGGTAAGCCACTGCCTGCAATGCTGGCATCACATATGGGTACTTGTTCACTTCCCAGCTGTTCCACTTCTGATTGAACTCCCTGCTGATGAACCTGGGAAAGCAGTGGAGGATAGCCCCAATACTCGGGCCCCTGCCCCCATGAGGGAGACAAGTATGAGGCTCCTGACTCCTGGCTTCAGCCTGGCCCAGCCCTGGTCCTATGTCCATTTGAGGAGTGAACCAGACTATGGAAGACCTTTCTCCCTGTGTCTCCCTTTCTGTCTGTAACTCTGCCTTTCAAATAAATAAATCAATCTTTTTTTTTAAAAAAAAAAAGTATTATTATAGGCCAGCGCCGTGGCTTAACAGGCTAATCCTCTGCCTTGCGGCGCCGGCACACCGCGTTCTAGTCCCGGTTGGGGCGCCGGATTCTATCCCGGTTGCCCCTCTTCCGGGCCAGCTCTCTGCTGTGGCCAGGGAGTGCAGTGGAGGATGGCCCAAGTCCTTGGGCCCTGCACCCCATGGGAGACCAGGAGAAGCACCTGGCTCCTGGCTTCGGATCAGCGAGATGCACTGGCCACAGCGGCCATTGGAGGGTGAACCAACGGCAAAAAGGAAGACCTTTCTCTCTGTCTCTCTTTTTCACTGTCCACTCTGCCTGTCAAAAAAAAAAAAGTATTATTATCATTTAATAGTAGTGAAATGCCTAAAATATGTAGCATTGTCTAGGAAACACTGTCTTTTCCGTGTGTTTACATATTGTCAAAATCTTAACATTGCAGTGAACATGGAAGATATTTATGAATAAGGTTTGCCATTAGACATAGGTACTGGAATGAGGGTGTGAAAGCAGAAAGCTAACACCCTGGAGTGTCATCTGTATTCCTGGAACTTGGTGGGCATTGCCTCGTTTTCTCAACCTCATTCATCAGGATTCACTTCAGATCTGTGTGGCTCCAGATTTCACTATGCCATGCTCTCTCCCCAGTAGAACAAGATACCTGCCCGATCCTGTGAACTGTGATCCTGTGAACTGTGGAAGAAGGCAGGATCATCCTAGTGACTGGGGGTGACTTCTGTGACCCTAGCACTTGTTTGCCACCACAGGTTTTGTTCTTGCCTTATAGGCAAATTCAATTTTATCTGCTCCTGACCACTGAAGCCTCTCAGTATCCTGGTGCTATTTGCCCTGTTTTGTCCCTGGGGTTCTGCCCTCTGGCCCGTGAGTGCTTGAACTACCATTGTGAGCTGCAAAACCCATGCCTGAGGTTGGATGAACAGGGAGTCAAGGCTCTGTGTGTGTCCTAACCTGTATATTTCCTCTTGCCTTTGACTTGTATTCATGCATGGATCAGACAGAAGACTATTTTTACGGTAGCTCCATAGGAGACACTGAAGCGTCAGTACTGAATTGGGTTTCTCACTGCATGGGAATCTTCCCTGTACTCTAAAATTTCAGCCAATCAACTCAGTTTTAAAAGTAACGAATCAATAGAAGCTTCCTTTCATCCATTGACTTGACTCTTGGAGTATCTTTTTTTTTTTCTTTTTTCAAAAATTTTTATTTGAAAAGGAAAGAGAACATGTTATCTAAATGCTCCCCAAATACCCACAAATGGGCTGGAAAAGGCCCAAGCAAGGAGCCCAAAATTTTGTCCAGGTGTTCTTTGTGGGTGGCAGAAACTCCAGTACTCCCATCTGGTCTCACCTCCTGCTGCCTCCCAGGGTCTGCGCCAGCAGGATGCTGGAACGGAGGAAAGAGCCAGTATTCAAACCCAGGCATTACAATATGGAATGTAGGTATCCCAAATAGCACCTGAACCACTTAATGAAATGCCTGATCCAGCGCGTCCTCTTGACAGAACTCTGGAGAGCGAGGACATCTTCGTTCTTATGTGTCACTGACTACTACCGGATATATAGCCAAGGTTAAGCAAAATGATGCTTGTGAGTAACAGCGCCCAGAAGCTTTCTATAGGGTTTAACTGCCACCTGCTCCTGTGATATTTAATTGCATTTGTTTACACATAGCTTACAAGTAAATATCCTCACTAGTGGCAGTAGGTGTTAAGTAAACAAGGCAGCATGAAAATTCAGGTCAAGATCGTTAGCAGAGGCTTTTCTTGAAATACTCAGGGTGTAATAAATTAGACAAAATATATCAGCATGTTCTTTCTTCCTCTTTTTCCCCTAACTAGTCGGTACTATTGAAGCCCCCTTTCCTTAACAGCTTATGCATTGCCTCCTTCCATTGCATCTGAGAAGCTCGTCATGCAATCTCCTTTCTTTAATTATCTGACTCCAAAGAACATTTCAATAGCCTTTTCAGGACCTTCTGAAGTTATTATTTCACTTTTGAGTAAGAGTTACTCTTTCCCTCCAGACACATAATCTCTAATCATCTCCTTGAAAATGAAGTTGACAATTCATTTGTCTCCTAAGCAGTAAGACATGACTACCTCTCTGCATAATGAAGGATTCCAAAGCCTGAATGCATTGTGAAGCACATAGCAAAACTAATTGCATTTAGCCACAAAAGTCTAATCAGCATAAAAAATTAGAATATAGACACTCATTGAATGGGGGTGCCAGAAAGGACTTTAGAGAGCATGTATTATCCTCTCAGCTGACAGAGGAGGAAACTCCCGAGTTCAGGAAGATTAAGAAGCTTCTCAAGGTCACAGGCTAGCTCCTGGCACCACTGCCTCTAAAACCCTGCTTCCCAGGGTCTTTACACAGGCCTTCTTTTCCTTAAACTAACCCGCTATCTCAGACGTTTCATGTCCCTCAAGAGAGTGAAGAAACCTTTCAAATGTCCTTGAAGAGAAATTTAATTTCCTGAAGAACATCTGAGGGTACTTAAAAAGGTGACTGATGGGTGGGCCTCCGGCGTAGGGTCATGATGCCGCTTAGGACACCTGCAACCTCGTTTTAGCTCTGGGTCTGCTTCCGCTTGAGAGTTTCCGCCATTCTGCATCCTAGCGACAGCTGGTCGGGGCTCAAGTAGTTGGGGTCCTGCTACCTCCATGGGAGATCCTATCTGAATTCCCAGCTCCTGGCTTCAGCCGTGTCCAGGCAGGGCCTAGCTGCTGTGGGCCTGTAGAAAGTAACCTGGTAGATGGGAGATAGCTTTCTGCCTCTCTCTGTGGGTATGTCTGCAACTGCTCCCCCTTTCGCTCCTCTCTGCCTTTCCAGTAAAAATTAAATAAAAATTGAAGAAAATAATGTCATGGAAATTAAATTCAAAGAAGTGTATTTTGGTGTGAAAAAATGTGAAAGCCATGCAGTTTGTACTTAATGTGCCTTGCCATAAGCTTTCTGGAGTCCCCTCATCTATGTTTTTTGAATCTTATTGCAGGATTGCACTGAAAGCCATCTACAGCCCCAGGATTTCCCTATCCCCTAGCTGGAAGAGGTTTTCTCTGAGTTCCCAGGGACAATTTTTTTAAAAAAGATTTATTTATTTGAAAGAGTTAGAGAGAGAGAGGTCTTCCATCTGATGGTTCATTCCCTAATTGGCTGCAACGGCTAGAGCTGTGCTGATCCAAAGCTAGGAGCCTGGAGCTTTTTCTAGGTCTCCCACATGCGTGGGGCCCAAGGACTTAGGGCCATCTTCTACTGCTTTCCCAGGCCACAGCAGAGAGCTGGATCAGAAGAGGAGCAGCCGGGACTAGAACCGGCACCCATATGGGATGCCGGTGCCACAGCAATGGCCCCCAGGGACATCCTTAACCTGTTGTGGGATGCTTGCCTCTCCCTATCTTCCTTTGGTGTGTCCTTGTCTTCTCTTCTCCACCAGACAATGAGCTCCTTAAGAGCAAATAGTTTTGTTTTTGACCTTTCAACTCCACTGTGACCTAAATGCCCATCACAGTGTGATGCCTGTGCCTGTGCTAGGGTGGATATGGAATCTCAGCTTCTTTCTGCCCAGTTCTTTCTCCTCCGTAGCTTCACCCCACCTCTTTAAACTTTGAGTGCTGAATGCTAAGTCTCTAAAATGATAGTAACTCATTTATTATAAGGATTTTCTGTTTAACTGATAAATTGTTAGAACACTACAGATGACAAGGAGGTGCCACCTGATAATGAATGATGTACGTTCTTAAGGCTTTCATTACATTCCACCAGGTTGAAACAGAGCTCAAGTGAAAGCTCAAGCTGGGGCTGGCGCTGTGGTACAGTGGGTAAAGCTGCTGCTTGTGATGCCAACGTCCCTTATTGGAGTCCTAGCTACTCTATTCCCTACTAACACACCTGGGAGAGCAGCGGACGATGGCCCAAGTGGGAGAGCTGAATGGGGTGCTGGGATCCTAACTTCAGTGTGGCCCAGCCCTGGATGCTGAGGCCCTTTGGGGTGTGAGCCCACAGATGGACAGTCTCTCTTACTCCATTTCTCCCTCCTCCTCTCTGCACTCTGCCTTTCAAATAAATAACTTTTTTATTTTAACAAACCTCTAGGCAGTGGATGATTTCAGATAATTAAGAAGTTTGTTTCTTTCTACACTGTGGTTTAAAGGGACTTTTAACTAAAGTTCAGAGTTTAATTTCTTGTTGTTGCTTCCAGAATTAGGAATACAACTATGATTCAATTGCAGTCACCTAGAAGAAGGTCAGAGTTTGGATGATTTTATGGAAAGATCTCTTCTAGCTCTTTGATGTGTTGATTTGTTCATTTGGTCCACAAACGTGTATTAAAAATCTGCATGCCCTGTCTGACAGCACGGGGCTAGGCACTATGGATACAGTAGTCAGAGAGGAAGAAGTGGGTTCGCCTACTTTAGGGAGTGCATGGTAACAGGCAAGACTCGGACTGATGGCTAGGACCTTTGAGCTTGTGAGACTTTAATTCCTTTGATGGGAGAAGCGCAGGTTCCTCTGAAACACACAGAGCAGCACTTACTCTCAGTGATGAGGATGGGAGACATGGGTTTCTGCAGAGCTCATGTTTTGGCTGAAGCCAGAGGGCTAATTGAGAGTGAGTCGGGGCCAGCGTTGTGGCTCAATAGGCTAATCCTCCGCCTGCGGCACCAGCACACCGGGTTCTAGTCCCAGTTGGGGCACCGAAGACCAGGAAGAAGCACCTGGCTCCTGGCTTCAGATCAGCACAGTGCACTGGTCGCAGCGCACGGGCCACAGTGGCCACTGGGGGTTGAACCAACAGAAAAGGAAGACCTTTCTTTCTGTCTCTCCCTCTCACTGTCCACTCTGCCTGTCAAAAAAAAAAAAAAAAAGAGTGAGCCGGGCTGCAGTGTTGGTGCTGGTAAGAGTCTTCCAGAGAATCACTTGTGCAGTTTCCCAGAGGACGTGTGTTAGGTGGTGATAGGAGTGCATAAACTCAAGGGTCTAGAATGGCAACTAAATGCCAAGAGGGGCCCCAGCATTGTGAATTAGTGTGGTGGGGCTTTATAATCTCTCGAATGGACACCTGAGATTTGACTCCCATTGCTTCTTACCAGGCAAAAATACAGCCTCCTACTAGGTACTATATTTATAAATCTCCCTTCAGAGACTTGGAGTCTGGATTTTTCTGAGAAATTGGCCAGTTTTTAAATGTTGATAAAAAGGCTCAAAAATTTTTGAAGCACTGTGCCATCCAATAAAATGATCTGCTGGCTGGATCCAACCAGAACTACCAGTCTAAAACCTCCAGACAAATCATCCTGAGAGTGAGCTCCAGAGGCCAGCATCTCCAAGGCCGTCAAACCTGCCAGAAACGGAAATGCTCTGACCTCAGCCCAGACCCCGTGAATCTGCTGGTGGGGGCTGGCATTTGCCACAGTGGCTCGAGTCACCACTTGGGATGCCCATGCCCCATGTAGTGCCTGGTTCAAGTACAGTCTATGCACTTCTGATGCAGCCCCCTGCTGATGCATCCTGGGAGGTGGCAAGAAAAGGCTCAAGTACTTTATCTCTGCCACCCATGTTGGGAACATGGAATGAGTTCTGGGCTCCTGGCTTTGTCCTGGCCCAGTCTTGGCTGAGTAAGCCAGTATGTAAAAGATTTTCACTCTTGCTCCCTCCGTCCATCCCTCTCCCTCCCTTCCTATTCTTCTCCCTCCCTCCCTCTACTCCCCCCTCCCTCCCTCTACCTCCCCCTCCCTCCCTCTACCTCTCCTTCCCTCTCTCCTTATCTCCCTCCCCTCTCTTTGAAGAGTTTGACTTGATCAGGCCTTCCCT
Organism: Lepus europaeus; assembly: GCF_033115175.1. Lineage (NCBI taxonomy): Eukaryota > Metazoa > Chordata > Mammalia > Lagomorpha > Leporidae > Lepus > Lepus europaeus. Next base: position 72,842,154 of record NC_084838.1, read on the forward strand.
TTGCTCTGGTGTCAAACCTAATCTCCTATTTTCCATAGACCCTTCATGTCCCCTCACCCAAACACCGGAGACAATCTCTCCAGTCTCTCTGTACACACAGTACTTGGCTTTCACTGTGCTCACACTACTCATCATTTTTAGCAGCAGTAAATAAACACAGACTAGAGACAACCGGAATGTCCCATCAACATAGACTGTTTAGGTAAGCTATGATCCTACAAATTAATACATGATTAGAAAGGCCGAGGCCTTCTTTATGTACTGATGCTAAAATAAGGGAAATGAAGAACAAAGGAAGTGTTAGGTGCTGTGCATAGTTTGCTATCTACCTATGAGGGAACTTGGGAAAGTATATATAAGTGGAATTTAAAAGTAAGTTTATTTGGTGCAAAAAAACATTGTGAGGGGCAGATGTTGTGGTGCAGTTAAGACAAAGCCTGGCATACCCACATACCGTGCTGAGGTGTTTGGCTTCGGGTCCCTCCTTTAGTGCACACCCTGCGGGGGAGTAGTTGGTAACTCAAGTGCGTGGGTTGTTTGCACGCACTCCTAGGAGACCCAGATGGAAGTCCTTGGCCATGGTTTGGGCCTGACACACCTCCAGCTTTTATCTTTGAAAGATGTGGGAAACATGTGGGTTTAGTATATTTGTGTTTGTTTGAATGTGCATGCGATTTCTCCGGTTCCTATTACATCCTACAGGCCCTTCGGGGACCAAGCTGCTGTGACTCTGTGAGTTCCTTTCTCTGCATGGGCTGTGTTGACCCCATGTAAGCACACCTCCATACACTGCCGAGGGAAGCCGTGCAGTCATCTGTTCTCATACTAGTGCGGTATCTGTGACTGGTGTGTTGATTGGCTAGGATCCTTACCTGGTATACAGCCTTTACACTGCTTGCTTGCTTTCTGGTTTGGAAGTCAACCAAAGAGGAAAAACTTCAAAGGAAATCCAGCTATGCATTTGGGATCCAAGACTAGTCCCTGTGCTTTAGGCAGAAGCGACTGGCACACCTTGGGTGATGAGAACCACTGCAAGAGACTTAAGCTGGGTGATTGCTGCATGGATCAGGTTTTCTTTTGGTAAGCTCACTGGCCTTGGAGAAGGGAGGCAGGCAGTGGGGTGGGCAGGGAGAAATCCTCATAACTCAGACGTGAGCAGTCACTGCAGGGTGTTCTCCTTGGTGTATTACCCAGTGTGGGCCACAGGGACCTGATGTGGGATACCCTCAGTAAGTTCTCTAAAGGAAGATCGTCCAAGGAAAGAAGCGAGTTGGAAACTGAGAACAGACTTAGAAGTAAGGCAAACCAGTATTCTACTCTAGGGAAATTTAGATTGTTTACTGGGGACTTAAGACTCCCAAGAAATGTTGCCAGGGAGCTTGTAGATATTTCTGGAAGGTCATAGGGCTGATTCAAACACTCAAAGCAAGAAAGTATGCTGGAAACCAGAGACCCTGAGTACACTGTGCCTAGCAAATATATATAAGAGGTCTTCAAAAAGTTCATGGAAAGTATGTATCCTAAAAATGCTATGCATAGATTTCAAACATTTTTTTGCACCATAATAAATTGATCTCTTAATTCCATTTTCCACAATCCTTTTGAAGTTCCCTTGTAGTACAGTCACTTCCTAATACCGTTACAGGACAAAGAAAATATGCCATGCCTTAGGACATTTCTGTTAGACTAGTCCTTTCTTGAAGGTATTTATTAACATAGTGTGCATGCTTGGATCTGTCCAGTATTGAGCTTAAGTATAGTTCTATTTCTCCAAATAGAAGGATGATTGCAGCCTTCAAATATGCTGTAATGAGTATGAATTCTCTGGAAGTTTTTCAATGTGAATTTTTACGATCGTGCTGTTCCTCTCCAGGTGGATTTTTGCCCTTTGAGTCTCAGCTCCTCCAAATACTCCATGAGACAAACATACAAAAAAAGAGAAACAGTGGTATATCTTCTATACTTCAGCAGACATCAAACTTGTAACTGCTCCATGGACGGGCAGTGGACCCTGGCATCACCCCAAGAGCTGCCAGTCAGAGAAAATGTCTTTAGAAATCCAGGGACGGAAGCTAAGCTTGGACTGAGAGCTCTGCCGTCTCCTGGGCTGGCAAAGAACAAGCTTCCAGGCCCTGTGGTTCCCACAGCTTGCCTGCCTGGGACCCCCCAGACCAGTTCTGAGCATGCTCCAAGGGTTCTTGGAAGTGCCAATATAATACCTTTGCTTTCTGAAGAGACTCTGAGTGGTACCATGTTTCAGAGCTTAAGCAGTAGAGAGGAAACTTATAATCTATATTTAAAAAAAAAAATTGGGGTCTGAGAGGAATGGCTGTTCAGTTTAGCAGTTAAGATACTCACATCCTAGGCCGGCGCCGTGGCTTAACAGGCTAATCCTCCGCCTTGCGGCGCCAGCACACCGGGTTATAGTCCCGGTTGGGGCGCCAGATTCTATCCCGGTTGCCCCTCTTCCAGGCCAGCTCTCTGGTATGGCCCAGGAAGGCAGTGGAGGATGGCCCAAGTTCTTCGGCCCTGCACCTGCATGGGAGACCAGGAGAAGCACCTGGCTCCTGGCTTTGGATCAGCACGATGCACTGGCCGCAGCGGCCATTGGAGGGTGAACCAACGGCAAAAAGGAAGACCTTTCTCTCTGTTTCTCTCTCTCACTATCCACTCTGCCTGTCCCCAAAAAATAAATAAATAAAAATAAATAAAAAATTAAAAATTAAAAAAAATACTCACATCCCACATCAGAGTACTTGGAGTTGTTTCCCAGCTCTGGCTCCTGATTGTGGGAGACGGCAAGTGATGTCAGGTACCCACGTCCCCGCCTTCCCTTTGGAAGACTTGGATTATGTTTCCAGCTCCAGGCGCAGCCCCTGCCCAGCCCCAGCTGTTGTTGGTATTTGGGAAGTAAACAGGTAGAGGGAAGCTCTGTTTGTACGTCTGTCTGTCTTTCAAATAAAGAAAAATTAAGCAGAAAAAATTAGGGGCTGGAGAGGAGAAAAGGCAAGGTAAAGCAATTTTGCAGAGCCTTTATAAGTACACAGCAGGGACATCATGAAAATAAGAAGTGTCGAGACGACATAGGTGACCAAGGGATCAGCTTCAGTTGTTTGATTTGTTAAGTCGATTGTAATTGGGAGGAAAGCAGTTTCAGCAATGGTTTAAAGGCGACTTGGCTTATTGTGTTTTATTTTTAAAGGTGCATGTTGTAGTCAGAATGAGCTTAAATGATTTGTTAGAATTATTTATAGTGGAGGGAACAAAACTTCAACCAGTATCAACTAAAATATGTTAGAACAACAAATGTTTTATAAATTATACACAAAAAATGTTTTTTAAAATTACAACACAATAGTGTATTAGGATCTAATACAGCTATTAAAGAATTTCAAAGTGTATATGCCACGTGGCTTTGTCACATGTGGTGCCTGCCGTTCAGCTGTGCGCCACTCCTGTCAGCCCTTCCTGTGGTCAGTCTTTGACTTGGTCTTTGGTGATCGCTCTTTGTGGTTGTGTTTTAGCTGTCTCTCATGAGGAGGAATAGTAAGCTTCTTGGCCATATGTATCTGTTCAGATCCTTTGCTTACTGTCTTATTGAATAGTTTGTCTTTTTAGTTAATTGTCAGACACTTTTTTTTTTTTTTTTTTGGACAGAGCTAATGAGAGAGGGAGACAGGGAGAAAGGTCTTCCTTTTTCCATTGGTTCACCCCCCAAATGGGAGCTATGCCGATCTGAAGCCAGGAGCCAGGTGCTTCCTCCTGGTCTCCCACGTGGGTGCAGGCACCTAAGCACTTGGGCCACCCTCCACTGCACTCCCGGGCCACAGCAGAGAGCTGGACTGGAAGAGGAGCAGCCGGGACAGAATCCGGCACCCCAACCAGGACTAGAACCTGGTGCCCATATGGGATGCCGGCGCCGCAGGTGGAGGATTAGCCAAGTGAGCCACGGCGCCAGCCCCAGACATACACATTCTTAAAACAAGCTCTTTCACAGGTAAATGCTTACTAAGATTATTTATGGCAGGCTTGGTGATTTTCATAACTTTCAATGAGCAAAAGTTTGGGGTTTTTTTTTGAAAAAGTTCATTTTAGCAATGTTTTAATGATTCATGTTTTTGAATCCTATTTAAGAATTCTTTTCCTAATTCAGTAACACAAACATATTCTGTGTTTTGTTTTAAAAATGTAATATTTTATCTCCTTTGGTTCGCTGAGTACATTTTTGTGTGTGGTTTGAGGTAAGTGTTGAGGTTTTGTTTTTGTTTGTTTGTTTGTTTGTAGGCTTTTTTTTTGTTATACAGATTCCAGTTCATATTATCTTATAATATCCTTACCATACAACCTAGCAACTTCACTCTGTAACATTCACATGAGGTTTTGAAAATATGTGCAAAGCCTGGAACATTGATGATGCTAGTGTCCTTATTTATAAGAGCCAAAAACTGGAAATAAACCAAGTGTCCTCCTGCTGTTGGATGGATAAACAAACTGTGGAGCTCTCATGCTGTGGAATACTATTCAGCAGTGAAAAGCACAATAGTGTAAAATGAATAAACCTCCAGAGCATTGGTAATTGATCAAAAGCAACTTAAAAGACTGCACAGTTTATGATTTTGTTTATATTAGATTCTGGAAAATGCAGGATTGTGGTGACAAAAAGCAAACCAGTGCTATCAGCTACTGTAGTGAGGAGGCTCTACTGATTTCATAATCTCAAGTTTTTAAACTTTTTTTTTTTTTTTTTTTACCATGGTCACTTCTCAAACTGGGAATCTTCTTTCCCCTGTTTTATTACAAATATACTTTGGGTGTTCAAATGTGGTTTGAAATATTTCCAAAAAAGGGTTGATTGGTAGCCGCTCAGAATGCTGGCTTGGACATCAAAGTCAGGTTGAGTGTTGAGAACATTGAGGGCTGAGTCCTCTGCTTGTCATAGCAGGCGTGGTCCTTGCCTTGAGAGCGCTTCCAGTTTTAAAAATCAAAGTTTTAAAAGGCCTGGTATACATGACCTCTACCTGTAGACACATATAAATACATTTCAATGAGGGAAATAGAAAAGGAAATAAACGTGGAGTAGATGAATTTTTTGACACACAGGCACTCAAAGAAGTGCAAACACACTGCCCACCTACTTACCAGGAAAGTTTGTGAAAAGGGAAAGATTCAGACAAGACCCGACTCTTAGTTAGTTTTAACAAATATGAATTACCAAAATGTGGTGGGACAAAAAATCATTTGCACTGTTTTGTTTGCCAGCAGTATAGTGTGTTATGAATCACAATTTCTAAATCTGCAGTTCTTTTATTGTGTTTTTGATTGTTTCTAAACCAAGTATATATAAAAGTTGTCTCTTTTTAAAAAAAATCATAGTTTTAAATAAAGCATTTTTTAGGTGGGGGAAAAAGCAGATTGGTGGTTGCCTAAGGGTGAGGTCAGGGGAAGAAAAGCTGTGAGAAAAGCTGTTAGGATGGGTGACAGGGCTCTGCACTGTGACAAAGGAGGTGTTTGCGTTACTGCATTCAACTCTATTTTTTAGATGGATGAATCTGTTTTACAAAGATTTATTTTGTTTATTGGAAAGGCAGAATTACAGAGAGAAAGAGGAACAAAGATCTTCTGTATCAGTTGGCTCACTCCTCAAATGGCTGTGATGCCCAGGGCTGAGCTGTGCTGAAGCCAGGCGTCAGAAACTCCATCTCAGTCTCCCATGTGGGTGACAGGATGGCCGAAGCTCTTGGGCCATCTTTCACTGCTTTCTCAAGCACATTAGCTTGGGAAGCTCCTTTAGAACTGGAGCAACCAAGATTTGAACTGGTGCTCATATTGTCTGCTGACATCATAGGCAAGGGCTTTACCTGCTGTGCCATGACACTAGCCTCCAAATGGACAAATCTTATTGCATGTAAGTTATACCTCAATAAATGTGCAAGAAAGGTACATAAACAGGAGAGAACAGACAGGAAGTAAATTAAAATTTAAAGAGTTGTTTTTGTGGGGAGAATTGATCCCTTTATCAGTATACAGTGTTTCTCTGCATCCCTGATCATATTCGTTGCTCTGAAGCCTGCCTTGGCTGATATTGATTCCTGATAGCATGGTAGATCATCATTCATCCTTTTAGTCTATCCTCAGCCTTATATTGAAAATGGGTACCTTGGAGACAACATGGAGTTGAGTCTTGCTTTTGGTCCACGCTAACAGTATCTGTCTTTTAGCCTGGTATATTTAGAGCCTGCTCATACAAAGTGATTATTGATAGAGTCAGCTTCCTACTTGCCCTATGTGCTACTGTCTTCTGTTTCTTAGCCTTGCTTTCAGTTTCTTTTTTTTTTTTTGTCTTCTGCTCTTATTCTACCTCTTATTTTGTATTTCTGCATGATTGTATTATTTCTTCCTCTCTTGCCATATCATTTATGCTTTTTAAATTTATGTAATGAATGTTCTACAGTTTACAATATACCCTCACAACCACTGCAAATCTTACTTGAAAATAATACTGTACCATACCTGCAAATGCAAGTACCTTATAACCACACATTCCCAATTCCTCCCAGCAATCCTTTATCACATTGTTGTTCTTCCTGTCAGTTTTCTCTAAGCTATAATCCTGGAATACATGGCTGGTATTATTTTGAACAGATTGTTACCTGTTAGATCAATTAAGAGTGAGAAAGAACAGATTTGCCTTCACTCTTTCTTTGATACTTTTCCTTTGTTTATGTAGATTTGAGTTTCTGACCTAGGTCATTGGCCTTTTCTCTGAAGAACTTGGACATTAATGACAAGGCAGGTCTATTGAGGACAAAAATACTTCACTTGCTTGTCTGAGATTGTGTTCATTTCTCTTTCACCTTTGAAGAATGATTTCTCGGGGCATAGAACCTTAAGTTGATTATTGTTTTCACAGTAAATGCTTTCTTCCATTCTCTTTCTGCTTGCATAATTTCTGAAGAGAAATCAATGTAATTCTTACTCTCCCACTTCTATAAAGCCATTTTGCCTTATCCCCAGATTTTTTATTATATATATTCAAGAAATTAACAGCTATTAATTGCACACACTTATGAGATACAGTGTGATATGTCATTATATTTTTACAGTATGAGCTGGTGAAATCATGATAATTAGCATTTCCCTATGTAGCATTTTTAAAAAGACTTCTTTATTTGAAAGGAAGAATTGGAGAAGAGGGAAGAAGAGTAAGATCTTCCACCTACTGATTCACTCCTCAAATGGCTGTGATGACCACAGCTAGGCCAGTCCAAAGCCAAGAGCCTAGAGCGCCATGCGGTCTCCCATGTGGGTGGCAGGGACACAAGTACTTGGAGCATCTTGGACTGCCTTCCTGGGCACATTAGCAGGGAAGTGGATTAGAAGTGAAACTAGGTCTTGAACTGGCTCTCATGTGGGATGCACATTAGCAGGAGACTAGATTGGAAGTGGAGCAGCTGGGCGTCAAACTGGTTGTCATATGGGATGCTGGTGTTGCAGGCAGTGGCTTAATTCACTGCACCACAACATCAGGCCCAGCATTTTTTCAAATTATTTTTATTTATTTGAAAGGAGGGGGGAAGGGAGAGGGGGAGAGGGAGAGAGAGAGAGAGATCTTCCATCTGTGGTTTACTCCCCAAATGCCTGCAAAAGCTATGGCTAGTTAGCTAGGCTAGTCCAAATCAAGGAGCCTAGACTTCAACCCAAGTCTCCCACATGGGTGGTAGGGATCCCAAGTACTGGAGCCATCACCTACTCCCTCCTAGAATGCACATTAGCAGGAAGCTGGAATTGGACGCAAGCCCAGGCATGGTGACGTGGGATGTTGTTGTCTTAGCCACCATGCCAGATGCCCACCCCCTCTTACCATTTCTTTATGTTTGCAGTTTCCAAGCTTCTGTCTCCTACTTCTTCATAAAATATGTAATAGGTTGTTATTGATGATAGTCACTCCATTTTCTGTTGAACACTAGAACTTTTTCCTTCTCTCCAACTGTGTTTTGGTACCCATCACCCACCCTCCTCCTTCCCCCTCCACCTTTTCCCACCTTCTGGTAATGACTATTCTGCACTGGCAGACTTGGTTTGAGCTTCCACATATGAGAGAACATGAAGTGTTTGCGTCTCTGTGTCTGATTCATTTCACTTAACAGTAACATCCTCCAGTTCCATCTATGTTGCTGCAAATGACAAGGTTTCATTTTTCTTTTTCAAGATTTATTTATTGGGCTGGTGCCACGGCTCAATAGGCTAATCCTCCGCCTGCGGCGCCGACACACTGGGTTCTAATCCTGGTCAGGATGCCGGATTCTGTCCTGGTTGCCCCTCTTCCAGGCCAGCTCTCTGCTGTGGCCCAGGAGTGCAGTGGAGGATGGCCCAAGTGCTTGGGCCCTACACCCCATGAGAGACCAGGAGAAGCACCTGGCTCCTGGCTTTGGATTAGCACGGTGCGCCGGCCACAGTGAGCCGGCCGCGGCAGCCATTGGAGGGTGAACCAATGGCAAAAGGAAGACCTTTCTCTCTGTCTCTCTCTCACTATCTACTCTGCCTGTCCAAAAAAAAAAAAAAAAAAAATTTATTTATCGGAGCCAGTGCTGAGGTATAGTGGGTAAAGTCACCACCTGCAGAACCAGCATCCCATGTGAGAACTGTTTGAGTCTCTGCTGCTCCATTTCCAATCCAGCTCCCTGTTTTGTACGTGGGAAAGCAACAGAAGATTGCCCAAGTCGTTGGGCCCCTGCACCCATCTGGGGAACTCTAAAGAAGCTCCAGACTCTTGGCTTAGGATCAGCCCAGCTCCAGCCACTGTGGCCATTTGAGGAGTAAGCCAGCAGATGGAAGACCTCTCTCTCTCTCTCTCTCTCTCTCTCTCTCTCTCTCTCTCTCTCTCTGACTCTGCTTTTCAAGTCAATAAATCTTTTTTAAAAACTTACTTATTTACTACTAGAGACGGGGTTACAGACAGAGAGAGGGATAGACAGAGAGGTCTTCCATCCACTGGTTCGCTTCCCAGTGGGCTACAGTGGCTGGAGCTGTGCTGATCTGAAGCCAGGAGCTTCTTCTGGGTCTCCTACTTGGATGCAGGGTCCTAAGCACTTGGGCCATCTTCTATTGCTTTCCCAGGCTACCAGCAGGGAGCTGGTTTGGAAGTGAAGCAGGCGGGACTTGAACTGGCACCCATATGGGATTCAGGCACTGCAGGCAAATGCTTAACCCACTATGCCACAGCACTGGCCCCAATTTCATTTTTCCTGATGGCTGAATAGTATTTCATGGTGTAAATATGCTACATTTTCTTTATCCTTCAAGGGGTACTATGTTAGATTTTTGTTACTACAATGAAATAGTTGAGGAAGCTAATTTTTTAAAGAGGAAATAGGGAGGGGGAGAGAGAATATGAATGAATGAATGAGGTTGCAGTTTTGGAGGTTGAAATCTAAGAGCACATGACCCCAATGGCTTGTCCCCTGCTGGGGGTGGTAGGTGAGTGGCAACGGCACAGCATGTGTGCTGAGCAAGGATCACATGGAGAGCCAGGAAGCAGAGAGGCTGGGCCCCCTGTGCCTTGATAACCGACCATCTTGCAAGAACTGCCTTTTGTAAAGAAAAGATCTGTTCTTTCTTTCATTCATTCTTTCACTCATTTAAAGGGCATAGAGGGAGAGGCAGATCTTCCATCTTCTGCTTCCCTCTCAAAATGCCTGCTATAGCCAGGACAAGGCCAGGTCAAAGCCAAGTACTTGAGCCATTACCTGCTGCCTCCCTGGCACAGTAGCAGAAAGCTGCAGTGGAAGTGTGGAGAGGCTGGGACTCAAACTGCCTTTCCAGTGTGGGATGTGGGCTTCCCAAGTAGTAGCATAACACGCTGTGCCATAGTGCGCACCCTGCAAGAACCACCTTTGTGGGCACGTACTCAGTGACCTAAGGACCTCCCTCAAGGCCCGCCTCCTGAGTACGACATAGAAAGAAGTCTACACCCCCTTTGAACCAGTAACTCATGACTTTGGCGTTAAAAGTCTTGTGTGAGATCAGGTTCAAACCATAGCAGGCATCTAAGTGGATGCCCAATCTTGGCTGTTGTGGCTACTGGCCCAATGAACACAGGCGTGAAGCTATCTTCTTGATCTGCTGACTTTGTTTCCTTAGGATGGATGTGCACCCAGAAATGGGAGAGCTCTCTGTTTCTTGAACTTCCTGATGGTTTTCCAACTGGCTGGACTAATTTACATTCCTCCCAACAGTGTATAACGGTCCCCTCCTCTCCATACCCTCACCAGCGTTTGACACTTTTGTCTTTTTAATAACAGCAATTCTTACTGGGATGAGATGATATCTCATTATGCTTTTGATTTGCATTTCCCTAATGGGTAATGATACTGAGCGTTTTTTCCTGTTTATGGGCCATTTCTGTTTATTCTTTCGAGAAATGTTTAGTTAGATTCTTTGCCCATTCTTAACTAGATTGTTTATGTTGTGATGTTCTTACTTCTAAATTTGTGTATTATTCCTTTGTCAGATGAATAGTTTGCATATATATTCGTGAATTCTGTCAGTTTCCTCTCCACCGTGTTGATTGTTTTCTTTCTTGCACAGAAGCTTGTTAGTTTGATAGAATCCCATTTGTCTGGTTTTGCTTTTGTTGCCTGTGCTTTTGGAATCATATCCAAAAAAAAATAAAAAGTCATTGTGTTAAAGTATTTCCCCTGTGGTGTGTTCTATTAGTGTCATAGTTTCAGGTCTTACATTTAGGCATTTTATTAAAAGTGAGTTTATTTTTGTATAGCATTGGAGCTACAGGACAAGATTCAACCTTCTGTAGCTGGGTATTCAATCTCTCAGTAGCATTTATTGAAGACACCTTTCCTACTGCACTTTGCTTTGGCACCTTTGTCAAGAATCGAGTGGCTGTAGAGGTATAGGCTTATTTCTGGGATCTTTCTTTATTGCCATCAGTTTATGTGTCTGTTTTTATGCTGGAACCATGCTGTTTTGGTTACTATAATTTTGTAGTATGTCTCCCAGTCAGGCATTTTTATGTCTCCAGTTTTGTTCTTTCTGTTAATGATTACTTTGGCTATTTGGGATCTTTTTTGTTTTCACATGAATGTTAGGATTACGTTTTCTAGTTCTGTGAAGATTATTATAGACGTCTTGATGGAGGTTGCATTGCATTTGTTAATCACTCAGGGTAGTATGGACATTGTAACAATATTAGTCTTTCTAATCCATGAACATGTAGGATATCTGTTTTTTTACATTCTCTAATTTTTTATTAACACTTTATTGTTTCATCAAAACTATTTCACTTGCTTGGTTAAGTCTTTTCCTACATATATTTTTTTTTTTGGTAATTATTGTAAATGAGGTTTCTTTCTCAGCAAGTTTGTTACTGTTGTATAGAATGCTACTGATTGTTGTAAGCTGATTTTGGGTTCTGAAACTTTACCAAATTCATTGATGATTTCTAATGGTCTATTGGTAGAGTCTTTAGGTTTTTCCATGTATAGAATCATATCATCTGCAAATAGGGATAATTTGACTTTCTCCTTTAATATTTATATGCCTCTTATTTCTTTCTCTTGCCTAACTTTTCTAGCTAAAACTTCCAGTGCTATATTGTCTAAGAGCAGTAAGCGTGGACATCTTTGTCTTATTCCAGATATTACAGGAAACACTTTGAACTTGTTCCCATGCAGTCTGATATTGGTTGTAGGGTTGTTGTGTTTGAGGGTGCTTCAAGAAGTCTGTGAAAAATACAATTAAACACGAGGTTATTTTGGTGCAAAATTTTTTGAAATCCAGTTTTCTCATGCACATTTTCCATTAAGTTTTTAAAATCCATCATATACCCTTTATTATATTGAGGTATAATCCTTCTGTACCTATGTTTTGAATGTTTTTATCATGGAGGGATGTTGGAGTTTTTAAAAAAGATATGTTTATTTATTTATTTGAAAGTCAGAGAGATAGGGAAAGAGAGGTATTTTCCATCTACTGGTTCTCTTCCTACATTGCTGGGGCTGGGCCACGCCAAAGCCGGGAGCCCATCTGAGTCTCCTATATGGGTGGCAGGAGCGCAGGCATTTGAGACATCTGCTGCTGCTTTCCCAGGTGCATTTTTTTTTTTCTGCATCCAGCCTGCTAATGGGTTCATCAAAGGCATTTATCATTTCTGTTATGGTGTTTTGATTTCTAGCATTTCCTTTTGATTCTTATTTTTCCATCTCTATGCTCACATTACTCACCTGTCCTTACATGTCACCTATTGCTCCCACTATCCCTTAGTATATTTAATCACAGCTATTTTAATTCTTCTGAGTATTATAATGCCAATACCTCTGCTATATGCAAGGGTATTTTTAAAAGTTTGGAGAGAATTCAATTAAAAGAAGTTTATTTTGGTGAAAAATTTTTGAGATCCCCAAATTTCATGAAAAATACAATTGTGAGAAAACTATGCATGGATTTCATTTTTTTTTTTTTTTGCACCAGAATAAATGTATTCTTATTCTATTTTCCACAAATCCATCGGAGTATTCTTGTATGTCTAGTTCTGATGATTGCCTGGTCATTTCACAATGTGTTTCTGTTCAGTGTACCTTGTCATTTTTTGTCGCAAGCCAGACATGATATGCAGGGTAAAAAAAATTGAGATGAACAGACCTTAGTGTGTAGTTCTCTGTTTATCTGGGTAAGGTTTGGGCTGTTTATCATTCACTGTAGTTGCCACAGGCTGAACTGTCCTTGTTTTCTTCTCCCATGTTGCCCTTGGATTTCCCCAGCTATTCCCTGAATATCCCCTTAGATGCACAGTTTTCCTAATTGGGTTGCCCTGTTACTACACAGACCCCTAGTACTGTGTTGATGAGGTTATCAGGGAAGCATTCTGTAGTCCTACGATTAGGTTTCAGTCCTTCAGTGAGTCTACCCCTGCTATGTGAACTTTACAGGTGCCTCTTGGTATTGAATACCCCAAAACTGGTTGGAGGAGTTAACATGGTACCCCTAACACTGGTCTGCTTGTTCTGTGTGCAGAAGGTCATCGACACAGGCAACAGAGTGGCAGAAGAAAGGAGGTGTTTATTGCAAAGCAGAGAACAATCAGGTGGGCAGCTATCACTTAATTCCCGGGCTGCCTGAGTGAGGCTAGGAGGAAAGGTTCTCACAGATTGAAGTTGGGCTGGAAGGTGTGTATCAGATCATGTCCAAACCCCTGGTCGGTCTCTGGTACTTGGGGCCCTCCTTAGACGGTCAGTGGTTTTGGGCCCTTTACAGAGTGTTGATGATGGCAGAGTGGGCCATGGACAGGTGGTAGTTACTGTTTGCTCTGGGCCTGGGGTTCCTGTTTTCCTTAGGAAACTTGACATCAAGATGTTATCTCTAGAAATAAATGACCTCATGGGTCTCATGATTAAGGTCTTGTAGGGGCAGCGGCACCACTCCCTCAGTTCAGTGAGCTAAGTTTACCAAGAGGTCAGTTTGTAATCCTGAAACGGAGAGCAAACTGGAAGAAGGGAGGATGGGAGACTGCTAGAGACCAGGACCTGGTGGTATCTAGCGTTCGCATTTGACGTACTATATGGAGGCTCAGTGTCATTCAAGGTTTTATTTTCACCCTCTCACTTGCCCCGAAGAGGACAGGAAGACTGAAGGTGCCAGAGTTGGGTATTTCTCCTCCTCCAGGTTGGTTAAGATCTGGTAAATATTTTGTCCTGGGGATAGGGTTTTTTAAGGACCATGCCTGGGGTGTATTTATAGCTGCCTAATATGTCATGCTCCCTCTTGTGGAGGACAATGTTGTGTTTGACCTCCACCTTGAGAAGCTGACAGTGCTTTTGGGGGTAAAACTCATGGCACCGTAGTACTCCCCTAATGACAGCCTCTCCCTAGTTATTCTCTGTCAATGCGTCCACACTGGCCCATCACCCCTGTACGAATTACAGAATAGGACTCTTTCTTCAATTTGGGGGCAGTAGCTTGCCTGTGATCATAGTTGTCTGAGGCATCGAAGAGTTGCTGACTTTCTGTCAGTTCAATGTTTTTCTTCTGTTCGGGAGAGAGAGCATCTTAGGTTCCTTGAGCCGCACCAGAAACTTGTACTCTCTAGTGCTTTTTTCTGGATAGTAATATGATACTTTGCATTTTCCTACTCTCTATCTTTTCTGCCAGAGGCAGATATTCTATTTTATGGTAGAAAAGAAGAAAACAAGTCTGCTTTATAATAGAGGACAATAAGGCCAGCGCCATGGCTCAACAGGCTAATCTTCTGCCTTGCGGTGCCGGTACACCGTGTTCTAGTCCCGGTCGGGGCTCCGGATCCTGTCCCGGTTGCCCCTCTTCCAGGCCAGCTCTCTGCTATGGCCCGGGAGTGCAGTGGAGGATGGCCCAGGTCCTTGGGCCCCGCACCCGCATGGGAGACCAGGATAGGCACCTGGCTCCTGCCATCGGATCAGCGCGGTGCACCGGCCGCACTGCAGAGGCCGCAGTGGCCATTGGAGGGTGAACCAACGGCAAAGGAAGACCTTCCTCTCTCTCTCTCTCTCTCTCTCTCTCACTCACTGTCCACTCTGCCTGTCAAAAAAAAAATAATAATAGAGGACAATAAAAAGAAAAATTTCAATTTGAGTCTGTTGACTTGGAGGAAAAATACTTAATTTTTAGTGAAGTGAGGAAGACAAGTTACGGACAGTAGTGCAGTACTTTATATAAAGAGCAACCCCTGCAATGTCCTTACGGCTAGGCTGAGAACTGAAGCCATGTCCGCCCGCAGGGCTTGTTACATCCAATGACTGTCCACCGTCTTCACTGGCACACATGTAGTATTCCAGGAGACTCTTGCCTGGACAACTGTTGTTCGTTAGAGACCTCCTGAAAGACACAACTCTTCAGAAGAAAATATCAACTGGGAGTTATACCCTCCCATTCTTTAATATTGCCCTCCAATTCCTCACCTGGCTATTTCCACCGATCCTAAACTGTAGCATGACCTTTGCAGAATTCTGACATTGAAAGAGATGTTTTTCGATTAAATGTCAATGAAATCTGACATTGATCTTTTTCTTCAAAGAAACTATCAAAGCTCCATCCAGGTCGCATTCTCCCTTACCATAGTAATTCACACATTTGGCTTCATCTTATAAATAGGTTCTACGGTGATGTTTGAGGAGCTGGCACTTGGAAGTATGTGTGTTTGCATGCGATTCTCTGGCCAGAAAGGCGCATATGTAATCACATAGCCTAGTAAAGCTGATTGCCTGGTGGGAGGTGCATTCTAAATTAATTTTGTGTTATTTCACTGGTTATGGTGGACACATGTCCATTTGATAATCCTGAAGGAAGAATTTAATTGGAATTTTTACAAGTGCATTGAAAAACACATATATTTACCTGAGAAACCTGGAGTCCATTCTCTTTGAGGTTTCTACTCACACAGTGAGTCTTGCTTCATTAACTGTTCTTAGGCTCACAGATGGAGAGGCCTCACTCTTGTACCTAACAAAAGCTGGTATTTTACAATGCAAACGTTCTTAGTACTGACAACCATAGTGCATAAGAATTGTGGCGCTGCAAGTCTGGGATAAGGCAGTCTGCATTTCTAAAATTTCCATGTGTGCAGCTGCTACTGCTAGTCCAGGGACCACAGCTTGGGAAACTCTGATTCTGCAACCAGCCATGCTTAGAAGGGCCCTTGGGCGCCATCTCAGATATATCTGGTTTTGGGAACCTCTCTGGTCTTTTCTGTTGACGACACTGAATTCACAAGGCATTTTTTTCTTACGTAATGGAAACCTTTGATGACGTTAATGCATAGCACAACGACATGCCCCTCCATCTTCCCAGTTGTAGAGGAAACTGACGCTCAAGTCTGTGGCAAACTCCCGTTCAAGGCCATGGTCACGATCTCTCATCTGAAAAATTACAGGTCAGTAAGCAGCCTCAGAAAAGGAGGTCGTGAGAGACCCTTCGTCCCTACTGCAATTTCTGGTTCCCGTGAATATTGGTTATTTGGTATCTTCTATTGGGAACGAAGAGGTTCATAGGTAGAGCAATGTACTGAAAGGGTCAGATGTACGAATAGTTTCATTTAAGATCATGTTGCTAGTGCTGTGAACACCCATAGCGTGGCTCAGGCTGACGCAGCCATGGTCACGTGCCAAACCGGGGGCCCAGAAGAGACTTAGACTGGAGCTGCGGTACTGACTTGGTTGAGAGGCCAGGCAGCGTTTGGGCAGTCTGGAGTCGGTCCTTGGTGTCGGGACTGGTGTTGGTTCCAGAATTTCCCTGTGAGAAGTCGTTGCTTAGGACGTCTGGTTGGATGTGGACCTGGAGGACTTGGTGCGAAGCTAACATTGTACAGTGAGCAAACCCTGCCAGGTGCCTGTGGAGACCACAGGGCCTAAAGACCTTTCCTTAGCAAACTCTTGATGCTTTCAATGGGAGGCAGGCAGGCAGGCAGGCGAACATGACTCTGGGCTCTTCCTGTACTCACAACTGGCCCCTAGCGGATGGGTGAGCCACTGCAGTAGTGATCAACAGGGCAGGCTCTCGGGAGTATGTAGGCTCCCACAGCTGGCTATTAGGGAGCAGCTTGTGAAGGCAGAGCCAGGGCAGCAGGGCCCAGCCAACGCTGGACCTCAGGGGAACGTTCCGTTCTCAGCCATGGACCCAGACGACTTAGCCAGGCCTTTGTTACATACCTACTGTGCCAGCCAGGGCCTGAGGCATATCCGAAAGTTCTGTTGCAGGCCTTACCACTGGGGAGGTGGGAAAGGGCTCTGCAGTGAGCTTACCTCCCGAATCCACCTTTGGTGTGCTCAGCCCACACCATCTTCACTGCTGTATTCCTGTTTGTAAAATGGGAACGTGAGCTGCCTTCTTCAGAAGGTTCTGAAGCTTTGCAACTGACAGACAGTACTACGCTGGGCACCTGGGAAAAAACTAGGCCTATGGATGGCTGCCAGGACATGGTTCATGCACAGAGTGTAAGCCATGCGTGAGGAAAGGCTGAGTAGTGCCTTCGTGTGGCCTGGCCCATGGTGCCTCCATTGTGGCGCACACACAGCTGGATCCTTCTATGGCACTGGCTTTCTCATTCTCTCTCTCTCCCCTTCCAAGAATGGTCACCTCAAGCGTAAGGGGGGGTCACTCTCTCTCCCCTTCCAAGAATGGTCACCTCAAGCGTAAGGGGGGGTCACTCCCTTCGGACTCTGGAGTAACAGGCAGCACTGGCGAGCTAAAGTGTCGCTGTACTAGGAAAACACCAACACACGGTTTTGAAATTACTGGAATTTTATTTGCCTCAGGCTTATGACTTGCAACCAAAGACATTGTGCAAAGAAAGCAAAGATTAAGTACACTTTAGGGAGAAGGAGACGATACACATCGGTAACATAGGAGATCAGGTTGACCAAAAAAAGCCATCCAGTACACTATATAGATTGCAATATTCAATAGCGTTTTCAACAAAACTTTTTTTAAAATCAAGAGCAAAAAAAAAAATTTAAGCAATGTTTACAGTAGACATAAATCTTATACAATTCAAAAAGCATTGTTTTCAGATCATAGAGCATAAAATGGAAAAATGTCTATGCAGGTGAAATGTGACTACTGTACATTGATCACCTATTAAAGTTGCTTATATGTACCACAGTGTAAAAAAAAATACCGAACAAATAAAAACCTGGAAAATTGCCTGATGAAAAATAAAATAACCAGTGGCTTTTAATGGCTTCTCCTGGTTATCAGTGCTACAAAAGACAAAAATCTTCTCATCTGAACGGGTGATAAAACCAGGCACAATCAAACTATTACCAAATTAGACCCACCCATAGAAATATACTATCCACCCACATATTTTCCATCAAAAGATTTGTTTGTTTTTAATCTTTGAATCTTTGAGGCCCATTTGGTCACAATATGTTACAAATGTCGTGTGTGTGTGTGTGTGTTTTTACACCATGATATCATATGTTTGTCTGGCACTATCCTAAAGCTAGTTTATAGATGACAATGATGACAGGGCCCAGTGCCTCTATGACAAGTAGGCTCACTGGGCAGAGAGGGAAGGAAGGAAGTCAGTTTTACCAAGGAAAAAAGGTCCATACTGTTCATTCATCATCAGTCCCACTTGCTTCCGACTGTTCCTAGAAGGAAAAACAAGAGGAAATGAAATAAAATCCCAGGAACGGAGGGAGACACATTAATACGCCATGGACAGGCAGAGAGAGCCCAGACGGCATGTGAGAAACAGCGGAGGCTCCCCATCTTTCTGCAGAAGACAGAAGCATACCCAAGAGGCACTGACAGCGGTAAGGCCACACTCACCCCCATTTTTGCCAGTGGGTGCTCCCCTTCATTCTGGGTTTACAGGTTTGTGGCTAAGTGCTCTGTATTTTTAGCCCTATGCCTTGGAAGATACATGGGAGGGAAAAACATCATGCAGTTCCTGTCTGCTCCACTCGTAAGTGGTATGAAGGAAACACAGGACTTTCAATGCATTTGAAAATAATTGTGCCCAGTGGTTAAGGCTGGGGTAAGATGATGACTCTGAAACGTACCATCATACTAAAATGGACATGAGTTTCCAGAAAGAAAAAAAAATTGGCAGGGAAAGTGGAAGGAAGGTAGGGCAGGCTCAAATGCCACTGTCCTGTGCTGTGCAGACTGGGTCTGATTTCAGCTCTGCTGGTCACTTGCTAGATGACCTGGTCACCCTCTCATGTTTTGAGAGTGGCAGCACATGATGCTGGCATAAATACCTACCAATACAGGAAGGCACCTAGGGAGCATTGATTGAAGGAGGCCTGGAACTGAGGTTTTTCAAACATTAAAAAAAAAAAAAAAACAAAACTTAGGTGCTTAAAAAGTCATTTGGGTTTTCATACGGCACCTTAGCAACTCAAGTTCAAAACTCTGACATCCTAACACCTTTTCTCATTCTTCCATCTACTATAGCTATATACAAGGCAGCACGCCAGGCGTGATAGATACAAAATATGAATCATAGCCGGCGCCGCGGCTCACTAGGCTAATCCTCCGCCTTGCGGCGCCGGCACACCGGGTTCTAGTCCCGGTCGGGGCACCGATCCTGTCCCGGTTGCCCCTCTTCCAGGCCAGCTCTCTGCTGTGGCCAGGGAGTGCAGTGGAGGATGGCCCAAGTGCTTGGGCCCTGCACCCCATGGGAGACCAGGAGAAGCACCTGGCTCCTGCCATCGGATCAGCGTGGCACGCCGGCCGCAGCGCGCTACCGCGGCGGCCATTGGAGGGTGAACCAACGGCAAAAGGAAGACCTTTCTCTCTGTCTCTCTCTCACTGTCCACTCTGCCTGTCAAAAAAAAAAAAAAAAAAAAAAAGAATCATTTGTAAGATGAAAAACTACAAAACAGAGTTCCCTTCTCCCCTTTATTTTCTGCAGACTATTAAAGCAATGCACAGAGCCCCCAGATCTGTGGTCTACGTCCTGCCGCTGTGTTCCCGTCCTTCAGGAATGCCATCTCGCCCATCGACTCTGTCACCCACAGGTCCGAGGGGCGTGGACCGGGGAGAGGGAGTAAGATGCCAGTGCTGACTCACGTTCTCATCCTGCTCTTCGTCGCTGTCGAAGTCGCTCACGACAGGTTTGGCTTTTCCTCGATTTGGCCTTTTCTTCCCTTTTCCTTTGTCTCGGCTCTTCTCATCTTTTTTATTGAGCTTGATTTTCACCTTAACCGATTTTGCTATGCAAGAACAAATGAAAGAGCCATCAATGAGGAAACACACAGCAATGCTTTTCACGGACTGGTGACAAGGTGAGCAGTCACCGATGACCAGCCACACGGTCAGGGTGCCTAGGAAATTCCCAGCTCCTGTCCTGTCCAGTCGGCAGCTCCACACATGCACAAGCACGCCTCTCTTTGGCAGATGAGCGCTGTCACAGTACACAGGCCACACGAGGAAAAGCGGCCTCCCAGGCAGGGTCCTTCTCTCCTGGCTCCTGCGGCAGACGGTGGGAATGGGAGGCGCCTTTCCTATTTCAGGGAAGTGTTCAGGATGTGTGTAGGTCACTCCAGCAGGTGGAAGCAGAAGGAAGATACAAATAGTTGCATAATACTTTTAACACAGGAAGTAAGAGAGTAAACTAATCTCTCTGCCTATACTTTTTCTAGTGATTATTTCTAGGGCGGTGAGGAATGTGTGACAAAGGTGTTTCAGCCAGTTCATGGAACAAGGAATTAAAAGATGCTGATGTTGGTACAGAAAAATCTTTGAAAGGCATGCATTTTTCTGCAGACCTCTCGTATATCTGAACTACTTATACATTTATCCCAATAGGATCTTTGTACCTGGTTATATTTCACACATGTGGGAGGAGCGTACCCATCAGCTCATGCATACCTTCCTCACTGTTTGTACCACCTGAAAGGACTCCCTTGTATGACATGCTATCATGTACTCAACCGGTCCCCTTGGGCTGGAGTGGCCAGCTGGTTTTTGCCTCTACAAACCAAGCTGCTGTAAACCTCTCTCATCAGTAGTTGGAGGTAGTGTGGTGAACGCAGCCCTTGGCCAATTTTCAACAGTGCTCTGCTACAGTAGCCTTCAGGAAGACTGGGGACAGAAATAACAACACATGCAGGAGTTATCTCAAGGAATCAACAGAATGGCCTTGTTCTAGAATAAGATTTGATGTCTATGCGGGTCTCCCCTTCCAAAAGGCTTCGTTGGGAAATCACGTTTGTTGGCAGCGAAGGTGTCAAGAAACAAGATTTTAATGAGTTTGTAGAAAAATAGAATTAAAAGCATGATTTTATTCTAGTGCAAATTTTTTGAAAATGCAATGAAATAAACTCATGCTTTTAATGTGTACTTTTCCATGAACCCTGGTAAGTACCATTGTGGACACCGGAATCCTTCATCCAGAAGGAATCTTTCTAAGTATTTAATTTGTTTGAAATGGAGAGAGAAAGATCTTACCAGGAGCCAGGAGCTTCCTCCAGGTCTCCCACATGGGTGCTGGGACTCAAAGTGGCACCCATATGGGATGCCTACATAGCAGGTGGTGGCTTAACCAACTTCGAGAAAAAAATTTCCGGACTCCTTTTGTCAAGCGACTTACAGAACTTATGCCAAAGTGCAGCCTTCCGTGGAAATGTCAGCAAACAAGAGCGGAACTTCAATGGTGGGGGGAGCATCTGCTTTCCCCACATCTGAAACAGGGCAAATTGTAGTCCCGAGCCAGTCCTCCTACCTCAGGCAAGGCTGCAGCTTAAGCCGTAGGGCGGGAACAGAGAGCTCTGCTGTGGGTGCAGTAACTTAGAGATGAAAGGAGGCCTTCCTGCTAGTGGGGATGCACAAAGATACAGGGCCTCAAATAAAGAAACTGATGCCAGCAGCTGGTCCTACTGGGCTTTGCTAAGATGTCTCTGTCTACACAGGTGGCACCCTGAGATGGAAGTGCTGGAAATCCATGTGAACCATGGAAAGGCAGCCCGCATCAGGAGGTGAGACAATCAGGCTTGTCTGGGAGTTGGTGGCTGCGGGCCAGCAGGTGAGTCCTAAAGACAGGTTTCACGATGGATATCTCATATACATTCATATGATATCCATGTCCCAATCCCAGAAATTTCCAGTCAGTTCATGGAAAAACTACACAGGGGTTTTAAAAGGGTTTTTTGCACCCTATTAGTCTCCTATGAGTTCACATACCCAGTTAGGGGAAATGGTCATTAGAGGCTGCAAAGTTAGGTTGCAAAATGGCATTCCAAACTGTGATAAACATTTTTGTGTAGTAAGGCAATGGAAGGCACCTTGTCAAAGTGTTAAATATATATTTGGTAATGGAGATACTTTTTTTCATTTAAAAGCATTGTCCAAAGTCATGAGTATATAATTAGAAATCTGATATTTTTTCAAAAGCATGTCTGTTCTATTTTACAATCAGACTGCAATGAATGGAATGTCTTAGGAGGTTTGGGGTGAAAACATGATTAGACAGGAATTTCAGACTTCCAAAGCAATCTTTCAAATTCTAAGGTTATCCACACGGCTTTAACGTGGGTTAGAAAATGGTAGAAGTTGCCTAGAGTGTCAAGTTTATGGGGACACAAAATATTGTAAATGTGCAACGTTTTAAAAACTCCAAAGTGATGTGAAAAAGTTTTTTGGGGGCTAGAGGACATGACGCAGTGTGCAGATAATGGTCAAAGCATGGTCCTCATCAGTGAGAGTCTGTATCTCCGGGGGAGGCAGCTCGGCAGTCCACACCAGGCAAGCCCTCCTGGGCTGGGGCACAGCAAGGTTAACTATGTGGCCCACAGTGGCCAGGCAAGCACTCGTGTGCACCTCTGGGAGCACAGATGCAGAAGCCCCAGGGCCAGGCTCACCTTCAGACTCGGACTCCTCCTCCTCTTCTTCTTCCTCCTCTTCATTGCTCTCCTCCTCACTCTCCTCCTCTTTGGCAATTTTCTGCCGCGCACTCTTGAACACCGACTGTAAGACGATGGAGTCTTCATAGATCTAAAAGGTCAAAGTGGCATCTGTTAAAACCTGAGGGCCCAAGACTCACCCTGAGACTGTGTGCTTCCAGGACCCAATGCACAGTTTTGTGGTATGTGATTTTTAGCTTTTATACCCCCATGAACATCCAAGAGCAAGGCACCCAATTCATGATGGAACCAAGTCTAGTGGCTGCGGAGGCATACAGGCTAGATAGGATGTTACCTTCATCAACAAAAATAGTATTTAACAAAAGTCATTTCTGCGAGGTTTTAGCCTAGCCGTTGAGAACCCTTTGTCTTGCACCATGGTACCCAGGTTCGTTCCCTACCCCTTACTCCAGCTTCCCACCAGTGCAGCCCTTGGGAGGCGGCTGGGGAAGGCTCAAGTACTTGGGTTTCCTGCCACGGCCAGAGAATTCGCTGTGCTTCTCAAAAACAAAACAAAAAAACCCACACAGTTGTTCCATCAAATATTGTAGTCATTCTATGTAAAGCAACCTTCTTTAAGATATAGTTACTTTAGGAAAATGAGAGCTGTTCTCTGTTACTGAGTTGATGGGTACTAGGCAGTACTCGTCAATCCTTGGGGTATGCACATACCTGAGCATAGCCTATGTAGGTGAAGAGACAGCAAGTTCAAAAATGGGTTTGTTTCTTCAAAACTAAGAGCAAAACAGCAATCCTTCTGATAGATCAAAAAGATGGACCTTCCTGAGATCTCTATGCATTAATGGCCCCAGAGGTAGAAGCAACCCAAACACTTGTACCATAGAATACAAAGGGAGATGGAACTTGAGGACATTATGCT
This sequence comes from Lepus europaeus, assembly GCF_033115175.1. Classification (NCBI taxonomy): domain Eukaryota; kingdom Metazoa; phylum Chordata; class Mammalia; order Lagomorpha; family Leporidae; genus Lepus; species Lepus europaeus. The sequence goes on from NC_084838.1 coordinate 72,865,431, forward strand.
AACTGAAATGACAAGCCCCCCCCCCCCCCCCCTAAAAAGAGCCTTTTAAAGTCCTTTATCCAAGGAATATATTCCTTTTTGGGAATGATGACCCACACACTCAAAAAAGCAACTGGGATCCTTCTATCTGCTGCCTATGGGCTTGACTTGGGGCTGAGCACGAGGAAGACAAAGGCCCAGGGATACTGGACTCAGGTTGAATCTTAAAGGGAAGGAGGGTCCCCTCAGGGCTGAGACATGAGCGGGGAAAGGAGAAAACAGGGAGGTGTCAGGGTCTGCGTCAGAGACATTGCCACCTGGTGCAGATGTGAAAGACGCACAGACTCGCCCTGTTTCTAAGTATTTATCAGTCCACTTCAGGTGTGGGACAGAGACTGAGTGAATTTTATAATTCCTAATGCAACACTGACAAAAAGAATCCAGATCTATCCAGGCACTAAAGTCAGTTGTCACTCACAAGCCTTTCTGGGTTGAGTCTCCTCCTCGCTCCCTACTTCTTGAACTCTATGGTGTTGCGCTCGGACAGCTCTACGGTTAACCTGTAAGTGCACAGTCTGTTCAAGGCACGTCCTGAGCGTTCCTAGGCTCCCTAATGCGACGCCTGGAACTGATAGGGAGGAAAGAGGCTTAACGGATTTAATGGCCATCTGACAGCATGGTGACTGGCAGACATGGTGACCTGCTGTCTTGTTCCTTCATCTCCATGAATATGAGAGCATTAGGCCAAAAAGAGGACCAGTGAGCTCCCGTGAAAGGTGAGCAGTGACTGAGGTATCCTTGAACTCCAAGTATCCGCCCCTTGGTTAATTTGTACTCTTAGATTTGCTGACGATGGAGGGAGGAAGCAAAGAATCACAATTCAGCTGATGAAAAGGCCTTTTCACAGAGCATTTAGAGGCAGCTATTAACTTTTCTGTTTTCTTAAATCAGTAGTTTCAACTCCGTATGCAAGGTTACAGTCAGGGAAATACAACCCAATACCCAGCTTCAGAAAAAGCAGTACTACCAGCCTCTCAGCCTCACGCTACGGGACTGACTTGGTCAGGGGCCACACCTTGAAGGGAAGCGTGAGTAGGAACTGGCACAGCCGTGGTACAAAGGTAATTCGGACACACCAAGGCCTCAGCTTACAAACACAGGTCTCACAGAGACTAGCATTTTACTGGTAGAAGCATCGAACCCCAGGCCCAGTGTGAGCCGTTGCTGACCTGAGAGCCCTCCAGGTTGAACGTCTGAGCGTTGTGGCAGAGAAGCATGACATCTTTCTCCAGGTCGCCCAGGCTCCGGTACTTGTGGTTGCGGATTCTCTCCTGAAAGAAATGGTGGATCCAACAGTCAGTGGTGGCTGCACAAAGCCTGATTTTCCCTTGGGCTCCAGAGCTCTCAGGGCCCTGCCAGGAGGGTAAGAACACTCAACCCCGGGGGCACCTGCCCAGAGACCCCACGATGGGAACTGAGCAGTCTCAGTGAAATCGGAGGGTCCTTGCAGGGAAAGGCACTAGGCTGGCCCCTCCTGGTGGCAAAGCGTGGCCTGCATGGGTGCCCATGGCGGCCAAGGTATAGTTCTCACGTGCTCCTGGATTGACTTAGACAGTAATGTGGGTCAACACAATGCCTACCTTTATTTTTTTGAAATCCACTGGCTTCCTAATCAGTTCATAGTATTCTGGTAATTCTTTCCTGGAAGGTAACTGAATGAAGACTTCGCTGAGCTGCCGCCCTGAACTGTAGGATGGGTGAAATAGAAAGAGACAAAGCAGGTCAGGCACCACTGCACATCACAAAGCGTCCTCAACGCGCACTATGTCCCAGGTCAAGGTAAGGAGCATCTCGCGGCCTCCCTGGAGCTTCACGCCCCTTGGACCAGCTTCAAAACCATGACATGAATTCAGTCCCACTTTCATCCCACACATATTCCATGTGGGAAGTCCACCGTAGGTTGCTTTTTCAGAGCAAATCCAACTCTTCAACTGGACAGAAATATTTAGAATACTCTATTGGAGCCAAACTTCCATTTTTGTTAGTAAAAGAAAACCATTTCCATATTCACGTTGTTTAGAAACCAGTGTGAAATGCTGTGTGTGTGCCTGGGGACTGACTCCCTTCCCCTGTGTACCGCCCATGTCGTTATCACTGTTTGCCCGGGGAGCTCCTTCTTGTTGCCTAACAGGGCAAGGCAAAGGTCAGCAAGTGTGGCTGCCTCCTGCTCCTGAGACGTGTGCTGAGCCCTCCCCGGGGTCGTGGGGGGAACCAACCAGCACTGCACACTTAGCGTTTTACCATTTGGAAAAACACGTAGCCAAGCCGTGCAAGGTTTTCACATCACTGTCAGTCACTGGACATGCAACTGGCTGAAGGGACAAAAAAAAAAAAAAAAAAAGATAGGCATCATTCAGGTTCAAGAGCCTAATGTCTGACTTGGCCCACCCAGATCAAGAACAGCTTGTGATGTGCGCTTTCGTCGCCATTCACAAAAATCTTTCTCCCCTCTCTGCTTCCTTTTGTGAAGCCAGAAAACATCACAAAAGGATCATAAATCTCTGCCCTGTAAATTTCAGACCGTGATTCCAGGAGTGTGTGTGTGAGAACGCGAGAAAGCAGCGGCAGAGCACGAGTGACAATATGCTGTTTTAATCCACAGTCCCAGTTGTGTAATTAAAAAATAATCATAATGACAGTTATCATAAAAAAGGCATGCGCAGTAACTCAAACGGTTGCCTAGCAACCAGTGGGGAAAATGCTGAAGTGCACAGGGGCCTGCATAAATTAACCGAAAATCCTCTGTCAAAGGGAGGGGTACGTTTTTTCTGCGGTACTGGGTCACTGTTTTGTTTTATTTTTTAATGCATATAGGGGCCTCATGAATACTAAAATCGGGACTGAACACAAAAGGCTTACAAGGACGACGGCAGCGGCTGCAGTTTACTAGGGAATTGGATTTTTAGATGACTGTGGCAAGAACCAAGGTGTTCCCTCCCCACCACCTCCACCCCCTCCCTGAGCGGAGAAATGCGTTTGTACTTCCCTCATCTGTGCTATGGAGGAGCCTGTGACAAAGACTATTGTATCTATGGTCTCCTTCACCCCAGGGTCCTGATTTCCAGTGTGCTTTTTCTACAATTCTGAGACTGATGTGTGCTCCACCATTTTACCTGTTTGGAAGGCAGGAAAGACAACATTATGGACATGAATTGTTGTCTTTTATATGCAGCGCTTTATGACCTAGCATTGACCCAGGAGTCGTCCCTCTCTGTAATCACGTAGGTAACCCCTACCACCCCCGTGACATTTTCACCCTGTCATTTGCTACATTGCCAACAGATGGTGTCATTTTTCTATTGACGGATCACAAAGCACCTTCTTGCTTTGTGCACCTGTCACAGGCATACTCCTCGTTTCAACTGTTGCTACTGCTGCAGTAAGAAAGAAGTGGTCTGCGCCATCCAGCTAAAAGACCTAAACCTAAACCAGCCCCGTCTCTGTCCTCAGTCAGGCCTTAGAAATCCTAGACCCTGTAGTTGTTTCTGCTCATAAACGAGCGCGCCACATGTTCTGACCCCGGGGCCAATGCTGTGTAAATGCCAATGCTTTACCCTGGGCAAGGGTTCCGTTTCTAGGGTAAAGCCTCACTGCGCTTTACCAAGAGAGGACATGGGCAACAGGAGGACCTGAAGGCCATATTGGGACTACCCTGCCTTCATCGTCACTCGCACACCACAGTCTGTGTTTCCAAGTCTGCAGGGACATGTACTCGCTCTCTGTTAGCCCACTCTGTGCGACTGACCAGCCTCTCTCCGAAGCGTACCCAAGTACCACGGTCAATCCCAACGCAGGTCTCCAGGATTCTTGATGCTCGCTCACTCTTCAAATACTTTAGGAGCCATCCAGGATCAAGAATCCATTCTCCATGAAAGCAGAGAAGTCTCTTAAATGTCACTTACACTTACTGCGAGTGTTTCACTGCTTAGAACTTCCTTGTCTGTCTTCCCCACACATAAGCAGCCTGAAGTCACACGCCTTCCCCTCTCTCTGAGCACTGGCCAGCAAAGGATGGAGGTGTTGGCATCACCCTACAGCAAGCATGCACTGTGGACAGTCTGCTATGGTACTGCAGTAGGAACTTGGATATTATTACAGGCATGAAAAAGCACAGAAGTGAAGAAGCCTGCTAGAGTTTGGAATTTCTGGTATTTCTTTCTCAAACCTGAGCTGAGCAGCAGCGTTTTAAATATACCTTTTCAGATTTTTTTTTCAAGTGCAGAACAATGGAGTAATTGTACAAGTGTTTGTAAAAGGTGATCTGCTTCTGTTGAAAGGCTTATCCTACTCCACGGTATTTTCCATGATGTCCCTGCACACACTCTTAGTGCTGAGTAGAATGCACTACTTCAAAGTGTGCCATTTCCCATCCCACCCTCCAGGGTTGCAGGCCACCTGTGCAATGATCTCAAACTAAGAAGCGTACCTCTGATAAGACACAGGGCTGGAGCCGACCGCAGGAAGTTAAAGGAACACACTGGACTTGGAGTTCCCAGGTGCAGGTGAGCAAGCACCTTTCCTCTCTGTGGCATGGCCATGATGACACAGCCTGGGTGGTAGCAAAGTCCTGGGTATCAAGATTGCAAATGCTGCTTGTAAACCTTGCATGCCTGACTCACATACATACAAACACGATGGGGATTCCATCCATTATGCTGCATTTGGGAACCAACTTTTCTCCTATCACCTCCACATACCATCTTCCTGTGGCTCTACAATGCTGACTGCATGCAGTATACATTTTAGGTATAGTGGGGGGCATGACGCATGCCATAATATCAGGCAAGAAACAGCCCTTTAAAACTGGGCATAAGGGCAGGTGTTGTGGCACAGTGGGTCATCGCACTGGCTGGTACTGAGTCCCAGCTCTGCTAGATGATGGCCCAAGTATTTGGGTTCCCGCCACCCCTATGATTTTTAGGCTCTTGCTTTTCTGGCCCAGGCCCTCCACTCTTGTGGGCATCTGAGGAGTGACCCAGAGGGAAATGATCTTTCTGTCGCTTTCTGCTTTTCACATAACTCTAAATCAAGAAGATTGATACTGTGTAAGGTTTTTTTTTTTTTTCACTTGCCCAAGCTGATCTGCTGACAAGAATTCCTAATGTGTATTTCTTAAAAAAAGAGACAAGCAAAGATGCTTCGTTCATTCATGAAGGTAAGCTGTAACTATTTTGCCTCTGTGAGAAAACGATAGGTTACTTGGGGTTGGAAGGAATTTATAGTGAAGTTCTTAAGAGCCTCATGGAGCCAGAGGTAATCATTCGGAAGGAAACATCACAAACAGGATCCCCTAGCAGCAGGGGAAAGCGCGCTCTGCCTTTTCAAGGTCAGGTTCCTGTGCAGTTCAACACATACTACAGAGAAACTGGCGTAACCATAGTGGCACTCCCCCTTACCCACAGGCCCCCAGAGCCTTGAGGAAAGCCTGGGAGACGTATCACTGGCAGCTGCACTCCACGCTCACATCCAGGAGCTCCGCTATGCGATCTCCTAGCCCCCGGACGCAGGAGAGCAGCACTGGGACGGGGAGCTGTATGAAGGGCTGCAGCCACGGCCCTGAGTTTCCACAGAGTCCTAAACACAACCCCACTGCGTGACGTGATTCCACTCTTGGGGCTCCAGCCTCACATGTGACCCTTGAACAGTGTTTACCACAAGATGACAGGACAGATGATGCAAAGCCAGGGTCTAAAACTACATGCTTACAAAGAAAGACAAAAACAGTACTTATGACATAAAATGTGAACACAGGAGATGGAAGTTTAAGGACAGCAAGGTTTTCAGAGAGGGATAGAAAATGCAGAGGACCTACACCCAAGCATTACTAAACATCAGTAACAATGTTCGCTTGTTCAACAGAATGAAGATTTATAATCGAATGAAATGTAAAATCATATCATCCATAAATAAAAACAACTTGCAACAAACACTAGGTTACTTTCACTGAAAATATGCTATCTGTCAAAAATCTAATTTTTCCCAGAGAAATGTCTACAGGTCCTATATCCACCTGTTTATATCACCATAAACACTGTGTTTCCCCAATTGGCACCTTTTAATTCTCCCATATAAATAATTACCCCAAAATTATGTGTAACATTGCAACCACCAGAATCTACCGTGGCATGGTCCCACGCACTGACTCAGAACGGCTTCAGTGCATTTATTGCTACAAATCCCAGGGTCTTTGCAGCAGGCCCTAAGAGAGTGGCTTCCAGACGAGCTGTCTGAGCACAGGCTTTGGACAAGAGTTACCCCCATATCGCCGGACTTTCACAAGTATGCACCCAGAAACATCTTGTGTGCTTTCTCACTGTCCATCTGTCTGTGTGCTGCTTCCCAGGCCAGCCAATCCATCAGCTTTCGCCAAAAGAATGCCCTCCTTTCAAAATTAAGGGCCCGAGCTTCCCTTCCACGGAACATTCTGTCCTTTGAGCCTGCTCTGCGCCTCCCTTGCTTCACGGTGAAGACACATAAGCTTGGTCATAATGCAGCAGAGACCGTTTAAGTTTTCATCTGTGCCCAAGTCTTGAACAATGCTGGCTTACCTGGGTGGCATGGAGCAGCACAGAGGCGCTGCTTTGGCAAACTTAACGACCATGCACAAGATGTGATCACACAGGAAAGGGCGTTTCCCATTCATATATGCAGCTAATTGCCATCTCCAGAGCAATCCATGTTTGATCTAGGGTAGTTCTGAAAACGGTTTATCAGCAGGGTAGGAAAATCCATGTTGTGGGGCTGCGCACTGTAGCGTAACAGGTAAAACTGCCACCTGCAATACCAGCATCCCATATGGGCTCAAGTTCAGGTTCTGGCTGCTCCACTTCCAACCCAGCTCCCTGCTAGGGGTCAGGGAAAAGCAGAGGAACAGGGCCTAACTGCTTGGGCCCCTGCATGAAGCTCCTGGCCCAGCCCTGGCACTGCTGCTATTTGGAGAGTGAACTAGTGGATGGAAGATTTCTCTCTTTCAAATAAAAATACATCTCTAATAAAAAAAAAACACCCAGCTGGGACTCCTTTCCTTCCCTCAGGGTGGGGGGTGAGGGGTCACTGCAGTATCACAGGCATAGACCCGAGGGGAGGGGGCTCCAGGCCAGGCCGATGCTAGGGCAAGCCTTCTGTGCCTCAGAGAGCAGACGGGCGAAGTTCATGTGTGGGCTGTGCACCTGCTATATGTGGGTACAACTGGCTCGGCCCCATCAGTAAGTGTCACGTCGCCAGGAATCAAGGCAACCTATTCAAGTAAACACTGAAAGTATCAATATTTGTAATGAGGGCAAAATAAAGTACTGGCGTCCACATTTCCCTGAGCCTACTCTCTGGGGACCACACACACTATCTGAGTTCTAATTCAGCCTTTCCCATAGTGTGCTCCACAGAATACCCACCTCATGGATTAGCAGGTGTTCTCTGAAAAGGGGCGTGGTTGGTCAGGACAGTGTTGGAAACAGCACGTTCAACAGCTTTCTTTACAGTAAGACGTCCCAGCATCTCTAACCAAACTGTGGTCTCTGAGAACAGGCTGCATCAGGAAGACCACGCTCCGCAAGGCATTGTTCTAGGAGGTGCCCAGGACTGGGACCTCTCAAGGCGGCCACTCCACCAGCTCTGTGTCAACCCTATGCAGACTCCACAGGCTCTGACAAGAGCAGGAACCAAGGCGGATATTGCACCTGTCACCAGCATCTCCTAGCAATGGATCCACTCGGCCGCTCCTCTCACAGGACCGCTCTCTAAACTCAAGCTGAGCCACCCAACACGCAAAGGTGCTTGGGTTTGAGAGCCGCTGTGACTGCCTCCCTCCCCTGCCGAAAGAAATGCGGAGGATCCGGTGCCAAGGATGCTAACGTTCCACTTTGTCTGAAAGAGCACGCTGGCTGGTCCTGAGGGCTGCACAAGACTAACGACTTCACTACAACATCAAGGGCGGGGAATGACCATGGAGGAGAGAATTTAGGTGTCTGTGCTGCAACGTGTGTGGCTGGGTCACCATACACGAGCACGCAGGGGCCGAGCCCCAACACCTACCAGCTTGTCCTCTGCATCTCTGTAGATGGCACCACCATGCACTTCACTCAGGGCAGACATCCAACAGTTACACAGCCAAGTCCTCTACCTCCTCCCCTCTCCCATCCAGGCTGCCCCATATCTCGCCAATCACACGTCGGGATACTGATCCCTGGTCTTCCTACCCACTGTCACACACCTGTTTTAATGATGTGCCCTCCCCACCCCCTAACAGCTCCTCCCTGAGTGAGGCTGCTTTTGATCCATGCTTCACAACACCACGAGGCCACGGTCTCTGGACAAGAATCGGACCAGGTGCCTGGGACTTGCTATTTTTCTCTGCAGAGCCCCCATGGACTGCAGGGCACTGCCCACCCTCCCCCAGCCCCCGCAAGATGGACATCACAGGCTGGCCCTAGCACCTGCTTGTGCAGAACTTGTCTGTCTCCTCACTACACGGGCACTAACAGTCACTGCAAGTGATGAGAGCCGGCCCTCAAGACCCCGGTCCAAAGAGGCTAACCCTAAACTTCAAGTTGGGGTCGAGGGCCTCTGGGGTCTGTGCTGAGGCTTCTCCAGCCTCCCATGCAGCCTCCCCTGCCCTGGGGGCCTGACCCCTTAGCCACACTCAAAGGGAGCGCTCCTTCCTAAACTCCCAATGCTGCCCAGCCATGCCACTAGGCATGGACACCTTGCTCCTCTCCCCAGATCCTGCTCTGGAAGTTCCTCCTGACCCCACCCCAAACGGGCACCCAATTCGTGCCAGGTACCTGCATGATTTGCATGAATGGTGCTTGCCAACGTGAAGGCGCCCCATTGCAAACACGTTCTCCACGTGCAGTACTATGCACAGATGGACACACAGAAAATGCTCAGTGCTTGTGGACACGTACAGATGGGGCTCAAATCAAAAATGAATCTGAAAGGAAAACTCCATCATCATACAGCCTGCCAGCCCCATGGCACCGGCTGAGGCTTATGGGGAAAGAAGCATACGGGACAGTAAGGGGGCGGCCCAGACCCCAAAGAGCCCCGAGGGAGCAAAACACTGAGCTCCTCGCTACGCCTCTGGAAATGGCAGCTGAAACGTGCCCTTAGTGAAAGTGGATTTAGCTGGGTCCTCACCACAGACAGTCCTATCATCTCCCCTCAGAAAGCACAGGCATGACACTGGGGGCTTGCAATACCCTTTAAAGTTATTAATCCCCTTTCCATGGTCACGTGGCCAGCTGGAGGCAGGGCGGGGCAGAGCTCAGCCCACATCGCACCACCGAGACCGAGACCGCCAGGCCTCCTCTCTAGGTATCCGGGGTGCAAGGGCCCAGAGATGTAAAGTCAGGGTTGGTGCTTTCCATCTCCCGGTTCAAATCGGGACTTGAGTCCTTTCTCACAGCGGCAACGACGGAATGCAAGTCTGGATGCTTCTCAGTAGACACTCCGGCCTGTATGTCTGGTTTCAGGGATTACTCACTGTTTACCAAACAGCAGTAAGAACTATCAAAAATCAACAGTCTTGCCTAACAGTTTCCGCTCCACACAGACCTGGGCAGGTACAAAACACCGCCTGCATTCAACCCCTTTCATAAAGCAGAATACTGCTGGTGGTGACCGGTAGTCCGTCTCCAATACGGGACGCAGCCTCAGCTCTGTGTCACTCTGGCCCTACGCTAGCTCTTCCACTGCTGGGAACACAACTGGGTCCGCTGACCAAATCGAAATACAGATGACCAAGTGGTGTATATAGTCTGAAAAGGGACAAGCAGTCTGGCAGGAGGAAAGAAGAGATAATATTTGCAGGATGTCAGTAGCACCTCCTGATCTTGTTATAACCGTCAGCTACATCCATGTCTCCCATGCAAAGGCTAAAAGCAGTTCTGCTCTCCACCCCATGGAAGCCACAGCACACAAAGGTTCAACAGACCAGCTTAGGACACATAGGACCATACACAACTGGGAGGCCGCACAGTCACACCCAGAAACCTAACCCCGTGCACAAACAGGAGGCGACTCAGCAACTGCCCCCTGCACGCTGCGGTCGGCTAGAGGACGCAGACCCAGCGTGACCATGCACGCGGCTTTAGGTCCTGCCGGAGAACCAGTCGCCACAGGCACTGGGCACCAAGCTTCTAAGCCAAGGCAGCAGAGCGCGCACAGGAGCCGCACACCAGAACCCATGCTGGAAGGGAGGGGCGGCCCCATCTCCGGGGCTGCAGGCTTCCAGGTGGCTCCCGACACCTTTGCCAGCTTCAAATACAGCACAGACGGCTGCAAAAGCCATGACAGGTGTCCAAGGATATCTGAGCCTGTGGGGCCCACTCCAGCTAGGGGTTATCGGGAGGTATGCAGAGAACTCGGCCTCCAAAGGGCGAGTCTATGAATCGCGCTGTTTTGCGGACCGAGGGATACCTGCGTTTAGAGACATGGGAATACAAGACAGATCCTGACCTGTTTCCTTCTATTTCCAACTCAGAATTACTGGGCACCTTCTCCGCGTTACACCTGCGGTAGAGTAGAAAGAACACTAGCGTCAGAAGACCTGGGTCCTCACCCCAGCCTGGTTCCTTCTGCTCAGGCTGAGCGACCTAGGGGAGTTCATTTTCTTCTCTCCGAGCCTCAGTCTCCTCACCCATCTGCCACACCGCAAAGATGAGGCAGGGTTTGGAGCCTCGTTCTGAAACACAGACAGTGCTCCAAAAATGGAGCTGCTCCGAACATGCTGCTTTTAGGGAACATGTCAATGCCTCCGCACCCAGGTCCCATTCCCTCCACGCATGTCCGATCCATTCTTCCAGAGGTGGTGGTGGCGAACAGGCAGCCACCAGCCACTAGGGCCGACCGAGCACGCGACTCCCGAGTGAGGCCTTCGTTTGCAGAAGGGGATGGAACTTACCTTGGAGAGCTGGGGTGGAGGGGTAAGGGTAGGGGGCAGCCAGCACACAGAGGGTGTCGCAAACCTCTCAAGACCGTGGAGAAGTCTGTCCTGCCTCCCAGAACTCTATTCTGTGTGCACACATCAGTGCTTTCAACGACCTTCAGCTGGAAATGAAAATGCACCACCACCTGAGCTCTCTGGGCCTCAAGGGAAGCCTCTCCAGTGGAGGACTTTGGAGACTGCGACATGCATGTCCCTGTGTGTGCGTGTGTGTGTGTGTGCGTGCACATGCGGGTGCTCCCAGGGGAGCAGCTGCCAGGCTGGCCCTGCATCCCCTCCACTTCTTTCTCCGGGGGAAGACGGCACTCTGCAGCATACACAGCCTGCTCCCAGCCGCTTACAATCAAACCCCCCTCCTCAGAGCAGATTCCCCATGCTGTCTTAGGGCATTAGGCACAAACCGTGCAGCGGACGGGCGAAAGGGCAATGCTGCCTCTGAAATACAGTGGCAGTTCAAAAAGTTCGTGGAAAATTGGCTATTACCACCCACCACGCGTGGCTTTCTCTGGGAGACAGCAGTGCTGACTCCAGTGACTGGGCCCCTGGCACCCATGTGCAAGACCTGGATTGAGATCCTGGCTCCCAGCTTTGGCCTGGCTCCACCCCAGCTGTTAGGGGTAGCTAGGGAATGAATCAGCAGATGGAAGAACTCTCGGTCTAGGCTTCACAAATACATAAATAAATCAAGTTTCATACATCTGGGCACCAATGGCTGCTGTCCCGCCGCAGGTTAAGCTGATGTATGCAACATCGGCATCCCAGACAACTGCCAGATTGAGCCCTACCTGCTCCGTCTCCCGTCCAGCTCCCTGCTAACGTGCCTGGGAGAGCAGCGGAACACGGCTTGAGTGTTTGGGCCCCTGCCTACCCACAGGGGGGACCCAGAAGGAGTTCCAGGCTCCTGGCGTCAGCTGGGCCCAGCCCTAGTGGTTGTAGCCATGTGGGGAATGGACCAGAGGATGGAAGATGTCTCTCTCCCTCTCTGTAACTCTACCTTTCAAATAAATAAGTACATTTAAAAAAATAAATAAAAAGCTGCACATGGATTTCACAAACATTTTTTCAGCAAAATAAACTGACCTTTTAATTCCATTGTCCATGAACTTTCTCAAGCCCGCTCTCCTATGGAATCAGGCGGAATGCGTGTCTCGTGCAGAAGAGCCGGGAAATATGGGGGGGGGGGGGGGGCTGCTGGGTTCTTTCTGTGGAAGACTCTTTCCTAGGCTGCGAAGTCTGAGTAGAAGCTAGGAGGCGACGGGAAGCTACGGAAGTACATGCATCACAGGAGATCAAGATCAGATCCTCGCCTCAGAAAGAATTCAGGAAAGCGACCAGACTGCAGGCTTCGTACACACACACAACCGGCAGCTGTCCTGAGCCAGGCCAGCGCTGCAAGGGCTTAATGAAGACAGCGTGTGAGGAGGCAGGGCTAAGGACTGGGTTGAAGGCACTTTGCATCCGAGTGCGTGTCAGCAGCGAGGCCCAGGACCAGGGAAACTGTCCCTGATTCACATCTGGGACCTCGGGTGACCAGTGTTGAGTCATACGACAGGGCCGCCAAGATGGATCGGGTCGCCTCAGGATGTGTGACGACGGAGCAGGAGAGACATGGAGCCGAGCGGTAAATAACAGAGACAGACAGGCAGGGCTCCACGGCCCCATACGGACAGAGAGGCCAGGTTCCAAACAGAGGCGATCTCGGCAGAAAGATGTCACAGGGTTCTGCTAAGGAACGCGTGCAGGCCAGTAACTTGATTGTCTTGGGGGAAGCAAACAAACGCACAAACACCCAAACAACAGCAGAAAAGAATGAGAAAGCGACGTTGGGTGTGCTCCCGACAGATGCATGCGGCCACAGAGGTGGGTGTGGGAAGATGGTGCACCAGGAGGGATGAAGGCTTGCGAGGATGACCCTGGGGACAGAGCATCCCCTCCCACAACACGGCTCAGGTGGGCCACTGAGGACAGAAAGCCTCGGAACGAGGCAGCCTTTCCAGGAAGAGACCGGCCTTTCTGGAGAATGGGCTGAGAGCACGCGGGCCTCCAAAAACAGGAGCCCAGCCTTACCCAAAACACGAGAAATGCTGCCCATCTCTTTCCAGCCTGTCCAGGGATGAAGCACCCTCAGGTGGAATGGCATCCTTAGAATGGTGCGGTCAGGAGACAAAATCTGGGCTCTATTTTCCTACTTTCTATTTTCAGGTAAATCATGACACAGGTTTTTCTTTCCCTCCAAGTGGCCATTAACACCAGATAGCGTCACTGACTCCTCCTACGGGGGGGCCCCATGATGCTACCTCCCTGAATTCCTCAATGGGCAAGCTGCCCATCCAGTTAACCCGTGAAGCCACGGTTTTCCTGCCTGGTCAGCTGGCTTGCTGGCCAGCTCCTGCAGTTTTCTAGCAAAACGGTGCTGGAAACGTTTCCAGGATGAACGGCTCAGTGCCCACAATGCGATGAGAACTGAGGGCTGAGGTTTCTCCAGGTTCCTGGACACGCCATCAAGATGCATTACAGAGACCAGAGCATGTGCCCGGCTTGGGGAACAGAGCAGGGCCTGAAGCGAGTCTGGAGGCAGGCGGCACGCGGCGGCCATGGCTGCCATCCCTGCCACCCTCCCGTGTGCCAGAGCCACGTCCCTTCATCGCACTGCCCAGGCGGGGCCTCTGCCCCGCATCCCCCTTCCCTTACACCCAGCGCCAGAGTCGGGCCTGGTGTCCAAGCCCTCTGCAGACTGCAGACGGCCAGGCTAAGTCCTCGTGGAAGGCTCTGGCCAGCCCTGTGTTTTCAAAGAGTCCACAGGGAAAGCGGAAGGGGTGACGCACAACTCACATTCTGTCTTCAGATTGTTCGGCGGCAAGAACACAGCCAAGACCGGAAAAGCAAGGTACGATAAATGCCGAACAAAAGCTCCTGATAGCAAACAGCTATCAAGCCACTTCAAATGAGTTCAAGTGTCCAGTTGCAAACTAATTATATCCTCAAAGGCCGTGTAGATTGCTTCTGCTAATAGTGCTTAGGAAATCACAGAGAACAGACGTGGAAATCAGAAGACGAGATAACCAGATGTCCCCATTTCAAAATGAGAAAGGCAACCTGAGACTGCAATGCTTGACGTTGACCCTGAGTAAAAACGTGGAAAAAAATTATTCACATGCCATGGGGCTATTTAGAAAAGATAAATAACATCATTAGGCACCAGCAGGAGGTCTCTTAGAAAGCGCCAGGGCAAGCTAGCTCATTTCACTTCTGCGGCAGGGTTTCTGGGTTGATAGATGGGAGAGGCTAGCAACGTGGTGGGTCCGGGTCTGAGCCTCCCTTGATATCCTTGACAAAGGATAGACAAATGTGGGTGACATGACAGCACGGCCCTGTGAGTTCAATGACGGTCAATCAACATTAGGAGATGGCCGTTAACATGTTCGCGTCAATCTGCAGTGGTTTTCAGGGACATGTCACAGAGACCTGCCTTTTGTCCTTTGGAAGTTCTGAGGCCATAGTTTGTACATCATACATAGTTTGACATCAACTGAGGAAGACATGTCAACATAATTTTTCAAAGAGGAATAAAACTTGAAAGTTGTTGTCAATAGGCCTGAATGATGGGACAAAAAGCAGTTAAGACAAGACTGCATGGGAGTAAGAATAAAATGGGTAGGCCTACACTGAATACCATTAATGCTTAACCTGAGGGTCACTTTGGCTTCACTCATCTGATGCAGGAGCTGGCTGGGTTTTGGGGTGGGGGGAGGAGCAGCAGGTGCTTTCAGTAAGCCACACGTGCAATAGGAGTTCACTCTGGGTCAAGGTTGATGGAAAAATTACACACACTCATGAGTTCCACCAACAGAACGTTGGAGTCCACAGTCAGGAAGCGAACCACCCTGCCCAGTCAGCATCAGCAGACACCTCGGGGGACCTGAGGGACAGGTTTGAAATGAGACACCATGAAGGTGGAGTGTGCCGAGGTGGCGGCAAACTCTAGGCAGAGCAAAGCAAGGCGCTTCAACCTGAAGATGGAGGTCCTCAGGTGCCTGGGGCTTGCTTCTAACCATCTTTCAGAGCATTTCTTGGAATGAGAACACATTGATTCTCTGCAGTTTCAATGAGAACAACTAGAAGTCAGAGAGCTAAGGACAGCTTGTTCAGATCTGCTCTTCAGTGTCACGAACTGTGTCCTTTGGCAGTGAGCTGACACTGCCGCATACATGGGGACGCTGCATGCCCACCTGTCAGAGTGGCGCAGGTGGAAGCATCTGGGTTGTGGCCATCGGAACAGGCACAGCCAACAGTCCCTCCCAGCTTCAAGACTGCCCCGGAATGTTCTCCTCATCCAAGTACCTGTACACTACGTCTACAGATTTGGAATAACTCTACTAGACCCTCCTTTTCAAAGTCGTATTATTCTACTTCAATTCCAGGGTCAGATTTAAAGGGCACCAACATAATTCAGGAGGAATCCCTTTCCAAAAGAACTAATCTTAACTAGTCTATAAATTGGGAATATGTGTTTAAAATGTATTGTCATGTTATTTGAAAGGCAGGAAAATGGGGGTGGGGAATGCAGGGAGATCTTCTACCTGCAGGTTCACTCTCCAAATGCCTGTAACAGCCAGGGCCAGGCCAGGCTGAAGCCAGGAGCCTGCAACTCAGTCTGCTTCTCCCAAGTGGCTGGCAGCAGGGACCCAGGGAGTTACGCCATTATCGGCTGTCTCCCCAGATGCGCATTAGCAGGAAGCCATACCTGAAGCAGGCGAACTGGGGCTCACGCCAGGCATCTCAAGCTGCTGTGCCCAGCACCTGCCCTGAGAATGATTTTCCAAAGCTTTCCAAATAAGCAGAAAACGAAGCCTTCCGGTACCACTTGGAAATTTCATTTTCTATTTGACAAAATGGGAACCAGGAGCAGCAGACCCAATCTACCTCTGACAGCAACCACTGCAGAAGCATTTTATGCTGATGAATCGCGCAGAATCCCTTGCCCCTTAGCGGCATCGTTTTTACCACACCCTCCTTTTCAAAACACGAGGCCTGCAAAAGCAGCTGTTTAGCTTAGCACTTGAGATACTGGTGTCCCGAGGCGCAGTGCCTACTCTGGTTCTCGACTGTAGTTTGCTGATGCACACCCTGGCAAGTAGCAGGTGATGGTTCTAGTAATGTGGTTTCCGCTACCCGTGTGGGAGACCTGGATAGTGTTCCTTGCTTGTGGCTCCTGCCGCAGCCCAGCCCTAGCTGTTGCAGGCATTTGGGTGACAGAACCAGCAACTGGGAGTTTGCTCGTTCTCTGTGTCTCAAATAAATAAAAAACTTCTGAAAGCAGGGTTTGGTGCAGTTGCTGGGACACACCCAGGTTCCAGTCCTAGCTCTGCTTCTGATTCCAGCTTCCTGCTGACGTGCACCTAGGGAGGCAGCAGGTGGGGGCTCAGGTGCTTGGGTCCCTGCCACTCGCATGGGAGACCTGCACTACATGTAGGGCTCGGGGCTCCCGGCCCAGCCCTGGTTGGCGTGGGCCTTTGGGGAGTAAACCAGTGGATGGAAGAGCTCTCTGTGTCTGTGTTTCTCTCTTGCTGTCTCTACCGGTCAAATAAAAACAACCACAACAAAATATATAAGGCAAAAAAAATAAATAAATAAAAATAAAAATACCAAAGCCTGGCACTGAAATTAACAAAAAGAATAAATAAATGCTTAAATTATTCTTTATAAAAATATCAAGACACATCTGTCCCAGAATCAAGCAAGAACTTCTCAACAACTGTCTCACGAGGGCTAATTAATTCTTCTTATGTATCAGTTAAATATAGATGGCAGCTCCTATTTAATGTGCTGCGAATCCACACGACTGGCAGAGCCCTAACATTTGACTGAGGACACAGGAAGGAGCTTAGTACAGGTGGTCTTTCTTCCCCAGGTAGCTTGAGTTACATTTTTAGTAACTGACTTTAATGGTGCAAATACCTCAACGCAGAGAGATGCACATTTCCCGGGACCATTTTCTAAAACCAAAAATATGCCGCTGCGTCTAATTAAGGCCCTCCTAATTTGAGTGCCTCCCACTTGAGTACCAAGTTCGGGAGGAGACATACAAAATAGAAATAGAGCACACGCTGCTTCTAGAGGATTGCCAACATGCGATACCGTGAAACACGCAGGGCTGGGACATTTCATACATGCTCTCCACCACGTACCCCAACGTGGCAACTGAGACGGTGGGCTTTTTTAAGGAAAAGTAGATAAAGGTGAGACATCAATAAAGCCAGGTAACAGAGAAATGAGCACTCCCTCTTTGCGACCTGGAATATTTAAATCTCTTTCCCAACGGTACAAAGACAGGCATGCTCAATCATCAGTCCCAGGGAAGCTGCATTTTCTGGAAACAAAACCATGGAAACCAGGATCATCAAGGACACTTTCTTCATCGTGCCCAGAGGTCCACTCACCCACCTGATGAGCTATAAATAGGCTGAGAGGCTGATTATTAATAATGAGGCTGCTCAAAGAACCCGAGTGATACTAACTCGTCGGTGACTCATAATGGCTCTAGGAGTGGGTGCCACAGTGATTCCGCTCTGCAACGGGGAGACTGAGGCTTAGGGAGGCTAGAAAGCGCCCAGGTGTCGGGGGCGAGCGGTCGCAGCCACTGGACTGTGCCTCACTGGGGTTCCAGGGACGTAGCCCTCTGGTGTTCCTGGTGTGGGATGGTTATTAGCAAAAGGATCTAGCTTCGTACAGCAGGAACTCCAGAGGCCACGGAGCCGGTGGGAAATATCAGTGAGTCAAGTGGGCCAGATGTGAACAGGGCGATGATAAATGGCAGAGAGGGACACTGAGTGACAGGGGCCTGGCGGCTTCCCAGACGGTGATGCCCCAGACGCAGGCGGCCACTTCTTCACACCCACCCTCGGTGCCCTGAAGGAAGTTCGGCTGAGTCTCGCCACATTTTTAGGTTTTCAAAAAGCCAAGGGGAAGGGAGAAACTCCCAGTGCAAAAATCTTTTTCCGTACAAGCATTTGCTATTTTTTCCCCCAAAATACCAACATAAATTAATCTATCAACAGTATGTGGTCTCCCCCACCCCTGCCACCGGTCATTGAAGAAAGAGGTGGCCATGACACTGGAATTCCAGGCCCAGCTGTTAAAACCCCTGGGGACATCGCAGGCCCTTCTCAGTGTTCCAACAGCCCCAGACTCCGTCAGCCAGCGATGCACACGCTGCCTGTAAATCTTCCAGACACATCTGGCCAGAGACACAGATGTTCCCCTCTCCTGAGACCCAGGCAAAGGAGTCAGAGGTAGGTGCAAAGGGTTCCGCTCTATGTAGTCACATTTTGCTTTCCACCAGGGGCCAATAAAACCAAGCCTAACGACCCGAGCGTTCTGTCTATGGCAAATCCGGCAGCGGAGCTGAAACTTGACCGAGTGAACAGAAACTGGACTAAGTCACCGAGTCTTGGTTTACACAAGGAAGTTTCGTGTTCACTCTGGGCAAGGAACGGGCCTGTGGTCAAGTTTTCCTTCCTGGATGGCTGTCGACTCCCCTAAGTCAACGAACAGCTGGTCTAGATCCAGGGAGACGGAGCTGCCCTTGGTGCCCAACTCAGAACCCTTAAAGGGATGCACTTTTCTTTTTGGAAAGAAGGACAACCAGACAAATAACAGGCATGGAATCTAAGAGAGCAGGTAGGTAGAGCAGGGCAAGAAATTCGGCCCCATTCACAAACAACTCCTCACACTCCCCTCTCTGCACTTCTGAAAACCCCTTACAGACAAGAAAGGCTTCACGACAGACAAAACCCCATGGTAGCAAGTCTCTGGCTTTTTACACTCCTTAACCTTTCTAGCAACCTTGTCCTTGCTGATAGAATACACACACCAAATCGAGTGCCTAACACACCGGGCTTAGGTTTGAGTTTTGCAGGTATACATGCGAGCAACAGGAGTCAATGTTGAAAATGAGTAGCACCCTGCCATTCTGAGAACTTCACACATCCAAGCTGTCTCCTGCCCCTCGCCCAACTGAAATCACAGGGGGGACAGCATCCCCCGGTCCTCAAGCAGAAACCAAGTCAATTAAACAAAGGCAACCAACCGAAACGCGGCCCAACTCGTTCATCCTCTGTACAGGGCTGACTGGCACGATGAAGATTTCATTTTGGTTTTCCCATAATTACTCATTGCTTAAATAGCATGGGGCTGGGGGGAGTGTCCAGCCCAGCCTTCTCAGGTTCACATCCCAGAGATCCACGGGAGAGATGGCCATGCGCTGAAATGCCACGTGGGCCATGTAACACTATCAGGAAGAAGGGGACGACGCAGAGCAGCGTTCAGGCGCTGGAAGGAAAGGCGGACCAGCACTTTCGAGGAAGCATCTGTTTGTTTGTAAAAGCCACCTTGACATAAAGTATGGACCTATGTACCGTATATAGATAGATCAGGATTCTTTTCTCTAACAATTCAGGCCAAAAAAATAACTCCACTCTACCACCTCCACCCCGCTGCTCACATCAATGATGTAACTTCAGAGCCCTTCTCCGGCTTGGACTTTTGAAAACACATCGTGTCATCTAAACTTACCTCCAGCGATCTTCAATACAGAATGCACGGGCAAACAACGGGCAAAAGAGACAGCGTGGCCACCTTGAACAAGGCATGCGGCTGCTCAGACATTTGCACAGAAAGAGATCAGTCCAAGCTTGAGACCCCACTGTCAAGCTCCTTGGCACGCCCTGCTCTTCAGGGAGCAGCCTGCACAGACTCAGGGCCAGCGGCGCCGGGGAGGGAAGCCAACACTCACCTGTCTTTGTAGTTTATCACAGTATCGATGATCGCGTTCATCTGCTTCGTCAGTTTGGGGGGATTTGGGGAGAGCTTCTCAGCCGGAGGGCGGCCTCTTCTCTTCTTAGCTTTTTCCACATCTTCTTTTGCGGGATCTTTATCCACGTTTCTTCGTCTTTTTCGCTTCTTAAGCCGTACTTCCTCTTCCATTTCTTCCAAATTGCCGTCTTCAATGGCCTGTTAATCAGAGACAAAGGAGAAAATTCAAGATAAGGAAATAACCAAGAAAAAAAATATATATATATACACAGTTTCGAATAATTCAAATGGAATAAACAACAAAAAATCAAAGTTAACAGTAATCAGTGAAAGCAGAAGGAAAAAGGAAGGCCACCATATTGATGATAAATGCATCTTTAAACCAAGTGTGCTTCATGAGCAACACAGGCTGAGGGCCCAGAACAACCATAGTGAAGAAGAACACGACAAACATTAAAAGATCTGTACATGGAGGTGTCTGAAGATAACTGGATCCAAATGCAATCTGAGCTCGATGGGAGGAAAAAGAATCTAATTGTTTCCTTACTACAAGGGAGCAAAAGGTAAACAAAAAATGAGGGGTAGGTAAGGAAAACATCTCCCTAGGAATACAGCCACACAATCCAACAAGCTCTGACCTCCTCTTCGTTGAGGTTTTATATCAATGCATTCATGATGAACGACATAAATCAAAATCCCATCCAGATTTTGTTGTACTGTAGCAATTGGTAAACAGGGAAACAAAGGCACATTCTTTGGTAAACGCACTTAAATCATCCGATAAAGAACACACACACACACACACACAAAACAAGCACTTTTTTCCAATTACCTGCAAACGCTTGCTTTAAACCAGAGCCAGCAGCACTAATGCAGAGAGATAATAAAATAGCTATAAAAAACAACCAGGTAGAAAAGAAACCTGCTCAGAAAGGGCTAAAAGATCCATGTGACAGACCCAGAAGTTTCAACTTTTTTTTTCCTTTTTTCAAAACTTAAGAAAAATAAAGGGGGGTGGGTGGGGTGATTGCAAAAGAAAAGAAAACAAAACAAAAAAAAACAGATAAAGGAGAATTTGATCACGGAGAAGAAATGTTCTTAAAAAAATAAAAGGTCTTTAAATTACATTTTGAGATTGCTTTCTCCCACAAAATAACTGATGTTGTTATTTGTTCGTCCAGTATGTAAATGCTAGTCAATCCTTTCTCGTAGCTCAAAGAGCTCTAATCATAAAGCAATTACCTTCATTTCTGTACAGCACCAAACATGGCTAATATTTATGATCATGTGAGTATAACAATCAATATAAAAAGTGATTACAGCTCAGACATAATTTCTTTCACTTATACACAATGCCTCCTGAAAAAGAAAGGTCTGGTGAAGAAAAACCTGCTAGAGAACACAAAACAACCTGGCATGTTAAAAATACCAATGGGATTTAAAAAAACACACATACACACACACACACACAACAGGATTTCTATGCATCCTCCAATGTGCCAATCCACAGAAGCAACAGACAGAATCCTAAGGGACGCTCTGAGCCTAGGCCTTAATAACGAAGACAATTTCCATCACGATCCTACAGTGTTCAGACCTGATGAGTTAGAAGGAAAAAGGGGAAAAAAAAAGAGAAAAGAGAAAAAAAAGAAAAAGAGCTCCACATTATTGCATTAATATTCATTTGCCTAAAAAGCAGGACACCCACTATCCAGCTAAACACACTGCAGCTAAGCGAAAACGAAGACAAGGAAATTGTCCCGCATATCTTGGAGGCTGAACATGCTAATAATAAATACAGCATGCAGGCTTGTCAACAGTTAATGGTACTGCTGTCTCCAGCATCCAACTGCACACAGAAACCCGGAGAACACCGGCTTCGGATGTGTTACACACCTACACATGCCTGGGCTGCAGTTCTACGGAATCTTCAAGACGGCAACGAAAAAGGATATTTACCTTACCACTATCAGCAGGCCGGCTATCGGAAATCACAGTTAGTGGGGATAAAATTAACAAGCCAGCAAAGCAGCGAGCTGCTAGTCTCTTCATCAGCTGATCAGGAAAAAAAAGAGAGCTGGGAAAGGCTATGTTTTCATATACAAGTAATTTTATTTTACTGAAAATTTAATACTGAAAGGATTGTGGATACTCAAATCTGCTGTTTCATTCTACCTACTACAAGGCCCGAAGCCTTCCTCCTTCAGCCTGTTTTAATATTGACAACTACTTATCATATTTTTCCCCCCTTATTATTCCAGGCAGCAGAATTAGAGATTTTAGCTCAGGTGGTTTCGCTGCTGCTTGCTCTCACTTTAGCAATTAAGCCAGTAGGAAAACAAATTAATATTCAAATTTCTTTTTAAAAACTGAAACAAGGTATGTTGGGGCTTGGGGGGGGTATCTTACACCTTATTTTAGTGCCTTTTTTTTTTTTTTTTTTTTTTTGAAAACAAGCCGCATAATCCTGGAGCAGTCTAATCTGATTTTTTAAATAGAAGACAATTTTTTTTTTTTTTTTACCCCATTAAGTGCATGTCAGTGAAAGCAACGTGCAGGCTCTCAGGTTCAGGTATTTTAATACCATATGTTCTTCTTTAAAGAAAATCCGAACAACTGGGACAGTTCACTTTCAGTTTCACGCTGTAAAATTTTCATTGTTTTCCTTTCCAGGGGGATACATGAAGAGGGGGACCTCGTGGAGACAGTATTTCTGCTCTCACCCCTCCGGACTTGGAAAATAGGAACACAAAGCATTAAGCTTGTGGTATGTGGAGTTTTTAAATCTCTAAATCTGTGAGTCGCTAAGAAGCGAAAACAAACTGAATTGCAAACACAAAAAACTAGGGAACAATTTTTATGACAATAGCTCCATACGTGCAGATTCTTATTAAATTTAGGTTCTGGAATGCCAAGGAAACACATCAAGTCCTGACCATTACTCCCCTTAAATTAAGGTTTTATGCAGGAATGCAGAGAGCTACAAAACATCTTCCCCTCCCCCCAAAGACCCCAAACGCAACTCAGAGGCAGTGCTTAAGGTTCTGTGATTTCCAAGGGCCGTTTTTTTGTCTTTTTTTTTTTTTTTTGTAAAGGAAATCAACTCCACCAAACATCTCCCAATGCTTTTCGCACTTAAGAGAGTAGAGGAAGATCTCTCCTGCATGAAAGTACAATTATTCGTGGAGATTTTAAACTGGTCCTTTATTATTATTATTATTATTTTTTACAAAAATTACTATTATTTTTAAAACTAGCTCAACTGACTCAACTCAGCGGTGGAGGGGGGTGGGGGGAGGGGGGCACACACACACACAAAACTTGCTACACAAGGCTAAAGTACTACCCCCAGCAAGATTTCCCTTCCAAACCTTTTACCAGCACAATAATGAAACAAGTCACAGAAGCAAACCCCCAGTTTCCGACTGGTGACGTGTTGCGCAAGAGTAGGAGCCCTAATTCAACATACAGACGGCTCCCATGCTGAACTGCCTCTAGATTTAATGAAGTGAATAGGAAGGAAGTCGGGGGGGAAAAAAAGTGTACAAATAAGAAATTAACACTTTCCTTCCCTCCCGGAGCCGGCGACGCACAACTACAGCGAAGTTTGGTGAGGCGCCTCTTTCCTTAAAGGCACACTGCACCCATCGGGCTCCGGCTGCCACGGGGGGAAGAGAAGAGAAAGGGAGAAACCCCAGCCCCGTCTGGAGATAAAAAGCCCCCGCCAAGTGAAAAGAGTTAAAGCAGATTTCAGCCTGCGTTTTTTCCTGAATGAAGCTGGGAGTTACTCCTTCCTCCACTGGATGGCAACCTTTCCCCCGCCCCCACCATCCTCTCTCTGTCTCTCCCTCTCCCTCTCTCTCTCTGTCGTTCCTTTCTTGCAGCTGGGCTTAAAAGGACACAGGACGTGCAAGGAGGAGATGCAGCCCGGCTCCCTCTTCCACGGGCTCAGCGTGGAGGTTCGGAAAAGCAAGCGCAGGAGCCGGTGGCGCGGGGCGCGCTGCTTTAGGGCGAGCACGTGGCAGAGCCGGGGCTCGGCCACACGTGGCTCCGGGGGTGGCCCTCTGTCATCCTGACACACGCCGCCGCCGCCGCCGCCTGGCCCGGGTCCGGGATGGCTGGGCCCTGGACTCCCCGCTGCTCGAGCCCGCTGGGCTCCGCGGCTCCGCGCCATCACGCGCGGCACGGCGCGGCGGGCGGATCCAGGCGCAGGCGTAGGTAAACGGGGACGCGCGAACAAAAAGCCACCAGCCCGCTCCCGCGCGTCGTTTCCACCTCTGCCAGTCCAGCGGGCGGCGCGGCGCGGCCCTCGCGGTGGCACGGACCATCCTCTGCAACCCCGAGAGGAGCGATTCCAAAGACGTGGAGACAATGCCTGGGAGCTGGGAAATTCACTATGCCAATAGTAACTGGCATTTACATAATCGTGTGTGTCGGTCCACACACGCCATTCTCGCTTCCTCCCTGTAGGGGGCGCCCTAGGAACTCCAGCTGGATCCCAGGACAGGCCCGCCCCCGCCCCCAAGGTGCTGCGGGGGGGGGGGGGGTGTCGCAGAGCCACACCACTCCTGTGCCACCCCTGCCTTCTGAGGACAACTCGGGGCGCTAAGGGTGACTCCAACATTCAGGGGTGCCCAAAATAAGACGAGCACCAGCCACAACGGCAACAAAAAAACCTAGAATTTTTAGGAAACTCAACGTTTTGTGTAGGAGCCCTTTCCTTAGCACAGCAATGGGAAGTGAAAGCAACCCCACCGAACGCGGGGCACTTCGTCAAAGATGCCATATCCGTTTTAATCACTTTGCTGAATAAAAACTACAGACCCGGGGCTCTGGACGAAGGGCACGTTGTTGGTCACGACCCTCCCGGAAAGCAGCGTGTTGGAAACAGGCACGAAATCAGTGCACAAAATCAAACTCCCTACAGTGAAACAAGCCCGACATGAAAGAAGAAATGTCCCCATATCTAGGAGAAAGGAGACCCACGGTTACCAGGCACCAAGGGGAAAGGCAGGTCTTTCACAAGCAGAGTTGCAGTTCGGGAAGGTGAAAATGTTCTGGAGTTGGATGGGGGTGATGGGTGCCCAGCAGTGCGCAAATACGCGAAGCTGCTGCAAGGCACACTTCAAATGGTTAACAGTACCCTTTGTGTTACACGGGTTTACCACGAGAAAAAGCAATCAAGTTCTCTACAAAACCCCCAGCACCCACAGGTTTATATGTGTTCCTACCACCGCAAGGCTGGGTCCACGATGGCAATGAACTCCTGCTAGCTCTCTTTCAGAACCCACGCCTTTTGGCACTTCAGTAGTTAGCATGTTCAGTCCTGTTAGGGCCAAGCGCTGGAATCCTTTTGCAAAATCTCCGCTCATTCTGACATTGTTAAGAAAATATCCATAAGGGAAGTAAACACCTCTACAGGGCATGCCTATTCGTATACCTGTAATTCTGTGCAAAAACCGCCGCAAAGACGCGGGACCTCGACCTGAAGGCTGAGGACCCTGCAGCACAGCTTTGTTCGCCCCGCTGTGGTGTAACACACTGGTGACAGCACTCATTCAGCAGCCACTCGTGTCTTAACGTCACTGAGTGGCCATGCGATTCCATGGCCATCTGTACTCCTAGCGCTCCCGGAGCTGGGAAAGACAGGCGCACTGCTGGACATGAAGGGGAAGTGACTGAGCCTCGGTTTAGTTGAACTGCTGCTACCGTGACTTTCCTGTTTTGAGGTTCAATAACGTCAGAGCCCTTTGTCCAAGCAACAGAACCAAAGCTCTCTCTTTTCCCCTAGGGCGTGAGAAAAGCTAGGCAAGGAAAACAGAGGGTGGGAGTGGCGAGTTTGGGGACCAGGACAGCCCAGCTTTTACGCCCGAGATGAACCAACACACAATCTCAGGTGTAAGCATTCTGGGACTGGAAAGGGGGAAATGAGCATGGGATAGAATGTATCACAATGACTTCATCCATGAGATCAACTAAGAACTCGTACAGTACCTTTAAGCTGAACAAGCGTATTAAAAAATGTGTGGAAAAAAATGGAAACAGATATGTTCATTTCTGTGCTAAAATAGTTTTGAAATCTGTGCATAGTTTTTTTATAAAATGCATTTTCCATTTTTTTTTTCTTTTGGAAGTAGATTGTATTAAACAACGCTCTAGGGGCCGGCGCTGTGGCTTAGCGGGTAAAGCCGCCGCCTGCCGTGCTGGCATCCCATATGGGCGCTCCTTCAAGTCCCAGCTGCTCCACTTCCGATCCAGCTCTCTGCTATGGCCTGGAAAAGCAGTGTAAGATGGTCCAAGTCCTTGGGCTCTTGCACCCGTGTGGGAGACCCAGAGGAAGCTCCTGGTGTTGGATCGGTGCAGCTCCGGCTGCTGTGGCCAATCAGGGAGTAAACTAGCAGATGGAAGACCTCTATCTCTCGGTGCCTCTCCTTCTTTATGTAACTCTTTCAAGTAAATAAATAAATAAATAAATATTTTAAAAATGATCTATTCAGAAAAGGACTTTTTGGTTTGCTAGACTATAGCCTCCCCCAAATATGTGGCCTTGAAGATCCTATAGAATTACAAACACAGTCTTGACATCTGTGATCTTGCAAGGTAGGCACATGTTTTGCTGCAGCTCCCTTGGGTGGAATTGATAAAAAAAAAAAAAATTTTTTTTTTCAGAGGGAATCCAAGAGTCTGCAAGAGGTTTGAACAACAGAGAATTGCAAGGAAAACAGTTCTGCTTTCTTAGGCAGAGGCCATGTACCCAGAACACAGCCAGGGCCGCCACTTGCATGCCTGTGGAGCAGGGCTCCTCTGGGAGGCCTGGGTCCTTCTGTACTTGGAGGTTCTCAGTGTATGAGAAAAAAAAAAAATCCCAAGAGAGCACGCAACAGATTGTGGTGTAATTTCATTGCCCAAAGACTTTTGAGACAGGCAGGTAAAATACAATGGTTTAAGGTCAGGACCTTGTGTCAAACAACAAATTAGAGGCATCTTAAAGAACACGAGGCTTGAGTCAGGTACGTGCTGTCTTCTGCTCTTGCCTGCAGGAGGCCATCCTGGGGAGCCGAGGCCTGAGCCAGAGATACATGCTGTCACAAAACACAGCCTCTGGTCCAGGGCTCTTCGTGCTTAGGGCATCAAGTTAATGAGAGGGTGGTGAAACGGGCAGGCGCCCGGGCAGAATGCCCACTAATAGCCCAGCCGGAGAGAGGAGAACCCATAAATAAAGCAATGCAAGAATCCAAAGCCTTGAAGCTTGAGGCCCCAATCTTCTATAGGAAAGAACTAGAGTCAGCACAGCATCACTCATAGTGCCATTCTACTGCCACTGGCGCCACCTCTGGCACCAGCAGCAGCATTCACGTCTACCGCGTACAGGTACTGTGTGGCAAGACGCTCAGTGCCTTGCACACACTTATTCACTCAGTTCTCAGAACCACCTCTGGCGGAGGTAGGTGCCGTGATTCTCGTTATCTGCAGATGAGAAAGCTGGGGCTTAGAAAAATGCAGCTTGCTGCTCTGGACCACACAAAAGTAAGCACACTCAGTATGTGAGCTCTGCAAATCTGTCCTTCCCTAGTAGGCTACTCTATGCGAGGGCCTTGAAATGTTCATGGAAAGTGCATACTATGAAAATACTAGGCCTGGATTTCCAAATTTCTTTTACACGAAAATAATCTTTAACTGCATTTTCCACAAACTTTTTTTAAAAAAAGATTTATTTATTTGAAAGGCAGAATTGTACAGAGGCAGAGGCAGAGAGAGGTCTTCCATCTGCTGGTTCTCTTCCCCAGATGGCTCTAACGGCCAGAGCTGGGCTGATCTGAAGCCAGGAGCTTCCTCTGGGTCTCCCATGCGGGTGCAGGGGCCCAAGCACTTGGGCCATCTTCTACTGCTTTCCCAGGCCATGGCAGAGAGCTGGATTGGAAGAGGAGCAGCCGGGACTAGAACTGGTACCCATATGGGATTCCAGCACTGCAGGCGGCAGCTTAACCTGCTTCACCACCAACTTTTGGAAGTATCCTTATATTGTATAGCACGAAACAATAACTATTGTTTTGAATAATGACCAAACCATCAAGAAAAGGCTAATTTACACTTGCTAAGCTTAGTTGAATAACATATGTAACAATGTTAGATGACACATCTTAGGAAGACTTCCAGCAAAAGATACCTCTCTCTCTCCCTCTCTCCCACACACACATACACACACGCACACACGTAGTCCTTCCTCCTCATGGAAGTGTGACACCATAAACATCACCATGCAAGTTGACACTATACAAAACCATTTTAATAATCAATGGGAGAATTATGATTGCTTCATTACCTTTACAAATATATAGCGAAACTGAAAAGCTGTCTTCTTGTCACCCAACTGCACATGTGTCAGGAAGAGAAAAACCTGTAAAATGCATGTTTCCTTGATGCCCTCATTCTCAAGTCTCAAACACTGAGCATTAGCGTGTTTAATTTCCTTGTGAAGGATTTACCAAAAGTATTTTGGACAGTGCCTCCACTCTATGAAATAACATACGACGTGGACAGTGCCCCTTCTCGACACCTTGGCACACTGCCCTCCTCATGAATTTGGACTAGCTTCCTAATTCCATGCTCTGTCCCCTGGGTGCTGTGAAATGTCTCAGAGGGTCTTTAACGTGCACTTGTTCTGCCAGTGCCGCTTCTCCTGGGCCTGCTTCACCTTTCTCGTCACCAAGTTCCCTGGCTGCAAGTCAGTCTCTCCTCACGGCCACTTTGTCATCTCACCTGCTAGTTTTTATACTTTTTTAAATTAATGAATTAACTTTCTTTTAATTTATGGGGGAGTCCCGTAACTCCTTTCAAGGCTTCCCACCTTTATCAGTTACAAAGTCCTACTAAATACCTCATTTTATCTTTACCTGCTTCCAAAGATTCCTCATCAAATGACACTGTTAACTTTATTTAATTTATTTAAAAAGAATTGTCTATTTATTTGAAAGGCAATTTCAGATGGGGAAGAAGGATAGAGCTCTATCTATCTTCTATCTACCAGTTCATTTCCTAAATAGCTGCAATGGCCAGAGCTGGGCCAGGCCAGTGACAGGAGTCTGGAACCCCATCTGGGTCTCCCACATGGGTGGCAGAGGCCAAAGCACCTGGGTCATCTTCTGCTGCCTTCCCAGATGCATTAGCGGGAAGCTAGATCAGAAGTGGAGTAGCCAGGACTTGAATCGGTGCCCATGTGGGATGCCACCACTGCAGGTGGATGCTTAACACACTGTGCCACAGTGACAGCCCCAATCTCACGTATTTCTTCACGTAAGGTCTAGATGGGGAGGTTTCCAGTGGCGGGATCTCACTGGCATCACACAATGGTCATCCAGAGCCTGCCTCGGCTAGTGCCCGGATGCTGGGTATAAATTTCACAGATGCATCTACCTGCACTAGCGACACCACAGGATGGCTTCCCTCTTATCAGTTCCTGCCGACTTCTGGCAGCACTACGATCTCCCAGCCTCTGTTGTCATGACCCTTTTCTTTACAATACAGCAATTTACCTCAGCAGTTTGGCCCAAGTACTAGTCTAACTGGGCATTATTATTACCTCCCATCTAAAGCAGCAGTAAATTCAGCCTCATGCAGAAGATAAATCCTGCTGGAGAGCTTCGGCAACCAGGAGTTCAACCGACCATGGTTGAGGAAAACAAAAAATTCCATCCCTACTGAACATGTATAGTTTTTGGACATTACTCCCCAAACCATACAATGTCACAACTATTTACATGGCAACTACACTCTAGGAGGTAAAAGAAGTAATCTATAAGTGATTTAAATTATACAGAAGGACATGTGCAGGCGACACAGAAAAATTTTGCCATTTTCTAGAAGGGACATGGATTTTGGCAACCACAGAGGGTCCTGGACCGAACTGTCCCCCCCCCCCCCCCCCCCCGGATACTGAGGGGTGATTACACTCAACTTCCACCAAATGTGGCTTTCTATTTTGGGTACAAATTGAACCAAATGAAGCTGACATGAGTTTTCCACCATGACATGGCTTTATTTATTTATTTATTTATTTAGAGAGAGAGAGAGAGAGATAGAGGTCTTCCTTCCATTGGTTCACTCCCCAATGGCTGCTGCGGCCGGCGCACCGCACTGATCTAAAGCCAGGAGCCAGGTGTTTCTCCTGGTCTCCCATGCGGGTGCAGGGCCCAAGGACCTGGGCCATCCTCCACTGCACTTCTGGGCCACAGCAGAGAGCTGGACAGGAAGAAGAGCGACTGGGACAGAATTCGGCGCCCCGAGCAGGACTAGAACCCGGTGTGCCGGCGCTGCAGGTGGAGGATTAGCCTATTGAGCCACGGCGCCGGCCTGACTTTATTAATCAGACTTTTTCAGCATAGTTACACTGGCGCTTAATGTAGCCCTGATTCTCATATTGTTCCCACTTTGCTGTGCTCCTTCTCCACGCTTCTCATCACAATCAATTTCACTTCCTGCATCTATTGTTCCTGCTGGGCACTCTGATCTTTGGTGGCCGACTCCCTCCCCTAATGTGTTATTTCTCGTAAAATGTCGTTGGGTTGACCGTCAGGAGGCAGGGAGGCAACACAATGGCATGCTTTGCTGTCTGTGCATGGATTGACAGATGCTAATGGCCAACAGATGCTGAACGGTGTGCCATGATTGGGCACTGACAGCAACGTGGATCTATTATTTCCATGGCAACTCTTAGACTGATGAGGTAAGGAGCAAAATCTGCACTTTATGTGCGATTACTCAAAATTGCTATGCAATGGTGGCATGGGGTGAACTGTGTTCCTCCAAGATCCTTCTGTTGAGACCTTAACCCCTAATGCCTCAGAATGTGAATGGATTTGGAGATAGGGCCTTTGAAGATGTGATGAAGGTAACACAAGGTCACATGGGGAGGCCAAAAGCCTCTATGATGGCTCTCCTTCTAAGAAAAGAAGATCAGGACACAAGACACACACAGGAGGACAGTTAGGTATAGACAAGCCAAGAAGGCTGCCATCGGCAAGCCAAAGAGCCAGGCCTCAGAAGCAGACAAACCTAGGGACACTGTGATCTCAGATTTCCAGCCTTGAGAGCACTGAGAAAACGTGGGTTGTGGAAGGCACCAGTAATGTCACATTTCATTATACTAGCAGTGCTTATACTCATACATATGGTAACTGAAATTTGTAGCTGTGGGAATAGTTTATCTATATTAAAGGAATCGAAATTTGGACACACTGGAATGGTGCAAAGCAAGCCTGCCTGCACATATGTGCAACAACCTCAAAAAGTTCATAGGAAAATAGTTAAAAGATAAGTGGGGGGCTGGGTGCTGTGGCGTAGCAGGTAAAGCCACCTGCTGTGCCAGCATCCCATGTGGGCTCCAGTTCGAGTCCTGACTGCTCCACTTCTGATCTGGCTCTCTGCTATGGTCTGGGAAAGCAGTGGAAGATGGCCCAAGTGCTTGGCACCCTGCACCCACGTAGCAGACCTGGAAGATGCTCCTGACTCCTGGCTTCAGACTGGCGCAGCTCCAGCCACTGTGGCCAATTGTGGAGTGAATTAGCAGATGGAAGACCTCTCTCTCTCTCTCTCTCTCTCTCTCTCTGCCTCTGCCTCTGCCTCTCCTTCTCTCTCTGTATAACTCTAACTTTCAAGTAAATAAATAAATCTTTAAAAAAAAAAAAAGATAAGTGGGGCAGTATTGGGCTTCAGTGTGTTGAGCTGCCTCTGGGGAAGCCTGTATCCCATAATGGAGTACCTGGAATCCAGCTTTGTGCTTCCTGCCAATGAACCTGGGAGGCCGTAGATCATGGCTCAAGTACTTGGGTTCCTGCCACCCACATGGGAGATCCAGATGGAGCTACAGGCCTCTGGCTTTGGCCTGACCCAGGCTTGGGTGTTGTGCGCATTTGGGGAGTGAGCCAGTAGACAGAAACTCTTTGTCATTCTGCTTTCAGATAAATAGAAATTAAAAAAAAAAAGCATGGAAAATTTTTGAAATGTGTGTAGATAAAGTATTTTCAAAGTCTGTGGGGGAAAGTTTCCAAGATGACAGAATAGGGAGGGAGCTTACTGCTCTAGTCTAGCAGAGGATAGCTTTAAAAATGTAGAGAGAGTGCCGTCTCAGGGAAGAGTTGGGGAGAATATGGCAGAGGAAATTCTACACAAATCAGAGGGATACATGGACCTACGTGGAGGCTGTGGATGCCCACGGCTCAGGACTCCAGCAGCTGAGAGCCTCTGCACCAGCATGGGAGAGTGTGGTGAGACCAGACTGCAGCAGCCCAAGCCTCTGGTGATAGAGCTGCAGGAAGAGCCTAGAGGGAACCCAGCTAGGAGCCCCAAGGGGAATGGTGTACCAGCCAAACTAGGAGGAACACATTTCTCTCTCCCTGATCTCCTTCCAACAGTGTCCTGTAACAAGCCAAAAGAGTGGGTTCCATTTTGGACATACATAACAGCTGTGCCAGCTTGTGTCCATGCCCAGCAATGAGCCGAGTGGAGACTCCTGACTCTGGTGGGGAGAACTAACAGGGGGCTGAGTGCTCATGACTGTGGGAGACTTGTGTGCCCGAACTGAAAAACAAACAAACAAACAAACAAAAAAACTGATGCTAGGTGAGAGGACTCAGTGTGGCTGGGACTTTGGGCAGTCACTGTGGGAAACTCCATACACTCAGGGCTTCCTGGTTAGCTGGTAAGGGGCATTGCTGGAGAACTGGAGCTTACTGCACAGATCCTTGGGACAGAGAGGACAAATGTTACACCTATTGGGGCTAGCAATCAGGTACAGCTCAGCTGAGTGGAATAAATCTCCCTTCTGATATATATAAAAAAAGGAGATTTACCAAGCCACACTTGGTGTCACCTCAGACATGTCCTTCACCCTGGAGGACTGAACAGAGCTCCCTGGCCACACCTACCACATACCTCTAGATGTTTACCTAAAGCAGACACTCCACTTAACTACAGAAGCATAGTACAAAGATAAAAGCTGTCACAGTAGAAAAAAAAAAAAACAAAGAAACCAATGAGTATCTCCACAAATGCCAAAAACCAAACACACTAATTCAAGAAACCATAAGGAAGATAACATGACGGCCCCAAAAGAATACAGCACTTCAATACTAGATTGTGAAGATGATGAGATGGAAGAAATGCCAGAAATGCAATTCAAAAAATTGATAAGAATGCATAGAACTAATCAGAAGCAAATGCACAAGCTAATGAATTCTGTACATGAGATGAAAGAAAATTTCTCTGTAAGATCTCAATTTTGTGGGAGAAATCAAAATGAAATAGAACAACAACAACAACAAAAAAACGCAGTGGAAAGCCTCAAAAACAAATCAGTGAAGCAGAAGAAAGAATATCCAACCTAGAAGATAAAGCATAGGAAGTTAAACAATGAAACCAAGAACAAGAGGAAATTAGAAAACTAAAAACCACTGTTGGGAATCTACAGGATACCATCAAACAACCCAATATGTGGGTTCTAGGAGTTTCTGAAGGCATGGAAAGAGAGAAAGGATTAAAAAGCCTTTTTAGTGAAATAATAACAGAAAATTTCCCCAATTTGGAGAAAGAAAGGGGCATCCAAATACAGGAAGCACAAAGAACTCCTGAAAGACACAACCAGAGAAGATCTTTACAATGACAGACTGTAATCAAACTCTCCACAGTAAATCATAAAGAAAAGATTTTAAAATGCAGTAAGAGAAATGCCAGATTACTTTCAGAGGATCTCCAATGAGACTCACAGCAGACTTCTCATCAGAAACCCTACAGGATAGGAGAAAATGGCAAGATAAATTCCAAGTTTAAGAAAAAAAAAAAACAAAAAACTGACAACCCAGAATATTATACCCTGCAAAAGCTCTCATTTATGAATGATGGTGAAATTAAGACCTTCCATAACAAAAAGAAATTGAAAGAATTGGTCACCATCCATCCAGCCCGACAGAAGATGCTTAAGGATGTACTGCACAAAGAAGCACAGAAACATAGTTATCACTGTGAAAGAAGGTAAAGGAAGGAAACTCCCAGTAAAAGTGCAAAGGAAATTCAAAGTAAAAAATAGGAATATAGCCGGCACACTGGGTTCTAGTCCCGGTCGGGGCACCGATCCTGTCCCGGTTGCCCCTCTTCCAGGCCAGCTCTCTGCTGTGGCTAGGGAGTGCAGTGGAGGATGGCCCAAGTCCTTGGGCCCTGCACCCCATGGGAGACCAGGATTAGCACCTGGCTCCTGCCATCGGAACAGCGCGGTGCACCGGCAGCAGCGCGCCTACCGCGGCGGCCATTGGAGGGTGAACCAACGGCAAAAGGAGGACTTTTCTGTCTGTCTCTCACTGTCCACTCTGTCTGTAAAATAAATAAAATAAATAAATAAATAAAATAAAAAAATAGGAATATATTCAAGAAAATGGCAGGGCAAAGTCATCACTTACCAATAGTCAATTGAATGTTAATGGCTTCAACTTGCTAGTTAAAAGACACAGAATGGTTGCATGGACTAAAAAACAAAACTCATCTATTAGTTGTCTACAAGAAACACATCTCACCAACAAAGATGCACACAGACTGAAAGTAAAAGGATGGAAAAAGATATTCCATGCTAACAGAAACCAAAACAGAGCTGCTGTAGCCATACTAACATCAGACAAAATGGACTTTAACACAAAATCTGTTAAAAATAGACAAGGGAACCATGTAACGATTAAGGGGTCAATTCAACAGGGAGATATAACTACAATAAACATAAATACAGGGCACTTGGCTATTTAAAAGAAATGTTAATGGATCTAAAGGGAGACATAAGCAATAGTAATGGGGGACTTCAATACCCCACTTTCAGCAATGGACAGATCAACCAGACAGAAAATCACCAAGGAAAGAGCAGATACTATAGACCAAATGGACCTAACAATTATCTAAAGAATTCTTTATCCTACAGTTGCAGAATACAAATTCTACTCAGCAGTGCATGGATCTTTCTCTAGGATTGACCACATACTAGGCCATAAGGCAAGTCTCAGCAAATTCAAATAATTGAAATCATACGATGCATCTTCTCTGACCACAATGGAATGAAGCTGGAAATTAACAACTCAGGAATCTCTAGAACATATGCAAACACACCGAGACTGAACAACATGCTCTTGAGTGAACCGTTGGTCTTAGAAGAAATAAAGAAAAATTAAAAATTTATGGAAACTAATGAAGACAACAATACAACATATCAAACATTGGATAGAGCAAAAGCAGTTTCAAGAGGAAAGTTTATAGCAACTGGCTTCGGATTGGCACAGTGCGCTGGCCGTAGCGGCCAATTGGGGGGTGAACCAACGGAAGGAGGACCTTCCTCTCTGTCTCTAACTCTGCCTGTCAAAAAAAAAAAAAAAAAAAAAGGAAAGAAACTAGAAACTCAGAAACAACAAAACAACCCAGTTGAGAGATGGGCAAAGTACTTCTAACAGACTCTTCTCAAAAGAGGAAATCCAAATGGCCAACAGACAAATGAAAAAATGCTCAGGATCACTAGCCACCAGAGAAATGCAAATCAAAACCACAATGAGGTTTTACCTCATTCCAGTTAGAATGGCTTTCAGACAGAAATCAACAAACAACAAATGCTGACAAGGATGTGGGGGAAAAGGTAATCTAATTCACTGTTGGTGGGATTGTAGACTGGTAAAGCCACTATAGAAGACAGTTTGGACTCAGAATCAGCCCTTACGACATTCGGATCTGGCTAAAAAGCCCATGAGAGTATCTCAGGCATGGAAAGCCAAGACACTGTGGCAACAAAAACCTAGATGAAAGATCTCTGTGAGTGAGATCTCAATGGAAAGAAGGGGCCATCAAAGAAGGAGGTACCCTTCTTTGAAGGGAGGAAAGAACTTCCACTTTGATTATGGCCTTGTCTAAATAAGGTAGGAGTTGGTGAACTCAAGAGGCTTCCATAGCCTTGGCAGTGCATACAAGAGCCTTGGGTGATTACTGACGTCATGAATAAGAGTGTCAATTGTTAAATCAACAACAGGTGTCACTGTGCACTTGCTCCCCATGTAAGACCTCTGTCCTTAATGTGTTGTCCTGTGAAAAATAACAGTAAAACCAATCTTCAAACAGTACTTTACACTTTGTGTGTCTGTGTGGGTGCAAACTATTGAAATCTTTACATACAGATAATTAAAAATGATTCTTAATGAAGAATGGGATGGGAGAGGGAGTAGGAGATGGGATGGTTTGTGGGCTGGAGGGTGGTTATGGGGGGAAGAACCGCTATAATCCAAAAGCTGTATTTCTGAAATTTATATTTATCAAATAAGTTTTCTATTAAAAAAAGAAAAGAAAAAAAAAAAAGAAGACAATCTAGAGATGTCTCAGAAATCTGAATATAGACCTAACATTTGACACAGCCATCCCACTCCTGGGAATTTACCCAAGAGAAATGAAATCAGTAATAAGAGTTATCTGCACTCCCATATTTATTGTAGCTCAATTCACAATAGCTAAGACATGGGACCAACCTAAATGCCCATCATACCAGACTGGATAAAGAAATTATGGGATATGTACACTATGGAATACTACACAGCAGCAACAAAAATTGAAATCCAGTCATTTGCTGGATGAGTCTAGAAAACATCATACTTAGTGAAAACATCATTCTTAGTGAAAAACATCATACATAGTGAAATAAGCCAGTCCCAAAGGGACAAGTACCATATATTCTCCCTGATCTGTGAGAATGAATAGAGCACCTCAAATGAACTCTGCAGAAATGAAACTGACACTTTGAGAAGGGATGACCTGAGCTGCCCTTGACTTGACTATTGAGGAACAGTTTTGGTTTGATTTTTCTTTTCTTTCTTTTTTTTTTTGCATTTTAGATAAAAAAATAGCATTTTTATTTGTCTTTATATTACCTTTTTAACTTTTATTTAATGAATATAAATTTCCAAAGTACAGCTTATGGATTACAATGGCTTCCCCCCCCCCATAACTTCCCTCCCACCCACAACCCTCCCCTTTCCTGCTCCCTCTCCCCTTCCATTCACATCAAGATTCATTTTCAATTCTCTTTATATACAGAAGATCAGTTTAGTATATATTAAGTAAAGATTTCAACAGTTTGCACCCACGTAGAAACACAAAGTGAAAAATATTGTTTGAGTACTAGTTATAGCATTAAATCACAATGTACAGCACATTAAGGACAGAGATCCTACATGAGGAGTAAGTGCACAGTGATTCCTGTTTTTGACTTAATAATTTTGACACTCTTGTTTATGGCATCAGTAATCACCCTAGGCTCTTGTCATGAGTTGCCAAAGCTATGGAAGCCTTTTGAGTTGACCAACTCTGATCATATTTAGACAAAGTCATAGTCAAAGTGGAAGTTCTCTCCTCCCTTCAGAGAAAGGTACCTCCTTCTTTGATGACCTGTTCTTTCCATTGAGATCTCACTCACAGAGATCTTTCATTTAGGTCTTTTTTTTTTTTTTTTTTTGCCAGAGTGTCTTGGCTTTCCATGCCTGAAATACTCTCATGGGCTTTTCAGCCAGATCCAAATGCCTTAAGGGCTGATTCTTAGGCCAGAGTGCTGTTTAGGACATCTGCCATTCTATGAGTCTGCTGTGTATCCCACTTCCCATGTTGGATCGTTCTCTCCCTTTTTTGTTCTATCGGTTAGTATTTTCAGACACTAGTCTTCTTTATGTGATCCTTTTGATTCTTAGTCCTATCATTATGATCAATTGTGAACAGAAATTGATCAAATGGACTAGTGAGATGGCATTGGTACATGCAACCTTGATGGATTGAACTGGAATCCCCTGGTATGTTTCTAACTCTACCGTTTGGGGCACGTCAGCTTGAGCATGTCCCAAATTGTATTCTCTTCATACTATTTGTTGAACTCACCACTTAACAGAGTTAATCATAAGTGTAAAAAGTCAACTGAGGATGGATCTCAGTAAGAAATAAGAGTGGGAATAAGAGAGAGAGGAGGACGTTTTAAACTGTAATGCTGTACAGTTTTGCATGCATTCCTAAGGACTAATTTCTAAGGGTACAGTTTAAAAACTTGTCGTGGGACCCCAAATCCCATTAAGCTGGGTGATAAAAATGTCATCTTAAGTGTTAAAGTGATCATATTAACTGTTAAAGTGAACGTATAAATAGGGTTAAACTGTTAAAGTGAACATATAAATAGGGCTAACTGTTAAAGTGACCATATAAATAGGATCAAGTGTTGGGTAATTATAATGGAGTTAAAAAGGAGAGAATGTTCCAGCATGGGAAGGAGTCCACACAGTGGACTCATAGAATGACAACTGCTTTAGTAACACTTTTTTTTTTTTTTTGACAGGCAGAGTGGACAGTGAGAGAGAGACAGAGAGAAAGGTCTTCCTTTTGCC
The DNA here is from genome assembly GCF_033115175.1 of Lepus europaeus. Taxonomy (NCBI): domain Eukaryota; kingdom Metazoa; phylum Chordata; class Mammalia; order Lagomorpha; family Leporidae; genus Lepus; species Lepus europaeus. The sequence continues at coordinate 72,903,651 of NC_084838.1, forward strand.
GTTGGTTCACCCTCCAATGGCCGCCGCGGTAGGCACGCTGCAGCCTGCGCACCGCGCTGATCCGATGGCAGGAGCCAGGTGCTAATCCTGGTCTCCCATGGGGTGCAGGGCCCAAGGACTTGGGCCATCCTCCACTGCACTCCCTGGCCACAGCAGAGAGCTGGCCTGGAAGAGGGGCAACCGGGACAGGATCGGTGCCCCGACCGGGACTAGAACCTGGTGTGCCAGCGCCGCAAGGTGGAGGATTAGCCTGTTAAGCCACGGTGCCGGCCTTTAGTAACACTTTGACCTCAGAATCAGCCCTTAAGGTGTCCTGGTGTGGCTGAAAAGCCCATGAGAGCATTTCAGGTATGGAAAGCCAAGACATTGTGGCAAAAAATGTTCTACATGAAGATCTCTGTGAGTGAGATCCCAATGGAAAGAAGTGGCCATCAAAGAAGAATGTACTTTTCTCTAAAGGGAGGAAAGAACTTCCACTTTGCTTATGGCATTGTCTAAATACTGACGGAGTTTGTGGACTCAAAAGGGTTCCATAGCTTAGGCAGCTCATTTCAAGAGCCTCGGGTGGTCACTGACATCATACATAAGAGTGTTAATTGCTAAGTTAACAACAGGAATCACTGTGCACTAACTCCCCATGCAGGACCTCTGTCCTCAATGAGTTGTACTGAGAGTTAACTGTAAACCCAGTTCTTAAACAGTTTGTGTGTGTGTGTGTGTGTGTATACAAATTGTTGAAATCTACTTAGTAGATCTATACTTAGTATAGAGCTGCTGTTCTGAGTACAAAGTTAATTGAAAACGAATCTTAATGGGACTGGCAAGGGAGAGGGAGGAGGAGGAGAGGAAGGAGAAGGGTGGGAAGGAGGAGTGTTTGGAGGGAGGGTATGATGAGAAGAATCACTATATTTCTAAAGTTATATACATGAAATTTGTATTCCTTAAAAAATTAATTTAAAAAAGTGTGTGGAATGTGCCATGAGAAAACTGAATTTAAAAATTTTTGCACCAAAAATCTCTTTTAATTCCATTTTCCACAAACTTTTTGAAAGACTCTCATACATACATATATAAAACATATCCTTGTTTGAAAACAAAGGATTTAATTTATTTATTTGAAAGGCAGAGCAAAAACAAGAAAAGAGGGAGAGACGGAGATCATCTATCGACTGGTTTACTCCCCAGTTGGCCACAACAGGAAGGTGGGACCACATGAAAGCCAAAAGCCCAGACCTCCATCCAGGTCTCCCAACATGGGTGGCAGGGGCCCAAACACTTGAGCCATCTTTAGCTGCCTTCCCAAGTGTATTAGCAGGGAGCCTGACTGGAAGCAGGGTAGCTGAGACAGGAACTGGCAGTCTTTGTCTCTCATGCCACCCTGTGACCTAAGGCAAACTTCTCTGCCCACAGAATCTGCCAGGTTCTCTATCAGGCAACTTCTCCCTTTGCGGGTCTCTCTGGTGGGGCTGGGAATGGCCACCCTATTCTCAGGGTGGCCTGCTTCCAGGTTTGTGCGCGGCCTGGCATGAGCACACGCAGGTACACAGAGGTGAGTACGCTTAGCTGGGCCACCCAGTTCATCTCTCTTTGGAATATGATCTGCATGTGTGAAGGAATATGACCAGATGATATGGGAGCTGAAGTTGAGTAAGGGTCACAAAGTAGCACCTAGACCACAGATGTTGTGAATACAAACCATGAATGGACTGGACAGCAGAGGAGAGACAGAGTACTCCGTGTGAAGCACAAAGAGCCTAGCTGTTTGTAGGGAGGCCACACATACAGCTTTCCCACGCATGCATCTTTGCTTGGGCTATGTAGATATACACACATTCAGAAACACATCCATGCACATGCAGGTACTTCAAAGGTTTGTGGGAAAATGGAATGAAAGTATGTTTATTTTGGTGCAAAAGAATTCTGAAATTATGCCTAGCTTTTCATATTACATTATATATTTTTCACAAATTTTCTGAATACCCATCACATGCATGAATTTCAAAATTTTTACACTTCCATTTTTTTATTTCCCATATTTTTGAAGTATCTTCATCTGTTACATACAAGTACACATACATATATAATACATGTACATGGAAATTATAAATAGCTTCACTATAGGAATGTCTGGTTCCACTTATAGTTGGGAAGCCAACTCAAAATGTACAATTTCAGATCTAGTCTGTATAGCCCTTCTAAGTATATATAAGGTCATTTGTCATATATGAGTGCCTTACTGTAATAGAGTAAAAAAAATTAAAACGCATTTTTCATTCTTGGTTAGCTTAGAAGCTATACATATGTTGGCAATACAGTTTAACATGCAACACACTGTCAAGTGAATCTCCACTTTTCAAGCACAAAGAAGAAAGAATAGCGGTACATACAATCAAGCTTTTCAAATGCATACACCTAACTCTATTCTGGCCTTGCACGGCTTCCATAGCTGTTTGGTATTCTACACCAGGAATAACAGTTTTGCTAGCAATTCATGGTGAAATCAACATATGCGGGGTGGTATTGTGGAGAATGAGACTCTAGGAGACCAGGTCAACTGAAGCCTATTCAGTGATGTGTACAGAATACACATACGTAAGGACTGGGTTTCACTGACACTGGCATACACATACAGCCCTTGAAATGCATCCCAGAAATGGGCATCTACAGAAAACTTCATAGAGACACACCTGACAGTCACTACATCTGAAGAGGTTCATTCAACTGACCTCCACTGGCAACCCTGCCCCCAGCGTAAACCCTCCTGTGGTCACTTTTCCGTTCCAGCCACGTGGCTCAAGTACCAAGAGGTAGCTGTGATCCCAAACGTGTTAACCCTTGTTATACTTGTTCCTGGAATCGTGGAATACAATTAGATATTACACAAATGAGGGAAACGTGACTGTGAGAAGAAACACGTCTTATTTCTACCAAATGTGAGTACAAAAAGATCATTTTCTTTAAAAACATCACCACTTTTGACTTTGCTGGTGGCGACATGATAATATGGGAAGAGTGAGGGCGTCAATATCACCATTCTCACTTGCGGCAGGCTACTTAGCCTAGCGCTTGAGCCCCCGCCCCGTGTCAGTGCCTGTGTCTGAGTCCTGGTCTGCTCCTGGTGTCCTCCAGCTCCCTGGCGAGGTGCATCCTGGAAAGCAGCAGCTGACAGTGCCAAGCAGCTGAGTGCCTCCATCTGAGACAGGAGACGAGTTTTGGGTTCCAAGGGTCCTGGCTTTTGCCCCCATCCCAGTCCTGGCCGCTGCATGCATTGGGGGAGTGCAACAGTGTGAGTGGGGGTTCTTTCTCTCAACCCAAGTCCAACAACAACAACTTTTAAAATAAAAGTAAATGCTCCAGCGCTGGAAATTCTGAATGACATATCATGGGTATTAGTTCTGTAGGAATGAATATACAGTGTTCCCGTCAACAGACTCAGAGAGGTAAGCTCGGCATTACACTCAAAAGCGTGGTGAAGAGATGTAGATCACATTTGCAATGACATTTTTGATCTACATGCAAGCAATGTCTTATCAATAGACACTTTCAGGAACTAACACCTCCACAGGTTCTGACTGTGTCAGTTAACAAGGCTGCTGGTCTTTCTATACAGAATAGGGGTCAAATGGGAGGGAGTACTCACGGAAAATGGCATTAGAAGGTAAGTGTACTCCACTCCCAATTCCAGCTTCGTGCTCATGTGCACCCTGGGGGGCAGTACGTGATGGCTGAAGTACTTGGGTCCCTGCTCCACAAAGGAGACCCATGCTGAGTTTCAAGCTCCCAGCTTTGGCGTGGCCTAGCCCCAGCTGCTGTGGGCATCTAAGGAATGAACCAGTGCATGAGAGATCTCGGTCTCTCAAATGAATAATGAATAAAAATTTTAAAAAAGACACTGAATTCCATGAATAACAGAAGTCTTCGAACTTTGCTTGGAAGACATGTATTACGAAAAATGTGCGGATGGGTTTCAATTTTTTGCACCAAAATAAACTTATCTTTTAAAAAATTTTTGTTTATCTGAAAGGCAGAGAGAGAGAGAGAGAGAGAGAGAGAGAGAGAGAGCGAGCGTGCAGCTTCCAATCACCAGTTTACTCCCCAAATGGCCTCAATGCCCAGGGCTGGGCCAGGCAGAATGCAGCAACCTGGAACTCCATTCGGGTCTCCTACATGGATGCAGGGACCCAAGCACTTGGGCTGTCTTCTATTGCTTTCCCAGGCACAACAGCAGGGAGCTGCATCAGAAGCAGAATAGCTGGGATGCAAACTGGCACCCATAGGGGTTGCTGGCAATGCAGGTAGCAGCCAAACCTGCTATATCACAACACTGGTCCCTAAGCTTTTTTTTTTTTTTTTTTTTTTTTTGATAGGCAGAGTAGACAGTGAGAAAGAGAGAGAGCGAGAAAGGTCTTCCTTTTCCGTTGGTTCACCCCCCAATGGCTGCTATAGCTGGCGCACTGCAGCCAGTGCACCACGCTGATCCAAAGCCAGGAGCCAGGTGTTTCTCCTGGCCTCCCATGCGGGTACAGGGCCCAAGCACTTGGGCCATCCTCCACTGCCTTCCCGGGCCACAGCAGAGAGCCAGATTGGAAGAGGAGCAACCGAGACAGAATCCGGTGCCCCGACTGGGACTAGAACCCAGAGTGCCGGCACCGCAGGCAGAGCATTAGCCTAGTGAGCCGCAGCACCGGCCCCTAAGCTTATCTTTTAATTTCATTTTTCATGAAATTTTTGAGGTCCTGTATTACCTTACTTGATCTTTTTTGTTACGCAATTCATTTTCCCCTGTAAGAAGACTTAATGGCTTGATCCTATGTTTGCTCTAAACAATTACGAGCTACATCACATGGGTCAGATCTTAAACACTTTTTATCGGCTTATTGGGCCATTCAAGTTTCTAAACTCTGCTCAGTGGATCCGTTGCAAGCCTATCTCTCTGGATCCCAGAGATCCCCTCCACTTTACTCTTCCCCACTGATTTGCCCCACTTCCCACTGCTATGGTCCAAATAGTTGGGTTCTGCAGAATTCCTGTTTAAAATCAAACCCGCAGGGCTTTAATATTAGAAGGTTGGAGGTGTCTGGGAGGTGATCGGGTCACAAGGGTGCAGACATCACAACTGGGGTTGCTGTGTGTCCTTACAAAAGAAGCCCCAGAGCATTCTGTCACCCCTTCCAACAGTGCAGGACACAACAAGATGGTGCCATATATGAGCCAGAAAGCAGGACTTGCAGGCACCAAATCTGCCAGCACCTTGGCCTTGGACTTGCCAGCTTCCAGAACCATGAGAAGTACATTTCTGTTGTTTAGAAGCTACCCAGACGAGGGTATTTTGTTATACAAGCCAGGAATGACTAAATGAGCATTCTACAAGTAGCAGGAACACTATCGTAAAGCCTGATGGTGACAAGCCACATGCTGCTCACATGTCACTTCCAACATTTTTCCCAATTTCCTGTATGAATGCACACCGCACACATGCTTTATTGACCAATCAGCTCCTGTGACCCCCACCACACCGTTCCTTTCCGTTCACTTACAGAGACCATGCCTCACATTTCCTCAAACCCACCTACTACAGGGTATAGCATAACAATGGGGCTGAAAAGTCGGGCATCATAAAGCAGTTGAACGGGGCCAGTGTTGTGGGATAGCAGCTGAAGCCACCACCTGTAGGTTCCAGTCCTGGCTGTTCCACTTCTGATCCAGCTCCCTGCTAATACGCCTAGGAAAAGCAGCAGATGATGGCCTAAATGCTCCAACCCCTTTCATCCACATGGGAGGCTCAAATAAAGCTCTTGGCTTCTGCTTTTCCCAACCCCAGCCACTGTGGCCATCTGGGAGATGAACCAGCAGATAGAAAATCTGTGCCTCTCCTTTTCTCTCTGTAACTCTTTCAGATATAAATAATTTTTTAAAATAAAAGCTGAATTAGTATTCAAATGTCCTTTTAAAAAAAGATTCATTTATTTATCTGAGAGCTACAGAGACGGGGAAGACACACAGAAAGAGGGAGAGACAGAGATTGATCTTCGATCTGCTAGTTCACCTCTAGATGGCTGCAACAGCTAGGGCTGGGCCAGGCAGAAGCCAGGAGCTTCTTCAAGTCTTCCATGTGGGTTGCAGGGGCCCAAGCATATGGTCATCCTCTGTTGCTTTCCCAAGTCATCAGCAGGGAGCTGCACTGGAAGTGGAGCAGCTGCGACTCAAACCGTATGTCGGCATCACGGGTGGCAACTTAACCACAATGCTGGCCCCCAAATTCAACTTTTTTTTTTTAAACTTTTATTTAATGAATATAAATTTCCAAAGTACAGCTTATGGGTTACAATGGCTTCCCCCTCCCAAAACTTCCCTCCCACCCGCAACCCTCCCCTTTCCCGCTCCCTCTCCCCTTCCAATCACATCATGATTCATTTTCAATTCTCTTTATATACAGAAGATCAGTTTAGTATATATTAGGTAACGATTTCAACAGTTTGCCGCCATATAGCAACACATAGTGAAAAAAAAAATACTGTTGGAGTACTAGTTATAGCATTAAATAAGAGTGTACAGCACATTAAAGACAGAGATCCTACATAATAGTTTTTTTAAAAAAATTAATTAATTTTCTATGCCATTTCCAATTTAACACCAGGTTTTTTTTTTTCATTTCCAATTATCTTTATATACAGAAGATCGATTCAGTATATAATTAGTAAAGATCACATCAGTTTGTACCCACGCAGAAACACAAAGTGTAAAAATACTGTTTCAGTACTAGTTATAGCATCACTGCACATTAGATAACACATTAAGGACAGATCCCACATGGGATGTAAGTACACAGTGACTCCTGTTGCTGACTTAACAATTTGACACTCCTGTTCATGGCGTCAGTAATCTCCCTAGGCTCTAGTCATGAGTTGCCAGGGCTATGGAAGCCTTTAGAGTTCGCTGACTTTGATCTTATTCCGATAGGGTCATAGTCAAAGTGGAAGTTCTCTCCTCCCTCCAGAGAAAGGTACTTCCTTCTTTGATGGCCCCGTTCTTTCCACTGGGATCTCACTCACAGAGATCTTTCATTTAGGTCGTCTTCTTTTTTTTTCTTTTCCATGGTGTCTTGGTTTTCCATGCCTACAATACTCTCATGGGCTCTTCCGCCTGATCCGAATGCCTTAAGGGCTGATTCTGAGGCCAGAGTGTTGTTTAGGATGCCTGCCATTCTATGAGTCTGCTGTGTATCCCATTTCCCATGTTGGATCTTTCTCTCCCTTTTTGATTCTATCAGTATTAGCAGACACTTGTCTTGTTTGTGTGATCCCTTTGATTCTTAGACCTATCAGAGCCATCGGTTGTGAACTGAAATTAATCACTTGGACTAGTGAGATGGCATTGGTACATGCCACCTTGATGGGATTGTATTGGAATCCCCTGGTACATTTCTAACTCCATCATTTGTGGCAAGTCAGATTGTGCATGTCCCAAATTGTACATCTCCTCCCTCTCTTATTCCCACTCTTATATTTAACAGGGATCACTTTTCAGTTAAAATTTAAACACCTAAGAATAATTGTGTGTTAATTACAGAGTTCAACCACTAGTACTAGAACAACAACAACAACAAATACTAAAAAAGGATAGCGTAGACCTTTTTAGGTCTACAGTTATTTACGGAACACTAACATTAAATTCATGTATATCTGTTATAAATATTTCTATATTAATCTTCAAGAAAAAAAGATAAACTGTATAATCAAGTCATCTGAATCTTCCCTATGTCATTCATTTCTCACCTTCCCTTGACTGTCTAACTCCTGACAATTCCACTGTCTGGACACACAGTAAAACTCTCTGGCACCTAAAGGATGTCAGTATTTTTCCAAACTGGCCAGAAGCTTTCTGATTCCATTCCAAGTACCCTAAAACCCTAGTTTCTCTGTATTTAAAATCTCTCCTTCCTATAACACTATAGATCTTGTGTTTCCCTGTCTTTTCTATCCACATTTTTCCTCCACTTAAATGAAGATTCCCTCCCTTTTCATTTGCCTCTCTTCTGTTTTCAAGTCTGGAAGACTGTACATAGGCAGCAAATGTGCCCAATGGCCTACTGAGTCCTCACCAGCGACAGATGCGTCTTTCACAACCCTTAGAGGAGTGTGTGCTGCAGAACTCCACAACTGGCTTACAGGGGACTGCAAGCATGATATGTGGAGGCTGCTTATCTCTCTACTCCAAGAGAGGGGCTTCTTTGTGGTCCCCTGAGCAGCCTGCGTCTATACCCAGAGTCCTCACTACAGTGAGTCCCTGCTGAGCAGCCCCCACTTTAAAAAAAACTTATTTTTTTAAATTTTATTTTCATGCCATTTGAAAGGCAGAAAGAGAGAGAGAGACACAGAAAGATCCTCCATCCACTAGTTCACTCCCCAAATGCTTGTGATAGCCAGGGCCAGGGTGGCCAGGCTGGAGTTAGGAGCCTGGAACTTCATTGTAGTCTTGCATTTGGGTAGCAGATACCCAAGAAGCTGAGCCTTCACCTACTGCCTTCCAGGGTGCACATCAGCAGGAAGGTGGATCCAAAGCAAGGAGCTGGGACTTGAACCGCCCACTGTGCTATGGAATGTGGCCATCCCAAACACCATCTTAACTGATGCTCCAAACGCCCACCCCAGCACCTAACAATCAATGGGCGGCACCCGAGAGGGCTCCCATCCCTCACTCGGGGGTTGACAGACCTTCCAGAGATTTTTGTTGTTGCTCCTCTGGCATCAATGATCTCACTGCACTCCTCTTTGGAGTTACCAAGTGGGATTTCTAGGATTCTCCTGCCAAAAGGTATATGGCCTTTCCTCCATCTGAGCAGGATGTCTCCTCCTCCATCCCTTGTTTCAACTAAGGGGGGAGCCCCATTCACCTTCAATTTTCCAGGCTGGAAACCTTGAGGATCATCTGGTACCCATACCACACCCTCACGGTTCTATCGGTTATTACTTCATCTATCTCTAGCTTAGTCCACGAACAACCTTTGCCTTCTCATCTCCTTACTCTCAGGGTCAAGTAAAATGGGCCACCTTGTGGGTTTGCTTTCTCTGGCCTTTTGAAATCCTCCTTTATTATGCAACTGTGACCTTCTCTCAGAGAGATGTGCACAACATTCATATCCTATTTCAAAGAAGTCCAGGCTCTGAATGCTTTCTGTAGAACATAGGGCAGTCCGGACTCTGAGGACTGCACCCTAGTTTTTCCTCACCACTTCAGTCACCACGGGAACTCTGTGCTACCTACACACAGGGCAACAGTTATTTCTAAAACTCCATGTGCTTCCCTTAGCCTGCAATTTGTTCCTGCCTATCTCCCTTTCCTATTCAAATCATCTCATCTTTTAAGAAAGGGCTGGGATTCCAGGATGGCTGAACAGGGCCAAGATGTGCCGACTCTGACCATCTAAGGCATCTGAAGAAAAGCAGAGGAAGTGTATTCCCAGTGGTGAGTTGGGCAGCAGTTTGCAGTGGAAATTCTATAGAAAGAAGAGGGATGCCGTGGGGCAGTGTGGAAAGATGAGATGCAGAGCAGTGAGGAGGGACACCACACACGACACCTGCGGCCAGACCATGGAGGAGATGCCAGCTTCTGAGAGAGAAGTGAGGCAGACTGTGGCAACCTAAGCCACTGGTCATACTGTAAGAGGGAGAAACTTGTGAAGCACACTGACTGTGAGTCTGGCCAGGAGCCCGAGCAGGGGGCAGAGGGAAAGGGTACCCATCTTGTTCAGCAAAAAGGAAAAGCACCTTTCTTTCTCTCCAACCCTCCACAAGGGAGCCTGAAAGGCAGAAATACAGAGAGAGGCAGGCAGGCAGGCAGAGAGAGAGAGAGAGAGAGAGAGAGAGGCAGAGAGGGAGGGAGGAGAGGGAAAAGGAGAGGGGGAGAGGGAGAGAGGGTGAGAGGGAGAGAGGGTGAGAGGGAGAGAGAATGAATGAATGAATGAGATAGAGAGAATGAGACAGAGAGAATGAGAGAGAGAGACAGAGAGAGAACCTGCTGGTTCCAGTGCCAGCCCCAGAAGGTGCCATCTTGACACCAGTAGAGGCTGTGGCAGCTCTCGTGTACATGCGACCAGGGGATTTCACCAGAGGGGCTGAGAGGGTTCACAGGGGGCTAGGCACCCCCTTAGGACTTGAGGTGCTCCCATCCTCTCAGCCTATCACAGGCCCTGGGGCTCTGACTGCCAGGGTGGAGCACCCACAGGCAGCTGACTTGGAAAGTCTGCTCTCTCCATGTCTTTGGCAGGCTCTGGGGGATGAATGGGGATCCTCTGCATTTTGTGACTGTGGGAATTCTGTGTCTACATGACAGGCTGTGGGGTGTAGCTGGGTCTCTGAGCAATCACTCTGTCTGTCAGAGGCTCAGAGCTCCCTGACTGCCTGGGGTAGGTCACTGCAGACAGATCCATGCTCACACTGAATTCTGCACAGATCCTTTGGGCATGCGCCAACGTGGGTGGGAGTTGTACCCATTGGGCTAACCCTGGGCACTGATCTCCCTGGAAGAGAGCAGGTGAGGTGGGGATCATGCCAACAGGACTAACACATCCCCCAGGCTGACAATAGAGGAGCTCTACCACACCCAACTTGGGTGTCATCCTGGATTCTTGTCTCCCCTTTGAGCACTGACCAGAGCCCCTGGCCCTACCCAGCCCATGCCACTGGGTAATCACTGAAGGAACAGACACTCCACTAATCACAGAGGAACAGTTCAAAAACAAAACCCATCAGTGAAGAAAACCAACAAGTGTTTCCACAAATGCCTTAAAAAAAAAAAAGGCAGAAATACAAGAAACAAGAATAAAGAAGACAACATGCCTCTCCCCAAGGAACATAACAACACATCAGTGTTAGAATGTAAAGATGAGGAGATTGATGAAATGCCTGAAAAGGATTTCTAAAGAATGAGGACAGGATTACTCAGAAGCAACGAGAAGCAAATTCATGGGTTAAAGAAATCCAAACAAAACATGGATGAAAAGATTTCCCATGAGATAGAGATTTTGAAGACAAATCAAGCTGAAATACTATACTAGAAATGAAGAATTCAGTATGTCAAATAAAAAATACAGTGGAAAGCCTTAACAAGAGACTTGGTGAGGCAGAAAAGAAAACCTGAGCCAAATGACAAATCTTTGGAAGTATCTTAGCCTACGCCCATTCCCAAAAAGGAAGAAATCAGAAAATTAAAAAGAGTATTTGAGATTTATGGGATACAATCAAAAGACCCAACATATGGGTTTTATAGGAGCTCCTGAAGGTGTGGAAAGAGAGATGGATTAGAAAACCTATTCAGTGAAATAATTACAGAAAATTTCCCTTATTTGGAGAGACACAGTCCAAGTCTTAATAATAAAAAAAAAATCTGTCAATCCAGAATACTATACCCTGCAAAACTCTTATCTATGAATGAAGGTGAAATAAAGACTTAACATAACAAACAGAAATAGATAGAATTTGTCACCACTTGTCCAGCCTTATAAATCATGGTTAAGGAATTACTCTACACAGGAAAACACTGATATGGGAGACCCAGAAGAAGCTCCTGGCTTCAGATCTGGCTCTGGCTGGTGCAGCCATTTAGGGAGTGAACCAGCAGATGGAAGACCTCTTTCTCTCTCTCTCTCTCTGCCTCTCTATAACTCTGCTTTTCAAATAAAAAAAAATAAATCTTTAAAAAAATCCCACTTTCAGCAATGGACAGATCAACCAGGGAGAAAATCAACAAAGAAAAAAACAGAGCTAATCTACATCATGGACCAAATGGACCTAACTAATATCTACAGAATACTGCATTCCACAATTGAAGAATATACATTCTTTTCATAAGTGCATGAACTTTCTCCGGGATAGAACACATGCTAGGCCATAAAGCAAGTATCAGCAAATTAAAAAAAGAATCAAAATCACATCATGCATCTTTTCTGACCACAAAAGAATGATGCTGGAAATTAACAACATAAGAATCTGTAGAACATATGCAAAGACATGGAGACTGAACAACAAGCTGTTGAATGAACAAGTCACAGAATAAATCAAAAGAGAAATAGCAAAATTCCTGTAAACTAATGCAGATGACAATACAGCATATCAAAACTTATGGGATACAGCAAAAACAGTGTTAAGAGGAAAGTTAATAGCAACTAGTGCCTACATTAAGAAACTGGAAAGGCATCAAATAAATTAGCTATCAATGCATCTCAAAAACCTAGAAAAACAACAATAAACCAAACCCAACATTCGTAGGAGGAAAGAAATAATTAAAATTGGAGAATAAACAAAATTGAAAAAGATTAATGAAGAGTTGTGTTTTCTTGAAAAATAAACAAAATTGGCACACCATTGGCCCAGTTAACAAAACAAAAAAAAAAAAAAAAAAGGAAGAAGACCTAAATCAAGAAAATCAGATAAAAAAGGAAACAAAAGAAACTACAGAAATAAAAATATTCATCAGGAATTAGTACAAACAGCCATATGCCAATAAATTGGAAATATAGAAGAAATGGATAGATTCCAGGACACCACCTACCAAAATTGAGTCATGAAGACACAGAAAACCTAAACAGATCAATAACCAAGATGGAGATTGACTCAGTAACAAACAATGACAAAAAATAGCAATAACAACAATGTTCTCTAATAATTTTTTTTTTTTTGGTGTTTAAGATTACTTTACTTATTCAGAGTCTCTTGTGTTTCCATATGAATTTTAGCTTCATTTTTTTTTCTAGATCTAAGAAATAACAAAAACAACAATGACAAAAAAAGCCCAGGACCAGATGACTTTGTTGCTGAATTCTATCAGACATTCAAAGAAGAACTAATTCTGATTCTTCTCCAACTGTTCAAAACAAGTGAAGGAAAGGGAATCCTCTCAAACCTCCTATGATGCCAGCATCACCATGATTCCAAAATCAGAAAAAGATAAAATAAATACACAGAACTATAGACCAATATCCCTGATGAACATAGATGCAAAATTCCTCAAAAAATACTAGCTGATAGAATCCAACAATCCATCAGAAAGATCATTCACCCAGACCAAGTGGGGTCTATCCCTGGTCTGCAGAAATGGTTCAAGATGTGCAAATCTACATGTGTGATACATCACATTAACAAATTGAAGAAAAAGAAAATTATCTCAACAAATGTAGAGAAAGTGTTTGACAAAATCTAACATCCTCTCATGATAAAAGCCTTTAGTAAACTGGGTATAGAAGGAACATTCCTCAACACAATCAAGGTAATTTTTTAAAAATATTTATTTATTTATTTGAAAGGCAGAGTTGGCAGAGAGAGAGAGAGAGAGAGAGAGAGAGCGAGCGAGAGCTTGAATTCACTGGTTTACTCCCCAAATGGTTACAATGGTAACAGCTGTGCCAATCTGAAGCCAGGAGCCAGGAGCCTTCTCCTGGTCTCTCACAAAAGCGCAGGAGTCCAAGCACTTGGGCCATCACCACTGCCTTCCCAGGCCAAAGCAGAGAGTCGGATCAGAAGTGGAGCAGCTGGGACTAGAAGCAGCACCCATGTGGGATGTTGGTGCTGCAGGTGGTGGCTTTACCTGCTATGCCACAGTACCGGCCTCTCAAGGCACTCTTTGACAAACCCACAGCCAGCATCATATTGAATGGGGAAAACTTGGAAGCATTTCCACTAAGATCCAGAACTAGACAAGGATGTCCACTTTCACCACGGCTATTCAATATAGTTCTGGAAGTTTTAGCCAGAGCCATTAGGGGGAAAAAGAAATCAAAGGGATACAAGTTAAAAAGGAGAAACTCAAACTATACCTATTTGCAGATGACATGATTCTATATATACAAGATCCAAAAGATTCCACTAAGAGATTATTGGAATGCATAAGAGTCTGGTAAAGCTGCAGGATATAAAATTAACACAAAAAAATCAGTAGCTATTCTATACACAGACAATGCTATAGCTGAGAAAGAATTTGTAAGATCAGTCATTCACAGTAGCTACAAGAAAATTTAAATACCTTGGAATAAGTGTAACCAAGAAGGTGAAATACCACTACAATGAAAATTAGAAAGCATTAAAGAATGAAATAGAACACACACTCACTCACGAAAGGGGGAGAATAGAAAAACCTTCCATGTTCATGGATTGAATGAATTAGTATCATCAAAATGTCCACAATATCGAAAGCAATTCAGATTCAACATGATCCCAATCAAAATACCAATGAAATTTTTCTTAGATCTAGAAAAACATGAAGCTAAAATTCATATGGAAACACAAGAGACCCTGAATAGCTAAAGTAATCTTAAACACCAAAAAAAAAAAAAAAAAAAAAAAAATGTATTAGAGAACATTGGGGAAACTCTGCAAGACATTGCCAGAGGCAAAGATATCTTGGAAAAGACCCCAGAAACACAGGCAATAAAAGCAAAAATAGACAAATGGCATTACATCAAGCTAAGAAACTTCTTCACTGTAAAGGAAACACTCAAAAAATGAAGAGGAAATCAAAAGAACGGGAGAAAATATTTGCAAACTATGCCACTGATAAAGGGTTAATATCCAGAATCTATCTATTCAGAGCTTAAGCAACTCAACAACAATAAAACAATACAGTTAAGAAATGGACAAAGGGCTTAAACAGACATTTTTAAAATGGAAATTCCGAAGTCCAGTAGACACTTGAAAAAATGCTCAAGATCGCTGGCCATCAGGGAAATGCAAATAAAAACCACAATGAGATTTTACCTCACCTCAGTTTGAGCAGCTCTCATTCAGAAATCATCAAACAATAAATACTGGTGAGGATGTGGGGGAAAAGGTACCCTTATCCACTATTGGTGAGAATGTAAACTAGTACAATCACTATGGAAGACAGTATGGAGATTCCTCAGAAATCTGAAAACAGATCTACCATATGATATAGCAATCCTACTCCTGGGCATTTACCAAAAGGAAATGAAATCTGCATATGAAAGAGTTATCTGTAGGTCCATGTTTACCTCAGCTCAATTTAAAATAGCTAAGATAAGGAATTATCTCAGATGTCCATCAACCAATGACTGGATAAAGAAAACATGGACTTTTGTTCAGGGGATTAAGATGGTGGAATAAGAAGGGAACTTCCTGCTCTAGTCTAGGAGAAGATAGTTTAACAAGATGTAGCATGTGCAGTCTTAGAGTTAAGAAAGGCAGAGGGTATTAAAATGGCAGAACAGGGAGGGAGCTTACTGCTCTAGTCTAGGAGAAGACAGTTTTAAAAATGTGGAGAGTGTGCAGTTTCAGGGAAGAGTTAGGGCAAAAAAAAAAAAAAAAAAAAAACGGCAAAGGAAACTCCACACAAATTAGAGGGACACTGTGGACCTACTTGGAGGGTAAGGACACTTACAACTCAGGACCCAGCTGCTAAGAACCTTACTATCAGCTCTGGAGTGAGGTGAGACCAGTCTGCCGCAGCCCAAGCCACTGGTGATAAAGCTTTGAGAAGAGCCTGCTGGGAATCCACCTTGGAGCCCTGTGGGAGACAGTGCACCTGCCAAACCAGAGGAGAAAAAGGGGGTAGGGGCTTGTTTCTCTCTCCCTGACCACTCTGTAACCGGCATTCTGTAACAAGCCAATAGAGGGCAGATGCCATTTTGGATATAAGTAATAGCTGAGCCAGCTTGTGTTCTGCACACCCAGCAACCAGCTGAGTGGAGATGCCTGAGTCTGACAGGGAGAACTGACAGGATGGGAGCTTGTGATTGCAGGAGGCTTGTGTGATTATGAAAATACTGTGTGGCTGTGTGGGAGGGCTCAGAGTGTGGCTGGGACTTTGGGCAGTCATTGTGGGAGGCTCCACATGCTCAGGGCTCTCTGATTCCCTAGTGAGGGTCATTGCTGCAGAATCTGTGCTTACACCAAGGACTGCACAGCTCCTTTGTGTGGTTCTTGTGGCAGTGCTGACAAATACTATACCACTGGAGCTAGCACCCAGGCACTGGTCTCCTTTGAGGAGAGGAGGTGAGCTGAGACTATGCCAATAGAGCAGAACAAACTTCCCCTGTGATAAAGAGAGAGAGAGAGAGAGAGAGAGAGAGAGAGAGAGAGAGAGAGAGAGAGATTGATTGAGATTTACCACGCCCAACTTGGGTGTCACCTTAGACACTCCCTTCCCCTAAAGCACTTAACACAGTACCCTGGCCGCACCCACCACAAGCTTCTAGGTATTCACTGAAAAAGCAGACACTCCACTAATCCACAGAGGCATAGTCCAAAGATTAAAGCCATCACAGGGGGGAAAAAAAGAAGAAATCAATGAGTATCTCCACAAATGCCAAATAATTAATAAATGCAGCAGTTTAAGAAACAAGAATAAGAAAGACAACATGATGCCCCTAAAAGAACACAAACACTTCAATAATAGAATGTAAAGATGAAGAAACTGAAGAAATGCCAGAAACTAATTCAAAAAATTGATCACAGGATTACTTAGATGTAATCAGAACCAAATGCACGAACTAGTAAAATTTGTACATGACACAAAAGAAAATTCCCCCCCCCCCAAAATTGATCTCTTAAAGAGAAATCAAAATGAAATCCTGGAAATGAAGAATTCAATAGAACAAATAAAATGCAGCAGAAAGCCTTAACAACAGAATCAGTGATGCAGAAGAAAGAATATTTGACTTAGAAGACAAATCACAGGAAATTTTACAGTCAGACAAAAAAACCAAGATGATAAAATTAGAAAAATTACAACACTGTTGGAGATCTACAGGATACTATCAAATGACCCAACATATGGGTCTTAGGAGTACCTGAAGGTGTGGAAAGACAGAAAGGATTAGAAACCATTTTTTGTGAAATAACAACAGAAAACTTGCCTAATTGGAAAAGAAAAGGGGCATCCAAGTACAGGAAACACGGAGAATTCCTAATAGACATGAACAGAAAAGATCTTCGCCACAACACATTGTAGTCAAGCTCTATACAATAAAACATAAAGATTCTAAAATGCTCATAAGAAAAATGCCAGATTACGTTCAGAGGATCTCCAATTAAATTCACAGTGGATTTCTCATCAGAAACCCTACAGGATAAGAGAAATGGTGACGTATATTTCAAGTCTTAAGAGAAAAAAAAGCTGTCAACCCAGAATATTGTACCCTGTAAAGCTCTTATTTATGAATGAAGGTGAAATAAAGATCTTCCACAACAAAGAGAAATGGAAAGAATTTGTCACCACTCATCCAGCCTTACAGATGATGCTTAAGGATGTGCTACACAAAGAAGTACAGAAGAAGTAAAAGCACACAAAGAAGTCAAAGCAGAAAATCTCTAGTAAAAACACAGGAGAAATCCAAAGTAAAAAATATATATGGAAAAATGGCAGGGTCAAGTCATTACTCATCAATAGTCACCTTGAATGTATATGGCCTCAACTCTCCAGTTAATAGACACAGACTGGCTGAAGATTAAAAAACAAAATCCATCTATTTGCTGCCTACAAGAAACACATCTTACCAACAAAGATACATGCAGACTGAAAGTAAACATATGGGCCGGCGCCGCGGCTCACTAGGCTAATCCTCCGCCTTGCGGCGCCGGCACACCGGGTTCTAGTCCCGGTCGGGGCACCGATCCTGTCCCGGTTGCCCCTCTTCCAGGCCAGCTCTCTGCTGTGGCCAGGGAGTGCAGTGGAGGATGGCCCAAGTGTTTGGGCCCTGCACCCCATGGGAGACTCAGGATAAGCACCTGGCTCCTGCCATCGGATCAGCGCGGTGCGCCGGCCGCAGCGCGCTACCGCGGCGGCCATTGGAGGGTGAACCAACGGCAAAAGGAAGACCTTTCTCTCTGTCTCTCTCTCACTGTCCACTCTGCCTGTCAAAAAAAAAAAAAAAAGAAAAAAGAAAAAGAAAAAAAAAAAAAGAAAGTAAACATATGGAAAAAAGATATACCATGCTAGCAGAAACAAAAAAAGAGCTGGTATAGCCATCCTAATATCAGACAAAATAGACTTTACCACAAAAACTGTTCAAAGAGAGAAATAAGGGTACTATGTAACGAATAAGGGATCAATTCAGCAGAGATGTGACTATTATAAAGGTATGTACACCTGATAACGGGGCACCTGGCTATTTAAAAGAAATGTTAGTGGATCTAAAGGAAGACATGCACTCCAATACAATAGTAATGGGGGACTTCAATACTCCATTGTCATCAACGGACAGATCAACCAGACAGAAATTTCACAAGGAAACAACAGTGTTATTTGACACTGTAGACCAAATGGACCTAACAATATCTACAGAACTTTCTATCCTACAGTTGCAGAACACACATTCTTCTCACCAGTTCATGGAACCTTCTCTAGGATTGACCACATGCTTGGCCATAAAGCAAGTATCAGCAAATTAAAAAAATTGGAATCATCTTCTCAGACCACATGGAATGAACCTGGAAATCAACAACTCAGGAATCTTTAGAACATATGCAAACACATGGAGACTGAACAACATGCTCTTGAATGAACAGTGGATCACTGAAGAAATCAAGAGAAATCAAAATTTCTGGAAACTAATGAAGATGACAATACAACATATCAAAACTTATGGAATACAGCAAAAGCAGTTTTAAGAGGAAAGTTTATAGTAATTGCTGTCTACATCAAGAAATTGGAAAGGCATCAAATAAACACAATCATTGCAATTTAAGGAACTAGAAAAACAACAAACCACATTCAAAATTATTAGGAGCAAAGAAGAAATTAGAGAAGAAATAAACAAAATTGAAACAAAAAAATTAAAAAGACCAGCAAAACAAAGAGCTGGTTTTTTGAAAAAATAAACAAAATTGAAACATCATTGATCCAATTAGCCAAAAAAAGGAGGGAGAAGACCCAAATCAATAAAATAAGAGATGAAAAAGGAAATGTAACAACAGACACCACAGCAATAAAAAGAATATTCAGAAATTACTACAAAGAGTTATATGCCAACAAACTGGGAAACCTAGAAGACATGGATAGATTCCTGGACACATAAAACCAACCTAAATTGAGCCAGGAAGACACAGAAAACCTAAACAGACCCATGACCAAGACAGAAATTGAATAATTGAATCAGTAATAAAGACCTTCCCAACAAAGAAAAGCCCAGGACTGGATGGAGTCACTGCTGAATTCTACCAGACATTTAAAGAAGTAGTAACTCCAACTCTTCTTAAGCTAGTCAAAACAATTCAAAGAGAGAGAATCCTCCCAAATTCTATGAAGTCAACATCACCTTAATTCCTAAACTTGAAAAAGAAACAACAGAGAAAGAGAACTATAGACCAATTTCCCTGATGAACACAGATGCAAAAAACACCCTTTCATTATGAAAACTCTATGCAATTTGGGTATTAAACAAACATTCCTCAAAATGATCAAGGCAATTTATGACAAACCTACAGCCAGCGTTCTACTGAATGTGGAAAATTTGAAAGTATTACCACTGAGATTTGGGACCAGATAAAGATGCCCACTTTCACCACTGTTACTCAATACAGTCCTGGAAGTTTTAGCCAGAACCATTAGGCAAGAAAAAGAAATCAAAGGGATACAAATTGGGAAGGAGGAAGTCAAACTATCCCTATTTGACGATGACATGATTCTATATACAGGGGATCCAAAAGACTCCACCAAGAGACTGTCAGAACTGATAGAAAAGTTTGGTAAAGTCGCAGGATATACAATCAACACACACACACACACACACAAAACAAAAGCCTTCACATACACAGACAATGCCACAGCTGAGAAAGAACTTCTAAGACCAATCACATTCAGAATAGTTACCAAAAAAAAAAAATCAAATACCTTTGAATAAATTTAGCCACAGATATCAAAGATCTCTCTGATAAGAATTACAAAACATTAAAGAAAGAAATAGAAGATAGAAAAAAACTGAAAAATCTTCCATGTTCCTGGATTGGTAGAATCAATATCATCACAATGTCCATACTACCAAGAGCAACTTATAGACTCAATGTAATGCCAATCAAAATATCAAGGACATTCTTCTCAGATCTAGAAAAAGTGATACTGAAATTCACATGGAAACACAGGAGACCCTGAACAACTAAAGCAATCTTATACAACAAAAACAAAGCCAGAGGCATCACAATATCAGATTTCAAGACATACTACAAGGAAGTCATAATCAAAACAGCTTGGTACTGGCACAAAAACAGATTGATTAACCAATGGAACAGAATAGAAATACCAGAAATCAATCCAAGCATCTACAACCAACTTATCATTGACAAAGGAGCTAAAACTAATCCCTGGAGCACAGACAGACCCTTCAACAAATGGTGCTGGGAAAACTGGATCTCCACATGGGAAGTATGAAGCAAGATCCCTACTGAAGGACCCTTATGGGGGAGAGGGACAAGAAACTAGGCCTGGGCAAATATCAGGGGCTTCTTAAGAGGTTAGATGTTCCCCAGAGTCCAGCAGGCAGGACGTTCTCTGGGAAGGAAAAGTCAATCCCCTTCAGAGAACCTCTAGGCATGCCCAGAGCAGAGCTGCCACTCCCCTTCGGAGAGTCTCTAGGCACTCTCCCTCAGCACTCTCCCTCAGCACTCTCCCTCAGCACTCTCCCTCAGCACTCTCCCTCAGCACTCTCCCTCAGCACGTTCCCTCAGCATTCTCCGGTATGCTAATTGTCCCTCTGAACTGACCAATCCTATGCATGCGCATTAGGAATATGCTAATTCGTTGCCTATATAACCTGTGTGAAACTGCCGCTCAGGGCTCCTCACTGCCTGAGGTGGGGGCCCGTTTGCGCAAACGTTCAATAAAAACCTCGTGCTTTTTGCATCAACTGGTCTGGAGTCTGGATCTTTGGGCGTCCTCCCAAGCAAGTGGGCATCTCTGCAACTGAGAGGTCCAACATTTGGTGGCCCGTACGGGGATTTTAGGTCGCCCTCAGACCCATTCCCTGTGAACCAGTTGGAGGTATGATTAAGTGTTTTCTGTTTGTTGTTCTTCATCTTGAGTGTTCTGACTGGCCAGTACCTGACTCTGTGAGACCAGTGGGGGAGGCAGGCGTGCCCAGCAACCCCTGGTCCGTTCCCCGGAGGACGCTCCGGTTTGTGAGACCAGTAGGGGAAACCCTTGGTCCGTTCCCCCGGAAGACGCTCCCGGGGTGGTCTGGAGGTGGGTCGGAGACCAAGTCTCCCTCCTTCCCGGGGAGGGCTGGTCAGGCAGCCGCTCCCAAAAATAGCGCAATAGCGTTCGATTTGTCGTAGGTCTGTTGCTGCGCGGTTTTTGTTGGCTGTTCTTTTTGCTTGGTTTGACGTGCCTGGAATGGTCTGGAGGAAGGTCAGGGACCAAGTCTCCCTCCTTCCCGGGAAAAGCCTGGCCAAGCGGCTCTTCCCATCTGAGGTAGCATTGTCGATTTGTCCTAGAGCTGGTGCCGCGCGGTTTGTCTTGTTTACTGTATGTGTCTGTGTATTGGCTGTTCTTTTTGTTTGGGCTGAAATCTTTGCACCCATGGGTCAACAAATAACCACCCCTTTAAGTCTCACTCTAGATCACTGGAAGGACGTTCGAGAACGCGCGCGCCACCTCTCAGTGGAGGTTAAAAGGAAACAATGGGCAAAATTCTGTTCCTCAGAGTGGCCGGCCTTCGAGGTCGGCTGGCCAAGGAATGGCACTTTTAACCTCGATATTATTTTACAGATTAAGGCGCGAGTCTTTCAGCCAGGATCCAATGGACACCCTGATCAGGTGCCCTACATTACCACGTGGGAGGATCTTTCACGTAACCCCCCTCCCTGGATAAAACCCTTCTCCTTCCCGACGGAGCCCATACGGACCCCGTTACCCCTTCCTCGGCCATCCCCAACTCCTTTAATACCTTCCTCCCCGATACCCCCTCCTCCTATCCCGGTTGTGCCAACCTCCTCCCTATACCCTCTGAAGGAGATTCGAGATCCAAAACCTGACAAGCCACTGGTTCTTCCGGCTGATCAGGACTTTCTGCTCTTTGACTCTCCCCCACCCTATCTTCCCGGCCAGCCTGCTCCCCCGCAGGAACCCCCACAACAACCAGAGCGGGATGTGCAACCTTCTGCACCATCCCCTGATTCCACGAGGGCAGGGGAAGAAGTCTCAGCGCCTTCCCCGCCCTCCAGCCGCCTGCGCCTCCGTCGGGGGCAGGCAGGGGGCTCGGGAAGCGTCTGGACTTCACAGGCCTTTCCTCTTCGTTCGGTGGCTGGCCAGATGCAGTACTGGCCATTTTCTGCTTCCGATCTTTACAATTGGAAAACCCATAACCCCTCTTTCTCTCAGGACCCCCAGGCTCTGACTGGGCTGATCGAGTCAATTTTATTGACTCATCAGCCCACCTGGGATGATTGTAGGCAGCTTCTGCAGACCCTCCTCACTACTGAGGAAAAGCAGCGTGTCTACCTTGAGGCACGGAAAAACGTCCCTGGAGCAGATGGCCGACCGACCCTACTGCCAAACGAAATCGAGGAGGCGTTTCCCTTAACCCGTCCTGATTGGGACTACACCACCGTTGCTGGTAGGGAGCGACTTCGTCTTTACCGCCAGAATCTCCTTGCGGGTCTCAGAGGGGCTGGAAAGCGCCCCACCAATTTGGCCAAGGTACGTGCAGTAGTGCAGGGGGCTGAGGAAACGCCGGCAGGCTTCCTAGAAAGATTAATGGAAGCCTACCGTGTGTACACCCCGTTTGACCCCCTGGCAGAGGACCGGCAGGGAGATGTAATCATGTCCTTTATAGGACAGTCAGCGTCGGACATTCGCAATAAATTGCAGCGGCTAGAGGGGCTTCAGAGGTATACTATACAAGATTTAATGAAGGAGGCAGAAAAGATTTACAACAAAAGGGAGACCCGAGAGGAGAAGGAGGAAAGGATCCGCAAGGAGCAGGAGGAAAGGGAAGACAAAAGAGACAAAAGACGTAATCAAGAGCTTAGTAGAATTTTGGCCACCGTAGTGCAGGATACAGAAAGGAGTAGACCAGGACAGAATAGGGACTTGGGAGACAAGCGAAAGCCTCGGGTGGAAAGAGATCAATGTGCCTATTGTAAAGAAAAAGGACACTGGGTCAAAGACGACTTGATTCTTTAGCCCAGCAGGTGACTGAATCCTGTGCTCCGTGTGCCAAGGTAAATGCCAGACACCTCAAGCTCCCGGAGGGAGCTAGGTTAAGAGGAGACCGACCAGGGATCAACTGGGAGGTCGATTTCACTGAGATAAGGCCGGGCAGTTATGGGAATAAGTATCTTCTAGTTTTTGTAGACACCTTCTCCGGATGGACTGAGGCATTCCCCACAAAACGGGAAACCGCCCGGGTGGTCGTCAAGAAGATCATAGAGGAGATCTTCCCCCGGTTCGGCTTGCCTAAGGTAATCGGGTCCGACAACGGCCCAGCGTTTGTCTCCCAGGTAAGTCAGTTGGTGGCCAAAGCATTAGGCATAAATTGGAAATTGCACTGTGCCTATAGACCCCAAAGTTCAGGACAGGTAGAAAGAATGAACAGAACAATTAAAGAGACCTTGACCAAATTAGCGTTGGAGACTGGCGTTAAAGACTGGGTCCAACTCCTCCCTATGGTGTTGTTCCGGGTCCGAAACACGCCCTCTCATTGCGGGCTGACACCATACGAAATCCTTTATGGAGGGCCCCCACCAGTAGCAGGCTTGCTTGACCTTGCCAGTGACTCCGTTGCCGATGCCCCTAAATTACAGGCCCGGTTGAGAGCGCTCCAGATCATCCAGAACCAGGTCTGGAAACCTCTTGCAGCAGCCTACCAACCCAAGACGACAACCATCCCACATCCTTTCCAAATCGGAGACGCTGTGTATGTCCGAAGGCACCAATCTAAGACTCTAGAGCCCCGGTGGAAAGGCCCCTTCACTGTGCTGTTGACAACTCCCACCGCTCTCAAGGTCGACGGAATCGCTGCTTGGGTCCACGCCTCACACGTGAAGCGAGCACCACCTCCCCAGGGCCCCGAGGATCCGGATAGACCAGCCAAATGGAAGCTCCAGCGCACTCAGAACCCACTCAAGCTAAGACTTTCAAAAACTGTTTAATATTTGTGATGTTCCTGGCCTTTCCCCATTGTTTTTCCAATCCCCATGCTCCACAATTGTTAACGTGGAACCCAACCCAGTCCAGCAAGAACAGAGTTCCCTCCCTCCAGTGAGGCAGGCTCTCCCCAGGCCGGTCCAATAGATTTTAGGATTAAAATCTTTGCAAAAAGAAAAGGAGGGAATGAAGGACCCTTATGGGGGAGAGGGACAAGAAACTAGGCCTGGGCAAATATCAGGGGCTTCTTAAGAGGTTAGATGTTCCCCAGAGTCCAGCAGGCAGGACGTTCTCTGGGAAGGAAAAGTCAATCCCCTTCAGAGAACCTCTAGGCATGCCCAGAGCAGAGCTGCCACTCCCCTTCGGAGAGTCTCTAGGCACTCTCCCTCAGCACGTTCCCTCAGCACGTTCCCTCAGCACTCTCCCTCAGCACTCTCCCTCAGCACTCTCCCTCAGCACTCTCCCTCAGCATTCTCCGGTATGCTAATTGTCCCTCTGAACTGACCAATCCTACGCATGCGCATTAGGAATATGCTAATTCGTTGCCTATATAACCTGTGTGAAACTGCCGCTCAGGGCTCCTCACTGCCTGAGGTGGGGGCCCGTTTGCGCAAACGTTCAATAAAAACCTCATGCTTTTTGCATCAACTGGTCTGGAGTCTGGATCTTTGGGCATCCTCCCAAGCAAGTGGGCATCTCTGCAACTGAGAGGTCCAACACTACCTTATATCTTACACAAAAATCCACTCAAGAAAATGGAATAAAGACATAAATCTACAAGAAGATACCACCAAATTATTAGAGAACACTGGGGAAACCCTGCAAGACAATGGCAAAGTCAAAGAGGTTTTGGAAAAGATCCCAGAGGTGTTGCTATGGATTTGTTCTGAGAGGAAGAGTGTGGTGGGGGCAAGAGGCATGGAGTCACAGAGCCGGGTGAAAGCAGACCAGAGGCAAGCAGCCTGCAGACTCATTTATTTCAGTTGCAACAGCTGCTTATATAGCCAAGGCAGCCAATCTGGTCAAGGGGCGGTCTACGCCCTAACCATTCACAGCCTGTTGTCAGGCAGTTCCCAAAGCGATCCAATCACAGCCTGTTGCCAGTCAGGCTCTGTTGCCAGGCAGTTTCTGAAACCATCCAATCATAGCCTGTTGCCAGGCAGTCTCCGCTGTCATGTGGTTTCCGAAGCCATCCAATCACGACCTGTTGTCAGTCAGGCTCCGTTGTCGTGAGGTTTCCAAAGCCATCCAATCATGGCCTGTTGCCAGGCAGCTTCTGTTACCAGCGGCCATCTTGGCATGGCCTTCTCATTCCACCACACAGAGGCACAGGCAATCAAAGCCAAAATTGACAAATGAGCTTACATCAAATTGAGAAACTTCTGTATGGCAAAAGAAACACTCAGCAAAGTGAAGAGGCAACTGACAAAATGGAAGAAATTATTTGCCAACGACTCAACTGATAAAGGATTAATAATCAGAATATATAAAGAAATCAAGAAACTCAACAACAACCAATCTACCCAGTTATTAAATGAGCAAAGGACTAGAACAGGCATTTTTCAAGAAAGGAATTTCAAATGGCCAGCAGACACATGAAAAAATGCTCAGGATCACTAGCCATCAGGGAAATGCAAATCAAAACCACAATAAAATTTCACCTCACTCCAGTTAGAATGGTTTTCAGACAGAAATCAACAAACAACAAATGCTGGCGAGGATGTAGGGGAAAAGGTACTCTAATCTAATTGTTAGTGGGAATGTAAACCAGCAAACCACTATGGAAGACAGTTTGCAGATACCTCAGAAATTTGAATACAGACCTACCATTATGACAGCCATTCCACTCCTGGAAATTTACCCAAGGGAAATGAAATCAGTAGAATAGTTATCTGTACCCCCATGTTTATTACAGCTCAATTCACAATAGCTAAGACATGGAATCAATCCAAATACCCGTCAAATGAAGACTGGATAAAGAAATTATGGGCTATGTATACCATGGAATACTACTCAGCAGTTAAAAAACAAAAAGAAATCCAGTCATTTGCAATAAAATGGAGGAAACTGAAAAACATCATACTTAGTGACATAAGCCAGTCCCAAAGGAACAAATACCATATGTTTTCCCTAACTTGTGATAACGATAGAGCACCTAAAAGGCAGTCTGTAGAAGTGAAATGGACACTTTGAGAAGCAAAACAGCCTTTGAACGGCCTTTCGTCTTGACTGTTGTCTTTTTTTCTCATAATATTTGTTGAACTCTTAACATATAGTTAATCATATGTTTATAAAGTTAACTGAAAATAGATATTAGTTAAAAAAAAAGTGGGAATAAGAAAGGGAGAAGAGGGTGGGAGGCGGACACAGTGGGAAGAATCACCATATTCCTAAAGCTGTGATTATGAAATGTATGCAGCTTATAACTGGAAAGCTATATAGTTCCACATACTTTCCCACAGACTTACTTCTAAGGGTACAGTCTAAAAACTTGCCATGGGACCCCAAATCCCCTTAAGGTGGGTGGTACAAATAGCATTTTAAGTGCTAAAGTGATCACTTTAACACTTTACAATAGATAGGATTTAATATCTATTATTAAATATCTATTTAACAATAGATAGGATTAAGTGTTCAAGTGCTCATATAAGTAGGACTCAGTGTTTGATAATAATAATAGCTATAATTAAAAAGGAGTGAATGCTCCAACACTGGAAGCAGTCCATACAGCAGACTCATGGGAGAACAATCACTTTGTATATATACATTATAGAACACTACTCAGCCATAAAAAAGAATTCCTATCTTTTGCAACAAAATTGATGAACTGGAAACCACTATACTTAGTGCAATAAGCCAGTTCCAACAACAACAAAAAAAAAAAACAAAAAACCAAAAACAAAAACAGATACCATATGGTTTTCTTAATCTATGGTAACTAATAAAGTACAAAATATTGTATTATACGTGGGCCAAACTGACATTTTGAGGAATGATATTGTTTACAGCCCTTGTCTCTGCTGAGGAGAATGGTGGTATTTTTCTTCTATTTGTTGAATTAATCTTATGATTATAAAATAAACTGAGGGGCCGGCGCTGTGGCGTAGCAGGTAAAGCCACTGCCTGCAGTGCAGACATCCCATATGGGCACCAGTTCAAGACCTGGCTGCTCCACTTCTGATCCAGCTCTCTGCTATGCCCTGAGAAAGCAGTAGAAGATGACCCAAGTCCTTGGGCCCCTGCACCCATGTGGGAGACCCAGAAAAAGCTCCTGGCTTCAGATTGGCACAGCTCCAGCTGCTGCGGCCAACTGGGGAGTGAACCAGAGGATGGAAGAACTCTCTCTCTCTCTGCCTCTCCTTTCCCTCTGTATAACTCTGACTTTCAAATAAATAAATCTTAAAAAAACTGAAATTAAGTCATTGTAAAAATTAAATAAGAAAAGGAGGAGGAGGAGAGAGAGTGGTGAGAAGTATCACCACGTTCCTAAATCTGTATAAATTAAATACATGAAATTTATTCACCTTTTATAAATAAGTTAATCTAAGAATAGAAAAAGGAGGCTAAGATACCCTTTCATTTACAATATCCCACCTGATCACTCCTTGCCCTGGATGTTCAGCATTACTGTAAACACTTTTATTCAGTTTGTTTAATTCTGCTTTGTGTAAGTCTGTCCTTTTAAAAAATATGTCTGAATCACCCATCACCCTGAAATCTCTTTTCCATTTCCTTTTAACAAGCCATCTTAATTAAAACAGCTTCCAAAGGCAGTGAGACTGATGCCTTGCTCACCTGTGGGACCCCAAAATCTAGGTGAAATAAAATCAAGTCTTTACTGTTTTCTCCTCTGCTTTCTCAAAACAGGGATACTTGCACAGGGAAGCACACTCACACCTGGCTTCAATGACTGCTGTCAAGGGAGGGCTACCCAACTAAACACTGGATAAAATGAAGCCAGAATGGGCCGCTGCCATTGCACACTAGGTTAATCCTCTGCCTGAGGTGCCAGCATCCCATATGGGCACCGGGTTCTAGTCCTGGTTGCTCCTCTTCCAATCCGGCTCTCTGCTGTGGCCTGGGAAGGCAGTGGAGGATGGCCGAGTGCTTGGGTTCCTGCACCCACATGGGAGACCAAGAGGAGGCTGCTGGCTCCTGGCTTCGGATCAGCGCAGCTCCAGCCATTGCGGCCATTTGGGGAGTGAACCAACAGAGGGAAGACCTCTCTGTCTCTCTCACTGTCTGTCACTCTACCTGTCAAATAAATAAATAAATAAAAATTGAAGATCTTTGCTTTTAGCTTGCCCTGCTCCAGCCAGCCTCTTCAAACTGCCTTTATTTTGAGTAACTATACAATCTTCTGTTTTGCTTTAGCCTTGAAAGTTGAATAGCTTTAGGAAGACATTCAAACCCACAGGCAAGAGATTATTCATCGTCTCCCCTTGGCTAGGGAGCCATGTCAACACTGGTCAGTGCAAAGGTGGAACAGCGCCTTCGACTCGTGGAACAAGTGAACAGGACTGCAGGTGGGGCCCTCCCTGGCTTCCCTAGAAACCAAGCCAACCTCCTGGCTGGGGAAACTGACCTGTGATGCTAAAAAAATATCCGTGGTTCCTGCAGCATGGCAGAAGTCCACGTAAGAGGCCCCTCTCGGAGTAGCCTGGTGGTTAACAGCTTTCCCAGGCCATCTTCAAAGTCTCTACGTGGGTCCTTCCAGGACCATGAAGATCACTTGTTTCTCAATTGTTGTGAGTTCTTGCACCTTTTCCAGAAGCAGCTAGAATCCATAAGGTAGGAGGAGGCCCACCCAGGGGCAAAGAGGCTGCAACACTGGGCTATGAATTCCTTTCTCTTATCAAACCCTAGCAGATGTGCATGTTCCAAATACAAAAGGCAAGGAGCTCAGCCTTCAATGTTGCTAAAGGAATACACCTGTCATGAACTAAGTGTTAACTCCACAAACCAGACTCCATACCTGCGTGGCTTGGCTCTCCACCTGTAAACCAGGAGACATAATGGCTCCTCCAAGTCCGTGTATTTACAGCACCCAGTCCTGTCTGATGCACAGAAGGGAGGGCAGAGCACAGCTTTTGGAAGGGCCTGATGTGACTCAAAGGAAGTCCTGGAAATTCTACGGTAGTGAATCTGGACTAAGCATTCAGTCCTGGGAGGGGATATAGTAATGTTTTCCAATATTTTGGCACTAAAAATAAAACCAGATAGGTGAAAAACCAAATTCAGGGGCTGGCACTGTGGTGTAGAAGGTTAAGCCACTGACTGCAGTTCTGACATCCCATTTTGGTGCTGATTTGAGTCCCAACTGCTCCACTTCCGATCCCTCTCTCTACTAATGGCCTGGGAAAGCAGTGGAAGACGGCCCAAGTGCTTGGGACCCTGTACCCCCATGGAAGACCCGAAAGAAGTTCCTGGCTTTGACCTAGCCCAGCCCCAACCATTGCAGCCATTTGGAGAGTGAACCAGTGGATGAAAGATTCTGTTTTTCAAATAAATAAATACATCTTTTCAAAAAATATTTATCAGAGAAGGAGCCTGAGAGACCCCAACAGCCTGCTTAGGGAGAAGATGCAAAACTATACTTCCACTGGGGAAGGCTTGTGCCCCCACCCTGACCCCTTAACTCTGCAGAATAAAAACAGCCAGTGCTCTGGCACCAAGGGCCCTGGAAGGCAGGCAGCTCTCAGGACCCAGCGGAAGGGTGTGCAAATGCAACCACCAAGAGACTGGGCTTGCTGGGCTCCGTGGGTGAGAATACGCTGAAGCTGCTACAAAGGAGCTGAGCCTCAGAACAGGTTAAAGATAGTCCCCAGGGTAATAGCACCAAAATAACCCAGGGATGTCATCTTTACTCGGCACCTCTTGCAACCTGGATTCACGAAGGTCAATGAGGCTGCAAGGGATTCTACTTGGTTTCCTTCACTCTTCTGTATTTCCCACTCAGCTTTCAGGATGAAGCTGTGTCTCCAAGTAAAACCTGATTGTAAACTTTTACATTTGAAAAATACTGATGCTCCAGTTGTTCTGGATGATGGCTATTTAAAAATGCAGAAAGATACAACTAATAAAACAGGCTGCAACCAGCAGATCTGTGAAACCAGCTAATATGGCAGCAAATAAAAGATACACAAGCAATTCAAAAGTTCATACAAAATGGAATTAAAAGATGAGCTGACTGGGGCTGGCACTGTGGCACAGCAGGTTAAAGTGCTGGCCTGAAGCGCTGGCATCCCATATGAGTGCCGGTTCTAGTCCCTACTGCTCCTCTTCTGATCTAGCTCTCTGCTATGGCCTGGGAAAGCAGCAGAAGATGGCCCAAGTCCTTGGGACCCTGCACCCATGTGGGAGACCCAGAAGCTCCTGATTCCTGGCTTTGGATTGGGTCAGCTCTGGCCATTGTAGCCATCTGGGGAGTGAACCAGTGGATAGAAGACCTCTCCCTCTCTGTCTCTACCTCTCTTTCAAATAAATAAAATACAACTTAAAAAAAAAAATGAACTGACTTTGGTGTGTAAACATAAAGGCATATGTGGCACCTGAGAATCCTTGAGAGCCTGCTGTCGGGGTCCTATGGGCAGAGGCCCCTTGTGTATACTGCATATAATATACATTTTCAGTGAACTTGCTGAAATTGTACAGCTGCATAGGTCTCAGTTTCCAAATTCTGCTATTTTTAAAATAGAATTGGACACACACACACACACACACACACAAAGAGCACAAGTGTGAAAGAGAATATACTCTCATCTACTGGATCACTCCCTGATGCCAGCAAGAGTGAGACATCAGGTGCTACAAACTCAGTGTGTACCTCCCCTGTGGATAGCAGGGACCCAGCACCTGAGCCATCACCTGCTGCCTCCCAGAGTGTACATTAGCAGGAAGCTGGCATCAGGAGCAGAGCTGGGAGTCAACTCAGGCCCTACAATATGGGATGTGGGTGTCCCAAGCCAAAAACTTACCCACTGCACCAACTACCTGCCCCCTAAACTGGGTTAATTCTCTTGCAGAACGCACATTTCCCTCAGTGATACCTCTGGGATGGAGACACCATGATCTGCTGTGCTCCACAATATTCCTCCCCAGACCTCACAAGGGTAAACTCGTACGGTTCTTCAGTTTCCACCAGGGTCTTCTTCCATGACCCCAAAGAGTGCCAAGAAGCTCAGGTCCCTTCTATAAAATGGCATAGCATTTGTGTATTACCTATGCACATCCTCCCATATACCTTCAATCATTTCTGCATTACCTGTAATAATGCATCGTAAATTATATGTACATAGCTTTATATTATTATACTGTACTGTTTAATGAGTATGATGAGAAAAACGTAGTCCATACAAGGTCAGTAAAAGGCTTTTTTTCCTGAATATCTTCAATCTGGGGATGGTTGAATCAGCAGATGCAGAACCTGCAGGTGCAGAACCTGTGACTAGGGAAGGCCTATAGTATCATGACATTAGTGTCATAATATTTATTAAAATTAAAATGAATCCAAATGGATTTGCTTGTGATAATTTGGGGAAAACCTGTTAAGGTTCTGATGAACAAACGGATCCATTCAGCAACTATAACATGCTCCGCTTGGTGGTGTGCAAAAAACGAAGAAGCATGGCAGAAGACTAGAAAATTCTAAGCCTTGGTCTGTGCACAGCTGCCAACGGTCCCAGCTCCTTTGTGTGAGGACGGTGGCATCCTGGGACAGGCAGGTCGTCCTGTCGCTCACTCTAGCACACTGGCATCCTGAGTCTCGTGTCCCATCAGCACTTAGGACTCAGGTCTCCAACTGCTCCAACCAACCAGGCAAGTCCCCAAAACTCTACTCAGCAGATGAGGTACTGGGCCCACAGATTTGCTGGGGAACCCTTTGTCTGAGGCTGCCCTGCAGAGACAGAGTCTACAAATAGGGAGAGCGGTCTCTCCTCGGCACCCTTCCGAGGTCTGCTCCCCAACAACCAAGGCTCACAGCTGGAACCAGACCAGGATAAATTCACTTTATTTTCCCTTGCCCTTCCTCCCCCAAAAGGCAGAGGGGAGACAGGCTATGGTCTCCTGCCCACCCGCACTCCTCACTCCATAACTCCAATGTATAGATAAGGGGCTGGGCTGTGGTCTCCTGCCCACCCGCACTCCTCACTCCATAACTCCAGTGTGTAGATAAGGAAACTGAAGCCCCGGGAGGTGAAGTGACTTCCTAGATGAGATGCCACCAAGCAGGACAGTGACAGACACAGAAGCACAGCCCTGACATCCTCATGTCTGATCCCACCCTCCTTCCACCACGTTCTTAGAGCAAGTGTGACAGAGAGGAGGGCCCAGCACTGCCCTTGACAATCTGAGCTCAGCATGCGAGGATGGGCTCATCCACAGCAGTCTTTCATGAGAGATTCCGCAAGGGCCAAGGGAAGCACATTCGAAACAGCAGCGTCACAGGTTAGGAATCTGCTTTCTGCTATAAATGGTGGACACAGTGACCTGAAGTATTGTGTTTCAGCAGGCGCAGCAGAATCAGGCTTTGCCTAAGACAAAACATCATGGTCTTAGCCACAATTTTTCATGATTCTGACAATTCATTCTTTAGTGGAAAAATAAGAAAGGAATCCATCGAAAAGGTTCCAGGGCATTAGACTTAAGTCAACATGGTCAGACGGGGGCCTTCTTATACAAAACGTAAAGGCCAAAATTCAATTAACGCAGCACTTTCTTTAAGTTGCATTAGATGCATGCATCCAGTTTTCGCTGGAAAGAAAGGTGAGGTGAGCTCTTCAAGCTGGAAGACTGTGGGGATAAAAAAAAAATCTGAATTTCAGAGCAACAGTTGAGTAGAAGCAATGGCTGTACCTTTTGTGCATATTTAAATTATCTTCATCAATGTCTTCTCAAATTAGAATACAGCCTTCAAATTCTTGAAAAGCTCAAAAGCACTTTCATGTCAAAACTGCATGCCTTTGGAATTCTTTTAAGTGAAAAAAGAAAAAAAAGACACCTTTACATGAAGACACAGAGGAATGGGATTTAAAAGAAAAGAACGCCAACAATTTCTACCTTGACCCGTATTAGGAGAAAAATAAACCCACAGGATTCTACAGACTTTGCCAGATGATACGGACTGCAACCAGACCTCCTCCCTCCCAGGCCTGGTCTCTGCACAGGACACTCACTTAGTCACCCAGACTTGCAGAGTGCTTACTATCAGCTCCAGGTACTGGGATATAGCCATGGAGAAGACAGACAAGGAGCCCCACCTTCTCCAAGCTTGATATTAGTGCAAAGAGGCAGTGACATAACCTCTAGATAGTGGCAACCTCCATGAAGAAAAGTTACATAGGTTATATGACAGTTATTGGCAGGGGCTGGCTATATCACAGTAGGTGGCCAAAAAGGGTCTTTTGCAAAGAGCTCATTAGGAGTAGCACAGTATAAGGAGCCAGCCATAGGAAGCTCCAAGACACAGGCTTCCAGAAGCAAGTGCAAACTCCCATGGGACTTCCATGCAGCGGGTGGATGACTACGGCCTTGTAGACTGATAATGTGCTTAGATCTAGCTGCACTGATCATGGGAGGCTGCTGAAGGGTTTTGTGCAGGGGTAAGGATCAGAGCTGGTGTTGCTTTGGGAAAGCTCCTTCTGGGTTCCCTGGGTGGCCACCTCACCCATTGTGAACAAAGAGGAAAGCTTCCCTCCAAAATGCCAGCCATCTGCAAACGTCACCTGCTCCAGATCCTCAGTATGTTAGCAGCTCGATACCTCACCCTCTTCCTCTTTCGTCAAAGGAGAACCAATGTGCCGCACTGTAGTTCTCCTTTTGGAGCCAGGCAGGATTGGCATAAACCACTCAAGCACAGGCGCTGCTGTTAGAAATGCAAGACTCTCCCAGCAGCAGCCAGGGAGAGGACCCCAGTTGCTTCCCGTGTCTGGAGGCCCTGGCCTGCTCTGTGAGTCTGGCGACAGGGGAAGGGCACACTGTAAATAATGCTCCCAGAAGGATGACACCAGAACTCTAGCACAAAGAATGCGTACTGCTTAAACTCTGGCGATCTCCTTAACAGTGACGAACCCTACAACTTAAGAGCATCACTACCAATGTTAATCCAGACTAACTCCCATCTGTGTACACCTGGAGCCCTGCTCTTGACAAGCACTTCAAGGTGGCCAACTGCAAGATCATCTCTGTAAACATCTCACACTGGCTCTTCACTGCACTAATCATGTGGACTATAACCAATCGAAACATCTCCCCAGCACAAGCACAATGTGGGGTCCAGTCTATGTTCGATCAATGGCTGTTGGACTGAATCAAGGGACCCACTGATACAAAAGCAGAGGGTGATCACTATGAAAAGCACAGGAAAAGGTACAAGCAGCTTCATAAAAGTTGGCGGGTTTCCGGTAGGTAAGTGACAGGGACCCCCCGCAAATCAAAGACAAAGCAACCCAACCCATGTCTTGGATGGTTCAGGATGCTCACAAAAAGCACCACACGCTGGGTGGCTAATGTGATGGTTAACTTAGGTGTCAACTGGACGGGGCTAAGGGATGCCCAGATGGCTGGGGACACACTCTTTTGAGGTGTGTTTACCAGAGGGTGATTCTGGAAGATGAGTAGCTGCATCAGTAGAATGAGGAAACAGAGTCTGCCTTCATTACTGGGGATGGAGAGAGAAGGACATCCTCCAATGCACTGGGGGGCAAAATGCAATGAAACAGCAGACAAAAGGCAAGCTCCTCCTCTCTCTTCTCAAGCTGTGACATCCACCGTCTCCTGTATTCAGACACTGGTGCTTCTGTGCCTTTGGCCTTAGATACACATCTAAGTCCAGCAGTGGCCCCTGCCTGGGTTCTCAGGCCTTCAGATAGGGACTGCCTGCATCACTGGCTCTCCTGGGTCTTCAGCTGGCAGACCTATTCATGAGACCTCCTGGCCCTGGAAATCAGGAGAGCCTGTTCCCAAAATACAAGTCCTTGTACAGACCAACCAGTGTGCTTGAATTCCAAAAGGTGTTTTGCACCAAAGCAAACAAGTCTTTTCATTCTATTTCCCATGAACCTTCTGAAGCACATCCATGGGTCCATAAGAGGAGCTTGGTTCTGTTTCTCCGAGAACCTTGACTAAGACGGATTACAGAAATTTCTCTCTCACAGATCTGGAAGCTCCAAGTCCAGGCACAGAGTGCAGCGCAGTTAGGTCCTGTGGAGGCCCTCTTCCTGCCTGCACACTGCCAAGTTCTTGCTCTGTCCTCACGAGGCAGGAAGAGGACTAGAGAGCTCTCTGGGGTATCTTTTCTAGGGCTCCATTTTCAGGAACTCATCACCTCCCAAAGAACCCCACCTTCTAATACCATCACCTCAGGGGTTAGGATTTCAGTGCAAGGATTCTGAGGTGGGCCCAGTGTTGCAGCAAACGAGGTTTAGCTACCGCTTGTGATGCCAGCAACCCTGCTGCTAATGCACCCGGGAAGGCAATGGAAAATCTGGTCCAACTGCTGGCACCCCTACCACCTGCGTGGGACACCTGGAGGCAGCTTCTGGCTCCTGACCTGGCCCAGCCCTGACTGGTGTAGGGCATTTGGGAAGTGAACCAGTGGACAGAAATCCCCTCTCCCTCTCCCTGTCCCTCTCCCTCTCTTCCCTCTGTCACCCTGCCTTTTGAATAAATATTTTTTTTAAAAAAAATAGGATTTCGAGGGGATACAAACAGAAGGGTCAAGCAGGTGTAGAGGTACCTACTTACTAGCCCCCCAGGGTTACTCCTACAGGAATGGAGGGTTTAGAGAAAGACAAACAAGAGGGGTAACGGTGGAGTATGCACAGCTTGGCAGAGAGGAAGTGTGTAAGGCTGAGAGCAGGTCCTACAACACATTCAGCATGTTAACAAAGCGTCTGCATGCAATTCCATCAAGAGGTGGGAAGGGCATTGCCTGATTCCTCAGTTTACCTTTCTCCTGTCATTCCAAACTTTCTCTTTAAGACACACAACCTGTTTTTCGCCTCTTTTCCAGTAACACCCTAGCATTTTCCTGAAGCAGTTTAATATTCTAAATAGCAAATATAAATACTGACTCCTCCTTACATTCCAGGTTCTATGTTTTACACACACACAAACCTTAGGATACCCTATCTAGCAGGTGCTAAGATCTCCCCGGTTTCAAGGGGACGACAAAGCTCTACAAGGGCACACACATTAGAAGTTAACAGAGCTCAGCTGGAGCTGGGATTTGAACACTTGGTTCATCAGATTCCAAGGCTTATTATGCTCTCAACCACCATCCTAAATTACCTAGAGACAGCCATCAGAAGTCAAATTTCTGGGGTGAGCATTTTGGGTAGCAGGTTATATCTGAGTGCCGGGTTCCTCCTCTTCCAATTCACCTTCCTTCTTAACGCAAACCCTGGGAGGCAGCAGATGATGGCTCAAGTGCTTTGGTCCCTGCCACTCACATGGGAGACCCGGATGGAATTTTGGGCACCTGGCTTTGCTCTGGTTGTTGTGGTCATTTTGGGAAGTGAACCAGCATATGGAAGATCTCCATCCCTCTGCCTTTCAAATAAAAGGAAAATGAACAAAAATTAAACATCTAGAAGTCATACTTAATTTCTGGATGCACACTCAGGCACAGGGGAGGAGGTGGCCACCCGACCCTGTCTCTACCAAACTCCACAGGGCTTCCCTCCAGCCCCACTCCACTGACCAAAAAGATAATAACAAAGTGAAAACACACAGGGTAGGGTGGGCATTTGGTAAAGGGGCTAAGATGTGCACGGGATGCCCACGTCCCCTGCTGGAGAGCACCTGGGTTCTGGAGTGCTGGCTTTGCTTCTGACTCCAGCTTCTTGCAAATGTGTCCCTTGGGAACCAGCAAGTGATGGCCCAAGTGCTTGGGTCTAACAGACCCTAAAGGCATTCCTGGTTACTGGCTTTGACCTGGCCCAGCCACAGTTGCTGGGGATATTTGGGGAGTGAACCAGCAGATGGATGACATCTCTCCCTCTGTTTCTCTCTCTCTCAATGCCTTTCAAATAAAGATAAATAACAACTTCAAAAAAAAAAACGTATAGGGATAAAAACAAAACTTGATTTCAAAAAAGACTTATTCCCACTACTTATTTCTTTACTGTAGTTTGATCTATTGAATGACCGATCATGTGAGCTTACTGGGTTGGCATCCTTAGCATCTATTTGTAAGCCAGAACCAATTTTTCATGGTTTCTTTCAATGGTTGAGTTTGATTTCAGAGCTGAATCCCGATTTCTTTTTTTTTTAACTTTTATTTAATGAATATAAATTTCCAAAGTACAGCTTATGAATTACAATGGCTTCCCCACCCCCATAACTTCCCTCCCACCTGCAACCCTCCCCTCTCCCACTCCTTTTCCCCCTCCCTTCACATCAAGTGAATCCTGATCTCTAAGGAACAAATTCAAGACTAGAAATTCCAGGCATCAAAGTTTTAAAAATCAGTGGAGGCCAGTGTTGTGGTACAATGGGTTAAGCTGCTATCTACAGCACAAGCATCCCACATGGGCACGGTTTGAGTCCCAACTGCTCCACTTCCGATCCAGCTCCCTGCTAATGTGCCTGGGAAGGCAGTGGAAGATGGCCCAAGTGTTTGGGCCCCTGCTCCCACATGGGAGACCCAGAAAAAGCTCCTTTTGTGTTTGGCCTGGCCCAGCTCTGGCCATTGCAGCCATCTGAGGAGTGAACCAGTGGATGGAAGATATCTCTCTCTCTTTCATCATTTCTCCCTTTCTTTGTGTACCTCTGACTTTCAACTAAAAAAATGAAAATAAAAAAATTTTTAAAAATCAATCAAAACAAGTCTACAAATTACTTCCTCCACTAAACTAACCCTACTGAATTCTGAGAAAAGGGAAGACGTTAGGGTCCAGCTGCTGCTGAAGCTACCTAGTCAGTGGATGGAGGGATAAAAGAAAAACTGTAGAATGTTACTAAAATTCTGCTACCAGCGCTGTCAAGTATTTCCCCCACACAATTCACACCTCTTGCTACCATTCATTAATGTAGTCCTTCCATCCTAACTACCACATTAGAGAATCTGGAATTTGGCAAAACCCACATCTATTTTCTAGGGCCTTAGCTCTCCCTTGTGTATAAAAACGGAAATGCAGCTTGCTGAAAAATTTTGCCCCAGTAAATCTGAGGGCCGGATTTTAAGGGCCGACGGGCCATTTGATGCCAGGATAAAAGTCCACTTCTTCACACTGTCTCATGTTGTTTAACAAAAGGCAAGGAGAGATTATTAAGGTGGCAAAACAAAAGCAGTGCAGTGCGCTGTAGAAAGAAGATCCAACGAAAGCCTCGCCAGGATCAGATCAAGTATTTTAGGAGAAAAGTCCATCTCCCAGAATCACTAATGCTCTCAGCTGCAATGTGGCCAAGAGATTCCAATCCATTTCTGGTCTCGGGTCGAATCACACTGAATTCAGCCCAAACAGAAGAGATTCTATCTCGTTTCATAGATTTCCACAGAGAGGAAGATGCACAGCTTATTTCTTCAGACCTGTGTTTCTCATTCTCTGTTTCCACCGGATTTCAAGTATTTTGCTTGAAACCCCAATTTCTTTCACCTTTCTATGTGCTCCAGTCGTTTGTCAATTCCCCACGTGTTCATCACCCTTTTCCTGGGTAGCGTTTCACTGTGGCTGCCCGTGATGGCAGGCCAACGGAGGGGGCTTCCTCTGCATCTGCAGCAGAGTCCCTCCGCACGGGGCAGGTTTTATTACCCCCATCCCCCACGTGTTTCAGTTTTGGCGTATCTATTGGCATTTGCTTTAAAGGAGGGGCGTGGGAGGAAGCAAGGAACAGGAAAGGCAGAGAAGGGATCTTCCATCTTCTGGTTCATTGCCAAATGGCTTGTGACGGCCAGGCTGGGCCAGGCTGCAACCAGCAGACAGGAAGTCAACGCAGGTCTCCACAGGTACTGCAGGGACCCAAGCACCTGCGCGATCACTTGCTGGTCCCCAGGGTGTGCATCAGCAAGGAGCGAGAATGAGAGGAAGAGCTGGGACATGGATCCAGACACTGAGATGGGATGTGAGAATCCCGCGTGGTATTTAAAGCACTGCACCCAACAGCCACACCACCCACTCCACTGCCATGCATTTCCAAGGTCTCTTCTCCCCGCCCCCCCACCAACTGAGCTTTATGGAGGAAATCCTGTCCGTGGCCAGGAGACGTGATTGTGGGAACCCCAATCAGGCACATAAATCCTGGGAAGCTCAAGCTGTCACCTGGTGACAGACTGGTCGAAGAAAAAAACGGGACTTGGTCTTTCCAAAACAAGTTCCCTTCTCGAACCCTCCTGCTTCTAAAAGTAAGTGCGCCGGCCTCTCGGTCACCGCGTCACTCACATGCAGTGCCTGACAACAGAGAAGTGTCCTGCACTCATGTAGCATGCCCCAGGCAGCTCCCACACACTCACCCTGCACCCAGCTGCACAGGGCATTGTCCTTCCTCACTGCCAGAGCCTGTGCACTTTGCCCAAAGCAGCACTCATAGCCAGGACCCCAGGCAAGACACATGGTACTGTAGAAAGGTAGCCAGAAAGGCCAGCCAAGAAGATGCACTTTCTTAAAAAAAAAAAAAAAAAAAATTGATTGATTGATTTGAAAGTCGGAGAGAGAGAGAGAGGGGAGGAAGCCAGGAGCCGAAGCCTCAACCAGTTCTCCCACATGAGTGCATCTAAACACTTGGACCACCCTCTGCTGCTTTTGCTAGGTGATTAATAGGAAACCTAATTTGAAGTGGAGCAGCAGTAACACAACCCAGCACCATACGGGATGCCAGAGTGTCAGGCAGTGGCTTTACCTGCTCTGCCACAATGCTGGTGCCAAGAAGAGGGACTTTGTCAACTATGGTTTTAGGACACCAGATCCACTGTGAGCTAAAGGCATGCTCTCCCAAGTTCCTTCTCTGCATGCAGCTTGCAATTACAGATTACACAGAGCACATAATCTAGATTGCATTCCAATTATCTTCAAGTGCCGTGGGGGCAAAAATCAGTCAGCAATTAAAGAAATTTGGGGATCTCACTAAGTGTTTTCAGAAAGGGAAGGATTCGGCAGTTGGCACAAGGACCAAAGGAACAGGAAGAGCACCAGAACAAGGCATTCCAGAAATCACTCTCAAGCCTACACGTTAGCTTCGCAGTCACCCCGATTTGCGCAATCACTCCTGCCTCAATCATGAGGGCTGCGGTACTGTGCTTGAAACAGTCCCAA
Organism: Lepus europaeus; assembly: GCF_033115175.1. NCBI lineage: Eukaryota > Metazoa > Chordata > Mammalia > Lagomorpha > Leporidae > Lepus > Lepus europaeus. The sequence continues at coordinate 72,943,991 of NC_084838.1, forward strand.
TAAGTGCACACGTGGCTGAAGCTAAACCCCAAACCCTGGCCCATTGGGCTCAGCAGAAGGCTCTGCCCACGTAGGTAGATGGAATATCCGCTCTTGCACATATAGAAACAAAGATATTTTGGCCGGCGCCGCAGCTTACTAGGCTAATCCTCCGCCTGTGGTGCCAGCACCCTGGGTTCTAGTCCCGGTTGGGGCACCGGATTCTGTTCTGGTTTCTCCTCTTCCAGTCCAGCTCTCTGCTGTGGCCCGGGTAGGCAGTGGAGGATGGCCCAAGCGCTTGGGCCCTGCACCCGCATGGGAGACCAGGAGGAAGCACCTGGCTCCTGGCTTCGGGTCGGCGCAGCACCAGCCGTAGCGGCCATTTGGGTAGTAAACCATCAGAAGGAAGACCTTTCTCTCTGTCTCTCTCACTGTCTAAACTCTGCCTGTCCAAAAAAAAAAAAAAAAAAAAGATATTTTTGCAAGAAATGATCAAGATGAGCCAATTATTGTGTGTGTGCAAAGGCGCACATACATAACACAATACAGCATTGCTATCACCATGGGCACTGCACAGTAAAGCCATAAAAGAGGAAGCGGATATTTTCAGACTACGATAATGTTCTCCTCCACGCTTTCCACGGGGGCCATGCCCTGTTCGGGAGAATGACCTGAGAAAGAGCAGGAGGAAGCTGGCCTGCAAGGAGAGGTCACGCCTTCAGCTCTGAAAATGGGATTGTGACGCTCCAGTGAGACAGCAATCGACATCACGCTCCAGTAACAGGAGTGCCCCTGGCTCCCAGGCTCATCATCATCAAGAGCCACGACTTATGGACGGGCGTCCTCCAAATGGCAAGAGAAGCCGCAGTGCGCAGCCCTCTGCCCAGGGCATAGGGGAAGTTGATGTGTGACAGGAAGTGGGGTGGAGAGAAAAGGAAGCAAGAGCAGAGAGGTGAGGGGCCAGGCCTGAGAACACTGCTACCTGCTGTACACCAAAGAACTGTCTGGTCTTGGTCCCGAGTTGCGGGCATGGAGTTTCTACATCTCCCGACATTCAGTGAATGACAGGTAGTTCCCTGGTACATGAATAAGGTGACCTGTCCTGTACCCCTACGTGACTTCCATTGAGGGCCAGGGGGTGGTCATTAGCAAAGACCACTCCTGGGACTGGCGCTGCGGTACAGCAAGTAAAGCCACTGCCTGTAGTGCCAGCATCCCACATGGGCGCCGGTTCTAGCCCCAGTTGCTCCTCTTCCAATCCAGCTCTCTGCTATGGCCTGGGAAAGCAGTGGAGGATGGCCCAAGTCCTCGGGCCCCTGCACCATCGTGGGAGACCTGGAAGATGCTCCTGGCTCCTGGCTTTGGATTGGCGCAGCTCCGGCCATTGTAGCCATCTGGGGAGTGAACCAGTGGATGGAAGGCCTCTCTGCCTCTGCCTTTCAAATAAATAAATCTTAAAAAAAAAAAAAAAAAGAAAAGAAAAAAGAAAAAAAGGAAGACAACTCTAGTGTTTAGGGTTGGAACTGTGAGCTGGCCTGACCTCCAGGGGGAGCAGGGTGGGTAGAGATGGAATTCAAGTGATCATGCCTTCGTGAGGAAACCCTAACACCAGCTGGACATCTGAGCTCAGCGGACATCCTGGCTGGGATCACAATGATGTGCTGGGAGCAACGTGCCCCGATTCCAAGAGGGGAGGGCAAGGGAGCTCTGAGCTGCGCCCAGACACCACCCGTGCTCCTCTACATTGGGCAGGTCCCACCGATTTAAACACTTGATTGCAAAACTGTTCTTACAATGATCACTTTTTAAGATTCTGCTAAATTCTTGAACTAGCAAACTACTGAACCCAAAGCATTCATGGGCACCCCTAAACTGAAAGAGAATCCCAAGCGTAGGGACCTAGAGATCCACAAAGTGTGGCTGGGCTCTGGTTGGGGGACTGTGCCCTTGAACTTGTGAGGCTGGTGCCAGAACCTGCATCTGTGGTTGAGATGGAATACTGCCCTGTTAGGGTCTAAGCCTGGGGGTGGGACAGAGGAGGGGGCAGGCGAGTGAGACACTGAAGATGCTCACCAGCACATTTACTAGGATGCCAACGAAGCTGAAGTCTCAGGCATCTCACTTCCATGGCTCCCGGGATGTTGTCACACTACATGCTCATGTGGTTACATACTTTGACAAATTTGCAAATACAAGACTGAAATTTCATTTATTTATTTTTTAATTTGATTTGCAAGAGAGCGTTCCCATCCACTGGCTTACTGCTCAAATGCACACGAGGCCCAGGGCCAAAACCGGGAACTCAATCCAGGTCTTCTAATCCCCTGAGAGATGCATCACTTGGTGCCTCCCAACGTCTGCACCAGCAGGGAGACAGAGTCAGGAGGTGGAGGCAGGAATGAAACCCAGGTACTCTGCTGTGGGACATGCACATCCTAACTGCTAAGCTAACGGCTCCCTCCACTAGACACTTCCCTCCCGTCTGTTTTGAAAGAGCTCCAGGACAGGCCCAACCATCAGATTTTACAAGTCCCAAGCTTGACTACCCTCTGGTGGTGACTTGGAGCATGCTGGAGAAGGGGCCAGTTCACCGACCCTGCTTGTTCTAGCTCATACTGGAAAAAGCAGCCAAGAATCTGCAGACTCCCGCACAGGCCATAAAAGAGCTCGGAGCACTGGGAGGCCAGAGAGGCCAGGGAAATTAATTCGACAGAATGCAGGATGGCTTCTGGGTGACAGCCACAGCCAGGGGCCCCAGACGTCAACAGCACATACTGTCAGAGTCTCCAAGAACGTGAGACGGAACCAGCTGTATGTCAAGACATCCCGGGACAAGAAGAGTTCAGCAGCCCTACACCAAGACCAATGGGAATCCAGGGGGGAGAAGAACGAGGGCACCCACCCCTACGGCTGGGCTGAAACACCAGCTTCTACCCTGATGCAGATGGGATGGAAGGCCCGGGAGGAAAGAGCAACAGGCTTCAGCGAAGTGGGTGTTGAGCCGACTCCCCCAAAACACAAAGTCAGCTCGAGACTGGCTAGTAACAATGCCAATTAAAAGTTGCCTCAATGGAAACAGAGATATCAAAATTGAACTGGCTTTGAAACTGCAATTTTATATATATATATATGTGTGTGTGTGTGTGTGTATATCCTCCAATTAAACAGACTATCTAAAAACCCGGGGGTGGGGGGGGGCTGGTGCTGTGGTACAGTGGGTAAAGCCGCCGCCTGCAGTGTCGGTATCCCATATGGGCACTGGTTCATGTCCCCGCTGCTCTACTTCAATCCAGCTCTCTGCTATGGCCCAGGAAAGTGGAAGATGGCCCAAGTCTTTAGGCCTCCAATACCCATGGGGGAGACCTGAAGCTCCTGGCTTCAGATTGGTGCAGCTCCAGCCGTTACGGGCATCTGGGGAGTGAACCAGCAGATGGAAGACCTCTCACTCTCTCTACCTCTGCCTCTCCTTTTCTCTCTAACTCCAATTTTCAAATAAATAAATCTTAAAAAAAAAAAAAAGGGCCCTGTGGGAATCTTTAGCGTACTACGATTACCAAATAAAATCTGATAATATGAGGGTGGGCGTGTCAACAAGTTCATGGAAAAATGGAATGATAACGTAAGTGTATTTTGGTGTGAAAAATGTTGAAACACGGAATTTTCCCCAACACACATTTCCCATGAGCTTTTTGGAGCTCTCACGTGTAATTTCCTCAGCAAGGGGTTGTATCACTTAAATTCAACCCCAGGGTGCTAAGGCAGAGATTGTAGGTACTCACCAACACCTTGCCTTCCTGTGCTCACAGCCGGACCGCATTTCTCCCTCTCCTTGACAATGCAGCGGTCACACGGCCGAGGGCAGAGTATCACTTGTAAGGAGGGAGGTGGCTGAGCTGGTCGCCCTCTCCATCTGCCTGGATGGCTGCCTGATGCCCCCCTAGTGAAGAGCGGCCCTCATCAACCAGAAACACTCGCTCCCGGGGAGTGCAAGGTGAGCCTTCCCGTGTTTGGATGGGGCATGTTCAGGTCCATCAGCTGCAGGGGTGAACGGTGCCCCAGTCTGCTCTGTCACACATCCACCCAGTTCTATTTCAACTGCGCAATCACTGACCACTTAACTATTTGCACGTAGAGGTTCCAAGTTCTCACAAGAAATAGATCCAGCCTACCGAGGAGTCAGGAAATCAGGCAGGCTGGCAACTACCAAGAACATCAGGCAACTGGGTCTGAGCCGTGACAGAGGGTGAGCACTGCGCATTGATCTGGGAAGGCACCGCAGAGGAGGTGGCAACTGACTCGGGCTTCCAGGATGACAAAGTTCAAAAGAAAGCGTAGGGTAGGGAGGTTCATCCCAGGCTGAATGCGAGTCAAACATTGTACCCATGGCGCTGGGATGCTCAGGGCAAGAAGCAATATTGATCCACCCCAGGAAACAGTCCAGCCGGCAAGCAGTAGCCACAGGGCAAGAGGATTGTGCTCAAAGGGAGGAAGAACTGCCCATCAGGACCGGCCATGAACAGACAAGAAGATCGTGCGTTTCCTTTTAGGGGTGGCCAGCTTCTTGGCAGGGGGCCTGCAGAGAACATGATTTAAGTGCGGGATGGGTAGGGCTGCATTCGGCTGCCTTCCAGCTCTGGGATTCTATGGATCTCTGATGCCTCTGCCAAGCAGGCTTTTTGCAACACTGCCAGCAAACAGAAGAATTATTTCAGCCCTGTGACAGCACTTCTTCCCTGGCAGTGCTGGCCACACTCCCCTTGGAGGCTGGCTTCACTCAGTTGTCTAGAAGCTGGGAGAGGACATCTGTTCATATCCGGGGCCGCGAGAAGCCCTCAAATGCCACCCTACTGTCAACCAAGTCCCCGAGTAGGCTGGCATTAAACAAGGATCACGGTTAGAGAACAAGGAAACAAGTGGCAGTCAGTGCCCGCTGGGAAAGCGAGGACCACTCTGCGTCAGCGGCACGTCCCAGTTCAATACCAAATATGGTCATGGAGTTTTCACAAAGATGAGACTCCACAGACGTGCGTTTCGACAAAGCTGCCCTGCTGAAGGACTGAGTGTGTTAGCAGACACCTTAGAGTTGACATTACAACCATCACCTTTCTACAGTGTACTTTCATAAAACACACTGTTTTTTCATTGCCAAGCATGCATGCTACAGATAAAAAGAAGTCTTGCAGACACACTAAGGGGAGAGACGCTGTCCTAACACTCGGTGAGCAGGTCCTCACTTCCCACTTGCAAAATTATGCTTCCAGTTTCTCAGAGCCCCAGTGCGCGTCTTCCATGTGTGAGGCACTAGGCTAATCATTGGTGATACAAACTGAACCAAAGAGAAAAGCATTGAGTGCCTTCAACTTGAAAGCTTCCTGAGATTCATCAAGTTGGGGCCGGCGTTGTGGTGTAACAGGTGAAGCTGCTGCCTGCAGTGCCAGCATCCCATATGGGCGCTGGTTCAAATCCTGGGTGCTCAGCTTCCTACCCAGCTCTTTGCTAATGCACCCGGGAAAGCAGAGGAGGAAGGCCGCAGCCCCTGCCACCCACATGGGAAATCTGGATGAAGCTCTTGACTCTTGGCTTTGGCCTGGCTCAGCCCTGGCCGTTGGGGCCATTTTGAGAGTGACCCAGCGGACAGAAGATCTCTCTCTCTCTCTCTCTCTCTCTCTCTCTCCCTTTCTCCCTCTCCCTCTCTATGTAATTCCACCTTTCAAGTAAGTATTTTTCTAAAAAGATTCACAATGGTATTTTTATTAAGAACATTCTCAATGATTACACAAAAAAGAAAAAGATACGTTCAGCTACATTCTTGTTCAATAAACAGGGTTTGGAGGTTACACATATCAAAAGATTGGCTTTAAAATATTGGCCTGGATTATGGTTGTTTCACCTCTGGTAATAACACTGCAGGTTCTTAATTTATTGCTTAAATAAAAGACAAAGGGAACAGAAATTTCCCAAGCTCAGAGAAGAATATGAAAAATCTTAAAAAAACAAAACAAAACACTCTTCACATTATTCACAGGACTACAACCTCCATAGTGCAACAAAGGAAATTTTTACAGCTACACTCTGAGGACATTGGAACGTGTGACTGGGCATGACAGTCACAGGAAACTTAGGTTTTATATGCACTTCTCCAGCCATAAATATGAGGGATGCTTTGTCAGTCTCTCTCTTGTTTCAGCATCCCAGGGACTTCAATCTTTCTGAAATTCAGGTCACATCCCTCTCATCACATAACACCATCCTGAGTGGCACCAGCACAGCCAAGTTCAAAATCCTTCCAACTGCCTTTCCAGTTAACCACCTCCTTCCAACCTGGGCCCTCAAATCCACAAGGCACAAAGCTCGCGGACCGCTCTATCTGATGAGAGGAACAGCTCCCGACACCAGCTTCTGTTTTGCGCGATTTTTATCCAACGCCACTTCCCATTTCCAGCATGCAGTTTCTGGAATGCGTGTCCCAGGCTGTTCTGCCCATGTGGGTACTGAGTCTGCTCCCAACAATGGAAAGCAGAGCTCCACCTTCAAATGACAGATCCACACTGGCCCTGACAGTCCCACACCGGGACCACCACGAGCAGCCGGCTTTCCAAGTAAGATAACAAGACTTCAACCCCAGTCAAAACAAGAAGTCAGTATTTCTGAAGGGAAAAGGAAGACAAGACAGACAAGCTCCAGAACAGCATTTCCGACCATGAAGCACCTGCGTCCCAGGCTCCAGTCTGTGCTTGCAAAGGACAGGAGTTCCGAGCCCAAGTCTAGCACCCACCTGTGTCAGCACCCATGGGTTCCGCCCGGCTAGTCCCCCAGCTCCCCTGCACCTCCATCTCTTTCATCAAACCTACAGAGACCAAGGGCAGCTTCCTGCTGTAAATGGGCCACGGGTCTACGAGGTAACAACGCAGCTCACGTGCACTGCCGCGGATCCTTGAATTTTCTCCGCAGCCCTCGCAGAAACCCCGATCGAAGACCATGAAACGAGGGGGTGCAATTACAAAGACCTCGGAGGTCCCCTTGCACATTTGTGAGTCTCGGTCTGAGAGTGAGGCGTGACCAGGCTATTGGTCGTAAAACGCTAGCAGGTCTCCGAGCTCTAATAATCTGTGCTGCCCTTGGCCCATTCCGCTCCAGCAAAAAGTGCTTCAAAATATCTGCTCCAAGCTCTGCCTTCAGTTACGCAATGCTTCCAACACGCCTCCAGCACGACGCTATCTTCCATGTCCACGAGCCCCTTCCCTTTATGGACAATTCCAGCACCAGGCTGCTGACGCGACCAAGCCAGCACCAACACTCCATCTTTCGAGGGGAGCTTAAGAAAGCCACACCTACCCTGAGCCACTGCTTCTCTGTGAGGGCGTCGCTGTAGTCCACGTCGCGGCGCTGCCGGGACCCCCTACCAAATATCTTCTCCTCCTCCTCTTCGCACGTAAGCCTCTCCACCTCGGCGTCATCCTTGATAATCCAGGAGGGCAGCTCATCTTCCTCCATCAAGCGGGGCTTGCGCTTGGGATTCCTGGCGTCCTCCCTCCGCCGGTCCATGTCCATGCGCTGGGGACAGTAAGCAGAGTGTCACCAACGGGAAGGGGACCTTGGATGGCAATACAGACTTTCTAGGACACACGCGGGGGCTTCAAAAAGTTCATGGAAAATGCATATTATGAAGAACTATGCAGAAGTTTTGAAAAATGTTTTTTGGCACTAACAATCCTTTAAGTCCATTTCATATGAACTTTTTAAATTCCCCTTGTACAACTTTCACAAGTCATTGTGTATGGCTGCATGGTGCCTCTTGGTATACCTCATCCTAGCTGACTTGTTCTAGCTCATCCCTCAAGCATGGTGCCAGTGGAAGGATCCTATCAAGTAAAATCCCTTCCCATCCTCTGTACCCACCTGGGAAATGTATTTATGCACTGCAACTGATACTCTTTCAGAATTGCTTTTCTTGGTCTATGTGAGTGCCAAGCAAGCTTCCCCTTAAGTAATGGTGAAAAAGTTCAGATTGGGGCTGCATTTAATAAATATGACCCTTAGGCATACAGCTTGTTGCTTCCCTGGAATGAATGTTATATATGGAGCATACAAAGTAGGAAGCGCATTAAGAAAATTTCCTCTTAGGGGGCTGGTGTTAAGCCTCAGCCTACAATGACGACATCCCAAATGGGTGCCAGTTTGTGTCCCAGCTGCCCCACTTCTGATCCAGTTCCCTGCTAACAGCTTGGGAAGAGCAGCAGAAGATGGTCCAAGTGTTTGGGCCCTACCACCCATGTGGGAGACCCGGGTGAAGCTCACAGCTTCAGCCTGGCCCAGCGCTGTCCACTGCAGCCATCTGGAGAGTGACCCAGCGGACAGAAGATCTCTCTCTCTCTCTCTCCTCCTCTCTCTGTTTCTCCATCTCTCTCTCTCCCTCTCTGTACTTTTGAGTTTCAAAATAAATAAATAAATAAATCTTTTGAAAAAACCGAAAATTTCCTTTTATTAATAGGCCTTGTACTTGTAATTAAATAATCTGTAAAAAGAAAAAAAAAAAAAACTAACAGCCACTACAGAAGAGACACCCACAGCTGGACACACAGACAGTTTGAGTAGCCAACTGCCATGAATGCACTAAATTTTTTCATGTACCATGGGCACCATGAGAGGAACACTCTGAGATGCTTTTGTCTTTTAAGCATGTTGCTCTTAGGGAAATATGTCACGGAGAGTCAGCACTCAGAGAAAACCTTGTCTGGACTGATTGAGCTGTAAGTGAAAAGGCTTCCTATCACCACCTTCAAAATGCCCACGTCCCCACCTCCTGCTCTCTGCATAAAAGCTTAGTCCCCTGCAAATCAACCAGGCATCACACACTTGGCTTTGAGCCATAACTGAACTATCTGATTGCCAGATTACAAAGAAAACAAAGAGCACCATCACCGAATTTGTGTCTGCCTTAGCTATAAATGTATAACCGTACATATGACTAGCTACAAGCACCATTTCCACAATCAAATAGATCATTAGTCATTAGATTATTTACCTTGTCCCTCTTCCTTTGGTTCTACTGTAATGAAGCAAGGATTCAATATAATTTTTCAAGCTACGATTAATAAAATGTAAGCAAAATATTTACTGTGTATATCCGGACATGACTTCTAGGGTCTATTTATAAATCAGAGGTCAATGGCCCTTACTATACTTCCAGATTTTGGGGGCTCATTACATTTCCAGGATGGAACAGGCATGGACACAGTATAGTCCTATTGGTAGATAAACGTGGCCATCCTGATCTGTCATGTGCTATAGTTAGCTTGCAATGCTCTGCTTAATCCTACCTTCTAATGCTTTGGTATCAGAAATGGGATCTACAGAACCTTCAGTGAGCACACAGAGGATGTCCTGTTTTCAGCAGGGCAGAGGGGCTTCATGGAGCAACCCACAAATGCAGAAGTACTTCAAAATGCCCACAGAAAACGGAATTGGAAGATGAATTTTCTTTCAGATGAAAACAAAACAAAACACTGAAACCCATGCATACAAAGAGTCTTAAAAAAAAAAAAACTTATTGAAAAAGCAGTATGAAAAAACTCCATATGGATTTCAAATTTTTTTTGCACCAAAGCAAGATTATCTTTTAATTTCATCTTTCCAACAAAGGTTTTGAAGTCCCCCCTGTGGTTATTAGGTAGCTAATAAGAGAAAACGTTTATTGTTAACATCCTTCACGGAGATCATAAAACACAGCCACTTCATAACGCAGAGCACTGCTACTTTAGTTACCTACACTAACGCCTACGTAACATCACTTCCACCATGCATCTGTCCACTACGGCGCAGGTATATCATTTTTGAAATAAAAGCAATTATGACTTTTGTTGTGCTTTAGAAAAAGGGAGAGGCAATTAAATAAGCTTAGCGTCCTAATGACTGCATCTCTGCCTACAGACTTTCCCCCTGCAGAATACCCGTACAGAACCCGCAGTCCACACTCAAGACGAACTCCAGCTTGGTATGCATTTACTGCCTGGACAGATCTGTCCTGAGACCCCATTCTGAAACTCGTGTTGCACCAACGTGTCTCCTTCAAGAGAATGTAGCACCTCGGCGCGTCACGTCTGCTCTCTGCATAGTGCCTCAGACGCACCTTGAGCTCTCACAGGTCTCTTTTTAGGTTAAACCCATAGATAACTGGTATGGCAGCTAACTGTTTATGAAGTTACATTTGCAGAAAGAGAAAGCATGACAGACGTTTGAAAGAAAGGTGTTATTTTAAAGCGACTACTTAGCTGTTGTGTAGGGTCTCCGATAGAAAATCTAACAAGCTGGTATTGATCCTATAGAGAACGAATTCTTTTGCAATAACCGATCAAAAGTTTAAACATTTGAAACCCAGAGGCGAATTCTGGCGCATTCCATCCTCCTTTCTCACTGAACTTTTCCATCAGAGCATCTGGCAAAGAGTCACTTCGGATTTCCTGCCCCCTGGTGGAGGTGCTAACGAAGAGGAACTGGCCAAAGGCAGCGGGTGAGGAGAAAGCCTGCAAGATCCCTAAACAAGCAGAAAATTCACACAACCGAAGGGCCTACACGAAAGTGTCCCCGCTCTCCACACAGTAAAGCACACCCAAGGAACCAAGGGACTGTGCCTGGGGCAGGTGCTCAGATTTCTCCAAAGCTCTCCATGTCTACGAACATCTAGCCTGAATTTGAGAATGAGAAGTCGTCCTTTCTCCTGATTTTTGGGCTCTTGATAAGATTCTCTATCTTTGGGCCTAACCTAATCTGCACATGGCAGCCAGAGAGTCCTGAGAGTGTCTTTGAGGCCACGGCAGGGCTGCACCCCTCTGGCCCTGCTGTTCCCCATCACCTGCATCTGAATAGGTTCCTCATGGAGAGAGAGAGAGGGGTTTCCAGGGCCCGCCCCTAACATCTCTGAATAGACAATCATCTAGAAACCCGGGGACCTACAAGTATGACTTTAAAAATGTATGTTTTACAAATGCCCTATGTAGATCATGCTGCTGAATTGTCCTGCTGCTTCTCTCCCAGATGGCTAGACCCGGGTTCAAGGGCTCACATAGGAAAGGGAGATAAGTATGTATCAGAGGCAGGGAGATTGGAGTCGTCCCTACCGCTACCCCAGTTTTCCCAGGGAAGAATTAGATGTCTTTTCATGGTGAGTCATGATGCATGGACAGCATCAGTGTGCGCTTGACAAAAATCAGAACAGAACGAAAACCACATAAGCCTCCTCACAGCAGGCAGGCTCCAGGCTTGGAGACTGCAAACCCGGTGCGTCCCCCAGCTTGTCTTTGGTTTGGACCGATTTGTCACATCGTAATCACAATAATAGTAAAAACCTCAACTTAATTGCCAACATTTAGGAATTTGGAAAGGCTTGGCATAGAAACCCCCATTTCCAGCTTCTTTTGAAAAATTTTTTTTTTAAATTTCTGGCTCCAAGGGTCTCATGTTTCTACCTTGCAGTCCCAGCCCCATTAGACAAAGCTCTGGCACACACACTCCTGTCCACTGGCAACGCTCATCCCAATCCACTACTGATTTTCAGGTTCTGTAGCATCCGACCACCAAAGCTGTGGTTCGCATTTCTTCAGTCCCTCCACACGCAGGCTAAATCAATGTCTTGGATGGCGATCAGCGTGACGGAAGGTGCCAGAAAGCAACCTCTCAACTTTACACATCCTGATCCATCGTTTGACACCTTCACAAAGCCTAACATTTTGCAAGTGTCACCATGCACTCAATGCATATTAAGCAACTACTATGTGCCAGGGACTGTTCTGGCCGACAGGGGATGCAAGGGTAAACAAAATCATGACAGCAAAGGCCTGAAGCACACGCAACACTTCTGCAGGCCTGCGCACTGCCTGTTTCTCTAGCCCCGGGGCTTGCTCCTCATAAACACTGGCTTGCAGGAGGCCTCATCCATAAATCAAACTCAGGTTTCAGCAAAATCACAGATGCTAAGGATTACACAAGGTCAAGATCAAAACCATGGATGTTAAATCCTCAGATGCCAAGGTTCTTGAACACCTAACTCGCACCAGCGACGTACAAGTGGTTTTGCTCTCAGGGAAGGCTGCAGGCTGGTACACACCTCGAGGGTTCCTACTGGCTCAAGCAGACTCTCTTCAGCAACACAAGAGATGCCCCGTGCTACTATCCCTGCTGTCCACTTGCCCCTCAGGAGGCACATGGCCTTTGATCCCGTGCGGGAGCTGGCGGAGAGCTGCCAACTGAAAAGCTTACTCGAGGCCTGGCAGGTTTGCTGCCTGCCAGGCCTGGGATGAGAACTCAGGAGTAGGGTTCCGTGGTACGCTGCTGACCCCACGGCCTGTGCAGAGGGCACAGCTGCTCCTTGGCTGCAGCCATCAGTTTCCACGCTGAGAAGCGGGCCTGGTTACTGCCCCATCTCATTTTTCCAAAGCAGCCAGAAACCAGGATTCTTTTTACACTGGCAAGGGATGCAAACTGTTGAAAAATGCCACATGGACCAAACAAAACGAGCCGCAGGCCAACTCCAGCCGGTTTGCAGGCTCCGAACTGAAGGAAAGGCACAGGCATCACCATGAAGCCCGGCCATCAGATGGGGGCTCCAGGCATCGCAGCTCACACAGAGGGGGCAGACAAACCAGGCCTCTGCCACATTACCATAAAAAGGTCGAATTCTTCCTCCCGCCGGGCAATCATCTGGTTCAGAGTCTCATCGTCTGGAACTTCATCTTCTTCCTGGGGGTGAAGAGGAGGACGAATGAACAGGCTTTAGTGAGGAGGGTGGACAGCCGGGACCAGGCACAATCAAGGATGGTGAACTTGACCTCCAGATCGGGCCACAGGGTGGCGAGTCGGGTGGGGGGGGGGGGTCTGGGCGGTGAGGGAGCTGTCTGTTTCTCAAGTCAGAAAGAAAACAAAAAGGTCTCTGGGTTCAGTACTTGCCATTGGTAACTGCAAGCTATTCAAACCATCTTCCCTAAGCAAAATCTGTCTCTGGGGGAAGTGTGCTGCACCCTAAGAAATACTGGTTCTCGGGGTGGGTGTGTGTCTCAATTCTGTTACTTTTCAAACAAATTACTTAGCCTCTCCCGCCTCGATGATCTCATCTGTCAAATGGGTGTGACATCTACTTCACAGGGGCACGTGTGGCTTCCAGGAGGAAATCCACATGAAAAAAAGAGACTGACTTTAAGCTTTTCATTCCACTGACCTTATCCCTAATATAAATTCTTATTTTCAAAGGCTTACAGAAGACATGAGAATATGAGGCACACAGCAGGACCAAAAAACAATCCCATCTATGTGCTAAATAATATACTTTAGCCACATTTAACCCAAGTATTTCAGAGGTCAGTATTACTGCTCATAGAGCGGAGATAAGGATAAATCAAAAGGTATCAAAATTTTTTTGCTTAAGCCTCAAAATTAAATTCAGAGTAATTTAAATAAAATAGACAGTAAATACAGAAGGGCTAAAATTTTTATATTGTATGAAACAAAGGCATATTATCTGTCTGGAAATGCCTCAGGAATCAATAGTTGTCAAGATTTCAGGAATGCTAAGCTATAAATTCCACACTTCAAAAAAAAAAAAAGACTAGAAGTTGTGCATATACTACAGGATTAAGCTTCAAAAATTTTTTTTCATATGCTTAGTGGGCTTGATAAGAACCAAATGAAGGGGGCCAGTGCTGTGGTGTAGCAGGTAAAGCCACAGCCTGCAATGTTGGCATCCCATATGGCCGCCAGTTCAAGTCCTGGCTGCTCCACTTCCAATCCAGCTCTCTGCTGTGGCCTGGGAAAGTAGAAGATGGCCCAAGTCCTTGGGCCCCTGTACCCGCATGGGAGACCCAGAAGAAGCTCCTGGCTTCTGACTGATGCAGCTCTGGCCATTGTGGCCAGTTGGGGAGTGAACCAGCAGATGGAAAACCTCTCCCCTTTCCCCTCTCCCCTCTCTCCCTCCCTCTCTCTGCCTCTCCTTTTTTCTCTGTGTAACTTTGACTTTCAAATAAATAAATAAATCTTTAAAAAAAAATGAGGGGTTTCAGTGTATCAGCAAAGAGGAGCAGGAAAACTTGTGACCTCAAAGGTCTGATTTCACCAATCACGTGTTCCAAATGAGGCAACATCTCAGTCTAAATGCACTAGCTCCTTAAATGAGATACCAAAGTCAGTTCCCCACATACTGTCTAAACGCATTGTAGGAACTTAATAGGTGTCAGAAATGAATGCAATCCAATAAAGGAAAAAAAAAATCCCATGATTCAAGAAAATGATTACTTCTGAAAACCCATCTGTCCTAGCTCTCCTCTAGCCTGATTCAAGTCAACCTGTGTCCATACTGCACTTCATCTAAGACCACACGAGATGGGAGTGGGCTCTGACATCACAGTACGAAGGACCAGGTTACTGCGACCCCTGGGGAACAGATGTCCTCTGCTCCCCTCTCATCACCTACATGAGCACAGCGCGTGCGTGCGTGTGTGTGTGCTGTGCCCAAGATAAAGAGATTCTCTCATAACTGGCAGGAAGCCTGCCCATGACGGCCTGACCTTCTCAGAGGGCCAAATGGCCTGGAAGTGTGCAACAAACCATCCTGGCTTCTCTGTGCCCTAGCACCTCACGGGGCGCCCACTGCGGTGATGGCAGCCCTGCCTTCCTTGGATATTTAGAGCTGCAGCCACGCAGGGTCCCCAGACACAGATCTGTCCTCGCATCAGGACACAGGCCACCCACAACGTAACACCTGCCTGCAAGGGATGCAGAACCCCAGCAAGGCAGCTCGCAGCTACAAGCAAATAGCAGGGGTCCCACTCCCAGCCCCTGGTGCAGTGATCCATATCGCCTGGTGGCTTAGGAAGGCGGCACCACTGCAGGGCTCCCTTCCACCCCAGGATACCCTGATCAGAGACTAACGTCCCAAGGCCTGCACAAAACAAACCAGCAAAAGCACAGTGGCGATGACTGGCTGAGCATCAGCTCTGCCCACACCTGCTTCACGACACTCAAGATCGCTCACGCTATTGTTCTTCAAAGACACTCGAGTGCATGAACAACAATCACCTGGCAATCTGACTGCTAAAAATACAGTATCAGCTATTAAATAATCAGAAACAGTCCATTACTTGACATCGCTTGTTTTCAGATTTGTTTATCTGAAAGAGTGACAGACAGAAGAGATCTCCTACCCGCTGGTTCACTCTCCATATGGCTGCAATGGCCAGGGCTGTGTCGAGCAGAAGCCGGAAGCCTGGAACTCTATCCAGGTCTCCCACATGGGTGGCAGGGGCCCAAGCACTTGGGCCATCCTCACTGCCATCCCAGGCACACATTAGCAGAGAGCTAGGTGGGAGGCAGAGCAGCCAGGACTTGATCTGGCACCTGTATGGGATGCTGGCCTAACAGGCAGCAGCTTAACTGCTGTGCCACAACACCAGCCCTGACATCAAAAGTTGTAAATGTGTGTGTGGATGTGTGGGTGTGCACACATATGTGTTTTTCATCATCTTCGTGGAATCCACCTCATTAGCAGGCATAAAGCAAACGTTCTCTTCCATTTGGGGGATTCCTTTAAATATCAAGTTCTTCATACTCAGATTCACTTCAGGGAAAACAAAATACTTTTAACAGAATTTGCTTTACAATTTATGACTTTAAAAACACTTACCCTATTTCAGAAAAAATGAAATTATAGCTAAAATGTGTGATGAAAATAGTATTCCGCATGAATATGTAAGGTAAACTTACTCTTCAATTTATAAGTATGGGCACGTAAAACTGAAGTTGTCCTTATCCAGAGAGTTTTATGATAAGCACGGTTGCTACTATTTTGTACAATTTTCTAGACTATAAATATGTCTTAAATTTACTTCAAATCCATTTTGGAATGAATATTTAGTATAAAGTTACCAAAATTGGCAATATAAAAAAAAAGTAACAACAAACCAAAGATCCCCTAAAGGAAATGTAATCGATGTAGAATTTTGGCAAGCAAAGAATGATTGTACTAAAAGCTTTAGTACTAAAGCTTTTAAGGGAAGTTTTAAGCACAGGTTGAGGTCACACTTTCCTGGTGCACATACAGCTAAACGAGCTGAAGACGGCACGTCCTGCCCATGTTTGGAGGTGATGTCATGCCTGATGCAATGCAGTGGAGACAGAGGCCTCTGGAGGCCGGCAGCCTTCTTCCAGCTTTGTCCCACCCACTGATTATATGTAAGCCAAGAGTGCTCTCTGCAGTTCCACAGCTGCCCTACAGGAGGCAGCATTTATAATACAACTAAGCAGGCTGGCCGCTCCTCCCTGGGAGAAGCAGGGAGGGGAAGCATCCACAGGCTAAGCCTTCAGAGCTTCCCAGCACCAGCTCCTCAGATGCTCGCGTGGACAACTCTCAGAGGTTTTCTGTGCTTGGGATAGAACATGGCAGCTCTATTATTCGTTTTCATTAACACCAGCCCAGGACATTGTTTAAAGAACAAAAGGGGGTCATGCCTAACCCATCGGGGACAAACTGCGGGACTCCAAGCACGCGGCTTCCTGAGATACCTCATTCTCCTCCTCGTGCTCCAGGATGGCCTGCAGGAACGCCCTGCGCTCGTGGCTCGACGACTTCTGATCGAACATGCCCGCCTGGATCACCTTCTGATCCACGTTCAGCTTGTATTTGGCGGCTGCGAGAATCTTCTCCTCCACACTGTTCACGGTGCACAGTCGCAGCACCCGCACCTCGTTCTGCTGGCCGATGCGGTGCGCTCGGTCCTGTGCCTGCAGGTCCTGTTGAAGAGAATGAGTGCTGTGAGGACGGCCCAGGTGTCAGGATCAGCCCAGCACAGAGGTCCCTACCCAAGAGGGAAAGATGGGAGGCTTGTTCAGTGCACCTTGACAGGAAGGAGGAAGGCTAAGGTTTTGCTTGGGCTTTTAAAACACACAAGCTTCTTTCTTTGGAAAATGCCAAGGTCATTCCTAGTTAAGGAAACCTGGGTTCAAGCCAAATTAAATACAACCAATACAACCCTTTTTAAAAAATATTTATTTATTTGAAAGGCAGAGTTAAGGGAGGCTGGGGGAGCACAGCGAGAATGAGAGCAATCTTTCAACCACCGATTCACTCCCCAAATGCTGGCAACAGCCAAGGCTAGGCCAGGCCAAAGCCAGGAGCTAGGAGCTTCACCTGTGTCTCCCATGTGGGTGCACGGGCCGAGCTGCTATCTCTGATGCTGCCATTGAGTCCGTCCCCCCCTCCCACTCCTCCGCTTCTGATCCAGCTTCCATGCATCTGGGAAGGCAGCAGAAAATGGCCCAAATGCTCGTACCCCTGCTACCCACGTCGGAGACACGGATGCAATTCTTCGTTCCAGGTTTCGGCTTGGCCCAAACTTGGCCACTGCAGCCGTTTGAGGAGTGAAGCAACAGATGGAGGATCTGTTCCTCCCTCTCTTGATGTCTGTTACCTTGCCTTTCTTTTTTTTTTTTTTTTCTTTCTTTTTTGACAGGCAGAGTGGATAGTGAGAGAGAGAGACAGAGAGAAAGGTCTTCCTTTTTGCCGTTAGTTCACCCTCCAATGGCCGCTGCGGACGGCGCATCTCGCTGATCCGAAGCCAGGAGCCAGGTGCTTCTCCTGGTCTCCCATGCGGGTGCAGGGCCCAAGCACTTGGGCCATCCTCCACTGCCTTCCCGGGCCACAGCAGAGTGCTGGCCTGGAAGAGGGGCAACCGGGATAGAATCCGGCGCCCCGACCGGGACTAGAACCCGGTGTGCCGGCGCTGCAAGGTGGAGGATTAGCCTGTTAAGCCACGGCACCGGCCTACCTTGCCTTTCAAATAAGATGACTCTTTAAAAAAATTTTTTTTATCTGTCCCTAGGTTCACAATTAGAGTTAGTCTCTATTTGAAACAAACAAAAAAATGCTGTTTGTTATCAGAGGTATGATTTAGATATTACCTGTAACTAACCTCCAATTGCAAGAAAGACCTTCCCTTTGGTGCTGTGTTAAAGCTGATTTTGAAAACATCACATGTGCATATACGCATTACATGTGTATTCGTACATAATACATACAGTGACTGCTCAGGTAGCCAATTTCCTGAGACCTAATTCCATCAAAGACTCAGCCATGAGTTTGGAAAATGAAAAGGATTGTTAGTGGGACAGTAGATTGATGAGCTGCTGGGGACAGAAATGTGGTACGATATATTAAAAAATGTTAAAATTGGATATGGCTCTTTTAACATTCCACTTCAGAAAACCTACCCTAAAGTAATAATCATGAATCTGGATTAAGATTTAGAAATCAGGATGTACTCTCTTTGTATTACTTATTTAGCATGACTTTTTAATACAGCAGAGGTAAACATTCAAAGGTAACAGATAGCTTAAATATAATCGTCTACTGTATGCAAGTACCAACATAGTGTAAGAATTACACTACAGAAAATGTTAAGGGCACAAAACTATACTGAAAAACACAAGTTGTAAATGAATATGTGCATTGTGATGTCACATGTACATATGTATCTTCAAGGAAAATGCCAACAAGTATCTGTCTCTCCAGGGACTAAGAGTATAGGCATTACTTAAATTTCTTCACCTTGCTCACAGGTGGTTTACCAATTGTTCCTACTTTTCAAGTATATTACCTTTTTTTTTTTTTTTTTTTTATTTTTGACAGGCAGAGTTGACAGTGAGAGAGAGAGAGACAGAGAGAAAGGTCTTCCTTTGCCGTTGGTTCACCCTCCAATGGCCGCCGCGCTGCAGCCGGCGCACCACGCTGATCCAAAGCCAGGAGCCAGGTGCTTCTCCTGGTCTCCCATGGGGTGCAGGGCCCAAGCACTTGGGTCATCCTCCACTGCACTCCTGGGCCGCAGCAGAGAGCTGGCCTGGAAGAGGGGCAACAGGGACAGAATCTGGCGCCCCAACCGGGACTAGAACCCGGTGTGCCGGCGCCACAAGGCGGAGGATTAGCCTGTTGAGCCACGGCGCCGGCCTCAAGTATATTACTCTTATAATGAGGACGAGGGTTTAAAGAAACCTTCAATTAAAAACCTTCCTAAGTCTATGAAGCAAAGCTAGCTAATTTGATAGCCACACAATCAAAACCTCCAGGCATGCCACTCAGTTCACTGTGGTCCCGTGCTAACTGGCTGCTGACAAGTGTCCCCCCATTAGACTGCACCCATTGTTCAGGCCAGAGTCTGTTCCCTGGCTCCTGCGTCCTCAGCACCATATTCTGCACACAGCTGACACTTGGCAACCGTGAGCTCATCCTCTTGACCACACACGAGTTTCCTCATCACCAGGGGAGAGCACAGCAGACTGATATTTAATTTTAAAAGTCCCCGCAGCAACATGACTGATTAGGCAAGAGTTTTTCCTAGAAGGTGTCTGATGAAGCTAATATAAATATCATGGTGCTGAACCATGAACATAGCTGGGACCTATCCAAGTTAGAATTCTCTGAAGAGGAGAATGTCAGATGGGTAATTGGGATCCAAAGGGGGAGGGGGGCCCTAAACGTCCTTCGAAAGCCCTTGGTGGGGCTGGCACTGTGGCGTAGCGGGTAAAACCTCTGCCTGCAGTGCTGGCATCCCACGTGGGTTCTGGCTCAAGTCCTGGCTGCTCCACTTCTGATCCAGCACTCTTCTGTGGCCTGGGAAAGCAGCGGCAGTTGGCCCAAGTCCTTGGACCCCTGCACCCACGTAGGAGACCTGGAAGAAGCTCCTGGCTTCGGATCAGTGCAGCTCCGACTGCTGTGGCCAATTGGGAAGGGAACCCGTAGATGGAAGACCTCTCTCCCTGCCTCTCCTTCTCTCTCTGTGTAACTCTGACTTTCAAAATAAATAAATCTCTAATAATAATAATAATAATAATAATAATAATAATAAAAGCCCTTGCTTCCTTCACATCTCTCAACACATCTCCAGCAGAACTGCAAAGCGGCAGCCAAGATGGCAGTTTCTACACCGTCACTCCTGTCATGAGGCCGGGAACCTACTTCTGCAGCGGGCCCACTGCTGAATATCCCAGGGCCTCTGGGCTGGGAGCAAAACCCAACAACTCTTCTCAGCCACAGGCTGGCATCTTCTGCTTTTCTTTCACTTCATGATTAGGCCCAAAAATGTGCCAGCCACTCCGCTACTGACACAACCACACAAGTACCAGGAGTCTCAAGCCACCAATGCAGGCAACAGCAGAGTGGGACAGGTGAGGAAGCAGAGGACACGGCTAATATGCAAACAGGGTCACACGTTCTTGACGTCCTGTCCTGGGGGCTGGTTGTAATTCCCGTTGTCTGGAGGTTGTCACAGCGGAGTGTGCATCTGCTTAAAATTACCCATCTACTTGGCAAGTAGCAAAAGTCGGTATTTTTAGGCCAGGGAAGTTTGTGGAATGTGAGCCTATGAGTCTCCAAGCCAAAAAAAGATGGGGTAAAGAATTCTGTGCTGAAGACGGGAACGCTATCGTCACTGAATGGTTATTCAGCAGACATCAGGGGTTGATCAGCCTGAAACTTCATCGTCCTGATGTCCGTGTGGTAACACCTGAAGACCTCAGTCTGTAGTTGACCAACCCGTCTGTAACAGCCACACAGCCCCAGTACCATGGGTTAGAAACGCAGGTACATACAAACCTGCATTTTCTAATCAACAGTTTGAAAATGAGGGTCTTGGTAAATTCGAGGTGTTTTTTTTGTTTGTTTGTTTGTTTTTACTACAATTCTACCTTCGTGACTTCTGTCTTTGCTTCCAGGTAAGACCTCTAATGGGAAACGTTCAGGCTTCTATCTTTTGTCTGTCAACCTATGTCAACCCCGTATTCCATCTCTCTGCCTTAACTCTAATGCAACATGGTACGAACTTCTCAGAAACTTCTCTTCAATGTATGCGGACACAATTTTCATTTGGGGGCCATGCTATATACATTATGGGCATTCAAAAGTTTGTGGAAAAATGCTTATTAAAAAAAAAAAACCCTCAGAATAAGAAAGTGCTTTTGTGCCAAAATAAGCTTATCTTTTAATTCCAATTTTCCACAAACTTTTTTTCATTTAAAAAGCAAAATGACAGAAACAGAGGGACAGACACAGCGAGCTCCCTTCTGCTGGTTCACTCCCCAAACACCCCACAACAGCTGGGACTGTGCCAGGCTGAAGCCAGGAGCAGGGAACTTGGTTCAGGTCTCCCATGCGGGTGGCAGGTACTCAACACTTGAGCCATCACCTGCTGCCTTCCCTGCCCAATTAGCAGGAAGCTGGATCAGAAGTAGAGGTGAGACTTATCCCCAGGCACTGATTTGGGATGTGGCTGTCACAAGGGACAGGATTTAAATGCATGTCTGAGTTTGGGTTTGAATCCTGGGTTTGGTCTCTTCCTGCCCTGCACCTCCAACATGAGACTCATATCAGAAAGTCTGTGGAGGGGCCTGCTTTGAGAAGTCACTTAACCTCCTAGGACTTGGTTTCCCCAACTGTCAAGAGGCAAAGAGTAATAGAAACTATCAGCCGGCGCCGCGGCTCACTAGGCTAATCTTCTGCCTTGCAGCGCCGGCACACCGGGTTCTAGTCCCGGTCGGGGCACCGGATTCTGTCCCGGTTGCCCCTCTTCCAGGCCAGCTCTCTGCTGTGGCCAGGGAGTGCAGTGGAGGATGGCCCAAGTCCTTGGGCCCTGCACCCCATGGGAGACCAGGAGAAGCACCTGGCTCCCGCCATCGGATCAGCGCGGTTCGCCAGCCGCAGCGGCCATTGGAGGGTGAACCAACGGCAAAAGGAAGACCTTTCTCTGTCTCTCTCTCTCACTGTCCACTCTGCCTGTCAAAAAAGAAAAAAGAGTAATAGAAACTCTCAGGGTTGTTGTAAAAACTGAACAAAGCAGCCCGCACCATGGCTCACTAGGCTAATCCTCCACCTGTGGCGCTGGCACCCTGGGTTCTAGTCCCGGTTGCTCCTCTTCCAGGCCAGCTCTCTGCTGTGGCCCGGGAGTGCAGTGGAGGATAGCCCAAGTCCTTGGGCCCTGCACCCGCATGGGAGACCAGGAGGAAGCACCTGGCTCCTGGCTTCAGATCGGCACAGCATGCCGGCCATAGCGGCCATTTGGGGGGGTGAACCAATGGAAGGAAGACCTTTCTCTCTAACTCTGCCTGTCAAAAAAACAAAACAAAACAAAAAAAAACTGAACAAAGCAGGGATGATATTGTGGCACAGCAGTTTAGACCGCGGCCTGCAACGCTGGCATCTCATATTAGAGTGCTGCTTGCAGTCCTGGCTGCTCTGCTTCTGACCCAGCTCCCTGCTAGTGCATCTGGGAAGGCAGCCGAAGATGGTGCAAGTGCCTGGACCCCTTCCATCCATGTGGAAGACCTGGATGAAACTCTGGGCTACTGGCTTAGGCCTGGACCAGTGCCAGCCATTGCAGCCATTTGGGGGGTGAATCCACAGATGGAAGATCTCTTTATCTGTATCTCTTCCTCTCACTTTGTCATTCTGCCTTTCAAAGAAATAAATATAAAAAAAAAAAAAAAAACACACCTGACCACCACATATGTGGTGGCTGGTGCAGTGTTAAGGATTCCATGGTATTGGTTGCTGTTGTTGTTATTACTTTGAAACATTTTTCATTTATCCTTCACCAAATGTTTTTTGCTCAAAGACATTCCCCATACATAGGCTTGAAAACTGAGCAGAAACCGAGTTTTTTTTTGTCCCCTAGACTGGAGTGCTTCAGAGGTATGTCTGGGACGCTGCAACACCTGTGCTCACAGGGAAGCTAAGACCACACCCATCCTGATTGGCAGGACGCCTTCTGCCTGGCAAACAGCCACCCCAGCCTGAACGTGCCAGTGACCACGGCGCTCATGCAGACCTGGTGTGGGTTCCAGTCGCTGTCGAAAATGACCACCGTGTCGGCCGCCTGCAGATTTAAGCCCAGGCCTCCTGCTCGTGTGCTCAGCAAGAAGATGAAATACTGGGACCCAGGCTCGTTGAATTTCTTCAGCAGAGCAGCACGATCTTCAGACTTGGTGGTGCCTGAGGGGATCAGAAAAATAAATGTCCCCATTAACTTCTGTCTGAGAACGGCCCGAACCCAGAGGAAAAGGCTGTCTTCCTGGAGAAATACACCGGACCCTTCTCAACACAGGCGAGGCAGGCCCCAGGGCTTTTGCTACCCTTTGGAAGGAACTTTTGAATATTTTGCAATTAAAAAAAAAAAAAAAGTGAGCAAGATCGAGTGAGTGAGGGTTTAACTGTTTCTGACTGGGCACGTTTGCAACTACAACATTCTCTCTCTACACGCAGACTTAATGAAAGCATTTCCTGAACTTATTTCTGAGCTTGGAAACACCAAATAATTTCTAAAGCCCACCCACATGCACACACACGTGCCTAAAACAATTATTATAATGGCTTAAAGCAACCTTGCCAACAGGCATTAAAGTGATGCTTATTTATGCCAAGAGAGCAGGAACGAACGAAAGAAGAGTTGATTTCTCTGCCTTTTCCGGATAGCTCTGGCTGGTAAAGACACAAAATGCGAGAGGAACATCTTGATCCTTGCTAGCGAGACCTAGAGCCACAATAAGCTAATGAAACATAGGGACTCCCTTAGTTGGCTTCTCAGGTTGGCATTCTGTAAGTTCGGAGGATGCCCAACCGAAACCAAACACGGCAGTGCCTTACACACCTGGGGTTATCCCACGGAGCCTGAGAAGGCTCCAGCTCAGCCAGTGTGCACAGCGTGCCAAACCCCCAAGTGTGGGGCTCACTTGCGGGGTGCCTCTGCACTCCGGCTGAGCCGTTCAATCGCACGCTCTCCGACTACAGTGCATTTACCTGGCCGCGTCATGAAACACTGAGGAAGGGGGAAGAAAAGCCCACCAGAACCCCAGCTGAAGCCACTTTATGAGAAAAGTACAGATGCAGAGTTCAGAACGAGGGCTTTAGGCTGTTGGGAAATACATACACATGTTACACGATACTCCCTGATTGGCTGCTATACAAATATTATTTCTTCATTTTTTTTTTTTAAGTTGGAAATACACCAGCAATTTCTTTCACAGGATTAAAACAGTTAAGTGACTCCAGCTAATGGGATCAAGTTACTACGGGGGTCAAGTTCCCAAACATGAGCGTCTGTTTTCCACATTTAGTAAAAATAACAAGTACTCTCCTGAGCAGGGGGAAGAAAATCAATTCCCTGTGTGGAGATTAGGAGTGACGGGCTCCGGGCCCTCCCTCGTTGAAGCTACGTTCTTTAGACTGTTTACTTTCTACATGAGATTTCAAACTTAGCCAACTGGTCAACTCCTGCCACAGTGACTGCGGGGAGCAGCACTACATGTGCTTTGTTCGGTGAGCTCTCAAAATGCAGAACTCTTGTTTCTCTCATTTTCAGAATGGCCTGAGATCACTGTGAACCATCTGTTGATGGTGCTAACCGGAGATTCATTCTGTTTCGCTGTGAAACCTTCTCTCCAGATCTTCTTTCCAGTTAAAATTATTTTTTCAAGAATAACTCATACACTCTAATGGTTCTCCTGTTTATCCCTGGCCTTAAGCTGGAAAAAAAAAAAAAAAAACTTCTAAAAATGGAGAGAAAAGTCACTCCAAAAGATGATGACTTATGATGCACTGTGCATCTGTGTACTCTGAATGGAGAAGTTCTACAGTTTTGATCAACGGGGAAAAAAATCAGCTAATGATCACATAATTAAGACTTAGGAAATATGGCTCCTTGGAATGAAATAGCAGTGAAAAACAAAAGGAATATCCAACTTACTAGGTCAGACAAGGTTTCAGGCTTTGTGTGGATAAGCACAGAATGCCGCCACATAGTTGTGTGTTTACACTATTTAAGTAGCTGGGAACTTGACAAATTATAAAGACAAACCAAAAAAAGAATCAAATCACCTTTCATGCAATCCTATGGCATTTCTTACTACGTGGATCAACATGCTCCACAGTATCGCTCTCTTTAGTCAGAACTTCCCAAACAAAGCCCTTCGCCCATCAGTGGCCACCTTTCTGTCTGCTCAGGGAGATTCCAATGGCCCTGGGAGAGTTCACCCCCAGGCAAAGGCTCCCCACAGCTGGCACCAGACTTAACATGCTGAGTGCTCGCATCAGTTTCGTGGTCTTTGAGACTTTGATGTGGAACATAATCAACTATAAGAACACAATTAATAGCAAGGGCAATTGTGTTGAAAATTACAGAAATTGCCAGAAGGAACACACTGCCAGACTTCCATGCTTAGTAATTTTAGCTTGCTTTTAGCTGCTTCTGGAAAATTTTGTTTTCTAGGATCAAACTTCACCAGTCACTGTCACTCAAGAATAATTCCCAGAAAAAATGAAAACTCCAGCTGAATAGTAGCTAAATATCTTCATGTGACCATAGAAAAACATGCTTAGCTCTCAATCAAGTGATTAAAAAAAAAAAAAAAGTCAAAATCTGAGACATCAAATACAGCAATGAAAATCTGCAGTCATTTTACCAGCAGGGTCATGGGGTTTGGGGGTGCAGCTGGAAATATGTATGATAATTTATCCCTGTGTATACTGAAGGACTGGGCACAGAAGCCTTGACCCCCCCACCTCCCAAAAAAAAAAAAAAAACCAAACAGCTGCTGCTGCTTGTGGGAAGGAGCCTGTGTGCCCTTCTCAGTTCCATCTCTAACACTATAGCACCTGCTGCTGGCCCATCTCCTACAACCTAACGCTAACAGCTCTGCCAGGCAGCTCTTCCATCAGCTATCTCTAGGGCCTGGTCTTTTCCAATTGGGTAACTTAAAAGTTTTAAATATGTTTAAAATCATTCTTAAAGTGCTATCATTGCAGAAACAACTTCTACTTTTAGAAATGGGGTATATTTTGCTGTGCCTACTAAAATGAGCTCATTGGCAACCAGCGAGCTCTAAGTGAGAAGCTGGTTTCTCCAGTAACTTCTGTTGTCTCACGCATTTAGTGGGGAATGGTATGAAGCACCCTGGTCAACAGCACTTTATTTGTTGAGAAAAGTAAATTAACACTGCACACAAAGTTGTTTGCCTAATATCCCACATGTGGTAAGTGCTCCATCAGATGTTGGCTGGGATGGCCATGACTGCTATGATCAATAACAATAAGCACAGCAACCATCAGACTACTCAAGAGAATCTCTCAGGTCAGCAAAAAACACTCGAGCAATTTGTTTCAAGGAAACCTCTCCTTACTGGTTTTACAGATCCAAATATTCCAAGGCTGTGGTCCTCGGAAAGCTAGAGAGCTCAGGTTCAATGTGAAGCACCACCAAGTAACAAACATGGCTCAGCTGGGCCACCTTGGAGGGTTGTACCTGCAGGGGTAGGGAGGTAGCCAAGGAAACCTGGCTGCCTCTCACCTGAGCAGAGGAGCAGGGAACTGTCCCCACAGGGAGGGAAGGCTGCGAACAAGGGAGAAGCAACTACAGGAGACTTGCCAAAGAACAGACTGTCGCTATACATGACTGTCTGTGAATTCCAAATTACCACTGGCTTACCCACTGATCTGTTTTCAGTGACAGGGTGGAGAGGCAGCATAGGGTGTTAAATAATCAAGTCCACTCAATAGTGTAATTAATTTAGAGTTTACTCTTGGCTAAGAGGTACCCCACAAAGAGAATTCACCTGAAAACTCAAGTACGAAAATGTCTGGCAAATTTGAGTTTGGCATAAAATCCAATTATATTTTGATTAATGGCAAAAGAAGGACCAAGTGATGGACTAAAAATAAAACAAAGCCTTTCAATGGAACATAAACCTTAAGTCTCCCCATTTAACAATAATATTCACACTGCAGTGGACGAAATCTATTAGCAAGACTGTCCTCTTTTACACCACGGATTAAACCCATCCTGCTTATAAATGAGCTCCCATTCCTACTCACCGCACTTTGAAAGCATCAGCCCCTGCTATAGGATGAGAACACTGCTCTTTCATCTTTAAAACATGATGCCAGTCTCCAAATCACAAAGGAATGAAGGCAACATTCCTAAATTCCTATTTTCTTCCCTTCCTACATGATGACTAATTTTTAGGACAAAATATTTAAATTTCAACTCTTAAAATCAGGCAAATAGTTCACACAGCTTGCAAACTCCAGGAAATAATAGAGCCACATTTTTTAGCAATGTAACATGTGGCTATGTTCTATTTAGAAAGAGAAGCTTTAAAGGTAATTAAATATAGTCTGAAATGAACAATTACACTACTCCTGAAGAAGGGCGCGCTGACCTTTATCCCCTTAAGACACAATAAGCCATCGGCTCGTCAACAGATTCTATATGGTGAGCAGGCGACTCGGTATTCGTGACAGTACATGCATATGTGTTGGTTTGCAAGCAGGAGGAACAGCTGTGTGAATGCGGTCAGGTTATTTAAAGCCTCGGGATGTAAAATCTGCTGTCTAGGAAAACTGCAGCCCATCCTGCAGTTCGATCCTTCTCCACTTTCACGCCTCCTTTTTGTACAGAGATGGAATCTAAGCACTAATCTCTCCTGTTGTTTTTGGGAGCATGGATTCTGAGCGCGATACCTGCCTCACTCACCATCAAGGCGCAGATAAAGGAAGTTGCGAAAAGCAAAATAATCCTCCATGATGGTCATGAGGGAGGTCATCTGGCAGAAGAGCAGCACGCGGTGATTGGTCGCTCTCAGCTTGGGCAGAATACGATCAAGGAGCTCGAACTTTCCCGAGGCCCGGTACAGCTCAGCCCTGAACCCAAACACACAGAACACAGAGACGGTGTGACTGCTGTCTTCTCCAAGGCTCCAGTGGGGCTTTCTGTTGCTGCAAGGCATGGTTCTCTTCACCGTCCCTGGCTGATGGCGCATTTGCTATACAGACCAAATTCTTACCAAATGACTAAAATCATACACAATTATCGCAGACAAGACATTTACTTCCTGTCATGCGCATTAATGTTAAATATAAACACAAAACATAAATGCTATTCCAGCCCAAGCTACACTTCTGGTTATAAGTAAGAAACCTGCAGGAGGCCAGGGTGGTGGTCCTGCCTAAAACACTGGCATCCCATATGGGAGCACCAGTTCAAGTTCAGGCCGCCCTGCTTCTGATGCAGCTTCCTGCTAAGGTGCCTGGGAAAGCAGAAGACGGCCCAAGTACTTGGGTCCCTGCCACGCACAGGGGAAGACATGGATGCAGTTCCTGGCTGCTAGCTTTGTTCTGGCCCAGTCCTGACTCCTGTGGCCGTTTGGGGAGTTAACCAGTGGATGGAAGACATCTGTCTCCCTGTCTCTGCCATCTGTCACTTTGCCTTTCAAAATAAGTAAGACAAATCATTTAAAACAAACAAAAAACACAAATGCTTTGAAGCTTCAGCAACATTTTTAGAACACTGGGATCCTGTCAACTGTCCTAAATGAGATCTCTGTCCTTGAGTAGACTCATGTTCAAGGCAAACAGTGACTTATGCTGGTAAGGCAAAAGCAGACGCTGATCTCACTCTGGCTACCACCTGGTGCTCTTCACTGGGGAGTAAGGAGGGTGAGGAGGCAGGTAGCCCACAGGTGCAGCACAGGAAACACTGCAGACAGCAGGCTTTTAGGCAGGGCCCTCAGCTCTACGTTTTGGAAGAAAAAGATGCTCAAGATTTACCCGTTGATGACTCCATTTGAGTAGCCCAGGTGTTCAGCAAAGGATTCCTGCAAGAGAGGGGGAAAAGAGTGATGTACAACACTGCTATTATTGGCCGGCGCCGTGGCTCAACAGCTAATCCTCTGCCTTGCGGCGCCGGCACACCGGGTTCTAGTCCCGGTCGGGGCACCGATCCTGTCCCAGTTGCCCCTCTTCCAGGCCAGCTCTCTGCTGTGGCCAGGGAGTGCAGTGGAGGATGGCCCAAGTGTTTGGGCTCTGCACCCCATGGGAGACCAGGATAAGCACCTGGCTCCTGCCATCGGAACAGCGCGGTGCGCCGGCCGCAGCGCGCTACCGCGGCGGCCATTAGAGGGTGAACCAACGGCAAAGGAAGACCTTTCTCTCTGTCTCTCTCTCTCTCACTGTCCACTCTGCCTGTCAAAAATAAAAAAAAAAACAAACAAACAACACTGCTATTATTAACTGAGTGTTGACTTGCTCAGCGAGGCCATCCTTATCTGTTTCTAGAGGAAAGTTCAACAAAATAATGAATGAATAGGCAAGTACTTTGGGGTAGCAGGAAGCAGAACCTCAAGGCCTGTGTGTTCAGACCTCTGCTCCCCCCAGAAGTGTGCCCTGTGAGTTGCTTCCCATTTAGAACGAGCAGTCAGTTCACCTGCCAATGACCGAGCACCTGTTGGTGGGGTCACGAGCTGCTTCAGGAAAGCCCCCTACAGGAGCTCAGAGTCTGGGGTAGCAAGAGCTCCATTCAAGCAGATCGGGGTTGAAACGTCAACGCAGGTACTGCAGAAATATTTAGCAACCAAAACAACAGCGATTATGTAACATACACAGGCGCTTCAAAAAGTTCATGGCAAACGCAAGGTCAGTTTGTTCTGGTGCCTCAAATTCCCCAATCCGTGTGTGCGTGTTTTACAGCTGTTAGTTCAGTTTACTGAAATCCTCAGGTCTCTTCCCTGCTGTGCCTTCCCCCATTACAAACAAGGCCCCCGCAGGTATCCCCTCCCCAGGGGTCTGGCTGCCACTTTCAGAACACACAACCTCATCACCTAATTCTCCTTACTGAGCCACACGAGGGAACAGATGACCCTTCTCCACAGGGTGCCTGTGCTCTGACCCGACTGAAACAGAGCTCTAAGGGGACCAGATCTCTCCCTCCGGGCTCTACTCTCAAACACAGGCATCATGTATGGGCAGCTTGGGCCCCTCACAGCACTGCCCTACAGCAAACCTAACACGGATGGACAGAAACTGAGAACCCACTCCAACTCCCAGAACCACACCTGCACTCGCCTTGCTAGATTCTTTTTTTATTTGACAGGTAGAGTTGTAGACAGTGAGAGAGAGAGACAGAGAGAAAGGTCTTCCTTCTGTTGGTTCACCCCCTGAAATGGCCGCTGCAGCTGGTGCTGCGCCAATCTGAAGCCAGGAGCCAGGCGCTTCCTCCTGGTCTCCCATGCAGGTGCAGGGCCCAAGCATTTGGGCCATCCTCCACTGTACTCCCGGACCACAGCAGAGAGCTGGACTAAAACCGGCACCCATATGGGATGCCAGTGCCGCAGGCGGAGGATTAACCAAGTGAGCCATGGTGCCAGCCCCCACATTGCTAGATTTTCAGGGCCATCCCTGTCTCCAAGAAGGGCTGTGAAGACCAAAACAATGGGATGTGTCTACAGACTGTACTAGGATTCAGCATCAGCAACAGTATTTTAAAGACCCCGTTTCCATTTCTCCAGTTTGAAGGCCCCAGAGCAAGGTGGGGAGAGCCACTCCGAGACTGGGCTGCTGACATGCCCAAGTGGGGATAAAGGCTGGTGTGTGGCAAACACAGCCGAACAAGGGCCAATGCACACACCACCTCTGAACCTCAGCTCAGCCTGGCCACCAGCTGTGGGCCTCTTGTTTCTGGGACCAGGCAGCCAAAAGTTCTGGCTATAGCAGCATTTGCCGTAGTGGCTAGAAACCGGCTTCAGACACCCACATCCCATATCCGAGTGCCTGGGTTTGAGTCCTGGCCCCACTCCTGATTCCATTCCAACTTCCTGCTGATAGGAACCCTGGGGGGCAGCAGGTGATGCCCAAGTACTTTGGGTTCCTGCCATCCACATGCGAGACCTACACGGATGTCTAGGCTCCAGGCTTTGGCTTGGCCCAGCTGTTTAGAACATCTGGAGAGTGAAGCAGCAGGTGGGACATCTGTCTGTCCACCTATCTCCTTCTTTGCCTTTCACATAATAAATAAAAGTTATTAAGAAGACTGCAAATCAAAACCTCTCTACAGCCTGCAGTGAAAGGGGAATCTGCTGGCCTTAGCGGGCATGTTCCTCAAACACTGCTTCCTGCATGACCCCTCAGCCCCTCCCGGTACTCCAGCCAGAAGCCTAGGGATGAAAGGCACTGTGTATTTCCCTGCCAACATGCCCAAGATGTCGCCAAGGCCAGCTTCTTTGTGACAACCCAAATGCGGTCAGACTGATGCTCCACTTTCAGCGAGCGCTCAGAGCCCTCAGCAGCTCAGAGGAAACGTCCTAAAACCGTTTCCAAGAAAAATGGGGCTGTGGGTACCAGGTCAACCTCACCGACCCCCATCTTCTCATCATGCGCTCCCTTCCAGCCACCCTGCTGGCTCACGGCTCACTCGCTGAGCCCGTCCATCTGCAGAGCGCATGATCAGCTCACCAGATGCTTCACATGTTGCTGTGC
The DNA here is from genome assembly GCF_033115175.1 of Lepus europaeus. Classification (NCBI taxonomy): domain Eukaryota; kingdom Metazoa; phylum Chordata; class Mammalia; order Lagomorpha; family Leporidae; genus Lepus; species Lepus europaeus. The sequence goes on from NC_084838.1 coordinate 72,975,297, forward strand.
AAGAGCTGCCTCTCTGGCCAGCCCTATAGTCTATTCTTAGCCTCTGGTTACAAACCAGGCGCACTCTGGCTTGGGGATTCTGGGCGACTGACCCCGGGTCATGTGACAAAGCAGGCGGTGATGTGACAGCATGGTTGCCCAGCAGACTCTCCCTCGACTCTATCTCTAGAGAGCGGTGGCTTGTGGGGGGCGTGTTTCTGGGGAAGTGTCGTTGCTGTTACCGTTTCACTTAGCCCACAGGTGGCCCCTGCTGCATTCCCCGCCAACATCCACCAACACTCCTTCCTACGACCCAGGACTCTCCCCGAGCAGCCAGAAGCCAAGAGCAGCATCTGGAGTCTCTAATTCCTGGGCACAACTGGGTGAGGGCTCGCTGGCAGGGAAGAGGGCGTGCAGACAACACTCTGACCTAAGGAGCGTGATTACCACAGAGCAGGGGGGCCGAGAGGAGTATCTGAGCTCAGGCTATTTCAACTGCCATCCTTACACTGCGATTAAGTTGTAGTTTCCCAGAAGTTTCTTTTTGTTTTGGTTTTAACTCATCGTGCAGACACTGGAGCCCGGCAGTGGTTTCTCCATGTCTGCTGTTCACTGTGCAGCGTTAAGGAGGCGCTGCCCTGGCACGGCGCCGCCACCAGCACCCGGAGCCCCCGCGCTCAGCCGCACGCACAGGTGCCGACGGCCATGGCGGCTCTGGCTTCTGCTCAGCAGCGGTCAGTACAGGGCACTCATTCACAGGAGGTGGGTAGGGCAGGGAACGGCCCTCCCCCAACGACAGCTTTCTGGGAACCAGGCACCCTGTCACAGGCAAGGATTTACACCACCGTGATGGAAACGAGCGGGGAAAAAAGATAGAAATCTAAAGCACCAGACTGAGCAAGAGTCTTTTTCCAAAGAGAGTAATTTGAAGAGCATCTTCCTCTCCAATAGGTACAAACACATGATTTTAATATTTTTTCCCAGTATTCATCTGGGGAGGCTGGCTGCGTGCATCATTATCTCCAATTTCAGAGCTTCTACCACTGCAAGGTAATTCGCAGTACTTACCCAAGCCCACATAACCAGCCATCTCTTACAACATTTTCTCACTGCTTTCAATGCTGGGCTATAAAATCCCAGATGCTCAGAGGCTTGAGACCCACGGGAATCCAGAACCACAGACTCCTGTTTGTTCACTGTGCCTTAGAGCTAGCAGGTCGTGCCCTGGCAACTTCTACGCAGGCGTTATTTGTTTGGTCAGACAGCATCTGCAGGACCGGCTCACCTCGATGTGCTGGAACATATACGGGTGATTGCAGATCTTCCTCAGCTGCATGATAGTGTTCATAAGCGTCTTCGCCCCGCCTTTCCCCTAAGAACAGGGCGAAGGGGAACAAGAGAACACATTACGAAGGAATCAGGTATTTCCAATTTTTAAAGCATGGCGCACGGCTTTGCACAGAAATGACACAGGGCCAAAGGTCTGGGTAACCCACACACCGAGTGGCCCAAAGCTCCTGACATTATTTAGCAGTTTCTGTGTTAGATCCAATTCTCTTGCTCGTGAGCAAGCCATTCCACAGCAACGGTGACCCTTAAGCAATGGTGTCAAGTTGATGGCTTTGGGGCCTGGCTGTCTATTCTCTAGGATCCTGGATGACAGAAGCACAGAACAGAGAGTGAGACCGGATTTGCCAACCTGGAGAGCCAGCCCACTCGGAGACACAATGCACTTCCTGTGGAATGAACAAGGGCAGCCCTAAGTCTTTGGCTAACAGGAACACACTCCTTCTTTCCCTGTGGCCCAAGGCAGTTAGGAGGTTTCCTAGGACAGCTACAACAGTTACTAAAAAATAAAAAAAAATCAAAGTTCGGTGATTTACGTCAACCCATTCAGACTGGTGAGGACGCTTCGGAAATCATCAACGCCACGGCCGGGGGAAGACCTCACGGCACGTTGAGCTGCACCGTCCCCGCCCACGTACCTTCTTGTCTTTCTCAGAGCCATCTGTGAGGAGGATGCCCTTGGCTTGCATGTGGCGATACAGAATCTTCTGCAGAGCTGACATGTCACACTTGATCACATACTCCACCTGGGGGAGAGAGCAGGGCAAGTGAGAGCAGGCGGGCAACGGCGTCTGTAATAGGAACACTGCAGACTTGTGGGTGCTGGGTGGGTCCTGGAAGCATGATGCTGTCCCTGGTTCCCCTTCTAGAACTCATGGACTGGTGGCGGGATGCTATGTTGCAGACCACAGTCATCCCTGTTAGAGCTATGCTGGGTGAGACACTCAAAAGGTTACACATCACTGAGGCCAGGGCCATGTTTCCCGACATTTCTTGACTCAATTCCATATTGGAGAAAGTGGCTTGCAAAATGTTTGGCATTGGGAGATGTTTAGTATTTTCTCTGCTTCCCAAATACACCACCTTTCATATGAACAGAACAAGTTCAGGAAAAACAGTGACTGGATAATACCCTACAATTTTTTTCTCCCTTTTGTAAACCATTTTTTAAATGGACACATGTGGCTAACCACCCTCGGTAGTGTGAGACTGGTAATAGCTCTAGGTTGACTGTCATTAACTTCTGCACTTGAGAAATGATAAGATGCGACCCAGGGAAGGCAACAGGTGGAGGAGAGGAGTTGATCCACAGCAGGACACAACTTGATGGTCATCTAAAGGAGGACAAGGCCTCCTGTGCTTCCATCGGAAAAGCACAAAAATCCCACTGACAATTAAAGCGAATTCACATGCCCACGGTTCATCACAGACCTGCAGTGGGTTATTATACTCCGAATGCATAAAATCTGCTGGGATTACTCCTATGATCGTTCTTCTTTATTTAAAAAAAAAATCCCAAGAATATAAATGTGCAATTTTCGTAACAGATATCAGATGACTGTCTAGAAACCTGCAGAATGTGATCCAAAATCAATCAGCAAGCTGCCTAATGTTTAATAAACTGATTAACGTGACTGGATTATTTGAGCTCTGAGGGCCGGAGAGAGGAGGTTACAGATGAGGAGGGAAGTTGAATATTCATTCAATTGTTGCTCCAGAAGGAGGCTGTGAGGCCAGAGGGAGCCACAGTTAATAGTCGTCTTCCACCTGTTTGGATGCATCAAGTAATATTAGAGAAAGGCCTGCCCCTCGGCAGATTAAAAAAAAAAAAAAAAAAAAAAAAAAAAAAAGGGAACACCCCCAACAACTTGCTTTAGTTTTCATGACTACCGAACAAAAAAAAAAAAAAAATCACCAAGTTTAACAAGCAAGTATGCACTTTATAATTACACTTTGTGTCTAGAGCCCTCATCATGCTAATACGTTTAATGTACTTTTTTCTTTTGCAAAAAGTTTTCATTTATCTTTCCATTTATTGAATAAAATCATATCTATTTAAGGAGCTCAATGGGATGTTTTTGATATAGAAATGCACCAGGAAATGATTACCACTATTGTACTTTTTCAAGAACTGTCAACTCATAATGAAATCTGATCACTGTGAAGAAAAATGTTAAATGACTTCATACTGTAACAAGCATGTTGATAAAAACGACGCTGAGGACTAACACGACTGAGCTCTCCCTGTGTGCCAGGCTCTGTACACAATACTTCACGTCCTTCTCTCATTAAACCCCCATGAGGCCGAGAGGACACAGTCACACCTGTTCTCCTCATTTAACAGAGGAGAATCCGGTCATCAGGGAGGCCAAGGGATTGGCCCAAAGTGATACATCTAGGCAAGGTGCACTGGATTCACGAGTCCACTCTCAAGCTCCACGCCGAGGATAGCCAAGGAGACTTTCAGTTCTGGCTGACACCCACCTTCACCTGGGCAGCCCCCCACCCCCTCTGGCATCCTCACACCTTCCTCATCATAGAAGGGATGGCCAATGGTTGTTCTATGTGCATTAGCGGACGGCAGTCACAGAATCAGGGACCGAACCCTCAACCCACTTCTCGTCCACCAGCTCTGGCTGGGGACAAAGGAGTCGGGGAGGCAGAGGAAGGCGAGATGATGCCACGGAGACAGGAGAGCAAGGCCAAGCCTTTGCAGAGTGGAGACGTTAGAGAGCGCGCTCCTGGGGGCTGACCACCACTCCTGGAAGGGGAAACACCTGGGGACTGCTCCCTTCCAGGACCGGGGCAGAAGCAGCCGATTTGAGAGTCACCGTCATTGCCAGCAGCCTCACAAGTTTATTTTGCATTTGTTCCTGGAAGCGTTCCAAACAACTTCAAGTTCTTCTGTCTGTTTCGGGGCTTTTTCCCCGGGTTCAGGATGCTCCAGGTCTTAAGGCCTCCTTTCTGAGGCCCAGTGCACATTGAGGACTCTTGGCTACATTTTCCCCAACCACCTAGCAGCCAACACAAGTCTCCACTTGGGCTTCCCTTTAAGCAGCTGGTCACAAAGCTCTTTCCATGGCATTCCCTGACTGGAAGGACAGGCTAAGCACCCACCTTCCCATCAGATGTCTGTATTTATGACTGATACACACTCACACAGAAGTCCTTCAGAGAGTTAAAAGATAAATTAATTTTGGTGCAAAAAATTTTTTGAAGTTTTTTTTTCACAATATATGTTTTCTATGGACTTCTCAAAGTGCTATGGTATTAATGTCTCATGAAACAGCTTACTGCTAGGGCAAAGAACAGTGTTCGAGACAGTTAATTCCTATCAGGTGTCAGTTTGATGGTATCTTACACTTTGAGTCACCTGCAACCTGATCACCCAGATGGGGCAGATGCAAACCCACACACAGGATCAGGGGCAAATGCAGGGCAGCCTCCTCTCCATTGTCCACCTATACTTATGCTACTTGTCTTCTTTCCTATCTGCACTCCTTTGCAGAAACTTTTTAAGCCCTTTTTGGGGATCAGGGATGTTAAAAATCAGATCATATGAAATCCCCGTACCCGGCGCAAGGAAACCTGCAATGCCCCACACTGGGCAAGAAGTGAATGAGCCCAACATGGAAAGTCAGTGGATGGTCAGATGCTCCTGGTGCTGGAGATCCCTGCTCAGACCAGCCTGGGAGAACCTACCTGCCTCGTGCAGAGGATCGACTTCCTGACATACACACGTGCACACGAGTACCAACACCACACTGTATATGAAGTATCAACAAAGCTTATTTTTCAAAGAGAAAAATGCATACATATGGTTGCTCTGACATGTTTCTGTACCCCAGCTGGTTACCAGTAAGCACCCCCCCTACACATACTCCAGGGGACTGGAGTCCCCTGCCCTAAAACACTTGACAGCCAGGATCATTAATTCTGTGGGTTCAGATGACAGAACCCCATTGCCATGCCAGTATTCAGAATGAGTAGATGGCACCTCCACAGCTAATCAGCTGGCCTATCACACCAATACCGCCTGCTTTGGGGTAACCCCTGCACCTGCCACCCAGTCTCAGTACAGGACAATGCACACAGCAGGCAAACGGTAGCTACAAATTGAGACAAGAGGCAGAATGAACTCTTCTAAGAGAGACATGCAGACTAACAGCAAGAAGGTGAGATTAGTTGCTATAATACTGGAGACAGGGGGCTGGCACTGTGGCATAGTGGGTAAAGCTGCTGCCTGCAAATCTGGCATCCCATATGGACACTGGTTCAAGTCCCGGCTGCTTCACTTCTGATCCAGCTCCCTGCTAATGGCCTGGGAAGGGAGCAGACAATGATTCAAATGCTTAGGCCCCTTTCAGCTACATGAGAGACTTGGAGGAAGCTCCTGGCTTTGGTCTAGGCCAGTCATGGCTGCTGCTGCTATTGGGGTAGTGAACCAGAAGATGGAACATGTCTCTCCCTGTCTCTAACTCTGCCTTTCAAATAAATAAAAATAATTACTTAAAAAAAATACTGGGGGCAACTTCAACTCTATTGGGTTGGAGTTCACCTCCAAAAAAATATGATGGTGCCCAAGTGCAACATGAACGTGAAAGTTTTTGTAGTTGGCAGAGCTAATGAATCTTTGACGTCTTCACAGGAAGTCCCCTGCTTGTGAGGGCCACTGGAGCTATTTTGGTTTAAATTATTTGTAAAACTGAGGGGCTAACCCCATGTACATAACTATCTTCTAAGGATTCTTATGTTTGTAAATGAACAAAATGGTCCCCTACAAGTAGGCAAACTGGGTGATAACACTGGCCCACGGTCTCTTATCACATAATCCTGTACAAGTGTTTGACTGGCTTTCACAGTTTCTGCCCTGATTTCTGTGTTATTGAAACAATACACCTAGACTTAGTGTGATATATAGTACATTTTGAACTGAGATTTTATTGATTTTAAATTTTTATTATTTATTTGAAAAGTAGAGGGACACAGAGGAGAGAAATGTATAAACACACACACAGAGCGAGAGAGAGCAAGAAAGTGCAAGAGTGAGCGCGCATACATGCTCCCAAAGTTTTACTTTCAAAATTCCCACAATAGTTAAGATATGTTCAGTCCAAAGCTCAGAGTGAGGAACCCAATCCAGGTCTCCCACATGGGTGGCAGGGACCCAATTACTTAAGCCATAATCTACAGCTGCCCAGGGTCTACAACAGCAGGAAGCTCCAGTCAGGAGCCAGAGATGGGACTCAAACCCAGGCACTCTAATTGTGGATGCAAGCATCCCACAAAATCTTTAACTGCTACACCACTCAACCCTGAAATGAAATTTATGAAACATGATTCAATTTAAAAAAATCTCAGATTCTAGAGTCCATGGCATGAGAGAGGAACAAAGTAATGATTAATTATATTAAACACTCTAAACATTTACATAATGAATATAGAACTTACCCATCTTGGGGCCAGCACTGTGGCCTAGCGGGTGAAGCTGCCACCTGCAGTGCTGGCATCCCATATGGACACTGGTTCAAGTCCTGGCTGCTCTACTTCTCATCAAGCTCCCTACTACTGTATCTGGGAAAGCAGCAGCAGATGGCTCAAGTCCTTGGACCGCTGCACCCACGTGGGAGACCTGGAAGAAGCTCTAGGCTCCCAGGTTCACATCAGTCCAGCTCCGGCCATTGTGGCTATCTGGGTAGTGAACCAGCAGACAAAAATTCTTTCTCTTCCCTTCTCTCTGTAACTCTTCCTTTCCAATAAATAAATCTTAAAAAAAAAAAAAGTTACCCATCTTAACTAAGCTTTTTAAATGATTAATACAAATTATACCAAAACTGGGACTGATTTTAGGTAGGTCACCCTTTAGTTAACCTCACACAATGTACATATACTTTAACACATTTAGGCATCGATACATACAACTGTACAGATAACTGGCTCTTGAAGATAGCAAATAATAAAGGAGACAATCGGTGGGGATAACCTCAAAAGGGAGTTAAATCAAAAGGTCAATTCTCACGTAAATTCAGTTTTTTATGTAAATCTTTACTGTGTATTACCATTTCTTCCTGAATATAAGCAATAGATTTTAAGACACTAGCGAGCTGGTAATGGTGGTGGTCATGGGGACACAGTACATTCCCTTGCTCACTAGGTGTTTCACTAGAATACTACAAAACTAATTTTGCTATGCAGTAAAGCTGCACTTATCCAACTGTGGCCTCATCTGCCTGATTAGGTACACCTAAGAGAATGAATGTATGTTCAACATCATTAGATGTTAAACACACGCAAAATACCACTACATCACTGCACATCTTACATCTACTAAAATGGCCAAACGTAATTAGGAACAAATCTTGACACTACCAAGCATTGATGAGAAAGTGGAGGAACTGGGATGCTCACACGTCGCTGGTGGGACTACAAAGTGGTTCAGACAGTTCAGAAAACCATCTCCAGTTTGGCATCAACTTATGTACACGTTGGCCATACAAACAAGCAATCGTACTCCTAGGGGTTCACTCATGCCAAACAATAACCTGTGTTCATAGAAAACCCACACATGCACACAAACACACGTAGCAGCTCTACCCCGAGTCATCAAAAACCAGAAATGACCCAAATGCCCAACTAAACAGGTAAGCTAACTGTAGTGCATAAGGATGAACCAACTACTGACACAAACAACTACGAACAACCCCAAACAGGACACCGAGTGAAAGAATCAGACACAGAAAGTTACCTAATGTCTGGCTCCAGTCACACGACGTTCTGGAAAAGACAAAGTCGCAGAGATGGGGAACAGATCAGGGGTCACACGAGGTTAAAGGGTTTGACTGAAATGAGCTAACAACAGGGAACTGTCTAGGAGGGGTGAGTGACAGAATTGCTCTGTATTTTGTTGTGGGCATGGTTAACATAACTATGTGCTGGTCAAAACTCAGAACCATACATCAAAAAAAAGTGAACTTTACCATAAATGCATTTTAAAATATAAAAAAATGTTTCCTACTGATTCTTTTTCATAAAGACACTTGGGAATTAGCACTCTGGCCGCATGCAGCCTTTTCCTGCTCTCAGCTGTAATTTCTGGATGTTTTACATGGCTTGAGGAAGCGCACAAGTTGTCTGTGGCTACAAGCATTTGGTGACAGGAGACACTTCCTTGCCCTCTAAAATGACAGTGAAATTTCCAACAGTTCCCTACCAAGGCAGAGAAGACAAGACACATCACCAGCGGCTTCACATGCACGCATGCACGCACGCACGCACGCAGACGCACACACGCACAGCGACCCCCAAATGCCATGAAGGTGTTTGGGACTCAGGTGTGGGAGAGCCACAGCATGGGCAGCAAGGACCAGAGTGTGGTGACAGAGCCCTTGAAGCTAACGTGAAAGTGGGACTCCCACGAGTAACAGCAGCTAACAGGACTGCATGGCTGTGGGGGTCACGACAGGGCTCTCCCCATGGGTCTGGCCCTGTATCGTGAGCACTGCGTCCGTCTCCTCCACGTAGCCACTCCCAGAGGCACACACTGACTTGCCAGTTCTCCCATGAGAATGCCAAGACTCACTGGGGTTCAAGGACATTCAGCAAGACAGGGGGAAGGCAGTGGTGAGCCAGACCCACTGTGACAGGCAGAGCCCAAGATTTCCATTCACAGAGCTGCCCCCAGAAAAGAAGCCGAGGATACCTTTAAACCGAGAGACATCTACAAAGGGATCCCAGGATGGAATCGCAGATATAACACAACGCAAGTGTTTTCACACAGGAGATGTGGTTTGTTTTTGTTTTTTGTTTGTTGTTTTAAAAGATTTAATTATTTGAAAGTCAGAATTACACACAGAGAGAGGAGAGGCAGAGAGAGAGAAGTCTTCCATCCGATGGTTCACTCCCCAATTGGCCAAAATGGCCGGAGCTGCACCCATCTGAATCCAGGAGCCAGGAGCTTCTTCCGGTCTCCCACATGGGTGCAGGAGCCCAAGGACTTGGGCCATCTTCCACTGCTATCCCAGGCTCCCAGGCCATAGCAGAGAGCTGGATTGGAAGAGGAGCAGCTGGGACTAGAACTGGCACCCATATGGAATGCCGGCACTTCAGGCTAGGGCGTAAACCCACTGTGCCACAGCGCCGGCACCAGGAGACATGTTTTTGATAATCTGAGGGTAGTTTTTTTTTTTTTTTTAATTAAAGGCTAACATCCTCCCTGGGTACTCAGGCAGCTCTCTTGTAAAAAGAACCATACAATAGTTTTAAAAAGCAAATAATTCCTTGTGATATAAGTCACCACCTGTAATCCTTATGCTGCTGCAGTTTGATTTTCTACAATGGATTTTCTTAAACCATTGTTGATAAGGTTTCACCTGTAATGTGTTTTCTAAAATCTATCTCTGCCGTCATTCTGCCTTGTATATGAATTAATAAATCTTTAAAGATCCTGCTATGTCCGCCAGGCTCAGAGATGAATAAACAAGACTAGGACACCTTAGGAGAGGCAGACGGCTCACCTAGCCAATAGGACACCTGTATCCTCCCCCATCACACTACCTGGGTTCCATTCTCAATTCCAGCTCCGGACTCCAGCTTCCCGCTACTGCAGAGCCTGACAGGCAGCGGGGATGGATCAGGGGACCGAGTTCCTGCCACTCACACTGGAAACCTGGCTTTGACTTCCTGGTTCTGGCTTTGGCCTGCAATACACAGCTGCTGCAGGTATTTGGGGAGTGAACCAGCCAAGGGGCCCTCCCTGCCTGTTTGTCTCTCTCTTTTCAAAGTTCTAGGAAATAAGCATATGACAGGCTTCAGTTAATTACCTTTATACTTCTTACGAAGCAAAAAAAAAAAAAAAAAAAGACAAATGAGACAAAAGAAAAATCTTAACATTCCATTTTTGGGGCGTGCAGGGCTGCAGTAACCGTGCACTAGAGAGCAGTAACGGGCCGGCACTATGGCATGCTGGGTTAAGCTGCCAATTGTGGCGCCAGCATCCCATATAGGCACCAGTTCGAGTCTCATCTGCTACACTTCTGATCCAGCTCCCTGCTAATGTACCTGGGAAAACAGTGGATGATGGTCCAAGTCCTCAGGCTCCCGAACCCCCATGGGAGACCTGAAAGAAGCTCCTGGCTTCATCCAGGCCCAGTCGTGGCCATTTGTGTAGTGAACCAGCAGACAGAAGATCTGTCTCTGTAATTCTGTCTTGCAAATAAAATAAATCTTTTTTTTTTTAAAGGAAAAAAAGAAAATAGCTCAAGGTAGCCATATGACCATTTTTAACCCACTTACCAGTTAATCTATCTAGATTAAACTTCACCTTGAACATGAAAGATCTTACCCAAGGCCAAGACTATAGGAAGTACAAGGAATATCAACAGTATTCAAACCCTAAAATGAACTCACCAAGAAAATAAGCTTAGATACTTACTTTCACTGGGACAAGCACAGTATAGATTGATTATATTTTTAACTCTTTTTCCTATTAATGGACAGATGATTAGGTAATAAAATTCCCTTTTAGCAAAGTGATCACTGCACACCATCTTGCCAACTCCCCCTAAAAAAATGAGCAGGGTGAGCCAATCTGTCCAAAAACAGAGTCGATACCCAGAAAAACTACAATCACGCAAAGTAAGACAATGCAGAGTTGGCTTCGCACAAGGAAAAAAACAATCTGCTAAACAATCTCTCCTTAAGAGGGTGAAAGTTAGAAGTCAAATGCACGTGGTTCCAAAAGATGATGAGAAACACATGAAGCTATCCCTGAATTCATGGAGCCGAGGCTCAAAGGAAGCCGTGAGGCAGTGAGAACACAGTATCCAAAAAATACCCACTTAAAAGGTTCACAGCTTAACACGCACAGTGCAGGACAAAAACCATGTCCCAAAATAATTGCCTGATGTGCCTGTAATTTGCAGGAACTCTATTTTTCCAATTAGCATCAGGACGGCGACATCATAGACATCAACTACAGAATAAACTTCCGGGAAACCTGGCAAATGTTTCGTCTGCCCTCCACTCAAGACACAAGTCCCCAAAATCAAAATCCTTGTTTGGCTCATGAGCAGAACAACTCTGCAAGAGCCTGCAACCGTGAGCTCGAGGCAGTCAGGAACTAAAACACAAGAATGGGGAGTGGGAAGGGAATGAGGCTCGACGAATCCAGTAATTTTATAAAATTTGCTCAAAAGCTTTTGGAAATTAGACTGACAAATGCTGAAACTTCCCTTCTCATTCTAGCTCTGCCCAATGAAAAAAAAAAAAAAAAGCACTTTAAGACACTTCCAAGGTAACCCTAACTGAAATTCGATCCCACGGTTTTAGAAGGCAAGTTCCCCAAGCCAAAGAGGGGTCTTCAAAAAGTTCAAGTTATGAAAAAACCACGTACAGACTTCAAAAAGATTTTTTTGCACCAAAGTGGGCTTCTCTTAATTCAACGTTTCACATTTTTGAAGTAGCCTCATAATTTCAGGGAGGAAAAAACAAAAACACTAAAACCCAGGGCTTTTCAATTTGCAACCTACTTTTTCTGGAAGCTGGGATTCAACCTCTTTCTTCAGTCTCCTCAGTAAAAACGGCCTCAGCACCTTATGGAGACGCCGGATGATCAGTATAGTTTCCTCTTCGTTCAAGTCCACCTGCAAGACAACCTTGCGTGAATCTGATCTCCTTAAAGGGGTGTTTCAGGGAGGAAAGCATCGCGAGACTACGCGGTGCTTCAATAGGCAGTTTTCCGGGCAGTGGGGCCAGGTGTGTGCCTATCAGGCGCCCCTGGGAAGTCTCTTCCCACCTTCCTCGCTCACCTCGAAATGCCTGTCTGCATCTCAAAGCTGAGTTCCGCGCCCAAGGACCAAGAGCCTGCCGGTTTTCAGCCAGCAGATTTGATAAAGTCACGCACGATTTTATGAGCCACTGAGGCTGGATGAAGTCCGCGCTAGACAGCTAACGTGGTCAAAGCCTCAAGTTAGGCCCCCTCAGTCTGGCCTTCTCCCAAGGGCGTGAACGTGAATGGAGCAACAACAGCAGACACAGATGATGCTGCTGAGCCTCTAGGTCCCTTGGCCCTGCTCAAGTTCCCTCCCCTGTGCAAAATCCGCTGCTTTCTCTTTCACCTTCCTCTCTCAGCCTCCAGGGGGCAGAGGTGATCGGCACGACCTCCCACGACCGGGCAAGCCAGTTAATTAACTGCAGAAGAACAGCCAATGTGCCTAGGAGGTACCTCAAGATTAAAGGGCCAAACAGTTCAAACACAAGTTTTCCTCAAGCGTCCTTAGTGGTTTTTCATCCCTCTAATCCAAATGACGTGTGCCCGTCTCTTGTCTTGCAATGGCCCGTGTCTCTAAGAGGAGACAGCTGAGGGAGTAACACCCATCCATTTGAAATTGGCTGCCCCTGCAGCCCAGCAGCGTTCCTGCGCATGTGCAAACCTGGGGCACAGACTAACGCTGGAAAAACAAGTACACAGGCGGTGAGCGTAAACTCGTCCTGCTCCGTTATACCAACTCCTCTCGTGGAAGTCTCCGCAAGGCGAGCCCGGGTTTCTAACAAGGGAAGCTATGTTTTAAGGCCTGTATTCGGTTCACCAGGCTGATCTGTGCCGTTTCTCCAAGAAACGTCTGCCTGCTCAGCCTCCCGGGGGACCCGCAGCAGCTGCGTCCTCCAGCGGCCAGGAACATTCTCTGGTAGCCTGGCATGTTAGCCGAAGGAAAAGGACTTAGGAGGCCCCACTCGCCGCGAGCTGAGGCGGGGACTGTGGCCCCGGGATGAGACCGCATCCACCCACTGAGCAGCTTCAAAAGGCCCCAGACATCCTAACGCACCCTGCGGGATTTCTCTGCCTCTCGTGTTGCCAGCCCGGGGCTCTTTCATGTCATTTCATTGTCATGCAGTGGAAACAACCAAATTGAGACCAGTACCCTTTCGCCAGTCATGGCAAATGGAGCATTAAACCACTGTTCGAATGTGCTGCAACTCTTAAAAATTGTGGGGAGGAGGAAGTTGAGGAGGGCCCAGAGTTCGGGGAGCTTATTCTGTAGCGGGGTTCCGGTCAAGAGGATCCTTCTGGGGGCCACGTAGTGGGTATTCAAGACCTGGGTCAGCTTGCAGTGGTGGTTCTTCATCCGGTGGCCTTCGTCCACGATCATGTATTTCCACCGAATCTGAAACACAACAGAAAGACCCATGTGTAGTGAGCCAGGGGAAAACAGAACCCCCTGCAACAGGCAAGTGGGAGGCAGGAAGCCAGAGGCATGCTTGGTCCGTGATACGTGATACGGCGTGACCCTCCTTCATACAAAGCAGTCGCCACCAGCTGACCATCCCCCACGATGGACAGAGTGCATCAAACACCACGTCCCACTGTTCCTCTGCTGCCATGTGATCCCAAATCATCTTGAAGGAGATGGCTGGCCCTGTATCTAGATCCTCTCGCTCCCCATCCGCTGCTCCATGACAGTGTAGACAGAGGACATATGTAGCCCAGATTTCACGGTCACGCCCCCTCAGCCCATGTAAGTACAGAACACGGATCTCCCCTTGAAGCATCAGTTAATGAGAGAGTCTCCCGAGACGGCACCAGCAGACATCAATAGCTTCTGTGATCTTAGCTCCATGCCTTCTTTTCTACTACCCTGGCTAGTTACTACCCTTAAGAATTCGGCTCACCATTTTGTTTAACCCGGTTGTGAACACTGCAACGTTGGAATTTTTCACATAAAAATCTGGACATTCAGCATTTTTTACACAATTGAGATCTGGCCAGCGAGCTACTCAGTTCCTTCACACTGCTTCTCCAACTGGTCCAGGACCGCTGCTGTATCTGAGATGAAAGGATGCAGGCCCCGGCAGAGGGGGCAATGCAAAACCTCATTCCTGCACTGACACCAAGACTGAAGAAATAAACACAACTGGATCCCCACACAACGACCATCGCTTTAAAAGCCAGGAATGCTTACCCTGCACGAGCCTCCCTCCCAGGGCCACACAGCCCCTCTCCCTCTCTCACACCTTAACCTTCAACCCTCGCTAAGACCACTGTGGAGTTTCGTCAGTGGGAACAATGAAGAATGTTCCACTCGGCCCATCCATTCCCTACAAAACAGTGGCAGTAGCCAAGAAAAGCATCTGGTGCTCAGATGTCCCTGGATCCTCCTGCAAAGCTCTTAGCGAGAAGAGGCAGATAGCAAAGCAGTCCACACAGTCCTTGCCCTCCTCATTAGACGCACCGGGAATGCCAGGGGCAAGAGACGGGAACCAGCAGTCAGGTGGGGAGGCACAGGTAAAAGAAACCACCCGAATTTTTTTTTCAGTCCTCTACAACCTCTGAAAAAGTGTTTTAAGAATAATTACAATTGTACGACCCGTTGCCCCAAACTCACCAACAGCATGCAAAGAGGCTGGCAGACAAAACTGGTTTTAAAGAAATATTCTCCATCTACTTTCCTGCCTGATTTAGTTTATGAAATAATAAACAAGGCAGCAGAGGCCTTTGATTTTGCTATTGGGTCTACTCCTAATTAGGCCTTCTATTTGGAGAAAAAAAATTATTCCCCTCTTCTGAAGCCCTACTTCTCCAGTAACAAATAAAAGCAGTGCATCTCGTTACCAGGCGTCTCTGATGAATTTTGAAATACGTATGTACCAGTCATGATTGAATCCTTCTGAAAGGATCTCAGGCGTACACACACATTCATTCCCACAGAAATGTTGAAAACACGTCATTTTTGACACCGCCAACTTCCTGAGGACTGGGAACGGCACTGCTGCCTGTGCCATCTCACTGATCAAACTTCCCCTGGGAGGGCATATTTCCTTTAGGCTATTTCCTGGGATGCCACGCAGGGCACTCTCAGGGCCCAGGGCAAAGGTTTAACTCAGAGGCTGAACAAAACCCTGAAACAGGGCTTCTGTGCCACTCTGGCCATAACTTAGTTCCAGATTATGGTGCTTTCCAGGGAACGCCAAGGGCTGAATGACTGTGGGGGCTAAAACAGTAAGTTTTCATTATCTGTTCCAGGAAAAGACGGTACATGGACATACCAGGAGACAGGATGACATTAATGCAAAACAAATCTATTTTGCGGCTAAAGGACAATTAGGGACACACAAATTAGGAGACATGAAAGTGACAGAAATAACTCCTTACAAGCTCCAAATAAACAGTCATAGAGACAGCCTGGAGAAACGTGAACCAGGCTGGGCCATGATTAATCCGGGACCACACCAAAGCCACCACAGCCGCAGCTCAGGGGAGTGCTCACATGGAAGGGGCCGAGCGAGAGGTGGCACCTTGTCTTTGCAGAGACACAGGCCCAAGAGGAATGAACTTCCTCGGACAATAACCCAGGGCCACAAAAACAACGATTTCTTTCCGGAGCACGTTCAGCACCGTTGCAGAAAGAAGCCAGATGAGCTTATAAAAAAGATGTAAACTCATTAACTAAGAGAAGACAATTACGAGTCCCAGGATCACCCATGCACACACACGCACGCACGCACACACGCGTGCATACCAGTGTGCATAAAATTAAAATGCATGACCAAAATATATCGGACTTTTTAGGGGCAAATAAAGAGAAAGACACATGCCACCTAAGGATAAAATTATTCTCCTGAGGGTAATTTGGGAATACTGTGTACTCCAGTGTGATGGTCCACAATTGCACGCAGAAGAATTTTTTTTTTTTTTTTAAGAAAAACATACCTTTGCGAGAATGTGCTTGTCTTTTATAATGTACTCGTAAGTAGTCAGGAGAACATTGAATTTGCCACTCCGCAGCTGGGGCACAAGAGAGCGACGCATGGCAGGGGTGCCCTGGAAAGGAAGAAAAACACAACCCTCAGGCTGGGTGGAAGGAGACGTGCGCTCTTTGCCCCCTACCTCGCACTGCTCACTGCCTAAGGGAGGCCAGACCTGAGCCCGGGGCGTGCCCACCCATGCACGGTCCACGCTGACCCCTTCACCAGCAACAGAGTCTGGGCCAACTCCTGTGTGTCTTGACGCTTTGCAGACCCTTACAGAAAGGTTTTCCCGCTCGAGACTGAGGGAGGGAAAGGAGACAAGGAAATCACGGTGACCTGGTCGGCGCAGAGAACCCGCGCGGCTTGGCTGAGAAGCTCCCAGCCCTCGGGAGTGGGCGGCTGGCAGCCCGGGCGGCAGTAATTGTCTGACGCTGCGGGCACAGCCGGCCCCGGAGCAGCCCGCGGCGAGCCCACGAGCAGCGCGCAGAATGTGCGGTATTTGTCATTTGTATTACTCTCATCAGAAACCTCGCAATATGATAATTAACAATTTTCTTCTGCATTTCACTATCTGAAAGTAATTATGGTTTATTACAGTAATCTTCTTGGGATGATTAACTCTCACTGTTTAGTACATGATGTACATGACAAAACTTTACAACCAAATACAGTTCACAGATGTGCATATGGAATGAAGAAAATCGGGCCTATTTTTTGCATTTCCACATTTATATATAAAGACAGCATTCCAAACCTTGTAAGAAATTTTCACCACAGAAGGAGCCCATTTGTCGAATTCATATGTCCAGTTAGATAGAGTCCTACAGAACAACAAAAAAAGACATTTGTACAAAATTCAGTGGTTACAAAGATGTTCTTTTTCATTTTCAGGCCTCACCTTAAGAGGGGCTAGGGAACATAAAATAAGATCTCAACTACGTATTTATTCTAAAGGTGTGGATATAAGATAAGTTAGAAATAAGCTACCACAAATGCTGGCAAGTTTGTCCATGGAGCATAAAAAAAAAAAAACCTCATAAGAAAAAAACATTGAAGAATACATAAACATAGCAAAAATCTACATGTTAATAAGGTTCTGAAAATCATATTGCCAGGGTGATTTTGAGAATCTTTAGAAACAGCCATAGAAGTTGAGAAAAATTGAGTCAGGAAAAATGAATTACAAAACCACATGAAAATGTTAAATAAATCTGTCAAAAGGAAGCAGGGGAAGAAATAATGATTGACTTAAAAAAAAAAAAAACCCTGGAAGTGTCACCATAGTATATTAGTCAGAACATGGAAAACACAGATAAAATGCAAAGCAAGTCTAAATACTATGGACACAGACAATTCGTAGAACAAGGTCTGCAAATAGTCATTTAGACAAAATCTGCAGAAAATACAAAAATAGAACAATACTTATTCTTACACCAAGGCCAAGTTCATATCAGCACTGAGATTCCTTACGACATCTCAGGGAATAAAGCTGCGGCCTTGACACCCACAGCCACACACGCAGCACTACCAAGCAGAGTGGGGAATGAGCAGTTCTTCCCTGCCACAAACCACGAAAAACCACCCAGGGCAGAAAGCACCAGAATGCAACGGTGCTGTCCCATCCAATGCAGAGAAATCATGGAAACATTGAGGTTTTTTTGTTCAATGCAAAATTCATGGTCAGGAGTTTGATTTCAGTTCTGCTTTAAAAAATACAAAAAGGGAAGACTTAAGAACACATGACCTCTTAATTATGTATATATGTATGAAGGTGTGTATGCATATAACTTTTTGTAAATAGAACAAGAGAAAATCAAAGAAATCTTTAAAACACACACACACACACACACACCTCTTTCCCCTTTGCGCGTCATTACGAAACGACAGTGAGTGAGACTCACCATACAGTGTACAGACCCTGCTGCTAATGGGTCCTGTGCTTAAAGAACCCATCAAAGAGGCTGGGTGGGGTGGGGCAGGAAATGAACATCTAAATCCAGGTGACAAGACTCTGATCAGACTATAGCACGCTACAGTTCTACCCTCGGTGAAAGACAAGGACAAGCTCCTAACAGTACGATCTACAACGCACACAACGGCGACTGCAGGATAAATGAGTTTACTTACGAAAGGGGAACGATGATGAGATAGGGGCCATTGAGTCGTTTGTGCTCCATCAGGTACGTGATGAGTGCAATGGTCTGTATGGTTTTTCCTAGCCCCATTTCATCAGCTAAGATTCCGTTCAGATTGTTATTATACAGGGAAACC
Source organism: Lepus europaeus (assembly GCF_033115175.1). Lineage (NCBI taxonomy): Eukaryota > Metazoa > Chordata > Mammalia > Lagomorpha > Leporidae > Lepus > Lepus europaeus. The sequence goes on from NC_084838.1 coordinate 72,993,636, forward strand.
ATCCATTCCAGGCCCTGCAGCTGAAATGAAGAGTAATTGCTTCAATTAGCCAAGACGTGCACAGGTAATTAATACTAATACAACTCAAGTGAGGCTGTGACTTCGTAACTCCTCGATGCTGTGCGTCAGGCTTCCCACAGTCGGCAAGTGGAGGAAGCACCAAGGCAAAGAGAATATCAAATCTGAGCCTGTTATCGTCCCTGCTGCTTGGCAGGTGCTGAGTGTTAATCAGATTGAGACGTGATGGGATGCAGCATACTGGTGGGACTGTAAGCGGCTTTGCTGCTCATCCCTGCTTAGCATTTCACAGGATCTAACATTCTAGATTTATTACAAATGAAGAAAACCCAAACCCAAACCCAGTCCAACCACTCCAACAACAAAGAGCCAATGGGAGGATTACAGGGAAAGCAGAAGGCAGGCTGGGCATAGAGATCCCAGATCATCAAAAACAGTCATCCGGGTGATGCAGAGGCTACCCCAGGGTGGGATCCCTCTGGTGAGGAAGCGGGGAAACAAGGGAGCCAGAGCCACTGTGCTGGACCACAGGAGGACATTTCTGTTGCTGGCAGACAGGAAGTTCCCAGGCAGCACAGGGAGCCTTGCACTGTGAGGACGCCCTAAAAGCAGCACGCTGAAGCTCACTGCCTGTACACAGGCTCAACGCTTGTTCAAAGTACGAACGCCATGCACCAGAGTCACTTTTGGATTCCCCCACACCAAGTCCAGAGTAAAGGCTGGGTGAAAATTGAAAAGTGTTGTCTCCTTCCCCCAAACACCAATCCTCTTCCACCACCATACCACACATGCTCAGCTGAAATAGTGGAAATAACCACAGAAGCGAAGAGGGGTGGGCGAGAGAAGCTGTCTGCCTGCCTGCAACGCGACCCTGAGGCCACCAGATCCTGAGCAAAGCCAGCTAAATGCCAAAACATTCAGCTAGGCTGTGGGAGTGCAGCCTCCTTACTTCTTTTAATGAAAATGGGGAAAAGGCAAAATTCTGTGTCTGTGTTAAGCTCATTTGAAACACCAGCAGAAACAAGCAGTAGAAAGGCCTAGAAATCTACCAACACCGTGCGAAGTGATCTGGATTTTCTCCAGGCCATGCAACCAGGCAACTGAAGGTAGCTATGTCTTGAACCAGGCTCATTATGTGGCTCTCCGGGAAGCAGTGTGAAGGCCTCAGCTAGGTCAAGGTTAAATACAGAGACGACACAAACACGTCTCCAGGAGCACAAAGACAAAGCTGAGCTTACTCAAAGGGTGCTCTGGAGACTTCTGGGGACCTTGCAAGACCATTTCAGGAGGACGCATGGAATACAAAGAGTGGCCAGAATAACACCAAGGCGTTACCTGTCATTCTTACTGTGATGACATCAGCACTGATGACGCCAAGGCGATGGTGACTACAGACTGCTGCCACCTTAGCACAAAGGCAGCAGGCACCAGCAGCCGCGGTCTTCCTCACTCCTGTGCTATGGCTGCAAGCGCGGCACCCAGTTATAAAAGTGGAAGGGACCTGACATCAGAAAAATTGAGAGCCAACGCCCTGGAGCGCGCGCGTCCTAACGTGGATTCCAGGTGCCACTGGTTTCACAGGACGGTAACAGGTGATAAATGAGAACTGGGCGTGATGGTCAAAGAAGTCTGGGAAATTGGACACTAGGCCACGGTAGGCGGGGCATCTAACTGGAGGAGGCCACCATGCACTAGGGATCATACATTCACTTTTGCAGTCTTTGGTGTGCTGACATGCACTGTAGACAACCAGGTTCACTGCCACACTGGCTTCACATCTTGCTGGCTTGGGTGGCCTAGGGTTATGCCTAGTCCCATCAATAAGAGCCCTTACTCTTAAAATTACCCAAGTTTGGAACAGAAACTATACAACAATCCTAGTTACAGCGCACAGTATTTCCCATACTTGAGACCTGGCTACAAAACCTTCTTAAATGTGGTTAGTTTTAAAGGAACAACTGCTGGAACAAGGGCCCCCCAAAGGAACATACTCTGGGAAATGCTACAAAGTAGAAGGATGCAGAAGATGAGTGTGGACCCCAATCTAGACAGGTCAGATGAAACACCTGATACCCTCACAGCCTGATATTTACCAAAGCACAGTTGTTTACTACTTTATTGTGCCCTAAACACACATTAACACCCACACCCAGCATGAACATAGTACATAGATGCTAGGTAGTTACACCCACAGCATGAAACTACAGCAACAACCAACACTTTTACAGAAACACTCCATTTCCTTTGAGAAGAAGTGCAGATGTTCACCACGTTAAGAGAACGTGGCTGGGTTTTCCATTCAGAAGAGATCCACAGGCAAACTGTTCCAAACGTGAAGCTTCAGTGTCTTATCAAAGAGAGAGCTGGGAGGGCACGCCCCAGGAGAGACGGTGCCATGGAAGTCCTCTCAAAGAAGAACTACAGGCCCGCTGGGGAGATCTCTGTCTTGTAGGTGACGGGACCTGAGAATTCACACCGTGCTCTAAACCTCTCAAGCTATCAGCATGGGCAAGACAGACCCCAGCTCAAATAAGCAAGATGATGACTTGCCCAGTGGACACCCGTGGCCAATTACCTGGTAATGCTTTAGGGTCCCGTTGATGAGGAGGGCAGACTGCTTCTCCACCCTCTCCGAGATGGCGTGGGCCACGGTGTAGTAGGACTGGGACCCTCTGGCACTGTACTGCATGCTGTACTCATCATCCACGTCTTGCTTGGCTGTCCTGAGAAAGACAAAGTCAACACTCACACGCAGACGTCTGGGTGTACGCGTCGGCCTATCTCATCCACACAATGAACTGAGAGCCCAAGACAGCAGCAGTATGTACAGTTCCGTGCCTGCTACGTGCTCTGCAGTGAAAATACACGACCTGTAAGCCTCACAACAACCAAGCAGGGCACGCACTATTCTTCTCACCCCTGTTTTATGCACACAGAACACGGAGAGGTGACTTCATTTGCCCAGGCCACATACAAGGTAGTGAAACCAGGCAGGTGCCCCGATCTCCAAAGACTGGCTGGAGCCTAAACCCAGCACCTGCAGGTTAACGCTCTGCCGGTGAAGCTGTCAAGGCTCTCAGGATACAAAGCCTGTTCATGGAACGCTGGCTCGGGCTGGCAGGACAAGGCGGGAGAGGGCCGAAGACAACACTAAGGAGGTAGAAGAGAAGACAGGCAGCCTTCCACCCTCAATGCCGTGTTAACCAGCTAGTAGTTTATTCTACAGCATTGAGGACACACTGACAGGTTTCTCTAAGACCTTCAGGTGAGAAAGGGGGCAGGCAAGTAAAACAAAGGTGTCTAAACTGGCACAGAGTTCCATGGAATAAAAGGAGAAAATACTAGGATGTTCACTTTGGCTATTTAAAAAACAAAATCTCATCTTTTACAATTTTCTCTTCTGTGCATCTTTTCACAACACTTTTCTCTGAATAGTAGAGCCACACAAGCAAAGGGATGTGCACAGCGCTGACACAAGGGGATGGGGCGAGTGTGGAGCTGCAGTGATCAGAAGGAGGGAGGTGGCAGGTGCAGGGATATGGCTGGAGCAGCAAGGATGGAGACAGGTGTGCTGTGTCCCACTTGGGCTTCTGGGTCAGCGTTGGCATTGTTAGGGGAGATGAGACCAGAATGCAGTGAAGAGGCCAGTTGGGGGGAGGGGATTGACTAGATCATTCTGATAGGGAAGTCAGACAGCAGGCCAGGACGGAGCCTGAGCCGCCAGAGGGGAGCCAGGAGGGAGAGGATGGAAGGGATGGGGCCAGAAGACAGGAAGGGAGGAAGGGAGGATAGAAGTTAGGAAGCTAGGGAGGAGAGGAAGGGAAGAAGGACCAAAGGAATAAAAGAAGGGAGGGAGGGGGAGAGAGAGAGGTCAAAGAGGCACGGGAAGAAGGGAGGGGGCGGTGGGGAGCTGGAAGCCCTACCACCCAGGGGGATGGGATCGGGGGCTGACAGTGGCCTCTGAGGGCACGCGGCTCCCAGCAGAGTGTGCGCATGAGACGGGCTCCCGTCACAAAAGCCAGCTTTCTGGAGGAGCATCCCCACGGCACAGCCCTCACACTGCGCATGCCCAAGGGCGGCGAGCCCGAGGTACGCACTCAATGATCTGCTTGGCATCCTTCTCGGAGACTTCCTCGCTGTTCGGATCCAGAAGTATCTTCTCTTCTGTTTCCTGCCTACTGGACTCTTCCTCTTCATCCTGGGCAAGGAACAGAGACACGGGAAAAGGATATCTTAGCCAGCGAATCGCTGTAGCTGGCACTTGCAGAAAAGGGATTCAATATCGTTCCGCTTCACAAACGAAGCAAGTAAACAGAACTCAAGGAGCAGGCAGGCCGAATGCCTGTGTAACCAAACTGCACGTCATCGGGCTGATTCAGTCCCTGACGGAGGGAAGAGAGGAACCCACTGGGGATCCCCTGGAGCCCCTGCTCCCTAGAATGAAGACGTAAGCACCAGGCCAGCAAGATGGGTACCTGTCACAGCTGGGTTATCCAAGAGTCCTGTCACCTGCCCCTGCTCTCACTTCCTTGGAACAATTCTGCAGCTCCTTCTCCAAAGCCACACTTCAGAGACCTGAGCATCCTCCCTCGCACACAAATGCCCACTGTGACAACACCCGTGGGACTGTGTCCCCACGTGTGTCCACTGTGAAGGAACTGGAGCTTTTGAGCCTGCTGCTGTCTATAGCCGAGTCACACCACACGTGCGTGCATGCACATAAAACCTGTCAATTACTGGGCGAAGGATTCCGCACCTGCACAGCCCTCTGCGTTAGGCCACACCAGTGTAACAGCGTCACTAAAATACTCATCACGACCACTCCTGACCTGCTGTTGAAGGCTACGTTTCCCCAGATAATCCAGCAGAATTCCCTTTATAAGCAGGTGCGAAGGGAGTCTTTCTTTGCTGAAACTCATGGGTAAAAAAGTATGAATGGACACAACCTCAAGGCTAAGGTCAAACCTGAGGTCACAGGCCACCAAGCAGCAGGGAGGATGCTGAGGACTTGGCACGGCCCCTTCATCTTCCAGGTGAGGAGATGAAATCCTGAGAGGGGACATCACTAGGTCCAAGTCACCTGTCACTCACATGGGTCCCAAGGTCAGAGCTGATCTCTTCCTAGCTCTCCAGAGCTCTCTGTGGCTGTCAGGCCCAGGCTGGCATCTATGGTCACATGGCCTGCTTTATCTTATCTCTGCTCCTCTCTGGCTCTCTTACTCAAAGGCAAAATTCTTCCAGTGGATCATTTACTGGCCCACTCATGCCAGTAAACAGGACACACTGCAACACCAATTCTCCAACTTAACTATCTCAGAGAAATAGAAGTAGCTGGAAAAACATGAGTATGCCCCAAAAAGTATTTGCTTTTTAATGGCTGTTCAGTTTGCTAATGTCAATTTTATTCTTTTTCCTATTTACCAAAGCAGTAAGTGCACATGGTAGATTAATTTAGAAAACACAGATCCATGAAACAGAAGGAAAACAGTAATTGTCTTAAGATCTTCTTAAGCTATTCTCAGGTTGTTTATCCGGTCCTTGGCATCTATGGCATGGCACTCTGGGATGGCAAACACCATACTTAGCAATTACTTATTAACAATGCCCTAATAAAGGAGACCAAATCTTCTTTTAACTCTTCTACTTGTAAGAAATCATTGCAGTTGATCTTGCAAATACCTGTACCATTTCTTAACTGAAAGTAACCAATGTATGCTTCTAGATACATTCCTTTCAGGAGAGTGAGAAAGTGCTTCTTGTTAGGTAACAAGTATGTCCCAGGAATTCAAATGAAAATCACAAAATCCAGAGGGGATTGGAGCTGGCGCTGTGGCATAGTGGGTAAAGCCGCTGCCTACAGTGCCAGCATCACATATGGGCGCTGGTTCAAGACCCAGCTGCTCCACTTCTAATCCAGCTCTCTGCTATGGCCTGGAAAAGCAGTGGAAGAGGGCCCAAGTCCTTAGGCTCCTGCACTCAGGTGGGAGATCCGGAAGAAGCTCCTGGCTCCTGACTTCAGATTGGCCTGGCTCTGGCCATTGCAGCCATCTGGGGAGTGAACCATTAGATGGAAGACCTTTCTCTCTCTCTGCCTCTCCTTCTCTCTCTGTGTAACTCTTTCAAATAAATAAATCTTTAAAAAAAAAATCAAGAAAGGATCAATAAACTCATTAAGCCAGGTCCATGCTGCCCGTTGGTCCAAGTTCCCAAACTTACAGCTCCATAGAGATTGTCAGGCCTAAAGGACTTGAGAAATGTTGAGGCAGCTCATGCTCAGGGTGGACCACTCGGAGGCACTGGGTTGCCTTCCTCAAAGTTACCCATTTCTGCTTCTCCCCAAAAAACCTTTCCTCCATCTCCAACCTGATGCCAGCTTCTCTTTTGATGGTGCCAAAGGAATTTAAAATTCACAATGTTCCCCCCATAGACAGCCGCCCCCAAGAGGTTACTGTATCACTAGACAAGCACCATCGGAGCTGTTGAAACCCTTAGCCCAGTTGTCACCCGAAGGCTAACCCTGGAGGCAGAAGAGATAGAAGGGCACATGGGCTGTGCCTACATCATGGAAGATGTTTCTCCCCCACCCCACCCAACTTCCAAACCAATCACCCCAAAACAGAGATGCAAGCATACCTCCTCCTCGTAATCGGAATCACTCTCTTCACTGTCAGATCTCGGGGCCACTTCGTAACTAAGGGAGAGGTGGGACAGAGCAGGTGGATTAGCTCTTTTTAAGACAATAAATGCATATGACTTAACTAGTGCGTTCCACACACAAAGGACAGGTGCTGATAACTGCTCGAGTTTCAAGATTTTGCAAGGCCTGTGCCGATCGCAGAAGCACAAGCACACCAGCAATGCTGCTTTCTTGCCATACCCAGGATTCATCTCCAACCAGGCGTCCAGCTGACTCGCTTTGGGTGCTTCTGGTCCAAACAGGACCTTGCCGGTTTCCGTGTGCGTCACTTTGACGGGGAGGTCGCTCATCTGACTGCTCTCGTCTATTGGCTAGAAAGCAGGGGGAAAAAGAAAATCATGTCACTGCTGGATGTGAAGACGTCTGCCCAGTCCTGTGCTGGACGTTTCTGAGCCTCTCTGCTGCCTCACGTCTGAAACTCTTTGTGTGTGTGTGTGTGTGTGTGTGTGGAAATCGCACTACTCAGTGAGCCTTGTGAGAAGAGAAAGAAACAGAAATTGCCAGCCTCTTTTGCCATCAAAGATACAGGCATACGACCTGGGCTCTACCAACCGGCTGCACTCACCCAGGCACCGAGTCAGCAGCCAGGAGGTCAGTGGAATGGAGCCCAACAGGCACACTGGTGGAAGGGTAGACCACGTCAGTCTGTTGTAGTAGCCATCCCAGCGAAGCAGCACTGGCCGTGCCAAGTGCTTGCCTGCTCCAAATAGCAACCATGCCTCCTCACTGTACAAGTTGTACTCTATCACTGGGGATGGCCCCGGGGCCAGTTTTGCAGTATTCCTGGAGATCTGATGAGTTATCCAATATCATATTACAGGCTGAGCATCCTTAGTTCCAAAACATGATATCCAAAGTGCTCCAAAATCTGAGAATTTCTGAACATGAACATGACTCCATACATGGAAAATTCCATACCTGACCTCATGTCTTGAGTCTCAGCTAAAAGGCAGGCACATTAAAAATATAACATAAAAAATTACCTTCAGGCTATGTGGATAAGGTATATATGAAACACAATTGAATTTTGTGTTCAGACTGAAATCCCATCCCCAAGATATCTCATTACATACATGCAAATATTCCAAAACAATAAAAAAAATCAGAAATCCCAAAACACCTCTGGTACTAAGCACATAAAATAAAGAGATATTCAATCCATAATATATTCCCTTCTTACTTAAATCAGGCAGAACTGATTTTGGTCACTTGCAACTAACAAGTCCCAATCCGTAAATTAACACTCCCCAGATAATTACTGCAAAGTCATGTGGCTTCAGCGAGAGTGGAGAAAGGAAACAATATGACAGACAGCCCGCATCATTCCCTGAGGGGCTGATTTGGCTTCTGCAAAGCTCTGTCCTTTATCCAAAACCAAGCCCCCAGGTATCACTCTCCCAGTGGCATCTGTGAGTCTGAGAAGGAAGAGGGCCCCATTCATCAGAAACCCAACAAATTGGCCGAGACCGAGCTGAAGTTCATGACTAGACTCTACGCAAAATGACTTGCTTGGAAAATTAAGAGAATAAATGAAATTGCAGAGGTTGTATTAACCTACTTCAGAGAACAAATTGTCTTCAAAGGCCTCAAACCGGAGCAGTCCTATGCAAATGAATGCTACTGATTACAGGGTGAGTAACTTCTAGGAGCAGACCGCCTGGTAAAATGTTTGCTTGGAAATACTCAATTTGTGAGCGGCTTCGAGTTATCTATCTCCTGAAAAGTAGCAACATGGAAGATTTGAACAATTCATTAATTTCAAAGAAATTTTCCTAAATTACTCCTAATTGGTTTTGTGGTAAAATAAATACAGGAAACACTATCAGCTGTAACTAGGATTGCCATATAATTCACTATTCAATTAAGCAAAAAACGATTTAAAAAAAAAAGGAATGCTATAGGTTATCTTCTGTATCTTACAGGAAAGGACCAAAAAAACAAAATCAAAACTCCAGTGATTCTTTCCTCTACTCCCCCAACAAAGCACAACCAGCAAAAGACACAAGATATTAACAATTATCCACAAAAATGACCTTAACAAGAGAAAAGGCTTCCCCTGTCTCTTCTTTTTCTTGTAGGTGTGCTAAAGTGATGGCTTCAAACAGTGTCCCCTGGCGTGAGAATGTGATGCTTCTTCCTCGTGAATACACAAGGCCACGTACACACCCACAAGATAAAGAACGAAACCTGCCACTCGCTCTTGTCTCCTTCAGAAAAATCATACTGCACTACCTAGGACTATGATAAGACGGCTTGTTTCACTGCTTACGTCATGCCTCAAAGCTGGAAGCCACTGCGGCGGGAATGGGAACTGTGGGGAAAGCACTGAACGAACACTGAACACTATTAAGAACGTGACGTCCAGTGCGTCTGCCATGTGAGCCTCAGCAGGCTCGGCCCACGTGCATTACAACTTTAAAGGAGAGGGTCTGTGTCCCAGGTCCCAGATCAGTAGCTAATTTTCCCAAGAGACGTGGAGAGAAGAGCGCACTACCACGTTAAATCAATCTCTCCCCTCCACCCCATTCTGTGTGTGTGTGTGTGTGTGCTGCCGTGCGGCCCGCCCAGGGATGGTAGGGCCTCTGCAGGTTAGCAGTTGGGGCCACGTGCTGGAATACGTAGTGTTCTTCCTTGTGACAGCCCGCTGAGCGTTTCTTCCACACTAGTTGTTTCTCCTGATCCTTCCTTCCTTCCCTCAGGATGGCTTACAGCAGTTAAGCCACGGGGCCTGTTCAGGGGGTTTCTGCGTGGGAAAGTTGTCCTAGCTCGGCCTCTTTTCCTGCATCCAGACTGTCTGAGTCTACGGCTTGACATGTGTGCACAGCGATTCCAGAAGGGGATGGCCGACCCTGCGCCCCGCCCAGTCCTCATAGAGTCTGTGGGAGGAAGGCTCCCTACCTAGTCTGCTCGGGGAGTAGCCTCTCCACTGAGAACCAATGGCACAGACCCTGAAGCTTTTAGGCAAAAACCCAACCAAGAAATAATTGCAAGCTCGCCATTAGGGAGAATACCGAGAATACTAGGAAGTCACACAGAGGGCTACGCTGATGAATCTACACAGGGAAGCTATACGGCGAGCTTCAAGGAGTTCATGGAGAATGGAAATAAAAGATAAGTTTATATTAGTGCAAAGAAACCACACTGTAGTCCATGCACACTTTTTGCATAACACGTGTTTTCCATGGACTTTTTGAAAATCACTTGCATTATAAGACTGTAGAAATATCAAAAAGTAACCAAATACATGAATTGTCGGACTTCTATATTTTTATAATTACATATTAGTAGTAAGTCACAGAAACTAGATTGTATTTTAAGTTTTGTACTTGGCAAATGTAAAGACAGACTCACTTAAAGAGTCTCAAAAGTCTACATGTGCACAGAACATTCTGGAATGGTACACAAGGCACTCCGTATATCTTGACTGATGGTCTGAGATAAAAGTAGATGACTTTCCACTGTATCCCTTTCACATCATTCTAATTTTCTACTATGCTAATATACAGCTATTTTTACTTAAAAGTGAACAGCTGAGTAAAAATCAAATTAATGTACACAAAGAATTGTGCTGCCAAGGTACGTGAGGGGCTCCACTCAGCGGAAAGTGTTGAAATGGGTGCAAAATTCCTTACCTCTCCATCGGGTCCCAGCGCAGACTCGCCTCCCTCTGCGTTCTCCTCGGCCTTCTGCAAAGCAGCAATGCCACATGTTACGTGTAAGCCAAGAACACAGGTACGTGACTTCATGGCAACCCTCTGGTACGTGACAGTGTTTTATGATGAACCATCATCGTAACACAGCAAAGCTTACGCATTAATGCCTGTTATTTTTATTTCTCTTCACTGAGACAAAGTGTGTATTTTATTAGCAAGTTGCAGAGAGACATTTAAAGCCAGATGTGAGCCAAGGCCAGCACACCAGAGATTTGTGGATTGTGTCTTCAGGGACCCAAAGAGCTTAAGAAACGGCAGCATCAAGATAACAGTCAGAATCTGAAATGTTCTTCTAGTGTTTGGCACAGTGAAGACAAATCCTGACATAATTAGCTCAACTTTCCTATTCCCTGAGCAAGTTTTCATCAGCAGTGAAGAACAGCATTCTAAAAACGTCTATCAAAAATAAGCTCTGAATCACTCCTGGGTCATAAAAATAAAAAATAATACAAATTTCTGTGAGTTCCCTGGGTGTTTTTCATTCTACCTAATTGGTGTTCATAATATACTCTGTGTGTAAGGAGGAAATTTGGTGCACACACTGTGATCGCATGAAAAATTCTGTCATCTACCATTTCTTAAATATTCCAGGACTTTAGTCCATTAACCTCTAGGAGTGTCAAAGACAACCCAAATGAAAAGCTAACACTATGTCACATTTTGTACACACTCAAGAGCGTCTCATCTACAATATGTACCAAAGAGTCAGAAATATCTTCCATCTATAATTACCTCTCTGACAAGTGGAATCTTTAATACCATCTTTATGGAACCCTTGTTTTTGAGTTATTGCTAGAAAGAGTATACTAGTTCTGCATAGTACAGTGAGAAAAAATAAACTTGAGTCCTTTCCTTTGTCAAGATACTTAAGAAAATGAGCTTTCTTCACGGGGGCTCTTCATAAAAATTATATAAAATTGTATGGAAACAATAATAGCTCAACTCTGTCTACTTAAACACATTTTTGCTTTCCATGAAAAGAACTCAATAATCTCTAGAATAAACAACTCTCATGAAAATGTTTAATATTTAAGTTCCAGCCTTTTATCCATACTGAAGAAATGTAGTTCCACAACAGCTTGAAATTTTTGGAGTTTTTATATAATTTTCTTACCAAATATACATGTACAGAATGTACATAGGCCAAAGTATAAGGCATAAAAATGTAGCTCCTACTAAATTGTAGGAAATGAAATACTCACTTTGTTGTTTTTTTCTTTAAAGATTTACTTATTTATTTGGAAGGCAAAGTTACAGAGAGAGAGAGAGAGAGAGAGAGAGAGAGAGAGAAGAACCAAAGTGAGAGATCTTCCATCATCTGGTTCACTTCCCACATGGCCACAACGGCCAGGGATGTGCCAGGATGAAGCCAGGAGCCAGGAGCTTCTTCCAGGTCTTCCACATGGGTCCGTGGACCCAGGAACTTGAGTCATCTTCCACTGCTTTCCCGGGCACATTAGCAGGGAGGAGCTGGATTGGAAGCATAGTAGCCAGAACTTGAACCAGTGTCCATATGGGATGCCAGCTCTGCAGGCCGAGGCTTAACCCACTAAGCCACAGCACCTACTCCCTTTGTTATAATTTCCCGAGAATTTAATTTTCCCTTGGTGTCACCCTTATGAGAAAATATTTACAAGCTTAAAAGGAATGACTTGTTTTGAAGAGCACTAGGCTGTATATCTAGGCTAAAGACACAGAGCAATTCTCTGTTCAGGAAAGAAATAAGCCCTGTTCCCACCTACTGAGGGTTCCATTTTTTGGAATTCTCGAGCACTAAATTCAGGGAACTGTTTTAATGGATGTAAAAAGTCACTTAATGCTCCCCTTCTTTCCATACAAATCAGAAATAAGCTACAAATTCGGCCAACAAGGAAAATGAAATGAGACAACGAAAAAGCCAATTTCAAATGTCTAGCAAGAGGAACGGTATCACCATTTCAATGAATAGCACATTAAGAAAAAGCAGCAGAAATGAATACAATCAAAACTTTCCTAAAGGACACTCTCCTATGAACAAACAGTAGACTACCTTGAGGGTCATTGAAAAGCTGCTAAGTACCAAGGTCGCTCCATTACTTAAAATCCCCTTAAACTATTTACTTCATTCCAATATGTAACATGTTCAGGAGGTAAACTAATACTGGATTAAAGACAGTCAGTTCTGGAATTAGAAAACTTGAGTTTGAAACCCAGCTCTGTGACCCAATTCCAGAAACTTCAGCTGTGTGATCTTGAGCAAATCTCTTGGTGTCCTGGTTCCCTCATATGTAACACAGGGATAGCAGTAGCAGCACCCACTTTAGAGGGATGCTGCAGGATGGGGTTATTATGGCAGTGAGTACAATCCAACATGGTCCACGAGTATTTCAAAGAGTTGGTGGATACAGGATGTGCAGTTAGGGTAGCGGTTAGGGTGCTGGTTAGGATGCACCTCCTATATCAGATTCCTTGGGTTCAATACCTGGCTCTAACTCTTGACCCTCATTTCCAGCTAATACAGACCCTGGGAGCAGTCGTGATGGCTCAAGTAGTCGGTTTCTTGCCTCCCATGACAGAGCTCTGAATTGAGTTCCTGGCTCCTGGCATCAGGCCCAGCCTACGCCAGAATCTGAGGAATGAAACAGTGGATGGGAGTGACTCTCTCTCTCTCTCTCTCTCTGGGTGTGTGAAAGTGTGTCTGTCTCTCTGTCTCTCAAGTAAATAATAAATATTATAGAGCCAAAAAGGTAAAAAAAAAAAATTCATGAATAAATAAAATTAAAAGATCGGTATATTCTGATGCAAAAAAAAAATTTGCAATCCATGCAGTTTTTTCATAATACACATCTGTCCATGAACTTTTTGAAATACCTTCAAAGGTAACATATACTGTAAGGGTCAATCTCCACAATCTAAAAAGTCAATGACAGCCCAAGGTCCAAGGTCTATCCTTTTATTAACGAGACCAACCACAGTGTTGTCTGAAAACTGCTTCGTAAGGCTACAAGGTCAGGGATTTCTATTTGTTTTGTTTGATGGTGCATTCCTGTATCTCCGGGGTGCACTTCAAAGGGACTAAATGCATGTCTGCTGGATGAAGGAATGAATGGGAGCAGCAAGAACCATGTCCTTCATTTAGCATACACTGTCACAATTCCCAGTTTTATGAGGTACCGACATATTTGTTGGTCATAAAACAATTAAGAAAACACACACACACACACACACAATATGTGTCACCGAGCCTACTAGGTTGTTCCTAGAGCGAGAATCCAGGAGCCAGTGTTGTGATACAGCAGCCTGCAGCAGGTTAAGCCCCTGCCTGGGACACTAACGTCCCACATAGGACTGTTGGTTTGAGTCCTGGCTACTCCAATTCCAATCCAGCTTCCTGCTAGTGCACCTGGAAAAGCAGCAGATGATGGCAGAAATGCTGGAACCCCTGACATTCATGTGGGAGACCTGGATGGAGTTCTGGGCTCCTGGATTTGACCTGATCCAACCCTGGCTGTTGCAGCCATTTGGAGAGTGAACCAGCAGATAGAAAATCTCTCTTTTCCTCTCTCTCTTTCTCTCTCCTCTCTGTTTCTCTCCTCTCTTTTCTCCTTGTCAATCTACCTTTCCAATTAAAAAACAACAACAACAACAACAAGAAGTGGAAGTCAGGTGGCCATTTGTGCTACAGCAAGAGCCACCAATCTCCCGGCACACCGTGGATTCTTAAAGTTTGGTGGCAGCTTCTGGTTGGTGCGCCTTCATCAATCCATGTTCTCACATGAGGTGGACACTTCACCTCAAAGGAGAGAAAGCAAACCAAACACGTGCAAAAAACTCTTCCCTTTCTTTGGTTCAAAACTGTTCCCCAAGAGATTGTGACTGCTGCTACCACCTGGGCTAACCTCGGATGCTCTCTGAGCCCCTGGCAGAGCGTCCTGCCATTCGTGTGGCAGCTGCTGCAGTGTCGCCTGCCTCCTGCGCAATTCTCACGCAGTTATCTGCACCACGTGATTGCAAACACGCTATCAACAATGCCAGCTAACACCGGAGCTATTTTATTTCTATTGATTAGGAAAACAAAACACTGCCATTCATTCATTCATTAGTTCCTATCGGAGGGCTTCATGCTGCCTTTTTCCTACCTAAATATGTTTATGAAAGGAGGGAGGGAGGTGATTAAGCTAGTCACATAAAATGACAAGACACCAGTTACTCAGAACGAAAACCTAGTTGGAGTTCAAAGTTACTCAAACTAGGGGCCGGCACTGTGGTCTAGCAGGTAAAGCCACTGCCCGCAGTACTGGCATCCCATATTGGTGCCAGTTCAAGTCCTGGCTGCTCCTCTTCCAATCCAGCTCTCTGCTGTGGCCTGGGAAAGCAGTAGAAGATGGCTCAAGTCCTTGGGCCCCTTCACCCACATGGGTGACCCAAATGAAACTCCTGGCTCCTCACTTATGCCTGGTCCAGCCCCAGCCATTGAGGCCATTTGGCAAGTAAACCAGTGGATGGAAGATCTCTCTGTCTCTCCCTCTCTCTGTGTATATAACTCTGACTTACAAATAAATAAATCTTAAAAAAAAAAAAAAGTTACTCAAACTAAAGACAATTTAGGGCCTCAGTTTCCAAGGCCAATGTCAATTTGCATCATCATGAACTGAGAAAAGTTCACAAAGTTGTCTTCCCCTAGCAGAAGATAGACAAACAATGAAAAACAGGGCTAAGGATGGAAAGAATCCTAAATATTAAAATCTTGTGTAAGCTGAACTCTGAAAATAGACTTCAATGGGGCATTTTAGATTATCACAACATAAGCTACAAGCAACTTCATTTTGTAAGGAAACAGTTTTATGTCAAACATTTTACAATCTATATTATAAAGCAGATGCATCTGATGTCCTGACAGGCATTGTTTTAATATGCTGAAACAGCATTAAAATGTGCTGGCAACTTAAGAACATAATCTGCTTCACTGGAAATCTAAGCTTCCAGAACCCTCTTGGGGTACTTTCACTGTCATTTAAGTGGACCTGTACACATTAAGATAGGTGATCAAGCAATAAAAAGAAAAAGGCCACGAATGTCAAACTAACAGGCATTTGTACAGGTATTGGGGCTGTGTCTCACAGAGCCAAGCAATTTAAGTGGTTTCATTCAAGTAACTGGTCAATGCAGTAAAATGGGACTTGGCTCCAAACTTCCAGGTTCATTCTTTTTTTTTTTTTTTTTTTCCAACAGGCAGAGTGGAAAGTGAGAGAGAGAAACAGAGAGAAAGGTCTTCCTTTTTTTCCGTTGGTTCACCCCTCAATGGCCGCTGCAGCTGGCGTGCTGTGGCCGGCGCACCGCACTGATCCGAAGCCAGGAACCAGGTGCTTCTCCTGGTCTCCCATGCAGGTGCAGGGCCCAAGGACTTGGGCCATCCTCCACTGCACTCCCGGGCTACAGCAGAGAGCTGGCCTGGAAGAGGAGCAACCGGGACAGAATCCAGTGCCCTGACCAGGACCAGAACCTGGTGTGCCGGCGCCGCAGGCGGAGGATTAGCCTATTGAGCCATGGCGTTGGTTTGTTCATTTTAACACTGAATTGATCAAATTATTCTGATCATTGCAGCATAGTGTTCACCTACCTTGAACAACAGTCCCTATGCTCAAATGTGAACTACCTTAAGACCTCTCTTTTACCCATGAAAACCTTGTATACAAAAGTTGCAACAGAACACATACCATTTAGAGAAAACATCAGGTAAAGGAACTGAGAAGAACCACACAGTCACTTGAATTTCAAACAAAAGTCTCAACAACCTTAATACTTTTCATTTGATGCTCTTTTCATGAAAATTATACCAACAGGCTTTTCTGGTTGTTCTAAATGTATAAAGTGTATGTCTTATCACTGTACTGATCCCTGCATTATGCCAGGAAGGCCCCCCTTCCAAAGCATCACCATCCTGAGCTGTCCTTCTCAGAGTGTCTGGATGGACAAGGGAAAGAAAAAAGAACTTTCAGAAAGCAACCAAACACGAGTGGAAAAGAGGCCCGACACAGCGCTGCCTCACAGATCCCCGGGGTTTGTGTCCATTACTGTCACAGGTTTCCAAAAAGATGTTCCACATAGCTAACAGGAGCACAGCTCTGCTGGTTCACATCCCATTAAAAGACATGGAAGGGAGAATTAAATATTTATGCTTGGCCTGACGTCAACAGCTCTGGAGGTTGAACCTTGAAATGGTCAGACTTCTAAGCGGGAGCTGGGGGTGCCCCTGGCATGGGCTCTTAACCACAGCTTAAGCAAAAATGCACCCTAAAGCAACTGTGAGAAATATCGTATGGCCACTGTAAATGAACCATTGTAAACGAAGGGGCATGTAATTAGAAAATTCTCTTCATGGGAGCTGGGGAACAAGCGTGGTAAGCAGAGGTCACCGAAAACTATAAATCGTCTTGTCTTTGTCCTAAAAGACATCCTATCCACTAATATCCTCATTGCCCCACAGGTAGAAAAAAAAAAATGGCAACCATTTAATTGTTCAACATCATAAAACAGAGTAAAAGTAAACAAGAAACATTTCATTTTCAAAACCACAACCACATTTCAACAAACATGATTCTACTTTTATATCAGGGAACTGCTTGATAAAATAATATTGACTGAACTGTGTGCTTTCTCAGGGAACTCTCACAAGAAATCGGTTTGGCAGATGCCATCACTATCATCTTCTTATGGACCAAGAGACTGAAGCACTTGGGGGCCGGTGCTGTGGCGTACTGGGGTAAGCCGCCTCCTTCAGCATCAGCATCCTATATGGGCGCCAGTTGGATTCCCAGCTGCTCCACTTCCCACCTAGCTCCCTGCTAATGCGCATGGGAAAGCAGCAGATGATGGCCCAAGGACTGCCACCCACATAGGAGATCTGGAGGAAGCTCCTGGCTCCTGGCTTCCGCCTGGCCGAGCTCTGCCCATTGCAGCTGGGAGTGAACCAGAGGATGGAAGATTCTCTATCACTGGCTCTCCCTCTCTCTTAGTAACCCTGCCTTTCAAATAAAATAAATAGATCTGAAAAAAAAAAAAAAGAGACTGAAGCACTTCAAATAGATCCCTCAATAACGTTAGTATATGTATCATGTGAGTACACCCTGGGACCCTGTAGGTTAAAGCTAGCCCTAGAGGAAGGGAGGCAAAGATCGGTAAGTACTGAGCACATTCCACACCAGCAATCTCCATATGCTACACCGACTAGACTCCAGACGTGGGAATGGAAGCCCCACCTCCCGGCTCATGCTGAATGCTGAGTGAGGGAAAGTGGACACAGCACCCATGAAACACACAGACAAATCCCTCTCCTGCATCCCACATCTGAGTGTGTGGGCTGGAGTCCCAGCTCCACTCCCAATTCCAGCTTCCTGCCCACGTGCACTCCAGGAGGCAACAGTACCAGCTCAAGTACTAGGGTCCCTGCCACTCATGTGGGAGATCTGGATTGAGTTCAGGGCTCCTGGCTTCAGCCTGGTCCAACCATGGCTATTTCAGGCATTTGGGGAGTGAACCAGTGTTATGAAGATCTCTCTTCATATCTCCTCTCTCTCTGTCTCTCTCCTCACCGTGAAAAGAAATTTTAAAGAAAATCTGAAAGTATATTTTGGTACAAAAAATTTTTGAAATCTATACATAGCTCTTTCACAATATGCAATTTCCACAAACTGCTGAAAGATTCCTCACATCCTACCAGGGCATATTAGCAAATGCAAGCATTTTTCTCAGGTAGTTGTGAATTAAATGACTGCATGCTAACGCGACATGGACAGTGGTCCAGTTTACCACTTTAGCCGGGGTCAATCCTATTTGCACACATCGTGGTGGCCTCATGCGGTCCCATCCCCTTTTTTATTCTACAGTCACCCTATGGATGTCAGTAACAGCCACAGCTCGGAACAGAGACCCCAGGGTCATCCTAAATGCACAGAATAGCACGCTCATCCTGTAGCGCTGCAGACAGGGGTGTCACACAATTCGGAGTTTCCATATCTTAAAAACTATGCCTCTTCTGTCACTTAAGTAGATAACTTTTAGTTTACTTCTTTTTCTTCCATTTCAAGGGTATTAGCAAAAGACTAGGCCAAGAATAAAGAGTTTCAAAGTAATCTGTAAATGCATAAAAAGGCCCTAATGGCAAGAAGAGAAAAGTAAAGAACATCTCAACAGCTTGAAAGGAACTCACTCCGCTATCCACTAACATCAAATAAACACAATAAACCTCCAAGGAAGGCAAATCTCTTCTCTATTACACAGGAAAATATTAAACAAAAAAACAAAACAATCAACTACATAATTAGTTTAAAAAAAGTAACCATTTCCCAACTAAATTACAAGGTTAACTACATTTATTTTTTTTTTTAAGATTTATTTATGCATTTGAAAGGCAGAGTCACAGGAGAGGCAAAGAGAGAGAGAGAGAGAGAGGAGAAAGAAGAGAGGAAAGAGGAGAGAAGAGAGAGGAGAGAAGAGAGAGAGAGAATGAGAATATTCCATTCACTGGTTCACTCCCCAGATGGCCACAATGGCCAGGGCTGGGCCAGGCCAAAGCCAGGAGCCAGGAGCTTCATCCTGGTCTCCCACATAGGTGCAAGGGCCCAAGCACTTGGGTCATTTTCCACTGCTTTCCCAGGCCATTAGCAGGGAGCTGGATAGGAAGTGGAGCAGCTAGGACTGGAACTGGCACCAACACGGGATGCAGGCAGTGGTTTAACCCACTGCAGCACAGCACTGGTTCCAACTCCACTCATCTTTAATAGCATAGTTTACCACTGGCATTGTACAGCCAGGTACCAGAGCAAGGTTCTAATCCTGGCTGTTCTGTTTCCAATCCAGCTCCCTGCTAATGCATCTGGGAAGGCAGAGGGTGATGGCCCAAGTTCTTGGATCCCTGCCACCCATGTGGGGTACCCAGATGGAGTTCCTGAATCCTGGCCTGGACCCTGCTGTTGCAGCCCTCTGTGGATTGAACCAGCAGAAGGAAGATCTCTCTGTGTCTCTGTCACTCTGCCTTTCAAATAAATCCTTTTTTAAAAAAAAGCACAGTTCTTAGAGTTATTTGTGTCTTAGTTGTCCTCCAAGTGTTGCTGCAGCTTAATGATGCCAGCTCACCAAGTAACACAGGTTCTCCCAAAACAAGGTTTTTTTTTTGTTTGTTTTTTGTTTTTTTTTTAAATGTGGATAGATACAGCCTGATATTCACCACTATGGGAAAACGCTGAAAGAGACAGCCCAGCATTTGTAGGTTGATGGGCAAAGAGATGCCGGAGCTAGCGGCTCTCAGCCACTCACTCTAATGGAGGGGAGAAGCACCTGGGATAATCCAAAGGGTGTAACCCTCTGCTTTTGAAAGCTGCCCTTTCCTTTGCGCTTGGATAAGGTGCGTTGGATAATTCGCTTTGATCTATGACCTAAAGCCCCACAACAGAGAGGGGTTTCAGAAAGGGCCAGGAAGGGCCTTGCTGTCTCCATCGGTGTGTTTTTTTCCTTCTTCATCCCACCTCTCCCAACAAGACCACCCAGGAGGGAAACAGAGTCTGACCTCCTGAAGCCCGGGGAGGGTGGGCGGGCTCAGAGGCCAGCGCTGCTGGGAACACGCAAGGGATGAGGGAGATGGCCGGTAATAAAGCAGCACTTCCACACGCTGACTGTGCCAGACAATCCGGGGAGATGCTCAGTTATCTCCTTGTTATCTGTTTGCCAGGAAGTCAGGCCCCAGCCCCAAACCAACCCCTAGTCTTCCTTTGCAGAAGCCATCACAGTTTGTAAAGTACATATTTGGGGGCGTGTTGGGTTAAAATCTTCCTGTCTCTTTTTTCCATCCGATTAACCTGGGAGAGAAGGTGGGAGTGCTTTTTTACGCCACTGCAGCCTCCCTCCCCCAGCAGGGAGCACACACTACCTTGCTCCTAGTAAGCGTCCAGTTAACATCTGCAGAGTGCACAAAACAAAATGAATGAGTGTTATGAGCCAATCTGGAGGCAACAGCGTGGAAAGAGGAGAGCCAGCCTAAAGATCATGTAAGGTTGGCAGTGCCATGGGCAATACTGACTGGTCTGTGCTACAATTTGTACCATTTAACACAGAAATCCACATAGAATCGTCAACACTCAATACGGGCATGTGTCACTGGACACTGCAGATCTGTTCCCAGAAGTGCAGGTGCACGGTTACACGAACACCGTGGGGAGAGCTCACACAACATGAGACGGATGACACTGCTGCTGTTTTACAGCAGACTGTTTTATATAAGTCCAAGGAATAGACTCTGAAATAATGAGGAACAATAACTACGTCAGCCAGAAACACGGTCATTTGTGGTCATGACCAAGTGCTCTAGACTGTACAGAATCATTCTTGCTACACTTCTATACCACTGGCAGTGATGCAGGCTGGTGTGCACCAGCCTCGGCACAAACAGGGGAGCGACATGTTGCACTGGGACACTTTTATGACATCTATGATGTCACCAGGCAAGGGGAATTTTTCCCTGCACGATAATCTCCAGGGGCCACTGTCAGAGATGCAGTCTGTTGTTGACCAAAACATCCTTGTACAGTGCCCAATTGCATCCTCCTTTGCCTACGATGATACAACTAGCTAATGCCCTGGCAGGAGTCTGTTAATTGTAAGTCAGAAGCTCAAATCTGGGCCATTAGCTTTTCTTCACAGAGAAAGGCAGAATGTTTTAGTAGTGGATTTTTAACAGTAAAACACTAACAGCAACAACTTCTGCAAAACGCACCCCTGCATTAGGAAAGCCTGACACCACCATTTGCTGAGGTCCACTTATGGAATATTCGAGAATTCTGTTTGCCTATGTGCTGCTCCTCACCAACTCCACAAAACATCCTTTTTTAAGTCAGCAATGGGAAGCTGGGATTTTTGCAAAGTCTATAACGCTGCATTGACAAGAAAATGAGGTACTCCTCACCAACGAGATGTCTAAATGCAAGCCCTGAGTCATCTCGCATGCATCTTCACAACAAGGTAAGCTAGCTTATGCTAAAGCAGTCAGGTGCAAGAAGGTGCCTTCTCAATCATTCATTCCTCCTCCTTAATTATGAAACAGGTATGGGGATTCAGGAGCCATGAAATTAATTATTTTTTGAAAAACATTTTGTTCAATTATTCAGTGCAGAGAATAAATGATTAAATGCTACCAAGCCTCGACCTGCACAGTTCTGACAACGTCTTGCTGTTGATGTTGGTGCCTGGCCTAATCAGAATTTTTCATGGCAACAAAATACCAAGCAAGGAACTAGCTTACTACGTTACTTAAGCTTCGCCGGGGATCTGCAGGTCTGCGCTCAGGGGCTTATTCAGGAATTGAGATGGAGTATCTGCAGAACAGAGGCTCCCAATCTCAGCCATGGCCATTTCTCATGGTAATTCAGCTCTGTTTTACATAGGACTGCTTTTGTCCTGTAATTACCTAAATCTCTTCTCTGCACGCTCCCCTCACTGCTACACCAGGGCAGCAGAACTGAACGTGCAAATCGGGCACTGCCATCAGTCCAAATGGGCTGAAATTTGTTCCAAAAGTATCCCAAAGCTATCGAGTCCATCTTCCTCCACTTCTTTCAGTCTGAATACTCTATTTCCTTCTTACTTTTCACCCTAGTTTCTTAACTCAGCAGTCTCCTGCCACCAGGGCATTAAACTTTCTTAAGCAAATATGTAATATGGTAATAAAAGTGGAAACTGGGCCAACAATGCTTCAGTTTATGATATCCAACCCATTACATTCTTATCTGCAATACCACGTCTAGTATACTTCATCAACACGCTCCTGACACACTCATTCATACAACTGTTGCAAATAAATAATCTAAACCTTCCGCTAGTACAGCAAGCGGTACTCTCGCCAGACCCCCAGGACCCAGCCACTGCCCCCTGGGTTACGCACCTTCTTCCTCCTCCTCCTCTTCTTCTTCTCTTTGGCTGCTTGGGCTTGCTTGTGCTCCCACACCAGGTTGGTGAGATTGGCCACATACTCGTCGGTCTGCTGCAGAAGGTAGGCTAAACGTCTGTCCTTCTTTTGGTCGATCAGCTTTCTATAGCCCTCTTCATCTTCAGCCTATTCAGGAAAGAAGAGCATGGCGGGAGCACGGCAGAAGTTTGCGGACAACTCCATTCTCCCCTCCTCCCTTCCCGCGACAGTGTGAACTCTGAGTGGTGCTCGGTGTACTAAATAGCGTAAAGTCCTGATGCACAAAGGGCACCTCCCCTGCACCCTAGGACCCCAGGGCTCACGGCAAAGTCAGGGCACAAAGCCACGCTGTCTGTGAGGTGTGCCATCAAGTGCCGTGAGTCAGCTCTCTGTTCTGTGTTTCTGTAACTGTACCCCCTCCCAAAAAAAAAAAGTCAGGGTCTGTGCTGTGGTGTAGCAGGTAAAGCCGCTGCTGCAGGTGGGTGCCTGTTTGAGTCCCAGCTGCTCCCTACTAATGCACCTGGCAAAGCAGCGGAAGATGGAACAAGTCCTTGAGCCCACAAAACCCACATGGGAAACCCAGAAGAAGTTCCTGGCCCCTGGCCCCTGGCTTCAGATTGGCCCAACTCTGGTGGCTGTAGGCATTTTGGGAGTGAACCAGCAGATAGACAGTCTCTCGGCCTCTGCCTCTGTCACTCTGCCTTTCAAATAAATAAATCTTTTTTTAAAAAGTTAAAACTTGAAGATTCATCATCTTGAGTTGATTTTTAACTTTCTATTTTGGAAATTTTTAACTATCATCAAAAGCAGAGAGCCTGGTATGATCTCCCATAGAACCAACATCAAGCAACAACAATTAATGCATGGCGACGCCTGTTTCATTGCCATCCCTCGCCACAACTCCTTCTCCCAACCCACACTTCACTGTTTCTCAAGCAAATTCCAGACATGACATCCTTTCATTCATATGCACTTCAATAAATACTTCTAAAGACAAGGCATCAAATGCCTTCTCAGACTTAGAAACAACTTTTTCTTGGCCTTGTCAAAATTGTGCGGCTGATCAGAAAGGTCACATCTGGGAGGTTTCTGTCCCAAATCCGTGCTGACTTACAGGCCTGGCTGACTAAGGAGGAGTCGTCTAGCACCTGAGGTCAGGGACTGCTGAACCATAAAGCAGATGCAATAATTCCCACTTCCTCTTCCCATTAAGCAATGTGATGAGGTTAAATGGATTAAAACGCCCAAGTATCCCAGGCCATTTCAAGAAAAATCTTTTTTTATACATCCCAACAAAAATACCATCCAAAATATTTTTTTCCTGCGCTAAAAGGAACACAGGGCAAACCCTTTAAGAGGCAACTCCCCTACAGGAGAGCTTGGGGTTGTCAGAGCAGGGGGTCCACCCCAGCATGTGCCCAAGTCACAGCAGCCTCATCACTCAGTCTAACTGCTGTCTGCTCCGTGGATGAACGTGAACCTCAAATGCTATTATAACTCTAATTGCTTTTGGTTATGGTTGATCTCACTTGAAGAAAGAGTGATAAAAAACTTCAGTTTCTCTATTATCTGTATATTCCATCATTTAATTGCAAAAATTAATGATTTGCAAATGCCTAATCATTAGTGTCAAGCCAATCTGTTACTGAAGTTCTAATATAGTTTCACTTCAGTTGAATCAGACAAATTTGACTGCCGACTGCCCAAATTACTATCAAACGGTCTCCCTAGCTAGTTAGGAATCTCTTGGAGAGTCTGCTCCCTACCAAAAAAAAAAATGGAGAAGGAGGCAGGATAAGCTGGAAAGATTTAGCCCTGGACACAGGGCTTCTTAAAGCATGATGTTGACTGTCTAAACAAAATGCAAACTGGAGGGCCAACTAGGAAGATGGTGTCTCATAGAATGTTCCAGGGACATAATCATGGGCTGAGCCTAATGGGTTTATCTTCACACACAGCTACACACAGCTTGTACACACACACAGCTATACACAGCTTGTACACACACACAGCCTACACACAGCTTGTAGGCCTCGTATCACTACAGATCACGCACACTACCTAAAACCCACGGTGTGCCCTGAGGGCCAATTCCAAAACCAAGAGGCCAATACAACCACATAATCGGGCCAGTGATGTAAACGTAGGCCCACTGGGTTTCTATCTCCATTAAAAACTAACAGTGCAAATGCAGTGGTCACCGAACTGCCTTTGATAGCCACACACCCACTACAAACAAGACAACATTTCAATATTCATTTAAAAAGCACTTGTCACATAGATGGGAGTAACTTCACCACTAAAAAAAAAAAAAAAAAAAAGACAAGCACTCTGGGCCTTCAAGAGGCATCAAAAAAAGAGATCTTCTTGGATCCCAAGAAACAATGTAATGAGTTACACATTCAAAAACCCTTGACCAGGGCCGGCCCTGCGGTT
Source organism: Lepus europaeus (assembly GCF_033115175.1). Classification (NCBI taxonomy): domain Eukaryota; kingdom Metazoa; phylum Chordata; class Mammalia; order Lagomorpha; family Leporidae; genus Lepus; species Lepus europaeus. The sequence goes on from NC_084838.1 coordinate 73,018,435, forward strand.
CACTTGGCTAATCCTCCGCCTGCGGCACCGGCACCCTGGGTTCTAGTCCCGGTTGGGGTGCCGGATTCTGTCCTGGTTGCCCCTCTTCCAGGCCAGCTCTCTGCTGTGGCCCGGGAAGGCAGTGGAGGATGGCCCAAGTGCTTGGGCCCTGCACCCGCATGGGAGACCAGGAGAAGTACCTGGCTCCTGGCTTCGGATCGGCGCAGTGTGCCGGCCACTTGGGGGGTGAACCAACAGAAAGGAAGACCTTTCTCTCTGTCTCTCTCTCTCTCACTGTCTAACTCTGCCTCTCAAGAAAACAAAAACAAACAAACAAACAAAAAAACCTTGACCGTTCATTTCAAAGTGGCCATACTTTTAAAAGCACTGCACTGGCCATTCTTCCAGATCTGGTCATCAAATACCTGCAAAGCAGAGTACCTGCCTGTATGTGAGAAGCTATAACCTGCATTCTGGCCAGCCTAAGACATGGAAATTCTATGCTCATCCACTGTCGTCCTAGATGTGTGGCATGTGTTGTCGAGGAACCAGGAAGTTCTATTCTCACTCCGTCCCCCAGAAGCTCAGAGGAACTTAGGGATATGTGTGACGAGCAGCTCTTGCTGTCTCCCTACCCTCTGCCACAGTCGGATGTGAACCCAGCATGCACCGGGCTCCCACGGGGCCCCCTCACCATCAGCCTCCGCATTCTCTCCTTCTCGATGCGCTCCGTCTCCTTCTTCTGCTCCCTCTCGGTGTTGGCGTGCCACGTCGCCACTGCTTTGGAAAGCTTCTGGATCTTCCCCGCCACGGAGCGGTGGTACTCCTTAAAATCCTTTGCATGTTGCAAGATGCTGTTCAAGTATTCCTAAAGGATGCAAGAGGGGAAGGAAAGGACCCTTGGAACCCGTTTCCCAAGGTGCGGTGAAGAAGCCTCTCAGCGTACAATGAATAGTCGAAGAGCAGCCTCTCCGCTGGGAAGGTGCTCGGTGTGTCCCAGCAGCTGAGGTGTGGGACACGGAGCTGGCAGGCACGATGAGCCCTCCGCGTTGGTTTTGTTGCAGGTCTGGGGGAGACAAGCCTCCCGAGCCCCGAGGGGGTGGCCCCACCTGCCAAGTGGCAATGATGAAATGTACAGCTAATCCCTCTCTGACTCTAAGACAAACTTGAGGGGATGGGGACTTTGGCCTGGCACTTAAACTCCAGTTAAAATGAGCTTGTCCGCATCAGACTGCCTAGGTTCAATCCCCAGCTCTAGCTCCTGAGATCAGCTTCCTGCTAACACAAAAACACTGGGAGGTGATAGTGACAGCTCCAGGAGCGGGGTTCTTGCCGCCCACAGGGAAGACCTTGGTGTGGTTCCTGATTCCCAGCTTCAGCCTGGCTCAACCCAGTCCCAGCCACTGTGAGCTCCTGGGGAGTGAATCAGTGGATGGGGCACTTGCACTCACTCACTCCCCCTTGCTCGTTCTTTCTCTATCTGCTTCTTCATAGGAAAAAAAAAAAGAAAACCCACACACTTCTTCTGCTCTAGCCTAAATACCTCGGAACTGTGATGCAAAGTAAGTCCATAAACACTGAAACTGCCACATCTAATTTTTATTCACTTATTAAGTGAAACACGTATCCTATTTATAAAGTCCAATATTTTTACAAACTGACACTTAACCACTAAATTAAGCACAATATACAAAATTTATAGGATAGTAACACAAAATCAAATTCCACACCAAAATATTTCTAACCCCCTAGAAATGTGACGGCATTAGGAGAGGAGGTGATAAAGTCATGAGGACAGACTCCTCTTGGTGGCATTAGTGTCTTTCAAAGGGTCCCCAGGGAGCTTTCCTGCTGTATTCCCATGATGCAAGGAGGCAACAAGCTGGTAGTGTCCAACCCTGGGGAGGGCCCTTACCAGAACCCCACCCTGCTGGTACCCTAGTCTTAGGTGTTCAGCCCCCAGAACATTAAGAAATAAATTGCTGTTATTCATAAGTCACACCATCTCTGGTATTTCATCCTAGCACATGGAAATGATTAAGATTATACTTGATTGGAATTCAAGAAGGCTATTGGCTGATCCACTAGGCGACCTTGGCCAGGGCATCCATTCATCTGTCCTTTGTCTATAAAATGATGCTATTTGGTCTAGTGCTTAGAATGCCAGTTAGCATCCCCATGCCCAATATCAGAGTGCCTGGATGCAAGTCCCAGCTCTACTTCCAATTCCAGCTTCCTGCTAATGTGTACCCTAGGAGACAAAGTGATAGGCTGAAGCAGTTGGGTCCCTGCCACCAGTATGAGAGACCTGGACTGAGTTCCTGGTTCCTGGCTTTGGTTGTGGCCTAGCCTGGAGCTATGGTGGGCATTTGGGTAGCTCATTTCTTCTCCTTCTCCCAAATAAATAATTGCAAAAATGTTTTTTCAAATGACGTGGTTGGACTGTAGAAACTACAAGGGAAACCCTTCTGTCCTGGGACGGCCCCGCTACCGCCGAGCGCACAGTGGACAGACCTGGTGTTTCTGCCGGCGCTTCCTCTCCTGCTCGATCTTCTGCTGCTTCTCCAGCTTCTCGGTCATGCGGGCTTCTCTCAGAGTCTGGCGCTTGCTCCGCTTGTATGCTTTGGAGTTGAGAGCTGTCTCGAGGGTCGTGTCCCTGCGCATGCAGGCCACCACCTCCTGTCGCAGCTGTCAAGAGCACAGTGGTGAGAGAGCTTCCCATCAGAGGCGGGGTTCCTGAACCCTGAACTCTCATTTCTGTTTAATGGAGCAAAATGGCTTCTCTCCCAGTTTCTCAATCACAGTGGGCCTTTCGCCAAGCGAAGGAACTCAAATCGTACCAACTTTATGCCCTATAGTCCAAGATGCTGTAAGTTTTCTCTCCAAATAAAGTATAGCATAGTACTGCTTAACAGTAAAAAGAGATAGAAAGTAGATGTCTTGGCTTCTAAATAAACTTAATTTTATTTAATTATTCCAACGATACTAATGAGCTACCAAGCTCTCAAAATTTTTTTACTTTATTTTAAATGTCTTATGAACATTGACTTCATGCTTAAAGATTACCTTTAATAATATTCCACAAAATGAATTAGAGAATTGCTCTCTGATCAAGTTGTACAGTAGCAGCAAATACTCAAACAATACAAATTTCACATTCTCAGATAACGGATGAGATACATGGCTTCTGGCTCCTGTCCATCAACGATATCCTATGCAAGATGCTTAAACTTTTATATCATGGATCTATTTTAGATTATCACAAATATAGGCATGTTGTAATGGTAACAGACAGTGAGGACTTGGGAAAACACTTTACAATAATCATTCAATTGAATCTGAAATCAGCATCAATTATAATTAATTTAATTGGGAAACTTCATAGGTAACAGATTTTTCACTAGTGTCAAACAAAAGTCAGAGACCAAAAAGAGGCCATCACGTGAAGCAATTGCAAGTTTGTTCCTGAAAATACGCTTGGGTCACATTCACTTAACAAAGTTTACCAAAAATTTTATTAATTCAGATTGTGAAATCACCTATAAGAAAGAAGTAAATATAATTCACAGAATTTTTCCTTTGCTTTTGTAAAATTTAAGCCAAAATCTACTCTCTCAAACTTATAGCCACATAGCATATAGCCATCAGCAACACCCTTCTCTTACATTAAACCTGCTAAGTCAAATGTGCACTCAAGTTCATATGCCAATGGCAAGTGGAGTGGCCTTGTGATTTTAGTCACATCCTCCAACAGACCAAACCATGCAATTCAAGACTTGCAGGCTACATTTATTCATCAATAATTCATTTTGCATGCCCTGGACTTTAACAACACAAGCCCATCTGACTGACAATGAAATGCTCCATATCCCCTTTGCCTTGGTGAGCACTCTGTGGCCTGGGAGACCCCTTGGGTCCCCAAGACAAAATTCTGCGAAGTGAAAATGAGCTCGATCTCATTCTACTACTCTGCCACTGATTTGGAATCAGAACAGCGATCATTGTACTTGCTTTTAATAAGTATTCACTAAGAACCTTAGCAAGAACAGATGATAATAATTGATTTGTCATTACCTGGGCCTGATGGGAAAAAATGCTCCAAACTTAAGTTTTGATGAATAATCAAGTTACAAGATATTGTTTTATGTAATTCTGCAAGTGATGGGATATTAATATAGTAGAATGGCTATCACATTTTAAAATGAATTTTGTAGTCACGGCTAGCAATGTACACGTGTGCTTACAAAGAAGCTCTGATCTAGCACCTTCCTGTTTTTCCTTGCAGTCCTAAAAGCAAATATGAGCTATCCTCATTTGTTCTCAAGGGTTTTCAGCCATGGTAACAAAATGCCATAACTCTGACTTTGTAAACCATACTACCGGAGGAAAAAATGTTTCCTACACACAGAAGAGAAATACAGGATAATAAGCAGTTCCTCTCCATTACTTTCAGCTGAATGCTACTGGCCTACAAGATCGACTATTTTTCTAAGTTTATATCTTTACAACAATATTGAAGACAAGGGCTGGCGCTATGGCTTAGTGGGTAAAACTGTCCCCTGCAGTGCCAGTATCCCATATGGGTAACGGTTCAGCTCTCAGCTGCTCCCTGCTAATGCGCCTGGGAAAGCAGCAGAAAATGGCCCAAATGCTTGGGCTCCTGCACCCACATGGGAGACCAGATGAAGCTCTGGCTTCAGCCTGGCCCAGCAACAGCTGTTATGGCCATCTGGGGAGTGAACCAGCAGATGGAAGATTTCTCTGTTTCTGCCTCTCTCTCTCTGTAACTCTGCCTTTCAAATAACATAAATCTTAAAAAAAAAAAAAAAAAATGAAGAGACCAAAGGAAGCTCACAGGTCACAGTTTAAAAACAATTATATCTACTTCCTACTGCTCAGATCCACGAGGGAAAAGGAGTTACCTGACGTTGGAAATTGAGTAACCGAAGTGCTTTCAGTTCCACAGTTGCTTTGGTTCGTAAATCCGGTGGCAAAGAGCCAGGCAGATTTTCCAGTTCTTGTATCCTATGAGCTATGCGAGCCTGAAGTCTAAAGGAAATAATAAAATGGGGGAAGAGGTTGATGAACATATATGTTACAATTTAGTCTTAGATGATCAACAATAGCCTGAAATTCAAGTTCACAGTGAGACACATTCCAGGTACTGCCGGTGGATTTCTGGCACCCAAGTACATTTTCTAACGGGAAGCAGAGAAAAACACCCCTTGTGTCCATACAGACAGGTGCAACACGTTACTCCACTCTGGCACTACATCCTCTCTGTGAACAGCAGGGAAGAAGGTTCAGGCTACACCTAGGGGGCAAGTCCAATGTCCGTGCTTGCTCGTAGCAGAGAGGGAAAACAGAGAGAGGGAAATGTGGCTTGCTCTCTAACGCCCAGCCAGCCAGGGTGCAGAGCTGAGCCAGGATTTTTCCTCCCAACTTCTCGTTGTGTCCCAAGGCAAGGGGGCCGCTGGTCCTCCCTGCCAGAGCACTGATGAAGACAGCTGTTAAAGCAGTGGGCAGGAACAGTTTTAGGTGCTGAGGCCACAGAAATCAGCCAACCCAAAACATTCAGAGAGAGCCCCGCCAACCACAACCACTTCCTCTGTGAGCAGTGCTCGCAGAACAGACAAACAAGGCATTTCTGAAAACAGGGGCAGCAGCAAATAGTGCTTGAAGGCTAGAAGTTTCTAGAAAAGGATGCTGGGGACTCTCATTTTAGACACCAGCAAAAATATCACTGCAGTGACTTCCTCATTATAAAGGCAGAACTGAACTAGAAGACACCTCACCTGCTGCACTCATGTGGGACTCTGCTGCTTCTACACCTAGGAACTCCTGCATCTACAGTTCACCCAGATCTAAGCCTGACAAATACTCATGTCACCTAAGTCATTTTTTCAACTACCTGCCCACAAATGTGGGGCAAAACTGCCTTGAGCCGGCGCCGTGGCTCACTAGCCTAATCCTCCGCCTTGCGGCGCCGGCACACCGGGTTCTAGTCCCGGTCAGGGCACCAATCCTGTCCCGGTTGCCCCTCTTCCAGGCCAGCTCTCTGCTGTGGCCAGGGAGTGCAGTGGAGGATGGCCCAAGTGCTTGGGCCCTGCACCCCACGGGAGACCAGGAGAAGCACCTGGCTCCTGCCATCGGATCGGCGCGGTGCGCCAGCCGCAGCGTGCCTACCGTGGCGGCCATTGGAGGGTGAACCAACGGCAAAAGGAAGACCTTTCTCTCTGTCTCTCTCTCTCACTGTCCACTCTGTCAAAAAAAAAAAAAACTGCCTTGAAATAGATTCCAACAAAGAAAGAACAGTAAGAAAAGAGGTGAAATAAGTCAAACGAAATTTATATTAACTAAATGAAGTGAGTTTAACAGAACATTTTATTTCATTTTCTCTGTGTGTCTTACACACATACACACATACCCCAGCACAAAGTAAATGCTATAAATTAGGCTTTGTGTTTCCAAGGAGAAAATTGAGCAAACACATCTCAGAGCTAGTACTGGAGGGAGCCGAGACGGGAGGCCTCATTTGTCAGATACGAAAACCACTGTATTGATACTGTGGATAATTAAGCTTTCTGAGAACCTCCCTAGACCTCAACCAAAAAAGTTGAAAAGTAAGGATTCTGTTAAAAATAAATACTATGGCTTCTTTATTCCAATCTTGATGATGCTGTATATTAACTTAACAACGTAAAATCTTCTATGACTCAGATGCTGTGAAATACCCTATTACTTCATGCTGCCCAAATATAAAAATGAGTGTTAAAAAAAACCACCTACAATTGTTTGGGTTGGAAGGAAAATAAAATGGCATCTTTTTCAAAAACTTAAAAATGGCTATGAGGAAAACAGCTCACTTTTCATTGGCTTCAGGGAAAATAACATTTGCAACAAATTCTTGTTTTATTTGGTAAGTAGTGTTATTGATTTTGAATTACTGATTTATCATAGCATCACTGTTCTCATTGCGACAGTGCAATTATTTTAACTAAGCATACCAGCACATGCAGCAGCACTCTTAAACGACTTAACCATGCAACAGGTCAAAAACATGTTAGTTCAAACAGCCTCAGAGTAGTCCAAACCCTCTAAACCTGCTTCCTCGTTTACTTTAGTAGAGATACTCATGGACTGATCATGTTGTTTTTCTGAAATGTTCACTATATGAAACAAACATCTGCCTCATTTATCTAATTCACTTTCTTAAAAACCCACATAGTCCCAAATCTCCAAATATAGTGACAGATGATGCTTAACAATGAGGAAATTAAGGGAAAAATCCATTATGGATTTCTTCTATACACAAAATTTAAATGGAAAGAAATAAAACCGAAATAATTTTACTTCTGCAGAATTAAGACCGTGCTGAAGGACTATATTACAGGGGTGCAGGTGAGATGATGACCAATGATTCGGTCATCTGAGTCCCTTGGCTCACGATTCAGGGCAGGTCTTTCTTACTTCAATATCCTAGCACTCAAACTGTCTCTTGCTATCCCAGCTTCCTCTCCTGCACAGAGCGAGTCGGGTGCTGAATCAGAACTGCCTTTTCCTCAATCTGCCAAAGGGCTATGGAACTAGGACAACGGGGATGCTGGCGTGGAGATCCAATCACACGGAACTGCAGGCGAGGGAGACTGGGGGGTGGACAGGGGCTCTGAGGAGGCGGGAAGTGGGCGCCTGAGCCGGACGACGGGGAGTTGCGTGACTGAGCCATCAGCACGGGTGGGCGCCGGGCGCGGGGTGCATGTCTTCCCGAAATGACTGTGACCGTTTTTGTCAGTGAATCACATCCTCCCTAGCACAAAGGAATCCTTATGAGAGGGAAGCAGAAGGTACCAAGTGCGAGCTCTAGGAGAGAAGAGGAGGCAGATGCCACGGTAACGTGGCGTGGCGGAGAGGGGTGGCAGCCAAGCACCAGGAGGGACTTCTTCAACATGGAAAAAGATATCCTTGCTGCTGCTGTTGCTGCTGCTAATAGAAATCTTCATTGTAAATAACGCTCCTCTCCAGACAATTTCATCTTGCCGGCAATGGAATTCAGCAGGTAGCCTGCTAAGGAGATTCAGGATTCTCAACTTCCCGAAACAACACCACCATGTAATACTGCATAACTGCAGGAGACTCATTTAGTGTCCTCACGAGTACAGAAAATTGAAGCAGAATTAGGTCACTCTGGTTTTTCATACAGATTGAACAGTAAATCAAGAGGGGTTACTGCTCTGGCAAGAAAAAAAGAGTTCCATTAAAGGCAACAGATATTTGTTCAGGTCCAGAGGAGAAGTTTATGATTCCTGGAGGAGAGTTATTTGAACAGAAAATGACACTGGTACATTTTGTTCCTTCAAGGAGCTGAGTGACACTTTCAAAAGAGACAGAGTGTGTGTGACTTTGGCAACTCTGCTACTGAAGGAGCTGCTGGCAATTTTTGAGAAGGAATTTTCAGAGTTGTACAGGAGCCAAGGGCAGAGCAAAAAAAATAAAATAAAACCCACACAGGTAAGCAAAGCAGCCTAGGCTGGGTTTCTGAAGAAGCCAGGGTGGACTACTGCTTCTAGTGAAATTCTAACTTGATTCCAGAGAGGGCTTATAGAAGGAGATGTCCTTCCCCAATGGGCCCTGCCGAGAGTGAACATCGGTGGAATCTCTGATCAAGCATCTACCTGTGAATGGAAGAAACTGAAGCTGGGCAGACTGAGAGGGCAAAGAAAGTGTGCCCCAGTGAAGAAAAGCATATGGAAGTGAGCGCTTCAAAACACCTGTGGGAGGAGCCAGTGTTGTAGCGTAGTGGGTACAGCTGCAGCTTGCGACGCCAGCATCCCATATGGGCACCGGTTCAAGACCTGGCTGCTCCACTTCTGATCCAGCTCTCTGCTATGGCCTGGGGAAAGCAGCAGAAAATGGCCCAAGTGCTTGGCCCAAGTGCTTGGCCCCTGTACCCACGTGGCAGATCCATATGAAGTACCTGCCTTCCTGCTTTTGCAGCCACTGGGGTGTAAACTAATGGATGGAAGGCTTCTCTCTTTCTGTAGCTCTTTCAAATAATTATATAAATCTTTAAAAATAATGTTTGTGGGAAATGCCCATGATTTTTTAACTCCATTTTCCATAGACTTTTTTGGAAGTACCCTCCTATCACTGATACTACAGAGAGAAGCAATAAAATCCTATCGTAAGAGAAAGATGGTATTAAAAAAAAAAAAGATCCAATTTAAATGAGAAAAAATGTTTTAAGAAAGACAGATTTGAGGCAATGTGTTCGTTGGCAGAAGCTTATTTATGCTACAAACGAATAAAGAAGGTCAATTTGTCAAAATTCTGATTTTAGGATGAACAAGGAAAAGCAGACAACTGACTTAGATGTTTTAAAAAAAAACTACAAGAGTCTGACAATTTCCTTTTAATTTTCATAGACAAGGTAAGTGATATTACAATAGCCAAAGAAATTATCATACGTTAAAGAATTTGACAAGTGATATTTGCTCAAACTAAGTTTACCCAATTGTAAAGGAGTTTTTTTTTTTTTTTTTTTAAGACCTTGCCTGATTCACTGATGAGATGATAAAAATGCACTAACACTGGTTCCTGGTGATGAAAGCTAGTGGAGCCATTCTGTTCCAGAGGACCGAGGGCTGTTACCGGCTCCGCCACAACGCCGGCCCCAGGAAGTCAGACTGTTACACTAACTGCTCCATGGCGCTTTAGCCCATTTTTTACCTTCCTTTAATACGTTGACCTTTTTTATTCAGTGGAAGCGTAAAGAAAGAACCGCACATGAAGACTGTTTCTCTGCCTCGGTATGCAGTATTTGACTTTATAACAGCAGTACTGAAGTATCAAGTGATGGTGGGTACCAGGCAGTCTAGACACACACACACACACACACACAATGCTGGAAACAGGGGCCAAAGAGCTCCAAGCTGAGAATTAGCAATGATGATGAGAGCAGGTGCACTCTTCACTCGTAGAGCTATACACAAGCTATTGTGATTCCCTTCAGGGTGAACTCTCCAAGCTTTATATCTGACACTAAAGCAGTCTACAATAAGTCTTTTCCACAAAGATTGATGTCACTTCTTTCAAGGAGTTCACACGTAGCTTCCTAATGTTCTCCAGAATTTTAGACTCTAATTTTGCTTTTGGATTAAGAAAGCTTGAGAAATAGTAACAGCTAATGTTCTTAGACTGCTTCCCTATCACTTCACCTTCCCAGCTCTGTGCAAGGCACTCTAGCATCCTGGTTTAACCTGTGCGGAGACTGAGTCACAGATAGACGTACATTGGCCATGGTGACCCAGCGGGTCACCACAGGGAGCTCTGACAGGCTCCATCCCCAACATCTCAGCTTCGTTTTCTCGTGCCTTGCTACTTCCTGGATTCCCTGTCCTCCTGTCACTAACCATCAGGAATCTGCCAACCACAACCCGCAGGCCAAACCCTGCCCACAGCTGGCTCTGTAAATAAAGTTTTATTGGGACGCGGCCAATCCATTACCGTTGTGTGGGTGTTTTTGGACAGACAGGGCAGAGCTGACAAGCTGTGTCACAGCTAACTGGGTGTGTCAGAAAATATTGACTAGGCCTTCACTTGAGAAAGTTTCCCAATCGCTGATTTAGATAAAAGTGCCACACAGGTGAAAGTTAAGTTTCTAGGGTAAGAGTGTAAATAAGTAGCCCATATAAAGACACATACATAGGGCTACCCCTGAAGCTGGACCATGCAAGAGACCCAAACACGCACAAAGGATAACAAAGGACATATTAGATGCCAAGCCCTCATGGTAAGATTTGGTATCTGGAGGTGGGCCATGAACTTGAAGTCAGGCCTTCACAACACACACCAGCCCACCTTGCTTATGTGTCAAGGACACAAACCACAAAGACCATGCATTATAACCCATGCTGGACACTTTCCTGGATCCACAGGAAATCTACTTTGGCCTTTTGGTCTTCCAGTTCCCAGTGCCTACCCAAGCCTCCAGCATTTAGGCCCCTCTGTTGGCCCCCAGAAGAATGGCCCCAACCCAGAGAGGGGGCAGCTCAGTCCCAGGCCGCGTGATGGACAGGTAGCTCGTCCCTTCCCTAGCGGGGTGCAGTACCTGTATTCTCGTTCCTGCAGAATCTCCACGGGGTCCAGGCCTTGCGGCTTCTGGATGGGGCTGATGCGGCTCTGCTTCTGCTGCAGCTGTAGGATGGGCGAGGGCTGCCCTGGAGCTGGGGGCTGCACCGACGGCCCAGGCACGGCAGCCGCGGGGGGCTGGGCGGCAGCTGGGGGCGCAGGCGAGGGCCGGCCGCTGAGTGCCTGCAGCTTCTGTGGGGTGCCTGGACCGCTCAGCTCCTGCCCTGGGCCTGCAGGACAAGAGGGACAAAGGCAGTTGGGGCAGGACGATGCCCTGCAGGCCACACCTGCCAGCCACCCCTGGGGCTCAGGGACAGGACCACTATGTGTCTCAGACAGCTAAGGGAAGAGAAGGAAAAGGAGGGCACAGAAGGAAGAGGAGCAAGCAGGGAGGCGGGAAACGGAAAAGGGAAAAGAAAGGGCGCGAGCCTCCGTCCCTAGGGAAATGGACATTCACTAATAAGCATGGAGGAAAATGGCTCTTCCATAATAAACTGGTTAACAAAATGACAGGTCAACTGGGAATGTGGGTCTTCATAAATAATGACAGGCACCTCTCAGGGTCAGAGAAAGAGAGGAAGTTACACAACAATCAGATGCAGGGTGAGTGTTCGTAAAACTGCACTTTGCAAGTCACACCGCAAGCCCCCTTAGGGCAAACCTCTGTCCCAGTCCGGAATAGCCCTGCGGTTAGAACCAGTGCTTTACAGACAGGTGCGGAGCTGGCCAGCCTTCTCATGGGAACTACATGCGGGACTCGTTTTCATCCTTAATGACTCAAAAAAGCGTATTTTCATCAGGGCATCTCGGGAACTTAAGCCTTTTTACTACCTATTAGAAAATGTTAATAAAAACACTCAAAGTTGGGGAAAAAATCCCATTCTATCTAATAAAAATGAGCAAATATCTAGATTCAAGAGAATATTCTTCTTACATTATTGAACAACATGCAATCTTTAAGCTTATCAAAACTACTTGATAAGTTAAAGTACTTTGCCATATTAAGTTCAGGAGTCTAAATTAACTACTAGGCAGAGATCTGAAGTAAGTGTTCCATGTCTCCTTGCAGGTAACTTTTAGTTACCTTAGAGTGATAAGTAAGATCAATGATGATACCAGATGAGTTGGTAAATGAAAAATAAAGTTCAGGAAGCAGATGCTAAACCCTCTAAGAGGCACTCTTTCAAGTATTTTTTCTATCTTTTCTAGGAAGAAACAGATATCAGATGGTAACAAAAGGAAGGGTCTATACACTTCAGAGCAACTGAATAATTAACCATAAAATAATCAGACACGATGAAAAAGTGAACATGTTTATTCCATTTCCAACAGGTGCCACTTGGAAAAGTGCTTAAATGACAATGCACAGAAAGCTGTTAGCCACAGAAGGCAAGTCAAGGATTAGAGTAAACCACTTAGCAAACTCCAGTGTGCAGTATGTGCTGCGTGCGTGGCACGCGTGTACGTGTGTGTGTGCATGTGGGTGTGGGTGGTGTTACCACCCTTTCTTTCCCCTCCTGAAATGAGCCAAAACTTCCCAAAACGCTTGAGATCAGATTCCATCTTGAGATAATGTGCAGCCCTGGTTCTAAGAACTGATGGAAAACTCCGGGGAGGAAAAGGGGCTCTCTTTGTCCTGTGGTTCAGGTGCATGGATAGGCCGCACAATAAAAAGGGTCTTTTCGGCCAAGCAGCTTCTCTCCTGCATGGGGGCTCCTGTCAGCCAACGCAGGGCTCTTCATAGTATTTTACATCTGGACTTGCTTTCAGCCTTCTATAGGACACCAGTTTCTACACGTTAAATCTCAAGGTTGTTGGCCGATGCGTTGAGTTACAGAGGCAAGTTTGAGACTATGTCCTCCCGGGGGGGCCCTTCCAACAGGGCACACTTCCCTGTGGTTGGTTCAGGCGTGAGCCCGGTGAAGAAGAGCAGTTGCATTACCGCTCTGTGAGGAGCCCAGGGTGCTCCTTAGCAAGCCCCAGGAGATGGGTAGCAGCCACTTCTGAAGACAGGAGTATACTGAGGATGACCTTAAGACATGGAGGGCAACGACAAACCACCCCCCTCCCCAACAGAAAACCTGAATCCAACTGATAAAGTCACAGTCGTGAGCTCACGCTCCCTCTCCAGGTGCTCTCCTTCAAGGCCGGGGCACCCAGGAATCCCCAGCGGTGCACCTGTTACACTCATCTCCCATTCTGGGTGCTCCTTTCTTTGGCATCACTGCCTGTACAGGGACACAGAATCCTAGGAGGACTCTGAGACACATTCGAGTCCCTGTTTAAAAAACCGTATGGCCTCAGGGGAGGCGCTGGGGTGCAGCGGGTTAAGCCTCTGTCTGCGATGCCAGCACCCCAGAGGGTCACTGGTTTGTGTCCCAGCTGTTCCACTTCTGATCCAGCTCCCTGTTAATGTGCCTAGGAAAGCAGTGGAAGACAGCCCAAGTGCCCATGTAGGAGACCCAGAAGAGGCTTCTGGCTTCTGGCTTCTGGCTTCAGCCTGGCCCAGCCCCAGCTCTTTGGGGAGTGAACCAGCAGATGGAAGACTGTTTCTCCCTCTATTTTCTCTGTAACTCTGCCTTTCAAATAAATCAATCTAAAAAAAATAAACAAAACCCTATCTCCTCAAAGAAAGGCATCCAGCACATGGCAGCACACATTCAGGTTTTAACCCTGAACTTGATCTGATATATACCTGGCAGGCCTTCTTCAGTGGCTAAATGCAAAGACATTCTAATGGGGGGCTGGGGGTGGGGGCAGGATTATACCTTTAACACTTGGAAACTGAGAGTACTACAGTTAGTATGATGCACTACATAAGCACGTTTCAAACGTCCCGTGTTCTTCCAGAAGGAACTGAAGTTTGATCTAAGCTCTACCATCTGCTGGTTGGGTATACCTGAGCAAGCTCCTTCACTGTCCTGTGCTTCAGTCTCCCCATCTGCAGAATGGGGGCAGCAGCAGTACCCAACTCACAGGCCGGTGGCGAGGGTGCATGCCCAGCCGTCAGTGCTTGTCATTGCCAGCCACCAAGGACAGGGCAGCAAAAAGGCCTGATGTCATCACTCAGCTCTACAGAATTGCAAAAACGTTTCTATAGTTAAAAAGGAGAGGGCCAACACAAGGTTTGAGGAAGATGGAAATAAAAAGACAAGCTTATTTTGGTGCAAAAAAAAAAAAAGTGGCGACGCATAATGTTCTGTGGTGTCACACTTTTTCGGCCGGTGCCAGGCCTCGGCTGTGGCCCCTGCCCTGGGCTTCCTGCTTGTCCTCTGGCAGAGTGCCTCCGAAGCAAACTGTGCTGTGCGAGCCAAGGCCGCAAGCTGGCAGACTGCGTAGGCAGGCCCACTCCTCCCTCCCACAGAGCACCTGATGCAACGACATGTGCCTAGCCCCTGGCTACCTCTTCACCAGAGCGACTCTGCCTGCTGGTTTGCCCTGTACAGACAGACAGAGGTCTGCCCCAGGCCACACGACCCTGGACGGCTCCACGTGACCCTCCCCCGAGATCTTCCGCTGAAAGACCAATTGCATTCCTCCGTTCCTCTCTCTCTCTCTCTCTCTCTCTCAATAAACAGTTCAGCCTTCATCATCATGACATCTTCCTTCCCTCCAGTCCTCAGCCCTCACCCTAGGAGCCAACACACGTGCAGTCCCAGGCCCTCTCACGGGGAGTGCAGCGCCGCTGAGGGGGTCTTCACAGGCGGTTTCCCATCCCAGCACCTCCAACTTAGGACACAGAGAAACAAACTTCTTAGGTACCTAAGGTCTCACGGGCACTGAATTTCCATGCATGCTAGACATCCCCCTTGACTTTCTGGAACACAGGCCATAAATGCAAAAGATGGTTCTAGGCATTAAATTAGAATTTAAGAACTTTCCACGAGTTGGAAAAAGAAATGTGATGAAGCATATTTGTGGCACAGTGGGTTAAGTCTCTGCCTTGGACACTGGTTCCAGTTCGAGTCCTAGCTGCTCCACTTCGGATCCAGCTCCCTGCTAAAGCATCTGGGAAAACAGTGGAAGATGGCCCAAGTGCTTGGCCCCTGTCACCCTCGTGGGAGACCCAGGTGGAGTTTCAGGCTCCTGGCTTCAACCTGGCCCAGCCCTGTTGTTGCAGGTGTTGGGGGAATGAACCAACAGATAAAGACCTCTCTTTCTCCCTCTGTCTCTGCCACTCTGTCTTTCCAAAAAAAAGTAAATCTTCTTAAAAATAAACATTAAAATAAATAA
Source organism: Lepus europaeus (assembly GCF_033115175.1). Classification (NCBI taxonomy): domain Eukaryota; kingdom Metazoa; phylum Chordata; class Mammalia; order Lagomorpha; family Leporidae; genus Lepus; species Lepus europaeus. The sequence goes on from NC_084838.1 coordinate 73,033,774, forward strand.
ACAGAGCATCTAAAAAAATCTGAGCTATCAAAAAAAGGAGTGGGAATTGGGAGGGCAAGCCCTGGAACCCATAAAAAGGGCAACAAAACCTTTGTTTGCTACCATGAAGGACCTCCCTCATCCCCCAAAATCCAAAACCTTTTTGTCCTCATTTTTTAAATTTGCTTTCATCTCTAAAAGGAACAGTGAATCAAAAAGAGAAGAAAAGCAGGATTTACGCTGTCCCCATGGCAGCCAAGGATAGAGGTCTTGCAGCCCTGGCAGAACCACTGTGGGGCCACGCCCAGCGCAAGGTCAGAGTCAAACTGTGACTCTCGGGGCGTGGCTAGGATGACATCACATTCCTTGGCCCAAAACACTCTCTTCCCCTGTGAACGACCCTCGGAAATATGACAAAAGAAACCTGTGAGTCCCACTACCTCCAGAGAGAGGGACATCCTGGAACTCATTTCCCCCAGAAACATTAGCAGAGGTGTTTACAAGCCATTTTAATTTAAGGGAGATATAAAAACTAATGATTAACTACTCATTTAAAAATTTTTTTTGATCTCTTCTGGCTTCTCCTCAATGCCAATCTAAAAAAATGCTGTGTTTCCTTAGGCAAGCTGAGGCTTGAGGTCAAGACCCACAATGCTGGCACACACTCTCCTTGGAGGTGGCAGGATGGGGCTTGTTCTTTTTGGAGGTCTCTTCCTTCCCTCTTTATCCACGGTCTCTGTCCACTCTGCCATCAAGCCTCACATGCCCCCCCCCCCCTTTACATTTCTAGCAAAACCTGGCTTAGAGAGACAAGACACAGTCAGTGAGTAAGGAAGTGAACAAACTCTAATGACAGACACCTGACAGAGGAAGATGCAGGTGTTAGAGCTGGGTTTAAACAAAAGTGGAGCCTTCTCTTCTAGAAATGATGGAGAAAACACACTCACAACTGGATTTATTAGCACGGGACCCACACATGATGCACAACAAATAACTGAAACTGCCTCCCACAGATGTTGCTACTTCCATCTTGTTATTGTAACTTGAGATGAAAAGGTTTCTCAAACCCATCCTTCCACTTCTTACCAGTTTAAGTAATACTTGGGAATCTTTTTACTGAGTCTGGGTTATCCTTTAAAATACTACAGCTTGGGGCTAGAGCTGTGGCGTAGTGGGTAAAGCCACAGCCTGTAGTGCCGACATCCCATATGGGCAACGGTTCTAGTCCTGGCTGCCCCATTTCCAATCCAGCTCTCTGCTATGGCCTGGGAAAGCAGTAGAAGATGGCCCAAGTGCTTGGGCTCCTGCACACATGTGGGAGACCCGGAGAAAGCTCCTGGCTCCTGGCTTTGGATCAGCTCAGCTCCGACCATTGCGGCCATTTGGGGAGTGAACCATCGGATGGAAGACCTCTCTCTCTGTGTAATTCTGACTTTCAAATAAATAATAAATCTTTAAAAAAAAAAAAATAGCAGATCGGCGCCGCAGCTCAATAGGCTAATCCTCCGCCTTGAGGCGCCAGCACACCGGGTTCTAGTCCCGGTCAGGGTGCCAGATTCTGTCCCGGTTGCCCCTCTTCCAGGCCAGCTCTCTGCTATGGCCCGGGAGTGCAGTGGAGGATGGCCCAAGTGCTTGGGCCCTGCACCCCATGGGAGACCAGGAGAAGCACCTGGCCCCTGGCTTCAGATCAGCGCGGTGCGCCGGCCTTAGCGTGCCAGCCACGGCGGCAATTGGAGGGTGAACCAACGGCAAAAGAAGACCTTTGTCTCTGTCTCTCTCGCTTACTGTCCACTCTGCCTGTCAAAAAAAAAAAAAAAAAAAAACCATAGCTTTGGGAGAGTGTTGTGGCTCAGTGGGTTAACCAATTGCTTGGCTCACCTGCATCCTGCATCAGAGTATCTAGGATCAAGTCCTGGCTGCTTTTCTGTCAGCTTCCTGCTGATGCTCCCAGGGCGGCAGAAGACTGCCAAGTTCCTGCCATCCACATAGGAGACTCAAATGGAGTTCCTAGCTCCTGGCTCTTGGCTTCAGCCTAGGCTACCCCAGGCTGCTGTGGGCAATTGGGGAGTGAACCACCAGGTAGAAGATCTCTCTCTCTCTCACTCTTGCTCTCGCTTTCTCTCTAGCTCTCTCCTTCCCTCCTTTGCTTCCTCCCTCCTGCTCTGTCACTCTGCTTTTCAAATAAATCTTTCAAAAACAGACCAGTGCTTGTGGAAGTCTGTGATAAGGTGAGACTCTAGGGCAAGTAGTTCGTGTAGAACATTAATGCTCATAGGATAAGGTCCAGACCTTTTGAGAGATTCAGATGTTGGTTCTTCCTCTCCATCAAACCATCAGCTATTTGGTTGCTACCAACTGGCCTCTGCTTGAAAGCTCTTAAAAATCAATATTGTTCATCCACTGAGATAGGGGATAGCAACACGACCAATTTTGTTGCCATCGTCACTAGAGGAGGAGAGGAAGGGCTCTGAGACACTCCACCTGTTTACACAGAGTAAAATGCTTGCATTCTAGCAGGGAACTCTGTCAGCCTCTTTCCCATGTCATGAGCCTTTACACCACGAAGAAGCCAGTAGGGAAACGTGGTTAAGAACAGGAGCTCCCACATCAGACTACTGGGGGCTGAGCCAGGAAATAGTTAATGTGTGTCAACTGCTTCTTCCTGGGAACAGCCTGTAAGCTCAGACACTCAATAAATACAAGCAGCCCACATACATAGGAAGGGACTTTCAAGTAAGCTGCAACTCAAAGATGACTATAGTTTGGTGCAAAGCGTAAGGGAAATCTACATGTGGTTTTCCAGAACACACAGGAACGTTCCAAAGGCTCCTCTACACGTAGATAGCCTTTGCTTGCATCTGGCTGCATTTCTGACAGGTGGAGCTTTACAGTTTCAAAACTCGTAAAAATACTGAAGAGTTAAAATGACAGTTTCTACATGGTTTTCTGACCTTCCTAGCCTAGTGCTAGGTCTGACATGATCCTCCACCTACCAAATGGCTCCATGATAGCCACACAGGAATGATGAGCTGAAATGACACTTCCTAGCTGTGCTCTAGATGTCTGTGATCCCCCCAAATTCATATCCTGAAATGTGAACCCCAAGGCAATGGTATAGGAAATAGGACCCTTGGGAAGTTATTAGGGCGTGGGGAGCTGAATCCCTGTGGGTGGAATTAGTGTCCATTTCTGTCTTTGAAAGGCAGAGAGAAGGAGAAAGAGACAGACAGAAAGGCACAGAGAACTCTTCCACCTGCTGGTTCACTCCCCAAATGCCCACAACACCCCGAGGGCTGGGCCAGGCTGAATCCAGGAACCAGGATCTCAATCTTGTTCACAGGGACTCATGTACTTGAGTACAGGATACAGAGAAGCAGGAAACCAGAATCAGAAGTGGAGCTGGGATGCAAACCCAGGCACTCTGATAGGATCTGTGAGTGCCACAGAGGGGTATTAACCTTGGTGCCAAACACCTGCCCAAAGTAGCGCCCTTATAACAAAAGACCCCCTTCACCAGTGAAGACACAGTAGAAAGCTGCCAAGCCTGACCGAGGAAATACCAGATCTGCAGGCGCCTTGATCTTGGACTTTCTGGTCTACAGAAAAGTGAGAAATGAATTTCTGTTTTTCACCAGCTGACCAGGATATAGTATTTGTTGTAGAGCCCAAACAGACATAGGCACTCACTGTCTCTACAGCTAACAGGAAGAGTTTGGAGCTGCCTCTGGCAGAAAAGAGATGAAAGGCAGAATATCAACACTGATAAACCCATGAAGCTGAACTCTCTCCCACTGTGAAAATCCCAAAACCTAGGGAGAGCTCCAAGATCCCACGCTGATGGCTCCCAGTGACCAGCGTGCCATGGCTCGCCCAGATGAGTGGAAACCATTCCCAGGAAATGGGATTGGTGTCAAGGAAGGACCACACTCCCTACGCGCCAAGGCTCCCCTAGGAGGAGTAGCACAAAGTCTCTGCTTTCCTGAGTTCTTTCCAGAAACTTTCCTACAGAAAGCACACCCTACCCCTTAACACTGCCAAATGCCACCTGTGAGGTCAAGCTGGGCCACTAGGCGGCCACGTACAGGAAGGTGCCATCTTTATGCACTGCACAGTGTCAGAGCTCCAGGCTGCATCCCAGGGTCCCAGGGAACCTGCTCTTCTACTTATTATGAACAAACGTTACAGAGGTTTTCATCACGCAGTGTCTGTTATAATAATGAGGATGAGGATGAGGATGATGGTGATGGTGATGGTGATGGTCATTTAAAGAAACAAAACACCCAACCAGGAAATGTACTTTACACACACAGGCTAGAAACTGCCCTGTGCCCTCTGAGAAACGGGGAAGCCAGCTCTTTCCAGACAGTGACCGCAAGGTGTCTGCCCCGTCGGCTCTGGTCTCGACCTGGCAGGACACTCGAGCCACTATTGGAGCTGGGGGACAGCCACCAGGAAGGCTCTTGGGGCTTCCACACTCCTGACCTCCATTTCCTACTTCTGTTTCTATTTCCCTTGTTTGTCACTTGCTGCTTGATAACTAATTTTACTTCAGGTCGGCTCCTTGGAAGCTTCCCCAGATGCTTGTTCACAATAACAAGGGGTGGAAATCAATCAACCAACAACTCTGAGATGGCTCTGGTGAGGCCAACTCGAGGCGAGCGAGTTCTGTCCAGGGAACACAGTAGGTACAAGCATCCTTAACCCGGGGTGTGCGGAAGGGCCTCTGAGAAATCTCATGTCTACAACATCTCCCGGGAACTGTCTAGAGTGACAATACCAAGTCATGAGTGACAGGGCTGTTTTTCCCAAAGCCCAAACTGGCACAGGAGTCTCCAGAGGTTAGGAAGCACTGTTCTAGGACTCCACTGCAGGGGACCAGAAAGCTGGGCCACCTGAGTGGTCCAAGAAAAGAAAAGGTCAACAGAAGCTCCGGCCAGCCCCGGGTTCGCGTGAAGCCGGTGCCTGTGCATGTGAGCAGTCTTCCTCACCCACGCTGTACCCTGGCATCATTCATCTGCTCGCATCCGAACCTACCAGATGGTCTGGCGGGGCCACCAAAGGCCATCAGCGATTGTGGCAGCTGGGCTTGCTGCTGCTGCTGTTGCTGCTGCTGCTGCTGCTGCTGCTGCTGCTGTTGCTGCTGTTGCTGCTGCTGTTGCTGCTGCTGGGGCTGTTGCTGGGGCTGCTGCTGGGGCTGCTGCTGCATGCCGGGCAACGTCCTTTTCCCCTGGACTGCAAGCTGCAGTGTTTCGGGGAGGGGCTGGCCCCGGGCCAGCATTTTGTAAGCTAAAATCTGAGCTCGCAGCTGATGCAGCTGGACAGGGCTGAAAGGCGAGGGACCTCTATTGGGCTGGCTCATGGCCTGCGGATCTCCCTGGATGAGGGGCCCCGGCTGGTTCGGTGGCATCTGGGGCGGGGTTGGGCCTCCTCCGGAGATAGGGCTGGAGACGTGCTCTGGGGCGCCCAGTGGAGATGGATGCGGTGACATGTAACCTAAAATAAAGCACACAAGGAGATCACAGGCTGTCCCCCACGACCCTGAGGGAGAGGCATTCCTGAATACTCTAGTAATTTTCTAGAATAACACAAGACAATAGAAATCTGAATTCTATGTAGCTTAACAATTACATACAGTTTAAAAGTGAAATATAGGGGTCAGCATCGTGGTACAGCAGGTTAAACAGCTGCCGCCCGCAAGGCTACAATCCCATATTGAAGTATCAGTTTAAGTCCCAGCTGTTCTACTTCCAAAATGAGTATGTCTGTCTATCTGTCTCTCTCTCTCTCTCTGTAACTGCCTTTCAAAGAAACACATAAACCTTAACAAATGGTACATATATTTTAGAAATATGCACAATTTAAAATGTTCTAGTAGCCACATTAAAAAAAGCAAAAGAAACAAGTTAACTTTAATGCATTTTACTGAAGACAATAAATGCAAAACATTTGCCTTCCAAAATATAAAAATTAGTGATGGGATTTTTTTTGTTCTTTTTCACGCTGAGTCTGTGAAATCCTGGGGCCAGCCACAGGGGCAGCAATCAACGGTCATCTGTATCCCAAGAAGCAAACTGTAACGGCGGCCATACACCTACAGGAAAGGCATCAGGAGACAGGGCACTACACCTCAAAGCAGCTCCAGGCTAGAGATCAAAACCTGAAGGCTTTTCATATATCTCATGGGGCAATTAAGAGTGTCTTGTATTTGGCTTATTACGTACATGATGGGTAACTTGCAATTATGGAAGGCAGACATGTTGCAGGCCCTCTACTTAGCACTGCACGTAACCGTCTCGCAGGTGTTCTCAGAGCCCGATCTAAGACTGAGCACCAGCATCTTGTTTGGGAGGAGCAGGAATGGCGATGGGTGTGGGAAGGTGGCACCGGAAGGGAAGGCAGCCAAGAACAAGTGTTATTGTCAAGTCAGCTGCTACACTGGGTATTTCAAGGCTAATCCAGCATAGACGCTGTAGGATAACTTGTCTCTGAATTATCCAGGGGCAAAGAAGCTGGAATACGTAGATCTTACAGTCATCAGTCTGTGGTTGTTAATCTGGGTTCTGGGGACCACTGGTCTCCTGATGCTTTCTACGCGTGGGCACGATCAATGTCAGCGACTGGAAATGAACCCAGCTGCTGGCTCTGATTGGTGGGGGAATAAAGCTGGTGAAGGGGATCCAGTGGGAATGCACAGAATAGAGCACCCGTGATTTCTTCAGTGCTCACAACAACCCTGGAGGATACAGACCAGCCCCACATTTTCATGAAATGTGGAGACATGCTCAGAGAGTAAGTGAGTGACCCCCAAGTGACACAATCCAATCTTGGCAGCTCCAAGATTTAAGCCAAGGTCAGTCTGATTCCAGTACGTAGGCCCATTACATGAGCTGATACAAGTTTGGTTGCATAAACAATGGACTTAACATCCCCAAAATCACCCAGCACCACTTAAAACCAACCAAAGTAAGCTATATGGGTTTTCCAAGATCTCACGGGGAAATTTAAGAACACTCTTCTGGAAAAGAAGAACCAAAACGCACAAAAATGTCACAGAACTTCTTTCAGGAGATGATGTGTAAGGCCTGGCTGACAGGTTCCTGGAAACCTGTGACTGAGTGTGGGTGGAGGGGATCCAAGGGCAGGCAAGCAAACAAGGAATTGGGTCATGGTCATCACTCAAGGTCACCACCAACGGGTCTGTTTGATGCCTACTGGATGTTTGCACCAGTGTCAAATTTGAACAGAAAGAGCTCAGCTCGTCTATGAAGAATCAAAGAGGCCCAAGAATATGTGACCCCTACTGACTGGGGGAGTCACTGTCACCATTCACACAGCCCAGAGAAAATAAAGGACACAGCTACTTCCATCTCCAAGTGCCATTTGGAAAGAGAAGCAAGTTTAGCAAGATCCCCAAAGACAAAGAGTGGGTTTTGCTTCATCAATCAGTAAGAAGGAGAACATTGGGGGAAATCTTGCCCTGAAGAGAACCGGAAGAACTGCTAAGTCTCCTTCCCTAAATCCCTACTCTAGAAGTGATTAGAATTCCAGTTGGTTTTACAAATCAGCCAAGAAAAGGCCCCCTGAAGTCAGCCTGCAAGACTAGCAGAAATTTAAATCCCAACTTGTTGTTATTTATAACAATAAACATTTAGGGAATGTCAACAACATATACTTAACTTTGTCATTAACATTCTTCCTCCTTAGTAAGTCTTACTTTCATCCCTTAATTGTAACGCTGGTGCAAACTGGTACTTTGTTCCTTATGACATCTTTCTGGCCAGCCTTGCATCAACCTCAAGGGGAGACACTTTCCACCAAAGTAATTTGCATTTTCTTAGTAGAAGGGAAACCACTACCGATCAAAATGGTGCACATGTCTGCTGCCTTCTGATAACCTGCATTTCCTCAGGTGGCCAACTACAAACTCAGCCAAACCAATCGAAGGCTACCCAACACAATCAATCAGAATGTTAGGCAATTTAGTCTAAACTCAACTGCAGAACTATCACATCACTCTTTCACTATGGACGGGTCATCTTCACAAGGGTGACAAAGTTGCATTAAAGCACAGATGTTCAGGGGCCAGCAACGCAGCACTGCTGGCTAAGCCCATGAGAACGCTGGTTCGAGTCCCAGCTGTTCCACCTCCTAACCAGGACCTGGCTAATGCACCTGGGAAAGCAGTGGAAGACGGCCCAAGTACCTGGGCTCCTGCCACTCATGTGGGAGACCCAAATTGAACTGCAGGCTCCTGGCTTTGGCCTGGCTCAGCCTTAGACTGTTGTGGCCATTTAAGGAGTGAACCAGCAGATGGCAGAACTTTCTGTCTCTTTTTTTTCTCTCCCTCTCTCTGTAACTCTGCCTTTCAAATAAATTAAATAAGTCTTTTTTTAAAAATAAAAGTACAAGTATTCAAACTCTGAAAAGAGAACTCTGTCACCAGAAAAAAAAAAATCAATCCAAAACACTGTTATCTCAAATTTCCTAAGAAAGAAACTAAGAGGGGAATAAAAAGTATTTTTAAGAATTAACCAATACAGCTAAATTTTACCTTGAATTTGATAAGAAACTGGGGGTGGGAAGAATTCAAGAGGATGCTAATAGAATCATTCTGTCACAGGATGACATTAAAATGTGACAGTGTCTCAGCGACAGAGACGAGATTTCTTTCCATACACGAGAAGCATTCCATAAAACTTGAGGAAAAACAGCATGAAAATGATGCAACAACATAGCATATTTTGGTAATTATCTGGAGTTGAGAAAACAGAGTGAAGAAATTGCCCAAGAGTGAATGCACATTTTTCGGCAGGACAAGAATGCTGAAGCAGCGTCCACTGTTTTTAAAATCTTGTTTGATTTGCTCATTCTAAAGGAGTCAAAAAGTGGCAGTTTTACTCCTCTGGGCTTCAAGGACCATTATCTCCCCCATTTCACCTGGCCTCAGAGCGAAGCAATAACCTCTTGCCAATGAATAATCTTGAACTTGAAAGTGCTAATTTTATATGGATTTTTTCTCTCCCCCTCCACAAACCTTAAATATTATACACCTGCCTCTGAAAGTTCTTCTTCTATTCAATGGACTAAAAATAAACAGCTTTATCATTGGGACCATAAGGTACACAATTCAGTATTTATCACAGGAAATGGCTTTGCTTCTCAACCAATACCCTAAAATAACCTAGTAGGTTGCTAGGTAGTAAAAGCTGGCAGCAGTCTCCCAATCAATCCCATACCTCACTGTACCCGGGGGTTAATAAATGGCTTCCTTCAATGAGGTTTTTAAAGATCCCTGCTATTACCAAGACTAAATTCTTTTCAGATCATTTTATAGAATGGAATTGCACTACACCAATACTGCTTTATTTATTTATTTTACTTTTAAATGACTCATTCCCCCAGCCTACAATGCACATTACTATTTTAGACAATAATATTACATGTTAATCTTTGCATTTTCAAAGTAATAACCTGCTGAAATTACATAAAATTGAGATGTACTTAAAATTGTTGATTTTTTTGAATGCACAGGTTTCCTTCTATACCTGAGTGAGAAAAATCTGCTAGGAATCTATCCAGTCATGTGCTAGACATAATGTCGAGTGCTGGAGACTCCGTGATAAGGAAAGTATCATTCCTAAGTGGAAGAGGGAAGCCAGGCAATCAGAGAAACGTTAAGAAAAATAAGTCAAAATTCTCTCAACTATGATTCTTCTTGCATTTAATGTGTTTTTGGCTTGGGGGTCTTCCTAGGGCCCTGCTACTAGAGGACATTAAATGCCAGGAGCAGAAAGAACAAGCGCTTAGCTTAAAAATCACTCAATATAACTTATCTACATGCCCCGAGGTGTTCAAAACAAGATCTACACCAGCTCTGTGAACACACACCCAAAGCGTCGGGCAGCTTTTCTGAAATGGAGAAGATTCTGGCCCATCCACCTGCAGCAAGGACGCCTGTGTGCTGACACATTCAGAGCAGAGTCTGCCCAGGCACTAGCAGTCACTCTTAGGCCACCATCACCTGCCTATTTATACTTCAAAGAGAAAATGACTACGGATACATTTCTCTAAAATACTCTTAGCCAGAAGTCTTCCCTTCAATAGATGGATATCTGATTTTGGATGGAGGAAAAATTCACATCCATTTAATTACACAGGAGTCTACAGAGCAACATGTAAACCACAGCCTTGAATTAATAATGTTCACATCGATGCCAGCTAGTGCCAGATTAATCTGTGTACCTCATATGTTGAGATAACCAAAGAATGATTTTGAAATCAGGCCACGGTGTATTTAAAAGGCTTTGCGATATCTTACTCTGCACTCAACAGTGAGGAAAAGGAGGATATGTAAACACAAAAGAGAAAAGAAACACACCATGGATTTATTTGCCTATTGTTGTGAACTGAACTGTGCTCCCTCCCCAACAGAAAATACATTGAAGCCCTAACTCCCAGTACCCATGAACATAAACTTACTTGGAAATCGGGTCTTTGCAGCCTAATCTGCAGTGTTAATATGAGGGTCTACTGGATTAGATAGGCCCTAATCCAGTGAATGGTGTCCTTATACAGAAACCTAAATACGCTGGCAGACACCCAGGAAAACTGTGCAGACCGATGCAGAGATCGGAGTGATGCAGCCACAGGCCTGTGAATGCCAAGGATTACTGGCAACCACCGACAGCTAAGAAAGAAGAGAGCGAGGATTTTCCCCCAAAGCCCTTACGGAGAGCAGGGCCCTGCTGACCCCCTGGCCTCCAGAACTGATCCACCTGCAGCAAGGATGCCTGTGCCACCACACTCAGATCAGAGGCTGGGATGTTCCTCAGTCTGCCGAGGCACTAGCAAAAAGCCACTCGTAGGCCACCATCACCTGCCTATGTATTCATCAAAGAGAAAATGACTATGAATACAGTTCTCGAAAATACTCTTAGCCAGAAGTCTTCCCTTCTGGGGAAATACATTTTTGTTCTTTTCAACCACACAGGTTGTGGGAATTGATATGACAATCCTAGGAGACCACCACAGTACCCGCCAGCAATGACAGGCGATGTCACAGCCAGAGCACACCAGCTGAAAGACAGTGCCATCCAAGGGACCCAACGGTTCATCCAATCTTCACATCTGTGCTGTGGCTGGGAGGCAGACCTGGATCATCCTTCTGCCCTCTCTGTCACTACTGGATGTCTCAATGGGAGGAAACAAGCAGGCCCTCTAAGCCTTAGTTTCTCCATCTATAAAAGTGGGGTAACACCATTTACCTTATGGGATCACAGCTAAACTCTCTACAGCATTCTGTAGAGTATCTGCACCCACAGTAGCTAGTAAAATTACTAAGTTTTGGAAATAAAACTGGCCCTATAAACCAAAGTTTAGTTGGTGAGAAGGGGGGTAGAGTTTGGCAAGGAAAAGAAACTTGCTGGCATCAACCTTCCTGAAACATACTCTTCAGAAGTCAAAACTAAAATATCTACCAGGAGAGACCGAGGCTGAGCTATGGAAGCAATGTCGGCTGCAGACACAAACCTTGGCTGTGCTGATCCATGGGGCTCTGGGGAGGGCCCATTCCCGGGTGCGGTGGTCGCATGCTGCTGCCCTTCATGGACCCACAGTGGATATCTTCCACGATCCCCTTGTCGTGCATACCATCGATGGGCTGAGACACAGAAAGGACATCTGTTAGACACCTGCTGAAGGAACAGCATTCAAAACCCCTCCCCAAAAGTCCTCAAAGGTGTGACACAATCATTTATTACCCACTCTGTATTTTTTACACTTCATAGGTGGGGACAGAAAAAAAAAAACAAAAACACTACATCAATAGGAGCAACAAAACTACCTGGCATCAAAAGTTACAGTTTTAAACAGTTGAAGGCGGGAAGGGATATATCCAAACTTGCCATTAAATAGAAAGTCAAATAAAGCGGACAAACACACGCTCTGCTTCCATACCCTAGAAAGTAGTCCTGAAACCCGTTATAACCCGGAAGTTTAGTCTGAAGCCTGAAGGAAGACCGTTCAAAACATCTTCTTCAAGCCGATTTTCTGTCACTGGGGGGAAAGGAACTATGGAAAGTTTATAAGTTGAAACCAGAAGGTTCCACGGCAGTTGGGGAGAGTAGAACTTTCAGAAAGCCCAGAGCCGAGAATGGGGGTGAAGACTGGCAGGGGAGGCAAAGCTTCCTCGAGGCAGGAAGACCGGAAAAGGTTCAAGGCACAGGCTGGAAATAAACGATGAACACGAGGGGCAGATCCAGGATTTGAGACCCAGTAGATGACAGACACACAATCAATAGCTATTGAATTGATGTTAATCCAATCCAGAATTGGGCAACGGAGCATGTGTCTGAACAAGGCAAAGCCTGTTCCTCCCCCTACACTGGAACAGCGATTTTCAAAGCAGCCTGAAAGGAATATTTCCAGGAGTTTATAGAAACCAAATGATTTCGAGCAAGAAAGTATGAGTGTTTGCAGTTTTGGAGAAAAGAAAGTTAATTTCTGCAGAGTCAAAAGCATGCAGTTGAAAAGAAGAAAAATTTACCATAAAGAGGATGTTCAGAAGAAAAATGGGAAGACTCTGGTAGAAAGAGTGACACTTGAGTCTGTTAAACAGTAATAATGGAGTGGAAATCAAAGCAACACAGCAGATGTATTTAGGCCACTTGTTTATTTATTTCCAGTCATGTTGAAAAGCAAACAGTTGAAGCTCAGGAGAAGGAGGGGCAAGACAAGGAATCCAGCTGCCTGGCAAAGAGAGGCAGGGAAGTGGAGGCATCTGGTCCACAGGTGTGAACCCTGAGTGCTCTCCCCAGGTCTTCGTGCAGGGAGGGGCTGGGCAGGAGGAAAGGCAAGAGGGCCAGCAGCGCCACCCACACAACTCCAGAGGGACAGCACGAGAACACGGAGCATCCAACAGGGAGGAGACCATGGGAGAGTGCGATCCCAGGGGCAGGGCAGAAAGCAGGAGGTTAGAAGAGACCAAAACTCCATCCAGTTTAGAAACACACACACACATACACGCTGCACCAACTCTCATCTGCCCTTTGGATTTTCAATGTTTAAATGATAACAAGGGCTAGCTAAACATTTCCTTCAAATGTTCTCTTTCATTTTAAAGAAGGGAACATCCTCAAACCCTTCCAAAAAATGAGGTCCACCCGCTCGGATGAAGGTTTAGAAGTGACAGGTCAGCTCTTGAACGCAGCTCCCAAATGGATTTAACCTCAACACAAGGTAATCTGTCAGCATCTCCACTATGTCCCCAAAAACATGATGTGGAAAGCAAGCAGCTTTGTTTCCCCACCCAAATGACACGTCAGGAGTGGATTTTTATGTAAAAGGGAGGGAGAGAACTTAGGATTTCTACCACAGAGAGACCCATTAGCTACCGCTGACTGAGAAGAGCAAGGCCCATACTCCTCAGCCGAGACAGAACCATTCTAACAGAGCACACAAAGGACAGAAAAGAAACCGCCTGCACGCGCACGCACACCTCTGCGAAGGGAGCATTTTTACTGAACACGAGAAAAGTCAGCTATAAAATGCAAGTACAACAAGCTCTTACATGCGAGTGCAGCTAGGATTAACCACTTTCCTAATGTTTTTCTTACTTTTCAACATAAGCATATACTGGTTTCCTAATTAGAAAATTCTTTTTTCTCCCCTTTTTTGGCAGCCACACAATTTTACTATCTTACCAACAGTGCATGAAGAGTAGGGTTTCTCCCCACTCCCTTCAGCATTTTGCTATTTTCATTCCCTAATGGGTCAAAGGTGGCATCTCACTGTGGTTTTAATTTGAGCTGTTTTTTAATGGCTGATGAACTACTTTTCCTGTGTTTATTGTCCGTTTGTATCTATATTCGGAGAAATCTATTTAGAAGTCTATTCTAAGTCCTTCACCCATTTTAAAAGAATGTTTTATTTATTTATTAATTTATTGAAAGTTTTGAATGATAGAAAGGAAGAGACTGATTCATTCACTGATTTGAAAATAAAAACAACAGACAGGGAGAGACAGAGAGATCCAATAGCTCACTCCTCAAAAGTCCAAAACAGCTTGGGCTGGGCCAGGCTGACGCCAGGAGCCCAGAACTCCACTGAGGTCTCCCACGTGGGTGGCAGGGACCCAAGTTCTTGGGCTATCATCTTCTACCTCTCAGGTGCATCAGATGGAAGTGGAAGTGGGACTCCATCCCAGGCACTCCCGAGTAGCAGCTTAACCCACTGCGCCACAATGACTCGCCTCTTTTGAGCTCTGATGCCTGAAGCCTTAAAACTGACCTAAATGGGCTGGGGCTGTGGTCTAGAAGGTTAAGTCACTGCTCCACTTCTGGTCCAGCTCCCTGTTAATGTGTCTAAGAATGTAGTGGAAGGTGGCATAAGTCCTTGGTACCCTGCACCCACGTGGGAGACCCAGACGAAGTTTCTGGCACCCAAATTTGGCTTTGCTCAGCCCTAGTCATTGTAGCCATTTGGAAGGTGAACCAGCAGATGGAAGCTGGATCTCTCTCTTTCCCTCTCTCGCTCTCTGTCTTCTTTCTCTCTGCATTCCTACCCTTGAACTAAATAAACAAATCTTAAAAATTAAAAAAAATGACATAAAGCCATATATAATGATAGGAAACACTTGCTCTTTCCTGTGATCATATTTACGTTTCAAGCTTGTGTATTCCGCTACTATAAAAATCAATTTTACGTGTGAAAATAACTGGGCTATGGGGTATCCAGACATTTGCTTAGACGGTATTTCTCAGTGTGTCTGTGCAGGTATTTCTGCATGAGAGCATGGGCAGCATTTGAACTGACAGAAGAAAGCAGGTGTCCTCCCCCCCCCCACCCCACCCCCCGCAGGTGGGCATCCTCCAGTTCAGGTCATGGAAGCCCTAACCAAAACAAAAAGACAGGGGATGGGAGAAGATGTTCTGTCTGCCTGCCCTCTAAAGCCAGGCCATCGGTCCTCCCCTGCCCTCAGAGCGGGCCTGACACCATGGACTTTCCTGGGTCTCAGGCCTTTGAGCTCAGCCTAGAACTACAGCGCCAGCTCTCCTGGCTTTGCAGCTGGCTGCCTGCAGACTGTGGGACTTCTCAGCCTCCGTAAGTGCGTGAGCCAATGCCTGGTAACCACCGCCCCACCCACCTGTGATGTCATCCAAAGGATTGCAAAACCCTCACCTGTCTCATTAGGCAAGACTTTCAGGTAACGTACAGTCGTCCTCACAGATTTTCTTTGGCTGCTGCTTACTTCAAAGCAAATCACTGGGGGACCTTGTAACTTTTTCGGAAGGCTGTTTGCTCTCCTTTGCACCTCTCACAAAGGCACACTGCCAACTCGCACCAATCTGATCTTCCCCACAGCAACGAGCTCCGTCACATAAACAAAGGATCATTATAACCTTAGTCCAGGAACAAACAGACGGACCTCAGCTCTGCAAAATCAGTCCTTTTCCAAAACCAGAATCAAGTTCTTCACAAAGAGACAGCAAGGTTCACTTCAAGGACTCCTGAGAAATGATCTCATTTCAATATTGCCTGTAAAGATTACTCTAGGAAATGATTCTTTTTCCTTTTCCTTTTTGGGGGTCTAAAGTATTAAAATGAACGTCAACAGTTTTAGGGGAAAAGTTTCTCCATGGATTCATTCATGGGTAATATAAATTACTTAACACTGATAGGAAAAGAGCAGGATCTAGACACTATAAGACTCATTTAGCAAGCCAAGGTACTTTCAACCCACAAATCACACCATCTCACTGTCACAGCTGAATATCAGAAGTATTTTAAAACGCCAACTTCTGATTTTCATGACTGCTACAACATCTGTGGCAATAAAATTATCTTAGAACATACATTTTTACTAATACACAAGATAAGGCAAAGATGTAGCTAGACTCTCTTGTCAGCAACAGCAGAGACAAGGGAAAGGAGTTATCAGGATGATCAGCCATCCACGACTCAAAAGTCAGGACCAAACCCGAGAATAACTCTTACCTTATGCATCTGATGCATGCCCTCCTGTGGGAAATCCGCAGACCCCATTGTCGGCATTGGATGTGAGACGCTCGGAGGTCCAGGACTTGGCCCCATCATGCTGTGGACGGAGCCTGGAGATGGTCCTGGGCCAGGACTAGGTCCAAGAATTGGTCCAGGGGAGGGTCCGGGCCCCGGTGAGGGCCCCGGATGGGGCATGGCACCAGGGTCTGTGGGCGTGGACATCTACTTCTCCGGTCTTTGCCAGCCAGCAGAGTGATACTAAGTTGGAAAGCAGACAAAAGAAGGGAATATTTTAAACATGATGTTAAGATCAGAATAAAACAGTTGCTAGCGTTGGATGGTGCCATTTCTGTAACAAACATCAAACAGAACTGCCTGTCTAGTCCAGATGTTTGAGTGAGTGTGAAATATATCTGTTCACCCTCGTCTTTATGAAGACCACTTGTTTAAAAAACACACATTCTAACTGATTCCCCAGAAAGATATAAATCATCTCAGATACAAAAAGCCTCACTGGAGAAACTCAAATTTAACACAGAAGCAGAATTCTAAACAAGTCTGAAATTTATTACTGAAGTCAACAGACGCTCACCGTTACTCAGTGGCTTGGGTCATTGCAAGTCATTAGCCCCTCAAACCATTAAAATGGAAAACCTTTCCAAAAGTGTCCATCCAAGATTCACTTTCAGAAGCGAATGGGCACTCAAACCGCTACCAAGCAGCCTGGATGGTTAAGAGGGGAAAATATAACTTCATACACTGAGAGCTCAAGAGAAGTCTGGGAGAAGCAGAGGCTGTCGCAATCTGACAACCATGGGCTGAGATATTCATATATGCAATTCCCAGCTAAGTTACTTAACACTTTTCCTGCAGAGATTTAAACACTACAGGGTATGTAAAAGACACAGCTGGATCCCTGGGCCAATAAGTGGGCATTCTTATTTAGCGTGGTTTTCCTACCCTCTTCACTGCACAACAAGTGACCAGGACAGTTTAAGATGGGATTTTCCTGCCAGCTAATTAACGGAATCAGAGACCACTTGGATAGCTAAGGTCAGGAATCTGTCACAGGCTCACTCTGGTCAAGGACCCTCGAGAGCAGTTGTCTATGACTACCCAATCAGAGGCAACCGTGGACCCGAGGGGTGGAAATTCTGGTCCTTCAGTTTCAGCAGACAGCATCCCATCATTCACACCCCACAGCTACCCAGCAGTCCCACCAGGGAACGGCCTCGGGGAGTGGGGACAGCTGGACATGAGCCCAAATGAGCAGCCCAACTACATTCCGAATCCTGAGGGAGACCAAGGGTCCCTGCAGGGCAGCTAGATAGCACGCGTGACCAACTGCTCTGTAATAAGGGGATCTGTTGGAGGCACACACCAACACATTTTTGCTGTCAACCTCACAAAATACAGAATGAGACGCCCTAAGTGATTTGCTCACTTGCTGCCTAGTGACAGAAATGGAATCAGACTGTGGTGGCCTTGTCACCCACAACAAGGCTCTGCACAGTGAACGGTGACAGAGGAGAGGTAGAAAGAAACCCACCCTAGTTGCATTATTACTGCCTGCTTCCGCCTCTCAGCAAACTCTAGCATGTCAGGGGCTTGAAGGCAGTCTTCTCTTCACTCCTGTACCCCCATATCCCAAGGAGCATACAGTAAGTGCTCAAAAAACTACCTGATAAATTCAACTGCTGGTAAAATTCCAAGGCAAGGGACCAGCGCTGTGGCATAACAGGTTAAATCGCCCCCTGCAGCGCCGGTTCAAGTCCTGGCTGCTCTACTTCCAATCCAGCTCTTTGCTAATGTCCTGGGAAAGCAGTGGAAGATGTCCTAAATACTACCTGGAGGAAGTCCCTGGCTCCTGGCTTCAGATTGGCCCAGCTCCGGCTGTCGTGGCCATGTGGGGAGTGAACCAGCGGAGAGAAGACCGTTCTCTCTGCCTCTCCCTCTGTCTACAACTCTGCCTCAAATAAATAAATTAATTTTAAAAAATCAAGAGTAACCAGGGTTTGAGGTGTGTTCCCATAAACAATTCTCCTAAGGCCACTCTGATAAATAAATGAGGGCTCCAACAGAGGCTTAGGGAAAAGGCTACTTTGGGCGATGATGATAAGCAGAGGATCCAAGACTGGGCTACCAGAACCTAGAACAAGTTGTTTCTAAAACAACGGGGGAGCTTCCAGGGTGAATTACAGCCTTGAAATCACTAGAGAGCCAAATGTTATTATTTATTCTTTGTGATTAACAAAGCAGGCGGAAGTAACATTTTTTTTGTTTTGTTTTTTGCTTTCCACCCCCTCACACACACATGTTCAGTCAGCATTTTAAATTTAGGAAGCTGATGTCAATTCAGGGGTACTATAAGTTAGAATACTCTTTTATGTGCATCAGCAAACTAATATACCCCTTCATTTTGCAGTGACTAAAAGGAAATTGCTTACTTCCTGTTACGGTTTTCCTTGAAGATGGCCTCCATAGCACTTACGGTAACACACCCAAGTCCGCATCCAAACACTGGAGTTCGTTAGCACGATAGTCCTACTCCTGAAGGTTCCTATTTTGATAAATATTAGTCCATAAGACCACTGTCTACATGTATTATCACTTTCATCTAGGAATCTCAGAGAATGCTGTCATCACTTGCATACCAATCCCTCAAAAATGCTCCTCTGTTTTTGTTCAAGGAAACTATTAAAAACTTCCTAGAGGGAAATCCTATTACAAGGGAGATGGAAAATTACAGGCATGTAAGTGGAACTTTAATATAGGAACGTGTTACATAAGAAAGTATTTAACGAGAGCTCTCAGATGCATGGTTTTAATGAATGTGTATGGCTGAGAGAAACAGTACGGTTCACCAAATGAGGAACTGGCCCTGTGCTGCACAGCTAATGATTGACAGGGCTCTGGACCCTCGTAACTGAGAGTCCAGGGACCTGAGTTCTGATGTGAGGGATGCCATTGATGCTGGGACTCTGGGAAAAGTGCTTTTCTCTGGTGCCTCTGCTTCCTATAGATTCAGGAAGGCAGTATCTCAACAGTCCCTTCCACCTGTCTACCCAGACTCGAGTCCCGTCTCCCCTGCTGCATGCGTCTGGAAGAGTTCACTGGTGGATTTCCACAGCAAACTAGAGCTGCCAGGGGCCCACGAGCAGGCTAAGCTGCTGCACACACCCTGTCAGAGTGCTGGTTCCGGTCCCAGCTGCTCAGCTTCTGACCCACCTCCCTGCAAATGCACCTGGGAAAGCAGTGGAAGATGGCCCAAGTCCTTGGGTCTCTGACACCCATAAGGGAGACCCAGATGGAGTTCCTGGCTCCTGACTCCAGGCTGGCCCAGATCTGGTTGTTGCAAACATTTGGGGAGTGAACTAGAAGATGGAAGAACGCTCTCTCTCTCTCTCTCTCTCTGCCTTCCAGTTAAACAAAATAAATCAAAGAAAGGAAGGAAGGGAGGGAAGGAGGGAGAGAGGGAGGGGGGAAAGAAAACAGAATAGAACAATCAGGGCTGTTGCAGGATCTTTTCCTGGCAACCATCACCCAAGTCAACACAAGAGGAGGATCCCTACACAAGAGTGAGGCCTGTAGCCTTGGCCTCTTATTCCTCCTCTTCATTTCTGGTGGCAACTTTATTTGCAGTTCAAGCATATGATAAAACTTGCTCAGGGTATAAGGAAACACTTGGGGTGACAAATGACAAAGAGGTGCAAGTCTCAGGCAGAGGAGCAGGCCATGACTAACCAAGCATGGTTAAGGTTTAATGTCTAAGACTGGCCCATTCAACTCCCTCCTCAACCAACCAGGCTGAGAGCCCTAGGAATCCTTGCCCTTTCTTTCTTCCCCAGAGCACTAATGAGGAGAGGCAGATAGGGTAGGGGTGGTGGTGGCAGGCACAGTAGGGGAGCAGGAGGAGGGGCCTTATAACCTGGATGGGGCTGCAGCAGGTCTGTCCATGGGATGGCACTCACAGTCTATTTTTACTTTGTGTGGGGAGGGAGGTTTACATCGTTATAGGAAAGAACGGCCTGTCCCACCATTACTCACGTAATGTAGAAAATGTGCCTGGGGGAAGAGGGGGCAGAGGGCACAGCCACCGCCCAAACCCTGCGGCTCCCCTCTCATCCCCCAGGAAGTGTCCCTCTACCTAAGCCCAGGATTCCCTGCGGGCCAGGTCTCTGTGTTCCTTGGCAAGAATTTTTCTGCAGTACACACAGTCTTCTTCATGCCCTTGTGTTCCTGCCTTTACAAACAGGGAGTGTGTGTTTTCAAAAATAACCCCCCCACCACCACAGCTTCCCACAACTCCACACACCACCCTCACCCTGCCTCAGCTTCTCTTTGCTGAAAAGCTTAGCACACCCATCTGCATATTAAAAGGAGTTCAACTTCATGGAATTTTAAGGGTCACCACTCCAACCATGGCAACCATGACAAAACCCAGGCCTCCCTGTCTAATTGCAATCAACAGAGATCGCAAAGACCCCCACACGTGTGCAGTAACATGCACACACCTGCCTGTGCTCCACAGAATAACTCCAGGGACTCGAATCAAAGAGACATTTTGTCACACGTCCCACTGTAAGGAAGAGGGACAAGGGCAGGAAGGCAGGAAGGGACAATGTGGCTTTCCCAAAGTCAGGACTGTACCAGAATAGAGACCCTCAAATAGAACGCTTTGTCTGGATTCCCAGCTCAACCCTGCACTGCTGCGCCCAACAGCTGGCCATCCACGGGGGGATGGAGAGCAAGGCACAGGGGTGCAAAGGAGCACAGTTGGAAACTGCAAAGACTAAGATTTGGGTGTGAGAATGTAAGACTTGACCACGAGCCAGAGAAGTAGGGTGAATCCCAGGGAGAAGGATGAGGCGACCCAGAGGTCAGCGATGGTTCATCAGACCCCTGGAGGACACGGCACTTACTCAGTCCCAACCCTACTGAGTGTCCACTGGGCGTGAGGCACGAAACACGTAAGGCAGGCACAAATGACCAGAGGGCTCACCGCCGGACTCTGCAAGTCCGATGGGTAAACAAGACTGCGGCATAAACAGCCACGAGGGACAAAAGGCAGAAGATTCTAGCACACAGGAAGGGGAAGAAGGAAAAGGCCCGACAGTCACAGGGTGGCAGGGGCCCCTTCCAGCTTGGACGGGTGGAGGGAGGCTGGAATGAGGGCAAGCACCACAGAGGCGGCCAGCCTTTCAGAACGGACTCCGTGGAAAGCCCAAGAAAGTTTTCTGGTCGCAGGGAGAAGGCGGGGAAGCCCGTCCAGGCCCAGCACTCGCCTTCCCCGGCTCTTCCCCACACTGGGTCGGGAAGCTCAGACCTCCAGCCTCACTTTTCACAGGGGGATTCAGAGGCCCAGGCTGAAGACCAGGAATGAAAACCAGGAGCAGCCCAGGTCCCTAAGAATAACCTTGTTATTCTGTTTCAGGTTGTCTGGCTGCTGCAGGCAAGCAAACGCTAAGGCTGGGGAGATAGGCAAGATAAGCGTTCTTTTCATGTCTGTGGGCTGATTCAGAACATCGCCCCAGACCTGAGGGGCTGCTGCTTAAGTTTTCCGCGTCGCTTTCTCAATAAATGGACAGGTCGTCCACAAGAGGGAACAAGCTGTCCAGAACCGGGACACTGGGAGAACAGGGAGTGGGTAAGGAGAACAGCCCTGCAGAAAAAGGAAATAAACCTTCTGGAGGGCTCTTGTTTGGAGGCCAAGGGTGCCAGAGAGGTGGTGAAACATGACCACGGCCCGCGCTGCTTCTTCGTCTGGGACATGCAACTGTAAACAGTGCCCAGTAGGATTCGTGCCACGGAGAAGACTCGCCCCGGCTTTCGCCTCCCGATTGCTGTCTTGCAACCAAGCAAGGCCCCGAAAGCCTTTCCTTCATTGTCTCACCATTGTTCATGCAAGCTGACCATCCGTTTCAGAGCCACGTAGGTCTCTTGAAAAAGGTGCTGGATTAAAACTTTGTTTGCGGGGCTCCTGAGACCCCTGCTTCATCTTTCAATCAGAGACAGAAAGGAGGTGGGCCTGAGCGGCTGCCCTCACTTTAAACAAACGGCCCTGGGACGTGAGGCTCTGAGGCAGCTCGGTGCAAACCACAAGGTGACAGCACACACATAGCAGCAAATGTGTGTCCCTGAGCCCCCAGCACCATCTCCACAGGACTCTGATGTCACCCCTACCCCCACACCACCCCAGAGATGCCAGGAGCTCCCACCTGCGTGGTGTGGATCTCTGAGACCCTTCAGTGAGCACTCGGTGAGGAGCGTGGCGGTCCCCCAAAGACAGAACGGCTATAAAACCACACTTGCAAAGCACCTGCGGCCCTCAACCAAGACCCACAGCAAAGTCTCACTCAGGACTCACACCTTGGTAGTTCCAAAGATATTCAGCAGGTAACTAGCATCAGGTAACTACCATCACAGGTAACTAGCACTTCTCAAACTCAGTTGAACCTAGACTGCTAGGCAACTAGTCAAAACAAGTCAGCAAACCAAACCAATAAAAGCTAGATGTGAAGCATGGCAGCCCGAACCACGGCAACTCGTGGCAACGCCCACGTGTCCACCTACACCTGTGCGCTCCAGGTTACCTTAGCGCTCTTACAGGGCAACCTCATCTGGGCTGCTGATAGGACTCATGGACAGCCTCTTCCTTTCCTGTGAGCTAAGGAACATCAAGGTCATGATATCAAACATATAAAAGCAGAGTCTGAAAGTTGTAAAAGTTCTGGCTGTTGGGGTGGGGGTTTGGCCTCATGGTAAGAGGTGCCTCGATTCCATCCCTGGCTCTGGCTCCTGCTTCCAGCTTCGTGCAGTGCAGACCCTGGGAGGCAGCAGGAGATGGCTCAGAGCCCTGGGTCCCCACCATCCACATGGGACACCTGCTTGGTGTTCCTAGCTCCCTGCTTTGGGCCCATGCTCCTGGCCACTGTGGACACTTGAGGAATGAACCAGCAGGTGGGAGTTGGGTCTGTCTCTCTGTGACTCTCAGATAACAAATACTTTTTTAACTAAAATAAAGCCTTCTGGCTGTAATAGCACACTCTTTCTTAGCAATAAACTGAATCATTATATGCTGAGTGAATCGAAGTAATATGATGGGCAATCTTTTTTTAAAAAAAGATTTTTTAATTTTATTTGAAAGGCAGAGGTACAGAGAGAGACAGACAGAGACTGAGAGATCTGCCATCCACTGGTCCACTCCCCAAATGGCAGCAAAGGCTGGGGCGGGGCTGATCCAAAGCCAGGAGCCAGGAGCTTCTTCCAGGTCTCCCATGTAGGTGCAGGCGTCCAAGCTCTTGGGCCATCCTCTGCTGCCCTCCCAGGCCATTGGTAGGAAACTGGATTAGAAGTAGAGCAGCCAGCACTGCAGGCAAAAGTTCAACCCACTATGCGGCAGTGCTGGCCCCAGTGGGCAATCTTTTTTTTTTTTTTTTTTTTGACAGGCAGCGCGGACAGTGAGAGAGAGAGACAGAGAGAAAGGTCTTCCTCTTGCCGTTGGTTCACCCTCCAATGGCCGCCGCAGCCGGTGCGCTGCAGCCGGCGCATCTCGCTGATCCGAAGGTGCTTCTCCTGGTCTCCCATGCGGGTGCAGGGCCCAAGGACTTGGGCCATCCTCCACTGCACTCCCGGGCCACAGCAGAGAGCTGGCCTGGAAGAGGGGCAACTGGGACAGAATCCGGTGCCCCGACCAGGACTAGAACCCGGTGTGCCAGCGCTGCAAGTGAAGGATTAGCCTATTGAGCCATGGTGCCGGCCTCCAGTGGGCAATCTTTAAGATACCCAACTTGCCCTGATTGTCATAGTAGTAATAAAATTCAACATTGACCCTTCAAGCCCACTGTAACCAAAACAGACAATAGGGGCCCACATCGTGGTGCAAAGGACTGAGCTGTGTGTCACCTGCCAAACCAGCATCCCATATGAGTTCAAGTCCCAGCTTCTACACTTCCAATCCCAGTCCTCACTAATGCACCTGGTATGGCAGCAGATGATGGCCAAGTGCTTGGGCCCCTACACCCACAAGGGAGATTTGGATGGAGTTTTTGGCTCCTGCCTTTGGCCTGGTGCAGTCCCAGTCATTTCAGCCATTTGGGAATTGAACTAGTACATGGAAGATCTCTATCTCTCCCTGTCTCTCTGTAACTCTTTCAAATAAATAAATCATCAAAAAATTCGAAATTTATTTAAAAAGACACTAGTCATTTACAAACCTCTCATGAAAGGGTCATTCAATCACTTTGAGTTTCAAGTTCCTCACAAAAACAGGCATAACGGTCACTGATAACCTCAATTTTATATGGATCAAATAAAACAAAGAACCTTGTGAGCTTCTGCATAGAAACGTGCATTATGGCCAGGATCCTGGCACAGCTTCAGCTCCCACCCTGGACTTACATACACAATTTACCAGACTAATCTAAACTACGGGTTTGCTCATGAATTCTCTAGCTCACAACTTCTAAGAGACAAGCTTCCAATAGACATTAGATAAAATATGCATGGCTTTCGCCCGGAAGTCAAGTCAAGTCTTTCTACTTCTCTGACTTTATCTTCTGAAAATTCTCCTCAACTGGAACCTCTGGCCCCAGGCGACCAGGTCAAAACAGGTATGCTGGTCTTCTCACAACTTCCTCAGGGTTGCTCCCTGTGATCTTAGGACTTCACCTCATCTGGGGCCATCAGCACCCATCACCCCACGCCCGCCCTCCTCCTACTGCAACCCTACCCCACCTCAAAGACTGTATCTACCCCATCAACTCAAGGAAGCTCACTGTGACCTCTCTGTATCACATGGCCTGTGCAACTTACCATTTGTTATTTGTACATTCTTTAGGCTATTTGTATGGTTAAGGATTCCAGTACAGTCTTGAAAAATACATAAATCCTCAATTACATAGCTTTTTTTTTTTTTTTTTGCAGAATTTTGGGCTTTGTTTGATGGCTTTTTCAGCACAGCACAACAGCAAACCACATAATAGGTGCAAATATTTGCAAAGCTACTTAGGTGCCCAGTTCAAAAAAGTGTAGGGAGAAGGATGGGAGAGGGCTTTCCCTCATGGACATTCAAGCCCCAGGTGGGATGACTCATCTCTCAGTGGGACTGCAGAAACAGGAATACACCACAGCAAGTAGGTGAAGAAAGGCACGGTCCTAAACAAGAAACATGCAACAGTCTAAATGTCATCTCATGGAATTTGCCCTTGGATAACCTGCAAACCAACAGGTTACAGCCCTTTATGGCTAAAAGATATTTTTTGCACTTTTACAGAAGTTAAAATTCCAATTTTTTAATAGAAAGAAATTCAGCAATTTAAAGATGGATATTTAATTTTCAATTTTTTTTTTTTTTTTTTTTTTTTTTATCTGAGAGGCAGAGAGAGTAACAGGCAGCAAGAGCTCCCGTCCACTGATTCATTTCCCAAATGCCTACAATGGCCAGGGCTGGGCCAGGCCCAAGCCAGAAGCCAAGACGTCTATCCTCGTCTCTTTGCGTGAATGGCTGGGACCCATGTACTTGCCCATTAGCAGGAGATTTGATGGGAGGCAGAGCAGGGACCTGAATCCAGGCACTCCAACGCAGGATGTGGGTGTACATGAGGCATCTCACTCTCAATTACAAACACCAGGTGCTACCTCCCAAATTCTGAACTCAGATTCTAAAAAACAGGGAATCCTAATGACATTTAAAGGATTCAAAACTTTAAAATCTATTTCAATGTCTGTGAATTCCATTCATCAATTTACAAAAAGGCCAGCCCTTACTGAAAATAGGTCAGTTTCTGATAAGTTTCTAAAACAGTACTTACTTGCCCAGATGTAGGTCATATACTGGTATAAGACTTGTCAACCTAAAACAACAACAGAATGTTGTGATGTTTCTAAATGTTTTAAATTATATAGGCATGTAGCTTGACTAAATGTGTGAATGTCCTAAAAGTCTTATATATGCAATAAATATCAAGTTCATACAAGGTTTCAGTTACATAATAAGGTACTATAAAGCCAGAAGTCCAGAAGGGTACCACTACTGTCGGAAACCAAAAATGTCCGATTCCATATCCAAAGCAAGATTCCAAATGAGTGATTAACGAGGTGTTTACAACCAACATTCAAAACTCCCAGCCACTTATCTCCTTAATTTCATCGGCTCTATTATATGCTTTGCTAAGGTATAATTATTCAAGTATTTTTAACTGTATCTTTAAAACTTTTACTGCTTAAAAACTCTACTTAATATACCCTAAACATTTTCCAGGAAAAAATGTTACATAAACATGAGGAATAGTAAAATCATAGTAAACAGTAATACAGTGCTAAGGTTTTTTGAACCAGGTTGCAAGATCCCATTTAATTGGTGATAAATCTCCTAGGCAAGTAAACACTCTATCTTCCACCACGATTCCGGGAGAACAGAGAGAGCTTTAGACTCCTATGCCCCCTGGCAGGTACAAAATCGCCAGGTTTCTACACAGAAAAAATCTTGGCCTTGGCCTTCTGGAGTACTCTACCCAGTAACACCACCATCAGCATTTCCTAAGGCCAACTACTTCGGGATTGGCCCACAGCTTTGTTAATGAGCTAAATCCATAAGAACTCTTCCGGAGATGATGGAAAATTCAGTGGCTCATCCTGCTCCCTCCCCAACCCCCAAAATAAACCTCTCAAGCACAAGTTTAAGAAGAAGGAACATCTTAGAAGATTCTTACACAAGAAGAATCAGAAGTAGCTCTCAGGCGTGCCTTTCTCGTATCAGGGGAGTTTTCTCATCCGGGCACCAGAAATCCTCCTGAGGAGAAACGGGGCCGGTGTGGGGTTTTCTAAGGTCCCTGGTGCTAACCTACTAATTGCATACCTTAATCATCTAGACCAGAAACAGTCAAATGTGGTGGTGAAGTCAGGTCCCAAGAACACTTCCTCCCTGCACGGCTAAGGCTGGAAAGGAGTCCTTGGCCTCCGGGCGGTGACCACTCAGCTGTCCTCAGGCCAGCAGGTCACCCTGTCTCACTTCTCTGGAGTATCAAAAACCTGCTGACCTAGGGGACTCTGACAAAGGCCTTGTGTACAAAGGAAGCCTTCTAAAGGAGGAAAACACCCCATGAAAACACTGGAGGACAGCACCACTTAGAGAATTCGTGGAAGTTTCTTTCTCATGGCTTGCTCCAGTACACAATAAGCCCTTAAAATGCAATGTCAAAATATCACAGTTCTGCAACGGATCACACAATCACCTTCTGGAATAGAAAGAAGGGAATGTGCTTTGACTCCGGCCTGTAGAATGACTTCCCCATAAACAAAAATGAGAGTTTCAAATAATTATCTGCACAAGTGTTCCTTGGTAGTGGCACCGTGGCACCGTCAGGAAGCCTTCCAACACAATTCAAGCATTAACAATATTACACAAACAGAGGTACTTTTTCTTTTCTTTCTCTTTCTTTCTTTTTTTTTTCTTTCTTTTTTTTTTTTTTGCCAATTCTAAGCCTCAGGTGTTGGTCAAAGCACTTTCTAAGACACTTGATGAGCAGTGCTCAAAACCCACTTTTAAAGTGCACAAAAGAAAAGATCTGAGGCTGTTTTGAACAGGCTCTCGCGGTGAGTATTTTCTGTGAGCGACCACAGGGCAGCGAGTGCCGCTGCTGGGATGTGACTGGTGGAGCTCGCGGGGGCAGGGCTGCAAGGAAGGAGGCCCTCCTCGTTCAGCCACCCAGGCCTCCAGCCCCAGACCCTCATTTCTTCTTTACCAACATGCATCTCTCCGTAAAGCCTCCAGCAGGGCACACATGGACACACGAGCTAGCTTGTTTTTTTTTTTTTCCTTTCCTTAGCCTTCTTTAATAAATAACTTGTGGACCTAACAGGTGTTTCCAAATACCCTTTTCTTAAAAGCAAAGGTGTGAGTTATAAGGCAGCCTGTCAGAAAAAGAAAAAGAGGAAGAAGAAAAAAACACCGGAGCAGGGGAGCATAAAAGGGCAATCAGATTCCGAAAAGAAAAAGTGTGTCCAATTTGCATGACAATGCACCGACTGGGATTCAACCCTGCCACACACACCTCTGAGCACTTCACCAGCCTGCTGGGAGAAACCTGGAAGCCTACCACGTGGAGTTGGCCACTAGGTTTCGGGGAGTCGCCCAGTCTGGGGAATAAATGGTGGGAGACCTTACTGCCAACATTTGAACGTGACACCGAAGTGTACCTGCACACCCGGCTGTGGGCTTTCTGAGCCTCCGGTGGTTGCACAGGAACTGTCTGCTCGTCAACCCGCAAGCACAGATCTCGCTGCTCACACAAGCCAGGCACCCTCACCAGCTGTCAGCTCTAAGTCCTTTGGACTGGAAGTCTGAGATTTCACTGTAGTGTAGGAGAGGTTATGAAGAACCACCCAACGCAGTAAACCAACGCCTTCCTTAACGCTCTCCTCTGCTCTATCAGGGCACATACAAAGGAATACACGCCTCCCTAAGGATCAGAAAGGAGACAATGGTGACGCCTCTCCAAAAATCAATCAACCAATCAAGATAAATAAATAGAAAATCACTAACTCCGGTCTCCGCGCTCTTTCCAAAAGCACCAACCTCCAAGGCTTAGGGAAGAGGGACAAAAGGCGTCAACCTTGGAAAACTCTCCCAAAAGTTACATAAACAAAGGAGGGGAGCAGCCCAGCTCCCGGGCTGTGCACCCATGTGCTACTAACATTACATAACACCCGGTGCAGGCACGGAATAAGGAGATTCTGCACGACACCCCCGACAACCCCCGACTCCCAAGCCTCCCTCCCCGCCTTACAAGACCCAAACGCCCGGCAAGAGCGAGCGGACGGCTCCGGGTCTCTATTTTATTGCCGGCGTAAATCCTGCGCGAGTTGGAGGCACGTTTAGGCCCGAAGTTTGAATGTGCAAGAGCGACTCACACTCCCCGGACCCGGGCGAGGACCTGACAAGCGACAGTGGCCGCCGAGGCCTTCGGCTCCCCCCCGTGCACGGTGCCTCCGGCTGGAAAGTTTTCCACGCCAGCGATCGGAGGACCCGTTTCCCCCGCCCGCCCGACTTCGCAGGAAAGCCGAGAGCCGAGGAGGGCTGGCAGGCAAAGAGCTGGAAAGCTCGGGACACCGCGGCGGCCGCGACGCAGGCTCCTTACCTGGGGGACGCGCAACACAAAAGGGGCTCGGCGCCGGTGGAGCGTGGGGAGGCAGCGCGCAGCGCGGCGGGGAGCGAGCGAGTCCTCCGAGCCGCAGCCCTAGGCCGGCGCCCGAGCCCGCGGCCCGGCCCCCGCCGCCGCCGCCGCTTCCTCCCTCGCGCGCGTCATGTCACGGCGATCAAACATGTCTGTGTGCGCTTCGCTGCTGTGACTTCCTGATTCTCCGCCGCTCGCGCGCGCACACACACTCGCAGCCACTCGAACACGCCGCCCCCACCAGCCCTGGCCACCAGCCCTCGCTGGTCCTCCCCGGGCTCCGGGGGAGCGCGCCGCAGCTCCCGACGCGCTGGCCCGGCGCTCACAGCACACACACACTCACACTCACACACACTCGCGCCGGCCCCCAGCCGCGGGAGCTCGCCGCCCCCTCCCAGCCCTCCTCCCCACTCCGCAGCCCCGCCAAACTTTTTTTTTTTTTTCCTTCCTGATCCACGTCCAACTTCCCTCCTCCCCCACACCCCGCGAGCAGCCCGGCCAAGCCCCGCGCTCACCACGATCCGCAGCGAGCGGCAACCCGGATAAAAATAATAATGCAATCCAGGCGAGCGGCGGCGGGGGCGAGCGCGCAGACACTGGCAGGAGGCGATCTCCTCGCGTGTACCGGAAACCGGCGCGAGTACCCCGGCCGGGGCGCAGGTCTCCCCCGGAGCCCGCACTGCTGCGCCCCGCCCCGCGCCGTGCGACTGCGGCCGGGAGGCGAGGCCTGGTGCCGGGCATCCGAGGCACTGCTTGGCGTGCGCCCTGGGGCCGGAGGGCGCCTGGGGGCTGGCGCTCCGGACTGGTTATTTGGGGAAGTGCATCGCGACACCTTTGCAGATGGCACGGCCGTGTTTTGCAACGCAGACGGGAGGAGGGAAGACGGCCGGGTGGAGGAGCAGCGCAGAGGCGCCGGGTGACCCAGGTTGGGATGGGAACAAGGCAAACTCGCACGCAGGGAGCGAGAAGGAAGGGGTGCGTGTCATCCTTGGGAGGAGGCTCTCCCCGGGTCTCCCCGCCTCCCGCCCTCGTCACCCACCCCCCTCCATTCCCTTCCCACCGCAGCCCTTCCCCTTTCCTGGCGAACGCCACCGCCGCTGCCCGGGTGCGCGCGGGTCCTGTTTGTGACAGTCAGGCAGAGAGGATTATCCGGATCACGGCCTTCCCGGCCCGGAGCCGCCGCGGCTCTCCCGGATCCCAGCGCGCCCCTAGGACCCGGACGAGCACCGGCGCCCCCGCGGCCGCGGCTCCCGCAGCCCCCGAGCAAAAAGAAAACAGACCCGTGGGGGGGGGGTGCGGGGTTGCAGAGCCGGGCAGGCACCTCCGATCTCCTTTTTCGGTGCCTCCTCTCGCCCGCCCAGCCCAAGCGGCCCCGGGGCCGGACACCCGAACTTCAGCACCCGAGCCCGCGCTGCGGTCAGGTACCCAGGGGGCAGGACGCCCGCGGCACCTCGAGTGCAAGCCCTCCGGACGGCGCCTTTGCCTCAAGGCCTGCTGAGCGGTCCTTGTCCCCATCCCCGCCCGAGGGGACGCGGAGAGTGGAGGTGACACCTCCGAGCCGCACGCACCAACCCCGCGGCCGCGGCCGCAGCCTCCTCCGCGCGATCCCCGCTCGCGGCGCCGCAGCCGCAGCCCTTTAAACATTCCCCGGGAAGCGAGCGGCGGCCGCGTCCCTCGGCTCCCCGGCCGCCCGCCCGCCCGGGCTCCTCCGCCCTGCTTCCCCGTCCCCCTTCCAAGTCTTCCGGGGAGGACGGCTCGGGATGCAGGGTCGCGCTCCCCCCCCCCCCAACCCACCCACCCAGCCCCCGCCACCCGACGTTTCAGGGGATGGAGGAACCGCAACCTGGCCGAGTGCGTGCGTGCGTGCGTGTGTGTTGCAACCTTGAGTTGGCAGCGCATCCCTGGCTCCAGACCCAGGGTCAAGGCTGTGATCTGTTGCGATTTCCGCCCCGCTCGCCCCCCTGAAGCAGTCATTACGACGGTTATTATTAGAACGGCAAGGTTCGGCCGAAACTTTCTGGTCTCTTCCACAACCGCCCCGGGAGCTGGCGTCCGAGCCTTCCACCTGAGGCCCGCGGGGGAGAAGAGGCGGGCTTTTTTGTGCGTGTGGCGGCGGTTGGCCCGCCTGTTTGTTTTGGTCTCCGTGCACGCACAATAAATAATAATTAGGGTAATAATGCATAGTCGCCGGGGAGGGCGGCGCGGTGCCGGAGGGGTTCGCGCGCGGCGGCGGCGGCGGCGGCGGCGGCGGCGGCGGCGGCGGCGGGCAGGCCGGAGGGAGGAGGAGGAGGAGACGGGAGTTGTAAGTTCTATTTACCTTGCTCGCGAGGAGTGTGCCGGCTGAATCGCTTCCCTCTCTGAGTCACCCAGAGTACAGAAACACAGGGAGAGAGGACTAGATTATGAATATGACTTCATTGATGACAGCCGTCCCCTCCTCTTCCTAAACTCGGGCTCCGCCCCGCGGCCCACCCTCGCCGCCTCCACGGGCGCCGGAAGACGCGCCGCAGTTGGCCCCGCGCGCCGCTCCTCCCTGCCCGGCCGGGCGCGGGTTGGCGGGACGCGCCTGTCACTCGGCCCGCTCAGCGACTCCGGGAGCGCGGTGGGGGGAGCAGGGGGCGGTGTGCAAGAATGTGCAGCGAGACAGCTCTACTGTATGCGTGGATCCGTGCGTGCGTGTGTGTGTGTGTGTGTGTGTGTCGGCGAGGCGCCGGCTCGCGGGCCGGGCTTGTGCCTGGAGCGGAGGACCTGGCGCAGGACGCCGAGAGCCCCGAACCCTGCTGGAGCCTGGTGCAGGCTCGCCCAGCTCGGCCCAGCCTCTCGGAGGGGCGCTGCGGGGCTTCTCCGGGGAGGCTGGGGAAGCGAGAGGGAGAGCGAGCCGTAGTAATAGCGCGTAGTAGTTGGGGCCGTCCGTGGAGAAGGTGCTGGAATTTAACTGTGCCTCCGCCTGCCAGGGCGAGCCTGCAGAGGAGCGGGAGGGGAGGCAGGGAGGCCCCGAGGGGCCCCGGAGCTGTCGGTGGCACAGTGTTGACCGTGGAGGAAACGGACATGGTGGAGTTGGCTGAAACTTTTTGGACCCCAACCCCCCCACCCCCCGCATAAAGGGAGAGCTGTCATTATAAATCTGCTCCCTCCCCAGTTATGGGGGGGGGCATTGTAATCCATAAACTGTACTTTGGAAATTTATATTCATTAAATAAAAGTTTAAAAAAAAAAAAACAGGCTGCAGACTGCTGATTCACAACAACAGACCTGCACTTGGAAGTGTGCTATTTAAAATATACAACATCAAAGACCACATCAAAGGTCACAAAAGGGTCAGTTTTATTTTACATTAAATAAATAAAGGTGGTATTATAGCAATTAAAAAAAAAATCTGCTCCCTCCCCATATAGGGAGGCGGGTACCAAGCGCATTCCTGCCAATCTGTCCCTCTAAAGGACTACAAGTTCCAAATGCCAGCGAGGGAGAAACAGCTGAGAGGCCGAGCGCCTGCCCCGTGAGTGAGCCGGCTCTCGCCCCAGCGTTGGCTCCGCGGGCTAGGCAGCACTCACCCTTGCCTCACCTGTCAGCTTCCAGTAAAATACACCCCATAGCGGGGACACACCACCCCGTGGGGGCCGGCGGGGCGGAGGGCTAGGGGGAGGCGTGGAATCTGCTTTTGATTTAAGGAGGGGAATAAATCTCTTATTCTCTGCGAACCATAGTCTCTTCTCCCACCGCACATTTAAGACCAATTAAGGCAACAGACTGCAATCTGCTGGCTCATCACGATTTTGAGACCTCTTGCTTCAGTTTTCCTTGAAATACAGTATTTTGGCCGGACCCAATAGGCCCGTGTTTGGTGAGACAATTTTATTTTTAGTTTTATGAAGTGTGAAAGAATGTTAGGAGATTTTAAATCAGGGGCCTATTCTTTTAGACTCAGATTAATGTAGGTGCTTGACTCTTAAAATTAAAACTGTTCCTATGCCATGGTGTTATGAAAAGCCTGATTTATCCCTTATTTTGTAATGTAATGGCTTAAATTAGTCATTCAAAGTGTACTGTGACTATTTGGTGGAGGATTTTTCCCCCTAGAGTAAAATCCTATTTTAAGACCATTTTACTGTTGCAAAATTGACTCCAGTTGAGCAAGCGGGTCTGAAATGCCATTCTTGGAGGCTTACAACTACAGGCTGCACGACTTGTGGACGAGGGGCAGTGGGAAGAAGACCAAATGCTGCCGGTGGCCATCAAGGGACAGGAACCGTTGGCCTCTCAGGGCCATGAGTCCTGAAGCAGCGTCTGTGAGGGCAGGGGAGTGGGTGGTCACCCACCCTGTGGCTTTCTGAGTTCCTGTTACTTGCATGTTAACTTAGGCCTCTTCATTTTCTGTCTATCCTCAAGTGAACCTCAAGACAACAAAAGGGGGCGCATCTGAGAGAAACAGAAGAGAGTATGCCCTGCAGAATGTGTTTAAGAACTTGTTTTTCTGCCGGAGGGTATGCCAGTACCGCCCTTGACTGGGAAACTCTCCCCTACAGTGAGAAATCGAAAACAAAATTAATAGTATAGTAAATGTATACCATAAACACTCATTTCTAACCACCTAATAAGTCGCAACTAATCACGCCGCCTGGTAACGCAGGTGTCTACAATAAAGAACTGGAACCTAATGGCAGCGCTGACTACATTAAGTCGTGGCAGGTGTTAGTTTTTTAGGGCCTAAATGAGTTCTCAGTCATGCCAACCTCATACGCCAGTTTTCAGCAACTGATGAGTTATCCCCTTGCAAGTAAGTACCCTGGACCCCCTTAAGTTTCTGCTTCCACTGCCATAGCACGTTTCTAAGAGAACAGTGGTCTCAGGAAGACACTGGGGAAAGCGGGGGCCATCCCTTCTGGCATTTTGTCAGTGGGAAAGCAAAGCAGAAAACATTCCCTCTGTTCCGTGTGTACCTTCTCTGGCTCATATAAAGTCCTGATGCAGTACTTGGAGCGGTTGGTATCTATGCATTATATGTACAGCTGTGGGAACTGAAAAATAAAATCCATCACTGGGAGCAGAGATTATTCAACAGAGATATTACATCTCCCCTTTCCCCTCAAGCCGCTCTAAGAAAGCCTCACTTTCTTCCTTCGTGTCCTTCCTATAAGGAATCTTCTTGTTTGCAGCTTGCATTTCAGTGAGTGGGAATTGTACAACACCAGACCTAAACGCAGGAGAAATGAAAAGGCCACATCATTGGCTTGGGAGAGAGAAGATTGCAGGACACAGAGCTTAAGCTGCATCTCTGAGGTCAGGCAAAACTGAACAATTGATGTGTTCTTGTGTTTTGCAGAAAATCACAAAGCAAATCTGGTTGGAGGCTAAAAGGGCTCCAGGAGAGCTGCACAGGATGCCACGTTGACATGAGGCGTTTGTGGTGGCGTGGTGTCTCTTCTTTGTCGACTTTGGTGAGTCATAATGTGTTCTCCGAACTCGCTTTTCTCTTTCTGGTTTGGCATCAAGGGTTAGAAGTCATTTTTTTCATGTCTGTGTGGCCACATTCACTTGTTATATAAGTCTGCTTTGGTTAACATTCTGAATAGCTACTGGATCTGATAGCTAATTGCAATACGCTTATCAGGGAAAAGGCCAGGCCCAAACCGAGGAGGGGACTGGTCTCCGTAGACGAACTGTGACGGATGACGGAAATGTTGCCGAGTTTCCAATAGGAGCAGGTAAGGCCATTTAGGGAATGAATACTACGTCGTCAGTAATGGAAACTAAACTTTGACAAATTGAATCAGCTGACATTGAATTTAGTGAAGAGTTTAGAATTAGCAAGTGCATTTATTACAGAAATAAGCACTCCTCTTTTTTTCCGGTGAGCACTCTCAATAGACTTTTGCCTCTCCATAACCGTTCCCCCAGCACACTAACCCAGTCCTCTCTGTGATCTCGCCATGCTCTAGCTTAAAACCCTTCGTCTGTTCCCCACCCAGTGTGGGATACACTTCAGACATCCTAACGAATCTGCCACGGCCGTGCGGACAGATCTCTACCAGATGTGTTGACACCTTCAAAATCCCCACGCTCTGGGAGATGGAAACCTATGGATTCCTAAGGGGACATATAAGGGGGCTTGAAAAAGTTTGTGGAAATATGGAATTCATAGATAAGTTTATTTTCATGCAAAAAATGTTGAAATCTGTGTGTATTAGAGGTCTTCTGTAAGTTCATAGAAAATGTGCATTATAAAAAATATGATGCTTGGATTTCAACATTTTTCCACCCAGACTTATCTTTTAATTCCTCTTTCCATGAACTTTTTGAAATACATTGCACTTCCCTCTGAGCAAAATGCAGGTCCCTAACACACATCCTGAACTATGATCCCTCTGTCTCCCAGTGGTCCTCACTGCCCTCCCCAGGCTGGGGAAGCTTCTTGTCCTACTCTGCTCCCATAGCAACCGATGTGTACCTCTATTATAGCACTTATCACTTTGATGCGATTATTTGTTTGGTTTCCTCCATTAGATGGTTAGTGCCTGGAGGGTGTAGAACAAGTTCAATTCATCTTTGAAACCTCAGCAATTAGCTAGATGCTTAGCACATTATATGTTGTTGCTTTTTTTTTTTTTTAGGAAAAAAAAACTTTGTTGAATGAAAGGGAGAGATAGATAATAAAATTATGTGACAGGGAATTTAGCAGGCCATCACTTAGTAATTATCATGTTAATGCCCATGATCACTGAGTGTTCAGAATCTTTATGTTATTTTGCAAGCCAAAGGGGCTTAGAAAATGTTTTTGGTTTTTATTTTGTTTTGCTTTGGGGAGGGAAGAAAGTGAGGAGAAGCTACAGTTCCTGAAATCATATAAAAAACATTGACAAGGGGTTTATTTAAATTTAATGATTTCATTTTCTCAAAAGGCAGGGAGAAAGAGACAGAGACAGGCACAGAGATTTCCCACATGCTAGTTTATTCCCCAAATGCCTACAACGGCCAGGGCTGAAACCTGAAGCTAGGAATTCAATCCAGGTCTTCCCTATGGGTGGCAAGGGCCCAACCACTTGATCACCTGCCACCCTGCAGGGTGTTGCTTAGCGGGAAGCTGGAATCAGCAGAGCCAGGACTAGAACCCAGGCACTATGATAAGGGCATGTGGGCACCCCACATGGCCTCTTAACCATTATGCCAAATGCCAGTCCCTATTTGTTTTAAGGATGGGAATAACTTGAGAGCGTACTTGAAAACTGTTGAATAGAGTAGTAATGATTATGATAGTCATTTTTTTATTTCTGCTTTAAATCATATGTCAGAAGTTGTGCAAACACCTTTACAGATGTGTTGTTTAATCTGTTTAACCCTATGAAACACGTGACATTGTCCCCATTTTACAGATAAGATAACTGAGAGGCAGTAAGTGAATTGCCTAAAGCAGGGATCTCCAAAGTGGAGTTAGCAAGACAATTCACTGTAATGTGAGAAGAACATTAGAAACTCTATTTTCTTCCCTTTATTATTATTATTTTTTTGACAGGCAGAGTGGACAATGAGAGAGAGACAGAGAGAAAGGTCTTCCTTTTTGCCGTTGGTTCACCCTCCAATGGCCACCGCGGTAGCGCGCTGCGGCCAGCGCACCGCGCTGATCCGAAGGCAGGAGCCAGGTGCTTCTCCTGGTCTCCCATGGGGTGCAGGGCCCAAGCACTTGGGCCATCCTCCACTGCCTTCCCGGGCCATAGCAGAGAGCTGGCCTGGAAGAGTAGCAACCGGGACAGAATCTGGTGCCCCGACCGGGACTAGAACCCGGTGTGCCGGCGCCGCTAGGCGGAGGATTAGCCTAGTGAGCTGCGGCGCCTACCTTATTTTCCTCCCTTTAATAATTAAAATATCAATGATGCAATGACCAAAAAATGAGTTTTAAATATATTTCTTATGTTCATTGGCCCTAGAGTCTTTACACAGTTCCTAAGTGCCATTTATTGTACCCAAGGAACACTGGGGGAGAAGGAGCTCCACAGGCGGAGGGCAACACCAGCGCCCCCTTTGGTTCTCTCATTGGCATTGGTATCACCAGCCACGGACATTGCTTCATGTTTACAGGTTTCACGTTAAATGAATTCACACAAGTATAGGTTACTCTGTTTAGTTTTAACCAATCAACACTCTTATTTGGCAAGAGACTGGCTTAAAAAATTCCTGTTAAAAAATCAAAAGATAATACTGATAATGTCAGCACAGCTGAAAATCACAATCAAATTTGGCACTCTAACCTCGAAGAATTTTTGGCCAGCCAGATTGAGAAGCAAAACAATGCTGGCTAATTAGCTCCAACAAGAAATAGGTCAAAAATCCACAATTATCTAAGAATGTTTGAAATTTGGATTTATATTAAGTATCATGAATGATGAATTCTGACCTAAGCATATATTTTGCCTGAGATAATAGATATAGATAGTATGATATATCATGATTAGTATTTAGACAATCAAAATTTTTCTATGGTCCTCATCGTATTCTTTCATAATTTCTATTTTGTGTGTGCTTTATAATGCACTTAGCTGCATGTATTATAAATATACATAAATCATGCTCTATCCTCCCCCCACCTTTTTTTTTAACTGCAAGGGGAACATGATCAAACAAGTTGAAGATGGCTAAATGATGGAGTCAGAAATTTTATCTCAGCTCAGTAGACCCACAGACTCAGGGTGATCTGTGTTGCTCATGTCAAAATGCTCAATAATCTGTCATGAGTACAAGGCTCTTAATCCATTGAGGGGGGTTGGTAAAGGTGGAATATAAATGATCTTTGGAGCATCGCAAATGCCCTATGACTGTGTTCCAAATCCTACCATCATGTTAATGTGTACTTTCTGCAGACAGAGTCCCTATATTTTCATCAGCTTCTCAAGGAGATCTTCCCCAAAGGGGAAAAGAATTCCTGACACACAGTATCAGCAGCACAGCATCAATGACCTTGGATAATTTTCTGATAAGAAATTAATCCTCTGCATGACTTTCATAAAACAGAATGTGCACATTTTATATATCCAAACATGTCTACTCTTAGAAAAACCTATAGAAGGTAATGTTTCTGTAGATAATTAAAGTACATTCTAACTTCCCAAAGGAAAACTTCATTTATCTCCAGAGATGGGCTTTCTCAGGCTAATTTCATTCTGAAGGATTTTCTCAATATTACTCTGCAGTATGTTGTTGATTAGACAAAAAAGGATTTTATAGGTGTTGTCATCAACATATCTCTGAGGCTTTGCCCCATCTTTGGGCAGTTGTATATTAGAAATCAGAATATGAATTCAGGTTCCAGAACTATTTTGTCATACATTGTTAAAATACTTCATTTGGCAGGCTGTAGAGCCTGCTACCCTTTGAGTACTGTCTTCTCTTAAGATAACAGGTTTTTGTGGCTGTGTGACACTGTAGCTTGCCTCCAAGCCCCTCAACCAAATCTGCGCACCAACTCCCAGCTATTGTGCAAGATTTCATAGCCCTGTTTTACTTTTTGACCACTTGCAGCTGTTATTGGACTTCTGTGTTCAGTTAGGATCCCTTGCCTGTCCTTAGTGTGTGACCCCTTCTCAGCTCAGCTTGAGTTCCATCACTTCAAGTTCAATGCACAAAAGCACAATCTACTATTGTCTTCTTTCAGGTCTCTTTCTACACTTGAAGTTCCATGTGAATTTCAGAGACAAGCAGAAAACAAGCCAGGAGTACGTGAAAACAGAAACAACTGCTGAACATGCTCTAGATGACTCTTTAAAGGAATAGAGATAAATAGTCTGCTTTGTGAGGCTGGGGTGGGGTGGGGGTCTCTCCACAGGTGGAGATAAAATACATTCCACAACAATATGGCTTTATTTTAGTCTTCCATGGTGATTCCAGCCAGAAAGTGATGAATATATAAAACAAGAAGAAGGAGTTTGGGGGAAGGCTTGAAAGCATCTGGATTCTGCATGGGGCAGGGTTTAATGCTAGGCAGGAAGCTTTTATCTCCCTTTCAGATAAACTCAGCTGAACAGACAGGGACTTCAATGAGTGGTGGACATAAAGGAAAAGCTCACATTTGGTCTGGAATTGTGCATATTCAATTGCTTATCTTATCAGAGACCCTGTGATGTCTGTTGGAATTTTACTATTATGAAGACTCTTTGGGGCCTTTTTGTAATATATTTAAAAAAAAAAAGTGGGAAAAACAAGATACCAAGAGAAAAGACATCATAACATGCAGCATTTGGTTGTTGCTGTCATTGTTGCATACTCAGGACTTGGGATTTGGGGGTTTCTCTGAATCTTAAAGAGGTCACTACCTCACATTTGAAGTATTTTTTTATTAAACTACTTAAAAATATACCCCACCTATTGGAGCATTTGTCTTTATGTAATACCTCAATTTTATGTTGTGATTTGTCAACTGACATTACTAACTGTAACCACCATTACCTGATATTCTGCAGTTTCCACACCCTATATAAATGTCCATTATTTTCTCAAGGCCTTAAGATCAGAGTGCTGAGCTATTATGTCTAATGCTAACATAATAAATATCTACTAATTAATTGAGGATAACTTGATCTACATAGATGACTATTTTCACAAAGCCTTCAAATGCTATTATCATGTACCTTTAAGCTATCACAAATTCTACATAAATAGGTAACATTAAATGGTTAACACTGCAAGTTCTTATAATAGTTACAGGTTTAAAATAAATGTACTGGTTAAGACACCATTCGAGGGGCCTGCCCTGTGGTGTAGTAGATTAAGCCTCCACTTGCAGTGCTGGCATCTGTTAAGGGCACCAGGTCGTGTCCCAGCTACTCCTCCTTTGATCTAGCTCTGTGCTAATGGCCTGGGAAAGCAGTGGAAATGGCCCACATGCTTGGGCACCTGCACTCACATGGGAAACCCAGAAGAAACTCCTGGTTCCTGGCTTCAGATTTGCCCAGCTCCAGCCTTGGCCTTCTGGGGAGCGAACCAGCAGATGGGAGACCTTTCTGTCTCTCCCTCTCTCTGTAACTCTACCTCTCAAATAAATAAATAAATATTAAAAAAAAGACACCACTTGGGATGCCTACCTCCCATAGAGCAGTGCCTGAGTTCAAGTGCAGCTCTGCTCCTAGCCCAGCTTTCTGCTAGTAGAGCACACCTTGGGAGGCAGCAGATGATGGCTCAACCACTTGGGTCCCTGCCCTTTTGGGAGACCTAGATTGAGTACTGGGTCCCTGGCTTTAACCTGGTAAAGCCCCAGCTGTCATTGACATTTCAGGAGTTGATGCAAGTTCCCCTTCCTTCTGTGTCTCCCTCTCTCTCTGCCTTTCAAACAAAATGAAAATAAATGTATAAAAATTAATATATATAAATATATATTACAATATTGATATATATAATATAATATATACCAATATTATATATATATACATCAATCTCAGAACCTCTAGTATGTACACAAAATAAGCATACTATACTAGAACACATGGTTGAATGGGTTGCCAGTGACCACTACCAGATTAAAATCATGCTCTCCTCAG
The DNA here is from genome assembly GCF_033115175.1 of Lepus europaeus. Taxonomy (NCBI): domain Eukaryota; kingdom Metazoa; phylum Chordata; class Mammalia; order Lagomorpha; family Leporidae; genus Lepus; species Lepus europaeus. Next base: position 73,074,446 of record NC_084838.1, read on the forward strand.
TCCCAGTCAGTACACTTTCTACTATACCACACCGTTTCCCTTAAAAAAAAAAAAAAAAAAAAAAAAAAGGCCGGTGCCGTGGCTTAACAGGCTAATCCTCCACCTTGCAGCGCCGGCACACCGGGTTCTAGTCCTGGTTGGGGCTCCAGATTCTATCCCGGTTGCCCTTCTTCCAGGCCAGCTCTCTGCTATGGCCCGGGAAGACAGTGGAGGATGGCCCAAGTCCTTGGGCCCTGCACCTGCATGGGAGACCAGGAGAAGCACCTGGCTCCTGGCTTCGGATCAGCGAGATGCGCTGGCCGCAGCGGCCATTGGAGGGTGAACCAACAGCAAAAAGGAAGACCTTTGTCTCTGTCTCTGTCTTTCACTATCCACTCTGCCTGTGGGGGAAAAAAAAAAGAGAGAGAGAAAGCAATAATAAACCTCCAGGATTGTGTTTTGCAGGTCACTGATAGCTGTCAATGCCCAAGTGGAGAAATAGGCCCAGCACCTACTGCTGCATGATACCAAATTTCTTTTATTTATTTTTATTTGAAAGTCAGAGTTACACAGAGAGAGGAGAGGCAGAGAGAGAGAGAGGTCTTCCGTCCACTGGTTCACTCCCCAATTGGCGGCAACGGCTGGAGCTGCGCAGATCTGAAACCAGGAGCCAGGAGATTCTTCCAGGTCTCCCATGCGAGTGCAGGGACCCAAGGACTTGGGCCATCTTCTACTGCTTTCCCAGGCCATAGCAGAGAGCTGGATTGGAAAAGGAGCAGCAGGGTCTCGAACCCGTGCTCATATGGGATGCCAGCACTTCAGGCCAGGTTGTTAACCCACTATGCCACAGCACCAGCCCCTCAAATTTGCTTTCACACACTATAACTTTCAAACTATTTTAACAGCTACTCACAGTGAGAAATGTCTTATATACACCTTGGTCCAGTAGGGACATACTTACTTATATGGTGAATCGTAAGGGGCAACCAGAAAAACAGAGGAATTTAATTCAGGGGACTGGTTATATAGATGATGAAGGAGACAAGACACAAAACAAAGAACTGGGTAAATGGGGCTGGTGCTGTGGCACAGAAGGTAGAGCAAGACACTGGCTCCAGAGCCGGCATTCTATATGAGCATGGGTTCGAGTCCTGGCTGCTCTACTTCTGAGCTAGCTCCCTGGTAAGGTGCCTGGGAAAGCAGCAAAGGATGGCCTAAGTCCTTGGGCCCCTGTACTTGGTTGGGAGACCAGGAAGAAGCTCCTGGCTTCTAGTTGGATCAGTCCCAGCTCCAGCCCATACAACCATTTGGGGAGTGAATCAGCGGATGGAGACTTCTCTCTCTTTCTTTCTCTCCCTCTCTCTCTCTCTCTCTGCCTCTGTCTCTCTGTAACTCCACCTTTCAAATAAATCAATAAAATCTTAAAAAAAAAAAAAAACACATAGTAGTGAGAAGTCACTGTTGGCCCCTAGGCTGGGGAAACCAAGAGATGAGGAAGAATTAGCAGAACCCAGAGACCAAGATCTCCCAGGAACTATGAGAACAGAGTAGCTGCCAGAGAGAGTGAGAGTAGAGATACAACTGTTACTAGAGATGCAGCTAGAGCAGAAAGAGCTGAGGGGAACACCTCCTCTTCTGCCTTCCTCCTGTGCTGCAGCTGTGCCATCTCCTGCTTGCAAGTGCTTAAAAGAACTGGGCTGATTGCAGCTGACAGGGGAGACTGGGAAGGGCAGCCTTCACTTGCCTTGCCGAGTAGAGTAGACGACTGCTGGATGGATCTGGGAGCTGACAGGCACTAACCAAAGTTTGCTAAACTAACACAAGGTTTGCTAAAACAGGACTGACCCTTACTGTTGCAAGGCCCTCTGATGTGAACACTTTCTAGTGTATTTCTTTCTTTCTTTTTTTTTTTTTTAGTTTGGACACATTTCATTACAACTCATAATTTATAGTGAGTTGAAAAATGGGCCTGGACCAACAGGGACTTATTACAGGAGCTTTCTGTCCCCATCTCTATATTCTGCTTTTAGGATACTGTGTGATATTAAAACATGGATATCATGATCAGTAGTGTATGATTGTATGGGGATATTTTAAAAGTTCATAGAAAGGGGCCTATATCATGGCCAGTTCGAGTCCTGACAGCTCCTTTTCTGATCCAGCTCCCTGCTAATGCACCTGGGAAAACAGCAGAGCATGGCCTCAGTGCTTGGGCCCCTACACCCACGTGGAAGACCCAGATGGTGTTCTAGTCTCTAGGCTTTGGCCTGGCCCAGCCTCAGCCATTGTGACTATTTGGAGAGTGAAACAGCAGATAGAAGATCTCATTGTCTCTGTCTCTCCTTTTCTTTCTGTAACTCTGCCTTTCAAAAAAAAAAAAATCTCATGGAAATTATGTATTATGAGAAAACTATATATGGCTTACAAAATTTTAGGTCTTAATCCAATTTTCCATGAACTTTTTGAGGTACCTTTGCTAATATGTGATATAGTAATCAGGGAACTTTTTTTTTTTTTTTTTTTTTGACAGGCAGAGTGGACAGTGAGAGAGAGAGACAGAGAGAAAGGTCTTCCTTTGCCGTTGGTTCACCCTCCAATGGCCGCCGCGGCTGGTGCACTGCGGCCGGCGCACCGCGCTGATCTGAAGCCAGGAGCCAGGTGCTTCTCCTGGTCTCCCATGGGGTGCAGGGCCCAAGCACTTGGGCCATCCTCCACTGCATTCCCTGGCCACAGCAGAGAGCTGGCCTGGAAGAGGGGCAACCGGGACAGAATCTGGTGCCCCGACCGGAACTAGAACCCGGTGTGCCGGCGCCACAAGGCGGAGGATTAGCCTACTGAGCTGCGGTGCCAGCCATGGAACTTTTGAAAGCTAAGTAAAAATATCTAGAAGCAGTCTCCATGTCAGACTCAGTCTAATAATACAAACATTGAACGAGAAGATCACTTAGGCAATTTACTACCTAAACACAAATGGTCACAAGGACCAGAGCTGGGCCAATATAAAGCTAGGAGCCAGTAGCTTTTTTCTGTGTCTCTTACATGGGTGCAGGGGCCCAAGGACTTGGGCCATCTTATACTTCTTTCCCAGGCACATTAGCAGGGAGCTGGATCGTAAGTGGAGCAGCCAGGACTTGAACTGGTACCCATATGGGATGCTGGCAATCCAGACCGGGCTTTAACCCACTGCACCATAGCACAGGCCCCAAAAAGATCATCCTTTCTTCACTGACTTGTCTCTGCTCTTTTACTGGAGATCAACTGGCTATATTTATGTGGGTTTATTTCTGGGTTCTCTGTTCTGTTCTTTTTGTCCATTTGTCTATTCTTTTGCCAATACCACACTACCACAATTACTCTAGGTTCATTATAAGCTACAGTATTACACATTGTATTGAGGCCAGATAGTGTCAGTTCCCCAACTTCAACTTCAGTATTATGTTGGCTATTCTAGTTCTTTTGCATCTTCTTACGAATCTTTATAATCATTTTGTCATTATCTACAAGATACTGACTGGGATTTTCATTGGGATTGCATTGAATCTACAGATCAATTTAGGAAAAACTGACATCTTGAAAATATTGAATCAGCCTATCTATAAACATAGAATATCTCTCCATTTATTTAGTTCTTTGAATTCTTTCATTAGAGTTTTATAATATTTCTCATATAGGTATTGCTATTGCATTTATTTTGTTAGATTTATATCCCACATTACATTTGTGTGGGTGTTCATGTAAATAATACTGTATTTTTACTTTCAAATCCAACTTATTCATTGCTGGTATATAGTGAAGTTATTGACTTTTGCGTATTAACCTTGAATATTGAAACCTTTCTGTCATCACTTATTACTTCCAGGAGTATCTTTGTTGGTTCTTACAGATTTTCCTCATAGATCTACATGCAAACAAAGACAGTTTATTGAGGCAGACACTGTGGCCCAGCAGGTTAAGCTGCTGCTTGTGACATCAGCATCCCAAATGAGTGTTGGTTTGAGTCCCAGCTGCTCCACTTCAGATCCAGCTCCCTGCTAATGTGCCTGGGAAGGCAGCAGAAGATGGCCCAAGTGCTTGGATCCCTGCCACACCTGTGGGACATCAAATAGAGTTCCAGTCTCCCAGTTTTGGCTTGGCCCAGAACTGGCTGTGGCAGCCATTTGGGGAATGAACCAACGGGTGGGAGATTCTCTCTCTCTCTCTCTCTCAGCCACTTTCAAACAAACAAATATTTAAACAAAAAATATTGCCATGTATGACACCTGACGTAATGCTGCTAATAATGAACTACTTGGAAAATCCAGCTTACACCAAGCGACATGAGCATCAACATTTGCCTGTTTTGACAATTTACAGATCAAGAAAATAGAAAAGGAACTGCAAGTAAATGTCACTGGTCTTCTCTGAATACATTTTGAGGGGCTGGCACTGTGGCATAGTGGGTGGGGCTGCTGCCTGTAGTGCTGGCATCCAATACGGGCATCGGTTCAAGTTCCAGCTGCTCCACATCGATCTGGCTCTCTGCTATGGCCTGGGAAGGTAGTGGAGGATGGCCTGGGTCCTTGGGCCCCTGTACCTGCGTGGGGAACCTGGAGGAAGCTCCTGGCTTCTATCTTCAGATTGGCCCAGCTCTGGCTACTGGGGCCATTTGAGGAGTGAATTAGTGGATGGGCGACCTCTCTGTCTCTCTCTCCTCTGCCTCTTTCTGGCTCTGCCTTTCAAATAAATAAATAAGTATATCTTTAAAAAAATAAATTTAGACATTCTGTCACCACCCATAACGGCTATGCTGGCAGTAAGCTCCAGTGACACTGGGAGATGGACTGGCCATCATCAAGGAAGAAGTGGGGTACACAGCTGCCCTCTACACAAGCTATTTTTCAAAGAAGTTCTGCCCTAGACAACTAACACGACCCTGGATAAACCAAACCAACTCTGAGCTCTCTCATCTCTACTTACAAATGAGAGGATTTGGACCAATGATCTCTTAGGTTCCTAAAATCTTAACCTGCGTCTCATGTTCCTCATCTATGGAATGGGGATAGTACTGAGTGGCACCTAACATCATGCATTGCTCTAAGAATTGTGAAAGAGAGGGAATGGAAAGCACTTCTGATGCCAACACAGAGGGAACAAAACATGAAGGTTATTGTATTTTTTTTTTCAGCTCCACCAATTCAAGAAGTCACAAAGAATGACTACTTTACCAATTTGCATTGGTCTCTTTGTCCTAAGATATCTGAATAGCCTTCCTTATCACTTAAATGACATTCAGTCTCTTCCATGGACTTCACTGCCTCCTCTCCTGTAACTTTTTGAGCAAACACTAAAGGTCCAAGCTTGCCGGCTCAGCCCTCGTTGCTTTAAATGCACTTTGTTACACAGTGAGTTAAGCTGCCACCAGGGAAGAGCATGTCCCATTTCAGAGAAACTAAGATTCAGTCCTGCCCTTGCTTCCAAATCAGCTTTCTGTTTCCATTATCATCCAGATAATGGACCGAGTACTTGGGTTTCTGCCACCCATGTAGGAGACCCAGATGGAGTTCAAGGATCCCAGCTTTGGTGTGGCTCTGCCACAGATACTGTAGCATCTAGGGGTTGAGTGGAAGATGCCTCTGTCCCTCTACTCTCTCACTCTCTGTCTCTTCTCTCTTTCTGTCACTCTGCCTTTCAAAAAGTCAGTCTTCGAGTGTACCTTTCAGGATTTTTGGTCAGGCATCAAATCTTGACGTCTGTCTATAACTTCAAATACCTCTCTCCAGCTTCCCCCAAAGCATCTGTATTTGAGGGTTTCCTTCAGTTAAATGTCTAAAGCATTATATACCATTTATCTAAAATTAATATCTGTTTTAAGCGCCTATTTTTCTGTCAATGATTTTTATCACTTGCATGTTTTGTCCTGACAAATTATGAGCACATTACCAATAGCGTGCTTAGAGAAAATTCACCCATACGTCCTTCAGTCTGACCCAGTAACTGGGATTGTTTTGTTGGTTGTTTCCATTCTTCCTCACTGTGTGTATTTTGTATTTTCACGCCACAGTTTACAATTCTAATTGCTTCTTGCTTATAATTCTGAGTAGCCCATAGGGTTTCCCATGTTGCAAAAGGCTTCACAATGGACCATTGTGTTATTGTCCTGTTCCCATTAACTGTGTTCTCGAGATCAATCTACACGCCTAGGTAACTGTAATCTTACTCAGGGCTCTGTTTTCCACATTTTTCACCTGCTCAAGAACCTTGCTTGCTTCCTCACCACGAAGAAAATTCTAGTCTTACCTCCCATTTCAGAAAGGGATCTCAGGCCAAGCCATTCTACTGATCATTCCACACGCCAAAATGGTAAGGGTTTCAGTGCCTCCACCTGGAACACTCACTTCCCTTCTAAGCTGCTCTAATTGAAATGCTACGTTGTCCCCTCTGCCCGGTCTTTCCCAGAGGCTCCACACACTGTGGTTGCTCTCTTCTCTCTTATTAATGGTTTCCACTTGTTACTGGAGCCACCAGTTTGACAAGCTCTGGGACCACTCCTTCTACCTCAGTATGTCCTCACAGCTCAGCACTAAGGTAGCTCAATACATTAATGATGGTGATGATGCCCACTGTCACACAGCTGTTCTGCTTCCTGCGATAATGAGGCGAGGGCACAGGAGCACCAGGGAGAAGGTTCACTAAATTCCCCCTTAAATGCTGCCGAAGGCCCCGAGATTCTTACACACTCCATGCCAATAGCGTAGGCGTAATCAGTGCTTGGAAAGACGGAAGGATGGGAGGAATAAGGGAGGAGAGACGAAGAAGAGAAAGAAGAAAGGGGCAGAGAGAAGGAAGGCTGGAAAAGAACCAAGGTTTATTTTGCATCTTCACACACTCTATTTTCACCCAGGATACAGCAAGGAGAAATGAGGAGATTTCTTAGATGGCGATGCCTGTATGAGCAAATGTCCTGAGGCTCAGACAACTCAACAGTGAGGAGCAGAAGAGTCCAGTGAGGACCGGAGGCTCTCCAAACCCAGCCAAGGCACTCTAGTGCTCTCATAAGCAGCCTGGCACCACGACTAAAGGCCTGGCCTCTCAACCAGTGTCGCCCAGGATAAAATTTTAACTCTACCAACTACTGTTTGCTTGATCGTGGACAAATTGCCCAACTTTCCTATGTCCCAGTTTACTCATCTGTGAAAGAAACAGCAGCAGGGGTGTTCTGGAAAATGCTGAATGACCGACTTTCCTCCCAGAAGCCCTGTAGCATATTTGATTTCCACAGTGTAAGCAATCCACAAAGCCCGATTTCAGGCTACCAGTAAGCTCACAAAATTCCTAAAAATGTAACAATGGCCTCTCATAGGGCACCCTCCTTACAGGGTTATTGTATACATTAAATGAGTTAATACCTACAAAGCACTGGAATTGGCCTGCCCTATCATATGCCCATTTTGATGAATATTAACGATCTGTATCATGCCATTTTGGTTTGTCTTTATCTATGGAAATGGAGGGTGGAAGGAGTATTATTGAAAATAAGCAGTTGCCTTGATTCAAGTTCATTTCCACCTCTTCCCAATCACATGCTGAATGTTCACTACTGCCAAGCAGCCCCATTGACGGATTTGAATTTCTTTTCCTTAATTCATCTTTTTTTGGAGCATTCTAAGAATCAGAAGACTGGCTTAAAGCCACATACTGGGAAAGAAAAGGGGTTATAAAAAGTAAGGATAATCCCAACCGAATAATTTTCCCTGAATAATCATTTTAAGAAAGGCTTAAGTACTAACTCAAACAACTCGATATGAAAGTTTGTTTGGATACAGTTACTTATTGCCCATTTTGAGAGAGAATATGAATTGCCCTCCACCTAGCCTCTTTTCAAAATAATCTTATTCCCTAGTGCTCTTCTTGACACAAAATAAATAAGAATTTTTATTAAAAAGAATCTCAAAAGATATTACAACAGTGTGACTTTCTGATTTTTGATTTTTATGGTCTTCCCATGATTCTTGCTTATAAAATATCTGCTTATGAATATTATAATTTTCTGGGTGTTTCATCAGAATTAACACTTAAGCAATAAATATTTGATCCTATAGAAAGCATGGCATTTTAAAAATTTTTTAAACCAAAAGTTGGCCAGTCAACTGTTGTGTTCATCAGCTGGAAGCCCCATTCCCTAGCATTTTTCTGTAGAAGATTTTGCTCTTTTCTTGTTTCCCTGTTTTTCCTAGTCCTTTCTTTGCTGGCTTCTGCATTTTTCATTCGCTTCTCCTAGTCATCAAGCGGTTTCCAACTCTGCTGTTGTGAACTTTCTTCTCTTCTCAGTTGTTTTCTCCACTGCTCCTGCTGCTTAGATAATTTGTGACCTCTCTCCTGAGTGCCAGGCCGGAAGCCATCTTCAACAGTTAGGGACCTTCAGGTTACAAAGCACCTCCTTACTGTTGGAGGAACACAGGAGACAAGGAAAAGTTGAGGCTATAGCCCCACACAAGTACCCTGACTTCTCTCTATTGAGAGAAATGGGAGTCTCTGCAAACCTTCTGCCTACTGTTGATCGCTTTCCCCACCAGCCCACGGAAGCCATGCTTCTATTTTGCTGTCTCGGAAAATGTGACTGCTCTAGGTACATCACACAAAAGGATTCATCCAGTATTGTTTATTTGTGTGTGTGTGATGGTCTTGTTTCACTTAACACAAAGCTCTCGAGATTCTTCTAAGTCATAACATGAGACAGTATTCCCTTCCTTCTTAAGGCTGACTAATGTTCCGTCCTATGTGTTTACCACATTTTGTTTATTGATCCATACGTCTGTGGACACTTAAGTTGCCTGTACTCTTAGGTTACTGAGAGTAATGCCACAATGAACATGAATGTACAAATCTCTGTTCTAGTTCCTGCTTTCAACACTTTTGGATATATAGCCAGAAGTAGAAATGCTGAATTGTATATTTCTGCTTTTGGTTTTTCAAGGAACCAACTATATTGTTTTCCACAGTGGTTACACCATTTTACATTTCCACCAGCAATGCACAGGGGTTCTCATCTCTCCACGTCCACCAACGGTGCTCAGAGATTCCAATTTCTTTCTTTCTTTTCTTTTTTTTTAGATTTCCCTAGAAGAGTTTATTGATATATTAATAACTCTGTTGAAACTAATATTCCAAGTGAATTTTTAAACTTTTCACTTATTAGCTTTTATTCCCAAAAGAACTTTATCTGTTGCTGATTTTTGCATAATACTCTATAGGGAATATTTATTTGTTGTTTTTTTTTTAACTTTTCTTTAATGAATATAAATTTCCAAAGTACAGCTTATGGATTACAATGGCTTCCCCACCCCATAACTTCCCTCCCACCCGCAACCCTCCCCTTTCCCGCTCCCTCTCCCCTTCCATTCACATCAAGATTCATTTTCGATTCCCTTTATATACAGAAGATCAGTTTAGCATGTATTAAGTAAAGATTTCAACAGTTTGCACCCACACAGAAACACAAAATGAAAAATACTGTTTGAGTACTAGTTATAGCATTAAATCACAATGTACAGCACATTAAGGACAAAGATCCTACATGGGGAGTAAGTGCACAGTGACTCCTGTTGTTGACTTAACAAATTGACACTCTTGTTTATGGCGTCAGTAATCACCCTAGGCTCTTGTCATGAGTTGCCAAGGCTATGGAAGCCTTTTGAGTTCACCGACTCTGATCATATTTAGACAAGGTCATAGTCAAAGTGGAAGTTCTCTCCTCCCTTCAGAGAAAGGTACCTCCTTCTTTGATGACCTGTTCTTTCCACTGGGATCTCACTAGCGGAGATCTTTCATTTAGGGTTTTTTGTTTTTGGTTTTGTGGTGTTTTTTTTTTTTCTTTTTTTTGCCAGAGTGTCTTGGCTTTCCATGCCTGAAATACTCTCATGGGCTTTTCAGCCAGATCTGCATGCCTTAAGGGCTGAAAAGATTCCAATTTCTACACATCCTCACTAGCACTTGTTATTTTCTGTTTTTTTTTTTCTTTTTTTTTTTTTTTGCTTGTTGTTTTTATAGCTACCCTAATGAGTATGAGATGGTATTGCCTACTATTTTTTTTTCTATTGAAATTTTTGAAATAACCACACAATGGTAATATACCAATTCTGATTACCATATTCTGTATTTACTTCCTTATCTAAGTGATATTTGTTTAATTAAACAATTATTTATTTGAGAAGCACTCAGCAAGAGGGGAGGAGAGTCTAGTTATCCATCCTCAAATGCCCACAATAGCCCCTGACTGGGGCCAAAGGCTGGAGTCAAGAAGTCAATCCAGGTCTCCCAGGTGGGTGACAGGGATCCAACTACCTGAGCCATCACCACTGCCTCCCACGGTCTGCATGAGCAGGAAGATGAATGCAGGAGCCAGAGCCACGTATTAAACTCAGGGACTCTGACAAGGGATGCAGGCATCTCCATCATTTTAACTCCTAGGCTAAATGCCTACCCCTCACATTACTGATCTTCAATAAAAACATGCACGTTTTTAAAGAAGCAAAGAAGATCAAACTCTATCACTCACCACTACCAACTCACGTTCTTAGTTTTCAAAATCCCTTGAGCTCTGGTTATTCCTATTGCTGCCATTTTTGTGCAAAGGTTCTAGGCTTTGTTCCTGGAATCAGAGCAGGGACTGCAGAACCTATTTAAATTCCATGACATGCTTGTTAATTAGGGTTCTCTCTCCATTTTCTCCAAGGAAAAAGCCAACCTGTGGGAACGCTTGGGTTTGGGAAACACTTCTCTCCAGCTGTGGAGTAGGACACTTCTCCCTGCAGTGCATGCCATGTTATGACTGACAGCTCTGTTGCCTTTTTGTCAGGTGTAATTTATAACAAGATAAAATCTGATGGTTTTCACATATCTGTATAGCATTGACTCCATCACCATGATCATGACATAGAATATTTTAAGGCATTGCTATTTGACTTTTCTGTTTTAATTCAATAAAATGGAAAACTGTGTTAATTATGCATTCCTGTAAGCATTAGAGTAAGCCACTGTTCATGGATTACAAACAATATGACTCCCATAACCTCAACCTTCCTTACAATCTCCTTCTTGATTATTCTCATTACTATTGTGAAAAGTAGTAACATTACAAAAGAAAGACTGGAAACATACGGGAAGGAGCTGATAGGAAGAGTACTGGAGAGGAGAGGGAAGAAGGGGAAAATATGTTTATTCTTTTTTAAAAAAATATTAATTTTACATGAAAGTTAGAGTTACAGAGAGACAGAGGGAAAGAGAGAGATCAATTTTTCATCTGCTGGTTCACTACCCAAATAGACAAAATGGCTGGGATTGGGCCAGACCAAAGTCAGGAGCCTGGAACTCCATCTGGGTTCCTACATGGGTGCAGAAGTCCAAAGACTTGGGCCATTTGCTGCTGCTTTCCCAGGCAGATTATCAGAGAGCTGGATTGGAAGTGGAGCAGCCTGGACTAGAAATGGCACCCATTTGGGACACCAGCATTGCAGGTACTGGCTTAACCCACTGTGCCACAATGCTGAACATTGTATGTTTACTGTAAATTAACATAACAAATAAGACTAATATTAGACTACTATTACATGGTTGTTGGTTTGGCCTCTGCAGCAAATGGCTGTACCTCTATGGTCTGAATAATTATCTTTCGTTAAACAACCTTCCCCCATATTGTCCATGAATATCTGGAAGTAGCTTAGCTTCCTTTACTCCTTTCCTTATATTTCTGTTCTTAGTGCTTGCTTTCACAGATATCAGTCCCTGAAGGACGGTTAATTGCTTCTTCATGATCAATAATTTACTTTGAAATATCATTTCTTAGCAGAGGTACATTTCTATTGGTCACACCAAATTTACTTACTTTCCACAAAATGTTTTTTACTTAAGAAACACAACATTGAACACTTGTGTACAATATTCATTTGCTCTTCCAGGAGCTTCATTATACATCCTGGAGAAACTTTACTGAGCATTTACTATGCACACAGCAAGTCTTCATCTTATGTTCTTCAGTGTTCAGCCCAAAACAGCGCTGTTTTCCTTATCCTGTGTTTCCTAGCTGTCTTTTCTGCATTCAGTCCACAACAGTGCACAGCATCTGTTAACATTTCCCTTCCACACTGCGGCCTGGGGTTTTTTGGCACAAGCACTAAATGGGGTTGTCAGGTTGTCCCCAGCGTTCTTCGGAGCCTATTATCAGCCTCTGTGTACTGTTCAGTTTTGTGTTAACTGTGTTTAGTAGGTGTCTTTTAAGTTAGCTTGGAATATGTATTGCAGGACTTCTGTCCTACATCTCTCAGTCTGTATATAACTGAGTTCCATCTTGGCACTTTTGAAGCTCTAATCTTGAGACCTACCTCAAGCACTAAAATGATGTCTCACATAAAGTCTATTACAGTAATTCAGTCTACCATACCCAGTTTCTCCCGAAATCCCAACATGCTATTCTGCATCTAATAGGTGCCAAATAATATTTAGAACTGTAGGAGTTTAGAATTCAAAAGAAAGCAGTGAAAGAAAAAATAGAAAGTTGAAGTTCATCAAAATTAAAAACTTCTATGTGTCAAAGGACACTATCAAGAAAGTGAAAAGGTCCACAGAATTTTAGAAAGTAGTTACGAGTCTTATATCTGATTATGGCCTAGTATCCAGAATATATAAAATAACTTTTATAACTCAACAACAAAAGACAAAGGATTGAGTAGATATTTCTCCAAAGATATTTAAATGAGAAACAAAAACATAAAAAGATGTTTAATATGATCAGTCATTAGGGAAGTGAAAACCAAAGCTACAACGAGAGGCCAGCTCACACTGGTAAGGATGACTGTAATGATTTAAAAAAATTTTAAAAACCAAGGGTTGATGAGGATATGGAGCAACAAAACCTTTCCGCACTGCTGGAAGGAACGAAAAATGGCGCAACCACTGTGGAAAAGCTTGATGGCTTCACAGTCCGCTAAAGAGTTACCATATGATTTAAAAACTACATTCCTAGGAATATATCCAAAAGAACTGAAAACAGGTGCTAAAATAAAACACACATGGCTGGCGCTGCGGCTCACTAGGCTAATCCTCCGCCTTGCGGCGCCGGCACACCGGGTTCTAGTCCCGGTCGGGGCACCGATCCTGTCCCGGTTGCCCCTCTTCCAGGCCAGCTCTCTGCTGTGGCCCGGGAGTGCAGTGGAGGATGGCCCAAGTTCTTGGGCCCTGCACCCCATGGGAGACCAGGAGAAGCACCTGGCTCCTGCCATTGGATCAGCGCGGTGCGCTGCCCGCAGCGCGCCTACCGCGGCGGCCATTGGAGGGTGAACCAATGGCAAAAGGAAGACCTTTTTCTCTGTCTCTCTCTCACTGTCCACTCTGCCTGTCAAAAATAAATAAATAAATAATAAAAAATAAAATAAAACACACATGAATGTTCTTTTATTATTATTATTTATAAAGATTTATTTACTTACTCAAAAGGCAGAATTACTGGGTGAGTGGGAAAGTGTGAGAGAGAGACGATCTTCCATGCTCTGGTTCATTCCTCAAATAGCAACAATGGCTGGGGTTAGGCCAGGCTGAAGCCAGGAGCCAGAAGCTCTCTCCAGGTCTCTGATGTGGGTGCAGGCCCTGAGCACTTGGGCCATCCTCTTCTGCTTTCCCAGGTGCTTTAGCAGGGAGCTGGATTGGAAGTGGAGCAGCCGGGACTTGAACCAGTGATGCCAGCATCACAGGTGATGACTCCACCAACTTCACCCCAGTGCCAGACCCCCATGAATGTTTTTAGAAGCAAAATTCAACAATAGTCAAAAGAAGGAAGCAACTTAAATGTCTCTCAACAAGTGAATGGGATAAGCAAAATGTGATATATCTATGTAGTGGGAAATTATTTAGCTTTAAGAATGAAGTACTGATAAATGCTACCACATGGATAAACCCTGAAAACATTACTATATCAAGAGAAGTTGAATACAAAAGGCCACCTATGATATGATTTTATTTCCATGGAATACCCAGTGTAGGTAAATCCATAAATACAGAAATCAGATGCAAGTTTGCTAGAGGCTAAGGAGAGAGAGCAATAACTGCTTAATGCAGATAGGGTTTCTTTTTGGGGTGATGAAAGTGATCTGAAACTAGATGCTGATGATGGTTGCACAACATTGTGAATGTACCAGATGCCACTGAATTTTGCGTTTACAATGGTTAAAATGGTGAATTCTGTGTTATGTGGATTTTACCTCAAAGAAAAAAATCTTATGAGTGAATATATATTTCTTGTCCACATGTCAGGCATAGGGGATGTGAAGCTGATTAAGACATTGCTTCTGGGACTGGTGCTAGGGTACAGTAGGCTAAGCCTCTGCCTGTGGTGCCGGCATCACACGTGGGCACCAGTTCATGTCCCGGCTGCTCCTCTTTTAATCCAGCTCTCTGTTTATGGCCTGGGAAGGAGTAGAAGATGGCCCAAATACTTGGGACCCTGCACCCACATGGGAGACCCAGAGGAAGCTCCTGGCTCCTGGTTTTGGATCAGCCCAGCTCCAGCTATCATGGCCATTTAGGGAGTGAACCAGCAGATGAAAGACCTCTCTGTCTCTCTCTCCCTCTGTCTGTAGCTCTGCCTCTCCAATAAATAAATAAAATCTTGAAAAAAAAAAAAGACATTGCTTCTCTGTCTGGAGTCTGAGGTTCTCAAGAGACAGCTAATTAAAATAACACACAATGAAGGTGCATACTCTAACACAGATGCAGGCTGCTAGGGGATCAACCCCACCTGTGCTGATAGTGATGCCCGGGCTTCCCACATGAAGCACCCAAGCAGGAGTCCTGGACGACTAGCTCATCAACTGGTTTTAGAAAATTTGAGTCTCTATTTTGTGGTGGCCACTATGCTAGGCCAGGAATTCAATGATGGGCAAGAAGAGATGCTTTCGATCATTCACGAAACTTCTGTGTTGGGGAAAGACACACATCTAATAATCAATAACTTGCAGACTGAGGTAAATGCTATGAATGAAAGAAATACTCTTCTATGACAGTGAGTAATAAAGCAATTTATCCTAGAGCAAGGATGAAGGAAGGCTTCCTCTGGGAACAATTCCAGGACTGAGATCTGTGGAATGGGTAGGAAAAGTAAGAAACCGTTTAAGAGAGGCCATGTGTGCAAAGCCTGTGGCTGGGAGAAAGGTACACTCTAGGGAATTAAAGGGCATGAAAGGAGGTTCTGGTGGTCTGAGCAAAATGCCTGAAGAGGATATGAGGTTGAGGACAGAAGCAGGACAAGGCGGGGTCTCCTAGAGCGGCCCTGTTAAGGACATTGTTCTTTATTCAGTTGGTGATAGAAGTAGGGTGGAGTAGATGTCAGCAATGCTTACCATGCTCTTGGCGGTCAAGAATGGATTGGAGGGAGGTGTCAGTGATGTAGACTGTAGATTACTTATGAAGCTACTGCAGTTGTCAAGAGAATTGCCCAAGAAGTGGTGACAGAGGTGGAGAGAAGTGGAGTGAGACCAATAGACAGGGGTGGAGTTGGGAAAGGAAGGAGAAGATGGACCCAGGAAGACTGACACCATCCACAGAGGCATGGAGGCACCAAAGCATGAAGCAGAACCTGGTTTGGTGCACCTTTAGGTCAGAATCCAAGGATCTGCCATGGGACACATGGTGGGAGCTCTGCAGGAATCAGATCACTTGACTCATCTCCTTTGAAGACTGGACCTTTTCTTGGTGGGTGTGGGAAACTGTGAGGCAACTTCAGGAGGGAAGTGATGCAGGCTTTGCAAAGGTCATTCCAGGGATGGTAGAAGATGGATATGTCAAGTATAACAGGAAGTTACTCTTGGATGCAAATAAGGAAACTGAATGCGGGCTGTTGCAGCTGCTCCACATGAGAGCTCAGGAGGGTCTGAGGTGCACTGTGTCATGATGGATAAATGGGGTGCAAGTACGATTGCTTCTGAGAGAATCAACCGAAAATCACAACAGCCCTGCTGTGTGGAACCTGTGGCACATCCAATGACAGTGTCATATCTCTTATTTTCTTTTGGGTACAAGGTAGTTTAATGACGATGGTGCTAAACACATTTTAAAAAATTAACCAAGGAAATTTGAAATCACTACAATGAAACTTCTAAAACATGGATGAGAGAAACTGAAGAGAATACAAAAAGAATGGAAAGACATCCATGTTCAGGGGCTGGAAAGATTAATATTGTTAAAATAAAAATCATAAAATTCACATAGAACCACGAGACTCAGAATAGCCAAAGAAGTATTGGGCAAAAAGAACAAGGCTGGAATCAAAAAACCTGACTTAGTACAAACCAATAGTAACCTAAACAGCATGGTACTCGCATAAAAACCAACAAATAATACATAGACAAATGAGACAGAAGAGAGAATGCAGAAATTAATGTAGTGTGTATACATATATATGTACATATATATACAGCAAACTTTTTTTTTTTTTTTTTTTTTTTTTTGGACAGGCAGAATTAGATAGTGAGAGAGAGAGACAGAGGGAAAGGTCTTTCTTTTGCCGTTGGCTGGTGCATTGTGGCTGGTGCGCTGCGCCGATCCGAAGCCAGGAGCCAGGTGCTTCCTCCTGGTCTCCCATGGGGTGCAGGGCCCAAGGACTTGGGCCATCCTCCACTGCCTTCCAGGGCCACAGCAGAGAGCTGGACTGGAAGAGGAGCAACTGGGACAGAATCCGGCTATTTTTTTTTTTTTCTAATTTGAAAAGCCGAGTTACAGATAGGGAGGAAGAGACAGCGAGAGAGATCTTACATCCACTGATACATTCCACAAATGGCCACAATGGCTGGTGCTAGGCCACGCTGAAGCCAGGCGCCAGGAGATTTCTCCAGGTCTCTTGCATGCGTGCAGGGCTTCAAGCTCTTGGGCCATCCTCTGCTGCTTTCCAAGGTATATTAGCAGGGAGTTGGATTGGAAGTGGAGCAGCTGAGGATTGAACTGGTACCCGTAAGGGATACCAGCATTGCAGGTGGTGGCTTTACCCGCTATGCCACAATGCTGGCCCTAACCAACTATTTTTTGACAAAGACACCAAGAACATACATTGGAAAAGGGATAGTCTCTTAAATAAGTGGTACTGGAAAAACTGGATATGCATATAGACGTATTAAACAAATTCCCTACCTCTTATCATATATAAAAATACACACAACCAGTATCAAAGATCCAAATGTAAGATCTAAACTATGAAACTACTGGAAGGGCCAGCGCTGTGGTTTAGAATGCTAAGTCTCTGCCTGTGGCACCAGCATCCCATTTGGGTACCGGTTCAAGTCCTGGCTGCTCCACTTCCCATCCAATTCCCTGCTGGTGCACCTGGGAAGGCAATGGAGGATGGCCCAACTACTTGGGTCCCCTGCATCCACGTGGGAGACCTGAAGGAAGCTCCTAGCTCCTGGCTCCTGGCTTCGTCCTAGACCACCTCCGACCTTTGAGGACATTAGGGGAGTAAACTATCGGATGGAAGATCTCACCCCCCCACCCCGACTCCTTCTCTCTCTGTATTTCTACCTTCCAAATAAATAAGTACATCTGAAAGAAAGAAAGAAACTACTGGAAGAAAGCATAGGGGAAACATTCTAAGACATTGGTATAGGCAACTATTTTTTGGATCAGACTCCAAAAGGACATGCAACAAGAACAAAAACAAACAAATGGGTTTATATCAAACTAAAGAATTTCAGTGCAGCAAAGGAAACAATCAACAGAGTGAAGAGACAACCTATAGAATGGGAGAAACTATTTGCTAACTATTCATCCAACAAGGGATTAATAACCAGAATATACAAGGAACTCACATTCAACAGAAAGAAAATAAATAACCCAATGAGAAATGGACAGCGGCAGGCATTTGGCTTAGTAGTTAAGACTCTGGGTCCGAATGCCTGGATTTCATACCTGTCTGACCAAAGCCAGAATCCAGGATGTTTATCTAGATTTCCTACATGGGTGGCAGAAACTTAATTACTTGGGCCATCACTGCTGCCTCCCAGGGTCTGAATTAGTAGGAAGCTGGAATCAGGAGCCAGAGACAGGTATTATGTGTAATACATACAATTAGATAGTAATTCAGAGACTAGGATTGACATTATCAGTGCTTAACACTTAACAAAGGTTTTAACATAGAACAGTTAAGGTCTCAGAAAGGAATCAGAGAACAACAAAAAGTTTATTTGGTGTGTGAGCACTAAATAATCTCTAAATATGCATGTGTACATGTAACATTTATGTGTACGTGTATTTTTCAGCAGACTTGATCTGCTATGTATTACACAAAAATATGGAAGAAAGCTAACATATCTTTCAAAATTAATTTGTACAATCTAAGAGACTGGCAAAATCTGGTAAAGTTATAGGATTGTCATTTCCCTCTAAGGCATAAAATTATGTTGAAACTAGTTGACTTTCCTGTTAATTTAGCAGGTAGAAAGGAGAGAATACAGAAGCAGTAAGTGGCAAGAGAGGAGCGAGGATGAAGAGCAAGGCCCAGGTTCTATATGGGTAACATGGCATACGGTGGAGCCAGAATTTTCCATCTGCCTCTCTTCATCCACTGTCCACTCATCTGTGCCCTGCTCAGGGTCTCAAAAGAATCTGACCCTCTTGGACTTCATTAGCTTGTTTTCTGTCTTGCACTTGGTACCAGTGGGAACGTAGCCCCTAGAGATCTCTAGGGAGTTATCTGGACAGTGAGATCAGGGTGTCTACTCCCCAGGTTGAACTTCTGACTGCATCATACATCCACCTTGGGGCACAGTTTTTGTGGTGTGTGTGTGTGTGTGTGTGTGTGAAAGAGAGAGAGAGAGAGAAAGAGCGCGAGAGAGCATCTTCCATGGCTACTTTTTCTGGGTTCTGGAACTTGCTCCTTCCCACTGCCCTCTCAGGCTCACAAGAACAGCGGTTCTCCAGTATTTCTTGCCTTGGGATATCTACCATCTTCCGCTGAGTTCCTTGAACCCTGCCCATATCTCTGTACATATCCCCTCACTAACATGCCACAAACCACTTTTGACTGTCCCATCTGCTTCTTGCTGGGAACCCTGAAGAATACAATTATCTTCTAGCATAAATGGAGCACTAAGCTCTGACAAGGTGATCTTGGAAAATCCCAAGGAGATAGGATAACAATTTTTCTCAGAGCTCTTTCTTTGGCCTTAGTAATGAAAAAAAAAAATTATTGGATGCTTAAAATGTAATCTGTGGCTAATTATTGATGGGATAATGTTTACTTTATTAGTACTATGCTATGCCCAGCTCCCCAATTAACTATAAACAAAATTAGGAAACTACTTTATGAAGTAAGTTTTGAACATGGTAAGTTTTGATATACCCCAGGGAAGGCCTATTGGTAATAACCTTTAAGTTGTTCAAAGATGATAGTGTTGCCACTGAAGACAGTGAGTTCCACATTGTAGGAGGTATTCAAGTAGAAGCTGGAAAAGCAATGGATTGCTGTTGAACTTGCTGATTTTTAGGAGGGCTTTTCCAAAATGCATTTTTTTTTTTTGACAGGCAGAGTTAGGCAGTAAGAGAGAGAGAGACAGACAGAGAGAAAGGTCTTCCTTTCCAATGGTTCATTCCCCAAATGGCTGCTACAGCCGGCGCGCTGTGCCGATCCGAAGCCAGGAGCCAGGTGCTTCTTCCTGGTCTCCCATGCGGGTGCAGGGCCCAAGCACTTGGGCCATCCTCCACTGCCTTCCCGGGCCACAGCAGAGAGCTGGCCTGGAAGAGGAGCAATCGTGACAGAATCCGGCACCCCAACCAGGACTAGAACCTGGGGTGCCAGTGCCACAGGTGGAGGATTAGCCAAGTGAGCCGTGGCGCCAGCCCAAAATGCACTTTCATGGTTCTACAATTTATACTATAATGTTCTATTGCAATAATGTTTATCATGAAAATGTTGGGCATTCATTTGGATAGTTTAATAAAATAGTATGGGAACAATATATACATGGACCTTTAAGCATAAAAATTTTAAAGATTATTCATTTTCACTAAGATAAGGTGGATACCCCGGTCTCTGGAGGCAGGTAAACCTGTTTCATTCTCAGCTCTCAATGAAAAGCTATGTGTCCTAGGGGAAGTTACCAAATGTCTCTGTATCTGTTTTCTCACATTTTCCTCATAGATTGATAGTGAAAATTCAATGAGGTAACATCCAGGACGAATTTAGGTACTCAATGAACACTTCTCATTCACCAGTAAGCTGTTCTTCCTGCTATCCTGCTACATCAATTTACAATTCATGGGTAAATGAGAATGCACTTAACAATGCTTTTTTTCTTTTTTTTAGGAACAACCACAGCACATCCACTTTAGCATCTCACAACTTTACATGACATGGCAAATACACTGTATAAGAGTCTTTCCTGAGAGAGCTGATATTTAAAGATATTGGTAAACATAATCTCTTCCTACAGTGCTATTCACCTTATGGCCATTTTGCACTTGCAGCATCAAAGCATTATAAGCCTGGTATTATCATCTTCATTTACAAAGGGAGGAACTTACAAAGGGCAGAAAACCTCCCTCATTTTCCTATAGGAAGTAGTCTTCCCATTGACCCATTCAGACAATTTACTCTGGTTAGAGAAACAAGATTAAAAAATTAAAAAATCAAATTACACACAGCAGCATAGACATGCTCCATGAATTAAGCCAAATCATCTCTAAGTACAATTAGGAATTTAAAGGGCAGGAAAGCTTTTCTGGGATGGGGTAATTGGGTGATTAGAGAAACATGCGGGCAAGGTTCAGCACACAGGCTCAGGATCAAATCTTTCTCATACAAATTGGGTCAGTTTGGACAGCCTCTGGAGCCTTTCCACACCTCAGTGCCCTCCTCTGCAAAATAGAGGTAAGTCTAGAGTTCACTCGGGATTGGCGTGAGCTTAAAGGAGCTTGGCAGAGGCCCTACTGCAGAGAAAGTGTTTAACAGACAGAAGTACTATCTTTACAAGACATAGCAACAGGATCCCTGTAGACAGCTAATTTGCCTACGGCCCCGGAGCTGGTTAGGGACAAAAGAACTGGAGCCCAGTTCCAGCATCCTTTTGTTATAAATGAACTGTAGCTGTATTCGATTTTGAAATCTGGGTGATAAGAACGTCAGCTAAAAGGGAATGAGGACTTGATCTTTTGCTATGTGCACCCACAGTGGTGCTTTTCTAGGAAGCGGACACATACGAAGGAGCCGCACAGGAAGCACAAATAAGTCAAAGGCTCTCAGAATGGTCCCATCTTCCTCCCACGTGTGGATTGCCTTCCAGTCAGACACCTTATAACACGGCTGTTCGTGACGCGAGTGACCAAATCCCCTGAGCCAGGCAGAAAAAGGCGGAGGCTTGGTTAACCCTGTGATCAATGCCACAGGGAGGTCCCCGTGTAGATGGCTCCGGCTGGATAGGAAGATGGGGAGATTAAAGGACCAAAGCCAAGCCTGCCATCATCTTGGGGACTAGCCTGAGCCTGGTTTGAGACACACTCCTTAGCTATTTTGAGCCACTGAGGATTTAACACTCTCAGCCTCAATTCAGAAAGCATTCTTCTGGTCACATATAGTCACGTGGTGAGCAAGAGACTTGCAACAAGTCACCATGGTGCACTCGGCTAACAAAACTGATTCCAGGACAATGTATGAAGGCTGAATGGGAAATCAAGAATTAGATAATAGTGAAATGTTAAACAAGACTGAGCTTAACCTGATTCTTCAGCCTCTTCCCTGCTCAAAAACCTGTTAGAAGCATTTGCTGTTCTCTGCCTTGGAAAGTCATCTCACATCGAGCCCTGTCAATTCCAGGGAGTGCAAGCTGACCCAAAATCTTTATTGGGCTCTCGTGGCATCATCTTCCAGGGTTTTCTTGGACTATAGTAGAGCCTCCCTGGGTTTAGAAACTGCTTTTTTGGTTAATGAGGACTGCACAGTCTTATTCCTAATTACAGTCGTCCCTTTTGTAATGTCACATTTCTGGATGAGACTGGAACATTTGCATCCATAAACGGCAAGCCAGCAAAACAGTTGTAGCACATGTAGAACTCTGCGCAATTGTAATAATATTCTATTTAACTTTTAAGGTGCGAAAAGACACTTCCACATGAACTCTGCATATTCCTAGACAGTAACATAGGAGAACCTTCCATCCTAACGTTTCTAAGATCGGACTGAGCTGAGAAAGGTGCGATTTTGAGGACATGTAAGATAAATCATGACGAGAGCCTAGGGGTTGCCTTTCTCCACTCCACCAGCTGGAGAAATCTATTCATCCCCCTTCTGTCTTAAAGAATCGGGTGACTTCGTCCTGCTTCTCTATTAAATGGGAAGAATTTCAAACTCACCAGTGGAGAGGGCCTTGCTTAGCCCAGATGTCTGGATATTACACAATCTGTGTGGTGTTAATAGGGACTTTTTAACTTTGACTTGCAAACCCTTTGCTTTTTTTAGGAGATTCTGCACCTTCAGCTTGCATCCTTCTAGTTGGTCCCTCCATTTTGATTTTATTCTGGTTACTTAACTTCACCCTTAAAACCAGGAGGGGCTTAGTAGCCCCCTGGCCCCTTTGGAAAATATGACAGGTCATTCCCAATGACAGTAAAGACAGCAGGTACCGAGAGACTTACCTTAAATTGCCTTCCATGGTAATTCAGGCCAGGCTTCCTCCTAGGAAGAGGCCAGCACGGTATGACAAAATCTGGTTTGATGTCCAGCCTAGCCACATGTGTCACCTTTGTGTCTCAACTTCCAGCTTGGTAAAATGGGGTATTTCTCACAATCTCTTAGGTCTCTGCGAGGTCCCCAGGTAACATGTGCAGGCACTGAGCTTGGTGGACAACATCTCAGTCGCCTTTATCTTTCCCTCTAGCATGGTCAGATGTTAACACCAAAGAGCCCGGGCAGCAGAGGAAATTTACAATATAAATCTCAAACACTGTTCACTGGGGGCCACGGTCATTGGTAAGCAGCTGGTGAAAATTCTAAATACGAAATCTGCTTCTTGTAATTAACCTGAGGCCCTCCAGGCAAGGGGCAGCAAGAGCAGCCTCCATCAGGAATATGTGACCGAGCAGGAGATTAGCATTTGCCCACTTACCACCAGCGGACAACAGCAGGTTACAGTTCTTGTGTAGACGCTCCTGATGAAACACGAGGCTGAGGTCGGATCTGGAAAGAGATTTGTGTCGGTTTCTTCCAAGAGCTTCCCAGCAGGGGTCGGAGTGTGGTGGAAAGAATACTGGACTTCGACTCCAAGTCTCCATACCGATGATGTAACTGCACATTCCCCCAAATCAGTCTTGCTCGGTTTATTCAATCTGTAAAATGGGAAAGGGATTTCTGAGTCCAGGACTGCTTGCACTGGAGATCCTCAGCCTTCTGCGTGTGTAGAAAGCACCTGCAGATGTGGTTAGACTGCAGCTCGGTTCAGCGGGCCTGAGGCAGAGCCCGAGAGTCTGCATTCCTCTTGACTCCCAGGAGATGCCAGGCTGAGAGGCAAGGACTGAGAGTCCTGTATGAGCCACTCTACGCATGCAAAGGGCTTGTGAGCCCTCAGGTGTAACAGGTAGAAGGGAGTGCGTGGATGGCAGAATTCAAATATTCTACTTAGACATTTTCTCTAATAAGTCACGTGGCCGAATCCCATGTACTTCCATTCTACACTACTCTTTTCAGTGCTTCTAACTGTATGTACATCGATAATAAATTTCAGAAGTGTGATTAACTTGGGACACAGAAAATGCGCTAGGCCTCGTATAACATGAAGTGGCTTCAAAAAGTGTGTGGAAGATGGAATAAAAAAAATTATTTGGGTATAACAGATACTGAAATCCAGGCAATGTTTTTTCGTAGTATACATTTCACATGAACTTTTTGCAGATCACTCATATGGCTATTGGAAGGAAGTAGAGGAGGGAAAAAGGGAAGGAAGAGAAGGGAGACTGGATAGAAACATTGTCTTTTATGGGAAGAGGAGATGTGTCTCCCTAACAGAAAGAAGAAAGGCAGCCCTCTGCCCTGTTGCCAGGTGAAGATAGATTAAAGCTATGCACATTGATGTTGAGGGGATTCAGGGATGGTTCAGTGAACAGATATGGCTACAGAAGTTTCTGGAAAGTCTTTGTGACATTTCATCTGTCTATGTGACTATATTTACTTATAAGATACTAGAATACAAATAAAATGCATAAAAGAAAATAAAAATATTTCAGCCCAATCCAAGACCGTGTGTCTTATCCATAAGTGAGCAGCATATATTGAGCACTCACTGTATGCGCAGCAGTGTATTGTGTGTAATCTCCTTTTCCCATGGGACTTGGTGTGGTGACTGTGCCACAGTACAGTCAGACTGGTACCAGGCCCCCAGAGCTGCTTTGCCTTATCAATTTTTGTTGTTGTTGTTGTTGTTTGTTTTTTGCAACCTGGATTTACCTTTTAAGTTTTAAAAAGACTTCATAACTCATTCCAAGTTACTCTCCATGAATGTTAAACTAAGAAACAAAGACAAACACTTAAAGTGAGACTCCCTAAGGCTTCTTCATTCCAGGACACTTCTTATCACCAGCCTCAAGTTGCACCCCTTACCCTGCCATTCCTAGGCCCTCACTCCTATTCACTTTTCCCACAACACTTTTAACCCTATCAGCTTTCTTAATTTCTTATCATCTGTATTCCCCACTCTGTCATGAGCTACGGGGCAGGGATTTTTTTTTTTTTTTGCTTTGTCTGCTGTGGTATCCCAGCAATTGGAATTGCGTCAGCACCTAGCAGATGCTCAGTAAGTATTCGCTGAAGGAGTAGATGAAGAGCGAGGATTTACAGCAGGTAAACATGTGGCAATATTGTCTCAAAGGTGTTTAGTGAAGGGTTTCATCCGTGCAGAGGCCGCCCCCAGATTTGAAGAACCCACATGTGATTTCTCATAACTCCTGTTCTCCCAAGTAAATAACTTTCTGTTTCCTATTAAAGATGTTATCCAGTGGCGCATGCTTCCCCAGACTTAACGAGCGCAGTTTGAATAGTGAAAGTGACCAGGACACCATTTTGTTCTGTACCCTTCCCAAGCAAGCTGTTCATAGAGCCATTGCCAGGGCTCCCTGGAGAGTTACCTACTGAGAGATTCCTGGGGCACGCAGACTGACTGCTGAGTGCCAGGGAACTCTTCCTCCTTGTCTTGGTGACCAGAGAGGACAGGGACAGAACTGGGGAAGAGAGCTGGTCTTCCTGCTGGCAGTCAAGGAGGGAGCCTCCGATAGGGCCTGCTGTATTTCCCATAAACATCTGGCTCGGAGGGGCACCTACAGGCAAAGAAGGGAGATGGCAGATGCTAGCCCCTTACTTGCCATCTCCCTGGGCTGTGCCAGTCGAGTCCCAGGCGGGCCCCAGCTAAGGTCGCGCTCCCCTTCTTCAGCAGATCACCTCTTTCTGCCACTATGAAACTATCTCTGGGCCCTGAGTCTAACCCCGGAGCCCTTTGGAAGCTACTGAGAATATTGAGGTTTCTGCCCTAACTCCTTAAGGGCGGGACTGATAGTGTCTAAAACAGAGTATCACAGTGGCCTGACTTGGAAACGGTCTGGTGAGAGCTTAGCTCCAGCTTGTGAATCCCATTTTCTGTCTTCATGCAGTTTCAAGATTTAGCCCAATTTCCAGACTGTCCCCTACCCAGGCTTGAAAACGGTTTTATTTCACACTCTGCGGCAGGAGGTAAGTGGGTTTCTATGTGAAAGTGATGGTGCCAAAGACATTTACGAACATTAAAAAAAAAAGTCTGAACGTGGCTTAAAGCCACTCAGCCTATTTCTCATCCTGCACTGTGCCTTGTGGAGCGTATGCAAGTTCAGAGCTCTCTTTGAAATCAGTGGCAGTTATGAGCTTGGAGCAACTCTGTGGGGCACTGAGCAATATAATAAATGAACCCCTTTGAAGACCAACCATGGTAGCTGGGCGCTTTTTCTGCTGCCTGGCACCGATTCCTCAGGGGTGTGGGCCAACAGCCGAGTGCCCTCTGGTTTTCAACCTTGGTCTTGAAAGGCGGGAGAGGTACAGGAAAGGAAGTCTTCCCATTTCCTTAAAGAATTGGCATATATCCTTTTGATATCAACACCCGGGATGAAGCATCCCATGCCCACATACTTCCAGTTAAAACAAAACATAAGCTGCCTGTCAACTGCAGGCACGTGCTGGCCTATGCAGCAATAAGGAAAACAGAACAAAACAGAAACAAAGCTATCACCTGCCCGGAGAAGAGGCAGACCTCTCTGTGTATCAGGGATTTCTCACAGTACTGATTTAGTTAAAAGCAGAGAACACAATCTGGGATACTTTTCATGTTTCTTCTGTGACACTGGAGGCTAAGCTGATATTCTGATACCAAGGTGAAGCTTCTTAAACATTCTTAAAAAGAAGTAGAGCTTTGGTTTTAACTTTTGACCGCATATTCCTAAGTATTTCACATTTCAAATAACTAAATTTAATAAAGTAAACATGTCCAGGTTGCCTTTAAGCATACACATATTTAAGAAGACTGAATTGTTTGGCCCAGTCTTTCAAGTAGAAGCTGAATGACTATCTAAATGCTGCCTCCTGTACTATCAGCCGATTCTACTCATTTCCACGAATCCCCTTCCTTATTTCTCACAACCACACCGCCATATCAATATTGTCAACCCTACTCAGCCATGAAAAGAACTGAGGCCAGAAGATTCCAAAGGCAAAGAGCTACTAAGTGGAGGAATTTGTGTCTAAATCTACACCCTGTGATCTCCAAATCCAGATCCAATTTCAGAGCTAAACTGCTGCTCCACATACTGCAATAATTTGTCCCTTCCTACAATTACAGTTAAAAGTATTTAAAAAAGTAAAAAGTATTCAGCTGGTGGAGCTCAAGAACCGGGAGCGTACAACGGGCACCTGGTCAGCTGTGACAACTGGATGAACATCAACCTGTGGGAGGAGATCTGCACGTCCAGGGACGGGGACAAGTTCTGGCGGATGCCCGAGTGCTACATCCGTGGCAGCACCATCAAGTACCTGCGCATCCCGGACAAGATCACCGCCATGGTCAAGGAGGAGGTGGTGGCCAAGGGCCACGGGCGCGGGGGTCTGCAGCAGCAGAAACAGCAGAAGGGCCGCGGCCTGGGCGGCGCCGGGCGAGGTGTGTTTGGTGGTCAGGCCGAGGCGGGATCCTGGGCACCGGCCGAGGCCAGTTGGAGAAGCCAGCCGGCAGGCGGTAAAGCAGTGAGCTGCGCCTCCCGAGACCGAAGCCCCGGCCCGCCGCGGGACCCTCTCCTTCCTGCCGGGCGGCCTCGCCTCCCCAGTTTGGACACCTGTGTGGTGGTGTTGGTTTTGTGAAGCCCCCGCCCCGAGGCCGCTCCAAGGCCGGCCCTGGCGCCAGTGTTCTGAAAATAAAAGCCTAGTCCAGCCTCAAAAAAAATAAAAATAAAAATAAAAAAATAAAAAGTATTTGAGCCTATGCTGAATCAAGGTTAAATCCCTATAGGAGTCAGATCAAGAATAATTACAAGAAAAGTCACTATCAGATGAAACAGACTTCAAGGAAGCAGCATTTCTAGATAAAAATATGGGATAAGAAAGTTCCAAGTCCTTTACACCATCCTTGACATTCTCCCTAAAATAAGGAAAGAAAGAAACACAACAGTCTTCATAGAAATTGTTTGGTATATGACTTCCTTTGGTCTGCTTTCTTATATTCTGCTTCATTCCAATATAATGCTAGGTGGAAATCAGACAAAAACAAGTGAAGTGTGGGTAAAGAACAAATGGAAAAATAATATTCACTGGAGACCAGAAGTAAATTAATACATGCAAAGGCATGCCACAGTGAGAAAGAAGGAAAAAACATACAAAAGCAAAACCAAGAAAGATCAGTTATAAGGTAAATAGTAACAGCTGATTTGAATTGTGGGCTTATGATTTGTCCAATACTATGCTGAACATTTTGACATCCACTGTCTCAATTCTCACCGTGACCTCATAAAATAGACACAATTATTTTTGTTATTGTATATATGAGCAACTCAAGACACCAAGAAGTTAACAGACTCCCGGTCAGCCAACTCCAAGGTGCTGGATCCTGGCTAGGGACCTAACATTCTGGGTTCAGGCCTGTGCTTTTTACTAGACCTAGCTTTGCACCAGGCAAACACACAGACATATTGTCATCACTCTTGAAAAACCAGTTGTTTCTTGGCATTTGGGTCTACGTGAAATGGCTTTTTGTGCCCTCATGAGTGGAACTTGAAAGGTACACATGTTAGCACCTTTCTTTCTGAACATTTCCAATGTGGAGAGGCCTATGGCTGTTTCTTATTGGGGCTCTCAATGTTAGCTAAGGCCCAATGCCAAAAAGAAATTCAGTCTAAGTGAGTAATAGTAAAGGGGACCAAAACAATATGGCTCAAGTGTTAGTTTGGCTGGTTTACCTTGATCTTGAGATGTAATCTAAACTATCTGGAGAGATGAATGGACTTCATGTCCTTCAGGCAATCCTCCATGGAGCCTCCTTAGCTATAAACATTCCTGGAACACTGCTCTGCTGGAGAAAAAAGAAAAATCACAACCATATAGAATGGAGACCATAAATCTGGAGCGAAACTAATCTCAGTTGTGCCTTCAATGTTCCTCGCAGTCCTATTATATGTGCATCTCCCATCTCCCTCAGCTGCTATTCCAAACCTTCACCACTCTTCAAAACTTTCAATCTTCTCTCTTTGGGATGACCTTGCTTCTAGCTTAGGGACCAGCAGCTCTCAGGATTGCTTCTTTCAATTCCCCATCCATTCACCCAGAAGCTCGAATGCATCTGCATCCATCCTTCCCTTGTCCTTGTCTCCAGCACAAGACAATTTTCCTGTTTAAGGGAACTACATCCACTGGGGCTGTGGATGTTACTCCACCTGAAGGAATCTGCTTTATCAATGTCCTCTTCCCAGCTTCAACGATCCTTCTGTGACTCCTCATCAGCTCACAATTATGTTCATCTCTTTTATTGAAAAAACACATCACAAACAAAACCCCTTTTAATGACCTATTGACTTAGCACCCCTTTTCTTTGATAACTATTTTTGTAGAAAGTGTGATCTGAATTTACTATCATGGTTTCACAGCACCCATTTGTTGGTCCATTCTAACCTGACTTGACCATGGGACTGCACGGACTGCCTTGCTTTACCTTCTAAGCTCATGGAATGAGCATTGTGATTCTGGCCATTGTTGCACTCTTGGTGCTCTGGCTTTGGCTCTGTGACGTGCCTCCCTTCTGCCTCTCCCGGTTTACCTCCTTCATTCAGAGCTTTTGCTGCTTTCTATTTCGCTGCCCTCTCCTTAAATGTCAGTGTCTTCATTTCCCACTTGCAGGGAGATCTTATCCCTACCAACGTTTTACATCTAAGCCTCTACCCCTAGTTCTTGTCCTGTATGCCCAATAATCTTTGAAATTGTTCCACCTGGATGTCCCACAGACACAGAAAATGCAATACATCCCCAGTTGAACATGCTCCTCTCTGCTTTGTACCCAGCCCCAGTCTGCAAGTCTGTTTTTCAGAATAGTCCACAACATCTATTCTCCCTCATCTAGTTTCCACATTAGTGCATGTTTAGATCCTTCACCCAGTATCTCAAGCCTAAACCTTCAGAGCCTTTGAATCCTTACTTGCTTTCTAAACAACCTATCCTATTTTTTCTTCTTCTTGCTTATCTCACATATTGAATGGGGCCATGATACCATTTGACCAACTCTCTTAATCACTGCAGTGCAGCCCTTTACATTCATCCAGCCTCCAGGAACTCCCATTTCTAATCACCTTTTCATTGTGGTCCTAGAGTTCAAGTGCAAAAAGCTGATTTTATTTCTTGCTTATAACTGATCATTGTCATCTCATAACTCACAGGCTACAATTTAAACTCTTTTGTCCATCTGGAAAACACCTATTCATATTTTCCTTCTTCTGGGAAGTTTTTTAGGACAGATTTGGATGTGTTATCCTAATCTGGCACTCAACTTTGTGGATCATTCCATTGCATTCACTATATTTGTGTTTCTAAGTCTGAATCTCTATCTGTTTAAATGCCTTCAGAGAAGGTCTTTGGCTTCTCAAATTTGTATCCATAACATGTAGTACACTAGTAGGCACTTAAACATTTAGTGAATGGGGAAGGGTATATTTTTTTATTAGGGATATACATATAAATGCACATATAAATATTTGCATATAAATATATATGTATAAAATATAAATACATATGTATTTAAAATGCAAATAATTGCAATGAGTGGGGAAAAATATAGCCTGGGGAATCTCAAAGCATGCCCTGCCAAAACTAAAATCAGGAATGCCTTCTTGATTACATACATAACCCTTGAGACACGCTAAATGTATGCGGACCACAATTACGCTGTAGTAAAAGTACATTTTTCAAGGTACCTCTGGGACATGCGAGTATTTTTAAGAACTATCTATCATGATGGTGATGTCCTTGACCAATGGAGTCAAACCATGCCAATGAATTAGCTGAAATAGATGTTGGGAAAGGGATTACATCCAGTCTGTGTATATACTCTACTGAGATACTCTTCAGGGAGATGGGTTTTAGAATTCCTATTAATAGATCCTTCAGCTCCCATAGGTTTTTCATTCATTCATCTGAGACCCATCATATGTCAAGGCCAAGAATATACTCTTCCAACTGTTAACACCTGGTCTCAGTGTGTGTGGACAGGGAAAAACCCTGTGGAGTTCGATTTTTCAATGTAATTTTTCAAATTTCTTGTTCTACAAACTTTCTCTTCAATTTCTCTCATCCCAACATGAGACCAATATTTAATTACTTCCTCATAGTAATTCTCCCTCTCAGGGGAACTGTTATATACAGATGTGAGATATGACACATTGAATCATCAAGAACTGTTAAGAATTACCAGGAAAGCAGAGCTCAGAGACAATTTGCTGGTCCCTGTTGTTTTACTAACAACTTGAAGACAGGTGACTTGGCATGGACACCTGTTTATAATGTGGGTGACCTGAAGCAAAACCCTTCACTTCTCTCTCTCCTTTTGTTTCCTGTTTGAGATTTCTACCCCTGGGAAGAAGAACCTCTAATCTAATGTGACTATTTGGGCATTTTATTATAGTCCCTAAGGAAATTAAGCCCTCATATCATTCGGTACCTCAGCCAACATATAATTAACACACCACTTGAGGTTTATTGGCTGATATCTTCATCTTTGCCACATTATTTTAAGTTGATTTAATGGTGGATAAGTATAAGCCTACATCATGCTTTATTCAGAGGACCTTTGCCCTAGCCCAGAGCCTCACTAAAATTTGCATTTTGATGGTTAGCCTATATCTTAACCATTAATGTGAATTCCTCCTCTTCTTAACCCCCAAATGAAAACAGGATTATTCCCTTTGAGTCAGAAGAGAATCATTTTTAAAAGATAAGAATGATAGGATAAAAGGATGCAAATAACAGGAAAAGAGGAAAACTTACAGGTTGGCAATGGCTCTGAAAGTGAGAAATGTGCATTGTAGGAAGTGGTACTCCTTGGTGAAGACCACAGAAAACATTTTTTTTTTTTTTGGACAGGCAGAGTGCACAATGAGAGAGAGAGAGAGAGAGAGAGAGAGAGAGAGAGAGAAAGGTCTTCCTTTTCTGTTGGTTCACCCTCCAATGGCCACTGCAGCTGGCGCACTGTGGCCAGCACACTGCGCTGATCCGAAGTCAGAAGCCAGGTGCTTCTCCTGGTCTCCCATGTGGGTGCAGGGCCCAAGCACTTGGGCCATCCTCCACTGCACTCCCGGGCCACAGCAGAAAGTTGGACTGGAAGAGGAGCAACTGGGACAGAATCCGGCGCCCCGACCGGGACTAGAACCCGGTGTGCCAGCGCTGCAGGCGGAGGATTAGCCTATTGAGCCGTGACACCCGCCAACTTTTTTTTTTTAATTTTTAAAAAAATGATCACCCTTTTGGCTAATCAGTACTAAAAAAAACCAGCGCTGCAACAGGTGTTTCAGAGATTGTTATAAGAACTAAACGTAGCAACATATATGAAAGCAATTTGCCGGTTATGAAGCTCTCATAAAGGAGTAACATGGCCCGTGTAGCCATTTCTGAGTCCATCGGCTTTTAGGTCACTAATTTCCATCGTGGCTACATGGACATCAATCCAGTGAGTTCCAGGAAACGTTGATCAGCACTGCAGAATTTGCCCCCCTGAGAATACCAAATATACCACCTGCAGAGTATTCTATTTGCTTTAAAGGCCAAGGATCTTTTCTTTACTTCAAAAAATGCAAAAGACTTTCTGTTTTTGAAACAGTAAGTGGCACTGACATCTCTCAAGACTGAAAGCACTATTGTCTCATTTTAAGCACCACCTTATTACTAGGTGAGGATGTTGTTGGCAGGCATGAATAATTAGGTAACTCTTTGTGGGTATGTTTTATTCAGGTCCCATGGGGAAGGTACAATTGTAACATCTCCTTGGGTTATTTCACAAACATATGGCAAATGAAGCACCTGAGCCAGAAGCACAAGCATATTATAGTACGTCTGTTTTAGCTTAAAACTGTGAAATACATCAGATGGGAAGCTGTTCTGGTGGTGGAAATCCATCATGGAAATAGTATGGAAGCATCTTTTCGCTATTGTCCATTTTACTTGGACTGGGACTAGTCAAGAACAAAATAACTAGGAAGTCATCGCAGGTGAAGGTCAACACCTAGGAAAGTAGGTGGTCTGGATTTCCATGAGCCTCAGGCACATCCAGTTGGTCAGTGCTCTTCCAACATCCTCTGCTGGCAGGGCTAGAATCTCAACTCACCATGATTATTTTCAATTCTCTTCCTCCTCTTGTGGATTCACTCCTCTAGAGATGCATATGGATAATTTAATCCGGACTTTAAAAAAAAATAATGAGAATACATTCTCTACTAATTCAGGAGGGAGATTTTTTTTTTTAAGCCTATCTTGTTACTATAACATTGGTTTGTTTATTTCACTAAAGAGTTATTTTCAGGTACTAGTTTTCTTGGAATCATAGAAATCCAGGCAGAAATGCCTGTCCCATTTGTGGGGGGGAGAGGACACTGTATTTAGGAATGAACAGTATAATTTTTAATCTGAGTTACTTGAGGTTCAGAATAAGAAGATATAGATGCTATTGAGCACCCAAGTGTACGGTACTGCTCAAGGTCTCATAAGAAAATAAGGATTACACAGGCATGAGCAACTACATTTCCCCTTCAATACATCTGTGCAAATTCCATTAGCATTAATGAGTGCTCTGTATGTGTACTGGGGAGAATGTGGACAAAATCACAATGGAATCTATCACTTTATCCAGTTAACGAAAAGGACCGGGGCCTTGCATCCCATTTCTGAGATGAGAAACACACAGGGCTGAGGGTATGCTAACAGTCTGGTGGCAGCCACACGGGGAAAAGGCACTCACTTTTGAAAGCCAGTATGGCACACAGCAGAGACTTTAGGGTTGAAGTACTATGCTTGGTGATGGTTGAAGCTGACAATAGAGGTCCGTGGAGTTTTAGACATTCTGGCTTTGCGCTGCATCAAAACAAGAAAACAAAATATTTATGAACTTAATTCTGCCTCTCCAGTTTTTCCGCCTCTGAAATGGCAGTTCGCTGCATGGTGATATGTATAGATGTACCGCTCGGATGTGCTCCTAGCCAATGCAGTATTCTGGAAATGTGATGCACCTGTGTTTCCTTGGTCACCCTGCTGTCACTGGGGTGCCTTAAAGTGTTCTTTCCAAAATAAGTGCGCATGAGGCAGGTTGGAGGCGGGGGTGAGGAACAAGGGAGCAGGACCTGCCTGCTTCTTCCCTTATTTTTCTAATTTCTTAGAGAGCCTAGGAACATAGATTTAATTTCAGGTGAAGTTGTCAGGTGTATCCCAGACCAGAGACGTTGACAAATCCCGATGTGGGACCACGGTGGCCCTTTATGCCCTCCTAGTCCACCTACCTCACAGGGAGGCAGCTTTATTTATAAGACACACATCTAATATTGCAGAACTGCTAAGGTCAGGCCATCCGAAGCCCCATGGCATCAGGCAAACAACCACACAAAACCGCATCACACAGAGGCCTCCTGTGTAAAGCTGCTAACCCCACCACCCCTGCCCTAGACAAGAAGAGCCGGGAGGTATTACTGACCCTCAACCTTAGCGAGCCCAGAACTCTGATGAGTCTCAGAAATGGACTCTCAGCACTGGGAGCAGCCACGAGACGCAACAGAGAATGACTAAGCCGGGAGAGCAGACAACAAAACAGGAATGCAGATTCTGTGCCCTTTCCCTCACTTGCCTCCTGAAGACGGAAACTTCGGATGATAAAAGCAGTAATTCTGGGCTGCAAGGGCTGGGGTTTCGTTGCCAGCAGCTGTTTAAAGAACGACTCCTCGGCAACGCGAGTACCACCGGCCCCAGCAGCGGAGGCAGCGGCGGCGGCAACCACAAAGACTGGAGTGCAGTCATATTGGCATCAGATTCTGGAGAGGGGAGGGCAGGGAGGGAGGGAGTCTATTGGCCTAAAAAGCTGAAACATCTGCTGGAGTTATTAACAGCTTTTTGGCTGAGTTCAGCAGCAGGGCACCTTGTGGTTGATGGATTCTTCTCTCAGCAATTCAAAACAATGCAGTTAAAGCAAATTTCTCATTTTCAGAGCACAGCTTAATGAGGCATACAGTATTTTAAAAATAGTCACACTTAAAATGGTCAATAGTAGTGACTGCAATCAGTGGTTACCTTCGGTACTCTACTGCGTTGTTAACTTTGCCAGGGTGATTGCATAACATGGATTTTTCAAAAGAATATGTAGCTCACGGTTAACTTACTTGGTGGGAGCTGATGTTATTTATGAAGTCTATGCAGATAATCTCAGGGTGTAAATATTGGCATACGTGATCAGAACCACTTAAAGACCTTGTGGCTCTCCCTTCCCAAAAGTGTACATTAAACTGCCTTAAGCTCTGCAGTCCAATTCCAGGAAAGGTTCCAAGGGGCCAGATTATGAAGATGAAATGAAACCAAACATTTGGAGACAGACTCAGATGGAGAAAGCACTGCATTGGGAGGTCAAGGTCAAGGGTGTTAACCTCACTCCTCATATTAACTAGCTGTGTAGGTCCTTGGGATACTCAACATTCCTGCTTCCATTTCTTTCTGAATAAAATGATGAGGCCACTTAAGGGGCATGTCTCCAAATATCTCCAGGCAGTTCTGCCATCCTGGGAGTGGTGGAGTCCAAATCCCATTTTAACGTATTCCTTTATGACAGCCATGAATGGTAACCAAGTTGAGACTGCTCACCAATGCAGGACAGGATGTGCGGTGTTTGGGTGGGGGCATCAGACGAACATACTGCAAAGCAAAACAGCTCTGTCAGTCACTTCAAGTGAAAGCACCATATGCTGTACCAGAAGTGGGCAAAGTACAACCAGCCCCAGCTGGATTTGCTAGCCTGTTAGTTTATCTGGCCAGATGACAATGTCCAGCCCAAGGAAGGGTCACGCACAGCTTTGCGCCCTACTGATCCCACATGCTAACTCTGGCAGAAGGAAGGAGGTGGCGAGGGAGAGAGAAGGCAGATCAGTGGTAGGCCAACATCTGTGATGGAGCTGAAGTCAGCTCTGTTCCTCTTCCATCACTTGCCTCTGTGCCCAGCACATGGAAGGAGAGGAAAGCCATGTTTGCCAAGTCATTGTTTCCCCAGGCAAATAGATGATCTGATCTTCAATTGCTGAGGGAAATCAAAGGAGCACAGCACCCCGCCTTCTGCATTCTGATCCAGGAATATCTAGGGACAGAGCAGGCCTTCTGATCTATGCAAAAACTGTTCTGGTTGGCTCTAAGATCTATTTATAACCTGATAGGCAACAGGAACATGAACTCTAGGGGTGCTTCTGTTCTCTGTAACCAGTTTCTACCATTAAGGCTGACGGCTCCTGGTCCAAGGTCAAACAGAATTTCTCTGGTCTTTTGTAAGTAAGAGTCTTGGGTTTCACTGACATCTTCTGGGAACATTGTACAAGTAGAGTGAGTAAAACCAAGTGGAAGTCTTTCCACACTGCCCACAGAGTTTCAGAGGGTGTGGTCTTTGATTTCTGAATGAACTTAAAGAGATGCTTTCCCAGGATCCAGAGCCCTGTGTTGGGCAGAAGGAGGAAGGTGTTCTTCAATACCTTGCCACAGAACCCACAGGGATGTAGCAGCCTTGGCTTAGATGGAGCAGTACATCTGTAAAAGGAAATATCAAACCCTATGAGAGGCTGGGAGATACTTCTGATGGCAGTTTGGGGCTTTGATGCCACTGAAAACAGAGCTGATGTCAGGACTTGTCCTCCAGGAATACCAGTCAGCACACTGTTTGGAGGGTTGCTGTTGTCACAGGAGGCTCACTCATTGCTCAGCAATTCTACCCTGAATCCCTGGCTAACCAGATCCATACAACCTCCACAGAGTCTGACTTTTGGTGGACGTCAATCCCAGGGCACAGAACTGGCCTCTCACTAGGGCTTTGTAGGTGCCCCTGAATGTTCCTGTGTTACATGGACACTGCAGTTCTGTGCAACAGTAAAGGGGCCAGCAGAGGGTCCGAGGTGGGAGAGCATGGCTCAGGACATCTTGTATGAGCAGCGTATATCTACCATGAACTCCTGGTGTAAGCCATATCTGAACTGTTCCACAGAGATGCTGATGAGATGGGAAAAGACAGTGACTCGGGGCTCAGGAGAAATGGACTTCCCAGCTTCCAAATTCACTGCTACTGAACCTGGGCTTGCAGACTGGTCTGAGGGCCCACATATTCCAGGATCCTTACTCAGAACCTTCCTGCTGAAGCCTAGGACAAAGCCACAACCACAACCACAACCACAACCACAACCACAACCACAGAATGACTTTAAGCCAGCTTTCCACAGGTTCTTACAGAGATCACTGAAATAAGACTGATTGGAGAAAAAAAAATCAATCCTTTTCTTTTTGTCTCTCACACATACCAACAAATCTATGTCAAAAGACAAGTGTGGACATGCCCTCATATCTTGTGTCACCTAGAGTATGGCTGTTGATTGGCTAGAAACGTGTATGTGTGTATGTATTTTAAGCACAATATCACCTGTCAAGTCAGGGCATGCATGAGAGCCAACAGTAAAAAGTTTTTTGTGTCACTGAATGAGAAGCAATAGTACCCTATTTGAACTCTGCCATACTTGACAACTGCCATAGTAAAATAGAATTCTAATACCTCAAAGGATATGCATGGTGTTCAGTACAATTGAGAGGCAGGGATTAGGAAACCTGTGGGCTATCTTTACTTTGGCCAATGGCTAATGGTTAAGTTTGAGTAAACTTCTCAACCTCTACATAATAATATGCCTTCCTTAGAAGTAAAATAAGACTGAACATCATTATTGCTTACTCTGATAAGACATCATACTTTTCCAGGGCTAATGTGAACTTTAATCTTTAATAATCATTGAGTTACAGCCTATTATCTTATCATTGATAGGATTATTCTCCTATAATATGAAATAAATCTTGCAATAGTTTGTTACAGGCAGGCTATCTCAGAGCTGTTACACAGATGAACAATAAAGAAGACAGTGAAATCCTGGCATTCCACAGTATATTAATGGTACTCTTGCAGCATTTCAAGGGACAATAGGGGACATCTGATCTAACTTCATTGTTGAATGGGCAGGCAGACTCAGAGAGTCCAAGTCACTTGCCCAGGGTTACACAGTGATTTTTCCTTACAACATAATCTATTTTTCAGTTTTAATGATATGACTACACTCTTCTAGAAGACATGTTATCAACAGTGCAGTAAGTAATAATGATATGACTTGAATGCACAGTGTCTATCCTTTGTCATCGTTTTATGCTCCCTGTAATACTTTTCTTTTACAGAAGACTGTCTACTCTGATGCAAAAGGAGTGGGAAGTTTTGCTCTAAAAATCCTTCAGTGGAAAGTCTGTAATGATACCCAACATTAACCTTTATCAATTTACCAATGAATAAATAAATGTTTTTATCTACTGAAATAGATGAGAATACAAAATAGCATCAACTGTAAGAAACAAGCTCTGGGGAAAAGGTGCCAACGTTGTTGAGAACTCTGTATGCTCCAGACGCCCTGCTCAGAGGTTTTTAAAGAACGTGACTTCAGGGGGACATTGCGGTGCAGAGGTCAAGCTGCTGCTTGGGCGCCCACATCCCATCCCGGAGTGCCTGGTTCAAGACCCAGCTGCTCTGCTTCCTGCCAATGCTCTCTCTGGGAGGTGGCGGTGATGGCTCAAGTACTTGGATCCCTGCCACCAGCACGGGAGACCTGGGTGCTGTTCCAGTCTCTTGGCTCTAGCCTCACCCCACCTTGGCTGTTGCAGATATTTGGGGAGTGAACCAGTGGACAGAAGATCTCTCTCTCTGTCTGTCTCTATTGTTGTATCTTGCAAATAGATACAACTCTAAAATATACAAAAAGAATGTGACTTATTTATTTCTACTCAGTGAGGAAGGTGCTGCTTTCGCAATTAAGGAACCTGAGACCCAGAGAGGAAAGCACATTGACTAACATTAGGCTGTGACCCTGTGGCTTTAATCCCAGGTTTGCCCACGCGAATGCTGCAGGATATGTGTTCAAAGGAGGATGCATAGTAAGTGTGGGTATTGTAGATAATGCCTGCTGTGACAGCTATGAGGAGATACCACTAAAGATCCCTGGGAATGGGTCCCTGATGAATACTATCAGGTGACAGTGGGCAAGCACCATGTTTCATTGAGAAGGTGGGATGTGCTGAGTCTAGAGGAATCGGTTGGATCTGTAAGCAGACATGATAGCAAAGGGCATTCTATTTGGGGGAAAGAGGGTCTGGTAGGGAAACACACAATAATGAATCATGAGTTGATTGTATCAGTGAAAAGATAGTTTCCTGGGCCAGCTTTGTGGCACAGTGGGCTAACTGCCAGTTGCCTTACTGACATCCCATATCAGAACACCAGCTCAACTTCTGGCTGCTCTATTTCTGATCCAGCTCCCTGCTGTTGTGCCCGGGAAGGCCACAGAAGATGGCCCAAGTATATGGTACCTCGCCACCTATGTGGGAGACATGGAGGGAGTTTGTGCCCCTTATCTTTGGCCTGGTCCAGCTATTGAGGCCTCTTGGAGAGCGAACCAATGGATGGAAGATCTCTGTCTCCCTCCCTCCCTCTCCCTGTCATTGTGTCTTTCAAATAAATAAATAAATAAATAAAATCTTAAAAAAAAGAAAAGAAAAAGTTCCCTTTGAGAAGTGAAACAAGGATAGAAAGGGCTTGGGTTTGGGCTATAACAAAATGAATGCCAGGATAAAGGCTTTCTATTTAATACTTGGGGTAACAAGTGGACGGTAACAAGTTACTCAGAGATAAATTAGAGAAGCAGACTATCTCAGCATTTACTATGATAGTTCAGGCATGAGATGGGTATGTTGATGGTGGGGACACCACAAAAAAGAGACTTAAAGGAATGCCCAAGGTAAAATAAACACTTTTCTGAGGAGAGGTGATGGTTTGTAAATTGGTATAGCAAGGACCTGAGATAGCAAGGGTTGTTCAAATTGCCATGCTTAGATTCATTTGTTGACCATTTAATTGCTCAACACTTTCTTTGTTTCTGGTGGTGCTCTATTTCTTGGAAACAGCAAGGGAACCAGACAGAGGCACAGTGAGATGCTGGGGAAATTCCATCCTAATGGATGATCTGGCTGAAGTCTGGGTTGATAGGCATGGGGAACTCATGAGGAGATAATGAACTGAAGAGGAGATCAGAGCAGGACAGCTCCACGATGTAGATTAGGCAGGTGACAATGAAGAACACAATCTTAGCAGAGAGGCCAGTTGGACAGGAATTGGAAAGCTCTATAGGAGACATGAACTAGTTAGCAAGTCATTTCCAGTCTGAGAACTGCTGCCTTCATCATCCCCATGTGCACGCCTCACAGCCTGACTTTGCCCTTAGCTGTATCTGTGCTTGGACCCACACTTTTTTTTTTTTTTAACTTGCTTGCTTGCTCTTTCTTTTTAAAAATTTATTTATTTATTTGAAAGGCAGAGTTACAGGGGAGGTATGAGAGAGGGAGGGAGGGAGAAAAGAATAGAAACAGAAAGACACAGAGGTTGTTTATTTGCTGGTTTACTCCCCAGATGGACACACTGGCCAGGGCTGGGCCAGTCTGAAGTCAGGAGCCAGGAACTCCATAGAGTAGGGAGGGACCCAAGCACCTTAGCCATCCTTTGCTGCTTTCCCAGGCACATTAGCAGGCAGCTGGATCACATGTGGAACAGCCAGGATGTAAACCAGTGCTCATATGTGATGCCAGCATTGCAGGCAGCAGCTTACCTCACTGTGTTACGATGCTGGTCCCTGGATCCATATTGCTTTAGTGCAATTCTTGGTATCACTTAATGTTTGCCTATCAAGGAATCCTAAGATTTAAATAACTTTGTAGCATAAGAAGATATAAGAAGATATCCAACTATGTCTGATTATTTTAGGAGGGTTATGAAATATTTTCATTTCATGAATTTCTTTAAGGCAGTGGTTCTCAGAATTTAGCAATGCATTTGAAACATCTGAAGATGGTATTAAAGTGTAGTTTCTGGTTCTGTGTATCCAGGATGGGGCTCTCAACTCTGCATTTCTAAGCTCCCAGGTTCTGCTGCAGCTGATAGCCCATGGACCTAACTTCGATGGTTTGGCAGCTCTGTGTTATTAAATTTCCTACTGCACGCTGGCACTGATAATTACTGACAACCACTGCTTCTGTCTTGTAGGCATAAATATATTAGAGTAATGATGATAACATTATAGGCACTTAAACTCTGTTAGAGAAAACGCATGTGTAAATGTTGTTAGAATGTCAAGAACATGGAATCCATGGCCAAAAGGAAGAACCAACGTGGCGGGCAGTGACTACCGGCAGATTGTTTGGTCTGAGAAAGTTTTGCGGGAAAGGATGCTTTTGAGCAGGTCAAGATTATGGTAGGCAAAGAGGAGTTCAGCATGATATCAGTGCTGAAATACTCTAATTATTGTAGATTTGTTAACACATATTGATATATTTTTTTAAAAGATTTATTTATTTATTTATTTATTTGACAGGTAGAGTTTCAGAGAGAGAGAGACAGAGAGAAAGGTCCTCCTTTTTCTATTGGTTCACCCCCCAAATGGTTGCCACTGCCGGTGTGCTGCGCCGATCCAAAGCCAGGAGCCAGGTGCTTCCACCTGGTCTCCCATGCAGGTGCAGGGCCCAAGCACTTGGGCCATCCTCCACTGCCCTCCCAGGCCACAGCAGAGAGCTGGAGTGGAAGAGGAGCAACTGGGACTAGAATCCAGAGCCCATATGGGATTCCGGCACCACAGGCGGCGGATCAGCCAAGCGAGCCATGGCGCCGGCCCCAACATATTGATATCTTAATGAGAGGCAGAGAAAGAGAGAGAGAGAGGAGAGTCTAGCCACTGTTCATTCCTCAGTTGCTCAGATACTCATAACAGCCAGGGCTGGGCTGGGGT
Source organism: Lepus europaeus (assembly GCF_033115175.1). Classification (NCBI taxonomy): domain Eukaryota; kingdom Metazoa; phylum Chordata; class Mammalia; order Lagomorpha; family Leporidae; genus Lepus; species Lepus europaeus. The sequence continues at coordinate 73,116,041 of NC_084838.1, forward strand.
GAGGCCAGGAGACACGAACTCAACCCACATCTTGCACATGGGTGCCAGGAAGGCAGTCACTAAAGCCATCACTACTGCCTCCAAGGGTCTGCGAGAGCAGGAAGCTGGAGTCAGGTGCCAGAGCCAGACTGAACCTGGGCACTGTGATGTGGCAGGCTCGTGCACGAGCTGCTACTGCTAGGCTAAGTATTCGCTCCATGTGTTTTCATTTGGATTTTATGCGAATCTTAGATCATCTTTAAATTTTAAGGAAAAAGAGACTGAGTGGATTTCATAAAGTTTACTGGTTATTTTTAAGGAACACTGACATTTCTCTAATGTTAAGTCTTCCTGTTGCTACTATGGCCATCATGCTTCTCATGAGCAGTTTACAGGTTTTTGGGAATAGTTTGTAGTTTGGGAGGTTTTCCTCCAGTATATAAATATGTATATATAATAATACATATGTGTATGTATTTTAGTCTCATGATTTTTCAGTGACTCCTACTTCTGTGTGCCTAGGATCCCCCTTACTTTTGGGAAAAATATTCTTTTGTTAGGAAACATCATACTGACTATAGTTTATTTCCCCATTTACTTTCTAATGTTTTAATCTTTCAGTTGTGTTATTGCTGATATATGGGAAAAACTCCTGAAGTTTGTATACTTAACATACACATTCATTTCTCATAGAATAAGCTTACTAGACTGTTAGTTTCATAATTTTGATTTGAGTTTTTACAGAAATGATCAAATCACCCCAAGTTAACAATAATCATCTTTTTCATTTGTATCTAATTTATTTTTGTTATTGAACTGGCATGTACCTCAAAAATGTTTAATTACAAATTTTAATGTCTTCTTATCTTGTTCTGTTGTTTTCTATTTTCTTCTGTCTTCTATTGCTTTATATGCTGATCAGTCATTAAATTATTATGTTTCATATATCTTATCCATCAAAATCAGTTTGGTGTTTGTGCTTCATTTTGGTACTAAACCACAATTCTGGGTTACCACTAGTTCTTAATGGATGACTTAACTCTGAAAGTCTTGATGTCTAGTTTTGCTTCCTTTCTTGAATTTGTCAAGACAAACATACAGGTGGTGTTTTTACCTTGGTTCTCACATTGCTCAGATTCTTACACTTTAAACAAGGGTTTAGGTACAACAATATTGAGTTGCAATTTTTTTTCTTGTGAACACTTCCAGGGGTAGGCATTTGGCCTAGTGGTTAAGATGCTGCTTTGAGTCCACCACAACCCATGTCAGGGGTACTAACTGGGCAAGCAGGCCCAGCCCTGTTCCTGATTCCAGCTTCCTGCCATTGCAGGCCCTGGGAAGCACCACGCGTTGGTTCCAGCAGCTGCATTGCTGCCAGCTACGTGGGAGACCTTGGTTGAATCCCAGCTCCAGCTTTAGCCCCAAACTAAAGGCTGTTGAGGGCTTTTGGGGAATGAACTAGCAGATAAGATTTCTCTCTCTTTCTCTCTCCCTTTCTGTCTCTCTCTCCCTCCCTCCCTCCCTCCTGTCTTCCTGCCCTTTGAATAAAATAAATACATAATTAAGTTTTTTTCAACATTTGCTCCATTGACTTCTGCCCTTTACAACAGTTTAAGGGTAGGCTGACTTTATTTCTTTGTAGGCTCTTGTCCCTGGTCCCCTAAATGAATAGCAGGCAGATTCACTGATAGCCCTCTCTGGTCTCATATCAAAAGATGCCCAGAAAGGGACACACTGGCTTAGCTGTGGTTAGGCCCTTGGGACTTGAGAATTCCTACAGAGCTGGGGGTGGGATACTTTACATTTTCCATTTAGTTTCAGCTTGCTTTGATGGAGACACAGAAACAGATGGTGAGCTAAAGATTGCCTAGTGGTGGGGAAGCTCAAGGGAAAACAAGACATGCTGAGTTTGCCAGGTGAAGGGAGACGGGAACAATTCACCCAGAGAAAGGCACAGCAGAGAGATGGAAAACCAGGCAGTGTCTCACACGAGAACCACAGGGCTCAGGGAGGGACTTGCTGGAGATGAGACTGGCAGGTGAGATGGGGACCAGACTTAAGATGCACAATGCCTTAAGAAACACAGGCATCATTCTGAAGTCAAGAGTCACTCTGAGCAATGAGGGATTGTCCAGAATGAAAAAGTGAAAATGTCTAATGCATCACACTTGTTATGCTGGCCGTTGGCATGGAATGTGAGAGCAGACCATCTGGGAGCCTAGGCAGGAGATAAAGATCTGGAGTTGGGCAGTGGAAGTGGAGCAGAGACAATGCAGGGTAGGCTTTGGGGTCTGCACTGATACGAGATGGGGTGAGACAGAGGAGCCAGTGTGACTCTCTTCTCAGTATGGGAAACTGGGATTAGAATGACAGAGGTAGACTTTTAGGGAAAAACAGCAAATTCAGGTTGGGACATTAGTTGACTATGAAATACACAGAAGCTATTTAGGAGGGGGTTGTTAAAGGAATCTGGGGGATAGCAGAGCGCTCTGGACTGGCTAACAGAACTGGGCTGGCAGAAGTGGCAATGTTTAAGTGGTTCAGAGAAAGCACGACAATGGAGCCGGGCAGGAAAGTTGGCATGAAATGCCACAGAGGGATAGGGTAGATCAAGAACTGAAAACAGGCTGCAGGATTCACAACTTCAGTAGTTTTTAGCGGTCACCACTTGGGGAGCCCCAGTACAGTTGAAGAACCAAAGTTAAGTAACGATGACTTTGAGAGAAATCAGGAAGTATATTTTGGAGGTAAAGAGAAAGAGAAGTATGCAGATAACTACACAGATGCTAAAAATTTTGCTTGCTTGGTCTTTAAGGATGAAATTCAGGGAGTAAGTATCAAAATTAAGTTGACTTATCCTGAATCTCCAAGTTATTTTTAGTCTCAGTTCCTCGACTGAGCCATAGGACCTGCCTAAAATTCTGTGAATTTATCTTCCCCTCCATCTTTCCTCTAAATATCAGTATTTCCTCCAAAAAGCTTTCAACTGTATTTTTAATACTTTCCATCTTAATAATCCTACTCAGTAGGTAAAACCACAATTTCACTGAAGTTGACATCTTAGTATTAGAAGTCATCTTGGATTATTTGGTCTAAACTACTCCCTCCAATCCCTGTTCGGAATTCCTGATAGATTTCTAGCAATAATAAATCGCTTCTTCAGAAGGATGCCATGCTTTTTGTTGGATGCACCACACCTAACAGCATGTCTGAATTAGCTTGGCTGGGAGCAGATTAGCTGCAAATAACAGAAGCTTCTAGTTCAAAATTGCTTCCATAAAGATGAAAACACATCATTTCACCTAATAAGAAGTGCTGAAGTAGGCGGGCTCCAGTTTGTCAAGGCCGTGTTTCAACACAGCATCACTGACCCAGGAGTTTTGCATCTTTTCACTCTGCTGTCTTCAGGGCAATGCCTTGGCTTTCCTCATTGTCACAATATGGCTACCACTACCCCAGGCGTTACACAATCATCAGACATCTAGCAGAAGCAAATAGGCCACATGCTGACTTTTTTTTTTTTAATTACTGAGAAAACGTTTCCCAGAGCCTTCAGGAGTTTACACCTTCGTATAGAATAATGGCGTTGAGTATGGACTCTGAGCTATGCTGCCTGGGTGTGCATTCTGTCTCCACTTACGTTCTTGGGCAAGTATTTCCAACTCTCTAGTTCTCTGTTTCCTTGGCTGTAAAACTTAGCCATAGAACCTACTTCACAGAGTTGTTAGGACTAGGATTAACAGTCTCAAAGCACTTGAAACTATCTGGCATACACTAAGTGCTCAGTAAGTGCTTGTTATCACCATGTGCCCATTAGTTCTAATTGATTTCCATGTGCACTCCTTAGATAGTCACTGGAAAATGGAGAGGGGTCACTATGATTGGCTTTGAAGACTCAGTATTTATCCTTGAACTGTGGAATAAAGAACTGGGTCTGCATATGGATATATAAATAAATATATATATATAAATATAAATATAAATATGAAGAGATGGGTGGCTACTGGAGAGGTGACCAACCATGTCAGCCACACAATGCACAACTTGCCTTTGCTTTCTCTTGGTTCATTATTGTTTACAGATAGTGAGTAATGCTGGGGAAGAAGCTTCAGAGAAAGAATGTCAATATAAATTATGGATAGATTGATAACATGTGTGTACCTACTCAATTCATAGTTAAATCCTATTATTTCAAATATGTTTTCAGGTTTTAGTTGATGTGTAGTTACAATATCATCTCAAATACTGGTTTGAAAGAACTTCTAGTTCTCTCTCAATTTCCAATGCATTTTCTGTCTCCCCTTTCTCACAAGAATTAATTCTCCCAACAGTTAGGTGATGCATGAAGGACAGGCGCTATCACCACATTGCAGATGATGGAACCTAAGTGCTCAGATATCTAGGTAGAACTGTGGGTACAGAGGGGAGAACTCACAGCATTTAAGTTCACGGTCAGAGTACTCATTTCCAAGCAAGAAGCCTTTCTTCTCTATCACAGGGCATTTCCCTTACATAAACACAACCTGAAACGTTTGCTTCGGTCATTAGCAGTGGCTCACTCCGATTCTATAGAAAAAACTAAATCTAGTGCGCCAAGTAACGCTTGTATCTGAACACAGAACTAAACATGGTACCCTTAACACCATCATCCTCAGAGAAGGGACCCACATGCATTTGTGTGTCTATATTCTATAGGAGGGTTAGCTGGAGGCTTTTGTTATGAACATTCTTTCTTCATATGCTCAGCCTTAATTACTAACTCCTATTTTTTTTTTTTTCCATCCAAAGTTAGCGCCAGGCTTTTTGGAAATGCAGTTACAGGGAATGACATATATGAGAATCTTTTTCACAAAAAGAATTAATCACTCAAGAAAATACTTTCATTCCAGAAAGGTAAAGTTTGGGTAAATCTCCAGGAAATCCATATAACATTGCTAATGATTTATATTTCTTTTTTTTAAAACTCCATAATCAATAGAATGTGGAGACTCTTTAGAAAGTTGAACAGTGTTTTAATAGAAAGTATTCGGCATGTTTTTTTTTTTTTTTTTTGACAGGCAGAGTGGACAGTGAGAGAGAGACAGAGAGAAAGGTCTTCCTTTTGCCGTTGGTTCACCCTCCAATGGCCGCCGCGGTAGGCGCGCTGCGGCCGGCGCACCACGCTGATCCAATGGCAGGAGCCAGGTGCTTCTCCTGGTCTCCCATGGGGTGCAGGGCCCAAGGACTTGGGCCATCCTCCACTGCACTCCCTGGCCACAGCAGAGAGCTGGCCTGGAAGAGGGGCAACCGGGACAGGATCGGTGCCCCGACCGGGACTAGAACCCGGTGTGCCGGCGCCGCAAGGCGGAGGATTAGCCTGTTGAGCCACGGCGCCGGCCAAGTATTCGGCATGTTTTATACCATTGCTGTAATCACCATTAACATCATGATATGCTCTGTGTTTGTGCCAGAGGCTCCAGCTGGGGCCCCCGCCCTCCAGACATCTGGTTCAACACCTGGTTCCATCATGGCCATGGCTTGTGACAGTCCAGAGGCCTCTTTATAACTTCTGGGTGTTTCAAAGGCTTACCTTTGTGTGATTTTCTTTGCCTTTGCACTCCAAGATTGTGACAAGATACTTAAGGTCTATGCCAAGTGGTTCAGGTACCTGGCCTCAGCCTCTTCACTGTTCTCTAAACAAACAGATGAACAAGAAACCCATTCACTCAAACCATCTCCCAAGTTTAATAACCTCATTGAGGAATTGGTACCTCTCTGGATAGCATCACACTGAAGATCCTATAGATTCTCATTGTCTTTTCAGTTCCTATCTGGAATAAATAGAGTATCACTCCTCCTTTCTCAAACACAGCACACTTCCCAAGGCCAAACTTCCATGGGCTCCAATTCTATTCCCAGGCCATTGTCAGGGTATTTTCTCTCACCAGTTTTCTCTTCCTAAGTGGCAGCCTGGGGTTGACTGTACTATTAAACAGCATTTCCCCACATCTCCTGCATTTGTAATTCACTGTGTCTGGTGTCTAAACGATAGCTGAGCATAAATAAAGGACATTATTAAGAACTGACTTATGCTGGCTTTTCTTCCCATTCTTTTCCCAGGTGAAATCGTAACTTAGACCAGCAGTTGGCAAGCAGCCTGAGACCAAATTCTAACCATGCCTATTTGTTCCTAGGTTGTGTATGGCTCCTCTGCTCTCATCAATAGCAGAGTTGAGTAGCTGTGACAGAGACCACATGGCCCACAAAGCTGAAAATATTTATGACCTGGCCCTTCCCAGGCAAGGTTTGCTGACCCCTGATTTTGGCAACTCTCTTGAAAAATACTTAACCTCTACCTGGAGCTCCACTGCTCGCAGCATTTTCACACGCCTTACATATCTTAATCTTCAAACACCTCTCATCTGCTTTGTCATTTTGAAGATGAGAATATTGGCATGTGGCCAGCCCAACATCAGAGGTAGTAAGTAACAAGAGTTCGGATTAGGAAAAGTGGTCAGTGTGTACACTCCGGAGAAGAGAGGGGAGCTAATCTTCAGTTGAAAGAGGAGAGACCACTCATCCTGCAGCTCATGCAGCTGAGCAGGGTCCATTTTTCTGGACCTATTGCATGCACTCTTGAATTTTTCAGAAAAATTTTCCAGCTCAGTTACCCTCCCCTAGTCAATCAGGAGGTAGGAGATGCTAAAACAGAGATGGAACAGTCCCCAATTAGCACGCATCTTGAGTAGGATTGGAAGGCACAGAAATGTCCTGAAGTTCAAAAGCAAAGCACAAAGGCTCAGGCACCCTAGAGCCCAGCTGTGGCCTTGACCTTCCCTGCCCCCAGATAAGACTATCGGCTCTCTTGCTGTGGATTCAGGGACCTGTTCACTCTCTTAGGCAGATCGCTGAGCAACAACTGCAAAAATCAATGAATATGATTTCAGTAAATGCAAAAGTAGGAAAAAACCCAAGCAAAGGGGGAAAATCTGTGCGGGTTCACACTGTTTCTCACGTCAAGTGGGTGGGAGAGTCTAATTCCTTCTCCCTTGGATGTGGCTGATAGTGCAGACGGGCCTGAAGAGGAAGTGCCACACAGGAGCTTCTGAGACAAGGCTTTAAGAAGTTGGCAGCTTGCGCCTCAGTCTCCTGGAAGGTTCCCCCAAGACACCCCCTCGCAGAGCCCCCTGCCCTGATGTGAGAAACAGAAGAGTGATGGGCAGTGGGAGAGGCCGCAGGTGAGGCTCTAGTCAATGGGCTCAGGTCACCTTCCCCAGTAGCCAGTCTCAACGTGAAGCCCCGGGAGACAGCCTGGGATGGCCAGTCCCATGCAACCTCAGATAGGAAATCACGAGCCAGAAGCATCAGGACAAAACTAAGCTCTGTGGAAGTTAATAGATGTTTTTTTGTGCCAGCACCCTCTTATGCATTTGTAGATACCCAAAGTTTACGAACAAAAGATAATTTAGTTACAATTTCAGAAAAATGAAAATGTTTTTTGAAATTAGCCTAATCAATCAAGGAACCCATTGTCCAGTCCCAACCAGAAAAAAGAACTCTGTAAAGTTAGTGGGATGACACAAGGTTGCTAGTTCCTTTTGTCTAAGTCTATCAGGGAAAGGGTATAGAGCCGAGCAGGGACAAGGGTTCGATACAGGCAGGTGAGAAGAAGTTTCTTCACTTCTTTTTGTGTGTGTGTCATATAGTCATGCCTCAAAGTCATGCTTATCATTAGAAAGGAGTTTTCCCATGTAGTTACTTCTGACATAAGCATCCTATCTTCCTCCTTGGGAAAACTGAAAATGAACATAGAGGAAATTTCCAGACACTATCGCAGAATAGAACCAGGAATAAGGATCTCCAAAATGCTGTCCAGGAGTTTGTGGAGTTCCCTGGAAGCCTGCCTTTGTTTGGTCTGAAAGGCAGTCCTACACAAAGAGTGAGAAATAGTTTGCCCTATCTGCTGTTCTTCATGTGCACTTCCAACTGGCTTACACAATACGGCTGTCCCCGTATCTCACAGAGTTACACCCAGGCTGTAAGTTCTCGTTAGCAACTGGATTTCACTGAGTTAGTGTTTCTCACAGGAGGGAGGAGGTGGAATGAGAGGTACCTGGGAAGGTCTCCCTTCAACTGCAGAAAGAAAGATGACTGAGTTTTGAAAGGGGTGTGTGTATGTGTGCATGCGCGCCTAACAAAAGGTCAATTCTCTGAATACATGCAAACCCAGTGACAAGTATGAATTCCCTTCTTCATCAGCTTTCACTCCCCTACAAGGTCATTGCTTTGGCTTTCTTTCTCCCTCCATCTTGGTGCTGGGTGTGACTTTTACCCACCACTTTGCACTCAATTCCACCTGGCTCACTGAACACAGAGGGGATGGCTAAGAACTTCATCCATGGGCTCTTTGCCCCCCAGCTCTCACTTGGTTCAGCCAAAGGGGCAGGACCCCAGGAGAGAGACTAAGGAATGTATAAAAGTGAGATCAGGGACTTTATTAATTCTCCAGGCTCTTTCTCTACAGGGTCACTTTGAATCAGAGGTTTCCCTTGTTTCAGGGTCTCAGCTCTTCTCGTGGCAACTCTCGCTGCATGACTGTTTCATTTTGGGTTCCAGTAACTGCTCTCTCCCTTCTTTTGGGCTGGGGGCCGGTAACAGCTGTGCTTTTATTATCCCAGGGTGCTGTGCTAACCCTTGAGGCTTCCCCACAACTCTGTAAATAGTTCCTTTATTAAATTCTGCAATGATCCTAATTTGAGCATGCCACCTACTTCCCGCTGGGAACCTGTTCCATGCACTAGTCTATATTATTGGTCATTCAGGTCTTAATATAAATTCAGTTCAAAGCTTTCCTCTCCCTGGGCTATTTGCAATTTTAACTCCAACTATGGCACTAAAAGGATGTTGGTTCTCAGGAATTTCAAGGATAAACAATCAGGTGGAGGTTGCTTTGGTCAGAAAAGAAAGGTCAAGGAACTAAAAGGTCTTCCTTCAGGAATCATACCCAGAGGAAGCTGTTAGCTTAGCTCAATGTTAATTTCATACAATACCCTGCAGCCTACCTCAATGAAAGCGTTAGTTAAGCCGGTTAATGGCTAAGTCAGGTGGAGAGTGACATAGGAGAGGAAAGGGGTACACGGAGATGCAGTGGCGGGAGGGCGGGGCACACCACAGAGGAGACTTTCCTACTCCAAGGTTGCACTAGACCAGACAGGAGTCTGCACATTGCCTGCTGATGTGGAAAATACAGGCTTCTAATGCGGTTTCTGCCCTCTTTACAGTGGCTTTGTTACTTTTAGGACCACTGGGTCTTCAGAAAATTTGGGTGATGTTAGTAATGCTAATAAAGGTCCCCTGGATAATTCCTGAGTCTTTAAATTGAAGACCTCCACATGAAACAGGAAAGAGAAATGTCAGATCAGACTGCGTTACTCACCATCCCCCCAAGGCTTCGAGTGGCCCTCCATGGTTTAGGAGCAATGTTCACATCCTAGCTTGGTCCTGGAAGTCTCGCAGATTTCCTTTGCAGCCTCACTCCTATTGCTGGCTCCTCTCCCCTCTTGGCTCTCCTCCCATGATCTCTCCATGCAGCTTCATCTTCGGGCAAATCAACTTCTTGATTCCCAAGTTCCCACCTCAGGACTTTGGCTCAGCTTTCCTATAACTGGAAGTCGCTCCCTTTACCTGCCCGGCCCTACAACTCAGGGGTAGGAGACATTTTCTGCCAAGGGCTATTTGGATATTTATATTATATCCTGTGTGGGCCATATGAATTTTGAACTTAAACTTATTTCCCTGCTGCAGATTTATTGAATTGCAAGTCCTGACTGCAGCTGCTTAGGCAGGATTGGGCCAGATGATTCTGCAGGCCTTATATAGCCCACGGGCAGGACCTTCCTGATGGCTGTGAGCTCCTAGAACAAAAGGAGGTGGTTTCTTCATTTTTGCGCACCCCTCTGGTGTAGCACTGTACCGTGACCATTTTAAGCACCATCAAAAAGATCTGTGAATTAAAGTAGCTGATCCAAATGGTAACTTCTCAGGAACTGCTTCTAACTTTATTTGCTTGAGAAAAACAGGCAGAGTGAAAGCTCAGAAATAAGAGAGGTAGTCCACAGGGGTGCTACATGATCCTAGCCCTTAACTCTTCCTTTCCAAAGCAATGGTTATTTGTCTATGCATGCATTTCTGGTTGGATCACATTCAGGCACAATGACAGGAACAGGAATTAAGTCTACGTGAAAAAGAAATCTTCAGTGATGACATTCGTCAGTGCTAGGGGCTCCATAATTGTACTCTCTTGAGGCTAGACAGCGTGTAACCTATCCAGGATTTTCTGGGAAGGACAGGAACTGTGTCTTTCACAGTGTCTCCATATTTATCTGTGAAATGGGATAGAACAAGTGGATGCAAAAGCAAGCCAGGGATTGGAGAAGGAGAGTTGGAGGTTTGAACAATTTCTTTTTTCAGATTGGAAAAATCTACTCTTGTGGCGTTTGGTGTTCCAGAGATTCCTTCAGCAAGGAGTTAAGCTTAAACGTGGCTCCGTGCCCAGGGAAGTCCTGGGGGAGGCCAAATGAAGGCCATGGACGAGGCAGCATGGAAAATGTTGCTTCCAAATTTCAGAGCTAGTCCCCGGTGATGGGCCCCTGCTCTAACATTTATGCTGCACCTTTTAACAGCATTCAGGGAATCATGAAAAGCTATTGGTGTCCGTATTTTAATTAAGAGTGAAAGTTCTTCATGGGCCAGACACGCTAAGGCTTTGTCAGTGCAGTCACTGGAGAGAAAAGGAATGTCACATAAATGTGGGCTCTTAGTGACTTGCCACAGGGCCCCAGCAACTCTTATTTAAAGAGTGTTTTGAATGAATACCTCATCTAGGAAGGAGAGCCAAGGCAGGCACTCTAGAGTGGAATGTGGGCTGTGCTCTCTACATCTGTACTGTTACCTATACATGCACCATTTATGTCCATCTAAGTTCTGTGATACACAGGGAAATGATGACAGAGTTCACATTGTTTGAGAAACGTTGCAAAAGAATGCTGAGGCGGAAGAGTAAGCTAGACTTAAATCTCAAAATATGACTTGTGACAGCACTCATCACCTTTGGAGCCTTAATTTTTAAGTGTCATCCTTGGATAGCTTGCTCATATGATATATGTGATTTTGCAATCAGTGAGGTGATAAAATGTGCATCTGATTATGCCTTCATTCAAGATGACACAACATATTGCTTTTGGGCAAACTTTGAAAGTACCTTGAAGCCAGCACCACGGCTCACTAGGCTAATCCTCTGCCTGTGGTGCTGGCACTCCGAGTTCTAGTCCCAGTTGAGGCGCCGGGTACTAGTCCCGGTTGTTCCTCTTCCAGTCCAGCTCTCTGCTGTGGCCTGGGAGGGCAGTGGAGGATGGTCCAAGTGCTTGGGCCTTGCACCCACATGGGAGACCAGGAGGAAGCACCTGGCTCCTGGCTTCGGATCTGCACAGCACTGGCCATGGCGGCCATTTGGCGGGTGAACCAACGGAAAGAAGACCTTTCTCTCTGTCTCTCTCTCTCACTGTCTATTACTCTATAACTCTACCTGTCCAAAAAAAAAAAGAAAAAAAGTACTTCAAAAGTGTATTGTCTTCAAGTGACTCTTTACATCTGGCTACCTTTTGTGATAAACAAAGCAACCTTTTTTTTCAAAGCCCTCATTTATTATAACACACAACTGCTGAATGAGCAGATTCTGGCACCTAACAGCATTCCTTCAGCTTTGGAGGGGATCCAGGGATATTTACTTTAAGTACAGTGCAATCTTACTGTAATAAAATACTGTATGTGAAACATTTCCCAATAACGGCTTACATTAGGATGTTATGTTGTTAGCCATTACTAGCCTACCCAGGGTACACTCTATCAGAGCAAACACTAAACTTTAACTATTTCCTCCTTGGGGAATCTGAGTGATCACTTTGCACAGATTAATATGTGATACATTCTGTGCTCTGTGAAACTGGCACTTGGATGCAGATTTCAGCATGCTGCCCTTAGTAGGCAGCTATGTCCCCAGTACCATGGATCCACCAACGCTAACGGGCCACGAGCTCACGTGTGTTTAGAGAACACGTCAGCACGCTAAAACAGCCCCAAACCCCTCAACCAAAGAATAACACAAAGTCATTTACGTACAACTCTGCATGGGCGAGCAGCAGCACGTGCAGGAAATACCTCCAGAGCTGCAGACACTCGTGTGTTAATGTCTTTGATTACTTTCATATGGTACACTTGGAATTGTTAAAACACAGCTGCCACACATCAGAAGGTACTAGAAATAATCTGTTGGACAATACAGCAAAATGGCAGTAAATGGACTTCAGAAATACCCCATGCTGCTTACCAGGGGAGAAGTTACATAAAAAAGCAAAAACAACAGAAATTCTGAAAGTGCCAAACACATCAGGAAATGTGCCCAAAACTCACTGGCTGGCCTTCCCTTCAGTGTGAGTCACTCTGCTGTATTCCTAATGGGGAAGAAAGATACCTCCCCACCCCTTAATTGATGAAGAGTACATGCCACCCTCCCCCCGCCCCCGATGATTTTGTCTTCTAAGAGCAAAACATGACCGTTCAGAAGACTGATTTTCATCCAAAGAGGACAATTGTCTACCTGGGGCAAATCTCAAAAGGAGGGGCTGGATTACGTCCCAGCTTTGAGCAGCGCAGTATCCCATCCAGCAGAGGCACTGCCTGTTCTGTTAAAATGTCCCACTGAAGATGATTCAGCAGCGCGGCTGAGCAGCTCATTTCGTGTCCAGCCAGCCACCTGAAGGGATCTGGAACCCATTAGCTGAAATCCCAGTGGGGATGCAAAGTTCCTGAAAGACAGGGAAGGACTTGAATTCTCTTTGGAAGAGTCTCTTGTTACAAGCATATTTTAAGCAGGCACAACTTTGAGGATGCAGGGCTTCTAAAAGATACACAGAGATCTTAGTGCTGTTAGTGGAGTGAAAAGTTACCTACGTCACTCGTAGGGCACACGTTGTCGTTAGTGAAGTGTCGTTCTAACAGCGTCAGGTTAGAAAAGGCAAATTCAGAATGGTGTCCTGGCACAGTGAATGTTAAAGCACTGCTATGTGAAAAGTGTTCATGGACAAAGACGTTAGAGACGTGACTTTGAAAATGATCTGCCACCACATATAAACAAATCAAGATGACAAGCTAAGTTTGAGGCAGAAGTTCTGGTTCTCATTTACTTGGAAAATGTGTCAGGTAAAAGGTATAGGGACAATATTTTTCTTTTTTTTAAAGATTTATTTATTTATTTGAAAGTCAGAGTTACACAGAGAAGAAGAGGCAGAGAGAGAGAGAAAGGTCTTCCATCCATTGGTTCACTCTCCAGATGGCCCGAACAGCTGGAGCTGTGCCAAACTGAAGCCAGGAGCCAGGAGCTTCTTCCAGGTCTCCCACTTGGGTGCAGGGGCCCAAGGACTTGGGCCATCTTCTACTGCTTTCCCAGGCCATAGCAGAGAGCTGGATTGGAAGTAGAGCAGCCGGTCTCGAACCAGCGCCCATATGGGATGCCAGTGCTTCAGGCCAGGGCATTAACCCACTGAACCACAGTGCCGGCCTCAGGGACACTATTTTTCATGTCCATCTCTGGTGAATAATTCCCTTAATTCAGAGAAATTAATCACACATGATGAAAACTAATTGACTCACAAAATTCTTAAGGAGTGCTTACAATGTGCTAGGCAGTTACAAGCTAGAACACAGCACCAAGAACAAGACAAACACCCTGGCTTCTCTGGTATTCAATATTTTTGGACCTAGAGGGGCAATGATGAGTAACTTTTAAAAATTCCAAGAAGATACTGTGAATGAGTGGTAAGTTCCTTAGCATCATGCAACTGTAGCATGTGAGAGGGACTGTGAGCACAGTGTGGGGCTGCAGAACCATACAGAGAGAGGCAGCCTCTCTAAAGAACAGACATTCAAGCTGGGATCGGAAAGGCAAGCAGCAGCCAGCTTTGCAAGGCTCTGAGGGAGAACATTCCTGAAAGAGAGAACAGCAAGTGCAGAGCTCCCCAAGGAAGAGCAACTTGGCGTGTGGAGGAACAAACAAGGCCAGGCAGGCCTGCTAGTGAAGCAGCCTGCGTGTCTCTGGATTTTAGGGTTGATGCTCAAAAATTTCAGCACTTTTTGGATATTGCCAACCATATCTGATGAAGGATGTAATTTTAATTTTTACCTATTGTTCCAAGTGTCAGAGAAAACATCTGGTTCTCAGAAGTGAGACTGTATCATCACTCATGTTTTCCTGGCTCCTGCCATGGAAAAGACCCCACCCCACTTCCCTATTGTAGTCACATCCCGGGTCCCTGAGCTCACATGTGCTCACAAATCAGTGCCTCCCCCCACCCTCGTGGCTCTGGGATCACTCTTCTCCTTCAAGTCTGGGCTGCTTCTATGGGTACTGCCTCATCTGCTAATTACACCAAGTCCCAGGCCTAGGGTCACCCCCATGGCGTCTGGCTCAGAACAGCACTAGTGCCACCACAGGGCACCAAAAACCTGCACCTTCACCAGCCCTAAGTGGGGTACTCCAACTACATGGGATTTTTGCAGAGTAAGGGAGATTACTCTTTTGTGACACTGTCCTGTGGAAGGATTCAAGAGTGTGGCTGCTTGTGACCACTGTTTCAGTTTGGGGACAGTCCTTGCAGATTCTGTTGGCAGTGTCATTGCCTGTGCCAACCTACCTTCAGGACACACATGAGAGTTTAGGGTTCTAGGTGGGAGACACATCCGTTCCTCTCCTCTAACTAGTGGGGGCTCACTGGGCAGCCTCCTGTCCACCTAAATGGGGCTCTGTCTTTGGAGTCATGCAAATGTGACTGTGCCAAGTCCATTCTTCCTAGCTTCCCCCTATGCTCATGTGCGGCTGATCTACAGGGGTGGCAGAGCTTTCTCTGTATGCTACTCCATGTGTATCTATGTCCATTCTGTCAAAGTCTGCATCTTCTTCCAGACCACCTGCCAGGTCAGTGCTGCAGACACAGTAAGTGGGGCTGCCCTTCGCTTATGGCCGTGAGCAGCTAGTGGACCTCTTGGCCTCTTCCATAAGAAGATGACCTCTACAAGTTCTAGGATCTCTTCCTTGCCTGCACGGTTTTCTCTCAGGTATGTGTGTGCTACTTTCTTATTCTAAAAAGTCCTTTTCCTGAGTCTTTTGTGTCCTTTATGGCTAGCAGCTGTTTGGGGCTACAGAGCAATGCTGTGCATGTATCACCTGGCCAGATGGAAGGGCTAATTCCCCAGGCTACTGCTCCAGCCTTCCATTCGTTATGCTGCAGTTCAAGTCAAGCCTTTGGTTCATACCTCCAAAAACACACCCTCCCCGGTGTGTCCCTACTCCTAACATGGGAGCATTTGATGAATCCCCACTTGTGGAGCACACTGGATTACTGTAGGTTACCCTACAGAACTGTACAATGCACAAATTGTGCCATGCACAAATGCAATAAGGGGTTGGGTTCTGTTCACTGCCTTCCAGCCGTGTTCTCGCCAAGAGGTTGTCAGCCTGAGGACTATGTGTCTCCTTGGTTCTTGGCCAGCCAGAGGGGGTGCACTTTTTGTAACTGGTACAAGGGTCATTGTACTGCCTGACAGGTGTCGGGTGGATGGTTCATTTCTCCATCCTATACATCCTCAGGGAGCTGGCCTAGAAGTGCCTTTGTGTCTGTCACACCCCCCCCCCCCCCCAGGTTTACTAGTCCACAGGGAGAAGGCAGACTATCCCCAAGCTCTCTTTTTCTCATCCATCTCCCCTAATGGAGTTTATAATTCACAGAGCCAGGGTAGCTCATGTTTTAAGTACACTAAGTGGGGGGCTGGTGCTGTGGCATAGCAGGAAAAGCTGCCGCCTGCAGTGCCGGCATCCCATATGGGCACTAGTTTGAGTCCTGGCCGCTCTGCTTCCTATCCAGCTCTCTGCTATGGCCTGGGAAAGCAGAGGAAGATGATCCAAATCCTTGGGCCCCTGCACCTGTGTGGGAAACCTGGAGGAAGCTCCTGGCTCCTGGCTTTGAATTGGCACAGCTCTGACTGATGCAGCCAACTGGGGAGTGAACCAACAGTTGGAAGACACCTCTTTCTCTCTGCCTCTCTCTCTCTCTCTCTCTGCGTAACTCTTTCAAATAAATAAATAAATCTTTAAAAAAAAAGGTACACCAAGTGCTATCCAGATTTCCCAATGAAAGGGATCTTTACGGTGGCACCTCAACCCAGAACATGGGCACTCTAACTGCTCTACACCTAGACTCCCAGATTCCATGGAATGAAGTTGCAGAGGGCCTTTCTTCTTCTTTAGGAAAGCGACTTAGTGAGCAGCATGAATAGTAGCATCCTTCTGGGCTTCTCTGTCGTCAAGTGACCAGCCGTCTGGCAGCTGGGGTGACAAGGTTCTCTGGCCTTTGCTCTCCGATCCTCACCAGGAATCTCCCATCAGGACAGGAAAAAAATGGGAAGCCCCTTTGAACAAGCTCTTGTCAACACCTACTACTGCAAATTGCTAGATCTCTGTAGTTCTGTGCCTTTCTCCAAGTTTCTCAGAACCTTTGGGTAGTTCAGCCAGAGAGCTCAGAAACAAGTCAGGTTGGTTACCAGGCCTCATCTTCGTCTTTGTTCTTCTGACTCTACCCACTCAACCCTCGTGCTTGGTGTATGGAACCATGTCGGATGTTTACGTCTACCTCTCCTCCCAGCTGTTGAGACATCCGTCCAGGGAGACTGCAGCCTCGGAAGAGCCCAGCTGCTGCTCTGGCAGGCTCTGACCCCCACAGCTCTTGGGCCACAAGTGCTCCAGCACCCACAAGGTGCCACAGCTGTTCAAGTAGGGCACATGCTTTTCTTCTTTCCAGCCTTCATTACCCTGGAGAGTTCCCTAGGCAGTCAGCATGACCTCTGACATCCCCGCACGGGTCTCCGCAGCAGTTATGCCCGCTTCCACTCATCACGCTCAGCCTCTCCTCGGGACTCAGACACTGGGTGGGGGACTAGGCTAGAAGCTAATCCAAGTGACAGGTGCCCCCATGTATTAATGATCAGCCCTCCCTGGCTCTCTTCCTGACCGAGCCTGTGTGTGGTTCTCTTTTCTGGTAGGATGATGTCTGCCCCTGAAACTCCTTAGCTCATGCCACAAATCGGCCTACAGCAGGCCCATCTTGCCAGATTCACAAAGCTCCCCCCTGCCCCATCCCGTACTCTTACTTTCCAAGAGTGATTAGGTCATGTTTTTTTTTTTTTTGCTACTTGCTGCCACTCTGCTCAGTGCTTTTATAAAAGAATTTGAAACATTCAACCACACTGACAATGTTTTAAGTGACAAAATACATTAGCGAGAGAGTCAATCAGTAATTTCCTTCCACACCCTATTAATGCAGTCTTGTTTCCAAAGGTTATAATTAGAATTAATTTGTTTGGCAGTTAATGAGGTCACCATGAATCAAAAGTGTGGAGTAAGATGTTAGCATGCTTCTTCATTTGTATTCAAGAGTATTTGTAGTGCAGGAGGCAGTCAAAGGTTTCCATTTAAATGGAAGTTGTAACTGTCTCAAAAAGCTTAACCTCCCTTTAGGTGAGTGTCCCACAGGGGCCTCTGTATGTCTTTATGTCTCTAAATACCAGTCTCTAAGTTTCTCCTCTAAAAACACATCTTGAGGCTTTCCCAGAGGTGAGTAGAAGACTGTTAAATGCAGGTGAGTGGGAAAGGTGTCCATGCTAGTTCTGTTGGTTAGTCAATTCATCAGAGGGACAAGTAAGGAACTCCAAAGCTTGTTTTAAAAATACCCTCTACGCCTTGCGGCGCCGGCACACCGGGTTCTAGTCCCGGTTGGGGCACCGATCCTGTCCCGGTTGCCCCTCTTCCAGGCCAGCTCTCTGCTATGGCCCGGGAGTGCAGTGGAGGATGGCCCAAGTGCTTGGGCCCTGCACCCCATGGGAGACCAGGAGAAGCACCTGGCTCCTGCCATCGGATCAGCGCGGTGCGCTGGCCGCAGCGCGCCTACCGCGGCGGCCATTGGAGGGTGAACCAATGGCAAAAGGAAGACCTTTCTCTCTGTCTCTCTCTCTCACTGTCCACTCTGCCTGTCAAAAAATAAATAAATAAATAAATACCCTCTAGCCAATGCTAAAATTGTTCCCAATTGATTTCTGGTTTTGTTTCCTGGTGCTATCTACACATTTACTGGGATTTCACCAGTTTTTACATACACTCTTCTATATGTGTGTTTATGTACTCCTGTCACACGCGACATTCTTACCCACACCAGCACAATCAAGATACAGAACCAGGCCCTTCCTATAAGCATCCCCCAAGTCTCACTTTCAGTTTGTATTCACTATGCCCGGTGTTGTGATGCTAAACCAGTGTTTGACAACTGGTTTTCTGAGGGGAGTAGCACAGCGGAGCAGGGAGGAGAAAATGTCCTGACTGGTAGTGTTTGCCAGTTTCCGCAGTGTAAATACTCCCACCACCCGCAATTTCAAGCTGCCCGTGTGATGCTACTGCACATGAAGTTGGGAGGAAGGGCATGGCAGCACACCACTGCATGGTGCTTAAACCAAAAAAGTGCAATGACTCAGTAATCCCCAAAGCAGGGAAAAGAGTAAACCGCAGTAGACAAGCAAGTGATGAATCTTGAACACCTGTAACCTTTTGAATTGAACCGTCTACAGATGGTTCAACAGTGGACTGATATAATTTAAGTTCAAGAATGGCTGTGTTTAACAAGCAACTCACAAAGTTCCTGCAAGTTTCACAGTCAATTCTCAGGAGCTGGGAGGAGGAGACTGTGGCATGGCACTGTCTATACCCCATCTCAGGACAGGCGAGGGCCCAGCTTGGAAACGGAGTCAGGCATGCAGGTCGTAGAATGGCACAAATGGTGTCCTGTGGATCTTTGTAACACTAGGACAGAAAATACAGGCATGCTGTCATCTGTGATTTCTATTACAGCAGCCTTCTGCCACAGCAAGACCTTTATTACAACCCTTCACAAAATACTTCTCAGTTAACTAGATTTGCTTTTTTAGAAAGAGTAACTTGTTTAGAAAGTTGATTTAGTATTTACCCAGCAAGGTTTCTAATTTGTTGTATTCATCCATTAAAAAAAAAATCAGTCTCCTCAATAAGGCACGGAGGTAGGCATTATAAATGTCCTAGGTCCTAAAAAAGCCAAGCAGACAAATCCAAACAGAAGCACAAATGAAGGGAAGAGAGCAAAGATCAGCAAGGGAAAATGCCTGAAGAGCATGTTCCAGGTCAGCCACTTGGCCCTGGCCTGCGCATCTAGGAATGGGTGCTCCCTGGGTCCCAGGGGGCCTGTCTTCAGTGTTCCTGCAGCCCTGCGGGGCCTGGCCTGAGGAGCTCTGCGGACACAGATGTGCAAGAGCGCACCTTTGGACTCAGGACTCAGGAGACAGGAGACAGTTTGTCTACTTTGTGTCCGGAGTTGAGGCTGAGACAAGGTCAGGAAGCAGCCCCTGTGCCCTGTAGAGTCCATGAGCAGCAGAGGGCAAGAGCAAGGTGCAGAGCAGACAAGCAGGCGTGCTGTGCTGGAAGGGTGGGAAATGAGGACCTGGTCCCCAGCTGACCTCACTCCTTGTCAGCCGGCCTGTCCCAGACCACGTCAAATCCTTTCGATAAACCGAGGCGCAAATTCAGAAAGAGGGATGGAATACGTTACTAGGTGCCCGGTGTGTCAGAGCAGAATTCTATCTGAATAAAGAGGCTGTGCACTTGGTCCTAACGTTAGGATCCTGGTGGTATTTGTCGTGGAGATCCTCACAAATGCTGAGCAGAAGGGTGGACAGACATTTTCAGTGGGAACTTTGTAGATGAGGCAGAGTACACCTCACCTGGCTCTAAAGTAAATCCTTAACTGAGATAGCCTCGCATTGTTATTATAAGTAATTCAGAGAAGACATCTTACTGGAAGTTAAGAATTCATGGTTCAGTGTGTAGTCTCTCAAGAAATTAGAATAAAAGTTAGAGAACTTTTGAGTATCCTTCAAATATCCATTACCAAAGGCAATTTTTCTATGTTAGAAAATTTCGATGCTAGAAAATTAAAAATCAGATTTCTGATTGCCTGTATCTTCTATAGGCCCCTCTGGCTTTCCATGCAATTATCACCAATTTGCCTGGTGATAGGACCTAGGCAAGGTATTATTTTCAAAGAAAACTTCATAAAAGGATTTCCATAAATTCTGAAACATGCAAGATATTGTTTCCTATTGGAACCTCTTTTTTCTTTTTCTTTTTTTTTTTTTTTTGGACAGGCAGAGTGGACAGTGAGAGAGAGAGACAGAGAGAAAGGTCTTCCTTTTGCCATTGGTTCACCCTCCAATGACCGGCGCACCGTGCTGATCCAATGGCAGGAGCCAGGTGCTTCTCCTGGTCTCCCATGGGGTGCAGGGCCCAAGCACTTGGGCCATCCTCCATTGCACTCCTGGGCCACAGCAGAGAGCTGGCCTGGAAGAGGGGCAACCGGGACAGAATCCGGCGCCCCGACCGGGACTAGAATCCGGGGTGCTGGCGCTGCAAGGTGGAGGATTAGCCTATTGAGCCTCGGCACTGGCCTCCTATTGGAACCTTTTAAGTTTGAGAAGTTGGCAGGCATGGTAACTCCCATTTTTCAAATGAGAAGACTGAAGCCCAACTTTTTATTCCATAGAGAATATGGAAGCTGAGACTAAAACCTGAAGAGTAACATGAATGTCAACTAAGATTTACTGAGTTCTGGGCTGGCACTGTGGTTAAAACCACTGCCTATAGTGCTGACATCCCATATGGGTACCACATTGAGTCCTGGCTGCTCCACTTCAATCCAGCTCCCTGCTAATGCCCCCTGGGAAAACAGTAGAGGATGGCCCAAGTCATTGGGCCCCTGCACCAATGTGGGAGACCTGGATGAAGTTCCTGGCTCTTGGATTTGGCCCTGTCACTGTGGCCATTTGGAGAGTGAGCCAGCAGATGGAAGATCTCTTTCTTTCTCTCTCTGTAACTGTCTTTAAAATAAATAAATGAATCTGTTAAAAAATTTACTGAGTTCCAACAATGTACTAAACACCATAATAAGTATGCATTATACCCATTTTATGGATAAAAAACTGAGAACTATTATAAATCAAGTTGCTATCCACTCAAGATATAAATTTAAAAGTGCTGACTTTCAAAATGTTGAGTGCCTTGGGGAGTTTTGAGTGAGTTAGCAGCTGAGATTGGAGGCAGGGTTGTAGAGTAAAGGAAGTTACCTGCACAGGGCCTACAGGCAGAGAACAAATTGAATTGGTTCAGGTAGGGACAGAAAGTCCTAGAGATACATTACTGATCAGAGGCAGAACAATTAAGAAAGACTTGAGAATGGGAAACTGACACAAGAGGAGTTTCTCTAGGCTGAAAAAGTAATTCACAAAAAGGAACTGCTAACGAGATATTGGTTGGAGACTGGGGAAGAAAGATTTCAGGAATCTATGTGGATGAAGCCATTGCTCAAAAAATGGAAGTTTCCAGAAAGCATAGGCTCTCTTCTAGGAACATCAAGAAGATAACTCAATTTCCAGGCAGAGAGAAGACAATGGAGAAGAGCCAAACATGGAATCAAACTGATGTATATTGGGGACCAATGAATATTTACATTTACTACCAAGGCTTATACTCTCAAGACTTCCTTATACCATAGAATTGTAACCTTGGGTCCTAAAAGACTGCATGTTATGGAAGATTCCCCTGTATAATGGCACTTAGAGTCACCACCAGCATCTTCCGTTTGAGATACCTGAATTGTCTTCATCATCCTCTAAACAGAAAATGCAACAGTAAGAGGCTTTCTAGAACACCTGGGTAAAGGCAGCATTTCAAGACAGCCTGGGGCTTCATTAAGGGAGAGCTGGAATCCCACCCACATCCTTTCACTCCTCACAGCTGGGATCTTTTAGCTCCTGTGACCCGTAGAATCTTTTCCTCATGCACTGCACTGGTGACATGCAGCTCTGCAGGAATTCTGCCATCAACCTCTTCTCATTGGCCCTGTTGTGGCCCCTCCTTTCCTAGGGTCTTCGTTATTGGAAGGATTCCTACATCCCCACCCCCAACCCAGATCGCTCACCTGACCACATTCACCTGCAGATCTCGCAGGCATTTCAAACTCCATACACCTGCAACAGGGCCCTCACATTCCTGTTCTCCTCGCCAAAACCAGCTGCTCAAGGGTTGGAGATCCGGGCCACCATCTTTCTCTTTGTGAAAGTTGCAAATCCTGGGTCAGAACTTCCAGGCCTTCTTCTCCTTCACTGGCACAGCAACTGAGTGTAACTGGGCGTTTTGTCCCTGCGACTGCCTCTATGGACTAACGCACTCTGTAAATGGCCACTGGAACAGGTTTTGCAAAATGCAGAGTTGATCACATCACTCATCCAGTGTGAAAAACCCTTTAATGACAGCCTGTGCTCTCAGGACAAAACGATGACTCCTGGGAGCAATTCCAGAGCCCTTGCCCATTTAGCGCCTCCTACTCCCTCCCTCTCATTCTCGCTCCTCAGCATACCTTCAGTTCCTTCCGTGTGTGCTGCTCCTGCCTGCATCTGAGACTTGGCTCCCGCCATTCTTCTGCCAGCACCTGTTATGGCTGCTTGGTCTCTCTAACTCCCGTTCTTGTTCAAATCCCAGCTTAGGTGAGGCCGTGGCTGGAAGCCTTCTTGACTCCAGGGGCGGGGTTGCGCGTTCTTCTTACAAAGGCACACCTGTGGGGAGTGAGGCTCTTTCCTCCTCCTTCCCTGGGCTGCAAACTCCTGAAGGGCAGGTATCTGTATCTCCAGTTGTGTCACGGTACAGTATTTGACATAGGGTCGATATTCCTACTGTTTACACTCTGCACACCATGTATCCAAAATATCCACCAATCGATTGAGTAATAATGACATCAATATGAATTCAGTGAGTAAATGAAGCCTTATTTTAGGTTTCCCAAATGCATTATACTAATACGATGGCAGTTGAGAATTGTTGTATATCTTCATGTAATCTTTTGTCCCAGAAGCATTTTAATGGAAATTTGAGTCATTCTTTTCAAATTCACTTCCATTTACTTTACAAAATGACTTCAGCACCTGTCTCATTTTCTCTTTCCATCCCATTTTTAGAGCTTCAACATTTATCTTAACAACCTAATTCACACTTGGCCTCAACCACACCAGCTGGTCATCTCAAAGACAACACAATTATACAAAAACCATTGCACATTTGAGATCTAAAATTCTGACCTCCCCCTTGGAGACATCATTTCCTTTGTTCTATTCTTTCCTCAGCCTCTAGCTTCCAGAAGCTTCCCAATTTGGATGACTCAAATCACCTGTTGTACACTGTGCTGCCCTTGTATAGACCTCATGGTCAGTGATTTCAACCATGTGTTTGCCATCACATCCAAATCCCTCATTCTCTTTACATCTAACCATTCCTCTGTGTGAACTACTTCCCAGAGGGTTCCCTCTTCTCACAGTCTTTGACTGCTGAAAGCTACTTAATAAGATAATTAAAACGTGTTGAATAAGGTCAGTTTAGGTTTTGTGCAATGTCATCAGTTTGAACCCTAGCAGAATCAAGTATAGATGTTCCTTGACATGACAGTAGGATTATCTCTTGATAAACCTATCTAAGTCAAAGATACCATGACTCAAAAATGTATTAAGTACACCTAACGTAATGAATATCATAGCTTAGCAACACAGCACACTGTGGAGTATCAGTTGTTCAGTCATGATTGTGGGGTTGTCTGGGAGCTGTGGAAACATGAGAAGGAAAATACCAACATTCAAAATCCAAAGTATGGCTACAGTATTTGTCTCATTTTTTACACCATGGCAAAATTTAGAAATAGTAAGTGGAAATAATAAGTGGAAATAGTAAGTGGAACCATCATTAAGTTGAGTATGATAAAAATGGCTTTCATTCATTCATCTTGTTTATACTCTATCAAATCCCCACCACCAGCCCAAATGTTCCTCCAGAAGTCTCTAGTAGAGGACTTGCCTGTACTTCATTAGATCACCTTTTCCACGGCGCCACTGCATTTGCTGGGCTGGATTTTCCACTTCTCTTGTGGTTCTGAAATTCTGTTAGCAGAAGCAAAGCCCTCGGAGGGGAGGTTCTGGGGAACAGATGGAAGCTGAATTTGACAGACAGGAAGAAACTCCTTTCCTGAAAATGAGGAAAAACAGTAGTAGTGAAGAGGGAAAATGGGGAGAAAACCTGAGGCGGAACACAGTTGAGTTCAGAGTGTAGACATTAAGGGCCCTCACTTTCTCCAGAGAAATCTGTATAAAATAAAGATTCATGGGGTGCACCTTGGGAGATGGGCCACTTCCTTTGGCTTCCATTTCCTCTTCACCCCAAGGAAAGAGTCAACTCCGTGGCCTTGAAGATGTCCTGTAGCACTCAGGAGCTAAGATTTAACCAAATGGCGAGTGTCACAACAGCTCTCCACAGTGTGTGTGAGTGGAGTATGAAGACCTCAGAAAATGTTTAGGGGCATTCTCTGGCTTCTATGTCGACAAGGGAACTTCCTTGGCATTTGGTGCATAGGGACTGACAACACCCAGGACCAACTTCCAGGAGAAAGAAAGCACCATCCCAGCCAGAATGTTGATGGCACCTGCTTCAGACCGCACTGCAACAGTGCGGACGTCCCAAAGTCAGAGGCTACTAACTCTACTTGACAGCCTGTGGCCCTCAAACTCAGGATCAGCCAAATATACCGCAGGTATTGAATAAGGGCTTGTGAACTGAATTCTACGTGCCACCAAGTTGTATGCCATGTGCATTTTTGTAGCTCACCGCAGCTTTTCCATTGACATACATTTTAATTTCAGAGGAGCTTTATCTACGCTTCTGATTGACTTTTAATTGGCAGCAACTCCTAACACTGGGAGAGCTCAGTTATTAAAATGGAACCCTGCAGGGAATCCATTTGTAAAGCGATAAATCCTTTTATTGTGTGAATAATCACCCATTAATTGATCTGGTTTGTAAATTTGGATTTTCATATGCTGCAATTTTTTTTTTCTTAAACATGGGCACAACTGTGGTCTCCTCATTATAATCTTAGAGTTCGAGGAAGTCTAGCACATGTGACAATTGTGCTCGTTTTACAATTGAGTTCCTTTGAGTAACTTCTAGGTTTTCCCTTCTATTAGTCTTTTTTTTAAACAGGTTATCTTAAAAATTCTATTTAAACAATGATTTGTGGCTTGTGAGACTATTGGTGTCTTCACTTGGGATTAAAACACAATAGAGAAACTACTTGTCTCTGGGGAGGTCTGGGCTGCTTACAAATTGTGAAATCATATTCATTGCTGGCCTTTACTTTCTATTTTCTATCCTTGACCATTTATGAAACTGAGCCAGGGAGTGCAGAGAGTGGTCAGCAGAACATTACCAAGTAAGTGTCTATGGATCGGAGGGCAACCAAATTCAGGTCATCTCACCTCTCATTAAGGACCTGCCTCTGGACAGAATATTAAACTGCAAGAATATTTTCTTAGTTTTATAGAATTGCACTGGGGCTACTTCCTATGACTGACATGAAACCAGTATGAGAAATGGTCACTTGAGTGGTCGCCTTGCTCAGTGTTACAGGTGTCTGTCTATATGGCTGATTCTAACAAATTTCATCCCTAGCCTATTTTCTGGAAATGAACTCTGTTACATTAGGTTTTCCAACAGTAAACCTGTGCTTGATAATATTCCGTCCTGCTGCTTTGGGTATTATAGCAGTTCATGCAGAAAGTACTGGATTAGCCTCATCATAGACGATGATGGGGGATATAAATGTGTGTGGAATATTATTACCAATAATTATAGAGGAAACATTTAGCCTGGCATTCAATCGTGATGCCCAGAGTGTGGGTTATAGCAAAAAGAATCTCAAATGGTCTGAAGATGCCTGTTTGTGAGGTGTTAGATCCTTAGGGGTCTTGAGTAACATTAATTAATGTTTAGCGTAACTACAGGAGGATTTTTATTTAAGGTTGCTATGGTACTTTTTTTTTTTTTTGCCACTTCCATCAGCTTTTCCCCCAACCTTTTCAGACTGATATGGGCATCATTCTCTAGAATATATTTTCCTTCTATTATTCTGTCCTTGGACTTATTAATCCATCATTTTATTTGGCCCTGCTTTTCAAATGTTAGATATGAGCTGTGATATTTGTCTTGGCTAGCAAAATAAACGGGATGTGAAGATTCACTCTGAATGCATCTTTCTGATTTTTTTTTATATGTCTCCAAGAGAAGCCTTAAAGATGTGCTTCTTCCCCACTTCCTTCCCTTGTGGCCAACCCCCACCCAGCTCAGAGGTCCCCTGCCTGTGCAGAGAACATAGCGGGAATCTGAATGCTGGTTATGCTTTCCCGGCCCGATGGATTGAGGAAGCCAGGAGAGGAACACGGCTTTATCAGAGTAGAGTAAGTGACGTGCATCCGCGCCGAGGCCTCTCTACCTTAAGAGAGTGCATTACAAGCCAGAAAGAGACAATAACATTAAAAGCACTATTTCTGTCATGAGGCCTTCTCCGAGCAGTGAAACTAACCTGCTTGTATTTTTTCTACAGCCCATAAAAGGGCTCCCAGCCAGAAAATACAAATCCCATAGGCTGCTATTATGCCGATGACAGTGAAGAAAGGAGGAAAATTGTTTCATTGCTGAATTGCAGATACAATTATGACATTTTCCAAAGAGTTGTATTAAAATCTACTATGCCCTATAGCAGAAGAGAAGTTAGCACCTAAATGCAGGGAACTCAGATTCTGATTTTTGCTAAGATGGAATCTCCCTGCCTATTTACTAATATGAATTTTGTGGTTAAAGGAAAATTCAGAAGCAGGTGATAATGGCTGCATCTTCCACAGGGCCAGCTGATTCACACAAATCATTTGTACCAGCACAGGGAGGGAAGCTAATTGCACTTGCACAATGTGTCTTTCATTGCCAAGATCTGCAGCGAAAGTCTAACTGCTTACTTCAGCCAAAGACGGATACAATGGGGCGTTGAGGAAAAATTTAAATACGTCGCCGGAGTTCATAGGAGAGATGTTTAGGAGTCGATTTTTGAGTCTTGCAAATCAGTGCAATTATGATGAAGAAGCTGAAAACCCTGTCAGTGAAGTAATCCGGCAGTTAAGTATCTGTGATTTGAAGAAGGATGAAAAATGAAAAAAACAAAAACAAAAACAACAAAACCCACCTATCATTACTTTCCAGTATCATTCATCCCAAAAGCAGAGGTTGGAGACCCAGTCCACAGCTTCTACTAAGAATTAAGTATTCCTGGTAAACAGTGAGCCAATAAATAAACAAACAACATTTTGGGAGATGCAGAATAGACAGGAAATAAAATGTATAGTAATGAAATATTCATAACCTTGCATTTTATGGACCTCGAACACTAGTTCCGTGATTTACTCTATTTTTGTATGCAGTAGTATGGGACCTGGTGAACAATAATAAAGATGGCATTAGGATGCTACCGCCTCAGTGTCATGGAGAAGGGAGGATTAATCAGCACTGTATGATAGCTGTAAACCAGAGTAAATAGAAGCCCATATAGGCGGTTGCTCTCCGGAACACTTTATGTTTGGCCTATGGAAATAGGGGAGATGAGAAATACAGTAATTACGAAAATGATATGTGTCAGCTCCTGGCTTCACATATAAAGATCCATATTGTTCTACGAGGTCGTGGTTGCTCAGGGGGTGCTGCCGCAGAACAGCTGCTCCCATGAGAAAGGGATGGTTATTATTTCACGTTAAGATTCACCTTTGCAAAATTCTTGGTCTGTACAAGCTGTCAACTCACAACGTATGTGGTAGTCCTCTTACACGGGCCATAGGGGCCCAGGATCTGTCTGGCTTTTGTCCTCACCCAGTGTCCTAGAGGTCTGGGCAGCAGGGACACAGAGCTGCTGATGAAAACCTGGGAGGAATGGACAGTCACACCATTTTGCTTCAAAGAATCTCAAACATTCCTTCTACATTCGTACACTGAGAGCCAACCTCCAACTCTTGGTCTTTCCTCTTTGTCTCAGACTGGCACATTTGGACTTGAGCACAGCCAGAGTTTCTGCTACCATGGACTCATCCTTGGAAGAATCCAGTTTTGTTCTCTTTCTCTCTCGGGAGAGATCTTCCATCTGCTGGTTCACTCCCCAAATGGCCACAATGGGTGGAGCTGGGCCGATTCAAAGCCAGTAGTCAGGAGCCCCTCTGGGTCTCCCATGTGGGTGCAGGGGCCCAAGCATTTGGGCCACCCTTTGCTGCTCTCCCAGGTGCGTTAGCAGGGAGCTGGATCAGAAGTGGAGTAGCTGGGACAGGAACCAGCACCCATATGGTATGCCAGCATTGCAGGTGGCGGCTTTACCCACTACACCGTGGCCCCAGCTCATTCTCATTTTTCACTGTTTATGTAACACACTTGCTTGGTGCTGAAAGTATCCTTAGCTGAGATGAAACAATAGGAACACAGCCATGCTTTATGCAAACTATGAAGTTATCTTTGCATTTCTCTCCTGTCTTTCAGGAGTGTAAGTACCACCAGTCACTGGACGCCCATTCTCTACACCTGCCTTCTTCTTCAAGGAATAGAATCTTTAACCAGTAACATGTCCGTGAAGTATGAGTCCAGCACTAGGAGCTTACCTGATAAACTTCCTATGGGTAATTCTTGGGTGACTTTGATGAAAATTTTAGTATTCCCCTTTTAATATTTACCTTATCATGTTAAGTCACCATCTCTTCCATTTTCCTTAATGAGATAATGCAGAGACTCAAACTCCTTCAGCTCTATATTAGGACTTTGATGAAAATGTTGTAGCATACATTTATTTAGTCATTAGACTTATGAGATATTGCTTCAGGCTTGAGAGAACAATTACAAAGTTTTCAAATGAATGTCCATCCCGGGGAGAGAAATAATATGCATATTGGTGATGAATATGCAAAATCAATAGACTGGCTGCCGATCATGGGGAATAAACTGTTTTCATGCTTTGCTAGACTCCTATTTTCATTGTTCGAAACTGGGAGTTGTCCCAACCTTTGATGAGGCTGGCTGTCATGTTGTTATGGAGAAATTAATTCAAGACAGGATGTATTGATAAGAGTGACTTAGCAGGAATATTGAACTTAATAATACACAGTTTTCCATTGGATCCTCTGTGATTGTGGCTGTTTTCCACAACAGTCTTCCTTCTTCCCTTTATTTTATTTTTTAAGGTTTATTTATTTATTTGAAAGTCAGAGCTACACACAGAGAGAAGGAGAGGCAGAAAGAGAGAAAGAGAGAAAGAGAGAGAGAGAGAGAGAGAGAGGTCTTGTATCCACTGGTTCATTCGCCAATTGGCTGCAATGGCCGGAGCTGTGCCGATCCAAAGCCAGGAGCCAGGAGCTTCTTTTGGGTTTCCCATGTGGGTGCAAAGGACAAAGGAATTGGGTCATCTCCTACTGTTCCCAGGCCATAGCAGAGAGTTGGATTGGAAGTGGAGCAGCTGGGACTTGAACCAGCGCCCATATGGTATGATGGCACTGCAGGCATCAGCTTTACCTGCTACGCCACAGTGCTGGCCCCATCCTTCTTCCCTCTCTTACATATTCCCCTTCTAAGTGTAGGTAGAGCCCTTCACTTGGAATTGTCAAGCATATTTTCCTCTGTCACCAGCAAAAGGAAAGCAGATAGATTTTGGGCATCCTTTGCTTAATCCAATTCTAGAATTTCCCAATTTCTCTATCTGGTATGTGTGTCAGTATGCATATCACATCTATTTAATATACACAAATACACATAAACATCTGATGTAATATAAAAGAATAAACAGGGTAACCAACTGAAATTCCATGAAGGTATTGCCTGATTGCGAGGAGCTCTAAAAGAAGAAAAGCTTAGAATATTTTTGGACACATGATTCCAACGTGTTTTGTGGATGTTTACAATGTTCAAAGACAAAAAGCAATAAAAGATAGATAAATGATTAAAAATAATGATAGAAAGCCTTGAGATGCTTTGGGAAACATATGAGAAGAGTTGTCTTGTTAATTAAGAAGAGTGACCATTGGGGAATCCTAAGTGTCACAGGACACCTGGAATCTTCATGTGAGCTGCAGAATTGACACTGAACCCATCAAGCTGGATGGACGCTCGCAGCCACACAGTCCTGCTGACCTGTTCCTGCGAGGCCTTTCCACTCCCTGCACACACTTCCTGAAACAGTCCTCAACACGTATGTTCCTAATGAAGTTTGAGAGATAATAAGTTGTAACCGCTACCTTACTCTTTTCTTAACCTCCTGCTGGCATCCTTCTAAATGTCTCACTCTGCAACATTTTGGTCTAAGTTAGATAAAACATACCTTCCTAGGGTTCTCTATTTGCTAATAGAAAGAGAGCCAAAGTGCTGCCGCTGAACTTGCTGTGAAGTGCTTTGACTTCAGTAAGCGCACAATCAGCTTATCACTGCAGTGCTGTGATGTGGGTCATAATTAAAAGATTTTACTATAGAAAATAACTGCTGTTTGCACATTCCTTTCATGTCCTTGAGGAAGAACAACATCAATCACTTATTTGCCTTTTATATGATTCTTTTTTTTAAAGGCAGCACGGAGAACAGAGAAAGCCAAGGCCATAAAAGTTAGAACTCGTTTTCAAATCCTGACTCTGGCAAATTGGGAACTTGGTGAACTTGGGCAAATTACTGAACATTGTTGAGCTTTAGTATCTTCAACTGAATAGTAGCCAATGACATTAGCTTTGCGGGATTCCTATGTGGAGTAAATGAAATAAAACAAGAGAAGTGTGTGGTATTTTGTAGACATTTATTAAATGCTGTAAATCATCATTATACCCCCTTATCGCTCTCTAACTTTCAGTTTCTTTCAGTATTATCCTCCTCTGTGAAATGGTGTGATTCTGCCAAGCTCAGAACTGTGATAAGTTTATGAGAATCAGTGAGATGAGTATGTTCATTTTCCCCTTAATCAGACAATGAAGGAAGGACTCCCCCTCCATAAAACAGCTCCCATTTTCCCATGAGAATGTCTCCTCCCCATGACCTGTTCTAGAACTTTGTGTCTGTCTCTATTTTAGCCATAGTTTAGGTATGTATTGTGTTAGGGTCTGTGGATTCCACGAGTCGTTAGGAGATCTGAAGCTCTTAAGGAAGGCTCAGGTTTGTTTCTGCCACAGACTGTAACCCCAGGTTTGGGGTCCCCAAAATATTTGTTGAATTGGATAGAGAATGCAATAAGGTGCTCTCATGGACTTGGAGGAGGGGAAGACAAAAAGTCCGTTCTACCTCACCCTCCAGTTCTGCTCTGCAGTGGCACATGGTCCAGTTGGACAATCAATCCAAACATACATTCCTCAAGGTGCATTTAAGAAAGAGAAAATGGTCCCCCTTGTGCCGCTCACACCAGCAGACACTTCCAAAAAATCAGCTGAGTTTTCTTGTTGTTTACCAAACTCAAGGGTGCCAGAGGGAATGTTTCTGTACACCCAAGGAAAAAGGCCCACCAACCAGGGGCTCTACATCTAACTGTAACTTTTGTAGGGCCCATATAGCTGTGGTCATTGAAGGGGTGGTACAGCAAAGCAATGGCCTTCACAAACCATGGTGAAGATATGATACAGCAGAGAATCTTTCCAACACTCAGTTAGTTTTTTGTTACCACAACAAAATTAGTCAGTTTTTTGTTACCACAACAAAATACCCAAATCAGGTTAACATTATAAAGAAAAGGGTGTATTTATCTCATGGTTCTGGAGGTTGAAAGGCCAGGTAGAGCCAGCGTTAGCTTATCACTGATGGGGGTCCTACGGCTGTGTCACATCCTGGCAGATGACAATGCCAGGAGCATGGGGAAAGAAGGGCCACATTTTCAAACAGGAAGCAGGGAGATATCCAGGGGCCACACTGAGCCATTTGTAACAGCTCCGTCTTCGGAGGACTCAGGAGACCAGGATTCCTTTCTGAGGGCAGCACCCCCAGTGACCCAAGACCCATCATTAGGCCCCACCCCTTAAAGGGTCCACTACTTCCCAATACTGCCACCCTCGAGTCAGTCCAAGCCTCCGACACACAAACATGCAGGACAAACAGCATCCAAACCTGCAGAGACCTTGGAAGACAATGCAAACACGAAGTACAGCAGTACTCTTCCTGTAGAAGAGCATCACTGCAATTTCTGCTTTGGCTGACACCAAGAATCCAGGCTCTCTTGCTTTTGAATTTCCCTCGGCTCCCTCCTTTCAGGTATAGGTGCGAGGTTTGCAAACTACTAACATTGCTAGGGGTTGGGGTCATTTGTTCATGAATTTAACACAACTTTAGCCAACAAACAAGGGTCACTGTAGCAGAGTTGCCAAGAGCCTGGGTAACCATAACAATAATATAATTTAATAAATGCCTATAGTAACCAGATGCTTCACGTATTACTTGATTAATGCATATAGGAATCCTGAAAGATTGGCATTATTGTTTCATTGAACCAGTGAAGAAACTAAAGCTCAACAATGTGAGGTCATTTTCCCAAATTCACAAACTTCCTAATGATTCTGGACCCCTGGTGCTTGATCTGAGTTTTGCACCTGCCACCCAGTGGCTGGGGAACTCGTTCCACTTGTGCCCAGGTTCCTCACTTATAGAGTGGAAGAGATGCCAGAGCCTGCCTCAGAATTCTTGTGAGCACTGCTGTGCAGCTACACACAAAGCATCTTGACAATGGTCCTGGATCATAGTTGACACTCCACACATTTAGACAAAAAACAAAAGTAAAAACCTATTTTAGGCATCTCCTATGTACTAGATATGAAGGCACTTCAGATAGTTCAAGGAAAAGAGGAATCAAAAGGTAAGTTTATATTGGCTCAGTTTTTGAAATTCATGCATAGCATTCTCACAGGATACATTTTCCATGGGATTTCAAATTCTTTTGCACTGAAGCAGACATTTTTTTAAAAATATTTATTTTAGTTATTTGAAAAGTAGAGTTACAGAGAGAGAGAGAGAGAGAGAGAGAGAGAGAGAGAGAGAGAATCTTCCATCCACTGGTTCATGTCCCAAGTGCAATGGCTGGGTCTGGGCCAGGCTGAAGCCAGGAGCCTGGAACACCATCCAGGTCTCCCATGTGGGAAGCAGGGTCCCAAGTACTTGTACCACTTTCTGCTACTTTCCCAGGAGCATTAGCAGGGAGTTGGATCAGAAATAGAGCAGCAAGAACTTGAGCTGGTGCTCTGTGGATGCCAGAATTGCAGTGGTAGCTTAACCCACTGCACTACAACATCAGTCTTTTTAAACTATTTTTTAAAAATTTATTTATTTGAAAGGCAGAGTGACAGAGAGTGAAAGAGAGATCTTCATCCACTGGTTTGCTACCCAAATGGCTGGGCTGGGCTGAAGTCAGGAGCCAGGAATTCCATTCAGGTCTCCCACATGGGTGACAGGGGCCCAAGCACTTGGGTCATCTTTCTGTGTCTTCCCAGGTGCATTAGTAGAAAAATGGATCAGGAATGGACCAGCCAGGTCTTGAACAAACTCTCTGCTATGGGATGCCAACATCAGAGCAGCAGCTTAATTCACTGTGCCATGGAGCCGCACAATTTACACTTATGTTTAAATTCAGTTTTCAAAAACCATTTTGAAGCGCCCTCAAACCAGGGGCTGGGTCGGTGGGCATTCACACGGATGGGGTGACGGCGCATCTGAGGAACACGCATGCCAGCAGCAAGAAAGCTGTGTGAGCAGACCCTTACGATACGGCACGATGCGGTCTGCAGGGACAGGGCCGAGCAACCACTTCTGGTGGGACAGGAGTTTTGGGACAACTTTTCAGAGGGGGCAAACAATTGTGCTAGGCTTTGAAAGAGTCACGAGACTTATCCAGGTACGGCATGGGGCTGGGGACAAGCCTGGATGTGAGAAGGAATGAGGAGTGTTCTCCAAGGACAGCTGCTCTGGCAGGGTTCGGGTGGTTGGGTCTGGTGAAGGCAATGGACGGGGCTGCGAAGGTTGAGGAGGAGACAGTGAGGTCACAGAGATTGTGACAGGAAGTGTATTCTGAAAGTAATGGGCTCCTCCAAGAAACTTCCAGCTTGAGGGGCATCACGATCGTTAATTGAGCACTAAATTCTCACTGATGAATGATGCACTCACTCAGGGAGAAACCCCCCTGAAAATGATGACGAACACAAACATGGTGAGTTTGCAGTCAGGTTCCCTTTGTGCTGCTGATAACTACTTTGTTGCCTTGTGCTGGTCCCTTAAAGTCTGAACCTCATTTCCTAGAGGTGCTGGCAAGTTTAAATGAGATACTCTATGGGGAGCCCTTTGTGAAATGTAAAGGAATCCTGGGGACATGTTGCAAACACTGAGAAGTCCACTTCAGAGACCTGGAGCAGAGGCAGCACAGGTAGAACTGAGTGCCATGGCCCCTGCTGCCAACCCACCAGCAGAGGGCGCTGTCTCTCAAAGGGCTGGGGTGGCAGCAGTGCTTCATATGCTCTAGCAAGAAGCAAATGGGGACAGGACAGGGAAGAGACTGAAGGGCCAGCAGATAGCATGGTTCTGATCTTCTGAAGGGGTGAGACTTCTGCTTAACAAGAATTATTTCTTTATCTTAATTTGGAGATGCCAACCAACATCCAGGGAGTCTCACCAGGACTGAGATGGTGAACACAGCAGATGGTGTAGGACAGTGGTTTAGAGGAGAGTCTTCAGAGTCAAAACTGATAAGTTTGAACTCTGGCTTATCTATTGAATGTACTTAGGAACTTTAGCTCATCTGTCAATTTCATCATCTGTAAAATGGAGAAAATAATAATAACACTTACTTCATAGGATTGTTGGCAAGATTATGTGAGATATCAAAGCAAAGTGTTTAGCACAGTCCTGGGTCAGAATAAACATCTGGTAAATTTCTTTGTAATTCCCTGTTACAAATTTTAAACACCATACTTGAATTGCCTTTGAATTGTGCACTCTTATCCCCCGTTAGGGAAAGGCACACTTGAATTTCAAATATACACATGTCCATAGCTCATATTTGCTCACCTATATCATACTGCCTCTCGTGATATGTCAAAGAACCAAACACAAGAGCTCAGCTCTGGTATCAGGATGAGGAATTGGGAGCAGCACTATGGCTCAGTGAACTAAGCTGTCACCTGCAATGCTGGCATCCCATTTCAGAATGCCTATTTGAGTCCCATCTGATCTGCTTCCGATCCAACTCCCTGCTATTGCACCTGGGAAACCAGTAGAAAATGGCCCAAGTCCTTGGGCCCCTGGTACCCACATGCAGACCTGGATGGAGTTCCAGGCTCCTGGCTTCAGCGTGGCCCAGTCCCAGCAGTTATGGCCATTTGGGGAGAGAACCAGCAGACATATTCATTCTCTCTCTCTCTCCCTCCCTCCCTCCCTCCTTCTATCCATCCATCCCTCTCTTCCTCTCTCCCTCTCCCTCCCTCTTCTCTCCCTTTCTGTCACTCTGCCTTTCAAATAAATAAAATAAATCTAAATAAAAACAAGAAAGTGAGTAGAGGTGATATGTCTAGATTGGCTGTCAAGCTTAGCAAAACATGTAAAATAAGCAGTATCAAGACTTGAAGGCGAGTTGCATATTTAAAGATTATTTCTTTTTAATATCTAAGCTGTTATTATCAGTGGGTGAGAAAACACTAATTTTAAAAAACTGTATATGATTTTTTTCACCTTGATGGATTTCTTACTTCTAATGCAATGTACATAGTATAAATAAGTAATGTAATCAAGTTTATCTTTGGAAGAAAAAGTTAATAATCCTACCAGAGAGTTGGAAATAAATGGTGCTCCTGTTGCATTTATTACAAATCATACAGACGAAACCACCCCAACCTGAAGCCCTGCATGATTTGAATCCCTTTGTGACCCTTATTACCTTCCTGTTGCTTCCAGAGCCGCAGGCAGTGCGTGATGCGATGAGGCTGCATGGAGCTGGTTCGAGAGCCGGCAGGAAACTCCATGTCCTCTGTCTGACTTCCCCTGGCACCAGAGCCCAGACATCCATGGACTTGCATCAGGAACCTGGAGATAGTGGGTGGCTGCGCTCAGTATCTGGGGCCCAGGATGGATTGTAACCCTGAGGAGAGAAGTAACAAATGCTTGACGAAACTGCCCCAAACAACAGGTACAAGGAAACCCACTGGGCTTGTGAGAAATCACCATGGATGGATTGCACGTGAGAGAGGGGAGAGGTGACTGTCAGACCCCAGCCGAGAGTGGACAGAGGGATGTTCTGGGGGAAGTGGAGTAGACAAGGAGACAACGCGTGTTCCCAGGGGACTCAGCAGGGTCCCACTGCTGGGAGAGTCCCTGTAGGTCGTGATCAGACACCTGGAAATGCAGCACAAGGCACTCTGATGCCACATCTACAGTCCTATCCCTGGGACAGGCTGAGTCCCACACCCTGGGGCTCCTTCCTCACACTGGGAGTCCAGGATTGATAAACGGGGAAGCCGGAGGGAGCCCTTCAGCAATGAGCTCCGTGACCAAGGCATGGCACCCCTCCTCATTCCGAATGATGACTAAGCTCTTCCTGGGTGCTCCACGTCTCCCTCTGCCTTCTCCTTTCACCCAGTATTCTCCCACCCTGCAGTACTTTCAGTGTCTCTGCTCCATGGGTATTTTCTTCTTAGCCTTTACACCACACACACACACACACACACACACAGAATCACCAGCAAGAAACAAGACAACCACAACCGAAGAAGCACTCTTTTTTTTTAACTTTTATTTAGTAGATATAAATTTCCAAAGTACAGTTTATGGATTACAATGGCTTTTTCGCCCCCATAACTTCCCTCCCACCCACAACCCTCCCATCTCCCGCTCCCTCTCCCATTCCATTCACATCAAGATTCATTAAGAAACACTCTTTCCAGTCAGCCCTACACACCACACATGGTCAGCACCCTTTGGGAAGTTAGAGACATCTGCTCCTTGCCCCCTGGAGACCTTCCTGCCTGCCAGCAACTTAGGGGTCTCTGCTGGAGTCTCTCAGTGCCCTGAGCTTCTTCTACCTCACTGTCACATGCCATTGTCCTTGTCTTTGTCCCTCCCAGTCAGGAGCTCATGACCAACTTTGGGGGTGGGGAGGAAGGGTCATCTTCACTCCTGTGACTGTCACTGAGTCTGGTGTTTAGAAGATGCTCAATGTGCTGAAAATGTTTTTGCATAATTGTGTGCTAGTGTTTTCCAGAGAAAACAGATCCAACTAGAGAGAGAATGAATGAAGGTAGATAAATAGTCTGTTCTGTGTTGCTGTTAAAAATATCTGAGGCCAGGGCCGGCACTGTGGTGCAGTGAATTAAATTGCTGTGTGTGGTACAGGTATCCCATATTGGAGCACCAGTTCGAATTCTATGCGGGAGACTCTGGTGGAGTTCTGGGCTCCTGGCTTCAACCTGGCCCAGCCTTGGCTGCTGTGGCCATTTGGGGAGTGAGCACATGGAAGATCTCTCTCTCACTGTCTCTCTTTCAGGGATGCTCTGCCTTTTTAAAAATTTTATTTAAGTTATACAAGTTTCATGTATTTCATATATGCAGATTGCAAATATCTATTTTTGGTTTACTTAATGATCATACCATTAGTCTTACACAAAGTAAAAGAGTTCAACAAATAGTATGAAAAAAAAAAAAAAAAACCTGTTCCTCAGTGGAAGAGACAAGGGCTGTAACAATCATCGAATCTCAAAATGCCCATTTTATATTACATTTTGGGTACTCTATTAGTGACCTCAGAGCAGGGAAAACATATATCTGTCTCTTTGGGACTGGCTTATTTCACTAAGTATAATGGTTTCCAGTTGTGTCTATCTTGTTGCAAAAGACAGGATTTCATTTTTTTTTTTTTTTTACAGCTGAGCAGTACTCCATAGTGTATATATACATAATTTCTTTATCAGTCAACAGTTGATGGACATCTGGGTGGATTCCATATCTTAGCTATTGTGAACTGCAACGAACAAGGGGGTTCCGATAACTCTTTCAGATGCTGATTTCTTTTGGTTTGGGTGAATTCCCAGGAGTGGGATGGCTGGGTCATATGGTACACTGGTCTATATTCAGATTTCTGAGGTATCTCCATGCTGTCTTCAATATGGCTGCACCAGTTTATATTCCCACCAACAGTGGATTAGGGTACCTTTTCCCCCACATCCATGCCAGCATTTGTTGTTTGTTGATTTCTGTATTGAATGCTCTGCCTTTTAAATCAATCAGTATTTTAAAGAATACCTGATGCTGGGTACGTGATAAAGAAAAGCAGCTTACTTAGCTCACAGTTCTGGAAGTGGCAAGTCCATCTGGTTGGCCTCTTGCGAGGACTTTTTGGCTGCATCACAACACGGTGGATGGCAGCATCTGCCGTGTGTGTGTGTGTGTGTGTGTGTTGGGGGGCACACAGGGAGGCAGGAAACAAGAGACTGGGCAGGAGCCAGGCTCACTCTTCCATAACAACACCTCTGCAGGAGCCAGGCCTCCCTCTGGAGACCCTGCCACTTCACAACACCGCTGGATTCCACTCTTGAGGCTGGAGTCCCCATGACCTAATTACTTCCCACTGGCCCACTTCCTAAAGGTTCTACCACCTCTTAGCATCACCACACTGGGACCAAACTGTAACCTTTGGGGGGTCCCACTCCCCCCGTATCCCAACCATAGCAGGTGCTGATGTATTTCTAGCTTGATTTGCAGCTCGGGGTTATCACGTGACTGGATTCTAGCCACGGAGACATCAGCAGACTGTTGAATGGGACTTTCAGGGAAGTCTCTAAAAGGGAGCTGACTTAGTGGGATGCTGTGTACGTTTCCTTTCCCCTTTCCTTTTCTGGTTGCCAGGATCCCAGACATGATGCTGGAGCAGCAGCAGCCAGCCTGGGGACGGAAGCTATGTGCTAAGAATGGCAACGCAGGAAGATGGAAGATGCCT
Source organism: Lepus europaeus (assembly GCF_033115175.1). NCBI lineage: Eukaryota > Metazoa > Chordata > Mammalia > Lagomorpha > Leporidae > Lepus > Lepus europaeus. The sequence continues at coordinate 73,155,052 of NC_084838.1, forward strand.
GGATTCCTGTTGTCTTTGTAGTCCTGCCCTACCAGCCCCGGTCTGCTTACTTCTGGATGACTTTCACATGAAAGAATAGAACTTTGTGGTTTTACATTCTTAAAAGTGGGTTTCTTTCGGGCTTTCTATTATTTTATGTAGCAGAACATAATCCTAGCTGAAACAGATACAAATGAACACTTGCAAAAGAATGAAAGGAAAGCATTACCTAGAATAAAGGCAAACATGCCTTCAGTTCCAAAAGAGCTGCATTTTTACTAATATCCAAGGTGTACATGAACGACTACCAGGAGATATTTTTGGTATTACTAATATAGGATATCTTCTGTTTATTCATTTCTTTTCCATTACAGTGAAGCCTTGGATGATGGGATGTGGGGTTTTAGCTTGTCTTCCCATGCAAGGACAATTTTCCTGTAAATTAGAGCAAGAAGAAAAAAGCCTTGTAAATCATCTCTCTCACTTAACTTGCCCATTGTCCTGTCTCTGCAGGAAACCTACAGGTTGCAGAAGAAAATGGCTGGTGGAAATGCAGCAGGAAGAATAACAGGGTTTAGAAATGAGGTGAGAATAAGAGAAATTAGTGTAACAGCAGACTCTACCAGTTTTCTTCTCCTATTTCACAAACTTAAAATTGGGGAAATTATTGAGAGGAGGCTTTGTTTTAAATGAGTGTGAGACAAGGACATATCTTTCTAAGGATCACATTAAATGAGGTGGAAAGCGAAGGAGATTCGGGTGATAAATCAAAAATCCCACCCCTTCTGTCTATCCCCCACCCCAGCACAACACATCAGGCCAACATAAAGGATCATCGTCTGGTCCTAGGGTGTGCTGCATTTAGAGAAAAGGCCCTGCTCGGGGCTTTGGTCATATTAGAGAGACGTTCAGAAACACAGGCATCAGAGTATCATCCTGTATTGCTCTGATTTCCCCCCAAGAAGGGTGAGAATTAATGAATGAAATTGGATCTTTGTGATGAGACAAATCCAAGTGTGTAAACCAATTGGATTTAGAAAGCAAACAACCCTATTTAAAAAAAAAAAAAATAGCGGGAGAGGGGAGGGTTGCGGGTGGGAGGGAAGTTATGGGAGGGGGAAGCCATTGTAATCCATAAGCTGTACATTGGAAATTTATATTCATTAAATAAAAGTTAAAAAAAAATAAAAAAATAAAAACAAAGGTGGACCTGTCATGAACAACAAGGAGAGAGTGTGGCAGTGTGTTCGCAGCATGAAGAAATGGTCACAGTGAGTTCTGGGGCATCTGCTTCAGGATTTCTCCCCGGAGGGAGGCACACTGGGGCTGGCCAGTCTCTGGAGGGTCACCTGGCTGTGGGCTGCGAGCTGTGGCTTCTGTCCATGGCAGCCTCTGTAACAGCTGTTCGAACTTCCCAGGAGCACTAGGGCGGGATTCCCAGAGAGCCAGGCAGAAGCGCATGGCAGTTTGGTGCTCTAGCCTTTGAAGTCACATGCCACTTCTGCTGTACTCTTTTTTTTTTTTTTAAAGATTTTTTAAATTTTATTTGAGAGGCAGAGTTACAGACAGTGAGAGGGAGAGACAGAGAGAAAGGTCTTCCTTCCACTGGTTCACTCCCCAGATGGCCGCAATGGCCAGAGCTGCACCGATCCGAAGCCAGGAGCCAGGAGCTTCTTCCTGGTCTCCCACATGAGTGCAAGGGCCCAAGGACTTGGGCCATCTTCCACCGCTTTCCCAGGCATAGCAGAGAGCTGGACTAGAAGTGGAGTGGCTGGGACTAGAACCGGCACCCATATGGGATGCCGGCGCAGCAGGAGGAGGATTAACCTACCATGCCATGGCACCAGCCCCACTCTGCTGTACTCTTGTACTAAGGACAATCACAAAGGTCCACCAGGCTCAAAAGGAGGGGTCACAGATCCCATCACTCCATGGGAGAAAGGCCAAGATCATGCATAAAAATGCCTGTGGGCTAGGACAGATTGTTGACATCATCTTGAGAAAATATAGATTGCTATAGTGGGAAAAGCACATTCTCAAGAGGAAAGGAGGAAGGTTTTCAGTTACCCAATGAGTTTTAGAGCTCATTTCCCATGTATTAGTTCCTAGAACACCTGGAAGCCCCAGGAGATGGAATTCCACCCCACCTTCAATGAGCTTCACGGGTTATCCAGAAGTCACTGAGGTCATGAGACTTTCAGAAATCAAGAGTCAACTACCATGAGAATGGCACTTAGAGTAGTGGCTAAGAAGCTGGCTGAGAGGCCCTCATGCCATACTGGAGCAATGGGGTTTTACCCTCAGCCTTGGCTCCTGGCTTCTTGCCTGTGTGCACGCAGTGATGGCTCAAGTCAGAGTCCCTGCCACCCACATGGGAGACCAGTTGTGGCCATTGCAAGCATTCGGGGGAATGAACCAGAAAACTGGAGCTTGTTCTGTCTCTCTCCCTCATGAATAGTAAAGTCAGCTACTGATTTACAGGTGGTACCACTTTCAACAGACACATAATTAATGTTGCTTTTACTGAAACCTGGTCATTTGCAACAAGATGGAGGAATCTGGAAAACATCATGCTGAGTGAATTAAGCCAGTCCCAAAGAGACAAATATCATTTGTTTTCCCTGATCGGTGACAACTGAGCACCAAAGGGGAAACCTGTTGAAGTGAAATGGACACTATAAGAAACAATGACCTGATCAGCTCTTGTCCTGACTCTAGATGTACAATGTAATACTTTATCCTTTTTAGTATTTGTTGTTGTTGTTGTTCTAGTACTAGTGGTTGAACTCTGTAATTAACACACAATTATTCTTAGGTGTTTAAATTTTAACTGAAAAGTGATCCCTGTTAAATATAAAAGTGGAAAAAGAGAGGGAGGAGATGTACAATTTCGGACATACTCAATCGGACTTGCCCCAAATGGTGGAGTTAGAAATGTGCCAGGGGATTCCAATACAATCCCATCAAGGTGGTATGTACAAATACCATCTCACTAGGCCAAGTGATCAATTTCAGTTCACAATTGATGGCTCTGATAGGTCTAAGAGTCAAAGGGATCACACAAACAAGACAAGTGTCTGCTAATACTAACTGATAGAATCAAAAAGGGAGAGAAGGATCCAACATGGGAAGTGGGAGACACAGCAGACTCATAGAATGGCAGGCGTCCTAAACAACACTCTGGCCTCAGAATCAGCCCTTAAGGCATTCGGATCTGGCTAAAGAGCCCATGAGAGTATTGTAGGCATGGAAAGCCAAGATACCATGGAAAAGAAAAAAAAAGAAGACGACCTAAATGAAAGATCTCTGTGAGTGAGATCCCAGTGGAAAGAACGGGGCCATCAAAGAAGGAGGTACCTTTCTCTGAAGGGAGGAGAGAACTTCCACTTTGACTATGACCCTATCGGAATAAGACCAAAGTCAGCGAACTCTAAAGGCTTCCATAGCCTTGGAAACTCATGACTAGAGCCTAGGGAGATTACTGACACCATAAACAAGAGTGTCAAATTGTTAAGTCAGCAACAGGAGTCACTGTGTACTTACATCCCATGTGGGATCTGTCCTTAATGTGTTGTCTAATGTGCTATAACTAGTACTGAAACAGTATTTTTACACTTTGTGTTTCTGTGTGGGTACAAACTGATGAGGTCTTTACTAATTATATACTGAATCGATCTTCTGTATATAAAGATAATTGGAAATGAAAAAAAAAAACCTGGTGTTAAATTGGAAATGGCATAGAAAATTAATTAATTTTTAAAAAAATATTATGTAGGATATCTGTCTTCAATGTGCTGTACACTGTTATTTAATGCTATAACTAGTACTCCAACAGTATTTTTTTCATTTCGTGTTGCTATATGGGGGCAAACTGTTGAAATCTTTGCCTAATATATACTAAACTGATCTTCTGTATATAAAGAGAATTGAAAATGAATCTTAATGTGAATGGAAGGGGAGAGGGAGCAGGAAAGGGGAGGGTTGGGTGTGGGAGGGAAGTTATGGGAGGGGGGAAGCCACTGTAACCCATAAGCTGTACTTTGGAAATTTATATTCATTAAATAAAAGTTTAATAAATGAAAAAAAAATGTTGCTTTTACTAAGAATGGAGTGGCTCAAGGAAGCTGCTTTCTCATGCATCCTGCCCTCTGAGAAGCAGGGCAAGCCCAGCTCAGGTTTCTGTGTCAGTGTCTTCCTGTCGCGGGCAGTCCCAGACTTGGGGACAGGCAGTAGCTGATGCATGCAGGGAGCCGCCCTCCAGATGGGCATCCCTCGTCCCACAGTCAGGGAAACATAGAGGCTTACTGAAATGTATAACAGTAACCCGAATTTTCCTAATCTGTGGGTATACATCGAATCATGGTAACAGTAGTAAATCACATTTACTGATCCAGTTAACGTCTCAATACTTCCAGAATACACAGGGGGCAGTCTCATGTATGTTTACCTGTCAGTTGCCTTTTTAATCATTTGCTCCAGACATCCTAGTTGACATCCCTGCCCATGAAGCCATGTAAAGGTGGGCTTCTCCTCGTTGTCACCACTGCCAGTGAGGGATCTAGATCTGCACTGAGGGCTCAGCAGTCCTCATGGAGCTCAAAGTGGGCAGCATTGGGGACAAAGACAGAGGACATTTCCTCTACCTCCTCACCCCTCGCCACTCCCAGCCCTGGGCCTGACGCTGTTCTCTGGGTACCAGATGGCATTGCTTGAACTCTTCTCCTCACAGCCTCTGCACACAACCCCTCTCTCCAGGGCTCACGTGAGAATCCAGGAACCCGACCTGAAAATAGATGCCAGGAGCCTGTCGACCCCAAGTCCCCGAGTGTTTCCAGACATGGCTGAACACAAAGGAGGCTAAAACTGCAATCCCTGCCACGTCACGAAATGGGCTCAGCACGTCCTGGTGCTTCCCTGAGCCCGCTCGGTGAGGGGGGCAGGCCAGACAGTCATGGGTTCCATCATTCCTGTGCCGAAACAGACTCTTAGCAGAACCCAGGTGCCTGGAGCGAGGGAGTGGTTAAGATGGAGATGGAGCGTTCGATCGGAGGTCTCAGAACAGCAAATCTGGTCCTCTCGGTGGGGTCACTTGATGGTGATAGGTCATCAAGCTCGGCAGGGATGCTCAGGCCCATTAGAGGCCTTTCCTTCCAGTGCTCTCAGCTTGCTGGTCTGTTGTAGCACTGGCGGCATTTTATGGCACCACTTTATGTCAGTCTTCCCCAGTAAACATCTCTCGTGCCAGCAAAGTGCTTGGCATGGAGAAGGGACTTGATCCACATTTATCGATGGAATGAATAGGAATCGCATCATGTTTCTGAAATGGAGGTAGCACACCTGCCCCATCCCTGAGAAACTCTGGAAATGTAGGAGCATTGGTGGCTGTCACAATACTGGGAAGAAATGCTGTGAGACCTCTGTGACCCGGGCTGGGGACTTGGAATGTCTTGTGATCTGTGCCCTGCACCAACTGGTGCCTGGCGTTAATGTCAGGCCACAAAGAAGTCCTGCACCCTTCTTCAGCCTTCAGGTTCAGGGTAGGAGCATCTTAGCTACCTGAAAGCTTGTCCTTTGGGTTTTGGGCTTGAAATGGGGGTCATGCTATGCTATAATGACATGGTGCACATCAGGTGTGTTCAGGGTGTTCATGTGTACAGGTGGACAGGTGATTTGTGTTCCATCTGTCTTGTCAATGTATCAGTCTGGCCAATGGTATGACTCAACAGAAAGGGATTTCGAAAGCAGGCCTCATGTTCTAGAATCTTCCCTTGTGAGATATAAAAAGCATTATAGTTGGTACACTGCCCAATTGCTTTGAGGATTCAGTGAAATTAATATGCTAAGTTTCACATATCAGTACCTGGCACTCAGTAGTCTCCTGATAAATAAACAGTTCACCTGATGCCTGGCAGCGGAGACTACAAAAAGCAGGGCTCTCACTAAGATAGGAAGGCAGCAGAGATCAAATGACATCCTTTCCCCAGCAAATCGAGTGAGATTTCTTCATCAAGGCTGCCCTCACCCTCCGTTCCTCCAGAGGACCCCCTTCCTGACTTCACCCCCATCCCCACTGCTGCAGGGGTGGACACACTTGGGGCAAAAATGCCCTTGACTCACCTGTTTGACCACGTCCCTTGGTGCCCTTTCAGTTTCCATCGATGAATGAATTCACGTTCCACCTGCCTCTTAGGAGAGAAAATATGTCATGGCAACATTAAAAGGTGTTGATAAAAATAGAAAAGCCATAATCCTACCCTATCACAACCATTTTAAAAATTGCCTTCCGATGCCTTCCTGTAAGAGTGTGTTTTTATAGAGTTGCTATCATAGTACACATACTATTTTGATTTCTACCATATCCAATTTATATTATATATTTCCATGTTTCTATGTAGGCTGCATAATTACAATGTTTAATGTCTGAAAAATATTCCATTGCTTTAATATGCCATCCCATCTTGTTGGATATTGAGGTTGTTCTCACTAGGCAGTGCAGCAATAAATATTTTTTTAAAAAAACAGCTTTTCAGTATTACTAAAATATTTCATTGAATACATTCCTCGTACTTTAAATACAGAGTCAAAACAGTAAGAACATTATGTTTCTTGTTCTCTGTTTCCTTCTTACTTTCCAAAAAGTTTGTACCCATTTACAGTGCCTTTGGAAATATATATGAATCTAATTTTGTTGCAGCCATGGACTGTATAATTTCAAATAACTGTAACAGGTGTAAAATGATACAAATGAAATTTAATTTGCATTTATTTGATTATTATCAAGCATTATTGTGTTCCATATGTTTTATTTTCTCTTTAAATGTTATTGATTATGAATGCTCACATAATCGACCTTATCCCTAAACACATTTGAGTAGAGTAGGATGAAAGGAATACTGGTTGGCCAGCGCCGTGGCTCACTAGGCTAATCCTCTGCCTGCAGCACCAGCACCCCAGGTTCTAGTCCCATTTGGGGCTCTGGATTCTATCCCGGCTGCTCCTTTTCCAATCCAGCTCTCTGCTGTGGCCCGGGAAGGCAGTGGATGATGGCCCAAGTGCTTGGGCCCTGTACCCACCTGGGAGACCAGGAGGAAGTGCCTGGCTCCTGGCTTCAGATCAGCACAGCACGTCGGCTGTAGTGGCCATTTAGGGGGTGAACCAATGGAAGGAAGACCTTTCTCTCTGTCTCTTTCTCTCTGTCTAACTCTGCCTGTCAAATTAAAAAAAAAAAAAGGAATACTGGTTAGTTTTGGAATTTCTAGTTTCATGATTTTCTAATTTAACCTCTTTCTATCCAATACGTCTCATCTTCGTTTCAAAGGAGTTGCTTGATATTCTTTCTGGCACTATATTACTCTAGATACATGAAATAGACCACATTCAATGCTACTCAGTATTATGAAGTTTTCTGTGATTAGCACAGGTAAAATATCTAGAATATGACACCTGGGGGTCTGGAATTCTTAATAGCTCTCAGGGAAACTCATGATTTCAGACTGTGAAGGCATATAGAGAAGCTCTTCATTCATTTGTTTATTCAACAGATATTTAGACACCTAGAATATACTGGACTCTATCATGGTGGTTGGAACACAAAGATGAAGATGATGCAGCCCTCGGGGAGCTTATGGTCCAATGGAGTCAGGTGCACTAAGTAATTATATGGAGTGTGGCAATAATACAGGGACACCCACTAAGACAGGCTTCACAGAGGAGGGGACACGTCAGCTAGGGCTTGAAGATTAGTAGGACTTGGCCAAGAAGAGGATAGAGGTGCAGAGATGGAAAGGAAATTCTTGGTCTATAGGGAATGGCATGTGAAAGGCAAGCAGCTATGCAAAGGCAACCTACTAATAATAGCGAGAAATCAAGTTTCTGGCATATGCAATGTGTTGAGCAGAAATAGAGCTGGACAAATAAATGGGGGTTAGATTTTATGCCAAGTAAAAGAGTCTGTTTTTAACTTCCAGGAAGCTTAGATGTTTGTATACAGCAGGGAGCCAGGGGAGATTTTAAAAGCCAGTGAGTGAGATGGCCAGACATTGTTTTTGTTGCTTTTTTTTTTTTTTTTAAGATCACTTCTGGGAATCCACAAGTGACATTAGGATTTACTCATCTCAAACCTATAGCTAACTGTGTGAATTTAGTGGTTCTGTTCTGAGGTCTACTGTGTTTTCAATTGTCAGTGCATTCCTCCAACTGCCAGGTGTCTGAAAATTTGGGAAACATGGGACAAACATATTTAAGTAACATGCTATATTCTCAACTAGTATGCACCAGATTTGCCTTCAAACTCCAGACATCTTTTCAGGAGAGGATGTTCACCAGTGATGATGAATACAGTGTCCCAGGTTGGATAATAAATTACATGATCACGTTATTTAATTTGGGACACCACAGACCTAGTGTCAAGAGAAAGAGAGTGTGGTGGGTGCCGTGGTTGGCTCACAGCTTCTATTTAGACAAATCATGCAGCAATTTCACTCTTATCTCATTGGGCAAAGCAAGTCACCCTCTCCAAAGTTCAATACGCTACCTCGTGAGGAGCCAAAGAAAAGTCCCACGGACAAGAGACTGGGGTATGTAGACAGGCTGTATGCATGTGCAGCGCAAACACATATATCTACGCCTAGAATATGAGCTGATATCTCAGTTATTACACCAAGTCTAGACTAGTTCTTGAGCAATGAAACCAGGGCCATCATTTTCCATTTGCTTTTGGCCACATTCCCTTAACCTGCCAGCTCTCCTCTGGATTACAGAATGCTGACCCTTGCAAAATAGGCTTCCCAGACGTCCTTCATTTTGTTTAGGTTTCTTGAGTGGAAGGCAGAAGAAGGGAGGATGTGAAGAAGGGAGAAGCCATGGTAGCTTTCCCTTTGCTCTCTTTTTCTGCACCGTAGCTCCGAAAACAACCAGGACAGCTCCTTGTTGATGCCAGCTACCTGTGATCATCTCCTGCCGGCAGATTCTTCTTTGTCCAGCCTGCCATAGGGGTGAGAGGGGTTTCTTATAGTTCCTAATCTCCAGTTACCTCACCGTTTACTTCTTCATCACTTTTAATGCCTTTGCAAACAATTCCCCATATTATATCCTCTCTGTTGAATGACCTGGCTTGGGTTCTGTTTGCCTGACTCGACTCTGCATACCATAGTCTGTTCTGTTCCACACATTAGTTATCCTTTTCAAACTCCTCCAGAACTGTAAGTAATCTTTACTCTAATGGCACACTTATGTAGGTTAGCTGTGGGCACTTTACAAAGTATGGATAAGTACCCTTATTTTTCTATTTTTAGAAATTGTTTTTACAAGTTTTAGATTAGCAGGAAACACCTGCACATTTTAATGGGTTACAGTGCAATATTTCAGCAGATACATACAACATATACCAATGCTACAGGCCCTTCCATTTCTCTTATCGTAGATTCTAGTCACCCTACCATTCCGGACAGCACTAGAACTGTTAACTTCATCCACCTGTGTTTTGGCTGAGCTGCTTTAAACCTCATATCCCAAGCCTTGGCACCTAGCTTTTGGTTTCTAGGCCCAACAGATATGACATTGTGGTGCACATAAATATTTAAAAAATCAATATTTAAAGCTATTTACAGGTTCTCATTCCCTTGGAAAACAAGCTAAAGAAGGATGAGACCACCTGAGAGCAAACAGGCAAGTTGTCAGCCTTGGTTCTGCTCTTCAAAATACAAGATAAAGTTTTCATTATGTGGGTGATTAAGACAATCTGTAGATGTTGACACTCATCTGGCATGGAGGTCTATATACAAGCATACATATGACATTTATGAATTCATATATGTAGGATGGTTATTTTTAAAAGACTATGGTTATATTGTAGCCTTTAAAGAATTTATTTAAAGACATTTAGAATGCAGTGATCAAAGCCAAAAGATGATTCATTTAAAACTCCTATGCTTTGTATTGACTTTTTACTGATGCATTTCACACAATAATAGAAGCAAATTTTAAATTTGGAAGGGAGTAGATAGAGACGCTGAAGAAAAATGATTTGATGGCATTCAGACAGAACAATTTTCAGCAAATAAGTACTGAGTGAATGGGCCAGTGACAGCTTTGGAGACACCAAAGTCACATGAGGTTTCCCCCTGAATTAAAGTAGTTGATTTACTTCCAGGTCTACAAGGGAGAGGAACTGGAGGGCGGGTTTCCAGGGAACAGAGTGCTCATCCTGACTCAGTTTACCACTGGTCTTATAACAGCTGCAGGGATGGCTGTTGCTGGGGGCACAGTGGTGATCGCAGCATTGCTGAGTGTTCTCTACTGGTTCAGATGGACTCTTGGAGAGCTGATCTCTAGGGACCATCACCACTGGGCAAGCTGGGGCCACAGCTGGAAGTTGAACTGTCACAGGAGTTTTCTGAGTCTCTACAATGGCAGGTTGCACTGAGGGACATTCGCTATTTAAAGTAGGGACATCAGGGCCCTGACGTGCCTGAGTATGAACTAATGACCCAAATTCAAGCCCTAGTTGGTCATGCATTTGCTCCATGGGCTTGAACACATTATACAACTTATTTGAACAACCATCTTTGTCATCACAAAAGTGAAGATTATACTATCTTTATGGTTAGGGATATATGGAAAAAAACCCAGCTGGTTCATAAAAGCACTCAATGCTGCACTTTTTGTGTTATTGATGATAATAAGTTCTTCGTATTGCTATATTTGGAAAATGACTGCTTTGTTAAATAAAAGTTTTTTAAAAAAGAAAATGACTGCAACCAGTTTATATTATAAATACATACCTCTGCTTTTCTACAATGCTAACGGGACCCTTTAATCCAGTTTTCTCACTATACCAACTAAGAGTCAGAAGCTCAAAGGAGGCAGAAAATCTGCATGACATTAGATAACTAATGAGTAGTAAACATGGAACTGTACCCCAGCTTCTTGATCCCCATTCTGTGATCTCTTCTACCCAACCAGGAGAAGAAACAAACACTCCAATTAGACGCACACACTCTCCCTGTCTACCTTCTTTCCAGGGACCTGAACCATGGAGAAAGGGCTGCACCAGCACCCATCTCCCTCTGCTTTAGTTGAGTCTACCTCCCTTTCTCTTTGTATCTCTGGCTTCAGACCAGAGGTGTAATGTTTTTCTCTCTTGCATCTTACTCTCTACTCAACCTCTCCTAAATACTCTAACATTCTGGGCCTCAGGAGTTAGTTTTTAATTCACTCAGCAAGCATTATATCGAGCACTTTTGAGCACTGGAGAACGAATGCTGAAGGTAACTGCAGGAGAGGAATGAGCTTGCCAAGAGAAACCACAGTGCCTGGGGCTCAAAGGCGAGGAGAGGACCAGTGGGCACCAAAACCCTCCTACCAGCAGGAGGCAGCAGAGCATGGTGGGCGATAGCACCCTGGATTTGAATCTCCCCTCTACCATGTACGTGTACCTGGGGGGCAACTGTATAGAGTCAGCCAGCTTTAGTTCCCTCCACAAAGTAGGAATTATAACAGTATCTGCCCCAAAGGAGATTAAGTGAGACAACTTCCACAATTTCAAATATTTAAAAATATTTACAAGTCATCATCTCCTTTTAAATATAGAACTGGGCAGAAAGAGGGCAGGAAATGTATCTGAGAGCACATAGTAAGCATTCAATCAAAGCCATTTCTCATTGCTTTGAGAGAGAGGAAACCGGGCTTACTCATCAAGTTTAGGATATTCATGAAAAAGGATCCGGTTCTGTCTCCTCTTTCTGCGGCAAAAGCAAAAAATTCACCATTCTGCTCCAGCCCCAACCGATCCGTGTGGTCGTAGCAGGCGGACACTGGCCCCAAGGGTGGTTGAGGATGGACTTTCTATGGAGGGTGGCCTGCCAGAGCTGATGGGCCACGCGCGTGAGCGTGCAAATCCTGCCTCTGACAACCTGTGTGGTCCAGCTGTGTGCTGAACAAAGAGCGGCATGTGTGATGTGAGAGCTCTGAATAGAGGCCGCGACTGCATGTTTCCGCGTGCAGGAAACGGTTCACGCGGTGAACACTCCATCTCCTTTCCAGCATCCTGTCTTGCTGAAGAGCATGGGGCTGAAACTATGAGGCGATTTCTCCACCTTGCTGGCTGTCCTGGGCAAGGTGAGATTGTCATTTTCCATTCAGCTCCCAGCTAATAGAGAAGCTCCCCAGGCAAAAACAGAGAAACACAGACACGCGCGCACAAAATCACCATCGCCAGAACAAAACACCAGTATCCCCTGCCCTGTCCAGGGTCTGCAAAAAATGAACTTTCTGGGGAAGAGGCGTTAGATTAAATCTTCAACAGTCAGGCACACTTGGGGGTTTCAGCTAAGGGGACGCTAAGCTGTGTCAGTCGGGGCGAATCTTTTGTGTGTGGATGTGTGTGTGCGCTCCTGTGTCGCTCACGTGCAGGACCGAGTGTGTGTGCGCATCGGTGGGGGTGGGGACCAGCTCAGCGGGGACGGCTGTTGCTCAGATAGGGTGGAAACTCATTTTCGTTTGGAATCAAATGCATTCAGAGCTGGATAAAATGAAAAACTTTATTCAGCATTTTCTGAAAGAAGTCACCCAAGGTCTCCCTTCTCAGCATCTGGAACCACACTGCCACCTCAATCACACAGGCTGTGTCCACACACACACACACTCACACACACATATGTATGTAATTTTTAATATCCCCACATGACCAGATGGATTTGTTCCATTCAGTGGGAAGCCACAACATTTATTACATCTCTTTCTCAAATAAACCTGAAAGCAAGCATTTCATCTTTCCTCATGTAATCATCATAAGGTAGGAAATGAAATTTTCCAACCCTAAAAGCATGTTGCTAAGAGCTCCAGGGTACCGTGTGTCACTTCTTACTTTGATGTGTTCATGGGAGGGGGTGGGGGATGACCAGAAAAAGAAATAAATAAAGGAGAAAGGGAAGAAAAGAGAAAGAAAGATGTGCCCTGTCTTCCTTGAGATTTGCAGAGAGCTTTTTTTTTTTTTTTAACTCTTTAGGCAGTGACAAGATGGAGCTGATTAAGACAAGGCAAGTCTCCGTGCCAGACCACTTCAGAAGGAAGGCATTCCAGAAAGGCATGTATGAACTCCTGTCAGAAGCAGGAGTGATTTCACGGCCCCGCTTGCATATTAATGATCTACAAGGAACCTCAGTGTAGGGTACAGATGCAGTATTTCAGGAGCGGTGCCAGAATGGGGCGATCGGCGCCAGCTCCCGGGGAAATACATTTCCTGATGAACGAGGGAGCAGCCATCTGAGACGGCCGCACACAGCGTCCCCTCCCCGGACTGTGCGGGGCCTCGTGGGGAGCAGGACGCTGGTGGCATGGGGCCTGGGGGGTGCCTGAGGGACCTCGGTCTGGATCCTGGGCATGCGCTCCCTCTGCAGCTCCCCTGCCCCTGCCTGCTTTTTCGCAGGCAACAAAATCCTGTGCCTAAAGGTCAAGCTCAGGTGAACCGGATGCTTCTTGCTCCGGCTGCGCATTTTTCAGGTGTGATTTAGGAAACCATTTAAATGTATGATCCTCCTCGGCTGGGAAGCAAATTGGCTCTTTTGCCTCTTCCTCCACCCCCAACTTGCCTGTGGGTGTTTTTCTTCTGCAACTTCATGCCACCTGCGGTTGCATTTGCAGACAGAGGCAAGCTCTGGGCAATTCTCTCTCCTTCCAGGGCTCCTCCAGAATCTGCTAGATTCCCGCCCCCCTTGCTCGCTCATTCCCCTTTGCCCCAGACGTGGAGTAGAACCGTCACTGTCGTCTGTGCACACCATCTGTTTCTAAAATTCCTATGATACAGAAATCACATGACAGTGTGAGGTGCAGCCGTTTCAGTATCGCAAGCTTGTGCCTGGCAGGAATTGCAAGCCAGGGCTGGCTGCATGGCTCTGCCTTCCCGAGGCTGGCCGGCCTCTGGGGTGCGAGGGGTGGTGCTCTTCAAGCACCTTCCAAAGGGCCTGCCCACTGCATGGGATGCTTTTGTGCGATTGAAAATGGAGGATAAAGCTACAGGCTTCGTTTTCGACTGAGACCCAGGCGAGACTGCAGCCACAAAGAGAAAAGGCCGACAGAGCAATGCTCGGTGCTTCCTGTAAGAATCACACACGCCCAGAGCCCACTTAGCTGCCCCATTACTACACAGTGACTCAGTCTCGCTGGCAGCCCTGCAGGTCAGCTGGGGGCTGGCTGGCTTAGGCTGACCCAGCTGCTCTGGCCTCCAAGCTGCAGATTAGGTCCAGGTCTGCTTCCCATGTGGCTCGTCGACCTCCTGGAGGAGCGGGCTACCAGCTTTACGTCCTTACGGTGATGGCAGACGAGCAAGAGCGTAACTTCAACTGTGCTTGTGTCGTATCTGCTCATGTTCCTCTGGCCAAAGCAGGTCGGGTGACCAGACCCAAAGCCACGGGTAGGGAAACCATAAGTTACGTGCGTAAGTTATGTGCGTAAGTCCGGGTTCACGGGGCCTCCTCTCGTGGAGGCAGGAAGGAAGTGAAAGCCATTAAATAACAGACAGTCCACCACACCCGCTGCAGAGGACATATGGGTGCCCACTTGAGTACTTATGCCTTCTCTTGGTAATCACCTCGACTTCCACTGTGGTACCCACAATTCCTCAGCAGTTTTGCCTCCTGGAGAAACTGATTTCTACCCCACTCCAGAGATTAGGTATATCTGTCATGCTTACATCACCAGAATAATCCTATTTCCAGCCTCAGTTACTGGTTCCAGGAAAGCATGCCCTCCAACTGGGGCCATTGAGAATGCAGGCGCCATTTTCTAGGCACTCCTGGAAAATTCACTTTCATCTTACTCCGTGCAAACTAGTAGAGGAGATGCCCTAGGTAATGTGAGATACAGTTCTGCTGCTTCTAAGTGTGGAGATGCGAGGGTGTGAGGATGCAGCTGGCACCCACAGAAGCACATAGGTGAGAGAACTGTAGGAAAATTAATGAACTCCCTGATCAAGCCTAACCTGAAGACCTATTTTGGGGGCTTCTAGGTACGTAGCTAATAAATTATATGCAGTTAACACTGTTTCAGTGGATTCACTCCTTGTGTGACTTTGAGATATGAGGGGGTATGTAGTGTCAGGAGATTTAATTCCTTTGTACCTCAGATTCCTAATGAAACTAGGGGAACGTCTGTTATAATAATGTGATCATGTACAAGAAAACGTTGAAGGGTTTATGGACAAATGGAATTACACAAGAATGCACATTTTCCTAATCATGTTGCAAGCCCCTCATGTGTCAGGGCGTAGCATGCATCGGGCAGACAGAGCCATCTCAGCACAATTCTGCAGGCTGCTCCCCAGGGAGGACTGCGGGCACTGTCTGTGACAGCTCAGTGCTTGGGGAGCTGCCTCCTGCCAGAGACACCTCTGTCCAGTTGTCCCCAAACCCGTGGGCTAGTGGACGCCTTCCCAGAAGACACAAGCAAGTGTTAGCGCCTTCCTTTTTCCTTCTGTAGTCAATACTTCTTTTGGTGATGAAAAGATAAAGCAATGAATTTTCTGTTGTTCAGCAGCAGGACTCTCAAGAAGCATTTTTAATTTTCATTATTTCTCTCTCGAGAAGCACCTTCTCCCCCACGGGGGGTTGTTTATTTCCCTGGTCCATTCCTGCAGCTCATCTCCTTTCTCGCCCTTGTTTTCTTTCTTCTTGAACTTTTCCAAGAGCCTCCTCGCTTTCCTCCCTTCCCTTCCTCCTCCCCAGCCTCCAGCGACTTTTGCCTTCCTCTTTCACTTACGGGAAGGATTTCTGAGGATGAGCCCTTTCCGCCCAGAGGCCTCTTCAGGTAAAAGTGGACATGTGTTCTCTAAAAGCAGAGTTTCTGGAGTAAAACATGTCTGAACACATAGGCTGTTGGGATGAGGCTGGATGTCCCAAGCTTTCCGACTTCACTTGTCCCCCTTGTGTGATGCGTCTAATTTTCCTTACCTTCCCAGCCATTGTTGGGGCTGCTAACTGAAGTTGGGGGTAGCAAGTGCAGGAGACTGTACAATCAACAGTCTCCCTCCCAGCTTCATCAAGTAAGGCCTCAGTTGTAGAATGCGTAGAGTAGGCACCAAATGTTTATCCTGCATTATTGGATTCTGATGGAAGCAGAAGGGCTGCGACACCATCATTTTCTGGTATTAACAAGTCTTCACCTAATTGTTTGAGATGCTGGAACATCCCTTGTCCAAACATGGACATAGAACATAGGGGTGAACTGGTTAGTTCATGGCTACTGAGAGAATTCTGGGAACGCTTCCTGGATGCCCTTAGGCAGATGGTCGGCCCACATCTATTTCAACAACACAAATTAATGTAAAACATATTCATGTATGTATTAATTAATGCTAATGTATTCATAAGCCACTCAGATAATGGGCAGTCCATTCTGACACCTCCCTCCTAATTCATTCACCCTACAGAGATTTGAATCTTGCTTAGTTTAAGGCTCAAACAAGCAGATCTACTGTGATTTGAAGGTTCTCCTTTCTTCCGCACTCCCTATGGCCACCTGCTGGCTATATAAGAATTCCTCTAGCTGGTGAAAAAGCCTTCCAGATTGTAATTAGACAGGGGAGAAATGGTGTCTGTGCAAAAGCTTGGCTAAAGCAGTAAGAAGAGTATGAATGAATTTCGGTCTCAAAAACTCAGATGAAAATAAGCTTAGGAATAAAGTAATACAGGCTAATCCCTAATCTGAAAACCCCAATGCAAGCTTTGCAAAGCGGCAGTATCGTATCCGGTGAGGGTTACCTGAGGCACAATTATTGCTAATTGAAAACCCCAAAATGCACTGAATCCCAAAGTTTTTTGAGTCAACAAAATGCTCCAAGTGGAAAATTCCATGTCTGGTCTCATGCAATAGGTCTCAGACACAATGCAGGTGCATGAAGATTTTATAAAATTGCCTTCAGGCTATGTGTATGAGGTATATGTGAAATAGAAATGATTTTCATGTTTACCCTTGAGTCTCATCCCCAAGATATCTCATTAGGTATACGCAAATATTCCCAATCTGAAAAATTCCGAAATACAAAACATTTCTGGACCCAAGCATTTTTGCTAAGGGCTTCTCAACCTGTAGTGCTTGGAGAAGGTGCTGATGAAGGAGAGGTCCCTTGGGAGCCCAGAAAGGGAAGCTGGGGGTAAGAAAGGCAAGCACGAGGGTCGAGCAAGCTGCCCTGGGTTGGGTTTTGTGTCTTGAAATGGAGGCTGTGTTCTAAGCAATTTTGTTTCCCCCCATGGAGTGGCATGGGCACTGCACAATTTAAACAAGTTCGAATTTCAGGTTGCTTTTGTCATTGCTGATTTTTTTAAATTTTGAATTACCTTAAACAAAGGAACATTGCCCCAGGGAGTTATTTCTGGTAGAACTTGGGAATAGACTTCAGAGATGAATAGGCCTCTGCTTTCAAGGAGTTTCTAATCAAATTTGTCCAACAATGGAGAGAAAGAAGACCAATATCAAACACAGAGATCAATAACATCTTGCTCTTCAAGGGCCTGCCCTTTAAATACTCATCCTGTTGGCCTCAACTCTGCTGGACAGGGGTGTCTTTGGGGATGAGCTTGTCAGCATGTCTGTCACCAGGAGCTGGACAGTGACAGTGAAATAGAAAGCTCTTCCTGAACCTATAGGAAGTGGTGCTCTGTGTCCCTTCCCTGTTGGATGTTTTTGTTCAAACTGGAAGGCGTTCATTCTAGTGAAGAAAAAAAAAATGATGAGAGCCAGTACTGTGGTATAGCAGGTAAAGCTGCTGCCTGCAGTGCCAGCATCCCATATGGGTGCTGGTTTGAGTCCTGGCTGCTCCACTTCTGACCCAGCTCTCTGCTGTGGCCTTGGAAAGCAGTGGAAGATGGCCCAAGTCCTTGGGCCCCTGCACCCACATGGGAGACCTGGAGGAGGCTCTCGGCTCCTGGCTTCGGATCAGCACATCTCTGACCATTGCAGCCATCTGGGGAGTGAACCAGCAGATGGAAGACCTCTCTCTCTCTCTCTCTCTGCCTCTCCTTCTCTCTCTGTGTAACTCTAACTCTTAAATAAATAAATAAATCTTTTTTTTTTAAAGATGAATGATGAATGATGGTTGGGAGACATCATTAATGCAGGGGATAGAACACAGGCCAGCTCTGGAACAGACACCAAGGGAATTAGTCAATGAGAAAGTTAAATAAGTCCTTGTATTTCGTGTGCTGAGCAGTTTGGAAGGCCCTTTGGAAGGGTCATCACAGCCATTCTGTGAAGGCTCTGTAGAGACCAGGTGTCCGTGCAAACATGATCCAGCTGAAAGAAGTTAAGGAACTTCAAAGAAATGACCGCTCCCTATGCTCCTCTCCTCCTGCCTGTGACTGGGCCTAATGATTCCTAATGAATAGACTGTGGCTCCCATTGGCTTATAAGAAAATGGTGGCTTCTGCCATAAGGTCTCTCATTCCTTCCTGTGTACATTCACTCTTGGTGGAAGGAAGCTTCCTATTGGGCAAAGCGGTGAAGTCCGGTCAGCAGCCAGGGAGCAGGCCAGCAGCCCCGGGAGAGAACACTTGCAAACAGCCTTCTCCCGGGCAAGTCCCACCTGCTTCCCTGACTACAGTGGCCTTGCCACTGCCAGGCTCTGACCCCCAGAAGCTGTCAGGTAGTGCGTGCATTCAGATGCTGAGTTCTCGGGAATTTGTTATGCAGCAATGAATAATTAAGTCAGCTGCCCCTTTGTCTTTTTAAGTTACATGGTTTTTAAAATTTTATTTATTTATTTATTTGAAAGGAAGAGTTATAGAGAGAGGGGGGAGAGATACAGAGAGATCTTCCAAACACTTGTTTATTTCCCAAATGGCTGTAACAGCCAGAGATGGGCCAAGCCAAGTTCAGGAGCCTGGAACTCCATCTGGGTCTCCCACAAGGGTTTCAGGGGCCCAAGTGGTTGGGCCATCTTCTGCTGCATTTCCACATGCATTAACAGGGAGCTTAATCAGAAATGGAAGAGCTGGGACTTGAACTGGTGTCCGTATGGGATGCTGTGGCATTGCAGGCAGTGGCTTAACCCTCTGTGCCACAGCACTGGCCCCAGTTACATGTTTTTGGTTTGCTTGTAAAACTAAAATATGCTTACTGTTAAAACAAACAAAAAAAGCCAGTGGTGGGCATTTAGCCTAGTGGTTAAGCCTGGGTCCCGACCTATGCCCTTGGTTCCAGCTTCCTGTTAATAACATGCACCCTGGGAGGCAGCAAGTGATGGCTCAACCATTGTGTCTCTGCCACCCCCGAGGGAAATCTGGATTGAGTTCCTGACTCCCAGCCTCAGCAGAGCCCAGCATGTTTTGTGCCCACTGGGGGCTTTTGGGAAGTGAAACAGTGAGTGGGAGCTCCATCGGTCTGTCTCTCTGCCACTCAGATTTCAAAACCAAAAGCCAGAAAAAACAGAAATGCAAAAAAAAAAAAAAATACACCAAAAGAGTTGTAATCCAAAGGTGACCAGTATCCTCTATGTATTGGACAAAAGGGCTATTTAAAATATGGATCCAATCATGCCTCTGATCAAAACCATCCAGTGATGTCCCATTATGTTTGGGCATAATCCCAAGTCCCTGTTGCCTCCAAGGAGCACAGTGTGTTTGCTTCTTCCCTTGTCCATTGAGAGCAGCCAATGCAGCCTCCTGCCCCCTAGCCAGTCTGTCCCCGTGCTCTGGCCTCTGGTCATGTGCCTGCAGTTTTCTTTGCTGAACTGCTCCTCCCTGACACTATCAGAACTGGATCCTTCACCTGCCACATTCATCTCCTAACTGTGGCATCCTCTGGTCTCCGCTGAAATCTTGCTCTGTGGAGATGCCTTCCCTGAACATCCCTTTAAATGCCCCCTTCCCCTACCATCCCTCCATTTCAGATATACTGTCATTACCTGTTACTTTTCTCTGACTCCCTGTCCCCCTCCCACTACAACACGGGTCTATCAATGCGGGGATTTTGTATTAGTCACTGCTATCCCTCCGGCTCGATTAGTATTTGTTGAATACTACAACTATCTTGTTCTCCTTCATTCTTTATTTTCCCTCTTTTGCTTTTCTTCCTTCTACACAGCTTTTCAGCATTTTAGATACTTCAGTTTTACAAGCAGAAAATAAAACAATAGAAAAAGACCAAATGACATAGGTTTTAGATGTTCAAAAAGTCTTAAAATACAGTTTTTGCACACCATCTTATCCTTCAGATGGGCAACCTGAACAGAGTGGAGTAAAAGTCCCAGGTAACCTTTCAGTGTTCCAGTTTCCTTATCTTGAACATGGAGAGGCCTCCAAGGACATAGCAAAAAGTACTGCAGGCAACTCATTTTGTGCAGTAGTACACTGTGAGGGATCCACAATTGTCAAGAGATAGGAGTCCCGTCCAGAAGGCTCCGTGAGCGTTGTTAAGGGTGCAAATAGCTATAGTAAGTGTCCTTTTAGAAGCGAGTTTACAGTCAGTTGCACATAGGACAAAGTTCTTCATCTGTTCCTGTCCTCACATCTTGTTCTCCTCCACCTCCCCTTTCCAACACTAGTACAGTATTTTCTCTTTCTCCAGGTAAATTTGCCCTTTTTCTATTTGTAAATCAAGCTACTGGTGCTTTAGATGCAAACTCCCGCTCCCTAACTCAGTGAGCTGTCCTGAAGGAGCACCTCTGAGAATGGGGAGGACAGCAGAGTCGATGGCGAGACTTGACCAGAGTTTCCCTGCAGGGGAGGCAGGACTCCTGGGGCCAGAGACAAGAATGGGCAGTAAACATGTGCCGGCTAGCACATGCCCTCTTTCTCTACCATGGATTTACTGTAATATGAGGGCCCTTCAAAAAGCTTGTGGAAAATACAAAAAAGATTACAATGTGCTTATTGTTGCCAAGAATTTGAAATCCATGAGTTTTTCTTGATAGGCATTTTCCAAGAACTTTTGAGGACACCTCACTATTTTACCTGCTTCTAATCATTAGACACATGGGTAGTTGCAGACTTTTTGCTGTTCCAAATATTGCTGCGTGGTCATCTATGTGCACTGGGTGTTCACAAGTCTGATTATTTCTCCAGGATGGCACTGTAAGGCTCACAAAGGAAAGAGAGGAGCTAGCATCCTGGTACAGCAAGCCAAGCTGCTGCCTGCAATGCCAACATCCTATATTGGAGCAACCGTTTGAGACCTGGCTGCTCTGCTCCCTGCTAATGAGCCTAGGGAAAGCAGTGGAAGATGACCCAAGTGCTTGGGCCCCTGACATTCATGTGGGAGGCCTGGGTGGAGGTCTGGGCTCCTGGCTTTGGCCTTGACCAACAGTGGTTGTTTTAGCCATTTGGGGAGTGAACCAGTGGATGGATATTGCCTTGGATTGCATTTATTTTTACATATAGTCTTTAATATACTGTAAAGACTGTTCACCAAAATCTATTTCCTCTGTCCCCTGACACAAAACAGCCTCCCTTGCCATTAGGTATAGTCACGTGACTGAGTTGTGGCCAGCAGGTTGTGACAGGGAGTGCTGTATGCCTGTTCTAGGTCTAGATCATGAAACCTCTCCATGGGTAATCTCCTATGTTCCCTCTTTTACCTGTCCCAGTTGAAGTAAAGAAACTTGGTGACTTCAGCAATGTGGTATTGAAGATGGCAGAACTACAAGATTAGAGATATTTATGTTCCAGTATTTAGACAAGGGCTACCAGGGACCCATGCACTTGGCTGTGGTGTGAGTGAGCAATAAACATGTACGTTGTTCAGCCTCTCTAGCTAATACTCTGGTACCACATATCACACCATTACAGCCCCTCAGCCCACCTCTGGTTTGCAGCTGTTGAGAAGAGTTCTACAAAACTTGGAGAGCACACCGGGTTCTAGTCTCGGTCGGGGCACCGATCCTGTCCCGGTTGCCCCTCTTCCAGGCCAGCTCTCTGCTGTGGCCAGGGAGTGCAGTGGAGGATGGCCCAAGTGCTTGGGCCCTGCACCCCATGGGAGACCAGGAGAAGCACCTGGCTCCTGCCATCAGATCAGCACGGTGCGCCGGCCACAGCGCGCCTACCGCGGCGGCCATTGGAGGGTGAACCAACGGCAAAAAGGAAGACCTTTCTCTCTGTCTCCCTCTACTGTCCACTCTGCCTGTCAAAAAAATGAAAAAAAAAAAAAAACCTTGGAGAGCTTTTTTCTTTCTTTCTTTTTTTTTTTTTGGACAGGCAGAGTGGACAGTAGAGGGAGACAGAGAGAAAGGTCTTCCTTTTTTTGCCGTTGGTTCACCCTCCAATGGCCGCCGCGGTAGGCGCGCTGCGGCAGGCGCACCGCGCCATTCCGATGGCAGGAGCCAGGTGCTTCTCCTGGTCTCCCATGGGGTGCAGGGCCCAAGAACTTGGGCCATCCTTCACTGCATTCCCTGGCCACAGCAGAGAGCTGGCCTGGAAGAGGGGCAACCGGGACAGGATCGGTGCCCTGACCGGGACTAGAACCCGGTGTGCCGGCGCCGCAAGGCGGAGGATTAGCCTGTTAAGCCACGGCACCGGCCCAAACTTGGAGAGATTTTGAGTCGACCACATCCTAGCTCAAGTATACACTGAGTGTACTCCTACTTTGTGCCCCAGGATGTTCCCTGGCCCCGTAGAAACATCTTTGGCCTCCTTGCAAGGGGAGAATTAACACCCCCATCAGCAACCCTTATCCAGAGAGGACAGGAGTCACTGGATACTTGCTCTAGTCTCCACCTTTCAGGTAGACGATTCTGGACGGCGTTCTAGATACTTCTCAACAACTCCTACAGACTTGAACCCACACCAGTGACATTGAAAACCCAAGACTGCATCTTCCTTCTTCTTCATTTTCTCCTATTCCTTCATTCTTGCCTCTTAGGCTTACTTTTCAAGTGAACCACAAACACTCAGGTTCTTAACAGCTTCTACTTTTGGGGAAACCAAAACCAAGCAGCTAGTGATGTTTTGGGATTTATCTAGTATGACTCCTGGAGCTATACTAAGAAACAAGGTGCATCATTATGTAAGATGCTGAGTTGTGATACAATGGAAAATGCAGAGCATTGATGTGGAAATCAGAGCATATCAGTGAGGAAACTGATACTGGGGGCTGAGACAGACTCCAGCTTTAGGGGAAGAGGTTGACAGAAATCAGAGTAGTGGAGTATGTTGGCTTTTATTTTAACTTTTAGTTACTGAACAAAAGAGATAACCATGGACAAATAGATGAACAAAAGTGTGCCTCTACATTTAATGGAATATTATTCAGCTTTTAAAACAAAGGACATTCAGGGGTTGGTGCTGTGGCGCAGCGGGTTAAAGCCCTGGCCTGAAGTGCCCCCATCCCATATGGGCACCAGTTCGAGATCCAGGTGCTCCACTTCAGATCCAGCTCTCTGCTTGGCCTGGGAAAGCAGTGGAAGATGGCCCAAGTCCTTGGGCCCCTGCACCTTCATGGGAGACCCAGAAGAAGTCCCTGGCTCCTGGCTTCAGATTGGCGCAGCTCCGGCCGTTGTGGCCAACTGGGGAATGAACCAGCGGATGGAAGACCTCTCTCTCTGTCTCTCTCTGCCTCTCCTCTCTCTGTGTAACTGTGACTTTCAAATAAATAAATAAATAAATAAATCTTTTTAAAAAAGAAGGCCCCCCCACAAAAAAAAAAAAAAAACAAAGGACATTCAGACACTTCAGACACCTGTGACAACATGGAGGAACCTGTAAGACATTATGCTGCTTGAAATAAGGGACTAACACTGCATGGTTCTGCCAATATGAGTTCCTTGAAGTAATCAACTGCATAGAGAGACAAAATAGAAGAGCGGTTGCTGGGCAGGGCTGGGGAAGAAGAAGGAGTTATTATGTAATGAGTACAAGGTTCTGGTGTAGGCTGAAGACTACAGTGCTAGTGAAGTTAAGGCCACTGAACTACAGTTGTCCCTCAGGGTCTGTGGGGGACTACTTCCAGGATGCCAGTGGATACCAATATCTTGGAACGCTTAGGTCTCTTCTATAAAGTGGCACAGTATTTGCATATAACATACGGCAATCCTCCTATATATTTAAAATCATCTCTAGATGGCTTCTACTACTGAGTACATTGTAAATGGTTTGTAAATAGTTGTTATGATGTAGTGTTAAGAGAACATTGCCAAGGTAAGAAAAAAACATCTGCACATGCTCAGTAGGGATGCCAGCTTTTTCTAAATATTTTTTTGGTCTACAGTTTGAATCCACAGGTGGGGAATCCACAGACTCAACGGGCTGGCTATACACATTTGAAAAATGAGTAAGATGATAAATGTAATGAATATTTTAATGTATTTTTTTTTAAAAAATAGATAACCTCAGGATGGAATTGACCAGTTTGCAAGCAGGATATAAGGGATTATAGAGTCCAGAAATTTGAAGCACCAAAGGTTGGAAAAGCTGTTTGCTTCAGGCCCCAAATAGTACGAGATAAGCATAAGATGGATTTGTGCAACAGGAACCTGGAAGACAGCCACGCAGCAAACAAAAGATGGAAGGCATGACATTCCTATCCCTTCCAGAATCCTCGATAGCAGCAAGACAGTCATTGTCATCAAGACAGTCAATGTGGATGTGAAAAAGGCAGGGTATGTGTGGTTGTTGAAAAAGAAATAATAATCTCAAAATCATTTTTTAAAAAGATTTCTTTATTTGAAATGCAGAGAGAGAGAGAGGAAGAGAAAGAGAAGGAGAGTTCTTCCACCTGCTGGTTCACTCCTCAAACGGCTGCAATGGCCAGGGCTGGAGGAGGCTGAAGCTGGGAGCCAGGAGCTTCTTCTGGGTCTCCCAGGCAGGTGGAGGGGCCAAGCACTTGGGCCATCTTCTACTGTTTTCCCGGGTGCATTAGCAGGGAGCAGGATCAGAAATGCAGCATCTGGGTCTTGAACTTGTGCCCATATCTGATGCCAGCTTTATCCACTATGCCTTAATGCTGGCCCCCAAAATCATGTGTTGGAAAGAATTTTAAGTGTGTTTACTGATGTATGAACTGGATTGGAGGCAAATATGTCCAAAGCCAACTGTGTCTTTGAGGGCAGAGTGATTACTAACAAAACCACAAATCAGGACTGGAAAAAACCTCTAACTGTTTGAGGCTTAAAACAACCTTCAGGCCCTCCAATTTGTACTAGCTTGAAGTGTGCTTTGAAAATGAAGAACCCCCAAGGAGGCGATTGTTTTTCGTTTTTTCCCAACAGGGCATAAGATGATCTGGCAGCCTCACAGACTACAAGCCTCTGTTCAGAAGGGCAAACCTGCGCCCAGGAACAAGGGAGGGGAAAGTTGCCCCACCATGAGCAGGCAGGGTCTGCCCATGAGCCCACCCTCACTGCCAGGAAATGGGGACCGCACAGCGCCAGGCCAGCAGGGTGACACTGCTTGGAGACGTCAGCTTGTGCTGTGTGTCTCCATTCATCAGCTAGCTACCTGTGGGGATTTATTGCTTTTTTCTTTCCCCTGGCTCATGGAGTGGAAGAGTTGGGATGAAGAATGGGAATATAATTTGTCTTTTTAAATTCAAAGACAGCTGGCCTGCAGGGAGCCACATCTGGGTGGAGGACATGCACTGTGCCTGGAGATGCACAGCTTGGAGCTGGGTGCAGTGGTTGCTGGGGCTTGTGATTGTTTCTCCAAATGTATTCTATGTGCGAGAATGAGAGGAAAATGGCTATGTCATCAACGGGAGAGCAGATTATGGCCCAAACTTTAAATGTATTCACCAGTGCCTGCTTTTCTTCACACTGGGCACATGACTGCGTTTTTATTTCGGGGATTTTCTTGCAGCTAAGCATGGCCAAGTGACATAAATTTAGGTAACAGGCACGTGGCAAAGGCGATGCATATGGGCCTCCCTCCTAGGGGGACATTTCTTCTTCTGGAACTCGGGAATGGGCACAACTCCCAGGGAAAACTTAGGAGTCACTTGCTGAAGATTGTAGAGCCCCAAAACAGAGAGGGTCCCTGAATCACATCGGAGGTAAAGATACTCAACCAAGAAGAACATCAGTGGACTGTGATAGGGACAAAAACTTCTGTTGTAGAAAGCTACTGATTTCTTTTCCCTGTACCAGAAGCTATTGTAACCTCCCTAAATATACTATTACAAAAATAAATAGGGGCCTGCACTGTGACATAGCAGGTAAAGCCATCGCCTGCAGTGCCAGCATCCCATATTCATGTCCCAGCTGCTGCACTTCCAATCCAGCTCTCTGCTATGGCCTGGGAAAGCAGTAGAAGATGGCCCAACTCCTTGGGCCCCTGCACCCATGTGGGAGACTGGAAGGAGGCTCCTGGCTCCCGGCTTCAGATCACAGCAGCTCGGGCTGTTGCAGCCATCTGGGGAGTGAATCAGGTGATGGAAGACACCTCTATCTCTCTCTCTCTCTCTGCCTCTCCTTCTCTCTCTGTGCAACTCTAACTCTCAAATAAATAAATAATTTTTTAAAAAGTGCTGGAAAACAGACTGTTCTCCCACTCTCCGGAGGTAAGTATTAGTATTAGCATTAGGATTAGCATTAGTATTAATATTAGTGTTTGCTCACTGTCATTGTCTGGGCATTTAGTTTGGCATAAGAACATTCATAGGTCTTACAAGATACTGTGAGAGATTATTGGTGATAGGTATTTCCCAACCAACACTACTAACGACCCACGTCATTTGACGTGTTTCCAAAGCAGAGACTCCATCATTGATTAAAATCAAGCGTAATACAAAAGGACTTCAAGATATTTTTCTTATCTCATTCATAGTCACAAATCTTAGGAAGCAAGGGTTTTTTGGTTATTGTTATGATTTCATCTTCAGTGTGTTTAAGAGTATCTGGCACATAGAGGCACTGAACTCTCAGCTGGATAAATCGATGTATAAATAGATGGATGGATGCATAGATAAATGCAATTCTGCTTTAGGGTGGCAGGAAAAAAGTGCTTAATTAATCATCTCAACAATGTTCAAATCATTTAAATAGCGTAGCCATTTGGAGAGGGCTGCCGCAGTTTTTGCAGTCAGCAAACATACTAAGCACACCCTGCTGAAGGATAGAAGGAGGAATATGACTTAAAAAAGTATTTCCTCTTTCGGGCAGAAGAACCAACACAGAAAGAAAGAAGAGAGGGAGGGAGGGAGGGAGGGAGGGAGGGAGGGAGGGAGGAAGGGAGGAAGGGAGGAAAGCCGAATTAAGAGAACAAATGAAGTCAGGGCCAAAGCTTCGCCCCAGCCTCCAGGACTGACTCGGAAAGATAGGGTCCAACTGGATTCTCAAGCATGTCAGCTCAACAGGACAGTTTAACTTTCAAGCTTTTTTTTTTTTTAATTTATTTTTCTCCCTAAAGAAATCTTTTATTTAAGGAATACAGAATTCATGCCTTTCATAATCACAACTTCAGGAATATAGTGCCTTCAAGCTTTTTGAAACTTGAATTTCCCATCTTAGAATTCCTACATGAATTCAATTCTCCACTTGATCTTAGCCAAAAGGCCGAGAAGCGATACATGAATTCAATTCTCTATTAATTAGAGTAGGTTCTCATGTCATTGTTTAAATGAAGAAGACCCTTGCCAATCTGAGGACCTTTTGTCTTAAAGGCAGACGTATAATGTGGGAAAAATTTGTAAGATACCACTTTTTCGAAAATGTAGCTATCACCCACATGAATTCTTGCAGTGTTTCAGAGAAATGTGAGGTCAGCCTGGTATATTTTTCCTTTGATGATTTCTGTTTTAATTTTCTTCACACTTAAAGGGGTTTTCTTCTTTTTCTTAAAAAAAAAAAAGTTTATTTATCTGAAAGGCAGAGGCAGAGACAGACAGAGAGAGAGGTTTTCCACCCATGAGTTCACTTCCCAAATGGCCACAGTGGTCGGAGCTGGGCCATTTCGAAGCCAAGAACCAAGAGCTTTCTCCAGGTGTTCCACATGGGTGCAGGGGCCCAAGGATTTGGGCCATCTTCTACTGCTTTCCCAGGCCGTAGCAGAGAGCTGGATTGGAAGCAGAACAGCTGGGACTTGTACCAGCACCCATACAGGACACTGGCACTGCAGACAGCAGCTTTACTCACTATGCCACAGCACCATCCCCTCTCCTTTATACTTGAAATTCAAAAATTGTGTCAGAGTTTGTCCAAGGGTAGATTTCCTGGTTTTCATAAAATGTGACATGGTGAGCTCTTTGAGTTCACACACTGGTGTCTCTTGCAATTCAGGCAGGTTTCTTCAATCATCTTACCTGGAGGTTACTTGTGTGTGACTGCCTCACCCCTCTGGCCTCTGAAATTTCTTAGTCGCACTTACATCTCTAGCATGTTGTCTGACACATGTAGTAATGGGTTACCAAAGCCAATGAAGACTAGAGTTGTTTGGAAAAAGCTCCATGCATCAATGAAATGTTGCTTTATTGCATTTGCTTCATGGATATACACAAACCTCAACAGTGTATTGCTTTAACCAGTGCAACTTGGAAGGTGATTTGCTTTAGCCAATGGCACACTGGTAAGTGTGATGGCAGCAGAAATGTAGGTCTTGCTCTCTTCAGATGTCTTGGAGCCCTGAGACGGCCACATGAAGAAGAGAGCCAGCCAGCGAGGCGATGCAATGCCACAGGGAGCAATGTGGGGCCCTTTCAATTTGGACAGTAACCCTGCCCCTGTAGAGCAACTTGTCTATCAACCACCAGACATGTGAGTGAGACCATCTCGGCCCATTCATGTCCAGGCCCACATTAACGGGGCCATTCCAGAAGCACTCTCCATTGACTCCCCCCTCCAAAAATATTGTGAGAACTATTTGTTTCTTCTAGCCACTGAGTATGGAGGTGACTTGTCATGTAGCAAAAGCTAATTGATATTGGAAGCCTTCGTTCGGATTATTTTAATTTAGGAGGATGACATTAACTAACATTTCTCAATGACAAGGTGGGCTGCTCAGTGGAAATGCATTCTGAGAGAAGGGGACAGGAGGGAAATGGAGGGCAGTGAGGCAGCTTGCGCAGTGTCTGGGGTGGGCAGGTGTCCCATGTAAGACACTGTTTGAGGGAGAAGTGGCTTTGGAGGGATTTATTGTGTGTGTGTGTGTGTGTGTTGTTTGCTTTGGTTTCTGGAGAAGAAAAACAGTTAACAGCTCTGGAATGAGAATGAGAGAGGTAACAGCCATGTCAACAGGTATACAGGTTTCTAGACCATAGAACAATGCCTTCCAATTTTAAGTGAAAATGATTTTGAACCTAGAATTCTATACTTAGCAAAATTATCTAAAACAAAACCAAAACAGAAACCTTTCACAACATGCACAGATTTCAGAGTGTTCACCTTCCAGGAATACTTTCTGAGGAATTGGTTGATAATTAAAGGTCTGTAAAGAAATAAATAAACCAACAAAACAGGGAGATATAAGTTGTAAAAGATGGTGGAACTAATCCAAGAGTCCGTCCTGGCACTGTTGCTGATACTCAACCCTGCATTGGTCTTCCGTATTCTCCTCTTACTACTGCAGCTGGGAGCCCCCAAACCGCCAAAACTTAAACACCATTGGCCCTAGACTTCAGGTTCTTTCATCCATCGGGAGGATTTGAATGAAATGCGAAGGTGGGAGGAAGGCCCAAGGCCATTTCATTCCAGCAGCACCATCAGTAGCTTTAGTCCACCTTGGCTGCCACATGGGTAGGATTTCTGACAGCAGCCCCAGAAACATGTGTTCCTGCGGCATCAAGGGGCTGGAGGCTTCTGGGCTTCTGAGCTGGGAAGGCAACTGTGGGCTCGTGAATTCCTGCATGGGTGGCAGTGGCTCACTATAGTTACTGTCCCTGGGTCATACCACCTACCACATTTTGCCTTCAAGTCCTTTTGTAACAAATTACTCAGATCAGCTCCCTCCCTGCTTTAATTATGTAGAGTGGTTTCTGTTTTCCTGACTGGGCACCGGAATCCAAAGAAATGAAATCTTAGGATGAGAACCATTTCAATAGGCCTTGAAAACAATTGATTTATATAGGAAGTCAATGAGCTTCAAGAATAGCATTCAGAAGAACAATGGAAGGGTTTGTAAGCATTAGAAAGGGAAGAGTAAGAAGTATAAAGAAATCATACATCTCTTCTTTGAAAAAGAAAGTGTAATGATAATATCCCAGAAAAACAAAAAGATACATAGAAAGCATGATTGGTAACTCTAGGAATAACCAAAATACATAAAGATATATAAATATATATAATATATACATAAAGATAGATAAATTATAATATAATATATACATATTATATATGTAAAAGCAAAATCCCAATAGGAAAGCAACAGTCCAAATATGAAGCCAACTTAAGCCTGGCATGATTTGGGGAACCTAATGCAGCAGAATAGATCCCGTTTGACCAAGGCTGTAGGATTATTCTTCTTTGTGTGGTACATGGGTCATCTCCTTAGACACACATGGAAAGCAAATATAATTCTAGGACATATTTGGCTCTAAGAGAACAAATCATTAACAACATCGCTTACTCATGTCATCTCTAAAATTCAATCCATTTAGAATATGAAAGACCTAATATAATTATGGCACTTGAATATGTTAGAAATATAAGGATGCGAGGACAGGAATTGGGGTTCAGATGACTGGAAAAAACTTGGCAAAGGCATTTTTACCATGAATATGGAAGGTGAGGCTGGCGCCATGGCCCAATAGGCTAATCCTCTGCCCACAGTGCCGGCACCCCGGGGTTCTAGTCCCGGTCGGGGCACTGGATTCTGTCCTGGTTGCCCCTCTTCCAGGCCAGCTCTCTGCTGTGGCCCAGGAAGGCAGTGGAAGATGGCCCAAGTGCTTGGGCCCTGTACCCACATGGAAGACCAAGAGGAAGCAACTGGCTCCTGGGTTTGGATCAGCGCAGTGCCGGCCGTGGTGGCCATTTGGGGGGTGAACCAACAGAAGGAAGTCCTTTCTCTCAGTCTCTCTCTCTCACTGTCTAACGCTGCCTGTCAAAAAAAAAGAATCTCTGAATAATTTCTAAAAGCAACAAATCAAGGAATATAGTTGCTGGCTTTTTAATTTTTTTTTTAAGAGTGTAGGCTCTTTAGGTAGCAGAATAGGGGTTATGCAAGGGTAGAATGCTGGATCTACTATTTTTCATTAAGAACCATTGTATACTACTATAATGTTCAAAAATTACTTGGAAAAAATTACTTTTTGGAGGAATACACAAAAAATTACACTAAAATAAACTAAAAATTACTTTTTAGAGGAATACACTGCATCAGAGAACGAGGGTGTCCTGAGAATATTCCTATTTAAAAAACTCATAACCTAGCTGTGTCTTCCACAGGATAAGAGTTTAGATTAGATACTTTCCAATGTCTCCAGCTGTAAAATGTGGATTAACTTTAAAGATAGAATAGATCCCACCAAAAGGAGACTTTTGAAAGCACCTTTACATTTGCACATGGTTTTTGCTTCCTGAGAGCCATTCCAAACACTGGATTTTAACCATGGGCAGACAAGAAGAGTCTGCGGTTAGTATAGCAGATATTCATGAGAACACCAGGCCTCAGAGTTGTCTCTTGGTTAAGAAAACAACCCAAGCAACCACCATGATTATTCATATCATGGAATCAATGCTAGGCAAAGCTCAAGTACATATTTTAAATATGAGAATTGAAAATGAATCTTGATGTGAATGGAAGGGGAGAGGGAGCGGGAAAGGGGAGGGTTGCAGGTGGGAGGGAAGTTATGGGAAGGGGGAAGCCATTGTAACCCATAAGCTGTACTTTGGAAATTTGTATTCATTAAATAAAAGTTTAATAAAGGAAAAAAAAAAGTCAAATTCATATATCGACACAGCCGTATTAAAACAAAATGAGGTGTCTTGAGTAGAGTTTGCTTTCTTGAAGTTCAAGGTGTCAGAGGAAACATTTTCCCATAAAATGCCTGGGTAGGAGGCACTAATAAAGTTTATTTGTGCATTTTGTTAAAAAGTAAAAAGGAGTGATGTGAACAAACCAATCAGTTATCATTTTTTTTTTCTGCCTGATAAGACACACAATTTCCCCCTAAATTAAAATTTGCACTCTATCATTTTTCTCATGCCCTCTTAGAGAGTATTCTGGCTGAGGCTTGCCAAATTGTCTGGAGTCATTCAGTCGGTTGGCAAAGCAGCTCTGTCCATTCACTGAATCAGGCAGGCGAGGAACCTATTCCCTTTTCTTCCATCTGCCACATTCACTTTGAATATGGTGGGTAGTAACGATCTCTTCCAAAATGAAAACCACCCCCCTTCAATCTGTAGGTTGTCATTCTGTCCCATTCCGTGTTATTATGCTTTTGCCACCAAGGGTCCTTGTATGTCAGGGCATGGAGCAGCAGCAGAACTATAAAAGGATTTCCCATCAACTTAGGTGAGACAGTGGGGGCCAGAAGGCATCCACTGACCAGATGGCCTAATGACTGATTGTTTGCATCATCCCAGAAAACTCCTAAATGCCAATCATCAGTCATTTTTGTCTTAAAATCCAGGAGGTTGTTGTACCTATTATCTGATCCCTATAAAGAAAACGACTTTGCTTCTGCAACGGACTCTCACTGTAGTCTTGTTTGCTTTTCATGCTGAGAAATTATTTCTTTCCATGCTGGGAAAATCGCTCTTTCTTTAAGCACACGGTGTCCTCTTTATACACATGCACATATGTTTGTGTTTCTGGACATGCGATGCTGCTCTGCATATTCAGGGCAGGATTTGTCTCAGCCTGGTTCATTGTACTTCACGACCACGCGTGTCCTACACAAAGCTTCCTTTTCAATACCCTTCTTATACTTTCTAAGTGCTGGGAAGAAAATGATTCCCAAACACATGTCTCTGCTGATTCCTGGACCTGGCTCATTTTTTTTAAAAATCTATTTTATTTGAAAGGCAAAGACACACACAGAGAGAAAAGGGGAGGGGAGCACGTCCATCCTCTGGCTCTCTTTCCCAAATGCTTGCAAAAGCCGAAGCAGGGAAAGGCTGAAGTCAGGAGCCCATGGAAGGCAAGAACCCAAGTGCTTGAGCTATTACTGCTGCCTCCAAGGAGTGCATTAGCAGAAGGCTTGCATTGGAGGCAGAACCAGGGCTCAAACCCAGACACTCTGGTACAAGATGGGGAGCATCCCACGTGCGTCTTAACCACTGTGCCAAATGCCCATCCCAGCTTAAGTTTCTATTTGTCCATATAGATGGACATAACTTAGAAAATGGTAGGTATGAACATTCTTCAAAAAGTTTATGAAAAGTCTGCATTATGAAAGAAATTCTTCATGGATTTCAAAAAATTTTGGCACCAAAACTGAGTTAACCTTTTAATGTCATTTTCCCTGAACTTTTTGAAGTTCTTCTTGTGTTTCCTTATGGACAAAGCTTGCTTGGATGTCATCTATGCTGTCTGGCGTTGGCATGTTTCTTGCAACAAGATTGCCATAGAAAATGTTGCTATTAGCATTGCAGCCCTGCAGGGACAACTCAGGGAGTGAGTACTTAACACCATAGGATCTGTCAGTGAAGGATCTCTATTCCAGAGCTCTGTTGAGGCTTCTTTGTCTAGGCTAACTTCCTACATGCACCATCTGTCTCAATTTTTCCCTTTTGTAGTGTCCAGCAGCATCACTATCAACAAGTTCTTGCTGTTTTGTGATTATGCTACCAGTTGAAGTCTCTGTGTCCTCAGTGGGTGACCAGCCTTAAAGAGTAACCTTGGAGAATGACAACCCCGTAGACACTTTCAGCTAAAGGACTCTCCTCCCTCAGCCTAAGGCAAGTATCAGGTTATAAGGTTTGCAGTTCCCAAAAGATGCAAATTAGCCATCACCATCCCTACTCAAAAATTTTGCAATGAGAGTGAAAGCATTACTTTGATAGGAAGGAATGGCTAGGGTGTTGATTAGGAAGGCCTGGTCCAATCCAATGTCCAACCATCTCAAGACTCCTGGAGCTTTGAGGACGTAAATTTCAGAAATGGTACAAAGCCAAGTGCTTTCTCTAGGTAGCATTGTCCTCCCTTTTCTCTTGGCATCATAAAATGTGAGCACTGGAAGGGACTTCATTATTATTTTATAAATTTATTTGAGAGACAAATATAAACAGAGCTCCCTTCCAGTAATTTACTTCCAAAATGCCCACAATGGCTAGAGGTAGGCTGGGCTAAAAAAGGAATCCAGGAACGTCGCCCATGTTACCCTTGATAGTGGCAGGAACCCAATTCCTTGAGGTATCCCCACTGCCTTCCAGAGTCTGCAATAGCTGGGA
Source organism: Lepus europaeus (assembly GCF_033115175.1). NCBI lineage: Eukaryota > Metazoa > Chordata > Mammalia > Lagomorpha > Leporidae > Lepus > Lepus europaeus. The sequence continues at coordinate 73,189,271 of NC_084838.1, forward strand.
GCTAACATTAGGAGACTGAGCTGGGAATTGGACACAGATCTTCCAATATGGGAGGCACACATCTTAACCACAAGGCTATGTGACCATTCCTGGGGAAGAGTTTTTAGATTATTATGGTTTAGCCCTCTCCTTTAACAATGAAAGGCAGGGAAGTCAAGTGATGAGCCAGAAGTTATACTCCACTGTAGCTGCTTCTCTATAACTCAGATTTGGTTTGGGCATCACCCCTATTCAACCACAGTACAGTTCCTAGGCTGTCTCACCTTTTTCATTGTTCTTTCTCACACTTCCATGAATGGAGAAAAATACCCATTTGCAAATGTTTATTCATCCTTCTCTGTTGCTTGCAATTTTCTGTGGAATAGGTGGCTTCAGCGAGAGAATCTCAAACCGCCATCTTTCCTACTTCCATAGCATGCCACTTCAAATGTGCAAAAATGGCAAATGCCTTCAAGGGCTTCTGGAAGAACTTTTTTTTTTTTTTTAAGAGGTTGATTGTTTAACTGTAGGCAAGAGGATGGAATAGAAGTTCATTCAAGTTCCAACCTAATCATAACATTTGCAAATGTGTCATTCTGACATGAGAGCATGTCTTCAGTGAAGACTGTGGGACTTAAGCAGGAAATGTCAGAGCTGCCCATATCGTGAATTTGGTTCTCCGAGTCCTCATCTAACGAACACAGAACTGAAAGGCAGTCAGCAAGGATTGGGCCTACCCACATCAGCCTGCCTCACAGTCATCTCACCATGTTGGGTTCACCATCAGTCGAGCCAGTCCTCAGTCTCCCATGACTACAAAACTAAGTTTTTATCCACTGAAATGTGATGCACATTTAGGGACAAATTCCCCCAGAAAATCTAGTAGTTATTGATAATTAAAATAAAAAAAACTAAAAGCTTTATTGGCTGGCGCCACGGCTCACTAGGCTAATCCTCCGCCCACGGTGCTGACACCTGGGTTCTAGGCCCAGTTGGGGTGCTGGTTCTGTCCCAGTTGCTCCTCTTCCAATCCAGCTCTCTGCTGTGGCCTGGGAAGGTAGTGGAGGATGGCCCAAGTACTTGGGTGCCTGCATCCACATGGGAGACTAGAAGGAAGCACCTGGCTCCTGGCTTTGGATCAGCGCAGTGTGCTGGCCATAGCAGCCATTTAGGGGGTGAACTTAAGGAAGGAAGACCTTTCTCTCTGTCTCTCTCTCTCACTGTCTAACTCCGCCTAGGAAAAAAAAAAAAGCTTTATTAACCTGTGTGTGCAAGTATCTGTTTTATGGACTCAAATATACACTTTGGCCCATTTTTCTCCATGTTGGTCAATTCTACGGTGGCTTTACTACCAAGAAGTTGACTGCTGAGCATCAAATCAGAACCAGGGGAGGGAGGCAATATTAACATCAAATAGCCTCAGGTTAAATCTGTTTCATGTCTTTATCTCCATTCAGGAATATGGCAGTACAATCCTAATAATTAGAGTCTTCCTGATAAGACTTCTCTTGTCCTTTTAAATCTAGTTGGGCTTTTCAATAGTTGTTATTGCAACATTTTGTGTCCATACCTCCACTCAAGATCATCTCAGCTCCTGACTTAGCAGGATTTGTTAATATCTTTATTCTCCCAACAGCTTAGTCTTATTGCCTTAGAACTATTCTCTCTTTAAGGTGCCTTTGTATAGACTGGCCGTGATCCATTAGTGTGTACTCTGTCCTTTCTCTCTTTGTTACAATTTCATTACTTCCAAATTCTTGAGGCCTCACTCATTATTGCCAACTGCACCCCAACACAGGTCCCAGACATAGTGTTCACATGTAGACATTTGTTCTTTGTGATATGGATAATGGTTGTGGTTTAGCAAACCATTGTTTCATTAGAAACAAAATCCCAGAGCAGTAATACAAACCTTAATGTCTGCATTGTCAGTCCTGTTGATTTCCATCACTTTTGCTCTAGCAACTTAGTAGCATAGAAGTTTTCTGCAGTACTTTGGGGACCAAGTGAAGGGACAACAGAATGCAGCTTTGTTGAAGCCACCACGGAAACTTGATTCGAAAAATGTGCAGCCATGGTCTATGTAGAGAGAAATGGTGTTTTTTTTCCTCCACTGACAAAGCCATACACTCCGTATTTGTTCTTTTAGTGATTCGATCATGTCTCACCAATACTATTTAATGGTCATCTTTCTCACCAGATTGCCTTCCAAGAATGCATTCTTCAGAATAGTATAAGCTTGCTTGTGGGGTGAAGTGTGTTTATAAAAAAACCACAGGAGATTAGACCTCACACATGGTATCTCACCATCATCAATACTTAGATTTTTCTCCAACTGAGAAGCATTTAATAGAAGCAATTGTGTCACAGGATTCTTGCCCAAGAATGTCATGATTGCTTCATGACAGAAAAAGAGTAATGAAAGTGATGTATAACTTCTGTTTGTCAGAGATGCCTTTGGCTAAGCGGGAAGCAAATGGAGATAAAACTAAATCTAGTGAGGGAAGGTTAAGCTGAGTATAAGACAAAGTCACAGAGCTAGGAATGAGGAAAAGTCTGTATTTAGCATCCTTAGCCCTAGTTGTCCTTTGAAAAAGGTATATACATATTAGTCCTTTACATGGGCTGGTCCCTGCCACGGTTACAGAACCATGGGGGAAATCGCTTTCCTTCCTCACGCCTCGGTTTACTCATCTTTAAGTGATTGGCTTTTATGTTTAGTAATGTGAACATTCAGACCCTTTCTTCTATACAGGTAGAGTTCCGAAATACCATTCTCAAGACTTACTTATACTGCAGCAGGAGAGCTGGTCAACCTGTGTACTCATCAATAATGAGTTTGGCTGCAAGTAACAGAAAGTCTGAGTAACAGAGACTTAAACACATAAACATGTATTTTCTTGCATGTGAATCCTGGAGGTCGGCAGTGACTGGCTTTAGCTCACTCGCTCAATTTGGTCAGCTCTGCTGCCTCTGCAGCTTTCTTATCTGTCCGTCTTTGGAAGTGAGTTAGCCACCAGCGCTACAGGCAGCAAATCCTCTTCCAAAGTCTCTATAAAAGGAGCAAGGGAACGAAGATACGGCAGCAGCTGTGTATACTCCCTCTACAAATATTTATTTATTTGAGCGAGCGAGAGAGAGAGAGAGAGAGAAAATGCCCATCTACTCGTACCCTCCCTAAATGGCCATAATGGCTGGTGCTGAGCCAAGGCTCCACCAGGAGCAGGGAACTCAATGTAGGTCTCCCATATGGGGGGCAGGAACACCCCTAGTTGAGCCATCACTGCTGCCTCCCTGAGTACACCGCTAGCAGAAAGCTGGAATCAGAAGTCAAACCCAGGCTCTCTGACATGGGACATAGGCGTCCTAATTAATATCTTCAGTGTTAGGCCAAATGCCCATCTCTGCTCATTTTCAAAACAACAAAAGCTTTCGCTCAACCTTCCCAGGAGACTCGCGCTTAGGTGTGATGGGTCAGAACTGTGTTCCGGGATAATCCTAGGTCTATGGGGAAGTGAGCACTCTGGAATTCTGCCACAACATCACCAGTGAAGTCCAGCGTGTACTGGCGCAGAGGGCAGGTAAACATTGCTTAGGAAGCAATGAGTTTCATCTGATCTGTACTGTCAGGAAAGAACAGTGTGGCACTGGCCATGTTCAGCTGCTCAACCACTGAGATGACAGTCAGTCACTTCCTAGCCATATGTGTCTCTTCTTTTTTTTCTTTAAAGATTTTATTTATTTATTTGACAGGTAAAGTCACAGACAGTGAGAGAAAAAGACAGAGAGAAAGGTCCTCCATCTGCTGCTTCACTCCCCAAATGGCCGCAATGGCTGGAGCTGCACTGATCCAAAGCCAGGATCCAGGTGCTTCTTCCCAGTCTCCCATGTGAGTGCAGGGGCCCAAGCACTTGGGCCATCCTCTACTGCCTTCCCAGGCCACAGCAGAGAGCTGGACTGGAAGAGGAGCAACTGGGACTAGAGCTGGTGCCCATATGGGATGCCAGTGCCGCAGGCAGAGGATTAACCTAGTGCGCCACCATGCCTGCCCCTATATGTCTCTTCTAGAAGAAGCAAAGAACCCACAGGTGGGAGCTGGGCAGAGCCTGGGAGCCAGTCCACAGTGGTAGCCGGTGTGCGATTGTGGGGTGAACTCTGCTATCACAGGATTTTGTTCTACAGAGTTAAGCTGTACTATGGAGGCAAGCTAAGGGGGGAGGGAAGGGATACTCACACCCATGGTGTCTACTCCAAATCTCCCTGAAACCTCCCATCCCCGTACAGAAATGCATGGTGCTTCTTTCATCTTGTTGGGTTTGAAGAAGCAACACAACCACAGAACAAAACCAGCTTTCTGAAGCCTGGAGGTGCCACAACTACCAGCTTTGAGAGAAGACCCCACAATTTTAGGGCACAGGACCGTATTTTAGGGGCACATCTGGGAGAGTTTTGCATTCCCTCCTCTCTCTTTAATGTCAACCAAGAGTCAATAGTGACATCAACACCCCATGTAATATTAATCATCCATGAAAATGAGTAAACTACAACTCAAAAGAGCAAGGGCCAGATGACATTCACAGTGATGTATTTTGCTTTTTTGAAAGAATTCAAAACCAAATAAACTTACATATGGTGTGCATGTAAATAATAATAATAATAACAGTAATCAAGGAAGACAGTGATAAATGCTGAGAAATGCGAAGTTCAGGACAGATTACTGCTGCACAGAAAGTAGAGGATGCAATGGCAGAGGGAAGCTGAGAAATGCTATTTCCTGTATCTGCGTTGGTTTCCTAAGGCTGTCATAACAAAGTATCATACACTGAGTGGCTTAAACAACAGAAGTTTATTTTCCTACAATTCTGGCTCCCTTGAAGGAAAGATCTGTTCCAGGCTTCACTCCTTGCCTTGTAAGTGGCCTTCTTCTCCCTGTATCTCTTCACATTACCCTCACTCAGGGCTCGTCCAATCTCTGTTCAAATAGGCCTTTTCTACTGGATTTAAACCCAGCCTGATGACCTCATCTTAAATAGTGATAGTTGCAATGATCCTGTTTCTAAATTACATCAAATTCTGAAGTATCATGGGTTAGGGTATAAATATATGAATTTTAGAGACAGAATTTAACTGATAACACTGCTATCAGACTCGATTTCCTGGTTGGGTAAGGGTTTATGGATATTTATGATATTTAAAAACTAATTAAAAGAGGATTGTTTTTGGACTAACAATTGTCATGAACCAAGAAATAATCCTTTGTGGTAGACCTGAGTTACATAAGGAAATGAAACAAAAAACAAGCCAGTCAGCTAACTCAGGCAGGCACACTCATACATGTCAGTCCTAGGCTGCAGGCTCACCAACAGCCGGGGCTTCAGACCCCACTAAGATCAGTCTCTTGGGGCCAGTGTTGTAACGTAGTGGGTTAAGCCTTCACTTAGGACACTGGTATCCCATAGAGGAGCAGTGTCCCTAGTTAGAGTCCTGGATGCTCCAATTCTGGTCCAGTTCCCTATTCACATACCTGGAAAGCAGCAGAAAATGGCCCAATTGCTTGGGCCCCTGTTGCACATGTGGGAGACGTGCATGAAGTGTCTGACCCCTGGATATAGTCTGGTCTGGCCTCAGCTGTTACAGTCATTTGGGGAGTGAACCAGTAGGTAGAAGATCTCTTTCTCTCTCAACTCTCCCTTTCTCTCTGTAACTCTGCCTTTTATATGAATCAATAAATCTTAAAAAAAGAGTCACTCTTTGCCATCTTGTATCTGGGCTTCTGCCTTTATTCTCAGCACTGTGTGTGCGGCCCTCAGTAGTGCTTGTCAGGATACAGCTGTAGATTTTCTCCACAGGACATCATTTTACTCCCCCAGGTGAGGCTCACTCAAAGGATTTCCCAGGGTTCTCAATATTCTAATGAATCCACATTTATTATTCATTTATTTTATTTTTTTAAAAATTTATTTATTTGAAAGTTAGAGAGAGAGAGAAAGACAGAGACAGAGACAGAAATCTTTCAACTGCTGGTTCACGACCCCAGATAGCCACAATGGTCAGAGCTGGGCCAGGAGCCAGGAGCCAGGAGCTTCTTCCTGGTCTCCCACATGGGTGCAAGGGCCCAAGCCCTTGGGCCATCTTCCACTGCTTTCCCAGGCCATTAGCAAGGAGCTGGATCAGAAGTGGAGCAGCCAGGACTCAAAACCAGCACCCATATGGGATGCCATCACCACAGGCAGAGGCTTAGTGGCCCAGTACACCATAGCACTGGCCCCGTGAATCCTCATTTATTATCCCTAGGGAAGACCTGTCCACTCATCCTTGCATATTACCTGTGATTACACTGCACAGATAATGACCAGTGCACCAGCTCACAGTGACTCCGACCACACCCTGCTTCTGAGCAGTGTGGCACCAGGCCTATCCTCACGCTTGCTGCTTTGCTGGAGCCTCAGGGCCCTTCCCACTATTTGTTTTTAAAATATTTATGTATTTACTTGAAAGGCAGAGTTACAGAGAGAGAGGGAGGGAGAGAAAGAGAAGGACAAAGAGAGTGAGAGCAAGAGAGAGAGAGAGAATCTTACATTTGCTGGTTCACACCCCAGATGGTCATAACAGCCAGCCAGGGCTGGGTCAGGCCAAAGCCAGGAGCCAGGAGCTTCATCCGCATCTCCTGCACAGGTGACAGGCGCCCAAGTACCTGGACCATCTCCACTGCTTCCCCAGGCCATTAGCAGAGAGCTTGATTGGAAGCAGAGCAGCCAGGACTTGAACTGTCACTCACGTGGGATGCGGTGTTGCGGGTGGTGGCTGAACTCTGTGTCCCCATGCCAGCGCCTGCCCTTCCTACACCGGGGCTGTGATCAGGGTCACAGGGCCCATCAAGATGGGTTTCCTTCACTCTGGGGAACAGGCATTAGGATTTTGACAGTTTTTTCTGAGAAGGCTCTTGGATTCCTTACACAACATGAGTATCCCGCTCCCCACAGCTCTCTGCATAGCAAGGGGAGCCTGGACAGGAGGTCTTGGAAGATACAGACAAATGTCAAAAGTTTTATTTCACATTTTGTCAGGGCAGTGAATGCCTGTTTTCTTTACATTTGTGGAACAACTTATACTTCTCAGCAACATTTTTCTACATAAAAAAGAAATCTTTCTTAAAGTGCTAGTATGTTTCCAGCCCTGTTCAGAACAGTGGCTGGGATACTTTCTTTTCTTGGGGTTTCACCTCAGGAGCTCAGTTGTGTGCGGCACTTGTAATATCAGCATCCCGTATCAGAGCCCCAATTCAAGTCCTGACTGCTCCACTTCCAGTCCAGCTCCTTGCTAACGTGTCTGTGAAAGAGGTAGAACATGGCTCAAGTACTTGATCCCTGCAACACATCTGGGGGAGCTGGATGGAATTCTTAGCTCCTGGCTTGGATCTGGCCCAGCTTTGGCTGTTGTGAGCATCTGGTGAAGTCAATCAGTGGTGGATGAGCGCTCTCGCTCTCTCTCTCTCTCTCTCTCTTTTTCTCTCTCTCCATACCTCTTCCTTTCAAATAAATAAATCTTTTTAAAAAATAAAGTTACATCTCATCAGGAACCCTAAAAGATAGATCAAATTATAGGATTAGGAAAACAATCCCTAAATTCCTTTGCTATATAATTTTTATTCTGTTACCTCTCACAAAGCTATGGGCAACTTTGATTGCATTCACGTGTCACAGAATGGTGAGGATGTGTTCTGAGCATCCTCTGGCGATCCCGTCTTTGTGTGACCATCACCGAGTATACTTATGCAGACAAAGATGGTTATAACATCACTAAGCAACATAACCTCATGGGACTACCATCAAATATGTTGACCAAAGTGTTGCTAGACAGCACATGGCTGTGTTTTGTAATCTTTATATGAAATACACTATGAAAATAAATACAATATTCTTGAGTTTCTTGAGTTTTTAGGCTGCACGAGATTTCTAAACTGCAGAATCCTTCAATCTAGTCACCAAGGTGGGTGCCCATGTTCCCTACTACTTGGCCTTCACACCCTTGTGTGGATCTCTCCCACCAGGTTGGTCTGGGTAACCAATCACATGCAGTGCATGTCATGAAAGTCACACGGGTTCCTCTTTCCTCTCTCTTGAGTCACTCACTGTCGTGCAATCCAGATGCTCTGTCCCGAGGACAGCACAGCAGTCCCACAGACAGGTCCACATGACAAGGAATAGAGCAGAAAGAGAATGAGGCTTCTGACCAGCGCTCATGTGAGCTCTCTTGGTAGTAGGTTGTCCAGCCCCGGCTGCACAGACCTGAGCCTGAGGGACCAGCTGAGCTGCTCCAAGGATATGACTCCTTGAAGACTGATGGATGGTCTAGGCTGCTCAGTTTTTAGGGTGACTTGTTACCCCAAGGAATATGAATCCTGAAGCTGAATGAATGAGCTGTGCAAGACTAAGACACACAATTCCCAGTTATAGCCAGCACCAGGAGTTGATACATTTGGCTTAGTCTCATCTCTGGCTCAGCAGGAAAAGACCTGGTTAACTTCAGGAAAAGTTTGTCCTGTGGTTGAGATCCTCCCCAGGAAGGTGCCTGTGCCTTGTTCTTTGTGTGGCTAGTGCCAGCTCAGCATCTGACCTGGAAGAAGGGCTTGATGAATTCTGACCGAACGTCCAACTGAAAAACTCACAAAGACTTCTGTGTGCACACTTAGAAAAGGGGCAAGGCTCAAGGTTGTTCCATATCCTCCTTTGAGATTTGGTTAATTTACAGAACTGGATATGCCAAAAAGGGCTGTCACCTTTTGACTTTGAAGCCAAGAATGGGAGCTGGTGCTGCGGAGTAGTGGGTAAAGCAGCAGCCTGTGATGCTGGCATCCCATATGGGCACCAGTTCACACCCTGACTGCTCCACTTCCAATCCAGTTCCCTGCTAATGTGCCTGAGGAAACAGTGGAAGATGGCCCAAGTGCATAGGCCCCTGCACCCACACAGGAGGTCTGGAAGCTCCTGGCTTCAGCCTGGCCCATCCCTGGATGCTGCTGCCATTTGGGGAGTGAACCAGTGGATGGAAGATCTCTCTCTCTCTGTCTCCCCCTGCCTTGTCCCACCCCATAATACTGCCTTTCAAATAAATAAATATATATATATATATATTTTAAGACAAGAACACTCAGAGTTGCCATCAGCTTTATGGAAGATAAGGGAAAGGCTCACAGAGTGAGAGATTACCAAGGTCATTACTCTCCAATCCTACAGAACTCATTCATACATTTTGGTAAAATCATTTAACAGAGCATCATGCAGTCCTTTGAGACAATGTGGTGGATCTGTATTTTGTGACTTAGAGAAGTGTTTATGGTATTTTGATTGGGAGAGAGTATGCCACATTAAATGGGGTCACTTAATATTTGTTGAAGAAGAGACCCAACAGGCCAGTCTACTGCAGTGGCTTTCAATGTGGAAAGCCAGGGTTTCAGCAGAAGTCAGCTTATGAAGAGCCCTGGCAGCAATGCTAGCCAAGAGTTGCATCACTGGAAATGGAACTGCCCTGGAGTTGAAGGACACCAGGTCAGAGCCACACACCTTGCTAGCTCTAAGCTGAAAAGTCCTTCACTTGGCAAAGTGACCACCATTGTGGAGGGGATGGCCAAATAGGGTCAGCAACTCTGCAGGCAGAACTGTCAATTTCTTGTTAGAGATGCCACCTGCCTTTACCTGGCCAGCTCTCCTCCTAGGTCAGCTAAGTAATGGAAGTCAACAGGGTGTCTTCCCCAAGAGGTTCACACCTGCCTTAGGATGTACCCATGTGAAGAGATAGATAAGTCTGGGCCTCATAACTTACAAGGCCTTAAAGCCCACCAGATTATTATCAGGACCCTCCTGTTAGTTTCTATTTGCCTCTCAACAGGAAAACTTACTCATGGCTTAGGCAGCACCTTTCTTAAGTCCTCTAGGAATTACTTTGTCCTTTGTTCTAGACCTTGTCTAGCCCACTTGGGACCTCATTCCTTTATAATCATAGCCTCTACTCTTACATCAATGGCTCTACTCCCAACCTGTATGTATTGATGGTCCTCTCCTCCACTCAATGTATGATTGTTCAGAATTTCTCTACAGACAAACCCCGCTACCTGCAAAAGATGAGTGGTCTTTCTCCTGGCCTTGGTTGGGATCAGCTTTAAACCATGCCCATCAAACAGTCTCCACAAGGATCTAGAGACCCCCTCATTTTCTCTCCTCTATGCAATCCTCTCATTACTTGGTTAACGCCACTCCTAGGACCATTGGTTATTATTCTCTCCCTGTCTTTATACTACAGTCTGTTTAAATGTTTACAAGAGTCAATAATGGAACAAACAAGGCCTTCACCAACCAGGCGGTCAACCAAATGCTGCTACAGGGATATACTCGGCTCCCCACCCAGGAGACAGCAGCTTGAGACATCACTCCATGCCAGCAAAGAGTACCTCGTTGCCCCATGTCATCAGGAAGTAGCTCTAAAGACAGATCATCGTCCCTCTACCCCTCCGGACTTTTTGGGTTAATGTAATCCCATATAACTCTAGCTTTATAAAAAAACAAAAGGGGGGAATGTTAGTAAAATAGTGCAGTCTTAATCTATGGTGCCATCTACACTCCGGACACCATCCTAGGCTCTAGCCTCCACCGCCATTGCGGGAAGCCAGGTAGCCATGTGGCCCAACAACAAGTGTCAGCTCCAACCCCATCCTAATGGTATTCACTGCTCCTACTTCCTTGCCCGACCCCCAGCGACGTTTTAAAAGGAGCTGTTCCTGAACACAAGGCTCCTTTTCTCTCTGTCTCTTGATCTCTGTCTGTCTCTGGATCTCTCTCTTATGCTCTCCTTCTCCCTCTTTTCCTTCTTCATTTCTTCCCTCCAGTCTGTCAGGTTTCCCCCAGTAAACCCTTTCCCTTAAAAAAAGAGAAATCTGCTGAAGAAGTGGATGATCAAAAATTCAGAAGGGGTTTTTAACATAAAAAAATCAGAACACATATGAAAAAACTATATATTAGGCATATTATTTCTCATGTAAATACTCTGCTTTCAGAGCTATTGGGGTGGCAGTGGTGCAAGGCTTGGAGCTGAGGCCCTACACGGCATACCTGAGTAAAAGCTGAAAAGCAAAAGCTGCTGTCTAAGGGGTATGGTTCATCAGATGCTTTTTCATTGGGCTGAACAATCAGATAATTGGTGCAAGCTGACTTTAAGGTAGAGCTGATGCTCTGGCCTTGTATGACAAAGGAAGAAACAGGTAAAGTCTGTTTAAGTTAATACTCTACCCCCTCTCTGAGGGGCTGTATACAGGCAAAATCCTTGAACTAGAATTTGAACTATTCTTTTGTAGACTGTCCACAGTCATTAATCAACAGAGTGACTTTAGCTAAGGTTCATCTTCTCTCTGGGTCTCAGTTTCATCATTCATAGAATGGGATAATGCAATTTTAAAGATTCACAGATATATTATTTGAATTGTATATTATTTTTATTGTAGAAGAGGCCAGTGGAATGCTTAATGAGCATAAAATATTTATAGGATATAATTTTTAAAGTTGGTATAATTTTCCATTTCAAACTTTGGAATTTGTTGGCGGTAGTAGTAGATTATTTCTGTTTCTTTTTAAAGATTTTATTTATTTATTTGAGAGGCAGAGTTACAGAGATAGGGAGTCAGACAGCAAGGCCTTCCATGCACTGCTTCACTCCCCAAATGGCCACAATGGCCAGAGCTGAGCCGATCTGAAGTCAGGAGTCAGGAGCTTCTCCCAGGCTGTAAGGAGAGAACTGCATCAGAAGAGGAGCAGCCTGGACATGAACTGGCACCCATATGGGATGCTGGTGTCACAGGCAGAGGCTTAAACTACTATGCCACAGTGCTGGCCTCAATTATCTCAGTTAATTTTTTTTTTTTTTTGCAAAAATAAACTATCACCCAAGGTCTCCAATTCAAATGATTCTCGATTTTAGAAGGAGACTATAAAGTTGCTTGTATATCTTCTGAGCAAAGAGAAGAAATCTCTTTTACTTCTATCATCATTTTAGTGAGAAAAATGTCAGCATTTTTAGGATTGTCATAGTTCCTGGTATGTCATAGGAGAAGGGAGCAGATTACAAAGAAGGAATGCAGCACTTAGCTTGCTGTCTCTTCCAAAGTATGCTTCTCACATTACAGAGGTGAGTCTCAGAAGTAAACTCTGCTTTTTAAAATGCATGTACTCTGTTGAATAATTTTGGCTTTTTCTAGAAGAACCTATACCCAAATCCTGCAGAAATCTACTCTCATTTTTTTATATTGATACCTCTGTTTGACTAATGACTTTATTAACTAGGCTTATGATTCATCGTTTCTTATCTGAATGTTTATGCAGCTGATAACTCCCAAAAGCCAAATCCAGGGTCTGGCACTGTGGTGCAGAGGGTTAGGCTGCAGCTTGCACCTGCATCCCATGTGAATGCCAGTTCAAGTTACAGCTACTCTACTTTCAAACCAGCTACCTACTAGTGGGCCTGGGAAAGCAGCAGAAGATGGCCCAAGTCTTTGGGCCCCTGTCACCCATATGGGACACCTGAATGGAGTGAGATTCCTGGCTTCTGCCTGGTGCAATTCTGGTCACTGTGGGCATTTGAGGAGTGAACCAGTGGATGGAAGATCTCTTTCTCTCCCCGTCTCTTCATCTATTATGCTGCCTTTCAAATAGATAAATAAACCTTTTTAAAAAAGTCAAAACCATAAAAAGAAAGACAAGAGATGATTAGAGATACTAAAATATTCCAGTGCTGACTTTCAGGGAAAATTTTCAAGTTTCACAAACAACTTTTTCCTTCAATAGGGGCTTTGCCAATTTCTTTTGTGCACTGACAGGCTGGGAATATCACGAACGCTTTTTGATAAACTAGTGAGTAGCAACTTTGACAGAGAATTACCCATTTGTATTTAGGATGTGACATATTTATAAAAGAGATATAAAATAAATATATTGATTGTAGGTTGCATAGTATCATACATTGCCATCATTTATTTTATGTACTACTTTCTATATTTGTGTCTTGTGTTACATAGATCAGATGTTGTGTATGTGATCTGTATAACATCTCTGTGTAGTTGCCCCTCAGAATCCTTGGGGCACTGGTTATCTAGGTTCTCCAAGAGACATCAACATCTACCTCTATTTAAGTCTCTTATATAAAATGCATCATCGTATTTGCATTGTGTTATACAGGGAATGACAAAGAAAGTCTGTACATGTTGAGTAAAGGCCTCATTTTTTTCCTTAATATTTTTAACCCATGGTTAATTGAGTCCATGCATGCAGAACCTGTGGATCTACTTAGCAGAGCCTCCTAGAATGCTTGCTAAAACCTGACACTTCCCCTTAGCGCGGCTGCACACATCACCCTATCACACCCGACTTTTGCTGATTTTTCTGGCACTACTGGCTTATCTATTTCACATTCCAGATGTCTCTGAGGTGATCAGCTCTGAGCGTTCAATCAACTTCACATGGGCAAGCCCAGTGGCCAGCAAGCGCTGGCTTCCGGTGTACAGGTGGCAGATTCTTGCTATGTCCTCGCATGGCAGAAGGAGGATGGCAGCTCTCCAGGGTATATTTAATAAGGGCACTCATCTCATCCACAAGGGCTCTGTCTTCCTGGCCTAATCACCTCCCAGGAGCTCCCATCTCAATCATGCTGGGAGCAAGGCTTCAACTTAGGGATTTCAAGGGGATATAAATGGTAGACATTTCTCCCGCCCCACCCTCTAGCTCCTGTATGATGGAGGATAGTGAGATGGAGTTTACTCAGCTTTTTAGCAGAAGGTCCAGCAAGATGGAGCGATCATTCACACCAACAGGTGGCCAGCTTAATAATGGCTCCTACTGCTTCTCCTCTCCTGCACCACTCCCCTAGTCCCTCACTCTGGCTTCCCAGTTAATGGTAAGTTAACTGCACAAGGCTTCCCCACTGGATCTGCTTTATGGGAAACCCAGACGAGGGCAATCCCCAGTGTCTGATTTAGGAAGCAGGTTCAGTACGCTTTTCTACTCTCATCCCTCTACAACTCAACCACCTGCTCTCCTCTTTCTTTAAATGAATCAAGTGTTCTAGAAATAATAAAATCATCCACCCTTGGCAGGGAGCATTTGAAGATGGTAATTTGTGTTCTTCTCCTTGCTGCACCTTGAACTCAAATCTGCACTTAGACTTTTCGACCAACGATCAAAGATAGTTGCAGGATATTTTGTCGTTTATTTACAGAAGTCAGTTTTTTTCAGGGGAAGAGATCCTAAGCATTCTGAGGGCAGCTAGAAGAGACAGCCATCTTTGAGAGCCACTGGGAGGAGGGAAGGCAAACTCTGTGCAGGTACTGAAGAGGGAAGTCAGCCTAAGAAGTCACAATGGGAGTGACATCCAAGGAGCCTGGTGAACCTCAGAGCAGGCTGCAGCCTCTGGGGAGGTAGCCATATAATATGTTTGGAAGAGTGGCCCCCGTGGGCTGGGATGCCAGAACTTGGCAGACTCTGAGACCTCAAGCATGTGTGACAAGTCAGACCAGATGCTTCAAGGGAATGCACCCTGAGACAACGGGCATCCTGTGGCAGGGAGCACGCACCACTACTGTCCTGACATCTTGGTCTTGTGTCACATCCTGAGTGTGGCCCAGTCCTGGGATGAATTCCAATAATGACTGGGCTAAATTTCTTGCTGTGCTGTACAGATATAGGAAAACAAAGAAACAGACACTCATTACACATCCTGTTTTGTGGACTGTAGTTGTACCTGTAAGGAGCCCTTTTCTTCTACGGCTGATTAAATTTTTCACGGACTAACTGTTCCAGATCTATACAGAGCCACCCCCATGGCCTTGGTCAGACTTCCCTCTCTTGCTCTGCCCAAAGAGGTGTGGATATTTAGGGAGGTGCTGTCCAGCTCATCACCGCGGCCTCAAAGGAAGCCACTCAAACTGTCAGACTGTTCGCGTTCTGATTGTGAGGATGAAAGGCCAGCCTCAGAAAGTAAAGGCATAGAAAGGATTAGCCAAAGCTAGGGACAGCATGGCGAGGCAGTAAGCATTGTTGGAATTAACGATGTATTACTGCCCCTGACTGCTGCAGGTGAATCTTCCGGGCTATCCTGTTGAAGGTCACTGTGGGCAGGAGAACTGGCATTTGGATGGTTTTGTTTGTACTGAATTATTTCCCAGAGAATGGCTTTATGCCACCACTTGCTATTATTTTGATGAACAAAAGGCTGGGATGATGAAGGGCACTGTGTGTGGTGTGTGCATGTATGCATGCATTCTGGACCGTCATAAACAAAAGCCAGTTATTTCTCAGGGGACACAGGGTATCCTAAGTGCACTGCTGGAATAGGCTTGTATTTCTAAGGAGAGTGGGTCCCATGAAGAAACAATGGAACTAGATTTGCTGGCTTTTCTGCCTCTAGTTGTTTATCATGGAATCTATGAAATTGCATTGCTGTGGCTTATGTTAAATTTCCAAATGATGAAGGCGAACGATGCAGCAACTAGGGTGTCCACTGCTTCTCTTTGGTGGGGGTGACCCTTTATGACAGAAGTCGTATTACTCTCAGAACTTTTGCTCCTATGGAAAGTTGCTGTTGACCATCAGCTTTGAAGAGGAGGAGTCAGGTGATGTTGATTAACTTTTAACAAGCATCTGTATTGTACCAGGCACTGTGTCAGGAATTTTGCATATATTATGTAGGTTAGTCTTCATTACAATTCACATAAAGGGGGAGCTGTCATATTCAGTTCCCTGGATAGATGAATTAACTATGTCTACAAAACCACACACTCAGTAAGTCAGTGTTGTATCAGCCAGCGGTTTCTGCATAACTAGCAGCCCCCAAATCACAGTGGCATAAAACAATAAACATTTATTTGGGGGTGCTTCGTTTCAGGTATTGAATCCCAGGCTGCAGGTGCATGAAACTGAAACTCTTTCTTTTCATGGCTATGGCAGAAGATAAGCAGGCAAATCCAGCCCCAACAGGGTATTTCAAGTTTCTGCTTGCATCACAACCACTAACACCTCACTGGACAAAGTAAGGCATTGGCCACGCCCAAGGGCCAGAGTGTGGACATATGATAAAGTATCGACAAGTAAAGACTTAGAATCAATCATCCAGTTACCATGGTGAACACCAGAGACTGCCCCAACACGTGTGTTGCATTTTCATGCCCAAGTCCTTTAGGGCAAAATGAGCACAGTGAGAGAAGCATTTCTGTTCAAGACAGATTCTCATGGTTCAGGATGGGAATGATATAGGTGGCTGTGGGGAACACTGGAAGGTCCTATGTTTCTGTCTTTAAAACTCTTCTCCAGCCCTCTCCTCACCTCTCCTCTCCTCTCCTTTTTAAGATTTACTTATTTATTTGAAAGTCAGAGTTACACAGAGAGAGAAGAGAGAGAGAGGAAGAGGGAGGTCTTCTATCCAAAGGTCTACTCCTCAATTGGCCGCAATGGCTGGAGCTGCACTGATCCGAAGCCAGGAACCAGGAGCTTCTTCCAGGTCTCCCATGCAGGTGCAGGGACCCAGGGACTTGGGCCATCTTCTACTGCTTTCCCAGGCCACAGCAGAGAGCTGGATTGGAAGTGGAGCAGCCAGGTCTCTAACCGGCGCCCATATGGGATGCTGGTGCCCCAGGCCAGGGCGCACCGGCTCCTCCTCTCTCCTTTTATCTTTACATTTACTGTCCTGGTGATATCACATGGTTCTATGGCTTTAAATATCCCCCGAGGGTAGGTGACTCATCACTTACACTGCCAGTGTGGACAGCTCCCTGTACTTCCCAGTTACCCACCATCTCCACTTGGGTGTCCAACAGAGGCCTCCGACAACTGAGCTCCTCTTTGTCTTTCTCAAAGGCTGCTTCCCTCGCTGGAATGTCCTTCCTCATTTCCAGACTGAAAGCCTTGGAGCCTCTAGGCAGTCCACCAGCAAATCCTGACAACTCCATCTTTGACAGTATTTTCAGAATCTAACCATTTCGTAACAGCTCCTCCACCACTGTTGCCTTGGTTCAGCTACTCATCGTTTGGTGCCTGGAGCGTCTGAATACCTCTTAATTAGACTTCCTGCGTCTATCCTTTCCCCATCTACCTATTTCCAATGATAACCAGTGATGTTTTAAAACGTCAGTCAAATCTTGTTATTCTTCTCATCAAATTCTTCATGGCCCCACAGCTCACTAAAAATGCAAGACCAAATCATTGTAAGGGCCTATTGATTGCCACGCCCACTTCTCTCTGACCTCATTTCCCATTAGGCCCTTGCTCTCACCCCTCTGCAGGCACAATGGCCTCCTGGACCTCTTCTAACACCCAGTCTTACTCCCACCCCAGGACCTTCAGGAATGTTCTTCTGTCTGGAAGGCTCTTCTGCCAGATATCTGAATGACTTTTATCAAACATAGTGCATTAGCAAGGCCTTCTCCGATTCCTGTGTTTACTATTACAATATTTCTCTGTTCCCATATCTTGGTACTCCCTATTTGTCATCTCTTCTTTACTTTTTGCATTACAATTAACACTCTGTACTTGATTTTTGGCTTTTTTTCCAATGGCTTATCTTTGTAGAAAGAAAGCACAATGAAGGCAGGGCCTAAGTTGCATTTTATGTACTTCTGAATTTCCTATAGTAGAATAATGCCCAGCACATAGTAAGTGTTCCATAGTCGCTCACTGAATGGATACTCAAAGGCGACAGCAGTATTGGTGCTCACTCCACCTGTAGTTGAGCACTGCAAGTTGTTATCGGATGGGTTTCAGGGCAGGGGTCATTTACAGAGGTTACTGAATTGAGACACATGTGCCGTGTGCTATTGGGTAAAGGGAAATGCAGTAGAAAATGTAGTGAGTTCCTAATATCCCCCTTCCAAATCAAGGCACCAACTTTGCTGGCACAGCTGGGTGGTAAGAGCTCACAGCTGAGTCCTTTTCAAGGCACTTCCCTTGTCTAAAGGAAGCTGGCCTGTATCTGCAGAGGTCTCACTGTCTGGCAGGTGAATAACCTGGGAAAAGCAACCAAGGTGGCATCTCCTCCAGAGGGGGTGCACCCTGGAGCCAGTCAGCAGTTAATAACTAGCTGCTCCAGGGGTATAAAAGCTGGCCCTGTACCTCCGTTAGGACTGGTGCTGTAGGGTCACCTCAGTTTCCAAGCTCCTAATGGGATCCACATCACAATTACATGTCAACAACTCTCCAGTATGCCTCCTGCATGCACAGCTCCATCCCAGACACGGCACAGCCAATACCCTGAAACTTCTAGGGAATCATTCAAGCAATGTTCATTAAATACATACTATTTGCTTGGCTTTGAGATAGGCTCTGGGACCTCAGTGGTGAATATGGTAGACCTAGCCTGTGTCTGAAGAGATCTTATTATCTGGCAAGGGAATAACTTGGGAAAATGAAATTATAGAGCAATCTGATAAGGGCATGACCAGGTTACCCATTACCGTATTATGGTTAAGTAAGACTGGAGCAGAGAATGTGCAGGTGATGAGAAGTGAGATGGATGTTATATAGCCAGAGAGATAGGTAGAAGTTTACTAAAAAATGAACTTCCCAGTCAAACCCAGAGACCAAGGAGATATCTACAAAATGAGATGTAATCAAATGGTTTTTCTAGAAAGTTCTCTTAGGAACCATCATTACAGAGACTGGATTAGTGAAATCTACTGATTATATAAAATTCTTGACCTATTGGGCTATTCTCCCAAGTCTATTAGTCAAATTGTTCTTTCTTTCTACTAGTATTCTTAGCATTCTTTTAGTGAATTCTTTTCCTGCAGTTCTGTACTTATGTCCCATATCATTCCTGCCTTCAAAGTATCTCTCTCCCATTTCCACTGGTGAGGCACACTTTGAGAGCAGATATACAGGGAAAAAAGTCAGACAATAAACAGTAGCCAGTGGTGCTCCTGATGCTGGTTTGTTCTCTGTTCATGATTCAATCAGGAAGTCTGTGATGGGGACAAAATATTAAATGGTGCTTATTATTCATAGCGTTTTCCCTTCTGCCTTTTGTCACAGGTGGGGAATTTTTAGATGGTTGGGGAAGAAGGCAGAAGAAATATTTGAGAAAGAACAAGCAAAAACAGAAATGAGTGAAATTTTGGGGAGACACACAGGTGAAAACCATTAGAATTTTTGTGTGTATCATAAAATAGATGTTGATTCTTTTGTGCCAGTGAGGGATTTAAGTAAATGTTTAAATTATTTTTCAATGCTTATTTTCATGTCAGTTTCTGGTGGGTTTCTTTTTGTTTTCTTGTTTTGTTTTTCTTTTTCTTTTTGATAGGATAAGAAGGCTCGGTTTTAGCAATGTGTGGTACTGGGAAGCATGGATTTTTTTAGGAGAACATTTAAAAGGCCTCCTGATTGCAAGGCATGAGGCATAGCCCTGACTTTTGGGGCCTGTCTGCCATGTGCACAAACTTTCTGAGTCTTGTGGGTCAAACCCACGACAATGAAGGGCACTGATGCTGGCCTCTCCCACCTTCTGGGAGACACATCCGGTCTGACCACCAAAACTCCCAGTGAACCAGAACTTGATTCTTCCAGGACACTCCTCTTCTCAACAAAGACATTCTGACTTCCTTCTTGATTTCCTATCCCTTTGTAGATTTCATCCCAGGCTCAGTTCTGGGAAAAATCCGATTCTTAGCTGCCAGACTACGATGGTTCCTCTCCTGTTTTCTGAACCAGGGTTGTCGTTTGGCTGCTTAGTTACTGCAGAGCTTTCACCTGCTCTTCAAAGTCGAGCTTTGGCCTTGTCCCTGGACTCTCCTTACACTGTGCTCCACACTCACAGACCACGCATTCTCCTCTGTCTGAGATCTCAGCACAGTGTCTTCCCCGCAACCCTCCCCCAACTCCAGAGTTCTGCCTTGGTCCTACTTAGATGGGCCCTGCTCACTCAGTACCAGCTGACCAACATCCCTAAGAAATGCAGGTGTGTAATCCTGAGGAGCCTTCTCCTGTCTGCCTGCCACTGGAGCATAGCAGACAAGGACTTTGGAGGAGAGGAGTCTTGTATTCATATCCAGGACCTGCCACTCGATGCTACCTCTGTGGACCTTGGACAAGATTCTTGCCTTCATATATCCAAAATTCCTTTATCAGAAACAATGGGGATATCAATACCACTTCTAAGAGGTGATGATGAAATAAGTAGGCAAGCACTTAAGGGCACCATCATGAATAGGCAGCCACGGCTGCCACTGCTGGCCTTGTGATGCCATGCAAGTATTTCCGGTGTTACTGAACATCATCTGGGTCACTGCTAGGGACCTTGGATCTTCTCAGGCCACCATTTGCTCCAGGCTATGCCAAAAGTATGAAATACAACTGTCGGAAGCAGACGTTCATGGAAATTCAGGGTATCTGTCACAGAAAGAAGGTAGACAACCTCATCATCTTATTGGACACTGTGTAGTCCCTTTGGTTTATATTTTTGGTAACTCCTTCCCAAAGTGGACCTAGTTTCATAAGCAGTTAAATGTTTACTGCAACTCAGCCAAGCAAGGGAAAAAAGTGGGGTGGGGTGGAAGGTTATCAGGATTTATCAGAAAGGTCCTAACACTTATTCAGTATCTAAAACAAGCAGCCATTGCCTCATTAACTTTCTGTATACTATTTAATCATCCAAAGACCTTGAGCAACAGATAACAGCCCCATTTTTTTTTTCATTTTCAATTATCTTTATATAGAGAAGATCAACCTAGTACATGCTAAACAAAGATTTCAACAGACTGCACCCACACAACTGCACAAGATATAGAGTATTGATTGACTAGTAGTTTTATCGTTAACTCTCATAGTAAAACACATTAAGGACAGAGATCCTACATGGGGAGCACGTGCACAGTGACTCCCATTGTTGATTTAACAACTGACACTCTTATTTATGACGTCAGTAATCACCCGAGGCTCTTGCCATGAGCTGTTGAGGCTATGGAAGCCCCTTGAGTTCACCAACTCTGAACTTGTTTAGTCAAGGCCATATCACAGTGGAGGTTCCTTCCTCCCTTCAGAGAAAGGCGCCTCCTTCTTTGATGGCCCGTTCTTTCTGCTGGAGTCTTGTATCTTTCATTCAGGTTGTTTTTGCCAGAGTGTCTTGGCTTTCCATGCCTGTGAGTCTCTCATGGGCCTTTTAGCCAGATCTGAATGCCCCAAGGGTTGAATCTGAGGCCAGAGTGCTGTTTAGGGCATTTGCCATTCTATGAGTCTGCTGTGTGTCCTGCTTCCCCCGCAGGATCATTCTCTCCCTTTTAATTCTATCCTTCATTATTTGCAGACACTGGTCTTATTTGTGAAATTTCTTTGACACTTACCCTATCTTTTTGATCAATTATGTACTTAAATTTATCACTTTAACAAGTGAGATGGCATTGGTACATGCCTCCTTGATAAGATTGAATTGGAATCCCTGGCACATTTCTAGCTCTACCATTGGAGGTAAGTCCGAGTGAGCATGTGTCGATCTGTATATCTCCTCCCTCTCTTATTCCCACTCTTATATTTAACAGAGATCACTTTTCTGTTAAACACCTAAGAATAACTATGTATTAATTACAGAGGTAATTAAGTAGTATTAAGTACTTAAGTGGTATTAAGTAGAACAAAAACAACAACAATAACAAAAAATACTAAAAGGAATAAAATAGTAAGTTGTTCCTCAACAGTCAAGACAAGGGCTGATCATGTCATTGTTTTTCATAGTGTCCATTTCACTTCAAAGGGTTTCCTTTTAGGTGCCCGGTTAGTTGTCATCAATCAGGGAGAACATATGATATTTGTCTCTTTTGGACTGGCTTATTTCACTCAGCATGATATTTTCCAGATTCCTCCATTTTGTTGCAAATGATCAGATTTCATTGTTTTTTTTAACTGCTGTATAGTATTCCACAGAGTACATATCCCATAATTTCTTTATCCAGTCAACTGTTGATGGGCATTTAGGTTGATTCCATGTCTTAGCTATTGTGAATTGAGCTGCAAAAAACATTGAGGTGCAAACAGCTCTTTTTTTCCCCCATTTAATTCCATCTGGGTAAATTCCAAGGAGTGGGATGGCTGGGTTGTATGGTAGGGCTACATTCAGCTTTCTGAGGACTCTCCAAACTGTCTTCCACAGTGGCTTTACCAATTTGCATTCCCACCAACAGTGGAATAGTGTCCCTTTTTCCCCACATTCTTGCCAGCATCTAATAGCCCCATTTTATAGACGAGTAGCCAGAAGCTTCACCAGAGACAGAAGAGGATGTATGAGATCGCTGAGACATCTAATCAAGGAAGTTTAACAGTTACTAATTTTTGCTCTGCGAATGATCTGGATCCATTCAAATTTTGTCAAAATCGATTTGCAGAAGAAAATATCTGAGCAGGATCTCTGAGAGGGTTCTTCTGATCCCTTCAAGGGAAGGAGGCCACTCCTAGGGCGGATAGGACTTTCTCATCGCCACAGTCACAGAGCAGGAGGAATGCAGGCCTCCTGTTCTTAGAGGAGGGATTTTAATACAATTTTTAATGCTCATAATATTAACAAGCCAAGTTAAAGTAAAATCTTTTTCCATCATTACATATTTCCACTATTTCACTTGTGTCTCTAGGGCTGCTCTCCTTTGTTATTTTCTTATTTATGACCATGCACATTGAAGCCCATCACTCTGGCAGGACCAGGCAGAATGAGGGGAACACACTGGGCCCGTGAAGAGCACAGGTTGCTTCCCTCGGCTTTCTGAAAACCACCCTGGGAGCTGGGGGCTCTCTCCCAACTGCTGCTGTTATTAGCAATGCTTTGCTAGTATGTTTTTCTCATCTTGGTGTTTCTGTTTTAAGATCGCACAACCGCAATCCTAATTTGACTCCTGGGAGGTCAGGCAGGTGGTGTGTGCTGCTGACACAAGTACAGAGAGTGCAGGGGGAGCAGGAGTGGTGTGCCCGCTGGGGCCTGCCGCAGGCTGGCTCACTCAGCTGACCACTGTCTTGATTGGCCTAACCACGAACGGGCCAACACAGAGGATCGACAGGGACTGTCCACAAAGTGCACTTTGCTATGTTCACCTTCAGCCTTCTGCCCTTTCCTTATCAAAATAGGGAAGGATTTTGGGGCAAGTTGCCAGGAATTCTGTCTCACCCAAAAGGATCACTTCTGGAATTTGCATCAAGATTTTTACGCTGCTCAAGGTGCAGTAGGTGTGTTCATCATTAGTGAAGGGAGCAGCGTTCATGCTTGAGGAGTCTCAGAAAAGGCGTTTTGGAATTGCTAGACTTGGAGGAAACACTGATTTGTGTATAGTTGGAGGCTTTCCTCAGTTTCCCTCTGTTATGGGCTGAATTATGCCCTCCCACCTCAAACTAGCATGTTCAAGTTCTGACATCTAGTACCCCCAGGATGTGTCCATGTTTGGAAACAAGAATCTTTACAGAGAGGGTTGAGTTAGAATGAGGTCTTTAGGGTGGGTCCCAATCAATCTGATTTGATTGCTGCCCTTACAAGAGGAGGAGATGTGGACATTAAGAGAGAGAGGCATGGGCCAGACACATAATGCACAGAGGAAAGACCATATGAGAACCCATGAGGGAGGCCCTCCACATGCCAAAGAGAGCAACTCAGAAACAAACCTGCTGACACCTTGGTCTTGCACTTACAAATTCCAGAATGGTGAGAAAACAAATTTCCATTGTTCAATCCACCTAGGTGGCAGCATGTGGCTACTGCAACCCCAGAAAGTAAGTACACCTTTCCCCTCTGCCACCAGAATCTCAGAAACTGAAGATATGGGGTCTTGTCCTCATGTACTGTCTCCCCCTTGGTTTCCCATTCCTTCCAGAAAACTCTGAACGTCTAAACAGTTCCTTTAGGTCCTTCCAGCACCCAAGATAGCAGGTGAAGGAGCCAAGAGAGGCAGTCAGCTGGCACTCCTGGGAACAGTCAGCTCTGGAAGATAAGCAGGAGTACAAGGACATGGATCACCCCAGAATGACAGAGAGTACAGAATGGAGGGCTGTGATGGTAATCGTAGAATAACGGAGTGAGAAGGGAGAAAAACCCAAACTTCAGTTGACTGTGCATAAGAAACACTAATTACAGTCATTTATGTGAACTGTTTACCATCGATAGCTAATTATCATGCAGCACAATAACAATTATGTATATCATTAAATATGTATCAGATTAGTTTTGTTTGATTACAATAATAAACTCCAGAAACACAGTGTCAGGCCTAGAAAGGGACCTTTGAGATCAACGCCCGGGTCTACTCTTTCATGTTGTGGGTGGACTCTGAGGCTAGTCTGTGTCAGCTGTTTATGGTAGTGCTGGGACTGGAACACGTTTGTGCCTTCCCTGCTATCCTCCCCATGGGAAACCTGCATGAAGCTAGAGCCAGACACTAAAGACCTCGTCCTCCTTGACCGCTCTTTTAAATAGTACCTGGTCAGGTGATGCCACCTCACCCTGTGCAGTTCCTTCACAGCCCTTATCAGTGGTTGAACTTACTTTATGTATTTGTTTTTATTGCTATAGCCCGAGTGCAGAGTAAGTGCTCAATAAACAGTTCTCAAATGAAATGAATGAATGACTGAATGGCCAAAGACAGGCTGGCTAAAAGGCCATATTGGAAACAAGAAAATCAGGATATGAGAGGCCTGAGTTGGTACTAGCTTTCCTTAACACCAGGTTTTCCTTCTTCCCATTCTCCATACTTGATCATGGGCATTATCTGAGACGCATTTGAAGACTATATATTCCCAGGCCATCCCCCTGGCTAAGTTTCCAGAAGTTTGTATTTTTTTTTTAGAGAAACATGGGAATTTTTTATATATGTTGAGAACACACTGATTAATATAGTCAAGCCATCTTGAGAGGGTTTCTAGCAACTTGCAGCCTAAAAGAAAGAAAGAAAACCTTCCTCAAGCATCTCCAGGGAGAAAGCACTATGTTAGGAGACTGCTGGATTGTTTAAAGACTCAGCTGGTGGCGAGATGACCTGCGGCAGCTGTGGGGAAAAGCATGGTGCATTCTTTCAGCACACCACACCATGCCAGACAGCGTGCTAGGGAGGCAAGGGCACCGGGAACTAGAAATCCCTGAACACAGAGAGCTCACAGGGACACAGGGACACAGGGAGCCTAAGGCCATTCTTCCTGGTTACTTAGAAAGTAGAATCCAAACAGAGGAAAATCCTTCTAAGTTCTGTGAGCTTTCAAAATCCAGTTCCATTCCCGCAGAAGTTCCCAATATCCTGGTGTCTTCAAGTTCCAGGGAGGTGAACTGTCCCAATTTCCCTGAGAATGGGGAGTTTGCAGGGATGGAGACTTTCTGGACTAAAATTGGGACAGTTTCAAGCAAATCAGAGTGGTTTTTTCACTCTATTGTCAACCTCTCCTTTTACTCTCAGTACTGGACACAGCTGATCTGGTTTTGTTCCCTACAATTTTACTTTTTCTAGCATGGACTCATACAGTATGTAGTATTTTAATTCTAACTTATTTCCCTTATAATCATGACTTAGAGATTCACAGTTGCTTATTCCTTTTATTGCTGAGTAGTAGAAAGGAAAAAAGTCCATGGAAAATAGCATGGATTTCCATTTTGTTTGCACAAAAATAAATGCTAGCTCCATTCTACTATGAACATTTTGAAGATATCCTCATTCTCCACATGGATGCATCACAGGCATTTATCCCTTTCACAGGAAGTTTTAATTTAGTGAAAACTTCGTAAGATTTGAGCGACCCTTCCATAGACAGAGGGGTGTGCTGGCCCTGTTACTGCTCTTGGTATTCTAGGACTATGTCTTCTCTCTTGTCCTGTGAGAATAAGGAGCCTTGTCCATGGGAACTTCCTCCACCATCTCTCAGTGCAGCATCTGTGCAAATGCACAGTCAGGAAGGAGGGGAGATGGCATGTGACACAGCTCCTGGCAGTGGCTAGGTTGTGTTTTTGTTTGTTTGTTTGTTTTTACTTATTTGACAGGTAGAGTTAAAGACAGTGTGAGAGAGAGACAGAGAGAAAAAGCTCTTCCTTCCATTGGTTCACTCCCCAAATGGCCGCCATGGCTGGTGCTATGCCGGCCAGGAGCCAGGCACCTCCTCCTGGTCTCCCATGTGGGTGCAGGGCCCAAGGACTTGGGCCTTCCTCCTGGCAGTGGCTAGTTCTGATGGACCCTAAGGCTCCGCCTGTACTTAGGGAAGTTTCATTTTAACCCGAGAGCACAGCCCCACAGTCGTGCAGGGCAGCACTGGATAGAGGAGGTCTAGAGCACGCAAGGGTAAGAGGAGGCGGCGAAGAAGAACAACTTTGATCCAAGGCATCCAAGAATGGTTGCCTCTCATTCAATGGTGGCTTGGTTAAGCAGATCAGACCCAGTCTACAAACCATGCAGAGCAAGCGCCACCCACCACCACTGGTATAGAGCACAACTTGTCCCCTGCGGAAGGCTGGAGCCAGGGCCCTTCCTGTGAATCAACAACTCAAAGTACAGAGTAGGAGTGGTCCCACCTTGCTGGGGGTTGGGAGAAATGGAGGGGAGGTATCTCTAGGCAGTGTGAGTAAAGCCAGACTCTTTCTCGCTTTCTTTGTCATTTTCAAATCAGACCACAAACACAACCACTTCGGGAAAGAACATCCATCCGGAGCTCTCCCTGCAGTCTCCCAAGCCCCTGACATTTTCTCCAGGTCAGGGACACTGCATGCAAATACCTGTCCTTCTCTTCATGTTCTGCCACTCAGCCAGTGAGGCAGAAAATCTGGACTCAATCCCTGCCTTGGGATAATTGCTTAGCAAACAGGATGCACATAATCCATTTTCATTATTAATCTCCAGTTAGGAGCCAGGCTCTGTGTTTGTTTCCCATAATGAGAGCTGCCTTACAATGGAGGTGATGCAATCTCCCATTCAGCTCACAGCGCGGGGAGGAGGCTGTGCAAGCCCGCCTGTGGCAGATTGCGATTCCAGGCATTTCTGCTTCCCATAAAGCAGTAGGCGGGATGGGCCCACTACTGAAGAGCGGGATGTGCTGATTTTCCTGCCTGGGTGATTTTGTAAAAATGTCTTGCCTGCTCATTTGCTTATTGTATATTATGTGTTCTTAATCTGGGGCCCGTAGCTCCTTGGAAGGCGTCTGCCCCATACGATTGCACACCCAGCGAGCAAAACTGCTTGCATGAAGTAGAAAGGAGTTTGAAAGTGATTGTCAAGCAGGGCGAATTCAGATGTAACCAGCACAGCCCTCATGGCTGGCTCAACCACGCAGCAGAAACCTAGTTAGCTTTTAAAGGTTAGTTTTTTGTTTTTTTTTAAATGCTTGAACTAGAGGTGTCTCCTGGAGAGAGTTAAAGGACTTCTTGGTGAAATCTGGTCTCCTTCTCCCACAACTTTCATTCCATCTCCATGGAAGGGGGTTTGTTATTAAAAGAAAAGATAATCCATTATCACTATGAGTCTTGAACTGCCAGGGGGATGCCTGCAGCTGACTGGAAGCAAAGGCTGATAACTTGCATTTAAGGGAAAAAAAATAGAAGTTGCCAGTCGGTGTCTTGCTATCTGTCAGAAATACGCCATCAATTTGTCCACAGGCAGGGGGCCTGGGTTCCTTGGAGGATTTGCAATGGGATTTCAAGGCTTCCTATTTACCTCTGGGTGATTAGATTGAGCCCAGTTTGGAACTGTGGTGACTGAGTTGGTTATTTTTATCAAGCTCTTTGGTGACAGGTGTCCATATTACAAGAAACAAATTGGCACTAATTGGGCACTCCTGTTGGCATCTTGGCAAGAGAGAGCAACAATGGCTTGATCTGGGGAAATTGTACATTAGTGGGAAGGGGACACCTGTGCTGGACATGCCCCATCTGGTTTCATTGTTGCTGCTTATTTGGGTTGGTTTGTGTCGAGAATTTGAAACATGCTAAGTTTGAGTGTGCTAATTTTCACTAGCACTATCACCCTCTTCCATGACACACACACACACACACACAGGTGAGAGAATTCTTTAAAACCCGTATGCAGATAACAGACCCCTCCCTCTGTTTGTCTGTGATTGGCAATGATGGAAATCGGACAGTGATTCCACCAGGGTCAAGGCTTAAGTTCTCAGTGGCAGGTTCACTGTAGTTCACTAGTGTACCTGGCACCCAGTTTAGCACACAGCAGACACAGAATAAATGCCTGCGAAATGAATATTTATTTGCTGAATAAATGGACGAATAATTCCTCTTCCTCCGAACTGTAAACACATGAAATGACAATCACCCCAAGTTGAATCTTAGATATTTTGCGTTGGACCAGGTCTCAACAGGCAACTGAAGACACATGTTTGTTCAGATGAGAAACACCAGGGGCTTGGCAAGATGAGTGGCCGAGCTGGGAGCAGAATCTGCACCTTCTGAGCCCTCATGTGTTGCTGTCTCCATACCCGTTCTGAGAAGATTTCTGAACACACAGCATCGCTGACAATGAGCACCGCAAGGGACCATGAATACAGAATCCTGATTTCTGCACTGGAATTCTCTCCTGATTATGTGGCCTCCAGAAAATCACTTTAACATTATTGAGGGAGCCAGCACTATGGCACAGCTCCCTGGCCTGAAGCACTGGCATCC
This sequence comes from Lepus europaeus, assembly GCF_033115175.1. Lineage (NCBI taxonomy): Eukaryota > Metazoa > Chordata > Mammalia > Lagomorpha > Leporidae > Lepus > Lepus europaeus. The sequence continues at coordinate 73,217,885 of NC_084838.1, forward strand.
CATATGGGCGCCAGTTCTAGTCCCGGCTGCTCCACTTTTGATCCAGCTCTCTGCTATGGCCTGGGAAAGCAATAGAAGATGGCCCAAGTCCTTGGGCCCCTGCATCCACATGGGAGACCTTGAGGAAGCTCCTGGTTCCTGGCTTCGGATCAGTGCAGCTCCGGCCACTGCAGCCATCTGGGAGTGAACCAGCAGATGGAAGACCTCTCTCTCTGTCTCTACCTCTCTGTAACTCTTTCAAATAAATAAAATCTTTTAAGAAAACATTATTGGGTTTCCACTGTTTACAGTGTATCTGGGGAGGTAGACAAGTAACCAGAAAATCATAATACAGAATGCTAGGTTGGAAAGGTAGAGGAAGGGTTTGGAAGAAAAGAGAAACAAAATGATAGCACTAGATGGGGGAAATCACTTTCCAACTCTGAATAATCAATGTGCTGAATCAGAACACGCAAGAATCGGGAGAGATGACCCTGACTTAGTAAGTCTTTAAGGACCCTTGGTGACTTCAGAAGTGACTTGCCCTGTATTCTCTGATGATCCACCAGGGGGGAGTAGAGGTCAGTTTTTTCTGGCACCAGAGGTGATGGAGTGGTTTGTATTTTGTAACTAAGGGGAGGGCAGTGAGAGGAGGGAAGACCTAGGCCAATGCGAAGTGAGGCATCCTATTCTTACATACAGCTGCATTGATGGCATCCATCTAGAATGACCTCAGCTTTCAGTTCTCACTGTGAGGCAACTCCTTGTGACTTTATGTCCTTGTGGTGATTTCCAGATGGAGACGTCCAGAGAGCAAGGATGACACATGATGGCTTCTTCTCCTTCATCTTCGTCTTCATCATCATCTTCTTCTTTTAAGATTTATTTATTTGAAAGGACGTGGGCCATCTTCCACTGCTTTCCCAGGCCACACCAGAGAGCTGGATCAGAAGAAGGGCAGCTGGGACTAGAACCTGCGCCCATATGGGATGCTGCATTGCAGGCAGGGGCTTTACCAGCTATGCCACAGCACCAGCCCCAGGACAGCTTCTTGATTACAGATGCATTAAGCATTCTGTTATCCACAGCAAGGGATATGGAAATAGCTGAAGCTCTTCAGCTGTCCACAAACTGGGCTCTGTAGACTTTAACAGCAGCAAGTGGCAATTCTTCCTTTTTCTCATGCAGACGTTGATAAACTTCCATAAAATGGGCAGAATGAAAAAAAAAAAGACACAGTCCAATCAGGCAGGGGTATAACTGTCTTGAGGCAGTTCTCTTTAAGAGTCTTCAAGGACAAGATCTAAATTGGGGCTCCAGAGGAGATAATCATCTTCACAGATGGGCACTTCTGCTTGTGGTGATTCTAGGCCTAGGTTGATGAATGTGTTTTCTGATTTAAGGGTGTTAGGAAATATCAGAGAATCTGCTCGCTAGTCATAGCCAAATTCATACACATCACAAGAGATGGGACCTAGCAACTGACTCCAGTCTAGGCAATGTTCTCGCCACTGTGGTGGTACTGAGTTTTATTGTGGTTGTGGCTACTGAGTAGCTGTGGCACTACAGAATGGCTCTGACATGGAAGGTCACTTCGTATGCTAAGCTGAAGCACAGATCATTCCTTGTGGATAAAAATCCAGCCCAACAATAACAAGGAGAAAAAGAGGAAGATCCACTATTTATACCTTGCTTTTATGTACCAGATATTGCATTTATATTAACTCATTAAATCCTCTCAACCCTATGGATTGGATTCTTGTATTGTCTCTGTTTTACAGATGAAGAAACTGAGGTATAAAGCAATTCAGTACCGTGCCCAAGGTCACCCAACATTAAAGAGCCAGGATTCCAACTGAGTTAGTTCAGCTCTCCAGACTGTGGTGCTGGTGACTACACTATGATCACGTTATAGGAAAAATACACGCAAACTATTCTCAGACCAGAAATCAGCAAAGGAAGGGTGGGGATAGGTTCACTTGGCCTTAACGGTCATGACAACAAGAACCTCATAGACCATTTGGTGTGGCAGGAGGTAGGGTATATTCACCATGGTGTGACAGACAGTGATACTGAGGCAGAGGGATGCAGTTGGGCAAAACTATAAAAATGCACCACTGTTGAAGACAGGGAGATCACTGGGGATCTGCAAACTGAGTTTCCTGACTTGGTCTGCTACAGTTCGTGTTTTCTTTATGTGTTTACTTTCTTATTCCATTATGAGAGTTTCAGGGATTCTGTTTTAAGCTAGCATCCTCTTTCCCCTGGGCTAATGGAAGGAATGCACGGCATTTATTTTTTTGCCCCCTCTAGGCGGGCTCCTGGAAATTCATTGCAGACACAGGGTGTGCTCAGTGCACCTGTTACTAAAGCTACTGCCTCTGCCGTGCTGACAGCCTCCTATCACAGGCACCTGTTCTCCCTTCCTATTGACAGGGCCATTCTGTGACATCAAGGACACTTGCCCCACCCAAATCTGAATTATGAAAGCATTTACTATCTCCAGGTGTAACCCTGGACCAGCAAAGATGAAGCATGCATAAATGCCTCACATCTACCAATCCTGGTGGGTAAATGTGGAGGTGTCTTTCCCAGCCTTCTGGAAGCTGCACAGCATGCAGTCTGAGGTGATCTCTCCCTTTCTTTGCCTCGTTTTCTAATCCCTCATCTATGTTTTCTGGGGTTGCATGAAAAATAAACTAACTGCACCCAAATTCTCACCCTAAGTCTTGCTCTGGGGGGAAGCAAATTAGGACAACTTTGAAAAGGGGACACGTGTACCCCTAGAGCTCACTGTGGTGGCAGCAGAGAGGCCTGATGGGGAGGACTATGCAGGTGCAGGGAACAAGGAAAGAGGAGACACTATACCGGGAGAAAGAGTCCCCTCTGTGCCCGAGGGCTCTCCTAGAGCTGGGAGATGTTAGAAGTCACAGTGTCTTCCTGTATTTAAGAAAGTCGTTCCTTCCCTCCTCCTCCTCTTTTTTTGGGGGGTCTTATTAAAGGAATCTATTGTGATGATGAAGGATTCCACAAAACAGGATTCAGTCAGGTATGTAATGCAAAAAACCAGCTTTCTGTTGCTGAATCATGGCCCAGTGCATCCAGGGAGCAGAATGAGACTGATCACCCATAAGGATAGGAAACCTTGTCAAAGCCACAGTCCCCTGCCATTTGGAAACCAAATGAGACCTTTCCTCCAATCCCCTGGATGGGGAAGAACTCTAGGGACAGCTCTGAGCAGCAGAGTGACAGGTCGTCATGGTCTGCTCCTTCCCTGATGCTGCCTTCATTAGTGGAGGACCTTGTTCATGCCTGTCCTTTGTACAGGTCTGTGGAGTGAGGACTGAAATTGCATGGGTGCATGGCTTTCGGCAGTGGAAGAGACCTGCTTGAAAGTGATGGGGTAGGGAGGAAATTGGTAGTAGCCCACCAGGTTTCCAGAGGAGCCATTCTCCCAGTTTCCTGTAAAATGCCACACCTTCATAAAATGCCAAGCTCTCTGTGACACAGGTTTTTAGCCTCTAAGCTTTAGTGCCCAGAATACAGGGAACTTTCCATACTGTCAGCCCACACTCCATTACTCTGCTCCACTCTGGAATCACACTCAGAAAGGATTTTGACACACTGGGGAATGTTCAAAGACTAGAGACTATGAGGAATGTGGTGGAGAGTAGTATGTTGGGAGGCTACTCTGTGTCAGTGATTATACCCCTTCTCCACTGAAGCTTAAAAGCAATCAAGAAACACAGAGAAGTTCAAATCATCAAGTTGGATTCATGTAAATGGTTTGGACCTGTGGCACCCAGATTTTGGGAACTGTGCTCACAAGGGAGAGACACTGACCCAGCCCGTCTCAAAGGAGCACCTGTGGTCCACCTGGTACCTGAACAGAGTGGACGTACAGAGAAGGTTCTCCAACATGCCTCTAGATGGCAGCACTGGGTTCTGACCAGGCCTCACCACAGGCTGGCAGGTGTACAGGTGAACACACTCAACCATCCAGAGGATTGGCCACAAAGATGGCAGGAAAGGGGCTCAGCCTCACATGTTCAAAGTGCCTCTCAGCCTTTGGGAAGAACAATGAACAGTGAAGCATTCCCACACAGTTCTTCTGGAAGGAAAGGTTTCAGGACAGAAACATGGCATGGCTAGAATATAATTCTCCCAGCAGTGTGCGTTTATTGTTGGAAAGACAAGACTAAGAAGACATGACGTGTCATAGAGAAGAGGGCAGCCTGGGTCCAGCTGCTGAAGTTCAAACACAAAGGAAAAAACAGAGCCTTGGTTCCTCCTCACTGTCAGAGTCATCATCTCGGCCTCCACTCCCCCAACCCCCTAAACGCTAACTTTGTAATGAAAGTTCTCCAGAAAACATTGCGGGTATTGGTAGATGATGTCCAGGAATTTATTGTGGAGTCTGGAAAATTTTCCCATGATTCTTGTAAACTCTGAGATTCTTTTATTCTGTCAAGGGCAACACAGGTCAGTACACAGTTGTCTTCCAAGTAGAACAGACAAAGACTGTTCTAAGCACAGGCAGCTCCTGATGATATATATGATGGAACATGGAAAAGAACCACCAGAGGGTAGCTTATGTAACAAGTGACACCATCTCCTTCCTACCAAATCTGTGTATTTACTTATATTTATTTATACATATGCTAAAGAAATGATAAGGACTTCACAGCCTGGCCATGTAGTCCTTTGAGTACAAATGCTCTCGGGCATGAAAAAGAAGACTCCTAAGGATGCTGAATGGATAAATCCTAGGGGTGCACTGCATAGCATTTTGTCTACAGTTAACCACACTGTGCTGTATACTTAAAATTTTCTGAAAGGGCAGATCTTAAGTGTTTCTCACATGCACGCATGCATGACATGCACATGTGTGCACACACACAGCACAAATTATTGATAGAAAATGGACCCAGAAACTAGAAAAGAATCCTGGGTAATCCATATTCTGCCAATCAGGCTAGAGTGGATATAAACTAAATGCAAAGTTACACCATTCCCATTCCACTCACCCACTGTCTCCAGAAAAACACCACAATGGTTCATTATATTCGTCACTGGTTTTGCTGTCTAATAAAGAGCTTGGGAATAAATGGGCTGTGTCCACCTCCATGCGGGCAAACAGTAGGAAAGGGCCCTGCTTGAGAGGAGTTCCTCTTGTCAGCTGTCTATACATTCCTCCATGAGAATGTATGCCCATCAAAATGAAAATATCAGTGAAAGGAAAAAACAAAAATTCAAAGAGCTCTCTGGTCACATGGGTTCCTTTAAAATAGCCCTCAGGAACAGACTTCTAAAGAGCTTAAAGACATATATATATTACTATTTGGCTAAAGTTAAGCTCCAATACTGAATTGGGCCACAGAAGCCGAAGTCCAGAAGCATTTGACCATGGACAAAATATTTTTTCTATCATTGGCTATATCTACTTTCCCCTTTGAGTATCTGGTTTCCTGATCTTATAGCATACCTAAGAAATATGTCTCATTTATAAATTCTTGTCTCCTTTCTCTGTGCTCCTCCCTCCAACACACACACTATGTAGGTTTTTGACTAACAGGTCATTGAAAGAGGGTCAAAACTTATGTTTCTTCTAAGATCAAGAGAGAGAGAGAGAGAGAGAGAGAGAGAGAGAGAGAGAGAGATGACTCCATCTGCTCATTCACTTTTCAAATGGCTGCAACTGCCAGGGCTGGGCCAGGTCAAAGTCAGGAGCCTGGGACTCCATCTAGGTCTCCCATGTGGTGCACAGGGGTCCAAGGAGGCAGCTTAACTCACTCACCAGCCCCAAGTCTTAAGTTTCTATGCTTCTAGGAAGCTGAGTAGACAAAGAGAATGATGATGGACTTTTAAGTTGGACTAAACTTGGTCTGAATCCCACTTAGACATTTTGAAGCTCCATTTCCCCTCTGCAGGAGCTCCTGACAAACCGTTTTATCTCAGATAACTGAGCCAGTGCTTAGCACAGAGCTGAGAGCTTACTAGAGTCCTCATGGGAGCTTGCTCAATGATTGACAACTCACAGCATTGGCCTGCGATGTTGGGGAGGGACAAGGAGCAGATAATGAAAAGCAGTCTTGTTTGATGACTTACTTTTAATAAGGCCAGAAGTCCTCACTGAGGTGGAAATCTTGATTTTTATTTCCCAATTGACAAAACCAGGTAGAATAGCTACAGTGTGCTTACACAAGGAGTCTTAGAAAAAGTGCATGGAAAATAGAAAAAAAAAATTCTACACAGATTTCAAACCTTTTTTTTTTGCACCAAAATAAACTTATGTTAAATTCCATCTCTCCATGGGCTTTTGAAGTTTCCTTATGTATGAGAAGAAATCTTTCTTGTCCTTCTCAACAGAATATCTGTTCAGCAGGGTTAACAGCTCCAGTCTGTAGAATAAATGATCAGTAGGAAGCAGACTGAGTCAAGGGTGAAATTCACTCCAGAGGACACTTTTGCCTGTCCTAAATTCTAGTTGTTTTAAAAATATTTGTTTATTTCATTTAAAAGATGGGAAGAGCGGAAGAGAAGAGAGAGAGAGAGAGGGAAAAAATGCATCTTCCATCCACCTGTTCATTCTGCAAATGCCTACAACAGGGCTGGGTCAGGTGAAGCGAGAAGTCTGGAACTCAACTTGGGTCTCCCATGTGGGTGTCAGGGACCCAAACACCCAAGCCATCACCTTCTGCCTCCCAGAGCACATATTATCAGGTAATTAGAATCAGGAGCAGAGCAAGGACTCAAATACAGGCACTTCAATAGAGGAGGCAGGCATCCCGCATCACATCTTAATCACTCCACCAAATGCCTGTCCCTGCATTCCAAACTTCTTGATGGCAAACAAGTTACCCTGTGCCATGTTTATCTCAGTGTCTTTTTTACATCAACTAACAGAAAAATGAACTTAAAATGGTTTAAACAATATTTATTGTCTCCCTTACAGTTTACATTATCTGGAAGGTTTAAGGTTGATATAGGCAGTAGTCAACAACACTACCAACAATGTAAGTGCTTTGTCCTGTGCCATTCTCAGCATGTTGGCTCACTGTCACTGGATGGTTGTGCATGACTTCCTGCAGAGCTGTGTTGAACTGGTACAACTCATGGCCACCAAACACAACTATTTTTGCCTTTATTTCCCTTGCCTTTTTGAGCCTTATTCAGTGTGGGTAATTTTTTAAAATAATATTTATCAATTTATGCAAAAGGCAGAGTTACAGAGAGAGACACAGAGACAGCTAGGTACACACACACGCACACACAGAGAGAGAGAGAAAATGAATTCATCTGCTGGTTCACTCCCCAAATGCCCATAACAACCAGGTCTGGACCAGGCTGAAGCCAGGAGCCAGGAACTCCAACCAGGTCTCCCTCAGGGATTACAGGGATCCAGGTACCTGAACTATTATCTGCTGCTTCCCAAGAACACCTGCAGGGAGCTGAATCAGAAACAGGGTAGCCTGGACTTGAACTGGCCCTCCAATATGGAATGTGGGCATGGCTGGCAGCAGCAGTGTAACCCAGCATGCCACAATACCAGGCCTGGCATGGATAATTTTTTCCAGTCTCTAAATAAAACTCCCAGAAGGTACACAAACTTTCTATTCACTCTTAGCTAATAGACTGTCCTGAAATTGCGGTAATCTGCAAACACAATCTTGATCCCATAACAAGAATGTTGATGAGAGGACATTATCCAACACATTAAACGTGAATTAGCGTAAGATTTTCTTCTCCCCTCCAAACCCTTTCAACTCACAGCAGCTTTAGGCTGGGACCTCACAGGGCGGAAAGGCAAGGTGTTGGGGGTATGTGATGGCAGTGGGCTGTTCCATGGGCAGGGTATGTGGTCACTGCCATTGTTTAGGAATGGTGATACATGATGATAATGGAAAGCAGGCTGACTTTGACACTATGTTATTATGGTTCTAAAATTTTCCAAAATGACACAGTTCAACAGTGGGCTCTTCCACAGCTGCTCTTGTGATACAGGACTGAGAAAAGGGTGTGTTTGCCCTCCCCCCAGATGCTACCTACAGGAATGGGTTACAGGGCACCAGGAGGGGAATTATAATGGTCTTATTTCTATTTATCTGTAGACATTCATTTATTTCTTGGTGTTATTTACTACTGATTCAACTGTAGCAGTGTTGAGGACTCTTCTCTCAATGTGAGCAGTCACCTGCAGTTCTATTCATGTGGGTAGGTGTGTCTGCTTCCAGATGGCCAGGCACATCTTCTTTCCCAGTCCTTAGGAGACTGAGGCTCATCTCTAGGGGGTTGTGCTAATGGAGTCCTTCTGCCCTTCAAGGTGGCCCTGTGATGACCCTGTGTTGCCTCTCTGCAAACCCAGGGCTAGTACTTGGGAGTGTTTCTTTCACCCTGACAAACTATGGACATGTAGGCCAGGATGAAAGTGCCAGGACTCTGCTAGCTCTGCTGGAGCTGGTAATCCCTTTCATAACTTCTGGAGCAAAGACGCTAACCCAACTCCACAGCTTCTCCAAATGTAGAAAGTCCTGGCTCTACAGGCTTGAGATAAAGCCATCAATATTCCTCCAAAGGGAAGGCAGGCCACAGCATGGTAATAATTCTCTCAAGAAATTCTGTCTCCAAAACTCCTTGCCCTTCACATTCCTGGCCAAAATGTGGTGGAGCTGGTTTTGTGTGAGATCCTGTGGGAGTTCTGCAGAAGGGTCTTCAGCTCCCCTTCCTGCCTGTCTGCTCTGCATCATACTGATAGCACAGTCACAAATGAGGCAGGGCCAGTGTCATCTTAACCTACAGTAAGAGACCAACATGAGAACCTGAGCCATTCTTCCTACACGTCTGGAAAGCCCTTCACTTCCTCTTATATCCCACTGCTCAGGACGGGGTTCCCAGACCCAATATCTGGTCATGAGAATGGTAATTACAAAAGCACCTTAGACTAATCAAGGTTCGTTCTTGATCCAGGAATAAAGCCACCACCTAGAGGATGTGGTCATGGTGGAGAAGGGTGACACGTGACTGCATTCAGAAGACAGGTACCCAATGACATCTGCTAATCGAGCATGCAGTATCTGTCAAACGATAATGACTTTGGAAAGCTCAGAGTTGAGGATGCCTGCCAATAAATTCAATCTTCCCTAAAAATCATTAGGCTTTTGGAGGCAAATGACAGGTTGGAGAAAGAATGGATAGGGCTGCACAGATGGCGCCAATCAGAATGAAGATGTGCTGGCGGTGAAAGGTGCTCCTGAAACAGCATCTTTGGGGCTGTCAGAATTCTCATGGTTTCCTGCCTGTGAACAAACAGTAAATGAAGGCCCATCCCTGTGGACTTTTCCTCCCTGGAGGTTTCTCCCTTGCTTGAGTTTGATCAGGCATTAAAGACCTGACTTTGACCTGCTGAAATGTGCTTTTCCCTTGGTTGCCTGGACAACCCAAGATCTCTCTGACGAGCTTATTGGACTCTTGCTCCATTTTATCCATGGGTAAGTCACAGTTGAATGTAGGCTGCTACCCAGCATGCTCTTGGCCCTACTGCCAAGCCCCTTTTCTGTCTTGACCCATGAGATCTTGAAGTCTGCTTCCCACTGTCAATCAAGTTGAATTGCGTCGAATTATGCAGTGCTGTGCTCAGCCACAACAGCCAGGTTAAGAACTACAAATTCATTTTCACATACAACTTAAGCCAAGATCTTTTTCTCAGGTTTATAGTGGTGTTGAAAAGATATGGAATGCTAAGGGCCAAACAAGTGGTATAGGAGGTTAAAGTTCTGCCCATTTCTAGAAACCCTCTAGTGCCAGCCACTGGACTTTCTGGTCTATCTCCAACTCCCTTTGTTACTTAGGTAATAGCTTCTAAGATACTCCCGTCTCTATCTCAGGAATCTGAAAAGTAAAGTTATTGGTGATTCTTGGTTTATTTTGAACATTAGCTCAATATCACCTTTCTATGGCTTGATTTAAAGTCTAGGAAATTAGAAATTCCAGACTTTGTCATGTCTTCCATAGAATTATAGTTTTCTGAAAAGGCACCTTGGGCAAACAGTGTAAGAGAGGCAGCCTAGACAAAGAGTGTTTAAAAACACACCCAGTATAGTTCATGTTAGTGTAGGTGTGCTCTGTATTTTTAAATAGAACATGCACAGAGACATACACAGGTTTTACATCTACACTTATGTATTACATCCAGTTCAGGACAGAGAGGTCACATAAAGCATATTTTAAAAGTTCATGAAAACTGCATATTATGAAGAAACAATGCATGGATTCTAATTTTTTTTGCCATCCAAATAAACTTATCTTTTAGTTCCATTTCCCCCAAATTATTTGGAGTACCCTAGTAGTAAGGAGGTGATGTTCAGGTGTTGACAGTTTCCAAGGCTACATTCCTAGTGCCCATTTGCTAGGAGGTCTGGTGATGTTCCATTTTGGGGAAGGAGTGGGGGCTGTCTCAGAGGCAGAGCAGGTGAAAAAGGGATTTGCTGACTAGAAGAGCTTGCTGCTCACGGATTGACACCTGAATCTTGAAACACTTAAAGTTGACATCTTTATCTTGGCTGGTACCCTGCTAAATCTAAGATTTTTCTTTCTCAGAGAGCAGGGCACACATACTTTTGGGGCCCTTCAAAGTGGATTCCTTTGGGAAAACTGAATGGGAAGCTGATTACCATGTACATATTCTTAGTCCTGGTTTTCTACCTCGTCAGAGGCTCTTCTGCCTACAAAGCTGTCAGATCTTTGTGCCTTTCAAACTTGTATGGAACTCTGTTTAGTTTCCAATTCCCTCAGGAAATATTATTGACAGCTAACATTTACATAATGCTTATTATGTGTTTATACACTGTTAGAAGTTATTTTCAACTGTTAACTCATGAGACACTTACAATCATTTTCTCCATTTTATAGACATGGAAACTGAGGCACAGAAGATTCAGTAACTATCTCAAATTCCAGTAGCTAGTAAGATATGGATTCAGAGTTTGGATGTGTGTAGTTTAATTTGTGGTCCAAGCACATAGCTACTCCACATCTCTGTTCACATTTTGCCTTCATAGGGAATAGGGTAGAAAGTGTTCCCTAGAGACTGAAACTCTCTGGATTCTTAATGAATGAGAAACCACAGAGTTAGGGAAAAGACAGAAACAAAAGTTCATCTCAATTTCACTGCAGATCTCCTGTGTGTCCTACTGGTGGCCCAGCTGCAATGAGACAGAGGTGGTTGAGTAGACACATTCTGTTGCACAGAGATCACACCATCTAACACAAGAACAGAAGAGACTGTTGCTGTGTTTCTGGAAACCTCTTTCCAGTCACCTAGGGAGGTACACGGTAAGTTGTGCACAGAATATTCTCAGATGGTATCATTTGATGTCTTAGTCCATCCAAGCTGCTATAGCAAAATACCATAGGTTGGGTGACTTAAACAACAGAAAGTTATTTCTCACAGTTCCAGAGGTTGGGAAGCCTGAGACCAGCACTTGGGCCCACTTGTGTCTTTCAGTTGGCTGATGTCTTACTGTATCCCCACAGTAAAGGGAGAGAGAGAGGCAGCAAGCTCTCTCCTGTCTACCTGTAAGGGCACTGACTCCCTCAGGAGAACTCTGCATTCCTGGCCACATCATCTCCCAAAGGCCCCCACCTCCACATGCCATCTGGAGATAAGGCCTTCAACATACAGATCTGGGGGAACTCAAACACTCATACCTCTGCACTTGGCTTCAGTTGCTCAGCTATTAACTGTGGTTCTTGCTATTAAGGACTCTGCAAATTACATCTCTTAGCTGTTGCTGGGGTGCATATGTGGAGCAGATAGGGGAGGGAGGCAAGTGCATCAAAGAGTTAGTGTAAGGGACACAGAAAAAGAGAGACAGAGATCAAACTTTTCCCTTTCAGAAGTCAGACTGTACTACTCTTACTCCATTCCCCAGCAAAGCCTTCCTGTCAGTCAGCCCACAAACTCCTCTATACCCCTTGATTGTGCATGCAGCCCTGCGCCTGAGCACTTACTTACAAGTCCCTCCCCCTCCCTGTCACAGGGATCTCCTTCCCATCATCTGTTTCTGAGGGAACCTTCCAAACCTGAGGACCTGCTTAGAATTCCATCTCATCTGTGCAGTCTTGGTCAGCACTCATGTTTGTACGACTGTCCATGAAAGGATGGGATTCAGCAGGACAAGGGAATCAGATCAAGGACCTGGGGAAGTGTGTTTAGGCATTAAGACTGGATTGTGGTCCAGAGGCAGCGTCAGCGTCAGACTGTGGGCTCAGAGACTATAGCTTGTGACAAGGCTCTGAAAGTTGTTCCAGAGTGGAGCCTGAAATATGATGAGGTCAAGTGGTAGCCGTGTTAGGTCAAAAGCCAAGTGTGGTCAACTGAAATGGCCATTAGATACATTCTGCTCAGGGGAGTCACACCTAACTTACAGGTTCACCTCAGGAACATCAGGTGCAGAATCTGCCTTCTCAACATTTAACCATTATCACTATCATTGTCATTATCACCCACATGATATTTGAGGATTCCTATCTTTGTATTGAAAGTAAATGTTTTCTCTGTGTCATCTCTTCAAACTCTTTGATAACACAACAATATCTACACATGAAGGGTCTTCAAAAAGTTCTTGAGAAAATGCATATTCTAAAAAAATTTAAAAACCTAAATTTTGAATTTCTGGCCTACAGCATGTATACTATTTGATCTTGGTACAGGATGTGCCTTCTAACAACACACATAGTCACACCTCTCATCCACAGGTACTCTGTATGTTGTCACCCTGCCACTCGACATCTAAAGATTGAGTCCATTTCTGTGCCCCCAGGACACAAACTGGACATGGTGACTACTTCGGACAACAAAATATAATGCAAGTGATGCTGTGACCAGTCTAAGATGGTCTTTAAGTGGTCTGCAGACTTCTAGTTTTTGGTTCTTGGAAGCTGATTGACATGTGAAAGGGCCAATTTTTCAAGACGACCATGCAGTGAGGAGGCCAAGAACATGGATGGGGCTCTGGAGGATGAGGTACATGGACAGAGGGAGAGAACAAGCATGAGAGTGAGAGAGAAAACTGATAGAGAGATGCCAGGTGTGTGATGGGAAGAATTCATTCTGAAAGTGGATCCATCAACGGATGCCACATGGATCAAAAGTTAATCACTCAGCCCAACTCTCAAATTTTTCAACCACAAGAAATAACCACAAAAATTAAAAATGGCTTTGAAACCACTAGTTTTGAAGTCATTTATTACATAGTATATAGAAAAGATTCAAATCTTGGCAATGTTTTAAAATAAATTTGTTGGGGCCTGCGCTATGGCGCAGTGGGTAACGCCACCACCTGTAGTGCTGGCATCTCATATGGGCACCAGTTTGAGTCCCGGCTGCTCTGCTTCCAATCTATGTCTCTGCTATGGCCTGGGAAAGCAGTAGAAGATGCCCAACTCCTTGGGCCCCTGCACCCACATAGGAGATCCAGAAGAAGCTCCTGGATCCTGGCTTCAGATCGGTGCAGGTCCGGCCACTGTGGCCACTTGGGGAGTGAACCAGCAAATGGAAGACCTCTCTCTCTCTCTTTTCTCCGCCTCTCTGTTACTCTCCCTTTCAAATACATAAATAAATATATATTTTTTAAATTGTTGCCAGTAATTACAGATTGGGAGAGTGCAAATGTGCACACCCTCTTGCATCTGCACGCACACAAACTTTCCCCACATAAGGAACTTTAAGCTTTTTCTGAAGAATTGGAAGAGTTCTTTCTGCTTTGCAACAATTGCCTGAGGTAGACTGGAGCCCCTCTTTCGATGGAGAAAGGAGATTCAGGCTCTCTCTAGCATTCTCAGGGTCCTCCCCAAGTCACTCTTCCTTGTCACTACTTGCCCATGCCCTCCAGGCATTTGAATCAGTGATGCAACATCCACTGTTTCATTAGACCCTTGCACCCAGTTCCCCACGATGCACCAGTGTCGCCTGTTTGTCCAGATATTCACACAGTGCTGCCAGGTGTGGGGGCTCCTGGGCCACTATCCCTGTCCTCCCCTTCCCCTTTCCTCGTCTGCCATCTCCATACTCCAGAGGGTGGGGGCACACAGCCGGGCCACGATGCCTTCTGTGGCTTTTCTCATTTGCTTGTTCGCGACCGCAGGGGGGGTGCTTCTCCAAAATTGAAACTTCATACTGTGCCATTCCTTCATCTCATTTCCAGGCCCCCTGCTGCGTGACCGTGTGACACACAGCCATTCTGCGAGGATTGAGAAGGATATTGGCAGTTTGGGAGCTGTTGTTCCTGCTTATGTATGCAAAGAACATAATTGCTAAGTGCATCATCTGCTGTAATTTACACATCCACATATAGCACAGAGCAGGGCATTCTCCTCTTCCACGGGCACCCAGGGTTCAAGTTGCAAATGTACTGGAGCCTGGAGACACATGGGCGGTTTTCTAAGGCCTGAAGTAGTCCAGTGGAAGTCTCCGACAGCGCGATGTCTAAGTCCTCTAAAATGGGACCTGCCCTAGCTCTTCTCAGATTATTTGGACTTTCTAGGGCAGATGCATGAGTTTCAGACCCTGGTAAGAGGGAGTTGTAATGGTGGACACAAGATTTGCAGCTTGGGGCAAGAGATGGCATTAACAACGGAGTTGATCTCTGTCCTCCAGACACAAACCTTGGGGCAGAGAAGCCGCACACGTCTTCAGATCACTGAGAGAAAGGCCTTTCCGGGGGCCGATTGGTTCAGATGTGTCAGTTTAACCAAACTTCAACAGGGCCCGGCTGTAACTTTCTTCCAACAGAGCTACACAACGGGACTGGTGGCATCTCTTCTTAAAGCATCTAGAATTTCCACAGGGAGGATGTAAGGGCTACAACTAAACCATCCCAGCCACTTCCATGGTGCGCAGAGCAGCTCATTTGTGGACTGTACCCTGGGATGGGCCTTCGGCTGCACATTCAGCTCAGGTCCAGCCTCATCCATTTCAACAGCACTGCCCAGCTGGCCCTCTTTGCCTCTCGGAGCCAAGTTTCTTCTGGCAGAACCCAGCACTGCTCCCAAAGCTGGGTAGGGTTCAGAGCAGTGAAAGTTATCAGTAATGTTCTCTACAAGGCTACATTTTATGCTTCTATGTTAGGATAGCAGACAAAAGGATTCATGGGAAATAGTGAGTTTGGAGGGCTGGACCAAGAAAATATCAGGAGCACCATGACCTAGAGGAGAACCACTCAGCGTTGGCTTCCTCAAGGGTAAGATGGGTAGAGCAAGAACACTTCTGTCAATGTCATTGTAGGAGTTAAAGGACTTAAAACACGTGGACAGCTGAGGATTGCTCCTGGAACTTGGTAAGAACTCAGAGAATCTTAGCAGTATTTTGTCTGAAACCAGGGGATTGCTCCTTCTAGTCCTTGTCATTTGTTCTGTAGGCTTCTTCCCATAAGGGAGAACAGCACCCAGGTACCGGCCCCTAATAGCTATCAGCACAGTTCTTTTCCCTGTGGCAAAGGGCAAAGGAGTAGAGCTGGCCTCTGGACTAACAGGGCTACCTGACCGTTGCTCAGCTGTTTCACTTTGGGGCACAAGGTTAGCCTTTCCAGGCCTCAATTTCTTTGTCTGAAATGGGGACAGAAGTACCTAACTCAAAGGATTGCCTTGAGATTATTATGGTTGGCACTGCATCCCCCCAAAAGATATATAGAAATACTAACCTCCCCAGACCCTATGAAAGTGACCTTACTTGGAAATAGGGTCTTTGCAGATGTAACTGAGTTATGAAGAGGTCATTAAGGTGGGCTCTGATTCAATATGCCTGGTGTCCTGGAAAGGAGGAGAAAACTGCACAGAGAAACATAGGTGGAGGGAGCACGCTGGGAAGACACAGGCACATGTGATTGTGTACAGAGGGGGGTGGAGGTAGGAGCTCTGCTGCCTCAAGTCAGGGGAGGCCCAGGGCCACCAGAAGCCAGGAAGGGAAAGGAAGGATTCTCCCCTGGAGCCACCAGAAGGGGCAAGGCCCTGCCGACCCCGACTGTGGATAGGTAGTCTCCAGAACAGTATGAGAATACGTTTCTGCTTGTGCTACTTCGCAACAGCCACCTCAGGAAACACACAGAGAGTACATGGACAATGCTCTCATGACCAAGGGTGCAAAAGTAATTGCTGTGAGGGTACAGAGCAGGAGTACCGTGCCCTGTATCCACTGCTTAGCTGCTAGCCTCAGTGGCCACGGCAACAAAGGAGAGAGCTAAATTCTTTGGCATGTACACGTTTCCTTCAGAGGCCTGTTTTCATCAGGTTGCTCTTCTGTTTATTCAGACCCTTCGGCGTCGCGCATGAGGGAAAGTGGAGCCCATGTGGGCCTTCAACCACTAGAGGGCATTTGAAGGATATCAGATCAACAGGAGTCGACCTCCTGTGGTCAAGCAAAGGCCATGCATTGTGTAAGACTCACTGCACTAGAGTGAGAGATAAGTGACTCCAACAACACATTTAGTTATTGGCTTCTTTGGTCCCGTAGCTGTCAGGTGATTGAGTTAGGGATTCTGAGCAGGTAGCATGTAAACACCTCAGCAGGTGCCGGCCCTACTTGGTATAATGATAGCTATTGCTCCCATCTGTGTGGCAACATGCAGGACAAAGAACTCTGGAAGTACAGAAATCATTTAAAAATAACCAAAGAGAACAATGAATGGCAGATTTAAGGCCAGTTATGTGCTCAATTCATACAACCAAGCAAGGCTATTAAAACAGGAAGCCTGAGAACTGGACACCTACTACACATACAGTGCACAGGTTTGAAGTAGAGCTATTAGACCAGAATCCCATGTGATGGAGATCCCTGTTAATTCAAAATCTGGTGAGGGATTAAGGGCTGAACCCACAGAGGTGATGCTGGGATTACACATTTAATTCTATATCTTTCCCAGTGACTGACATCCCGGCCGGCCCTGGACAATTCACTTAACCTGTCTGAGTCATTGTTTCCTAACCAATTTGCTGGAGTTCATTCAGGTCCCCTAATGAAAGGCACATTATAAACACAAAATATAATTATACCTGAGGGTGCTTTTCACTGAGGGAGCCACAGGCTTTCTTGACTTTGAGACTTCAATTATGAGTGTTAGAATCTTATGCATTTGTCAGAGGTGGATAAAAACATATTCATAATGTAAGTCATATGAGAGCAAGCTAATGATGCACAGAATCCAAATTGGGGTCGTGCTGACTTTCACAAATGACCTGGAACCTAGAGACTTATAGTCTAGTCATCATCTTCTCACTGAGAACTCTGGGGCCCTGGACAAGTCATTTCCCCATGCCTTAGCCAAAAACTGATGTAGTTGGGAGAGAACAAAGTTTTCCAAACATCAACCATTCATTTCATGATTGTTTTCCATTTCTAAGAACCATCTATATTATTAACAACATTTTTAAATGTATTTCTTTAACAAACCTTTTAAACATAAGTAAGTACTGCCCACTATAGCCGGACTCTAAACAATATTATTCATAATGTTTCAATCAGATGTTCTGGTTGTATACATTTTTGATTAATCAAGATACATTTTTGACGAAGGCAAAATAGATTTTGGATTTGCATACCACTGAAAAGTCAATGCAAGTACCTTGGGTACTCCATGTAATGATTTGGAAAAAGAAACTGACCTATATTATTTCGAAGGATTCTCCCAAAGCTGCGATCCTGTGATAGAAATTAAAGTAGATATGAAAGAAACAGAAGGTCAACTGATGATTTTGAAAAAAAATTATCTATGGGACAGGAAAGAAGCCATACTTTTCTTTGTAGATGAATAAAGATTTTCCTGTCAGGTAGATGCATAAATGCCAGGTATTGTTAAATCAGAAAATGATTGGAAGCAGCAGTATTGAATGGATATTGAAGAGAACATTGGGGTAAAATGTTCTTTAAAAACTATTAACCTAAGGGGTGGGCACTTGGGGCACCCACATCCCAACTGCGAGTTCTATGTTCTTGCTGCAGCTCCACTTCCACTTCCAGCTCCCTCTACTGTGCACCCTGAGTGGAAGCTGGTGGTGGCTGAAGGTCAATGTCACCCATGTGGGACTGAGTTCCAGGTTGCTGGCTGCAGCCTGGCCCCGCCCTGACTGCTGCAGGCATTTGAGGAGCAAACAGGCATGTTGGAGCTCTCTGCCTACCTCCCTCCCAGACTCTGTGCCTTTCAAATGAATAAAAATAAATAAATAAAATGTTTAAATACAGACTAACGTAAAAGATGGATTTTTTTAAAAAAAGATTTATGCATTTATTTGAGAGGTAGAGTTACAGAGAGAGGGAGAGACAGGGAGAGATCTTCCATCCACTGGTTCACTCCCCAAATGGCTGCAACGGCCACAATTGGACCAATCCAAAGCTGAGAGCCAGGAGCTTCTTCTGGGTCTTCCACATGGGGGCAGGGGCCCAAGCCCTTCAGCCATTGTCCACTGCTTTCCCAGGCCATTAGAAGAGAGTTGGATCAGAAGAAGGGCAACTAGGATGTGAACCAGTGCCCATTTGGGATGCTGACACCTCAGGTGAAGGCTTAGCTTGCAATGCCACAGCGTTAGCCCCAAAAGATGAATTCTTAAAGGTATGAATAGAACTCATTCTACAAGTCAGGAGGTTTGTGGACTGTTGTCCAGAATGCTATAGAAAATAAGGATAAACTTAGAAGGTGTTTAATTCAAGCCACTTCATTCCTCTCTTTTCGTGACTGTGAAGGTTAGCAGTCATACATTGTTTATGCTTTTAAGTGAGGCTTTCCCAAACATCGACAATGTTCCAAGCCCTGTTCTAGGTGCTAGTAATACATGCATAAACAAAGTCTTTATTCTCAAAGTCTTTGTTGTGCTGCGCTAGCCAGTTACCAGCTGTGACAAGCTATGATACCAAGGGTGACCTCCCCATGCAGAAGCTGTAAAGCCTTGAGATTTGACAACAAAAGATCTGTGTTCAAGAATCACCTCTGTGGGGAGATTGACCTGTTAGCCCTAATTTGAACATTGCACCATCTATACCTGTACTGAAACATCACCTGACATCCCATAAATACATACAGTTTTATGCAGTGATTAAAATGAACACAAAATTAAAAGACAAAGAATAATGGCTATGTCCTCATAGCTATTAGATGTATTCCAAGTCATTTTACTTTTCCAAATCTTCTAACGATATTCCAGAGATGCAGTGAAACTGACAGAATGTATATGAAATAGCCTGGCATGACATAAAGAGAAAATGCTATTTTCAGTTTGTTGAATTTGAATCTGAGAACCATAGCATTAGGGAGGAATGAAAAGATAATCCACCCTGATCCTTTTCAGAGACAAAGCTTGAAGCCCTAAGAAATTCTGGCAGAGAGATCTGCTATGAAGTTTGGGCAGTTGCCCCATTGCTCCAAAGTGAGGTTTTCACTGTGTTTGAGCATACAACTTAACCTCAAGTAATGAGATCCTGTATTCAGACATAATTTCAATAAAATATAACAATATATACTCATCTTGGGGCCATCATTGTGGCATGGTGGGTAAAACTGCTGCCTGTAACACCAGTATCCCATATGGGCACCGGTTTGTGTCATGCCTGCCCCATTTCCGACCCAGCTCCCTGCTAATGTTCCTGGGAAAGCAGGGGAAGATGGCCCAAGTCCTTGGGCCCCTGCATCCATGTGGGAGACCTAGAAGAAGTTCCAGGCTCCTGGCTTCAATCTGGCCCAGCCCTAGCTATTGTGGTCATTTGGGGAGCAAGCTAGAAGATGGAAATCTCTCTTAATTTCTCCATCCCTCCCTCTCTCTCTCTATAACTCTGTCTTTCAAATTAGTAAAACCCTTTATTTTTAAAGAATTTCTGTAAGAGAAACCAACAGCATCCCTAAAGGAAAGAAGGGAGGGTAAAGCACAAAATTTATATTAAATGACAAGCACAGTGGATAGCACAGGGGATATCTATAAGCAGAGAAGAAAAGAGCCAGTGATGAAGGGAAGATGAAAAAATTATGTGGTGCAGAGGGGAGAATGGGTGTCCTTCAAAGCACAGGCCATGCCAACTTTGCGTATAAGGAAAAGCCATTTGTATTCCAATACAGGGACCTAGAACGTGAGTTCTTAAACTTGTCTTTCTGGGGTACTTTCAGGGATGATGCTCCCCAGGCATGACTGGGGGAACCCAGGCACTTCCCTCTCACCTTCTTAGAAAGCATGTTGGAGTAAGAGAAGTGATGCTAATGTCCACAAGGCAGATGGTGGGGAGGAGCCTCTCCTCTCAGGGACAGAACTTAGGTAACCAGGGTAACAAAAGGCAACTTCCGGTAAAGAAACTCAAGCCTGAGCAAGACTCAGACTACGCACAAAAAGACCCCATCTGCCACCCACTCAGCACCACCCACTCAGCTCACCCTCATCCCCCACAATGCATCCACACTCTTTGATTGGAAATGGATACAAGGGCATCAATAATGAACCGTGCTGGTTGGAGGGGAGACAGTGGAAATACACAAGTCTCAGCGCAAGAAGAGAGGGGAGGTCTATCTGCAGGGAATGGTTTTTCCTACCATGATCACACAGTAAGAGCCACGTGGGGGAGGCCCATGAGAACCACAATGCAGCACAGTAGGCGAGCAGGAACAAAATCTATTGTTTTGTGGACAAACCATAAAGAAGAAGATACGACTCAAAGTTAAACACGAGAAGTTTTATACATTTTTTTTTCTGAATTCTCAGAATGTTGACTATCTAACAGTGAAGTGGCCTGTTAAGGTACTTTTCCATCCCTTTCCTCCAATCTGATGGACATAATTCTGGATTAATAGGGATGATCTTGAACCTAAATTACATTTTCATTTGAAAAAGTAAGTGGTAAACATAGCATGTTTTTCTTGTGCATGCAATGTCTGTGACTCATCTCACAACTTGTGAGGACAGAGGTAGGCAGGATCAAGACAGAGTAAGTTGCTCTGAATGATGTTATGGCTGAGACAGGTAAGGATCAGAAGCTAGAAGCTTTGTTGTAGATGCTGTGGCACGGGAAACCATGTGGGCAGCACCACGTGGCATGGGTGTCTGAAATCAGGATGCTGTCTATTACACGAGTGGTTCTCAGGAAAGGAAGACAGAAGCTGTATCAGCATTCCTTTCTACGACCAATGTTTTTCATAAGTGCTAAATATTCTTGCCCAATTTTTAAAAGGTCAGTCCTAGCCTTTTAAATGGAAAACAGCAGCAGGAAGTTAGATAGAATTTTAGGAACAAGTTGACAATTTCTGTTTGAAATGTACTTCTTTATTTATTTATTTATTTTTAATTTTTATTTTTTTGACAGGCAGAGTGGATAGTGAGAGAGAGAGACAGAGAGAAAGGTTTTCCTTTTTGCCGTTGGTTCACCCTCCAATGGCCGCTGCGGCCGGCGCGTCGCACTGATCCGAAGCTAGGAGCCAGGTACTTCTCCTGGTCTCCCATACAGGTGCAGGGCCCAAGCACTTGCCACCCTCCACTGCCTTCCTGGGCCATAGCAGAGAGCTGGCCTGGAAGAGGGGCAACCGGGATAGAATCTGGCGCCCCAACCGGGACTAGAACCCGGTGTGCCAGCGCCGCAAGGTGGAGGATTAGCCTGTTAAGACACGGCGCCGGCCAGAAATGTACTTTTTTTTTTTTTTTTTTGACAGGCAGAGTGGACAGTGAGAGAGAGAGAGAGAGACAGAGAGAAAGGTCTTCCTTTGCCGTTGGTTCACCCTCTAATGGCCGCCGTGGTAGCGCGCTGCGGCCGGCGCACCGCGCTGTTCCGATGGCAGGAGCCAGGTGCTTCTCCTGGTCTCCCATGGGGTGCAGGGCCCAAGCACTTGGACCATCCTCCACTGCACTCCCTGGCCACAGCAGAGAGCTGGCCTGGAAGAGGGGCAACCGGGACAGGATCGGTGCCCCGACCGGGACTAGAACCCGGTGTGCCGGCGCCGCAAGGCGGAGGATTAGCCTGTTGAGCCACGGCGCCGGCCCAGAAATGTACTTCTAAGCGTAGATGAGCGAAGGATCAGTTTTGTGCTGACTGTCATGGTTTAACTTGGTAATGTTTGCCTGTTTCCCTCCTAGTTAGGTGCCAACACACAAAGTCATCCTTGTTTTAAACAGTGACAACCTGCTAACTGTTCTTTCAGGAGAAAATCCTATAGCTTTATGTAAACTAAAGTCAGTGGGGACTGACAAATTTCATTATTCTGAGTGGTTTTATTGATGTTACTTATGGATTTCAATGTGCAAATTAAGATTTATTAGGCCATTTTTAAAAGTAAACTGGCTCTGCAGTATGTCTGCACCTAAAAGTTACAGGCTTACCCAAGGATAACCAGGCCATTAGTCACATCAGTCCACTGATACCTCTTCATACCTCTTCCTTCTATTACTACCTCCTTGAATCTACCTGTGAATTAGACATTATTCAGAATTTGAAAATTTTGCTAGACATATGAGTACAGTTGGCAGATTTAAAACATTTCACACGATACAAAATATGTAATGTGCTTATACTTCACACTCTCTTCTAGGCAAAATATTAAGGCAAACTTAGGGAGTTGGCATCATGCTGTAGCAGGTGAAGCCACCACCTGCGATGCCAGCATCTGATATGGGCACTCGTTCATGTTTCAGCTGCTCCACTTCTGATCCAGCTCCCTGCTAATGTGCCTGGGAGAGCAATGGAAGATGGCTCAAGTGCGTGGGTCCCTGCATCCACTAGGAATGGTGTAATATCAAAGCTACAACTTCAGAATGATGCATGTGTAGAGGTATGTATAGGACATACAAAATGTATTGTCTAAGTCTCTAGTGACATTATTAATACTGAAAGAAAAACAACTAGCAAAACACAAAGCATGTGCCAAAGGAGCCAGGAAGTTGGAGGGCAAGGTCTAGCCAGGTGACAGCACACTGAGAAGAGGCTGAAGAAGGAGAATGTAAAAGGAGCTACCAGCTGGAGAGTGGGTGATGATGCAACTGCATCTCTAGGTCAGAAGAGGCAGGCAGAAGAGGCCTGCTGGGGTAAATAAACTTTATTTTAAAATAGTTTTAGATTTATATGATTATTGAAAAGCTAGCATAGAGACTTCATTTATGTCTTACACATCCAGTTCCCCCTGCTTATTAGCATCTTACATTAAAATGGTACATTGGTCACTGAGCCAATATTGCTACTACTGTGCTAGTATTACCCAAAGTCCGTACTTCATTTGTATTTCCTGAGTTTTTACATAAGAGCCATACCCTCTTCCAAGATCTCATCTAGGTGATCACATTCTGTCATCGTGTCTCCTTAGGCTCCTCCTGACAGCTGCTCAGGCTTTTCGTTTTTTTGTTTTGTTTTGTTTTGTTTTTGATAACTTGAGAGTTTTGAGCATTATTGATTAGGCACTTGTTAGATTATTTGTCAACTGGGATTTGTCTGATGTTTTTCTCATGATTACAGAGGGCTGAAACTTATTTCTGCCAAGGGTCACTTGGATATTTATAATATCATTGTGAGTCATACAAAATTATCAGCTTGGGGCTGGTGCTGTGGTGTAGTGGGCTAGGCCTCTGCCTGCGGTGCTGGCATCCCAAAGGTGCTGGTTTCTGTCTTGGTTGCTCATCTTTTGACCCAGCCCTCTTATAGGAAGGCAACAGAAGATGGCCCAAGTGTTGAGCACCTGCACCCACATGGGAGATCCAGAAGAAGCTCCTGGCTCCTGGCTTTGGATCCACCCAGCTCCAGCCACTGAGGTCATTTGGGGAGTGAACCAACAGAGGTTAGGACCTTTCTTCCTGTCTCTCCCTGTCTGTCTGCAACTCTGTCTCTCAAATAAACAGAACCTTAAAAAAATTATCAGCTTAAAAATTAACCTGCTCTGGATTTACTGAATTTTGAGCCCTGCCTGTGGTTGCCTTGGCAGGACCAGACCAAATGACTTCATAGGCCTTATACGGCTCGCAAGCTGGACATTGTCCACTCTTGCCTGCCATGGGGTAATGCACTTTTGGAAAGTGGACCGCAGAGCCCAGTCACCTCTCCTGTCCGTGGCGGACACCATCAACGTGACCTGTCCCTGGTGGTGCTGGCCTTCAGCACCTGGGTGAGGTAGTGGTGGCCACTGTGGTGACTTCACCGTAAAGTCACTCTTTCTAGACTGCTCTGTTCCACACTCTGAGCTTTGGATGAAAGATGCTATATCATGACCCATAATTAAGAAGAGGAAAGGCCAAAATATTTACACAATTCATTTGGAATTCTTATTTCTTCATTCAATCAGTTATTTACATAACTATGGACTCAACGGTATTTATTGAAGTTTGGCTTTTAATCTGGTAATATTTCATTTATCGTCTTGATCAAACTGTTGCAGATTTGGCTGTTGGTAACTCTTTAATTTGCTTCTTTGTCTCTTTGATATATATCCTCATCATTTCTTTTCAAGCATTTTCTTACTTCCTGACACTACAAGATACTTCAGGCTCATCTTGCTTAATCCTTCCTCTGGGCCAGCGCCGTGGCTCACTAGGCTAATCCTTCGCCTGCGGTGCCGGCATTCTGGGTTCTAGTCCCAGTTGGGGTACCGGTTCTGTCCCGGTTGCTCCTCTTCCAGTCCAGCTCTCAGCTGTGGCCCGGGAAGGCAGTGGAGGATGGCCCAAGTGCTTGGGCCCTGCACCTGCATTGAAGACCAGGAAGAGGCACCTGGCTCCTGGCTTCGTATCAGTGCAGTGCTGGCCTTAGCGGCCATTTGGGGGGTGAACCAATGGAGGGAAGACTTTTCTCTCTGTCTCTCTAACTCTGCCTGTCAAAAAAAAAAAAAAATCCTTCCTCTGTCCTAAGTGCAGTCATTTCTCCAGAGTACTCATTCCCTTTGCTGGAGAATGGTATCAGAAGCCAAGACCTGGGAACTAGGTGATATGACTTCTTAAAAGTTCTCAGGGGACATAACCTATAGCACATCTCTATTGAGGTGGCCGGCCATGGGAGGAATGCTGCATTATAGATAATGGTATGACCCAAAGAGCTATGTCAAAATTCACAAGACAATCATTCCTGAGGCTGTGACACCCCACCTGGGAAAATGGTGCTCCAGTTTTTGAGCCACTCACGTCCTCTGCAGAAACCCAGCTCCATCACACTGCACATAACCTGCTGCACTTGCATAAGCTTCATGGGATGTTGATGAAAAGGACTCAACTCTATAAACAGCTCACAACTAAGAATTTGTCCAGAAATCAGACTCTAGAGTTATGACTGGTGTTTGGTGCCTGTTCAACTTCATATCTCAGTCTTCAGTAGAGTCAGGGAAACAATGGTGGTGAGGTCCATGGACTCTGGAGCCATCTCAGCCTCGTTTCCAAGTGCAGTCCCTCCCCCTTCCTAATCCTAAGGACCTCTTTGTGCTTCTGTCTCCTTGTCTGTGCAGTGGGGACAATACTAGTACCCACTTTATACCTGTGGTTTTCATTAAATGGGTTAATGCACTGCATAGTGTGGTTTTCAGAACTCCAGCATTCACCATCATGTGAATGTGTACCTTGGATTTACAATACTGGATTTACCACAATGTCCCAGAGTAAACAAGAGATGGAAGTGTTTCACCTAATGTTCAAGATGGCATGGACCTGAGTACTTTTCCAAAGATTTAAAACTCAAAAATCCCTCCAAGGATGCGAAGGAGCCAGTGCTTATAGGGTTAACAGTGAGTCCTGTGGAAAATGCAGTGACCCAGAGTAACTTTCTCAGGAACATGGGTGCCCAGTTCTCTGCTGTACTCTAGGGTTAATTGGAAATTTATATACAGGATTGTTAAAGTTGACTGTGGCCAATGATATATAAATTTTTTTAAAAAAAAGAAAGTAAAGGCCGGTGCCGCGGCTCAATAGGCTAATCCTCTGCCTTGCGGCGCCGGCACACCGGGTTCTAGTCCCGGTCGGGGCACCGATCCTGTCCCGGTTGCCCCCCTTCCAGGCCAGCTCTCTGCTGTGGCCAGGGCATGCAGTGGAGGATGGCCCAAGTGCTTGGGCCCTGCACCCCATGGGAGACCAGGAGAAGCACCTGGCTCCTGCCATCGGATCAGCGCGGTGCGCCGGCAGCAGCGCGCCTACCACGGCGGCCATTGGAGGGTGAACCAACGGCAAAAAGGAAGACCTTTCTCTCTATCTCTCTCTCTCACTGTCCACTCTGTCTGTCAAAAAAAAAAAAAAAAAAAAAAGAAAGAAAGAAAAAAGAAAAAAAGAAAGTAAAAAAAAAACCTTAGTGTAACAGGGAGAGAGTCATAGGAGGTAGAGGAGGGCCAATACCAGTGACCAACTAGGAGTGCTGAGCAGAAGAAGAAAACCAGTGTCTTCCTCCCAGTTTCAGTTTCTGGCATTCGTTAATGAGTTTGGGAATCAGTCTGCTGAGGCTGCCACAGCAAAATATGGCTGAATGCAAGGTTCGAGCAGCAGAAACTGGTGTTCTCACAGTTCTGGAGGCTGGAAGTCCAGGACCAAGGTCCTGATGGGGCCATTTCTGGTGATGCCTCCTCCTACTGTGTGGATGGCCACTATCCACTGTGTTCTTCCCTGGCCTTTTCTCTGGATATGTGGCAAAGAGGAGCCATGCATGTGTTTCTTCTTTTTTAAAAAGATTTTTTAAAATTTATTTGAAAGTCCAGGTTACAGGGAGAAAGGGAGAAACAGAGGAAGAGATGGAGAGACCTTCTACCTTTTTGATTCACTCCAAAGTGGCTGAGCCAGGCCAAAGTCAGGAGGCAAGAGCATACTCCAGGTCTCCCATGTGGGTGGAAGAGGCCTAAGCACTTGGTGCCAGGCTGCCAGCAGAGAACTGGATTGGAAGTGGAGCAGCTGGGACATGCACAGGAGCCTACATGGGATGCCAGGGTCACAGGTGGTGGCTTAACCTACTATGCTACAATGCCTGTCCCTCATCCTCTTCTTATATGGATGCCATCCTATCAAATTAGAGTTCCAATTTTAAGATTTGATTTAATCTTAACATCTCCAAATGTGGTCACCTTGGGGGTTAATGCCTTCAATATATGAATTAAGAGGGAAGGGGACACAACTGTGTATGTGCCTGAGTGTGTGTGTGTGTGTGTGTTTGCTCTTGGCATTGGAACAGAATGTCCTGTCAATTGTTATAATGCTAATTTTCTCAAAAGGCAAATTGATTCTGGATTAGCCCTTCAGAGCCATCTTTTCTTACATGAATTAGGGAAATACATCTGAAGAAAAGAAAATTCTACAAGAATAAGCAGGAAAATAGAAATATCTTAAAATGGACACTCTGTGACTTAAAACATTATGAAGGAAAGACGTTAGCATGCTGATTCTAAATGACCAAAGTCAAACTCTGAATATTCTTTATGTAATACAACTGGAAATATGTTTGGACAGACACAAGGTTTAATCGTAGATGTATTCAAATCAGAAATCCACCACTTCCCAATGCTATACAAGGAAAAACCAAAAAGCCAAGAAATTGGCCTCACTGAGTTAATTTCACTTGTGTTGTCATTACATTTTTTTGCGATTATATGAATACTTGTTTTTCAGAGGATGGAACAAATAGATGCAGTAGAATCTAAAGATTTGGGGATCCTTAAACACTTAAATTAAAGCCACTTTCAAGGATTTATAAATATTTTAAAAGGTTTCAAGTTGCTTTCCATCCCTTTATAAGACTATGTTATAAACAGATAAGCTTTTAATCAAAATTTCTAAGAAGCCCATCTACCAGCAAAGGGCAGTGCAGTCAGGCTAGAGGTCAGTCACTAAAATTCCACCTGAGATATTTAGAATTATTTATCAAGATACTCATTATATAAGCATATTGAGCCTTGAGCACTTAGTATGTTCAAGGAATAGCAATGTACACTGTGAAGAGGAGGCATTTTTAAGATTGTCTTATACTTCATTGTCTTAACAATCTTTTTGAAGTGATGGTCCATATATACAAGCAATGATAAAAAAAAAAAAAAAACTAACCAGCTAACGTGTGCCTAGCATTTCTTATGCAGCAGACATTTTCCACACACAATTTCCCTTAATCTACTCTTCAGAAACCTCTAAGAGGTGGCTACTAGGATCGCACTCATTTAACAGATGTAGGAACAGAGTTCAGGGAGATTCCAGACACAGGTTGGGAATTATGTGCACATGAGACATCCTTAAAGTCATGAGAAAAGGGATTTCAGAGGGCAACTACCCGAAAACGAAAAAGAAAAAAGTGTATGCACATTTTCAGAGAGCAGAAGAGAGAGAGAAACCCAAAAGAGAGACAGAAAATACAGATTCAGCACAGGAAGAGCTCCAGACTAGGGACAGAAATGAAGGCATTGAGGAGATGGTGGTCAACGGCCGAAAGTGCTAGAAAACAGGGGGAGGGGAGTTTATAACCTGCTTAGCCCAGTATCCTCAATGTGGAGGAACAGAAACACTGCTGCAGCTCTTTGCATCTTCCTACCTGGGCACATAAGCACCCAATTTCCCTCGCTGTGAATGCAATCTGGTCTTGCCTGATGAGAAAAGAAAATCACTTTAAGTATGAGTGTCCATGGAGGAGCTTATGAAATAGGCTGAAGATTTCTGGGAGCGGTTGGAAGAAATACTGCAGAAGGGGAGCCAAGAGAGGGGGACAGGGAGATTTTCAGGGGGCAGAAGGGGATTAAAACTGGTATCAACAAGTTGGCAGGTGAAAACCAGTGACACAGAGGAGCCTTCCGAGGAGAGGAAAGGCAGCACTTCCAAAGACAGACAATAGATTTGAACCACGGTGATGTTAACTCTTCTGTAACAGTTACATCTCAGCTTTACCAGACAACGATGAGGAGGAGCCAGTCTCTAGCAGTTCTGAGGGATTTTCAAGAGGAAAACATCCAAACGCACACAGAGACTGCACTGCCAAAACCTCATGCCAATAGAATGGTCATTGAGCTTTCAGAACAACTAAAAATGTCTTTTGAGTTGTTTTCATATGGGGGTAGAGAGAGGAATAGTACCTATCACAAGGAGGTAGCACAAGTTCTCTAAAGGCATGTTGAAAAATTAAACTTTCTTTTCTTTTCTGATAAGTGACATAAGCTGTAGACTAGAGGAGTAACAGAGAACTGTGTATCTATCGCCGGTTTTCGTGATGTTCTTAGGACCACATTGGAAATGTTAGGTGATATTAAAGTAGATGAATTCACAGCTGATAAAATGATTAGAAACCTCACCTGGCTGCAAGCAAAACACCTGGTCTCTGGTCCCAACTCCATCACTTAGTGACCTTTTGCTCCAAAGGAAGCTACCTGCTCTCTGAGCTTTGGATGCTTCACACCTAAGATGTGTCTAATGACGCTGTTTGTAGCACAAGGGATGAGTGAGCATCAAACAAGTCAATCCACAGGGAAAGGGTCTACCTTTTGATGAAGTGTCACATCTTTACGGAGCTGTCATTATTCATGCCTGTGGGAGGCAGAATACTAAAGATGTTCTCATCCCAGTCCCCAGAACCTTTGAATGTGTTACCTTACACAACAAGGAAACAAAGGCTGCAGATAGAAGGGGTGCCCATCAGCTGATTTTAAAGATTATTCTTGATTTCCAGGACAAACGGAATCGTAAGCCTCTTTAAATCAGGATGAGGGAAGCAGACTAGTCAGAACCACAGACAGCGCTATGGCTTGATCGGTCACTGATGACTTTGAAGGTAGAAGGAGTCACAAGCCAAGGAACATGGGTAGCCACTGGAAGCAGGAAAGGCAAGACAATGGATTCTCTCTTGGAGCCGCCAGAGAGAACGCAACATTGTCAACACTGTGATCTTAGCCTTGGCAAGAACCATTTGGGAACTATGACCTTCAGAACAATAAGGTAACTAACATGCTAAGCCACTAAGTCTGTGGTAATTTACTGCAGCACCAATAGTAAACTCACTCAATGCCTTTATATAAAAATACTTCAAAAAGTTCATGGGCGATGGAATTCTGTCTGTATAATATGGGGCAGAGAATGGTTGCCTCATCTGACACTGACTTTCTGACTATTTAATAAATGTTAACCACAGCCTCTCAGAACTATTTAAAATGTCCCAGGAGAGAGAATTGGCTTTTTGGGGACAAGTGTCCACATCTGGTCCAGTCAGCTGTGGCCACAGATTATGTGGTTTATTGCCTTGTCAGCAGACACTGATGTAGGATGTCTAAGAGCTAATGTGAGTGATGTTTGGGGTGAATGCTATTTCTAGAAGGAGACATGAGACACAGAAGCAACAGAAGAGGTGTTACATTGCTAACTTTGGACCAAATTTAGGTCCCTTTACTTTATTCCCTTGGATTGAGCTCCAAGGGGCATCTTTAGACCCTCAAGTGAGTCTATCTGTGTTGAGTTGTCCAAGCAGACTGCATGTTCATCCCAGCCTAAATAGAGTCTTCATTCTCAATCTAAGATCTCTTTAATAAACAAGTGTTGGTAGATGAATTTCTGCCCAAGGAGGTATTAAAAATAAGTCCATCTCTCTGCTGTGACCCAGGAGTGCAATGGAGAATGGCCCAGGTCCTTAGGCCCTGCACCCGCATAGGAGACCAAGAGGACTGTAGCGGCCACTTGGGGGGTGTCTCTCTCTCTCTCACTGTCTAGCTCTGCCTGTCAAAAAAATAAGTAGTAAAACCTTTTTTAAAAAGGTGAGATATTATAGAAAAGATACATCTTTAACCTGATAGCTTAGTTGAGAAAACTTTAAAACTCATCAATAACTTAAGTGTACAGTTAATATAGGATGATTTATCAGCCAATTAACAGTTGAATTTAAATTCTCATCTGAGTTGTCCGAAAGCTTTGGTACCTACCAAACAAACTTACTGTCAGTACTCCATAGGTTTTCTTTTTAAAGAAATATTAACAAATACTACACCCTCACTTACTTAGCCAAGAGAAGGAAGACCACATAAAGTTCATAGCTAAACATTATAAATTTATCAGTTGTAAAGTTTTCTTGTGCTCTCTTTTTACCAAGTGCTGGAGAGAATTTAGGAGTAATTTTCCAGATCATCAAATGAATTACTTTCACTGTTTCTTAAAAACAAACAAACAAACAAAAAAACAAAAAACAAAAAAAAAAAAAACCAAGGGTAGCAAGAAAAACTAGCTAGGACAGTCCAGTACAGGCACTGGCTATCCTGAATACAAAGCAGAGGCCTAGTAATGAATTTGGGGCAGTAAGTGCTATGCTTGCTAAATGGGCACCATTGAGATTCTAGACCTCTTTGGCAACTTCATTTTAAATTTTTTTTTGGCACCTGCATTTTAATTGTATTTCATGCTCAAGATGGAAATCTTGAGACTTGGTTTTCAATATTATTTTTTAAATAAATGAACTCAACATGTCAAAGCTTTTTCCTTTTTTGCTTATTTTCTCCCATTTTACTGCATGTGAGCCTTTCCTGGCTATGCACTGAGAGCAGGTAGTGCCAGAAGCTTCAGATTGTTGGTTTGCAAGTCTCTCAGCTGCTTGCTCATGCTGAAGATTTCTGAGTTCGCACATCGCTGCACTTCAGTCCCACAGAGCACTGGAATGGCTGAAGAGTCACCTTTCTTGCTATGTAAATCATTCTGGCAAAACATATGACTTCCCCTCATTTATTCCCTCTTCTCCCTCAGAGAAAAAATGTTAATTACTTGAGAATTAAATGAATAGACAAAGGAGGCATCATGATATACCAGTACAAACGTGGTCGTCCAGACAGACAGACAGACAGACATCAATTTGCATACTGACTCAATGCCTTGCTCTTCTGGCCTTGTTCAAAATTAAAATAGCAACACTGACTTCAGGGGGGTGTTGGAATATTTAAATACTAAATACATAATCATCATGCATGCCTAATACACACTATTTCTCTTTCCTTTTTTTTTTCTTCTTCTTTTCTTTTTTTTTGACAGGCAGAGTGGACAGTAGAGGGAGACAGAGAGAAAGGTCTTCCTTTTTGCCGTTGGTTCACCCTCCAATGGCCGCCACGGTAGGCGCGCTGCAGCCGGCGCACCGCGCTGATCCGATGGCAGGAGCCAGGTGCTTCTCCTGGTCTCCCATGGGGTGCAGGGCCCAAGGACCTGAGCCATCCTCCACTGCACTCCCTGGCCACAGCAGAGAGCTGGCCTGGAAGAGGGGCAACCGGGACAGGATCGGTGCCCCGACCGGGACTAGAACCCGGTGTGCTGGCGCTGCAAGGTCTTTCCTTTTTTACTGATTTGAAGGTTGTGGGAAGGATTAAATGGGAGGATCTGATATAAAATGGCACATGAGGAGGTCATGGGTACCTGCATAAAGAAGACAAGTGAGCACCAACAGTGTGCAGAAAGGGTTGGGGAACAAGAGGTTGGGGATCTTAGATTTTTCTTCTGTTTTTCTTTACCACTTTGTCATAGTAGGAATATCAGTTATAATTGTTAAATTGTTGCATTTCTTTATTTTTGAAAATATTTATTTATTTGAAAGGCAGAGTTACAAGGAGGCAGAGGCAGAGAGAGAATGACAACAGAAAGCAAAAGTAAAATGCCACACACTTGTCCACCATTCCACCCCTGCCCAGTCAAAATCTCTTTTGCAGGAGAAAAGCTTATTTGTTTTAACTGCATTAATTTCTTTTTCCACTTTGGATGCTTTATGAGTTTTCTCATAGTCTAAGTGAGGATTCAACTTTTGTCACCTACACAGTGGGAAAGGGAGAGAGGAGAGAATAAAGGGGAGAGGGGAGAGAGGTGTACTGGGAGAGGCAGAGGATGAGAAGGAATGAATATATTCCTGGGTAACCCTTTCAGTTGGAAGACTCATGCCTGTCTTTACATTTGAAACTTTTTATCCTACTGAGTCTGTGCAAGTGTCCTCCTCTTCACTTCTTGGTTCTTTTTTATTTTTCTAGAAATTATTTTAATTTCCTCTTTATTTCTCTTTCTCTCTTTGCAATTTGTTCTGGGAAAGTATCGCCTTTATCTTTAATTTTTTCTTTGAAACTTTTTTATCATATTTAATTTTTGAGAACTATTTCTTGTTCTCTGCTTGTTGCACTTTTTTCATGGCTCCTGTTCTTGGTTTCTGGATGTAATATTTTCTCATATCTCTCAGGAAAATAGTTTTCTCCCTAAGTTTTTTCTTCTTTCTTCTTTTTTTTTTTTTTTTGGTTGTTGTTCCTTTAGTATTTGTTTCCTCTCAGTTTTCATGTTTTAATGAAATAACTGGAAGTCCTTGCCTGTTAGTTTAGATTATGAATGAACACTGACAGCAAGCACTGGGGATGCAGTGTGTAGCCAGACTTGCGGAAGCTCACAGAGCCAGCTGCTATCCCTAGGGAGAGGGTCCCCAGAAGCCAAAATGAAATCTTGATTTTGAGTAACTGTAACTACAACGCCCTCCCGAGTTCTTCAGGAGGTGGTCTGTAGTCTGCTCAATGTCTTCAGAAGGAGACTGGTTGTTTTTGTTTGGTTGTTGCAGGAGGAAGTGCTTAGTGGACTACTGGTCCTGGCTGTGGAGAAGAAGGGGGCTTGTTTTTCATGGAGGTCCTTACCCAATCCCGTCGTGTGCAGTCCTGCTCCTCCCTTCTCCCCCCTCCCCTGTCAGTTACTGCCAGGTCTGGGTACCATGGAGACTTCCAAGAAGTTTCCTCCTTTTGTGTCCCTTGGCAACACTGCTAGGTTGAAGCTTTCTCTACTTCTTTCAGTCACTGTCAGTTTTCCATTTACTTTTTCAGGTGGGAGAAATCTTGTCGAAACACGTTACCCAGTGATGGTCTTTTACTGATTCTCCCGTCCGAGTACACCATTGTTCTAGTTTACACGAGGTAGCAGTGACAAAGGAGACAGCGAGACACTCAAGTTAGCTATCACGAAGCGGAAGTCACAGCAACTCTAAGTCTGCAGACCATCCCTATTATCCTATTGTCTACTGTTACCCAGATATTTCTAGAGTATCATTAGGCAATTAATCTAAAAGAACTCTCATTCATCCTGCCACAGTGCATCTCAATCTTCTAGCTCCTATTTTTTTCCCACAAACTGCTGCATGCATGTCCCAGCATGTCCTTTGAAACCACTAGGTTTTGGGCATTTCTTCTCTCCAAAAAGTTCATGTTCTAGAAGCTTGGTCCACACTGTGGTGATGTCAAGTGAACCCTTAAGAAGGAGGTCCTAGTGGAAGGTGACTGAGCACGAGAGCACCCTACTGTTTCAGACTTCTATTTGTCTCATGACACTGAGTTAGTTTTTGCAAGAATGAGCTGTGACAAGGCCAGGGTAGCCCTTGTAACTGAACCCTCTGTCCCCAGCCAGTTTCCTTCCTGCGTCTCTGCCTTGTTGCATGTGGCTGTGGAGACTTTGCCATGGCCCTAGCTCCACGCTGTCTGGACCTTCCAGCCACCAAAGTGTGAGCCCAACAACCTCTTTCCTTCACAAAGCACCCAGCCTCATGGTTTTCCTTATAACCACACAAAGTGCACCAAGACAGACACTCCACATCCCTCTACTCACCATGGGACACCACTTGGGGAGCAGCAATTTTTGTCGGATCCTAATTTCTTTCAAGTTTTTTTTTTTTTTTTTTTTTGTAAAGGCATGGGAAGGAATGCAAAAATAAGCATTGACAGCATTGGCCGAACACCGTATTGTGGGGGAAGGGAAGGGGCTGTTAATCACAACTTCCGAGGTTGTTAACCCATCAACAGTGAAAGCAGGAACTTGCCTTGGCGCAATCAAACAGTAAGGTCAAGCCTTTCTCTTTATACAGATATAAAGCCAGGTAGTTGGGCAATAAAAGACAAGCAAGGAGAGGGGAGACACCTGCTTGAGGAACTGCTTTTCACGTAGGAATAGATAGTTTCTGTACCCATAAAATTCAACCACAGACAAAACTTCGAACAGAGGAGTGACTGAATAAAGCCTCAGTTTACATTTCTTCAACAGCATTGTTCAGTCGCACCACTGAAATGACTTCTGGATTTTACTGAGTCATGGAGCTATAGAGCCACTTTGATTGTCTTCCCCACAGCTGCTGTAAATCCCACATATGAAGGCTTGTAAATCCGCTGCTTCATCACCAAAACAATGCCATGGCGATTTAACTAATGATTTCCTCACGCCACTTTTTATTATACAAAGACAAGTCGCTCTTTCTGACAGAGAAAGACATCCTTCATGGATCACTTTCAGAAGGAAAGAAATGTGTACCTTGGTGATATTGAACGTCAAACTGATATATAGAAATAAGGCAAAGAAATAAGGCACCTCTGTCTTAATGCTTATGATTGCATTCTTTCTCCCACCCTCTTGCTTTCCTTTCTTTCCAAACGCAGCTTAGGAGTAGATGCTTTCATGTGAGCTTTGGTGCCGACTGTTTGATGAACCTCCCTGGATGGATCTCATCAGTGTCCCCACCCCTTCTCTCCCTGATCAAGGCAAACTTGTCTCATCTTTGTCCCTTAGATGTGCCTGAACCTTCCCACAGTCATGCTTTTCTGTACATTGTTTTCCTTGCCAGAAAAGCTGTCTTCCATTTTTTTCTGCCTGCAGTACCAGCATCCTGGATGGGCACAGGTTTGAGTCTCAGCTGCTCCATTTCTGGTCCAGCTCTCTGTTATGGCCTAGGAAAGCAGCAGAATATGGCCCAAGTCCTTGGGCCCCTGCACCTGCATGGGAGACTTGGAAGAAGCTCCTGGCTTCAGATCAGCACATGTCTGGCTGTTGCAGCCCTTTGGATAGTTAAACAGCAGATGGAAGACTTCTTTGTCTCTCTCTCTCTCTCTGTGTCTCTCTCTGTCTCTGCCTTTGCCTCTCTATAACTCTGCCTTTCAAACAAATAAATAAATCTTTTAAAAAATTTTTTTTCTAAAAAGTTCTATTCAGCCATCAGGATCCAATTCAGATGTCACCTCTTCTGTAGAGCCACTGGTGACCTCCTTGCCCTGAATCGCGCTCCTCCTCCTTTAAATCTGCATGCATGTTGCATTTCTAGGACATTTCTTACTCAGTGAGTTCAGAAACTCTCAGCTTTTGTAGACCAGTATCTACCAGGTGTTTCACAAACAAACCAAGCAATCATGTTGAAAGAACAAACACAGATTCATCACAATTTAACTTAAAAGTCTAATACTTCAAACATTAATAATAACAGCTACTTCACACCAGAGAGATGGAAATGCTGGAATATTTACTCAAAATACCAATACCCAACAAAATGACAAATAGCTCAACCCACAGATCAGTTTTCTCATCCAGTCACCTGTGTCTCCTTATTCTCTATTACTGCAAAAGTAGAAAAATCTATAATTTCATCAATGTTTTGCATAGATAGTTATGGACACTAAGCTTGAATATAGGCCAGAGATGAGGGATGCATTTCCCACCAAAATTAACTATGGACATCCTTTATGCTTTAAGTTGATGACCACCCTATTATAAATTTGCAAAGCCCAGTGGTTGATCTTGGGAGAGAGGAGTGACAGATTCCTAATCCGTTGCTTAGTGGCATTTGGCTCAGCTAAGTATTTCTTCATACTTAACTGCAGTTTGTGGGTATAGGTTTAAAATATATTTAATAATAAGTTATAGCTTTTTTCCTTAGATGATTAAAAGAATTAACAGTGTTGGAGGAGGGTCAAAATCCTGGTGACTGAGATATTTTTATCACTTATGACTTCTTCAGTAGTCTAAAATGCCAGATTGAAATTTATTTATGTTCAGGATATAGTAGTAATTGTTAAAGTATGTAACACTCCTTATATTATAACCATCAAGTAGCACAGCATTTTATATGGATTATCCCATGACATCCTTAGGACAATTTTTGAGGTAGGTTCTACTTAGAACACTTTTTACTGATAATGAAATTGGGTCACAGAAAGATTCAATAGTTTGTCTAAAGCCACATAGTCTGTGAGTGGTCCAGCTAGACTTTGAACCCCTGCCATCTGACCCCAGTTCTTTCTAACTTAACCACAGTGCCTTCAGGTGAATTATGCCATGAAAGCAAGCAAGTCTGAGAAACACCTGAGGTCAGAAATACCACCTTCATGAAATGGTTTAATCTCACTCATCATTTAATAAAAATTCATGCAAGCACCACTTCCCTTGACAGCAAGTGTTCTTGTACATAGAAAACTGGCACTTTACACAGCTGCCACTTTCTTTAAAATAACAAAATAGCTAGAAAGACGGCAATTTGGTTAAATGTAAAACATGACTATTTCCCTCATATTTGAAAGAATATTACAAGTAACATGGCTGGCCACCTTCTGCACCCCATGAATAAAGCATTTTATGAGAAACCATCTAGTGGCATTTTGGTTCGTGATGCCCTTCCTTTCTACACACATACCTGGTATATTTTTTATTTCCTCCAAGACAATTGACATTAAGTGACCATTTGCCAAACCAACACAATCTTCTGTGACACAGAAACAAAGTCATCCAACACTTACTTTATAGATATATAAAGCCATATATATATATATATATATATATATATATATATATATATGAAGGCAAATCCGATTTGGTCAAACTTTAAAGCAAAATGTCAGATAACAGTACACATGATATCAATTGATCTTTAATAATAGTATGGCACTGTATAATGTTACTCAAATGTTAGCTTATCAATGACTTTTTTCCCAATAGCTTGCTTTGAGAGGTTGTTTTAAAAGATTCCCACTTTTTTAAAGATTTATTTACTTGAAAGTCAGAGTTACACAGACAGAAGGAGAGGCAGAGAGAGAGAGAGAGATAGGGAGGGAGGGGTCTTCCATCAGCTGGTTCACTCCCCAATTGGCCACAATGGCCAGAACTTTGTGGATCCAAAGCCAGGAGCTTCTTTCGGGTCTCCCACATGGGTGCACAGGCCCAAGGACTTGGGCCATCTTCTACTGCTTTCCCAGGCCATAGCAGAGAGCTGGATCAGAAGTGGAGCATCCGGGTCTTGAACGGGTGCCCTTGTGGGATGCAGCATTGCAGATGGTGGCTTTACCCATTATGCCACAGCGCTGGCCCCATTCCCACAAATTTGACACCCTTCTCCTCAAAGGATTGATCTGAATGCTCTTCCTCTCCAGCAGAACCTGATTTAGAAGCTCACTTGTAACAAACAGGATGGGGCAGACATGGTGTTTGCCTTCTGAATTTAGGACATAAAAAGCTTATGGCTCCCCCTTCTCGCCCCTATCCTCACTCCTGTGAAATCTAGCTGTCATTTTGTGAGAACACTCAAGCAGCAGCACCACATGCAGAGGAACTGTGCTTTTACAAGGAGCATAAGAGAAAGGAGATGCCTGCCCCCATTCCTGGGAGTGAGCCACCCTGGAGGCAGATCTTTGAGCTCCAGTGCAGCCTTCAGATGAGGGCAGCCCTGGGAGGCGTGTGGACTAACACATCTCAGAGACACTGAGCGGGGCCACCCAAAGAAGTTGCTCCTAAATGCCTGATCCACAGAAACTGTGAGATAATAAAAATTAATGGTTTTAAGCTACTAGATTTTACGGTAAGTTTTTCCATAGTTGGTTTTCTTGCTATATACACTATTCATTAATTTTTAACTTTTTTTGGCAACAATTTGTATTACACTCCTTTTTACTTGGTGCCATTTTGAATACATTTTATTTCATCTCTTCTTAAATTTATCATTTGTTACTAGAAAGGTATAAAATTCCATTTACACTTCAAAATACCAGTTGGTTTATTAGCATGGTCACTGTGCTTTGCTAAAAAACAAAAAGATCAAAGTGCATTCGGCATTATAGATAAGACATCACTCGGGGTGCTCATATGCCATACTGGAGTGCCTGGGTTTTAGGCCCAGTTCTGCTCCTTCTTCCAGCTTCTGGCTTACGTACACCCTGGAAGCAGCAGTGATGGCGTAAGTAGTTGGCTTCCTGCTTCTGGTTGGCCCAGCCCCACTTGTTTTGGGCATTTGGGGAGTGAACCAGTTGATGGAAGAGCTCTCTTTGTCTGTCTGTCTCTGTATCTCTCTAGCTTTCAAACAAAACACATTTTTGAAATTTTAAAAATAAATGCTAAATGACAAGAAATTCTGATGTCTACATTCCACTAATGGGAAAAAACTGTAACCATGATTTGGAGACTGAGAAAATGTATCTCCAGTCCATAGAAACTAATTCCAGGCAAAAATAATTGTATTTATTATTTACATTCTGTTGGTAATACATTTCCAAAATTATAATACAGACTCTCTTATTATACTTCAATCAAATTTATACTCTGTATTCACACAGATACTCTGTTTACTACTTAGTTTTATAACATGTTGTCTTGGGGGAGGTGTTGTGTTGTAGAGGGTTAAGCTAACACTTGTGACACTGGCATCCCATAGGGGCTCAGGTTTGAGTCCTGGCTGCTCCACTTCTGATCCAGCTCCCTGCTAATGCACCTGGGAATGCAGCTGCAGATGACCCAAGTGCTTGCGCCCCTGCCACCTACCACTGCAGCCATCTGGATGTGAACCGGCAGAGAGACCACTTCTCTCCTCCTCTCCCTCTCTTTTTTGTAACTGTGACTTTCAAAACAAATAAAACAATAAATCTTAAAAATAATTTTTTTGTCTTGATGGTAGGATTTACATAAAAATATCCAACAATATGAAGAGTCTTCCAGAAGTTCACGAGGATTTTTTTTTTAAAAATCTGAGTGGATTTCAAGATTTTATATACCCAAATAAACTTAATTCTATTTTTCTAAGTGCTTATTGAAGTACCCTTGTACTTTCAACAATAAACCAACCACTTCAAAACCATTTAATGTACCATAATAGTACAATAAATTTAAAATTTGACACATATAAGCATTAAGACAAACAATACATACCTGCCTGTTAGGACCATCAGTGGTCCTTTCCCCACTAATATATTAGCAATATTAAAAGCCAGTAGTAACACTGATTTAAAAAAGGAACAGAGATGATCTGTAGTATGAATGAAAGAGATCACTTAAAAACTCAGACATTAAAATAATAAAAGAGAAAAGTATAGATAACTTTTGGCAATAAGTTCAAGAACACAGATGAAACAGAAAAATTCTTCAATAGTCTCCAGCTACTAAATGAACTTAAAAAGACATAAATAACACAATTAGCCCTATAATGAGAATATCAAATTTATTGGCAAAAGCTCTCATAGAAGTTCTGATTACAGATGACCTCAGCTGCGAATTATACCAAACATTTAATAAAGAAGTAACGTCAATTCTACACAAATCCTTCTAGAACACAAAAGACGAATGAAAACTCCACAACTCATCAGAATTCCCTGAGTACACGACTGGAAAAAGGAATCACAAGAAAAGAGAACTCAAGACCAGTACCCCTCATGATACAGAATCCTTCCACACATTCTAGCAAATCCTTAGCCAAACTTTAAGAAACCAAATTCTGTGACATCAGAAAGACAGCACAGTCTTGACATAAGTCAAAACTCCATTAATTTAATCTATCCTATGAATCAAACAAAAAAAGAGAACCATTTGATCACCTCAATGCACGCCAGAAAAACATTTGCGAAAATCCAACACCCATTCATGATAAAAACTAGCACTGCATGGTAATGTGATCAACTGACAAAGAGACGCGAAGTAACAACACAACTTACTCTTAATGACGATTGACTAAGAGGTCGTTCTGCAAGGTGGGAACAAGGCCAGGACATCTTCTCTCATTCCTTCCAGAATAGATGTGGTGCCCGCTCCAGTAGCTCAACACAGCAAGAAAAGAAACAAAAGACATGCAAATCAGGAAACACAAAGTAGTCCGTTGGGCGCCCTGGCTAATCCTCTGCCTGAGGCGCCGGCACCCCGGGTTCCAATCCCAGTTGGGGCACTGGTTCTATCCTGGTTGCTCCTCTTCCTGGCCAGCTCTCTGCTGTGGCCCGGGAGTGCAGTGGAGGATGGCCCAAGTGCCTGGGCCCTGCACCTGCATGGGAGACAGGAGAAGCACCTGGCTCCTGGCTTTGGATCGGCACAGCGCGCCGGCCATAGCAGACATTCCGGGGGTGAAACAATGGAAAGGAAGACCTTTCTCTCTCTCTCTAAATCTGCCTGTCAAAAAAAAAAAAAAAAAAAAAAAAAACAACAACAACAACAACAAAAATAACAAAAAGTAGAACTGCTAACAAAAAACTCAAAAAGTTTTAAAATTTTTAAGGATTCTACCCCAAAGCTATGAAAATCAGAAAGTTTTATAACAGCTATACTTCACACAGAATATAAAGTCAATACAGAAAATTTAATATTATTTCTATAAACTAAAAATGAGCACTTAGAAGAAGAAATTAATAAAATACAGTTATAGTGGTATCAAAACATGATATAGGGGCCAGCGCTGTGGTGCAGTGGGTTAACGCCCTGACCTGAAGCACTGGCATCCCATATGGGCGCTGGTTCAAGACCCAGCTGCTCCACTTCTGATCCCGCTCTCTGCTATGACCTGGGAAAGCATAGAAAAGTCCTTGGGCCCCTGCACTCATGTGGGAGACCCGGAAAAAACTCCTGGATTTAGGGAGTGAACCAGCGGATGGAAGACCTCTCTCTCTGTCTCTGTCTCTCTGTCTCTACCTCTCTCTAGCTCTTTCAAATAAAATAAATCTTTAAAAAATAGATCTTTGACAATTAGATTTGTTTTCAAGTGCCAGTATCTATCCTAAAGTAGCTCTATATGGCAGAAAAAGAAAACCTTGCCAGTAATTTACTGAGAGTAAGTGGATCACATCTCCAATTTCTCTCCTTTGCTCATGAAATTATCCAGCTGCTGTCAGTACACAAGAATGGCATCTAGGGGCCAAATAAACTACAGATCCTTGAAAGATCAATTCACAGAGACAACCATGAGTTGCTTCTTCACTGTTGTCCATAGTTATCAGATTCTCCAACTTCACCGCCGGTATAATTTTCTTACTGCAGACTTATCTGGAGGTGGCCGCGATTTTATTTTGTTCACTTTGGATGTTAAACAACAATACCTAATACTACCTACAATACCTAATACCACCTAATACCACCAGCCAACAAAAAAGTGCACCCCAACACCACCCAAAAGAGAAAGGACATGCTCTCAGAATAAAGGAAACAGACTTGAGATTGCAAATATCTTGCTTTATTTAAAAATGCATTGCAGGGGGCTGGCACTGTGGCATAGCACGTAAAGCCACTGCCTGCAGTGTTGGGAAAGCAGTAGAAGATGATCCAAGTCCTCAGATTCCTGCACCTGTGTGGGAGACCTGGAAGAAGCTCCTGGCTCCTGGCTTCAGATAGGCGCAGCTCTGGCCCTTGCAGCCAGTTGGAGAGTGAACCAGTGGATGGAAGACCTCTCTCTCTCTCTCTCTCTCTCTCTGTCTCTCCTCTCTCTGTGTAACTCTGATTTTCAAATAAATAAATAAATCTTTAAAAAAACATGATATAATTAGGAATTAAATATATGCAAGATTTGTATACTGAAAATTATAAAACATTTCTGACAGAATTTAAAGATATAAATGAATGGAAAGACATATCATGTTCATCATCAGAGAGACTAATATTGTTAAGATTTTTAGTTCTCCCCAAAATGATCCACACATTTTTAATGTAATCCAATCAAAAACCCAGTTAGCATTATTTTCTGTGATTGAAAAACTGATTCTAAAATTTATGTAAATGAGAAACACTTTGACCAAACAGATGAGAAAAAGTTGAAGGACTTGGACTATTTGATTCCAAGACTATGATAAGGCCATTAACATACAGACACACAGAACAATGAGAGTCCAGAAAATGACCCACTCACATATGCCCAATTCTTTTTGACAAAGATACTGAAGGAAAAGAACAGCAGTTTTCAACTAATAGTACTGAATTGGATTTCTGTATTTTTGTAAAAATGATCTTCAAAATGTACTTCATGACATATACCAGAATTAACTCAAAACAGGTAATAAACCTAAATGTAAGGTAGAACTGCACAATGTCTAGATAAAGACATGGCAGAACATTTTTGAGACCTTGAATTGAACAAAGAATTATTATTTTTTGAAGATTATTTATTTATTTGAAAGGCAAAGTTAGAGAAAAAGATTTGCAATTGCTGGTTCTCTCCTCAGATGGCCACATCAGCCCCAAAGCAGGAGCCAGGAGCATCTTTCAGGTCTCCCATGTGGGTGGCAGGGGCCCAAGCATTAGCAGGGAGCTGGATTGGAAGTGGAGCAGCTGAGGCTTGAACTGGTGCCCATGGGGGATGCCTGTGTTGCACTACATTACAATACTGGCCCCTGAACACAGAATTATTAAGTGGGACATACAACTTATAAAACTAAAAAGAGAAAAAATTGACAAATTGGACTTGAACAGATGAAAGGTCTCTCTCTGCTCTCCCTCTCTGTAATGCTGCCTTTCAAATAAATAAAATAAAATCTTTTTAAAACAAGAAATGCATAAGATGCAAACTTGGAGACAATATATAAAAAACATCTCATAAAACAACTTGCATCCAGACTCCATAATAAACACTAATTAAAAAGAAGAGAAATAATCAATGAAGAATATCAATGGATAGAAACATAACTGATGAAAATATTCACATGGCAAATAAATAGGATGCCATCCTGAACTTAATCAAAGGAAAGTACAAACAAGAACTACAGTGAGTGGGGCCGGCATTGTGGCACAGAGGGTTAAGCGGCTTCCAGCACCACTG
The DNA here is from genome assembly GCF_033115175.1 of Lepus europaeus. Lineage (NCBI taxonomy): Eukaryota > Metazoa > Chordata > Mammalia > Lagomorpha > Leporidae > Lepus > Lepus europaeus. Next base: position 73,261,560 of record NC_084838.1, read on the forward strand.
GCATCCTCTATGGGCACTGGTTTGAATCCCAGCTGTTCCACTTCCATATCCAGCTCCCTACTCATGCACCTGGTAAAGCAGCAGCAGATGACCCAAAAGCTTGGTCCCCTACACCCACATGGGAGACCCAGATAGAGTACCATTCTCCTTGATTCAGCTTCACCCACCTCTGGCCACTGCAAATACTTGGGGAGTGAATCAGTATATGCAAGTCCTGTCTCTGTAACTCTCTCTGTAACTCTGCCTTTCAGGTAGATAAATCTTTTTAAAATACTACAATGAGTTCATACACCTGCTATTCTGGCTAAAATTAAAAATGCATACCATGTGTTGGCAAGTGTTCAGAACAACTGAAACTCTTATTGCTGGTGGGAATGTAAAATATTAAAGCCACTTTGGAAAACAGGTGGAAATTTTGTTAGAGAGTGAGAATATACCTGTGCAACCCAGAAATACCACAGCCAGATATAGATACCAAAGAAATAAAAATGTCAGCCCAAAGATTTGTATATGAATGCTCATTACAACTTTATTCGTAATAGATCAATGTGATGTTAATGTACTTATCCTGAACAGGTGCTCAAATGTGTTTGCAGGGTTGGACTTACTCTCATACTAACGGCACTGCCTTCCCAAAAGGTTCTCCTGGGTAGTGTGGCTTCTTCAGCCTGGTTCCAGCACAAAATCCACATGTGAGCCCCAGTCACCCTGAGCTTAAGAACGAATGTTTACTGATACGTGCCACTGAGTTTTGAGATAACTCGTTAGGCAACATTGTTGTAGCATCTTCGTGTCCCTTCTCATTCTTTTCCTTCTCTGTTCCAGGGGCTTGTAGTGGAAAAGACCTTTCCCTCCCTTTGCTATAATTGTCTCCAGTAGGGAAGGAACTAGCAAATCTGCTTCCACACCTGGACTCTCCTCTGAGATCTAGATTCTCCCGCCATCTTTATAGCACAGGTACTTACTCGATGCAGCAAGGAAGCGAGAAAGAAAGAAAGAAAGAAAAAGACACTAAGTAAAATTAATGAAATCTGAATAAATTATGGACTTTAATTAGTGTTCCAATGTTGCTCCATTAACTATTTACAACTATACACGAGTACTTGAAAAAGTTTGTGGAAAAATTGATTAAAAGATGTTTATTCTGGTGCAAAAAAAAAGTTTCCATAGTTTGTTTGTTTTTTTGTTTTTTTTTTTGACAGAGTTAAACAGTGAGAAAGAGACAGAGAGAAAGGTCTTCCCTCCATTGGTTCACCCTCCAAATGGCCTCTATGGCTGGAGCTACGCTGATCCAAAGCCAGGAGCCAGGTGCTTTCTCCTGGTCTCCCATGCGGGTGCAGGGGCCTAAGCACCTGGGCCACCTTCCACCACCCTCCCAGGCCACAGCAGAGAGCTGGACTGGAAGAAGAGCAACTGGGACTAGAACCTGGTGCCCATATGGGATGCTGGCACCACAGGCGGAGGATTAACCAAGTGAGCCACAGCACCAGCCCCTCCATAGTGTTTTCTTAATATACGTCTTCCATGAATTTTTTAAATATGCCTTGTGACCCTGATCCTGTCCCGGTTGCCCCTCTTCCAGGCCAGCTCTCTGCTGTGGCCAGGGAGTGCAGTAGAGGATGGCCCAAGTGCTTGGGCCCTGCACCCCATGGGAGACCAGGAGAAGCACCTGGCTCCTGCCATCGGATCAGCGCGGTGCGCCGGCCGCAGCGCGCTACCACGGCGGCCGTTGGAGGGTGAACCAACGGCAAAAAGGAAGACCTTTCTCTCTGTCTCTCTCTCACTGTCCACTCTGCCTGTCAAAAATAAAAAATAAAAAAATATGCCTTGTGCCCTCCTAATGCAACATGTGAATAATAAGGGAAACTGATTGAACAGGCACATGGGAACTCTGTCCTGTCTTCTCAAATGTTCTGTAAACCTATAACCATCATTTGCATGGTAAAGGGAGAACTTAGATATTTTACATAAATATTAGCTTATTAGTGCCTATATTCTTAAAAAAGATTCTTAAGAATTAGACAAAAAATAATAAAGAAAACATTTATTAAACTAGTAGGGCTGCTCTTCTTTAAGTGATCCTTTCCAAGTAACAAAATACAATAGGAAAACAAGATCATATTCTCTCTTGCTGGGAGCAAGTATTTGAAAATAATACTCCTTATAATTAAAATTGTTACCACGAAGTTTCCATTAACTATTCAAAGTCATTCATTGAACACCAATTATGCAAAGGATGCACGAATTTCTAGCAGTCTACTAATTGACATGTGACTTCATGTTTTTTTTTTTTTTTTTTTGACAGGCAGAATGGACAGTGAGAGACGGAGACAGAGAGAAAGGTCTTCCTTTTTGCCGTTGGTTCACCCTCCAATGGCCGCTGCGGCCGGCGCATCTCGCTGATCCGAAGCCAGGAGCCAGGTGCTTCTCCTGGTCTCCCATGCGGGTGCAGGGCCCAAGGACTTGGGCCATCCTCCACTGCCTTCCCTGGCCATAGCAGAGAGCTGGCCTGGAAGAGGGGCAACCGGGATAGAATCCGGTGCCCCAACCAGGACTAGAACCCCGTGTGTCAGCGCCACAGGCGGAGGATTAGCCTGTTGAGCCGTGGTGCCGGCATCTTTTTCTATTTCAGGATCCATCCTGGTTCTTACATCCCATTTACTTTCTTACCTTCTTAGGCTCATTTTGGCTGTGACAGTTCCTCAGAATAGTTTTTAATGACCTTAACAGTTTCTTTATAAAACATTTATTTGTTTGAAAGAGTTACAGTGTGTGTGAGAGAGAGAGAGAGACAGAGCGATCTTCCATCTGTTGGTTCAGTCTCAGATGGCCGCAACAGCCAGGAACTCCATTCATGTTTCCTATGTGGATGGCAGGGGCGCAGGTACTTGGGCCATCTTCTGCTTCTTTCCCAGGTGCGTTTGCAGGGAACTGGATTAGAACTGGAGCAGCTGAGATTTAAACCAATGCCCATAGGGGACACCGGTGTTGCAAGAGGCAGCTTCATTTGCTATGCCACTATGCTGGTCCTGTCCTGACCTTAAAAATTTTGAGAAGTACAGGTATTTTGTAGAATAATTCTCTCTGGAACTTGAGTCATTTTTTCCTGTGACAACATGGGGGTTATGGGTTGTTGGAAGGAAGACTGCAGAGGTAACGGGGCAGTCACATTACATCAAGAGTACACACCATCAACACCACTGATTACTGTCAGTATTCCCCACATTCACCTGGCTGAGGCTGCGTAGAGTACCTGATTTCTCCTCTCTTTTGTCCCTCCTTTCTGAGGTGCACTCCTTGGAAAGAAGTCACTATGTCCAGAGAGTTATGCTCTCCCTTTTAGAAAAAGAAATATCTGCATAAGTTATCTGGCACCTCTGCATGGGAGAGCTGGCGCTTTTCCCTCACTGACTACATGCAATCATTTATTTATATCATATGGACTAATGGATACTTCTTTTATGCTTTGAGTTTTAATGCATTACTACTTTATTTTCTTGTTCAAATTGTTCTAGGTTTGGTCATTCAAATAGACTATTCCTATTCCTTATAATAAAATCCCATCAATGTAGGGGCGGGCACTGTGGTTTAGTGGGTTAAGCTTCCACTTGCAGTGCCAGCACCCCATACAGGCACAGGTTCAGGTCCCAGATGCTCCACTTCCAATCCAGCTCCCTGCTGATGAGCTTGGGAAAGCAGTGGAGGATGCGCCAAGTCTTTGGCCCCTGCCACCCATGTGAGAGACCTGGGAAAAGCTCCTGGCTCCAACCTGGTCCAGTCCTAGCCTTCAAGGCCATTTGGAGAGTGAAACAGGAAGCTCTCTCTCCCCCTCTTCCTTTCTCTCTCACTCTCTCTCTTTTACTCTGCCTTTCAAATAAATAAATAAAACCTTTTTAAAAGAAACCCACCAATGTGGAGTTTTTGTTTTGAGCATTACCATACTTTCTGGTATTATTAGCTGCTCAAGTGCTTCATATATTTCCTGCTCCAGTTCTAGAAGTAGCCATTTTTCTAGGGAGCTTGGTTTCTTCTACTGGAGAGCAGTATATTAGAAACCAAGATGGGGTGTCAGTTGTGCTCATCTCTACTGGCATATTTTTGTGTTTTTACTAACCCAATATGTATATACATACTTATAAATATTTTATATGTCAGCATTTGTGTGTGGATATTACCTTGAACAGAAGTATATACAGATGTTTCCAGCTCTAAGCCATTAATACTTGTATCACTGTATCCTTCCACACTGTGAATTCCTAACTGAACAGTAAGAAACTGGCTCTAGGCCGGCGCCGTGGCTCAACAGGCTAATCCTCCGCCTTGCGGCGCCGGCACGCCGGGTTCTAGTCCCGGTCGGGGCACCGATCCTGTCCCGGTTGCCCCTCTTCCAGGCCAGCTCTCTGCTGTGGCTAGGGAGTGCAGTGGAGGATGGCCCAAGTGTTTGGGCTCTGCACCCCATGGGAGACCAGGATAAGCACCTGGCTCCTGCCATCGGAACAGCGCGGTGCGCCGGCCGCAGCGCGCTACCGCGGCGGCCATTAGAGGGTGAACCAACGGCAAAGGAAGACCTTTCTCTCTGTCTCTCTCTCTCACTGTCCACTCTGCCTGTCAAAAAAAAAAAAAAAAAAAAAAAAAAAAAAGAAACTGGCTCTTGCCATCTACATTACATTTACTTAGTTTTGCAGTTCCAAGGTACATACATAGCAGTTTCTGAATTGTTGGGCCACATTACCATGGGTTATTACTTTATTTATTAGATTATAGTGCCTATGCGCATTTCTTTGTTTTAAGTCTTATAAACCATTCATTTCCCAAGTTGCTCAGGTCATAATTTTTTTTTTTTTTGGTCAGAGGAAAGAATTTATTTCAAGAAGCTATCAGTCAACTTTACACTCACCTACTTGAGTAAGTCTGTTTAATGAATTTGTAATACAGTTATCTTGTCACTGTGCATTTCTTTCTGAGATACATTAAACTCCTAAAGGATTTTTAAAGATATGCATAGATTATGGGAGTAGACATTTACCCTAATGGTCAAGATTACTGCATCCCCTGTAAGAGGGCCTGGGTGCAGTTCCTGGCTCCTGATTCCAGTCTCCTGCCAATGCAGACCCTAATAGGTAGTAGTGACAGCTTGGGTAATTAGATTCCTATCACCCACATGGGACACCTGGATCAAGTTCCTGACTCTTGGCTGTGTCCCCATCCCAGTCATGGTCATTGTGGGCATTTCAGGAGTGAACAAGTGGATGGGGAATTCTCTCGCTCCCCCTGTGCCCATCTCTCTCTTTTTCTCAAATAAAACAACTAACCAAATTAAAACTGACTTTACACTACAGAGTTTTATGGGTTTTAACAAATGCATACCATCAAAGATCCACCATTTCATAGATACAGAAGATGTTCACTATCCTAACAAAGTACACTAGGTTTCATCTACTCCCTTTTTCTTCTAAATCTCTGGCAATCATTGAGCTTTCTGTAGTTTTATGGTTTTGTCTCTCCTGGAATGTTATATAATAATAATCATGAAATATTTTATCTTTCTAGATTGGCTTATTTCAGTTGACAATATGATTTAGGTTGAACCATATTTTTTTCATGGCTCAATAATCTTTTTTTAAATTGCCAAATGAAAAGTAATAAAATAAGTCTGAGTAGCAATGGACTGCAGTTTGCTTGCTTATTCATTGTATTGAAGGATATCTGAGCTGGTTCTAAATTTTTCAATTACATTCCCATCAGCAATGTTTAAACATTTAATTTTTTATGTTCTCAACCACATTTAACACTATCTTTTGTTTGGATTATCACCATATGGGTATTAAATTGTAGTTTTGGTTTGCATCTCCTTAATGGCTAGTGATGTTGGCCATTTTTTCATGTGCTTACTGAACATTTGTATAGCTGCTTTGGAGAAATGCCTGTTCAGAATGTTGCTCAGTTTTAAATTGGGGCTTCTTTTTACTGTTGAGGTGTAACAGTCATTTTATGTTTTAGAGGTAAGTTCCTTATAGAATCTATTATTTGAAAAGTTTTCCCCTTTATGTGGGCTATTTTCTCACTTTGTACATGGTGTCCTTTGAAGCACCAAGTTTTTTTTTATTTTGATGAATTACAACCTCTCTCAACACACACACACATATCCATCTTTGCTGCTTTAGTATCATATCTGAAAAAGCTTCCCTAGTTCTTAATGAAGATTTACTCCCATTTTAATAGTTTTATTGTTTTAACTCTGACATTTGTATCTTTGACTCATTTTTAGTTCAATAATGGTGTGATTTGCAGAGGTCTTTATTCATTGTCCTGTATGTGTATTTCCAATCACACCTGAACTATTTGTTCAAAATATTATTTTCCTCTTACAAACTACCTTGATATGTTTTTCAAAAATCAATTGGCTATAAATGCAATAGTTTATTTTTACACTCCTAATTCTAATCCACTAATGTCTTTTTCCTTATATTTTATCTCAGTCAATGCTGTTTGGTAATAAGTTTTAAAATTGTGCAGAGTCTTCTAGCTTTGGCATTCTCCAAGATTCTTGATCCCTTGAACTTGCATGTGAATTTTAGGATCTTCTTATCAATTTCTGTGAAACCCCAGCTGGATATAAAAGGAATTGCTTTGAATCTGTAGATCAATTTGGTAAATACTTAAATCTACTCCATAAGCATGAACATGAGGCATCTTTCCATTTACTTAGGTCATCTTTAATTCCTTTAAGGTAACATTTTCTAATTTTCAGAGTGTCTTACATTTTCTACTGATTATTCTTGTAATGTTATTGAAAACAGAATTGTTTTCCTAATTTCATTTTCAGATTATTCATCATTAATGTACAGACATACGATTGAATTTTCACATACTATTATGGGTACAGTAGGATTTGTCTCCCCAAACACATGTATCTGTTCAAACTCTAATATCTTAATGTTAATGGTTTGTTGATTAAGGGTAGAAGCTTGAGCTCTGAGAGGTAGGGCCCATGGTAGTCTTTGGGTCGCTGGGGCTTTCTCTTGGAGGGTGGTTCTTGTCAGATGTCTTGATCATCTGAGTCCAAGTGCTCTCTTTGTTCCCTGACCCACTATACGATCATGCCACCACACCTGCCATTACCCAGCCTCCACCAGATCCGGGACTATGGGGCTGCCTAATCCTGTAATCTCAATCTGTGAACTGAAATAAGCTTATTTTCTCCCAAAGAAATGCCACCCAGGCATTTTAGTTAAAGTAACAGAAAGCAGACTAATTAACTGGCTGTTCATCCTGCAACATTGCTGGGCTCATTTATTAGTTTTAATAGTTTTTAAATAAATTCCTGAGAGTTTTCTATATAAAAGATCATATTATCTGTAAACAGAGGGAGTAGTTTTATATCCTCCTTTTCAATATGAATGCATGCCATTTTATTTTATTGCCCAATTGTCTTGGTTTAACACTCCTGTATGATGTTGGGTGGAAGTGGTAAGAACAGTTATTCTTGTGTTGCTCCTGATCTTAGGGATAAAGCATTGTGGCTTTCACCATTAAGTGTAATGTTAGCTCTGGGTTTTTCATAGACACCTTTTATCATGTTTAGGAAATTATTTTCTATTTCCAGTTCGTTGGGTATTTTTATCATGTAAGGATACAAGATGTTATCAAATGTATTTTATGAGTCTAATGGTAGTCATTTTTTGTCCTCTTGTATTTCATTTGTTTTACTATTTTAACTGATTTTCAAGTGTTACACCAACTTTGCATTCCCAGAATAAGTCTCACTTGGTTTTGGTGCATATTCTTTCTGATATGCTACCAGATTAATTTTTCTAGTATTTTATTGAGGATTTGTATTCATTATAATTATAAATATATTTATTGTTTTTGTTTTCCCTCATGATATCCTTTTGGTGTCAGAGTAATACTGATGTATAGAATGTGGTGGAAAGCATTTTAAAAGACATTTTGGGGGCCGGCGCCGTGGCTCACTTGGTTAATCCTCTGCCTTGCAGCACTGGTATCCCATATGGGAGCTAGCTTCTAGTCCTGGTTGCTCCTCTTCCAGTCCAGCTCTCTGCTGTGGCCCGGGAGGGCAGTGGAGGATGGCCCAAGTGCTTGGGCCCTGCACCCGCATGGGAGACCAGGAGGAAGCACCTGGCTCTTGGCTTTGGATCGGCACAGTGCGCCGGCCATAGCAGCCATTTTGGGAGTGAACCAACGGAAGGAAGACCTTTCTCTCTGTCTTTCTCTCTCACGGTCTATAACTCTACCTGTCAAATTTAAAAAACAAAACAAAACAAAAACAAAAACAAAAACATTGTGGATGTGACAAAGCTGAGACCATCAAGGAAATATGAAGATTTAAACATGCACACCTGTTTTCATTCCTTCCTGAAATCTTAGAAGGCTTCCCTAGAAGACAAGAAAAAACAAAAGAAACAATTGCAATAAAATGTTGCAACTGGCAAAAAGGAGATCTTGAAAAATGATGCAACTGTCCTGAAGAAGAAAATCCCTGTTGACCCAGATGAAATTCTTAGAAGCAGTGTGATTTATGTGCACCCACTGTCTAAAAGTTCTACAAACTAGCAGGACTAGCTACTCTGCAAATGTGGGTAAATGGTGAGCAAAAATATAGAGCATCTGTCAAAATTCCATGTAAAAAGTGATTAAATCCACAGTCCTCTTCCCTACTCCATTTATTTGGGTCACCACCTCCTTCTCTATTTCACTGACCTTGAGTAAAACAGAAGCTGACTGGACTAGGGATAAGAGTTAGAAGACGTAAAACCCAGTTAAGGGTGAATGAATGTTGCTGAAAATGGGAAATTAACTGGACAAAGATACACTGGATGCTGAGTCCTCCAGCCCTCTTAACCTGCCAGGATTCTAGAATTCTGACATCAGTCTTTTTGTATTCTAGGCAGGATACTGAAAGAGTTTTCACTGAACCTCTAATAAAGATCCAAGGCAAATGATATGACATTAAGGGTTTCCCAACTTAAATGGCCCAATCAGGTCATCTTTGGGAAACTCACAGTTCACATGCCATACCACAGATTCTGCAACCCCAGTGAGTTTTTCAGCTCTCCCTCTCATATAAGAAGGCAACCAAATGTTCTACTTAATACTATTGGTTGAATTCTGTAATTAATACACAGTTAGTCTTAAGTGTTGAAACTTAACTGAAAAGTGATCCCCGTTAAATATAAGAGTGGGAATAAGAGAGGGAAGAGATGTACAATTTGGGACATGCTCAATTGGACTTGCCCCAAATGGTAGAGTTAGAAACATACCAGGGGATTCCAATTCAATCCCAATAAGGTGGCATGTACCAATGCCATCTCACTAGTCCAAGTGATCAATTGCTGTTCACAATTGATCACACTGATAGGACTAAGAGTCAAAGGGATCACATAAACAAGACTAGTGTCTGAAAATACTAACCGACAGAATAAAAAAAAAGGGAGAGAATGATCCAACATGGGAAGCGGGATACACAGCAGACTCATAGAATGGCAGATGTCCTAAACAGCACTCTGGCCTCAGAATCAGCCCTTAAGGCATTTGGATATGGCTGAAGAGCCCATGAGAGTATTGTAGGCATGGAAAGCCAAGACACTCTGGAAAAAAAAAAATGACCTAAATGAAAGATCTCTGCAAGTGAGATCCCAGTAGAAAGAACAGGTCATCAAAGAAGGAGGTACCTTTCTCTGAAGGGAGGAGAGAACTTCCACTTTGACTATGACTTTGTCTAAATATGATAAGAGTCGGTGAACTCAAAAGGCTTCCATAGCTTTGGCAACTCATGACAAGCCTAGGGTGATTACTAATGCCATAAACAAGAGTGTCAATTTGTTAAGTCAACAGCAGGAGTCACTGTGCACTTATTCCTCATGTAGGATCCCTGTCCTTAATGTGCTGTACATTATGATTTAAAGCTATAACTAGTACTCCAACAGTATTTTTCACTTTGTGTTTCTGTGTGGGTGCAAACTGTTGAAATCTTTACTTAATATATATTAAATTGATCTGTCTATAAAGAGAATTGAAAATGAATCTTGATGTGAATAAAAGGGGAGAGGGAGCGGGAGAGGGGAGGGTTGCGGGTGGGAGGGAAGTTATGGGGGGGAAGCTATGGTAATCCATAAGCTGGACTTTGGAAATTTATATTCATTAAATAAAAGTTAAAAAAAATAAAAGTTAAAAAATTTATATTCATTAAATAAAAGTTAAAAAAAGAAATCCTATCTCCCAACATAGAGCAGCCTGCACCATTACTTTTCTCTGGGCCCAATTACTCAGATGAACTCAAAGCTGTGGCTGTCTCCAGCAGTGTGCACCTTGACACCCTTCTCCTGCCCACTTCCCACCCACTCTGCCATCTGTGGCAACCAGAGCTGGCTGGCTAGGGCTCCTATCCACCTTCCTCACCCATGTCTTCCTCACCCACACTCTTGCCAGCCATTCTGCCAGGTCATGAAGTCCATGGACATGGTCACTGCCCTTGAAGAGCTCATAGTGGACCAGGGAGAAAATAAGAGTAGCTGACTTGTGGATTGGATTCCAGGAAATGGAAGATCCAATTCTCACCAACCTGCTCCCTTCATCACTCCGGGAGAATGCTAAAACCCAAAGGTACTTCAATACGTTCATTGAAAATAGTATTAAAAGATAAGGTTATTGGAAAAAAAAAAAAAAGAAGGCAACCAAAGATTACATAAACCCTAAGAAGAGCCTCTGACTTTAAAAGGAAGGTGCCAACCTAATAAATAGAACAAAATGACTTGGAATGAGTAGAAACTTCTAAATGAGAAGAAAACTTCAATATCCCTTTCCCTTAACAACATTTTAATATCCTCTGAGACAGAAAACATTGCAACCAAACAACAGAAATGTTCAGAGAACAAAAAGAAAATCATCAAGTAATAAAACAATATAGAAGAAATGGAAAACTTGAAAATTTGAAAGCCTGAGAAGATGATGAGGATCAGATACATAGTAGAGAAAGTATAAAATGTTATAGGCCCAGTGAAGGTGGTCTGGGAAGTTCCAGTTCCAGAACAGAATACAGAGTGCTGAGAAAGCTGCATCACCTAAGATACTATTGGAGCAACAATTTCTAGGACTTAGAATATGAATATCAGCCGGTGCCGTGGCTTAACAGGCTAATCCTCCACCTTGCGGCACCGGCACACCGGGTTCTAGTCCCGGTCGGGGCACCGGATTCTATCCCGGTTGCCCCTCTTCCAGGCCAGCTCTCTGCTATGGCCCAGGAAGGCAGTGGAGGATGGCCCAAGTCCTTGGGCCCTGCACCCGCATGGGAGACCAGGAAAAAGCACCTGGCTCCTGGCTTCGGATCAGCGAGATGCGCTGGCCGCAGCGGCCATTGGAGGGTGAACCAATGGCAAAAAGGAAGACCTTTCTCTCTGTCTCTCTCTCACTATCCACTCTGCCTGTCAAAACAAAACAAAACAAAAGAATATGAATATCCATATTAAGGGGCTCACTGATTATCTAGCATGACGAATAAAAGCAGAATCATACCAAAGTAGTTGTTATCAAATTTAAAAATTATGGCTGGAGACAATAAGCAGGTCCTAAAATCATCCAGATAAGACCATAATAAGCCTCAATCAAAGAAAGATAAGCAATCAACTTGACTTTGAGCTTCTTAATATTAACATAGAAAACAGAAGAAAATGGAAAATGCTTTCATGATTCTAAAGGAAATTTATTTCTGACTTAGAGCTTCATAGGCAGCTAAACATTAATCAAGTCATATGGCAGAATATAAATAGTTTCAGATATACACACTCTTAAGTAACTTATCTCTCCAAGTGACTTCTCTAGACGCTCCTGGAAGATGGGCCTCTTCCAAAATAAGAGCATAAATCAACAAGTGAGAAGCATCGAGTACAGGAAACAGGAGAGTTCCCTAGAAGATAGTGTAAGGGCATCTCAGAAGAAGAGCTATGAGATGCTTCGGAGAATTCCGATAAAGCACCCATAACACATTGTCGCCCTGCAGTGGAATGCCATTAGCACAGGCAACAGTGAGACCCTCTCAGGAAGTTCTCTTTAACTGGTCAGAGCCGAGTCAAAGAAAGAACATGACAGCTGCTACTCTGAATCTGCAACAGAATCCCTGGATTTAGCATATTTGTCTTTGCTTGAGTTCCCGCAGAGATGAAGCTGAGTAAAAGGCTTGTGCACATGGATTTTATTCTGAAAAGTCGTATTGGAGCACCTAAATTGGGACCTGGAAATACTGGGTAGGAAGGGAAGAAACGTAAGTACAAAAATATATTATTGAGCTGATTCCCAGTTGGACAATGGAGACCTAATCCTACTGGGACTCCGAAAAGTCATGCAGTGTTCTCAGAATTATGCTGAGAGAGCACAGAAGATGGGGAAATTTACCCATGACTCTAATCCCCCAATAGACCAGATTTTATATTGTGAGCATGTCTTTCCTCAAGCACCCTACTCAGAATCAGAGAAATCTACGACAGAAAACAAGAAGTTCCTGGAGAAGCTGAAGCTATGTGCTCTCAGGCCGCACTTGACAACACAGCTCTGACAGCAATGACTGGAGTCAAAAGTGACTCAGGTGGTAGAAGGTGAGGCATTAGAGATCCATGCCGCCATGCGTGAAGCACTCTCCTATGGGTTCTCAGAAATCCTTGGGGGAGAAGGGAGTTTGGAAGGGTGTTCCTGTATGAGCCAGTACAGGACAGTAACTCTGGAACTCGGAGCACTGATATTAAAGTGACATTGACCATCTGCATCTGCAGACTACTCTAGACTAAGTTATTTGGTTTATGTTCAGATTTATAGCTGTTTTGCTTGAGAGTTCAGCCTCCAAAAATATGTGGGGAAAGGTGGAGTAGAGAGTGATGAGGGGCTGTTCTCTCAGCCACCGAGACGTTCCTAGCCCAGAGAGCTGAGCTCATCTTGAGACCACCACTCTCCATGTCTATAACTGTGCCCAGATGACACTTGAGGACCCACACCTTGAGTTGTGAATAGAAACATGAAGGTGACCTGGAGCTTGAGAAAGCATCTATTGGTAAAATGGTGCCTGGCGCTCTTTGAGGAAAAGTCGATTTTTCTCACCTAGCTCATGAAACCAACTGTGACACCATGGCTGCAGCCGATGGAATGGGGGCCTGAAAGAGGATAGAAGCAAGGAAACCCAGCCAGGGTAAAGTGGGTCAGGTAAATGAGCAGGCGACTTTCCATCCTATCTTCCACGCTGTCCTGTAACCTTGACTCATGTGTCTGGCTTCAAAGGGAGCCTTGTATGACTCTCTTCCACCACGGGGATCAGGCTTGCCAAGAGTCATTTCTGAGCACACCAGAGTAAGTGCCACTCTCTGAGATGCTTTCTAATAGAAGGCACTTCTTACAAGTGAAAAAATATTTTGAGACATTTCTATGTATTATTTCTCTTTATTTTATCCTTCTTCTACTCTACATTCAAGTGTGTCCCAACTGGTTCTGCAAACTTTACCCCAAGCAGTCTGTGTGTGTGTGTGTGTATACAAGTGTATGTAAATAAGAGGTAGATATCATACAGAATGGAGATGGCCTGTAAGAGTTTCTGATTTTGTATGTGGGTACCTATGTCGTTTGGAGGAGTTGAGTTTCTCACAAGCTCAGCAAGTTAGAGTTCAAAATAGTAGGTTAGCTTATAGAATACAAAGAGGCAAGACAGTTATCTCACATTTGTCTTAGTGACCTAGAATTTATACCCTTCATGTAATGTACCCCTAAGCAAAATGACATGAAACAGGACAAACCAAAATACACCTGAGTGGGGGCCAGTGTTGGGGCACAGAAAGTTAAGCTCCAGCCTTCAGTGCTGCTGGCATCCCATTTGAGTGCTGGTTCCAGTTCTGGTTGCTCCACTTTCAATCCAGCTCCCTGCTAATGTACCTGAGAAAGCAGTCGAGGATGGCCCAAATGCTCGAGCCCCTGCATCCATATGGGAGACCTGGAAGATGTTCCTGGCTCCTGGGTTCAGCCTGGCCTAACCCAAGATCATTTGAGGAGTGAATCAGCAGATGGAAAATCTCTGTCTCTCCCTTCTCTCTCTGAAACTCTACATTTCAAGTTAATAAAAAATTTTTAAAATGAGAAAAAAATAATAATAAAAGAACAAAATACACCTAAGATCAATGAAAATCTCAACACCTAGACAGGTAAATGCTAGGAGTCTTTTGAATGGACTCCTAGTCATCCGGTTCATGAGATATAGGTGTTTCCGTGCATGACCCCAGCTCTGTTTGGCGACTGCCAAACATCTCCAGTTCTACTACTTGCTGCTAAGAAAGGAATTTCTGGGCTGTGTGAAGCCTTCTGCTGCCTCTGCCAATGCCTCAAACAATGAAGGGGGAGGCTTTTGGGACACACACATTCACTGCTACACTCCCCAAGTGCTCAATGAACGAACTCACTATACATATATATTTATATTTATTTATTTAATTGAGAAGTAGAGTTGCAGATAGAGAGGAAGAGACAGAGACAAAGTTCTTCCATTTGCTGTTCACTCCCCAAATGGCCGCAATAGCTGGAGCTTTGCAGACACGAAGCCAGAACCCAGGAGCTTCTTCTGGGTCTCCCATATGGGTGCAGGGGCCTAAGCACTTGAGCCATCCTCTACTACTTTCCCAAGTCACTAGCAGAGAGCTGGATTGTAGAGGAGTAGCTGGGACACAAACCGGCACCCATATGGGATGCCTGCCCCGTAGGCAGAGGCTTAGCCCACTACATCATAGTGCCAGCCCCAAACTCACTATATTCTGATGAAGGCCCCTTAGCATGCTTTCCTAGGGAGCCAAGCTGTCCTGAACACAAAATGTAGGAAAGTGTAGGACACTGTAGGAAAGCAGGGCCACCTAAGGGAATTACTGTGGAAATGTGCATGCAGTGCTGAGGTCAGCAGGGTCAAAGACTCAGGTGATGCTAGACTGAGAACACTGCCAGGGCTGCCATGCAGCAGGAGGTGGGGCCTTTGGGGAGCCCTGCAGGCAGAAAGGATGCGTTTACTGCATGTCTGCTCACCTTTCTGGGTAATTTTCCTCCCTATGGTGTGGGGGTCCTGGAACATAAAGTGGCTTTGGCATTGGGTAGACTGGGGTTTGAATTCCAACCCTGTCACTTCCTGGGACTCTGGGCAAACTATTTAATGTCTCAGTTAATAAAACATTACAATACTTTCCTTACCATCTTTCTTGAGAACTTAGATTTCTCATTATGACTTTATAATTTGGCAAGAGAAAGCCACTTTAGGATAGCAGTTCCCCAAAATGAAATGGCCATCCAGCCAATCAGTATTTACCAAACTGACCAGTGTTTGAACAGCAAATGATCCTTCAGGAAGAACATTCACAACATAATCACTTAACAAGTTGATGCATGGATGAGTAAAAGATAGGGACACACAGGAAGTACAGGAGGAAGAAAGTGTGCAAGAGTCATTCACTGCCTCTTCTCGTGAGATTGTTAAATGCAGACAGTCAGTGGCAGATAGATTCTGATGCCATAAACCGTGGTCCCTCCTAACCTGTAACACTCTAGAACACTCCAGTGGCTGGGGTCACCTGGGGGAAATCACACCTTTGTAGAGTCTGTGAACAAAACTAGGGAAATGGATTCAGGATTTAGGAATGGCGAGTTCTTAGCCAATCAGCTTGGCCAGCAGTAGTCTGCCTTTCAGAGCAAGCCTGTCAGGGCTTTGGTGGCCTCCTTAGGTCATCAGGCTCATCTCCTCTTGTGTCAGGAGGCTCTTCGGCTGTGAGTTCCTCAAGATCCAGAGAAGCCGTCCTGGTGTCATTGACTTGTCACTCCCCTCCTGACATGCGTGTCTATTCTCCACTTGGGACTCAGGGTCAGAAGAGACTGAGACAGCCTCTGGGCTGGCTGCTTTATGTTACCAGTGAGGAACTGGGAGGGTGAGGGAGAGGGGATTTTTCTTCAGGACACGCAGTGGATGCCCCTTGGCTTCCTGGTTTTGTCATCAACAGGCTGGCTCATGCCACAGGTGTGTGTACCTAGCTCGCACTCTTCAGGTGGCTGTGGGGAGCCAGCACTGTGACTCACTTAGATGTAAATGTCAAAGGAAGAGGAGCACAAGGTGCCTCTTGGTTTACTTATTTATGTCTACTCCATGGAGGAAAGGCAAATATTGAGATACTTCAATACGTTGATTCTGGTCTGCTAAACTCAAATGAAGAGGAAAATAGTGAGCCCTGGCTGTGTGCGGTTTATAAAGAGATTTCTTATCTATGATGGGCTTGGGTCTTGGCTAGGACCATGTGTGGTAGGTAAAACAGGTGGGTTTCCATTTTACAGACACTGTTCCAGGGAGCCACAGTCTAGCTCTGGGTAAACAATCTACTGGCACTTCTAGCTTTCTCATGTATTTAAGGAAATTTATTGAGTCACCTAGAATACCAAGTGCTCCAGACCATCATTCTGCTAAACTTACCTGCAACACTTGCTTTCTCTGTCATCACAGAACACACAGCACCTCTAATAAAAGGCATGGCCAAGGACATGTTGCTTGTCCATTGTACATCACACACACTTGTGACTGGCATTAACTAGTGTAAATCCTTTCTTAAGTAATACAAGTTGAGTATCCAATTGAAAAATCTAAAACTCAAGGTGTTCATAAACCTGAAACTTTGAGGGCTGACATGATGCCACAGTGGAAAATTCTACCTCTGACCTCAAGCAAGAAGTTTAAGTCAAAATAAAGGTACACTAAAATACTGTATAAAATTACCCTAAAGGTAGGTGAACAAGCTGTATATGAAATATAAATTTCATGTTTAGACTTGGGGCCCAAGATATCTCATGAATATATAAAGATTCCCAAATCAAAAAGAAAAATCCAAAATCCAAACACTTCTAGTCCCAAGCATTTTGTATAAGGAATATTCAACCTGCAAAATATTGACAAAAGCTTTAAAGAAAAGGTAGCTTCAATGTAAAAGCAATTTCCTTCTGGTTTTGTTCCTGTCAATTCCCAAGTTGTTTCATAGAAAAAGATCTATAAGTAAGTGGTACTGGCAAAACACCATTAAAAAAAAGTATTGAAGAAGCATTGGATTGCAATTAGCTGGAATTAGCCAGCCCTACTACTGCTTGCTCATTTTTCTATAGCACTTGGACACTTTTTTTTTTCTATTACTCCCATTTTATAGATGAGGAAATTGAGCTTCAATGAGTTGAAATGAAATTGATTTCCTGAGTATTCCTATGAGCACTTAGCCCAGGTACCCTGAAAGTTTGGCTGAGCTGAAGAGCATCACTTTTATGGCTATTTCTGTACTTAATATTCAAATTAATGGCTGGGCCAGTTTTTCTCTCAGAGCAGTGCACACCACAGAAAATGCGCCTCTGGGAATGCAAATTGCCCACTGGATGTATTAGGCAACCATAAACAAATGGAGATTTGCACAGATGTAATTAAGAATAGAAAATACAAACCTATATGCAGAACCATGATTTACAGGCAAATTCACCTGCCTTGAAAGCACATATTAGATTGCTCCTCGTTTGATTACCAAGCTGGTGTTTCAATGCAAAGCATATGCTTGCTGATCCCCAGGTTTGCCGGGCTTATGAATTAGCTAATAACTTTGAAAGGAGCCTTTTAAGGGAGGATTGGTTTACGCCTCAGCAATGCAAACATGTGCAAGTGAAAATATATGCATCTCAACTGGTTATTTTTGTAGGGAGGACAAATGTGTAAAAAATATGTTTACCAGGAAAAAAATTCTGGTTTTGACTGTTTGCCAAATGTTACAAATAATTAGTGATGTTGTTAAGTACTCGGCAGCTCTCCCCAGCCTTGGATTTTGCCATTCAGTATGCTCATTCTCCAGCACACAGGCAGTGGGGACATTTCACAGAACCTGGCTACTAGCTCGACTTGCCAAAGGGGCTGGCACCATTTTCATCCATTTCATGGTGTAACCAAGAAGGTGAAAAGCAAAGGATGAGTCTTTTGTAAAAACTCCAGCTTAACTTTTCCAAATTGTAAGTTCAATATCCTAAAGCCGTTGTTCATTTTGCCCACCCTCTCATCTTCACTTTTCATCCTCTTTTCTCCAGTACTGTTACATGGAGACCCTGAGATCTCTCATAGCAAACCAGACCGCAGAAGTGAAAGGACCAGAACACCAGAGCTGGGTTTCATCTCCCACTCACCTCCAATCCACAATGTCTAGAAAGACTGTAAATATTTAAAAGAAAGTTTCTTTACCTCCACTCTGCAGACTCAGTAAATGTTACTGACCTCAGACTTTGCCCTGACAATAAACCTTGGGCCCTACCACCACAGAAATTCAGAATGTCTGTCAATACTGATTCCAGCCGTAGCCAAAAATGCTACAGTTGTAGGACATCGATAAGGCACAGTGGCCTCCTATGTGCTGACCCAACATGGCCATTGGTACCACTGGGATGCAGCTCCATGCCCGGGGTCTTTCCACCAGAGGGGGCAGCTTGGCCACAAGAAGGCCTGGGAGGAGCCCCATGGGTAGCATGAGGAATGTCTTGTATTGGAGCCAAATAACAAAATCATATCTGATATCCCCTATATTTAGAAGGAAAACCTGTGTCAGAAGAGGATGACTCCTGTTTGAGTTCAAAACTGAGGCTGAGCCAGCGGACAAGCCAGAAATGGGCATAGCTGTATTGGAGGTGAAATCCCAAGTTGGGAACACATCAGAGGAGTAGAAGGCAAGGAGAAGGAACCAACAAAACAGGAGGCAGCCTGAACATATACCAGAGCAGGGCACCATGGCAGTGAAATGAGACAAAGCAGATCAGAAATATGCTGAAAAGTGGGGAGTTTCCCTTGTTGCACACATCCAGAATCTGAGTTGGCCTAGGGAGGTCAGCTCTACTAAATGAAATTCACCCAACTGCCAGAAGGCCTTCGAAAGAACAACCAGGTTTCACACTCTCACCGTGAAGGTTCCGTAGTTGGGATTCGAAATGGCTGGACATTTCACAGACTCCCCGACACCACCCACTTCCAAGAAGACTGGGGGAACAAGACATAGTACCTCAAAGTAAAGGGGAGAGGAAGAAGCAAAGAATGCTGGATACCTTGCACTATGAACGGTCTACCCTTAGAAACTAGATGTATTGATGGAAATTGAGAAGTGTGTGTGATCCAAGAGAAAACTCTTCCCAACAGAATCTGAAAAATTAGCCATGCAAATAAGGGCCCATTATTTCCCCCTCTGCACGGAATGCCTGGCTTTGAGTTTTAACATGGGAGAAAGAGCCAGATGGCGGCAGACGGGCTTATTATAGCAAGTCCACTTGTGCTGAAGTTTTCTCAGCATTCTCCATCGTTGCTGAGTGAGGTTTTGTTTTGTTTCCTTCTTAAGTGTAGGGCAGGCAAGTACCAAAATTTGTATACAGTCTGAAACCTTTTCATGAAAATGTTCTATTCAATACCTCCGATACATGATATATGATGCCACCACAGGAAAACTAGTGTTGCTACAGACGTTAATCATAATTATGAAAATTTTTAATTTAAATGTAGGTCTGAACACACAAAATACAGTGCACGGCCATCTGTTAGTTTTCCATCTGGGCTCATTTGCAAAATACATTCTGTTTCACTCCCCCCTCCCCCCTCTATTTATAATCTTCCCTGGAAAACAAATATGCCTAATCTATGGCATGCCAGAGCTGAAGTTAGCTATTTACAAGTGGCTTTTAATAGACATGGTTACACAGTTGAAAGCAGTAGCAGAAACTTCAAGTTTTTTCTTTTTCTTTTCTCTTGCTGGTGGGACACTGCCTTAGACTTTGTCAGTAGACTTCCTTTGAGAGTTTCCACACAAAGATGACTTTATAGCATTTCTGTAAGGAATAAGGGGAACTGAATAGTGTTCTACTCTCTGGGTAAAGATAAGAATCAAATCAAAAACTCTGGGGCCATCAGAACAGCATTATTCGTAGTGGCCAAAGAGCATGGACAAAGGCACATGTCCATCAATTGTGACAGAGGAGTGGATGAACAAAAGGGATAGACTGGAACAGCTGTTAAGTGCAGCAGCTCGAGCCACCACCTGGAACACCTGTACCCCCTACTGGAATATTTGGGGTTGAGTCCGGGCTCTGCTTTCCATTCTAGCTTTCTAGTAATGTATATTCTAGGAGGCAGCAGGTATGGACCAAGTACCCATGTGGGAGACCTGCATTGAATTCTCACTCCTGGTTTCTACATAGCCCAGCCCTATAGAAGGAACCAACAGATAGGAAAACAATCTCTCCCTATTTATTTAAAAATAATAATAAAAAATGCCGGCGCCGTGGCTTAACAGGCTAATCCTCCGCCTTGCGGAGCCGGCACACGGGGTTCTAGTCCCGGTCGGGGCGCCGGATTCTATCCCGGTTGCCCCTCTTCCAGGCCAGCTCTCTGCTATGGCCCAGGAAGGCAGTGGAGGATGGCCCAAGTCCTTGGGCCCTGCACCCCATGGGAGACCAGGAGAAGCACCTGGCTCCTGGCTTCGGATCAGTGAGATGCGCCGGCCGCAGCGGCCATTGGAGGGTGAAACAACGGCAAAAAGGAAGACCCTTCTCTCTCTCTCTCACTATCCACTCTGCCTGTCAAAAAATAAAAAATAAAAAATAAAAAATAAAAGATTGGGGCCGGCACCGTAGCATACTAGGTTAATCCTCTGCCTGCGGCAGCAGCATCCCATATGTCTGCCAGTTCTAGTCCTGGTTGCTCCTCTTCCACTCCAGCTCTCTGCTGTGGCCTGGGAAGGCAGTGGAGGATGGCCCAAGTGCTTGGGCCCCTGCACCTGCATGGGAGACCAGGAAGAAGCACCTGGCTCCTGGCTTCGGATCAGTGCAGCTCCGACCATTGTGGCCATTTGGAGGGTGAACCAATGGAAGGAAGACCTTTCTCTCTGTCTCTCTCTGTCACTGTTCATAACTCTACCTGTCAAATAAATACATTTTTAAAAAATCATTAAAAAAATAAAAAATTCAAAACTTTAAAAATATAATAGATCCAGAAGTGAAACATTATTCAGGCATTAAAATGAAGTATAATTAATGCTGCAACATGGATAAACTTTGAAAATATCACACAAAGAAGCGAGGCACTAAAGGTTACGTATTGTATGACCTTAGTTTTATGAAATGTCCAAAACAGGAAAAACCATAGAGGCAGAGGGGAGAGGGTGAGGAAGGAGGAAGTGATGAGCTGCTACTGGGTTTCTTTTGGGGGTGATAAAATGCATGAAAATCACATTACAGTGAAGGTGACATAATTCTGTGACTATGCTAAAATATACTGAATTGTATACTTTAAACAAGTGAGCTTTATAAAGTATGCAAATCTTATCCCAATAAAGGTGTTAGAAAGCGACAGAGCTGGAAGGAGATGCAGAAATCACCTTGTCTCTCTCTCCTTCCACTTTAAAGATGATGCTGTGAGGTCCTGGTGGGTGAAATGACTGTTACCCAGCTGGTTGGTGCTAAGTTTCCTGAGCCGCCATTCAGTGGTTCTGCTAATCCACAATGCTGAATGACACCAACGAATTCACCCCATCGTATGGACAGAGTGGGCTGGACACAGAGAGAGACCCGTGAAGAAGCAGAGAGGAAGCTACCGAGGTGGTACCACATACGGGCAAGGGAGGCCTTGAAGATGGCCAAGGCCGGAGGGGTGGGGCTGCCTTCATAGAGGCAGCGGCCTTTTGGAGGTGAAATATCGATGACTTAATCTGACTACGGGGAAGCAGACAGGAGGGAGGCACGGAGGAATACGATGACCAGGAAGCCTAGGGGAGACAGAAAATGGAAAATACAGCAAGTGAGTTTAATTCTTTTTTTAAAAATATCCATTTATTTATCTGAAAGGCAGAGTTACAGAGAGAGAGGCGAGAAAGAGAGACAGAGAGCTCTTCCATCCACTGATTCACTCCCCAAATGGCTATAATGCAGGGCTGAGCCAGGCAGGAGCTTCTTCTAGGTCTCCCACATGGGTGCAGGAGCCTAAGCACTTGGGCCATCCCTGCTGCTTTCCCAGGTGCACGATCAGGGAGCTGGATTCGAAGTGGAGCAGACAGGACACAAACTGGTGCCCATATGGGATGCAGGCACTGCAAGCTGTGGCTTTAACCCACTGCACCACAGTGCCAGCCTGTGAGCTTAACACTTAATATGAGTTTGACTTATCTACAGACCACAACGTGGAGGTCCCTAGTACTGGAAGCCAGCATGACCAGTCAGGGCCAAGTGTAAAGAAGTAATCAGCTGGTGAGCTGGATAGTGAAAGCACTGAATGGATGCAACTACTGCAGAGAGAGTCCCAGGGAAACCGAGGGCCAGGGTAGGTTCGCAAAGGAATCATTTCATAGAAGCTAGGAAGGCAGTCCAGGCAGAGAGAAGAAAGGGGGAAGCAAAGGGAAGAGTCTGAAATAGAAGTATAGAGTTAGGCCTTTGTAGGTTAAGGTGGCTACATACCATACTGGAGTGCCTGGGTTGGAGTCCCAGTTCTGCTGGGTTCTGGTGTCCTGCTTATTCACACCCTGTGTGGCAGCAGGTGATGGCACAAATACTTGGGCCACGGACACCCACATGGAAGATCCAGATTGAGATCCAGGCCCCTGTCTTTGGCCTGGCACAGCCCCAACTGTTGTGGCCATTTGGAGAATAAACAAGCAGATTAAGAAGATCCCTCTGTCTGTCCATCTGCCCCTTTCCCTCTCTGGTTTTCAAAAATAAATAAATAAATAAATAAATTGAATGAATCTTTATAAAATAAAGGTGTAAATCTAGGGCAGATCAGACCAAGGAAGGGAACAGACCTGAGTCAACAAATGACTATGGGATGGGTTTTGGACTTTATCATACAAGGTGTCATTGTTCAACTGTATAGTTTATTTAGACAGCAAGTGGCAAATTCAGGAACTTGAATCAAACAAAAGCTCTGACTCTAGAGATCACACAAGATGGGGGGAAAAATCACAAGAATTAAACTGATGAGATGAGAAAAAAGTGAATGGCATTAAACTGCGGACTAAAGCAGCTGGAAATTTTGAGAACAAGGCTATCATGACAAAATATGTTATAAGAAGGAAAAATATAGTCTCAAGATGATCCGCTATGAGGGGCTTGGGGGGCAGGCAGTACACAAGTAGACTTCTTCTGAAGGTCTGTCATAGCATACTGGGAGGGTAAAATATTAAGTGGTTTGGGGTGGGCATTGTGGTCCAGCGATGCCAGCATCCCACGTGGAAGCATGTTTTGAGCCCCAGCTGCCTGATTCCAATCCAGTTTCTTGCAAATGCTCCTGAGAGGGATGGAGATGATGGCTCAAATACTTGAGTCCCTGCCACCTATGTGGGAGATACAGATGGAATTCCTACATTTCCTCAAGGCTACATTCCTGAGATACACAGGTAGTCCAGCAGTCGGCACATAACGTGATAAATCTGTGACACAGCTTGTGTCTGCAGAGAGACAAGCGGGATGGAGGAAGGCTTTTACAGAGGAGGTCATGTCTGGACTTAACCTTGAGAGATTCCCTGTTGCAGAACAGGGAAAGGATGATAGAGGAGTGGGTCTGGGGACTACTTCCCCCAGAGGGCAGAGTATTGGACTTGGTGTACCAACAAGCACACACATCCTGGAAGTTACGAGCTCTGGGTTACGGCTGAAGAAATGACTTGACACCCAGATGGAGCAGGGTCTTTACAAGGAACCTCAGGGATGGATCACGGACTGTCATCTTCTATCCCACCTGACTCTGTCTCATTATCTCCCAAAACAGACCCTGAGACAAGGACTCGGGTCAGGTAGTTTATAAAGCTCCAGTAAGAAAAGAGAAAGGATGGGGAGAAGTCAACAGTGGCTGAGTGAACGAGAGGGCTACTGCTGTGGGCACAATTCCACTGGAAGCCCCTGGGAAAGCTAGGAACTTACTTCATGTCTGGGGTACTTGTCCACCAATGTCCATCTCCACGAAGCTGTGGGTTGGGCTTCCTCTGGGGTGTCTGCTGGCCCTTCTGCCTACACCTATACATACGTGTGCACTCACACACACACACACACACACACATTTTGACATTCTTAGTTGGAACCTGCTGCTTGTGGCTAAACATACTCCCTCCTTCCCAGCAGATAAGTAGAGAGAACAGAAGCTTGGCGTGGAAAGTGGGTTGTGGGTGAATTCAGGTCAGACAAAGGCATAAGGGGCATGGTATCAATGGCATTGGCTCAACAACACAAAGCAGGCTCCTCATCTCCTCCTTTCTACCAGATCTAGGTCATGTCCATCTCAACAGCTCCTCCCAAGATACTTACTCTTCCACAATGCTAAACATTATATATCATAATGTTACCTTATTACACATATACATTACTTATTTGAAAGGTAGTCATGGGGCGGGCAGCGTGGCACAGGTTAATCCTCCACCTGCGGCACTGGCATCCCATATGGGCACTGGTTCTAGTCCGGACTGCCCCTCTTCCAGTCCAGCTCTCTGCTGTGGCCCGGGAATGCAGTGGAGGATGGCCCAAGTGCTTGGGCCCCTGCACCCATATGGGAGACCAGGAAGAAGCACCTGGCTCCTGGCTTCAGATCGGTGCAGCTCTGGCCACTGCGTCCATTTGGGGAGTGAACCAACGGAAGGAAGACCTTTCTCTCTGTCTCTCCCTCTCACTGTAACTCTACCTCTCAAATAAATAAACAAAATCTTAAAAAAAAAAAAAAAAGAAAGAAAGAAAGGTAGAGTCACAGAGAAGAAGAGACAGACAGAGAGGTGGAAATCTTCCATCCACTGATTTACTCTCTGAATGACTGCAACAGCCAGGGCCCAGCCAGGGCCCAGCCAGGGCTCAGCCAGGCCGAATCCAGAAGCCCTGAACTCAACTGAAGTCTGTCACATGGGTGGCAGGGACACAAGAGCTTGAGCTGACTGCCAGAGAGTGTAGTAAAAGGAAGCTGGGATCAGAAAGAGCTGGAACTCAATCCAGGCACCCCAATATGGGATGGGAGTATCCCAAGTAGCGTCATAACCACTGCACCCAGTGATCTACCCAGCACTAAATTTTAACAACCTTCAATCACCCTTGAACTCTGAAGCTCGCTTTAGTACCCAAACGGAGCACCTCCCCCTCCTGTGAGCACCCAAAATGTGTCAACTACCCCATTCACAGAGCACTTACTGTCTGTCCTCTGAACATCTTTTCTCATCTGAATAGTTCCCTAGGGCGAGGACTGTGTCTTGTCATCCCAGGGTGCCCAGAACTCTAATATTGATGACTGCTCTGTCGAAAGGCCACTGTTATTCTGCAAGCCTTTGGAAAACAAAGCCCTTCCAATGATTCAGTCAACCCAGCACTACCTCAAAAAACAGATTCCTAACACTGAGACAATAAGCCAAGCCATTTAGGAGGTGGAGAAATGCATTGTATTATAATGTAAACCAAATTAGCTGAATAAAGAATTTGACTTTCGGATAACCTTCTGTGGAAAATAAATGAGCTAGTAGGAGTCACAATGCAGTCATTATATTTGAAACTTGACTGAAGAACCAGAACAGATGCAAGACATAAAAGAGACAGCACACAGGCTTTAAATGCATATAACAGGAAACTTTGATGTCGGCTCCCTAACAATGTATTTAAAATATTTTGCCCTTCGTCCCACTTTAATTTGGGACACTGTTATTCCCTATGGGTGTTGTGAGGTGCTGCGTATGTTTCTTCAAAATGCAGATATGATTATTTATTTATTTTGGGATGTATTTTCCAGCAGGCCAACTAGCATGGAAATCCTAGGCCTTGGGAGGTCTGAGGCCCCTTTTTATATTTACCCGGAGAGCCTGCTGTTTCTCACTAAAATCAGGTGAACTATATGGGCCAGTTTCTCTTGTCAGCTTCTTGTAGGCTTTGAACTGGAAGAAGAAATACACAGCAGGGTAATCTAGCCCTTTGAAATTTGGGACAACTAGGAAAGATGTCCTTTGGTATTGATTTGTAATAAGCTTTGTTCAGAGGACATCCCTCTGTAATATGAGGAGAATTCATTTTGGATTAAGATACTCAGTGGCTATAAATGAAAAGCTCTATATCTTTTTTTTTTTTGGGGGGGGGTGGCAGCATGAGTATGTGCTTTTCAGTTATTTCCTTTGTAGGATTTTTGACAGTTGAAAGAAAAAGGAAAGGCACGCCTTTTCATCAGTGGCACAAAAGATAGTGGAAAAGCTGCGTCGATTTCGAAGTTAATGCCACACGTGGTTTTCCTGGAATGGGACCGAGGAAGCCGAAGGAGCCACTCTCCTGGGCTCTTCCTGCTGCTCCTCTGCCAATCTCGCTGTCACCACAGGTTGGCAAGGTCCTGGTGCTTTATGGCAGGGCGTTCATCATCCCACTTATCCCCACCAGGACTCTGGAGCCTGGCATCCATCAGCCTTATTTTAGAGAGGAGCAAACAGGATCAGGGAGGTGAGAGAAACTGGCCAAAGTCAACAGGGAGTCGAGGTGCAGCTGAGATAAGCACTGAGACCTTTTTGTCTCCAAAGGCCAAGCACAAGAGCACCTCAAAAAGTCCATGGAAAATGAAATTAAATGTAAGCTTATTTTGGTGCAAAAATGTCCAAAATATGTGCACATGAGGGATCTTCAGAAAGTTCATGGAAAATATGAATTTTGCAAAACAAAATCATTCACCCCAATAAACTTATCTTTAATATCATTTTCTACATTTTTTTGAAGTTGCATCATATAGATACAAACTAAACTGGACTGTCCACCTCCACCCAGAAAACCCTCACTGGCCAGACCGAGCACTACCTACTGTGTGTTCTCGGACTCCACTGCCTCACTGGTATAAGAAAACGGAGTCATTTCAGGACCAATTATTTAAACCATTGTGACTTTTTTTTTTTTTTTTTTTTTGACAGACAGAGTAGACAGTGAGAGAGAGAGATAGAGAGAAAGGTCTTCCTTTTTGCCGCTGGTTCACCCTCCAATGGCCACCGCGGTAGGCGCGCTGTGGCCGGCGCACCACACTGATCCGATGGCAGGAGCCAGGTGCTTCTCCTGGTCTCCCATGGGGTGCAGGGCCCAAGCACTTGGGCCATCCTCCACTGCACTCCCTGGCCACAGCAGAGAGCTGGCCTGGAAGAGGGGCAACCGGGACAGGATCGGTGCCCCGACCGGGACTAGAACCCGGTGTGCCGGCGCCACAAGGCGGAGGATTAGCCTAGTGAGCCTTGGCGCCGGCCAACCATTGTGACTTATAAACCTAATCTTCTCCAAGGGCTAAACTCCCAATTTCCACTTATTCTGGCTCCATAAAAAGTGTCCCTGGAAATTGCAGGAACTGTGGTTTTGTCTCATCATTCCCAATTAGGAATACAGTTCCACTTGGGATTATCGGGGGCTCAGTGTTTGGAATCCCATGCTATTTTTAGGTATCATGGACTGATAATTGTATGGGTATAATGAATTCTTTTCTATCATAAAAACCAAAACTGAATTACTTCGCTTTAACATTTTCTTTCAGAAGTTTTAAATTTACAAAACAAAAATTATACCTGACATCCCATTTCCCCTTTCATTGTATCTCATATTAGCATATTTATGAGTAAATGAACCATACCCATATTCCTGTTTGCTTTTTATCCAAACCCATGCTACCCCTTCCACCCCTCCCAGTTATTATAGTATTAATGTCTGCTATACACAGTATTAAAACTGAAATAATGGTGCTTTTCTTGAAAAAAGTTAGGCCATGTCAGTCCCCTATATAAAGTTCTTTTTAGGTATCTTTTTCAATTCCCATCTCCTGGCTTCCTGTGATGTTAAATATATTGTATCTATCAGCCATGTACATTTCACCCAGAGTCCTCCAGGGCCTACCTAATTATAGATTCTGCTCCAGGAGACTGGTGGAAGGCAGCCACCACCCTCATCCCATTCCCCACAATTTCACAGCTATGGGAGGATATAAGTTGTTAGGGAAATTGGGGAGCAGGGTGAGAGAGGGTCTCAGGCCCATGTTTCCATTCCTTCCCAAGGAGCCTGAAGTCCTCTTTGAGATGCGTTGAATTGTATTTACCCCAAAAGATGCTCAAGTCCTAACCCTTGGTATCTGTGGAAGTGGTGTTATTGGCCAATAGGGTCTTTGCCGATAACCAAGCGAGGAGAGGTCATTAGGCTGGGCTGCCGTCTACTGTGATGATTTCCTCATAAAAGGGAAATTTGGACACAGAGACACGGGGAGAACAGCGTGGGAAATTGGAGTTTGCTGCCAAGTCTCACTGAACAGCAAAGGTTTCCAGCAACCCCCTGCAGCCAGGGGAGAGGCGGGGACTGGATTCTCCTCATGTCCTTGGGAGGAGCCAAACCTGTGTACCCCTGGGTCTTGCGCTTCTGGTCTGTAGACCTGTGGGAGAATTCACTTCTGCTCTGGTAGATATCCGCCACACAGGACTCTGCCATAGCAACCCCAGGACATGGACATACACCCCTTCTCCCAGCCCAGGCTTACTCTGAGGCTGGCTTCTCTTTCCCTCACAAGAACCACTTTCTCAGCGCCCCCTTCTTTGTATGTTGAGCAGCAGCCCTGGGCACGGCCATCCCACCTGGAGATTCAAGCACAAAGCCTAGCAGTGGTGAGGCAGGCAACAAGGCTTCTGTCCAGGCGGACGTCCACGAGCACAGAGAGGAGACGGCCACCATCTCTCCTGTGGTTAGGAACACTCTGGTATCCTAATGGCGCAAAGCAAATGCCAGAACAGCAATGCCACACTTTGGCCCTGGGAGTGTGATCAAAGACCAGTTTTCCCTGTCATGCCCTTTTCTTTGATTTCAGCATCTTGATCTAGAGAACCCGGTACGTTTAAGAAGAAAGGAGCTCATTTATAGGGAAAACTGTCTATGAAGACACCCCTCCCTCCACCAAGGTCCTCTTCTCAGATCTGGGTGCATAGATGTGCACCTGGAGGTCTCAGCAGACAAGAGGGATCCTTGCTTGTGCACCTGAAGGCCCATGACCCCCTCGCTCCCACAGGTAGCCACTAATGGGACTTATCCAGAAGAAAAGCTTTAGTACAGTTTGTTTTGCTGTTACTCCAACTCTGAGCCATAGTCTCTTAACTGTAAAATAATAAGCATAACAATAATAAAAACTCTACTCTTTACTATCAGCTTTTTTAAGAAATGGAAATGTTTAAGTGAAAAGTCTGGGAGAGTCACGGCCAGCAGGAACAGGAAGGGGTCTTCGGTTCCCAGAGGAAAAATACTCCATCCCCGTCTTGCCTCCCTCTCTAATCACTGGCTTCAGATTCTAGGAGCAGTTAAGACACAGAGGGAAGGGCGGGGCGGGGGGGATGTCAGATCCAGCAGCCTCTCATTCTCGCCTGGGACACTTTGTCCCTGGAAGTTCTGCTCCTCGCCCCTTGTTTCCTACAGCAGTGGCCTCTCTACTCACAGGAACCAGAGCAACAACAGCACTGGAAGAGGTCCCCTCCCCCAACTGCAAAGGGGCAAGAGGAAATGTTCAGCAACATGCAGAGTAAGCTGGGAATCTACAGCTGTGCAGGCACTGTGTGTGTGCGCATGTGTGCACGTATGTGTGTGTGTGTGCAGCTCGCTTTTTCTGAAAATTTGGTCGGAAAAAGCTCCGTTCTCTATTTTAGGCAGAGGAATAGCAAAGCCGTCAAGTCTTCCTTCCTATCCTCAGGGTGAAGGCTGGGGGGTTCCAAACGTTGGTCTACCCGCTGAGGCTGGGTGGGAGCCTCAGTCCCCCACACTCAGGTGGCACGTGTTTATGGAGAGCTGGCTGCAAGCCTGGCTCTGATGAGGCAGAGTTTCTGCCTGCACAGAGCTTAGCTTCTAGAGAAAGAAGGCAAGGGTGTCTACCAACGTCATGAGTAGTGAGGCAAAGTTGAAATCAGGCACAAAGAGACCTACAGTTGGGGGCTGCTCTTTGGGAAAGATTGGCCAGGGTAGGAGGCCACTCTGGTAGATTTAAGACAGAGTTCAGAGGCAACAAGTGAGCAGCCCAGGGTGATAAATGGATGAACTTTCCAGGCACGGTGAGTATGAGATAGGGAAGGCTCTGGCTTGGCTTGTTTGTGCAACAGCAACAAGAGTAGCGTCAAAAAAATAACTTACTGATGAGGGGCTAGTGTGAAGCTCTGGCTCCCACGCCTTAAAGGTAGTGGGAAAACTCTCAGTTAAATTTGTACCCCGGAGGTTGACGCTGTGGCACAGCAGGTTAACTCCCTGGCCTGAAGCACTGGCATCCCATATGGGCCCCGGTTAAAGTCCCAGCTGCTCCACTTCCAATCCAGCTCTCTGCTATGGTCTGGAAATGCAGTAGAAGATGACCCAGGTCCTTGGATCCCTGCACACATGTGGGAGACCTGGAAGAAGCTCCTGGCTCCTGGCTTCAGATCGGTGCAGCTCCACCTGTTGCAGCCAACTGGGGAGTGAACCAATGGATGGAAGACCTCTCTTTCTCTGTCTCTACCTCTCTCTCTTTCTCTTTCTCTCTCTCTGCCTCTCCTCTGTGTAACTCTTTCAAATAAAATAAATAAATCTTTAAAATAAAATAAAATACAATAAAATAAAATAAAATTTGTACCCCAGCTCTCCCAGAAGCATCAGGCTGAAGGTGTACATTTCCTGAACCTGCTTGGTTTCTTGTGCTTCCCTGACATGCTCTCCCAGCTTCTTGGTGTCCTCTCGCAGTATCCCCTTAAAGACTCATTTGATCAAGAATTCCCATCTCAGTGTCTGCTTCCAACACAACAGCCTTTGCATAGTTCCATACAAATGAGTTTATGATGTGAATTCCTACTTTTAAGGATCACACTGGTTGCTGTGTGGAGAACCAAGAAGTGAAGGTGGAATTGGGGCCGGTGCTGTGGCATAGTAGGTTAAGCCTCTTGCGTGCAGTGCCAGCATCCCATATGGGTGCAGATTTGAGTCTCAACTGCTCCACTTCCAGTCCAGCTCCCTGATAATGTACCTGGGAAAGCAGTGGAAGGTGGCCTAAGTGCTTGGGCCCCTGCACCTGCATGGGAGACCTGGAAGAAACTCCCAGCTCCTGGTTTCAGATCAGCCGAGCTCTGGTGGTTGAGGCTATTTGGGGAACGAATCGGCAGATGGAAGACTTCTCTCTCAGTGACTCTGCCTGTCAGATAAAAAAATACATCTCTTAAAAAATAAAGGTTGAACTATGGATACTCATTCAGTCTTTTGCAGTAGTTCAGGGTGCTATTGTTCAATAGATAAAAGTGATTGGATTCTTAAACTTTTTCGAACTACAATTGATAAGATTTGGTCATGGATTGGAGACAAGAATTTGAAAGAATATGCAGAATCCAGGATGATTCCAGAGCTCTTCAACTAAAAAACTGGAAGGATAGAACTGGCTGAAGGTGAGATGGGAGAAAGCAGTGGGAGGCCCAGGGTTAGGGAGAGAAATCAAGAGCTCAGTTCTGGGGCCAGCACCATGGCTCACTTGGTTAATCCTCTGCCTGAGGTGCTGGCATCCCATAAGGGCGCCAGGTTCTAGTCCCAGGTGCTCCTCTTTCAGTCCAGCTCTCTGCTGTGGCCTGGGAAGGCACTGGAGAATGGCCCAAGTGCTTGGGTCCCTGCACCTGCATGGGAGACCAGGAGGAAGCACCTGGCTCCTGGCTTCAGATCGGCGCAGCGCCAGCATAGCAGCCATTGGGGAGTGAACCAACAGAAGGAAGACCTTTCTGTCTCTGTCTAACTCTGCCTGTCCAAAAAAAAAATTACAATGCCCAAGGACAATTCTAGACAGAGAAGTGGTCTCAGGGGTGAGCCCAGGGAGCTCCAAGCTTACAAGTTGGGGCAGTGAGAAGGTTTGATCAAGAAATTCTCAGGAGTGGCCAGTCAGGAGAGGAACCAGTGAGAACAGTGCTTGCAAGCCAGCTACAGACAGGGCATCTTGTAGGAGGGAGTGAATGGGTACACTGTGCTGAGCACATTGAGCACAAAGAGGCCTAAGAACCCGCCACTGGGTTTGGCAGCAACAAGGCCTCAGGTTGTCCTGATGAGAGTTGTCTGTCTTAGAGTACTAGAGTCAAGGTTCAGGAGAAAATGGGAGAGGAGGAATGAAGACACTGAATACAGGTAACTATTCTGGGGAGTTTGATTACAGAGAATTGAGCAGAATCTAGGGTCAAGGGAGGGATGTAAAACAGTGCAGATATTATAGGATGTTTTATATTTTTTGCAAACAATATCATAGGGAGGATGAAATTTAGATGCAGGAGAGATGGGAAAATTGCTGGGACCATGGCTTTGAGTGGGTGCAAGGATATGGGACATGGTACACAAGGGGAGAGTCTAGTTTTAGGTAGTCACATATACAGTGCATCCTTACTTGTGCGGGAAAGATGACAATCCAGACATATTCAAGCATTATATAATCATGTTTCTGTTAATGATGGACTAGATATGATGGTGGTTCCATAAAACTCTATTGCCTAGTGATAGAGTAGCCACCTTGTGTAAGTGCTCTCTGTGATGTGCACACAGCGAAGAAATCACCTAATGAATCATTTCTCAGGTGTCGCCATTGTTGAGCAATGCTTGGGTGTAAGGAGACAGGTGGATGGTAGACAGGGTTTCAGAGTTTACAGAAGTTCCTTTTCAAGTGCTTGTGTTTCCTTAGGTAGCTAGACAGAACTCATAGTCACAAGCAGGATTTCTGGTTAGACATTATATATACACTTTCATACTCTTGATGATTTAGGCATTGATTCCTTCATCCATTAAAACATAACTGAAGTCTACAAAGAGAGAGAGCCACATGCAGATTAGTGCCCTTCCGTAAGCCTTCAAAGCACGGGCTGAAATTTATGCATAGGTCACTAATAAATCAAGTAGTTAATTAATCAACTCAACATATATGCTTTTAAGAAAGACTAAATTCTCCACAAACAACTGCTCCCTAACAGAATATAGTTTTTAGCTTTAAATTTCCAGGTCTCTGCACAAATTAAGGATGGCACACCAACCTTCACTTTCTACGCTCCTGGTTTCTGACACCCCGACCAACCCTTAGTATTATTTAAACATTTTTCTCTTTTTTATTATAAAAATGTCAGCCTACAGATTAATGAAAACTTGTCCTTTTCATGTAATTTATCCTTCGAAGCTGAAGGAAAACCTTCAGGGGGGATATAAAAGCAATCAGGCATCCATTTAGAAAAAAACCATGATTATTTTTCATATGTGGTTTTATATCATTTCACTTTTTCAATATGTCTATTCCACATAATTTATTACTTGACACTTTGTATTTTCCATCATTTTGGGTTACTTATAAATAAACATGCGTTAATGTCAAGAGAATTAGCATTCCATTATAAACTTTATACAAGCTGGAAAACTGGCTTCAGTGAAGTTGCCACCTTCTTGGGGACATGCATACACATCTGATGGTGTCTGTCGAGAGAATTAAACACTGGCACATTTTTTATCTTTGCTAAATAGAAGCACTTCTTAAATGAAGACAGTGATTTCCACAGCAACATTATGCAGGTGAAGATTATGCATTTTAATGTTGTTCTGTTTGGAAGTTCATCTTAAAATAATTTCAGTGGTACCTTAAGTGATGATTCTTTGCATCTCCCTAGAGCAAATCTTGGTCCAGAGTTAGACCACATGTGCTTACCCATACATTCAAACAGGATTCTATTATTTGCCATGTATTAATATCATATTTAAAATACTTCATTAGCATATATAAAAATAAAATAAATTATTTTCTCACTACCCATCAAGGCCTATTAAATATAAGCTCCTCCATGGTAAACCTGAGAGAAAACAAGGTTTTTCCACTAGCTTTGAAATGAAATCCATTGAGTGAATGCCTGGACTGTTAGGAGGATGAGAAAAAAGTCATACAATTTTTTGAGTAATTTCTTGGAAAGCATAATTTAAAAACAAATTGCAAGCCTGGTATTGTGGTATAACAGGTTAAGCCACTGCTTACAATGTCAGCATCCCATATGGGCACTGATTTGAGTCCCAGCTGCTTCACTTCTGATCCAGCTCCCTGATAATGCACCTGGAAAAGCAGCAGAGGATGGTACAAGTCCTTGGGCCCCTGGACCTATGTGGGACACTTGGATGAAGCTCCTGGTTCCTGGCTCTGGCCTGGCCCAGCCCAGGTCATTATGGCCATTTGGAGGAGTGAACCAGCAGATGGAAGATCTGTCTGTCTGTCTCTCTCTCTCTCTCTCTTTAAATCTTTCACATAAATATAATATTTTTAAAAATCCAAAAAACAAATTGCAAAAGTACTAGAAGGAAACTACAAATAAAATACATTTAAGAGCAAAGTATATCTACAGAAGTGATTCACACATTTTTTTCTTTGCTTTACAATGCTTTAGGGTATAAAATTACTAGATAATTAAAATTTTAATATAGAATACAAGCACAAAAGTTACCTAGTACTAAGTGGAGATAATAGAATTTAAATATTCAATTTTTTGAAGATGTGCAAATATTAGCTACACAACAGCTAAACCCTTGATATCATCTTTGTACAAAAGTAAGGCAAGTTTGCTTGAGGCCATAGGATAAATGATGCTCACTAAGATGACCTTGCAAAGAGCTATCACCTCTCTAAGGTTCACACCCACCACCTTTCCTGGCTTCCAGGTTCATCATCTAGGAGAAATCCTTACAGATGCCACAGACATGGTTATACAGCCTGAGTGCAGAAGAGGGAGTGGATTCACTGCAGGATTTTTGCCTACTTGGCAACAAATATAGAGAGAATGTATGGGGAGATGGATTTTTAATATTATAAGAGAAAAGCAAATGCGAAATGTACCAATATGGGTACACTTAGTAGAGATTTTGCATTCAATATATTCTCAACAAGCTACAATTTAATAGTAGGTTGGTAGTTGAAATAAAACAAGACTGAACACTCGACTCCTTTATGTGAGGTTAGAACTTTCTGGCTAGGGTGAAGAGCAAGAAATTCACAGATTTATCAAAGTAAGGAAGATCAAGTTGGTCAAGTTCATCATGCCGATTACTGAACACAGCCCACTGCAGCTATGCTCCCAAGAGGACTAAGATGGCACACTTTGCACCAAGGCACTGAGAAATGCAGTGAGAAGGGTAGCACCAGAGTGCTTTAAAGGAGTGGTGGCTTCCACAGCAAGCCATGATTGTAGCGACAAATGCAGTCATGGAAAAATGTTCCTTGTTTTCACTGGGGGATGATGGCATCCAGGAGTGGCAGATGACTAAACAGCCTAAGTTCCTGAGCTAAGCTTAACATTATTATTGTAACAGACACCAGGTCCAGAACCAAACTCAGAATGGTCTGATTTCACCTGTAGAAGTAACAATTTCCCCAGGACTTAGATACACAGAAGGAACAGATATACACAACAACTGACTGAATACACTCATTGAATACTGGTTACTCCTTCAGCCATGCAGTGAGGGCTATTAGGGTAGGAGGGGCCAAGAGAAACCACCTGGAATGCATTTTCTATCAAAATGATAAATAAAAATTATGAATGCTTTTCTGTGAAAGATGCAGCAATTAGTTCCACCAGCAGAGATTTGTAGGGTGATTTCTATCATGTTCCCTTCTGCCTCCTTCTTCATCTTGGGCACAAGATGGATTGCCCTGGGAGAATGAAAGTATTGTCACAAACTTAATCAGGTGGTGAACTTCATTGCGTTTACTCTTCCAAATGGGATCTTTTTATTGGGGGCATACTTAGCATACATCCTACAAATTGAAATGCAGATATTAATGCAGTATCTGTTTTCTTCATTCTGCCACACCACAGGATCACCAGAAGCAGTTTGCTTTCATGTGTGAGAGACAACAGGATGCCTTGACCTACTCTGAGACATGCCAACTCTCTGGCCCTCCCACAGAAAGTGGGCTGTTTCTAACCAGAAGGTGATCTGCATGTCAGCAGTGGTGGCCTTATCTGGGAAACTGTCAGAAGTGTGGAAGCTCAGGTCCCAGACCAAGCCCACCAAATGGGAATTTGCCTTCTAACAAGATCTACAGGTAATTTCGATGCATGTGAAAAGTTTGCAAAAGTGTGATCTTGTTTAAAGGGACTTTGATCACGTCACCATCACATAAGGCACCACACTGGCCCACAAAATAGAAAGCATGGTTGTTTAGACTTGGAACTAGCAAATTCTCAAAGTGACTTTGTAAAATACATAAATGTTATGGAGCAGGAAATAAACTGTGAAAATCAAGGGGCTCTTACCTCAGTGACATTTGTGGGAATCCACTGCCCTGAGCAATGTTGCAATATCTTGTTTCAAGAAGAAAGTAAGTCAAAGTTCCCTATACCTGCTTCTACTGAGATAGAATCAAAATGATTGGTGAAGACCTTTACAATTTTTTAAAAAATGTTTATTTTGTTCTTTTTTTTTTTATTTAAAAGGCAGGAAGACGCACAGAGAAAGAGAGATCTTTCATTTGCTGGTTTACTCCCCAATGCCCACAACAGCCAGTACTGTGCCAGGACTAAGCCAGGAGCCAGGAATTCCATCTGGGTCTTCCAAGTTGATGACAGGATCCCAAGTACTTAAGACATCATCTGCCACTTCCCATGTCCATTAACAGGGAACTGTACCAGAAGTGGAGGTGGAATTTTTGATCCCAGGAATACAGGCATCCCAAGCATTGGCTTAACCCAATGCACCATGGCATTGGTCGTTCAGGTAGATTTTTTTCCAAATGAAGATTTGGCAAGGTCTAACTTTGAAACTATCTAATTTTTTTTTTCAAATAATCTTAATAAGTGTGGTCATCTGGATTCCCAAAGAATAGGCAGAAACAACAAATTGGGGAAAAGGGAAGCAGTACCTAAAGCAGAGCCTAATAGTACTATTAAATGACAGCCACCAGCTGGGTAGTTTCACTGTGTCCTTTGCATAACAGTAATGGTAAGAATTAACCAGTTTAGAAGTCTAGAGTCCTTTAGAACAGGAGCCAGCATTTCACCTAACAAAAGACCTTAAAGCATTACCTATCACACCCTAGTATAAAAATCAATGATCATCATGATAGCCTAAAGATGAAGAAAAAAAAATTAAAACAAACTCAGAATTTCTTTTTCTGTCAAAACCTCAGATACTCTAGGTAAGAATCTGCTGAAAGGGGTGCAGAATCTGCCCTCATCGGCTCCTGCCATGCTTATCGCCACAGCCAGGGTTGAGAACTACTGACCCAGACAATCTTCTACCACCAAAATATGGTGATGGAGAATCAGAATAAAGCTATGGTTTCCGTTCTCGCTCCCCACTGTCAACCATCATCTAAATTCAACTGTAGCCACAGTGGCCATTTTTTGAGGAGGTTGCTATCTTATAACCCTCAACACCAGGACCTAAGGCCTCTCACATCCTGACACTAGTTCCTAAGAAAGCAATCCCTGGACAATCAGGAAACATTTCTGTAGAAATCATGCTATGCTTCAACGCTCTTTAATTTGCACATTCCCGTGTCTTTATCACGCTGCAAACACATTCATGGGATGTCTGCAAACCTTTCAATAGTTTCCTCTCGACTGTCACATGTTTCCTCTGTGACTCCTGCTTTCTCTGCTGCATCAGGTTTATCTCAACATTCTCCAACACTAGTGCAGGGTTGTCACATGCTCTGTTCTCCATAAATGTTTGCCAAATGGTCTTGGAATCTGAGTCATAGGTACCTACTGACTGCTAATTCTAATTCCAGCTCTCTGCTCCCAGACCCCTGGCATATGTTACACAAATTGCCAGCCAGAAATCAAGTCAAACATATAGGCAGTTTGCTTCATCAGGCTCGGAGGACCAGAAGTGTGAGGACTAGCTGATGAATTTCAACCTTGAAGAGAATATTGAATAGGGAAGTAGGCGTTTTCTTGTGAGTCAAGTTGGCCATGAGGGCAGATGGAAAAGTATGAAAATGGCAAAGGTACAGAGCTGAAAAAAGAGGCACCAGGGTTGATATGTGTGACTATGTTCGAATAGTCAAGCCTAGGCCATTTTGATGTTCCTAAAGCCAGAGCAGCAGTCTTCAAGAGGGCATGTGATGATTCTCTCCACATGGTGCTCACATTTTGCAGTTAGCTCCCACATTGTACCAGCGCTGATTTGTGCCTGCCAACAGCATATGGTAGAGGTGATAAAATGTCGCCTGAGGATTGTTCACAAAACTCTGTGGCTTCTCCTGTGAGCTCTTCCTTAGATCACTTGCTCAGGAGATGCTAGCTGTCATGCTGTGACGACACTCAAGGGGCTGGTGGAGAGTCCCATATGGAGAGGAATGGAGGCCTCGAGTCCATAGGCAACAGGAAGGGAGGACTGACAACAGCCACATGATCGAAGCCCATTCTAGCCCTGAGAAGACTGCAGTACCGGCCAACAGCTCAACCGCAACCTGTGGGGGATCCTGATCCAGAACCATCAGGTGAAGCCACCTCTGGATTGTGCCCTTTGAAAATGCTCTGATACACGTTTTTGAAGCAGAAAGGTGCATTTGTCATTTGGCAATAGATACCTGATACCAAATCCTAAACTGGAGGTTGCAAATGGAGAACTTGGGGCCAATTCTGCCAAGCTGCCATGGATTTATCTTGGAAGGGAGGGGCATGGGTGGTGTTTTTAAAAATGCAATTAATTGTCACCATTTACACTTGCTGTGTAAAAACTTATAGTTTATTACTTCTTTAGAAATAAAGACATTTTATAACACAACCCTATCCTCATGACTGTGTCCTTGGACTTGGTCTACTTCAAGTGTGATCATTTAAATACCAGCATGCATGAGATTTTCCGACCCTTGGCCCAGGCTTTGGTTTAACAGCAAAATGATTTCATTTGCCTTATTATCTCCTTGTTTTATCAGGGACCGCCCTCCTGTATAATTCTGTCTCTGTTCTGCAGGTAGACAGGACCATGTGGGTACTAGTACAGAACTGGGGTTTGACCTAAGCAGCAGAGTGGTGGAAGGTGGGTGGGGTGGGGTAAGGGAGTTGGGGAGGGGGCAGGTGGCTGCCTACCAGGTGATCCACAGTAGGATGGTCCAGCAGAACAGATATGAACCAGTGAACTGGGAGGTGTTGGGCAGTGTACAGCCCTCAAATGAGAAGGCTAACTAGCAATGCCAAGTCAAGGGAAGCAGGGTGGGATTCACAATAAGGGATATGAGCAAGGGGACAGATGAAGGTGAAATGGGAGGAGCCTAGGAGGGCTATTTCAAAGAGCTTCCGTGTTTCCATGGTTCTGTCTTCTTCATCCATGAATACTGAAATCATGATAATGAGGTGACAATGGATTTTTAAGAGCTCTGCTAAATAAAGGACTATTTTGAAATTTATCATAAAGACTATCCACATGATATGGCTGGTCTCTGGCAATGCAGTCCTTTGAGGTACAGAAAATCCCATTGATGACTTCCAATTATTTTGTTCCCTCCTTTGAAATGCCCTAATATTTCAATGCATTAGGGGGAGTGCTGAGCAGGCTTCCTTGGAAGAGACAGAAAAACATCAAGGACAGGTGATTCCATGGTCTATTTGGACACGGACTTGATAGATTTAAGTGACTGCTGATATTTTACCATTTGTGCATGTCTAGTCGAAAGGGATTATATTCACATGCAGTTCATGTATTTGGCTCATTTCATAAACACACGTTTTATGCCATGCATTCAAGAAATGTGAAGTTCAGCCAAGTTTTATATAGCCCACATCATTTTACACATTTGGGAAAGTTAATAGTAAAGATTCTAGGCAAACTGATTTAGGTGGTTTTTGAAATTTGGAGACCCTACAGCTGATTATAGATTTAGAAGAAGTTGGACAGCCTCGACAAATTTCTTCCTCTCTTCAGTTACCAGGGAAGGGTAGAGGAAAGAATTGCTAAGCAGCAAAGAGTGATTTTTTTCCTAGTTTCCATGATTCCTTTTCACCACCATCTTCCTTCAGGCAAAAGTTAGCCTGCATTTCTAAAAGTCTGGATATAAACGTGCCTGTATTAAAACATTCTCCTTGTTTATAATTTTATGATTTATCTATATATCTTTATTTTTGGCTACTGTGGCTTTTTACAGCTTTCTAATTTATATAGCCATTTGTTTAGGCTGTCAAAACATTTTTAATTTTAATTACTGTGTATCATGCCTGAGGGTGTAAAACTGTCAGATAAATCTGAGACTCTGCATAAACATGTGGGGAACTGCATGTGTTATCGCTCAACAATTGCTAGTGGGCAGCTAGTAAATGCCTTTCCAGGGGGCTGGTGGGCCGGCTCCTTTCTCCTCCTCGTGGAGACACAGAATGATGCTGTCAGACTGGGTGCTGGATACTTCATTATACATCACACATGGATAACCTTGACAAAAAGAGGGCAACGGTATGTGCTGGACCAGTTGAAGGCTAAGCAGCCCCACAGAAGGCCTGTATCACTGAGGAACTGGATAGTCAGCCTGCCACTTTATTTTCAAAAAGAAAAATAATGGGGGAAGAGGAGTCAGACTCCTCAAAGAACAGGATAGCATTTTGATGGCTAAAGTGTGATCAGGGATCTATGTTTTCTTTTACAAAATGTTTCAGTAGCACAGATGTAAATATGCATACACATATCCATGCCTCCATCCACTCATCCTTCTGCTTATCAATTTATGACAAATCTAAAGTCTTTCATTTGAGATCAAAAGCCTTATGCTTGAAGCTTGCTGATGCTGATGCTGTGGTGACCTTGGACAAATTCTTTAATTACTGAGTTTTCTCCAGTCAACTAAAAGGTATTACAAGTCCTTTATCCAATGGGAAGTTGAGATGTAGAAAAAGATGTGGGTCTGGACTATGTATTTATCCTATGGAAATATAATATCATTAAACTTCTATTATGATTCTTCATAGGCCAACCTCACAGAAGACTCAATGCCCACTGAAGGCTGCATGTACCTTCTGCCTGCTATCTGCAGCCCCACTCATGGAGTGCAGAACCCGAGGGGCATGGGGCAGGGAGAATGAGGGTAGAAATTCCATCCTGCAATCTGCTTTGACTCATGTTTTCAGTATTTTACACTGGAGATACTCAAGGCACATTAATGAGGCCATAGGCCTAAGAAAACATCTCAACTAATGGGGCTGTTACTATTTGTGGCCTTGTGCTTTTCAAAGCAGGTATTGTTTCTAGTATATGATCTCAACCAGTTAGGGGCATTTATCGTATGTCTTCCACCCAAGCAGCCATAGTAGAGAAGGGAAAGATTTTATACTTTTAAATACTAAAGCTTGATAACAAAGAAAATGTATTGACTGCAAATATCATAGGAATATAAAATAGCCCTTGTGCATTTAGCACTTTGATAGAAAAGTGCTCAGATCAACCATTATTTTTTATTTTATTTATTTATTTTTTTTTAGAAAAAAGTGTTAGCCACCTTTGTATAGGAAAGCATTGCTGACTTAATCCATCAGAATTCTGCTCTTTTTCCTGGAAAATGCAATGCTTTTATACTTCTAATACATTTCTCTCTTCTACCCTAAGATTGGTAGTTCCCTTTAGAGGGATTTCTTTCCTTATGAGAACTTCATTCAGCCAGGGCTTATTACCAGACCTAAGCATCTAGTATCTACAACATACTGCGCAAAAACAGAGAATTGAAGGGGAGTAAAAATAACGTCCCAGGTTTCAGGGAACTTACAAGTCCCACACGGGAGGTGAATACTAACCAAAAATTGCACTAAGCCAGGAGAAACTGAGATGTGTCTTCCAGAAAAGGAGCAGAGTTCTAGGAGGACCCAATACAAATGGCTCTGACCTCAGCTGTGGTCCACAGAGGCTTCCCTGAGGAAGTTACATTGAACTGAGCTATGAAACAAGATGCTAAAAACGCACTGTAGTTTTGATAGGATGGTTGCTGATGGTTATACCAACGCTGAGGACTCTACCTTATTTAAAGAAAATCTAGTTTTTTCTTCCTTCAACACAAACCACATAGTAGGAACCAACTTTGAACCTGAGTTAATGGATATGCAAATGCAGAATGAGTGTTCTTCTGGTTTGGTTTGCTTTCTTTTTACTCTGTCAATTTCAATTCAAGTTTATATTAAGAAAAAATCTAGTACCTCATCCTGGTATTGATATTCAAGATTAACTTGCCTTGACTATGAAGAGGCAAAATGCAAAGGAAAGAAATGTCTATGTCTGAAGCTAAAGAAAAGCATTAGTCACCCATGTGCACAGAAGCAGTGTCATTCCCAATACCCAAGGCATGGAAGCAATGCAAATGTCAGCAGACACAGGGGTAAACAATACACGGTGCATACTAGGTACTTAGAGAAGTTTGTGGGAAAACAGAATTAAAAGTGTATGTTTGTGCAAAATAGTTCTAAAACACATGCAGATTTTCATAATACATTTTTCTCTAAACTTTTGGAAGACACTTTAGTTATGGATTTCAAACAAATTTTTGCACCACAATAAAATGGTCTTGGACTTTCATTTTTCACAAACTTTTTCAAGGATCTTCATTCATGCAATGGAATATCATTCAGCTTATAAAGCAAGGAAATGCTGCCACATGCACAGCATGGATGAGCCTTGAGGACAGTCTCCTAAATGAACAAAGCCAGTCCCCAAAGGACAAATACTGTATGATTTCTCCTAAGTGAGATAGCAAGAGTGAGTAAATTTTGAAAACAGAAACGGAATGATGTATACCAGAGGCTGGGGGAAGGAGGGAGTAAGTGTTTAAAGGGTAGAGTTCCTGTTCTGCAAGATGAAAGAGTTTTAGAAACATGTTTTACACCAGGGTGAACAAACTTCACACAACTGAACTGCATACTTAAAAATGTTAATGGTAAATTTTGCTCTACTGTTTCACCATTAAAAGAAAAATGAAAACAATTGATGATAAATAACTGCTGACTCTGTGGTAGGTACTTTTACGTACATTGTGTATTAATTCTCTTAATATCATTTTTGGGCAGGTGAGTAAAAACAAGCCAACTACTTCCCCAGGTGGCAGGATTCAAAAGCTGAATACCTAGAATATAAATCCAAGTATCTCCCTCATGGTAACTGCCTGAAGAAGACATGGAACAGAGACAGAGCATAGATCAGTATTAACTAAAACACCACCAAAATTAATCCTGATGCATGAGCACCCATTATTTGCTACTATATTGCACACATTCCCCTGCTGGCTTCACATACAACCTATTGAATCCTCAATACTTTTGTAAGTATTCTCATTAGCCCCATTTTACAGATGAGGAAAAGAAAATAATGTGCTCAAGGTCATGCAGTCAGTAAGAGGCAGGGACTCGAACCCAGGCCATTTGGCCCTAGACCCCCCCCCCCCCCAGTCTTGAGTGACACGACTCAAGGATGACCGTATCTAACTGTGGAGCATTTCTTCAATCCTTTCTTCATATATAATCTCATGTTAAAAAACAACGAATAGTAGGTGGAACCATGGGGTGGCAAACAGACATCTTTATCCTTGTTTTGGGGAAGGTACCATGGAAGACCCCTCTGGCTAAACAAGAATTATCATGGAAACTCCCCAGACCACCTGAGAGACACAGAAAACGTCAGGGTACCACTGGGGCTCCCTGCCTTACACTCATTTCCCTGAGCTTTGTAGGATTGCCATGAGCCATAGGTCAGCTGGGTTTTGTAGATAAGGCCCTCTGATGACACAGCCTTGTGGGGGAAGGCCCTGGGGAGCACCTCACCTGGGGATGCTCATGGACAGGTGAGGGAGGCTTGGGCAGTGTTCACCCTGCTGCTTCCTGACGTGCCCTGGGAGAAGAGGACTTGGACTGGATGCTTCGTGACAGGCGCAGTACGTGAGCACAAGGAGTCCTGCTTTAATACCT
Organism: Lepus europaeus; assembly: GCF_033115175.1. Taxonomy (NCBI): domain Eukaryota; kingdom Metazoa; phylum Chordata; class Mammalia; order Lagomorpha; family Leporidae; genus Lepus; species Lepus europaeus. Next base: position 73,305,488 of record NC_084838.1, read on the forward strand.
CATCAGACAGAGCACGTATGACACAGCTAGTCACTCACTGCTGATTTACCGCCCCGTAAGACCCAGGTGTTTAGAAAGAGCCAGAGAAGGCAGGAGTGGATGCAGCTTGCTGTCTCACATCTTCCTTGCTGCAGCTGTCTGCAGCTGGCACGCTCTGCTTTTCTTAGTCCATGAGGTCACAGGAATAACCAACATAATCACATTTCTGTCTTAATCAGCTTTCTATTACTTAATTTAAAAAACCTGATGCTAGAGCCAGACGAGGCAGGCAGATTTGTTAACATTTGAACAGAAGAGTTGCACTGTACATGAAGCAGGAAAGGTCTCTGTACCCTTGAAGTCTTTCACTGAATGAAACCAAACATTGTAGGCAGCTTATTTTGCCCTGCCCCCAGATTATCTTAGTATGTTAGAACACACCTATCCCACAGTTACAAAGTCACTCACTTGGGTTCTATGTATCATGAATCGATTGGTCCATAACAAAATGTCTCTAAACTTAATGGCCAAATACCTTCTAGGTGGGTTGGGGGCTAGCGTGTCCATGGTGACCAGGGCTGGGTCAGTCTGGCTATGCCTCTTAGGGCCTCTCCTCTTCCTGCACACTGCCTGGGCTCACTCTCACTGTGGCAGGGATCCGAGAGAAGAAACACAAAAGTGCTACTACTTCTCCAAACCTCTGCTTATGTAAAGTCCATAATCATTCCGTTGGCCAAGGCAACTCATGTGGTGGAGCCAAGTGCCAGAGCAGGCTGTTTCCCTACCTTGACAGAAACAGCATTATTCTTCCTGGTTTTTTTTTAAAGATTTATTTATTTATTTGAAAGTCAGAGTTACCCAGAGAGAGAAGGAGAGGCAGAGAGATGCCAGCACTGCAGACCAGGGTTTTACCCCGCTACACCACAGTGCCGGCCCCATAGCATTATCTTAAGGGATGGACACAGAAAGGACATTATAGGGCTGTCAATTCAATCAATCATCCACACTCACTAAAACGCAATGAATGCCTACAACTCCAGCACTAGGCAGGATTTTCTTTCTTTCCTGGAGTTTACTCAGGATGGTGCCTTGGACAGTTTTTGAAATAAATTAATGAATGGTCAGACATGAGGGTGTTACAGTGCCCTAGCTTTTACATTTATTTTGGTTCCAAATAATAAACACCTGCTGAAATTGGTCTCAACAAAAGGACAAGATACCAACTCATGCCACCTATCTCATGGGCAGAGAGTACTGATGGACATCTTGAAGGACCAAGACCTGGAAATTTTAAGAGTGCATAGGCCAGGGGCTCAAATGTAATCCAACAAACTATCATGGCAGTGGTGGTGGTGGGTGGCTCTGGTGGAATATGATAAAAACACGGCTACCTGGGAGCTGTGGGCAGACTAGTGTTTATCACTGGTGGCTGTAGGGAAGGAAGAATTCCTTGAAGAATTCAGAGAATTCTTTATTTTATGGTATTGGAGATGGCCTCCAAGTTCCCATTTTCTGATTGTTCAATCAAATTCTCTTTTAGGTACTACTAAGAAGCGATTTTGCACATAGATTTCAAGTCCCAAACTAGTTACTCTTAAGACATGGAGATTACTTGGGTGGGGAGGATTAGATGAGGTGAGGCTTCTAAAAGTTGCTTTCTTTCTGGCTGTTAACAGAAAAGGTGTTCAGAGACTCAAACCAGAAGACATCATGTCACCCTCAACTTCAAAGATAGTGGAGCCATGTGGAAGCTTCTAGAAGCCAAAGTAGCCACTGGGTGTCAATCAGCAAGGAAACAAAGACCTCAGTTCTACAACTCTAAGAACTGAATTCTGCCAACAGCCCGAGCTTGGAACAAATTTCTTCCCAGAGGCCCCAGATGAGAGCTCAGCTGGCTGACACCATGATTCTGGCCTTATGACTCACCCCACACAGAGAAAGGAGCTGAGCCATGTTAGATTACTGACCTAACGGGAATTGTGAGATAATAAGCAGGTGTGGTTTTAAGCCGATTAAATGGTAGAAGACTAATACATTGGGTGATTACTGTTTCCATTTGATCTCTTTTTTTTACAATGTTAATACCCTTTGAGGAATGACAGAAATTGAATGATGTCATATTTTGGTATAAATTTGCTGAATTGAGATTTCTTTAGTGATCAGAGATAGTAAAATTGTTCTAGGTGGCAGGAAGAACGTTATTGTCAGGACAAAGGTATGGTATGAGAGTTGAAGTCTGAATGGAGGGTAACTAAGCTGGCTTTATGGGATTGCAGTCTTACACATGAGGCTTTTAGGGAGACAGTACAAAAGTGGTAAGATCCTGGGAACCAAATAGTAGGGTGTAAGAAAGATAGATAACAGACCGACAGATACTATGGCTTGGATATAGTCCCAGTGTGTTCCCCAGGAGCTCATGTGCTGGGAACTTGACCCCCAGTGCAGCAGTGGAACTTATAAGAAGTGGGGTTAGTGGGAGGTAGGTAAGTCATCTGGAAGATCACCCTTAGATGAGATTAATACAGTTCTCAAGGGATTCCCATGTGTTCTCATAAGAGGGGCTTGTCATAAAGCCAGGCTGTCCTACTCACTTGGTTGCTTCTGTACACAGCCATTTTCCTTCCTGTTTATCCACCAAGGTTCAGTGCAGCCGTGCAAACCTTCTCCAAAGGCTGATGAGAGGGGCTGCCTGATCTTGATTTCCAGCCTCCAAAACTGTGAGCTTAACAAACCTCTTTTCCTTGTAGGTGCCCAGCTTCAGGTATTTATAAAAGCAACAGAAAACAGACTATTACAACATGATCCAGAGAGAGCGAGCAAAGGGGCTAGTAAAAAGGCAATGAAAGCAAGTTTTAAGTCTTCATCCAGCTTCTCCTTCTTGCATAGTCCATCACCTTCTCAGTTGCACTCACACTTGGAGGAGGAAATTTGATCTCAAAGAAAAAAAATTCCCTCCCTTGAACTAGCCTGTCCCTGCAGCTACTCTGATTTGTCAGTTATCCTTCTTGCCAAGTGCCCACCCCGATAAACTCTCTCAGGTCTTCACCTCCCATTCATCTTTCAGCCCAGCCCTGTATGGCTTCCTCCCTATGATGCCAGACTACTCATGGTCCCCAGATTGCTATGTAATGTCCCATGGACTCTGCTCTTCTTCTCAATAACTCTTTTCCAATGATGAAACCCAGTTGGCCACACTTTTTGTCAGAACCTTCTCTTCTCTTGGTCACTAGGACACCACCCTTCCTTGGCTCTTCCTCTGAGTTTCTGGCCACCGTATCTCAGAATCCAATGCAGGTGTCCTTTCCTACAACTGATTTCTAAATGTCAGCCCTCCTCAGTGCTCCATTTTGGAATCTCTTGACACACAAATGATTTCTTTTGAGGTGATATCATTTGCACCCAGTGCTATAAATATCATGTGTGACAAAGTAAATGATTTGAGAGCTACTTGTTGAACTGGAAATAGCAATGGGCTCAGAATAAAAGAGATTAAGGTTCAAATCTTAATTCCTATGAGAATACTGTAGCTGACTTGGCACATGCTGCAGCCTCTATTAGCTTGCCTGGAAGGTGAGGACACGCCTTGCCTGCCTTAAAGGATTTACTGCTGCTATTATTGTTCTTACCCTATAGCTGCAGTTAGAATGTTGAAATTATTACTATTTTGGACTTTTCAAATATCGGTGAGAAGGTCAGTCAGAAAGGGAGGTGGAGGAATAGAGATAAGTGGGGAGTAATCTATTAATGAATAAATGAAAGGGAAAGCCAGAAAACTCATGGAAGCTATGGGGATTGGGATTTGATATCATTCCACTAATCTCTTACCTCTTTCATGAGGCTATCAACTCAAGAAAAGCTGAGGGTGACTGCATTTCCAGGAAGCACTGAAGCTACAGGGGCTTCACTGAGGGTCAGCTGAGATGCAGTGAGCAGGGGAAAACTTTCTAAAAGGCAGATGCAAGGCAGCAAGTAAGACTTCGACTTCCTATCTGCCTGAGTTTCCAGTGGGTACTTGGGTTGCACAGACATAGAGAACATTTCAATGTGTTCAACAATTGGCATACACATCGTGCTACAAGGTATAAAAACGCTGATGAGAAGGAGGAAGGAAGGGGAGGAAGAGAAAGAGGAGGAGGAGGAGGAAGATTGTTTTCTAAAGTTTATGAAGAACCATCTCTTTTCCCAATTGGCCCACACAACCAACCAGGAAGGTAAACAGGACAAGGATATTTGGATCCTTTTTACCAAAGAGTGAACACAGCTTCAGTGATTAGCCCAAAAGATAGTGACAGAACCAGCATTTGCCCCCATCTCGTCATCTGTGTCCTCTGTCTGGTGAGCCAGGGTTTCCTAACGGTGGGGTTATTTCTTCAGATGGTGAGCCCCAGATTTTAAGAAGCACACAGGCAAACCTAAAAAGCAAACAACTATTTATTTCAATGCGTGCTACAAAAATGAATAAGATCATCACGGCACAGCCATGATGATGAGGCCGAAGCAGGAAAGCATTATGTTAGATTCTTAAGTAACAGAACAGAAAGGGAAGGTACAGTAAAGATGAACATTTACAAAGTGCTGCATTCTACTCTACTGCAGGTGTTTGTAACGCATTGAAGTGGTTAGGACGAGCAGAAAAACAACTATAGCACCAGCCATATCCCTTGAGCAATAGAAGGAAGGAGGAGCCAGGACATCCCTTCTGCCCCTGAGAGTGTAGCTTTAGGCAAATCACTCTGGGGGTGATTTCCTTACCAAGGAAATCAAGCAAGGACACTGTAATGGACTTTTCCAGGCTGAAGTGTGGTGTTTGAATCTTCTCTGACAAAGCAGAGGCACCAAGTACCCTGTGCCTCTTGGACTCTGGGGCCAGACTGCCTGAGCTGCAGTTCTGGCTTTTCTATTTTGTCAGCTGTGTAACCTCGGGCAAGGCTCTGCTCCATGCTGCAGTTTCTCCACTCACAAGAGGGAGATAGTACTTTTCCTGACAGTGTTGTGAGGATTAAACAAAGTAATTAAAGGGGGGAGCATCTAGAAGGCTGCCAGTGTAGTAAGCACTGCAGAAGTGGTGATTGTTATTACCATCTTGGGGCTTCAGAGGAGGGTCTATTACACATCTTGTAGAGGACGAGGAGCTTCATGGGTAAGTGGCACCCAAGAAGGACCAAGGGTGTCACTAGCTTACTGGCAGGGAGCTTCCTAACCATGTCAGAGAGGCACAGAGAGCTGTGGGTGAAAGGCGAGGACAAGCAGGTCAGGGAAGGGACAAGGAAACCTGCAGCAGGTGAGTCTGCCCAGTTCCTTGGAGAATAAGCAAAGATCACTGAAGCACTGGTGCGACCGGGTCATCTTTACCTCCTGCTCGTCTTTGGGAGCATCTGTGGTGTTTGAGGGTCACAGGCAGGCTGGGCTGGTCTGCTGGACTACCATCGCCACCAAAGCATCTCTCTCTCCCTCTCCCTCTCCTCTGACCACCCCTCTTGTCCTGCCCATGACCCCACCCCAGCAAATGCAGCAGCTCTGGGCAAAGGCTCCAGCGAGACCTCCTGGAAGGAGCCTCCTGGCCTCGCATTTCAGAGTTGCTGTTCCCATACTCTGAGAACATCCTCATTTCTGTTTCCTGATGAAGGCTGTTGAACAGATCATGTGCCATTCTGTTAAACAAAACTAAACACAGTTACTCTCTTCACATGCTATTAAACACAGTTACATTAAAATAATGTGCAGGTTGAGACAAATGCGTACCACCGCCAGATAATTGGGAGTTAAGTCACTGTGACAGCCTGAATAACTAAATTAACCCTATTAAAACCTATTTCCATGGGGTCAAAGGCTTTTCAGTGGAAGAAATCAGGTGTAAAAGAAAGCACTTTTTTTTTTTATTTTAAATACCTTCTAACACTTGCTAAAAACTAAACCACTCACCTGAAGAAGCAAGCACAAATTTGGCTCACTTCAAAGAAATGAGGAAATGAGGTCTTTGATTCACAGCCTGTTATCTTACATTTTTTGCACCATAGTAAAAGCATTTTACAGTGAATACTCCAGTATGCTGAATGCAGCTTGCTTTAACAACTCCAAAAAACTTATGGTAAACAAAATCAATTTTTAAAATTCTGATTAAAATAACATTGTGATTAAATACTCAACCTATCAAATTTGGAAGCTTTAACAAAATGATAAAAGATAATTCAGCGCTGGGTCGATTGTGAAGCAACAGTGTCTTTCAAACAGAGTGGATACATCCGCAGATAGCTACTTCTTCATACACCGCCTAAGACTTATCCAATGAGTCACAGGCATTTCCCCAACTCCATTCCCCTTGCCATCTGGGGAACCAATACTACCCATGACCTAATAAGATAGTAAGATGACCATAAATTAGGCAGCAAGGATATAAGCTCCTTGAGGACAGATCACTTCCGAATTGTTTTACCCAGCACCTGGTACAACTGCTAGCACAGAGTGACAGGCAATAGATATTCATGCATGCATTAATCTACAGTCATGCATCACTCAACAACACAGATAGGTTCTTCCAATTGCACTGGTAGCTGATTATACTGCTATGCACACATCAGAGTGCAAATAGCAGGTATAATGGTCAATTACTCAATGTGGCCTCTTGATGCAATCAAGAGGTAAGTAAACAGGGGATGCATCGGGCTGCTGCCATAGCAACAGGGCACATTGTTTTATAGTAAAATATTTTCTATATTTAGAAAGGACATACTCAGAAATAATGATAAAAACATATAGGAAACACATCAAACAGTAACATACTCATTTACTGTCATTATCAGGTACGATAAATAACTGTATGTACTACACTTTTATATGCTTAGAAGCAAAGGTATATGGGTGGGCTTCAAGAAGTTCATGAAAAATTAAAAGATGAACTTATTTTGGTGTGACATCCACTCATATTTCTGCATTTTTTCCATGAACTTTTGAAGACTCCTTATGTACATATTTCCAAATTTCTTGCACCAAAATTATTTTTTTAATGTACTAAGACTGCATTTCACTTGATCCAGAGGGAAAGGGAAAGGTACATCAACATGAAAAGAGCAAAAGAGGATCCTAACTATAGACAAAAGAGATGTTAAGCATTTTCCAAAAATGCAACTATTTTAAAGATATCTGAGGAAACTACAGTTTATATCAATACATTTAAACACCAGCTACTCTTCTTGTAAGTTAAAAAGTGCCAGAATATATTGGGGAAGTAAGATAAGCTATAAGTAAGATAAGTTATAAGATAATATTCATCCTTGAATTTCACACATCATGATATTTTTGGAGTCCCCTTCTACATCAGCAGCGTCATGAACCCCTGAGTAATGTGCTGTGGTGTGATGTTAGGATGGCTACCAAGTTGCTAGGCAATATGAATGTTTTCGTTTCATTATAATCTTACAGGACCACTGTTTATGTGCTCTGGCTTGTCTGAAATGTCATTTTGCAGTACATGACTGTATATGAATTACAGAGTTTTTATATCAGAAAATACTTAAATGTTGGGGCCTCTGCTGTGGCATAGCAGCTAAAGCCACCGCCTGCAGTGCCGGCATCCCTTATGGGACTCAGTTCAGGTCCTGGCTGCTCCACTTCCAACCCAGCTCTCTGCTATGGCTTGGGAAAGGAGCTGAGGATGACCCAAGTCCTTGCACCTGTGCACCTCCATAGGAGATCCAGAAGAAGCTTCTGGCTCCTGGCTTTGGATCAGCCCAACTCCAGCTGCTATAGCCATTTGGGGAGTGAACTAGTGGATGGATGACTTCTCTCTCTGCCTCTGCTCTCTGTAACTCTACCTTTCAAATAAATAAATAAATATTTTAAAAATGCATAATGCGTAGATAGATTAAATACAATAAGCTAATAGAAAATGATAGAATTCATCTATAAAAATAATGCTTTTAAACTAGACAGGACAGACAAGATTACAAATCTGGCCTTCTGATGAATTTTGTCCCTGCTTTCTAAATGATTATCAGCTGCTGCTCTGCTTTTTAATTTTTCCCAAAAGTGATTAAAGCTGGACCCTCACAGTTCGGTGGGCTTTCCCATTTTGCAGCCCCCTTCCAGGCTACTTTGGCAGGAGGTTTCTGACTTAAATAAATCTTGCTTTTCTCAAAAATAAAAATTTAAAAAATTTAAAAATGCTTTTAAATTGTCATATTTTCTCCTAGAAGCATTTTAAAAATTTAAGATTTAACAATTTTGACATTTTGCCATATTCAATTCATATGTAGATGTTACATACATACACATGCATCCTACTTTGTCTTGAAAACAGGAAGATTAACATCACAAAATATAGGGCATTAAGTATGATCATAAAGTGAGAAAAAAGGGTCTACTGTCATGTAGATGTCGCAATTCAGTGAAGGCAATATATGTCACTCTATATTCCAAAAGTAATACGGCATCTATATAATTTTTACACACTTCCCATATTAGCTTCCACATATAAGAGAAAATGTGATATTTGTCTTCCTGTGTCTTACTTATTTCACTTAGCTTAACAGTCCCCAGTTCTATTCATTTTGTTGCAAACATCAGGATTTCATTTTTTATGGCTGACTAATATTCTTTCATGAAATATGTAACACATTTTCTTTCCCCAGTCACTGGTCGGTGGACCTCTAAGGATGATTCAGTATCCTTGCTACTGAGAATTAGACATGTATAAATATATAAAAACTAGAAGATACAGGTTCTAAAATATCAGCACAGCAGTTATATTTGGTTATATTTTTCTTGATGTTTTCTCTATTTTCTAAAATATGACAAAAATATTACAAGGAAGGTAATACTAGGTTAGAGCTAGAGCTAAAATGAGCCAACTGCCTGTGAGCTAGAAGAAGAACACATTTTTCCTAAATGCCTCCAGAGAGAAGACTCAAGACCAATCAGAGAAGGGCACTGGGAAGCCAATCATGACTTGACATGACTGATCAGGGCTGTTCAACAGGAGAGTATGGCGTAACTTGAAATGTCCTTGCACATACTCAAGGACAGGCCAAAGGACCATCTAAGAAGTGTAAACATGTTAGAGGAAAACTGAACTAAATGAACTCTAACTTATACAAATCTGAGGCTCAAAGATACAGTGAGCTGATGGACAGCCCTTCATGAATTCCACTTGGCAAGACGCAGATTCTTTCTTTCTCAACAAAGGATGGGTTCCTTTATCCCGCATAGTCTGTGATCCATTTACCTTCCCTGAAGCTGCTTTGCTTTTCCAGGTGTTTGTAAGCTGTCGCTTTTACTTTGTTATACTACTGACATGACCAGACACTCATTTTTTTCTTTATGGCTTCCAGGCCTTCAATAATACCTACAGAATATCAGATACATTCATGGTTATCATGGATTTTCTTTAGGTGAATTAATTTTGCACAAGCCTACTCTTCATTACTGGCCACAGAATAAGCTCTGGGAAAAACAGGAGCTGATAGGAGGATAAGGAACAGGGGAGTAGAGGGGCATGAGGGCTTTACCCACTCTTCTTGATGGTTTTGTTGGGAGATGGATCTGGCTAATCAAAGTGTCATCAGTAAGTCACTGGTTTTCTTAAAGGTATACTGACCAGTATCTATTCATAGCTTTAAACATATGGTGGATAGAAAATTACAGGTTAATTTTGATCCTGAGTTAGAGCTATTCTGAATAGCTCAAAAGAACACTGATTCAATTTATGATATGAATAAACTCTGAAAAAAAGAAATATCTTGTCAATGTACAAGGATCACGCTTTTGGAACTGTTCAATCACGAGGACAGTCCAGGGCGTAAGGAGGTCTCTGTAGAAGGAGGACATCAGACTCTGGTTTATAGCAGCTTCACATGGCTCAGTCTCTCAACTGTCTTCTGCATTTGGTTAGACACAATAGGACAGGATATGCAAGCTACAGGAGGAGACTTACTTGGTATAGATCCAGGAGCTATATAATTATTGGTCCGAAAGAGATCCCAGAATCCATCTTGTAATGACTCAGAACCCAGTGTTGGCATAAAAACTTATTTGGTCAAGTTTGCTGAATAGTGAATATGTTGTGAAGATGTATTTTGTGAAAAAACTCTGAAACTATTTGAGACATACTTGCTGACCGTGTAAGAGAACACGAAGTGCCAGGTTCAACCCACCTATCGTTGGTTTCTGTGATTGGTTTCTTGAACAGTTTAGAATGACCATCTGTGTTCTCTTGCACAGGGTGAAAAAACAGGAGCATTACGATTACAGAACCATCCCAAATTGTATCTGCCATGGTGACTGAGGCATGTTTCCAGGGAAGACTGCTTAAATATCACACTTCTCTCACTGCCAAGAACTCCTAGAAAATCACAAGGTAAGCAGATTAGAGAGAAGGCATTCGGCATGCTTCATCAAGTCTGCTGAACCTCCTTCAAGCAATATCCCATTCCATTAGCTATTCAATGGAATGGGAATAAGGGAGTAGGGATGGGATTCGGACCAACAAAACAGAAGGTCATTCCAAGAGGAGCTCCTCTCCTGTTGCCCAATGCAAAATGCCCATGTTAACACATTTCCAGTTGAAAAAGTCCCCTCAGCAAGTCACTGGGCCAGATAACTGAAAACAATCTTCATCCTTGTCCTCCAAAGTGTGTGTCTCAGAACAATTTGGTGACTAATTGGGAGACAAAGCACAGTGCCCGTGGGCCTTCAAACTTTTCTCATACTAACCAAATCAAGTATGTTTTCTCCCATGCCTTTAGCCTCAGACATTCAAAAGATGTAGTTGCTAAGAGGTACAAACAGGGAGGAGATATGTACAGAATACCATAGGACAATGTGCCCTGTAGTTTGTTAAGAAAGTAGCTGTAGGCTTTGGAGAGGAAGAGAAGCTCAAAGACACGGTCTTAGAGCATCAGCCCACGGATACCCTGAGATAAGATGATAAGAACAGTAATGAGCATGAAAAAGGCTGACAAACCACAGGAATTCCATACTGATCTATTCCACGGCACAGATGTCTATAGAAAGACTTTTAGCTAATAATACTTTAATGCCAATTTTGTTGTTGTTACTTTGGCCGCAACCCAGGAGTGGCTAAAACATATATTTGGCATCAGGGCCATCTCTGGTGTGCTGATTTGCTTTTGCTTAGTCATGTAGTCAGCAGCAGAGTTAATCTCAACCAAGGTAGCTGGTACTAATTGTTAGTTTCCAATTACTAGTTGTTCAAGGTTTATCAAGTACTGTGACTTTAATTAGGCCCCTAAGATGTAAACTGCAATGCCTTTAACAGACACATTCCAATGGGGATAATTTGATGAGCCAGTTGCTGTTGTATAGTAATTGGGAACCAAAGAGAGCTTCATATATGAATAGTAAATTAAGATGCACAGTAGTAGCTGCGATTTATACCTGAACTGTTAGAGGTCCTAATGACCCCATAAAAGGGAATAAGGTCATTTGTTATTTAAAGGATCAGAAGATATTGCATTTCATAAGGACACTGAGCAGGTACAAGGTTAAAGCATTCACGGGCGAGCCAGATTCTCCCTTTCTTCCATTTATAAGCAGAAGCACAAGAGTTAGCACTTTTTTGTAATAAAGCTCTAAATTCCAGAGTGCCTTCCCATTCTATCCCCCAAATCCCAGAGGGCAACTACTGCTGGGCTGGGCTTTGCAAAATCTGAGTTTCATCCCCACACTCTGCACAGGCATGGATTCCTCCATTTTAGAACCAGTTAAAGTGATTGGCTTTCCTATATTCTGGGACAGAGCATCCCACTGGCCAAATGGGGAGATCTGAGGTCTGGAAAGGTGACAGAGAAAAACCTAACTCTTGGTGTTCCTTGGGTAGAGCAGGACTCATTTTAGGGTGAATACAAATTCGAAGGGCTTAGCTATATATAGACAAGGGAGTTTATAGTGGAAACAGAAAACTCCCAATTACCCAGAGAAACAAAGGGATAATCCGAAACAGCAGATTACCCAATATAATATGTGTTAGAATTTGGAATGTATGGTCTGCATCATGTTTGTATCTTTAATTATGTTTTCTTTAGGCTGCCGTTAGCATTAACTTGTGTTTCCCTTATGTACAACCTAACAGCAGGAGCAAAAAACTGAGAAATACATTTAAAGATTCTGCCCTGAGTTTACAATTTGGTTGAAGGTAAACCCCTCTGTAGATAATGGAGAAGTGATGGAAATATCTTTCATGCCTATCACATATTCTGTTTCATTCCTTTTGTGGCAACAGGCACATCTGCAGAAGCCTTCACAGAGAGCCGTGCAATCATTTCTGCTATTATTATCATGCAGTCTACAGATGTTTTCCTTATCCAGGGTCTAACTGGGCACAGCAGAGGCCTATAGCAGGATAGGTTAGGGAATGAGGAAACAATTTCTCCAGGTAAGTAATTAGAACAACAGGGGCAAATCAGAAGGCTGAATGCTGCTATTTAAATGGAAATTCAGCCAGGTCCCCAGTGTACTGCAAATTTTATCCACAGAACGTTAAAGTATGCAGGTGGTGAGAACCCAAGGTATGTAACTGAAGGGCACTATGTTGGTTTCATGGGATCCAGGAACTATCTCTTGTGTGCCAAGATGACCACAAAACAGTGATTTGGATGTTATTAAACTGATCAATTATGAATTATTTAAAACATGCAGAAAAAGTACAGCAGTAGTAAATGCCCATATATCTACTACTCAGAGTTTTAAAACTTTAACCAATTTTTTATTTGACAGGTAGACTTACAAACAGTGAGAGAGAGAGAGACAGAGAGAAAGGTCTTCCTTTCATTGGTTCACTCCCCAAATGGCCGCTATAGCTGGTGCTGCGCTGATCCGAAGCCAGGAGCCAGGTGCTTCTTCCTGGCCTCCCATGAGGGTGCAAGGACCCAAGCACTTGGGCCATCCTCTACTGCCCTCCCGGGCCACAGCAGAGAGCTGGACTGGAAGAGGAGCAACCAGGACTAGAACCCGGCGCCCATATGGGATGCCGGCGCTGCAGGTGGAGGATTAACCAAGTGAGCCACAGCACCGGCCCCTAACAAATGTTTTTTTCTTCAGATTAAAACCAAAGCAATATATGAGACTGTGGCAGATTCACGTGAATACAATCTCCGACCCTTGCTGTAGACACACCTTTCCACTATGAACTTTGCATTTCCTTCTACTGGAGAGAAAGTCTATTTCTCCATCCCTTGAAAGTGGTCTTGTGACTTGATTTATGCAATACAATATGGTTTTGTGAGTTGACTTGGTCAGTGTGCTCAAGCTCTGAACCTAACAGGAACCCTGCCAGCTACTAGGAGAACAAAGCTGGGCTGACATGCTGGGTGATGAGAGACTTGCATCCTACTTCTTCCCATTGTCATGACAGCTGGTCCCTCACTGATCTGGTAGCTGACCACGTACGCATGACCACATATGCATTCACCTGAAAAACCAAAAGAAATGCCCAGCCATTTTCTGCTCACATTGTTCATCTACAGAATCATGAGCAATAATAAGTGATTGTTGTTTTCAATCTAGTGAGTTTCTTTTTTTAAAAAAAAAATTTTATCTGAAAGGCAGAGACAGAGAGAGAGAGATCTCCCATCTGCTGCCCACAGGCCAGGAGCCAAGAACTGAATCCCAGTGTCCCATGTGGTGGCAGGAACCCAAAGCCCTGAGCCTTCACTTACTGCAGCAGAAAAGCAGAATCAAGTATGGACCTGGGATTCGAACCCAGACCTTCAAAATGGGATGAAGGCATCCCAAATGTATTTTTACCTACTGTGTCAAATGCTCAACCTCAAGCTTACTGGCTGCACAATAACAGATAACTGATAAAATAATTCAAGCTGTATCCAACTTGAAGTCTATGCCCCCTCTTTCCTTTCTTACTTTCTTCCCTTCTGAGAAACTGCTACTATTCTGAAACTGGGGTCTTTCCTTCTAATACATATAAGAAAAGCCTTGTTGTATATGCTATGTATACAAAATCACCATTCATTATTACTCCTAAATGTTAGGTAGAGAGGTACCTAAGTGAAACATAAATTGTACTAGATGTAACACATCCTTCTGTACCATTTCCTTGTCAGTCTCCCTTGCTTTTATGAAAATCCTTGTTGGTACATGCAGAAGCCACCAATTTTAACCATTATATACTTTCCCAGTGGATGAGTGTCTTATAGTTTATACATTCTGTTACTGACAGGCTGGTGAGGAGCTGGGGGAAGTGATCTTCCAACCTTATCACACTATGATTTAAACAAATTCAGAGAAGTAGATACATTTTATCAAAAGTCAATTGTGATTGGACAATGACACAAGGGGAACAAGTCCCATTTCTAAAGCTGTATGATTTTTGCTATATTATTTTTTAAACCATATACATTTTCCACAATTTTCATGTCATTATTTTATATAATACAAAAAAAAAAAAAAACTTAAACAGAAAAAGAACTTAAACAGATCCTCTTAAAAACAAACACTTGGCCAGCGCCGTGGCTCGACAGGCTAATCCTCCGCCTTGCGGCGCCGGCACACCGGGTTCTAGTCCCGGTCGGGGCACCGATCCTGTCCCGGTTGCCCCTCTTCCAGGCCAGCTCTCTGCTGTGGCCAGGGAGTGCAGTGGAGGATGGCCCAAGTGCTTGGGCTCTGCACCCCATGGGAGACCAGGATAAGCACCTGGCTCCTGCCATCGGAACAGTGCGGTGCGCTGGCCGCACCGCGCTACCGCGGCGGCCATTGGAGGGTGAACCAATGGCAAAAGGAAGACCTTTCTCTCTGTCTCTCTCTCACTGTCCACTCTGCCTGTCAAAAAAAAAAAAAAAAAAAAACACTTAATCAACGACATTAACAAAGATGAGACCAGTGGAGAAAGAATACGTATTCAATTCATGGTCCTGGGACAACTTAATATCTTCCCTTACCCCAAACACAAAAGTACCAAGTATGACACGAATTAAATTCCTGAGTATAAACAGCAGTGGCATAACAACATTTTGAAATAACAAAGTGAGTATTCTTTTCTATCTTAATGACAATTCATTTTCTTTTCTACCTGCATCTATTCCCTTTGACTCCAGGTGCTAACAGTTTTTTTCACTTGGTCTGAAGTCCAATAATGTTCATGAATGCTTGGAGAAGGTAAAGGCTTTCGGCTACCTTTGTCTTTGTTCATATTATCTGTCCACCTAAAGGTATCAGCTACTTATCTTCAGTCCAACAAAATCTAGATTGTTACAAATCATACAGTAAATGCAAACAGAGTCCAGTTGTACTTTGTAAACTAGTTCTACCTAGAAATTCTTTCGTTCTGTATGAGATTATCCAGCCACTAAATTCTAAGCTCCTTCTCCACACCGTTGCCTTATGAATTCAGTTTCTTATCCAACACTATATTTCTCACATTGCTGTGGTGTGCAAGGGCCTCTGTGGTTGACTTCATCAGAATTCTCAACTCCTGGTGGGCGGAGCCAAGATGGCAGATAGTGAGGACGTGCGCCCATAGTCTGGAAAATAAAGTTTCATAAAAGTGGAATTACTGTAGCCTCAGGAAAAGATTCCAGAAAAAAACTTCAGAGGAAACGCTTCCGGACCTAGTGGATGTGACACAGAGGACCTACAAGGAGCCCACCGCGTGGAAACCCAACCACGGGAGCCGAGCTGCAGAATCTCCCCAGCGTGGGAACGAACGGGAGATGATATGATTCTTTATTTAGGGGACCCAAAGAACTCTACTAAGAGACTGCTGGAACTCATCGAAGGGTTTGGCAAAGTAGCAGGATATAAAATCAATCCACAAAAATCAACAGCCTTTGTATACACAGGCAATGCCACGGCTGAGGAAGAACTTCTAAGTTCAATACCATTCACAATAGCTACCAAAACAATCAAATACCTTGGAATAAACTTAACCAAAGACGTTAAAGATCTCTACAATGAAAACTACAAAACCTTACAGAAAGAAAAAGAAGAGGATACCAAAAAATGGAGAAATCTTCCATGCTCATGGATTGGAAGAATCAATATCATCAAAATGTCTATTCTCCCAAAAGCAATTTATACATTCAATGCAATACCAATCAAGATACCAAAGACTTTCTTCTCATATCTGGAAAAAACGATGCTGAAATTCATATGGAGACACAGAAGACCTCGAATAGCCAAAGCAATCTTGTACAACAAAAACAAAGCCGGAGGCATCACAATACCAGATTTCAGGACATACTACAGGGCAGTTGTTATCAAAACAGCATGGTACTGGTACAGAAACAGATGGATAGACCAATGGAACAGAATAGAAACACCAGAAATCAATCCAAACATCTACAGCCAACTTATATTTGATCAAAGATCCAAATCTAATCCCTGGAATAAGGACAGTCTATTCAATAAATGGTGCTGGGAAAATTGGATTTCCATGTGCAGAAGCTTGAAGCAAGACCCATACCTTTCACCTTACACAAAAATTCACTCAACATGGATTAAAGACTTAAATCTACGACCTGAAACCATCAAATTATTAGAGAGCATTGGAGAAACCCTGCAAGATATAGGCACAGGCAAAGACTTCTTGGAAAAGACCCCAGGAGCACAGGCAGTCAAAACCAAAATTAACATTTGGGATTGCATCAAATTGAGAAGTTTCTGTACTTCAAAAGAAACAGTCAGGAAAGTGAAGAGGCAACTGACAGAATGGGAAAAAATATTTGCAACCTATACTACAGATAAAGGGTTGATAACCAGAATCTACAAAGAAATCAAGAAAATCCACAACAACAAAACAAACAACCCACTTAAGAGATGGGCCAAGGACCTCAATAGATATTTTTCGAAAGAGGAAATCCAAATGGCCAACAGACACATGAAAAAATGTTCAAGATCACTAGCAATCAGAGAAATGCAAATCAAAACCACAATGAGGTTCCATCTCACCCCGGTGAGAATGGCTCACATTCAGAAATCTACCAACAGCAGATGCTGGAGAGGATGTGGGGAAAAAGGGACACTAACCCACTGTTGGTGGGAATGCAAACTGGTTAAGCCACTATGGAAGTCTGTCTGGAGATTCCTCAGAAACCTGAACATAACCCTACCATACAACCCAGCCATCCCACTCCTTGGAATTTACCCAAAGGAAATTAATTTGACAAATAAAAAAGCCATCTGCACATTAATGTTTATTGCAGCTCAATTCACAATAGCTAAGACCCAGAACCAACCCAAATGCCCATCAACAGTAGGCTAGATAAAGAAATTATGGGACATGTACTCCATAGAATACTATACAGCAGTAAGAAACAACGAAACCCGGTCATTTGCAACAAGATGGAGGAATCTGGAAAACATCATGCTGAGTGAATTAAGCCAGTCCCAAAGAGACAAATATCATTTGTTTTCCCTGATCGGTGACAACTGAGCACCAAAGGGGAAACCTGTTGAAGTGAAATGGACACTGTAAGAAACAATGACCTGATCAGCTCTTGTCCTGACTCTAGATGTACAATGTAATACTTTATCCTTTTTAGTATTTGTTGTTGTTGTTGTTGTTCTAGTACTATTGGTTGAACTCAATAATTAACACACAATTATTCTTAGGTGTTTAAATTTTAACTGAAAAGTGATTCCTGTTAAATTTCAGAGTGGAAAAAGAGAGGGAGGAGATGTACAATTTGGGACATGCTCAATCGGACTTGCGACAAATGGTGGAGTTAGAAATGTGCCAGGGGATTCCAACACAATCCCATCAAGGTGGCATGTACCAATGCCATCTCACTAGGCCAAGTGATCAATTTCAGCTCACAATTGACCACTCTGATAGGTCTAAGAGTCAAAGGGATCACACAAACAAGACTAGTGTCTGCTAATACTAACTGATAGAATCAAAAAGGGAAAAAAACGATCCAACATGAGAAGCAGGATACACAGCAGACTCATAGAATGGCAGATGTCCTAAACAACACTCTGGCCTCAGAATCAGCCCTTAAGGCATTCGGATCTGGCTGAAGAGCCCATGAGAGTATTGTAGGCATGGAAAGCCAAGATACCATGGAAAAAAAAAAGACCTAAATGAAAGATCTCTGTGAGTGAGATCCCAGTGGAAAGAACGGGGCCATCAAACAAGGAGGTACCTTTCTCTGAAGGGAGGAGAGAACTTCCACTTTGACTATGACCCTATCGGAATAAGATCAAAGTCAGCGAACTCTAAAGGCTTCCATAGCCCTGACAACTCATGACTACAGCCTAGGGAGATTACTGACGCCATGAACAGGAGTGTCAAATTGTTAAGTCAGCAATAGGAGTCACTGTGTACTTACACCCCATGTGGGATCTGTCCTTAATGTGTTGTCTAATGTGAAGTGATGCTATAACTAGTACTGAAACAGTATTTTTACACTTTGTGTTTCTGTGTGGGTACAAACTGATGAGGTCTTTACTAATTATATACTGAATCGATCTTCTGTATATAAAGATAATTGGAAATGAAAAAAAAAAACCTGGTGTTAAATTGGAAATGGCATAGAAAATTAATTAATTTTTTAAAAAATATTATGTAGGATCTCTGTCTTTAATGTGCTGTACACTGTTATTTAATGCTATAACTAGTACTCCAACGGTAGTTTTTTCACTTTGTGTTGCTATATGGGGCAAACTGTTGAAATCTTTACCTAATATATACTAAACTGATCTTCTGTATATAAAGAGAATTGAAAATGAATCTTGATGTGAATGGAAGGGGAGAGGGAGTGGGAAAGGGGAGGGTTCTGGGAGGGGGGAAGCCATTGTAACCCATAAGCTGTACTTTAGAAATTTATATTCATTAAATAAAAGTTTAATAAATGAGAAAAAAAAAGAATTCTCAACTCCTTTTCTTTTCATTCATTATTTAGTGAGTACCTGCTAAGTACTAGGTATTCCACTAGTAAAATGATAAAGCAACATGAAACAAACAAATACTGGTCCCTTCCCACAATCTTGATGGTTTCATTTTTTACTCCCTGTAGTTTCATTTCAGGACAAGATCAATTTCCAAAAATCATGAAAGACAATGTTTGGGACAGGTGTTGTGGCATAGCAGGTAAAGCTGCTGCCTGCAACACTGGCATTTGATATGAGTGCCAATTTGAGTCCTGCCTGCCCCGCTTCTGATCAGCTCCCTGCTAATGCACCTGGGAAAGCAGTGGAGGATGGCCTGAATGTTTGGGCCCCTGCACCAATGTGGGAGACCCAAAAGAAGCTCCTGGCTCAGCTTGGCCTAGCCCTGGCCACTGTAGCCATCTGGGGAGTGAACCAGCAGATGGAAGACCTCTCTGTTTCTCCCCCACCCCAACCCCTCTCTCTCTCTCTCTCTGTGTGTGTACGGGTGTGTGTCTAACTCTGTCTTTCAAATAGATAAATAAATAAAATCTTTTTTTTTTTAAGACAATGCTTGTTCCAAAATTTTGCTAACTGTGGGCCAACTTAGAGGAAGTCACATAATCTTCCTAACCTTCAGTTTTGTTACTTATTAAGCGCTGACTTTATTAAGATCTATTCTCATCTACTTTAAGATCTTGTCACAAAAATCAAATGGATTTTAGTTTGTGAATCACATGGGCTACAAAGCTAAAAACATTGTACCCCTCTCCAAGGCATAGCATTCTTATGATTAGAGATGATTTCTTTGATGCTGCTCAGAAGAATAAAGAACAAAGGGCAGGCTACCATGTTTGTGGCCTTAAACTCTCAATTTGCTCTTTTTGCCTGGCTAACCTGCTAAAGTTGGCAACCATAGGTGCAATAACTTTCTTCTCCTATCTAACTTCTTAATTTTAAGAGATCTTCTCTTGTGAAAGAAAATCAACCAGGATGGCAGTGGTATGGACTTCTATTTTTAAATGTCAGTTTGGAGAGGCAGGAATCCCTTATGGGGCATTAGCAGGAGGGTGGCTCACTCAAAACTCAAGTTGTTTCCTGATTAAAGAGAATTCTCAGGAGAGAGGGGCTTGTTCTGGCAGGTTGGCATCTGTGCTTTTGGTGGTTTTTATCAAGAGTTGAGGGGAACTGTGAGGGGCTAAGGTCATGGGCTTCAGAGGCGGAAAGGAGAGGACAGGAGGTCTCAGTTCAACACTGCAACACTTCAGTGTCTCTCACCCTCTGTTCCTTGTGGTTTCACCCTCCATTGATCTCTCAGTCAAGATTCCCGAAGCCATTGTACACCAAACATCTCTTCTTAATTGATGGTATAAAGCAAAGGTCATTTATTACGAGGTGCCATTTTCTACGTTGTTAGGTCAAGATTTATAGAAATAAGGCAGGGAATATCCGATTTAATGACACTTGCCTATCTGTCAGCACTTCATACACAAAAAGCATAGTTTCACCTTAATAAAAGTTTTGTTGTTGGAGTATTTCTTGCAGTTATACAAGCCTAAGGACGACACGCTTCCAATTGAATCCTTTTCAATATCCTTTCAACAAACAATGCCACCCTGTGGTGCATAAGTAGAAGGTGAATGTTTGTGGCGCCGGCACACCGGGTTCTATTCCCAGTCAGGGTGCCTGATTCTGTCCTTGTTGCCCCTCCAGGCCAGCTCTCTGCTATGGCCCAGGAGGATGGCCCAGGTCCTTGGGCCCTGCACCCGCGTGGGAGACTAGGAGAAGTACCTGGCTCCTGGCTTCGGATCAGCGCGATGCGCCAGCTGCAGCGCGCCAGCTGTGCCAGCCATTGGAGGGTGAACCAACGGCAAAAAAAAGACCTTTCTCTCTGTCACTCTCTCTCTCACTGTCCACTCTGCCTGTCAAAAAATAAAAAAAAAATAAAATAAAAAATCTTAAAAAAAAAAAGGGGTGGAGTGAATGATTTCCACAATGTCTCGTCACTGTGTGCTGAGTGTCTGGTTTGGGAAATCACCAGGGACAGGCAGAGCAGTTTGCCTGGGATGGACAGTCCTGGGTTTAGCCCGTTGGCATAGTATCTTTATGAGAAGTGTCCCCAATCATACACAGAGGGAGATGACCCGGGTGACCAGTTACAGGGTGACCACTGTTGACATAGGGAATGCGTCCCAGATCTCCCCCCATTGCCCAAGCTGCTGGGAATGTTGTAAACACCCATCCTTCAGTTCCCTGCACCTTCACAGACTGACTGCAGAGACCTGCCTCCTCCTTCAGGTTAGCCACACTGCTTTCCAAGGCTATTCCGCATCCAGTGACTTTCAGCAGTTGTGAGACCTGGCTATCCCAGTCCATTCTGAAGGACTCCAGGGTTCTGCCTCTCAAGTGCCTCCTGAGGTCCTTTAAGAGCCTCCATTGTAACTGATCCCTTCCCTCTTCTCATCCCTGCTTCCTTCTACAGTTGTGATCCTCAGGGCACTCCTGGAGAAAACCTTCATTAAACTCCACTTAGAATATGCTTTCTAGGGAACTCAAATGCACACTTGATACTGGAAGCTGGCATTTGACACTGGGCCAATTTATACCATCAAAAGAAATCAAGAGCAGCTGATCAGGAAGTCAAGAGTAATAATTGCAATGAAAAGCCAAAATCCACTGTCCAGTTTCTACAGTTGAGGTAACTTTCTCCCAGGGGCTGGGCTGCCTAGAGGAAGGAGCATGCCACAGCTGGCAAGGGTGATTGGGAACAATTCTGCATCTGTCTCCAAAGGGTCCGATGGTCACGCACTGGACTGTTAACTGGGTAAAGGGGACATGGAAACATCACAAAGACTGGTGGACGCAGAATCAAATTGAAGTTGATAGGCAGAAATCCAAAGCATCCTCATGCAGTCCCTGTTTAATCATGGCACCCAGAAGCCAGGTCATACATAGAGTTTCACCAAGTTCCCAGTGACAGCGGGTCCATTAAGTCTATGAAACTCCCCCAGAGTCATTTCTCTGGGCTCTGCTTGTATAACCTAAATAAACTGAAGTGGTTATCAGCATGAGCTTCACTTTGAGGTCTAACCTGTGGAATAAGAGCTATCACAGGAGCAACAGACAAGGGGAGATGTCTGGAATAGCAGGGAACACAGTAGGGGTTGGACACTGGTGTCAAGAGTACCAACAGGGGCCGGCGCCAGGGCTCACTTGGTTAATCCTCCACCTGTGGCGCTGGCATCCCCTATGGGCGCCACTTCTAGTCCTGGTTGCTCCTCTTCCAATCCAGCTCTCTGCTGTGGCCCGGGAAGGCAGTGGAGGATGGCCCAAGTGCTTGGTCCCCTGCACCCACATGGGGAAACCAGGAAGAAGCACCTGGCTCCTGGCTTTGGATCGACGCAGCGCTACCCGTGGAAATCATTTGGGGAGTGAACCAACAGAAGGAAGACTTTTCTCTCTCACTGTATATAACTCTACTTATCAAAAAAAAAAAAAAAAAGAGTACCAACAATTCACATCTTACACATTATTAAACAAGGGTCGGAATGCTTCCTCTAGCATTCTGTCTTTGGTCCCAAATCCCAGAGAAGTTTGAACAGGGGCTGAGCGGTTCCAAACGGCTGAGATTTGCTTTCAGAGTGACTGATGTGCCCTTCCAGACATGGACTGATTGCACAGAAACAACAACTACTTACACCAGCAAAGCTACTTTCTATGGCAGTAAAGCATCCCAGGCAGCCTATTGGCCTCTTTCTTTTAATAGCCATTCTCAAGGTAATCAATGACTTTCAACAGCCAGGCACACTTACTATTGTAGAAGAATAAGTTTATTGATTTGACGCATACTTTTTTTATTCACCAGGCCCCCAATTATTGAAATCTGAATTGTGCCACATTAGGCTAGAGACACCGTGTAATCTTGCTAGTTACTTAATGTATTCTGGTGATTGGCTTCAAGAAGCTTTATAATCACAGTGTGGATTTGTGAGTTAACAATGCTTTGGATTCCACAGAGAGCTAAGAAGCAGTCTGCTTATAAAAGGTTAATAGAATAAGACATGCAATATACCTCATTTTTGTGAGGCAAGATGAATAAAAACTACAAGGGTATGTAAATTTTACACACATTTAGTGTTCCAATGAAAACTAGTGTATTTCTAAAATAGAAAAATCACCCAATTTGGATATCTGTGGCTCCATTTGAAAGGCAGACTATTTGATTTCATACACATTCATAAAATCAGAAATCATTAAAACTATTAAAATGATATGGCTCCATTTCTGATTAAAAATGGGGAAAATCAAGACTCAGAATGTCATTAATATTATTAACCTAGGAACTACCTGGCTGCTTAATTTTTTAAAAAAGCCAATATTAAAGAAAATGCAGTGACAAAACAGATAGCCAAAGTGGCCTCAGGCTAGACAGGGGTTATGTGAGGTTCCTGTAATGACATGTGTTTTTGTCCCAGAATTTTACCCCTGGAGAAATTTCACAATCTTTTGTCTTGCTGCTTGTACAATAGCATCTACTATGATTGTCAGAGTTAAAGACTGAAACCCCTTTCTCATCTAAATCTTTCTCCTTGCCCCATTCATTTTTCTTTCCATTACTTATTCAACAAATAATTACTGGGCTCCGACAATGTGCCAGACCCCAGATTAGGCCTCAGTGATTCAGCAGTGAATAACATAATGATAGAAATGAAAGAACTCCCTCCTTACACTCAGTCTATCACTGACAGTTCTTTTCAGATCAAAATAACCTGATTGCTGCTACAGAGAAATGGATATGAATTCCAAGTATACCTTGATTATCAATAATAATGGATATTTGGGACAAACACCTCAGCTTGGATTACATAAAGAGCACATAAAGGGATTTTTATTTTTTAATTATTTGTCCAAATCTTGAAATATTAAAATTTCACACCTGAATTTAGAAACTAAGCAACATTATAAAGTTCAGGATGCCTTGGTAGAAAACAGGTTTAGTTAATAAATAGCTTTAGTTAATACAGATTTTATTAGGAGAATAGCACACTTCATTTTTCCCTCTTGGTGGTATTAGGGTCTTCACTAAAATGGTCAAGTAGCATTAGAAAATTTCCCAGAGGAGTTAATGAACTTGGGAGTTTATGAGAAAGACAGAATTATATATTGCAATTCCATAGTTCCCAAACTATGGAATAAAAGCTACATGTTTTACTACCATTATTGTCAATATAAATATCTCAAATATGTAGTATGATTCTGATATAAATCCTAATTTATTTTTATGAAGAAACTGCCAAAAGCATTTTTTTGGGTGTGTTTTATGGAATCATCCCTGTTCTCATCCAGTCTGGATCCTACTTCAGTTTTACAGTGATGAAATACAGTTCATATTTCATCACATACTATCTTTATGGGACAGGTCACCTCTTTCTATCAGAGCCTTATTTATTTCTGCTTGCATAAAGTCCTTGGCCTCTGTTTCCCCAAATGTTCAAAGTCTACTGTAAATATCAACTTTTCACACAGGGCTCCAAGGCCATCTGCAAAACACTAGCTGTTCACACTCTCACTGCTAATCTGCAAAGATGCCTATGGATCTGCTGGCCTCTGACACTGCATCTCTGCTGTGCACATTTAGACCTGAATCCATGTGCATCATTACGATCACCATTCTCTATTTTATGGGCCTGGTAGTATCTCTGGAGTTATTTTTTGCACTATTATTTTCTGGTTATTAGCTTTGTGGAATATAAATGAATTGCTGAGCTTCTATTTTTTTCTCCTGGAATTATTGTCATATGGGACACAACTTGAACCACAGAGTGGCATAAGAAAACTTGGGCTACTTAGGATAGACTACACTAGTGTAACAATGACAACAAAACAAATTTCAGAAAATATAATGGCCCACGTTCAATACACATAAAGGACCATAGCAGGTGTTTCTAGCTGATGGTGGCTTCCCATCCATGATTGATATACACTGGCCTGCTGGGAAGTAGAGCCATTGCCTTCAGAGATGTATAGCTCTGAACGAGCAACACCAGGAGAAGCAATGACAAGGACAAAGGAACTCCAGCTTCTCCTCATTTTATGTGTTGGTCTTTCAGGACCCTTGTATTGCTTGCATTATCTATGTGTTCTTTGGAGATACTTAGAGCTGTGCTCTGCTTCTCCTGCACCTGCAATCACAGCTCTTACCACGGGCCACCTCTACTCTAGGAGGCCCTACACCATCTTCCCCCCGCCCCCCTTTGCTGCTCTCCTCTGTGGTTCTGCCAGAAGTTTTCTCCCTTCTTTTGATCACATCTATTTGTTAATTCTCCCAGCTAGGAATCTCTCTACTCTTCTTTCTGAGATTTGTTTTCTTTAGGTAACTTGCCCCATGTCACATGCTGCCATACTTCTCAGAGTACCAGTGGACACGGCTTTTCTGTTTACAGTTTATGGGGAGCTACAGTACATGCATGTTCCACTTCTGGTCATGGGCACAGCCACATATGGACAGATACATAAAAACTATGAAAAAAATTAGTTATTGTGCCATTACACATTGACCCTTTCCTATAGGTAGCATTCTAGTATTGCCTGTCCATGGTCAACAGCGCTCTGACTTCCATAATATATTGCTGAGTATAAGGGAGCTTCATGATAAAGTCTTCAGGTCACAGAAACAACTCACTAATGTTTCCTGTATCTATGGTATGATTTGGAGACACACACCTCTATGTCTGTAATAGTCGATGGGAGACTCATTTCCTGATATTTCTGTGAACTAAATTCCAAAAAATGTTTTAGTATATTTTCCAGATTTGACTTAGCTCTACCATGTTCAGCCCACAAAGTAAATCATGAGCAACAAGGAATATCTTCCGATAAATACTTTCCAATTTTGTAAGAATTTCTGATTTTCACTTATAGTCATCACAAATCAAATGAACAAATCCACTATTTTGGAGGAGTGTATAATTGTTCAGAAAAGTACAGGAAGAATTACATAAGAATATTCATTACAAAATAATTACAGTTTGTCTAATTGCTTGATAGTAAAATCAGAGTACATTTAATTTAATAATAGCAGCTCTTACTAATGGAACATCTATCTGGCAACTCCTGTACTGAGCACATTTTATCACTATTTTATCCAGTCTTTAAACTCAGGTTCTTTAAGAAGTTGACTATGGAAAACAGTGTGGAAACTCCTTAAAAAACTAGAAATACAACAGCCATATGATCTATTAAATGAAACCATTTTATCAAAGAGATGCTTGCTCCACCATGTTTATTGCAGCTCTGTTCACAGTAGCCAAAATATGGGATCAACCAAGGTGTCCTACATCAGATGAACAGATAAAAAACATGGTATATATAACACAATGGAATGCTATTAGCCATAAAAAAGAATGAGATTCTGTCATTTGCAGGAAAATGAATGGAACTGGAGGACACCAAGCTAAGTGAAGAAAAAAAAAAACAGACATAGAAAGATAAATACCGAATGTTTTCCCTCATAAGTAGAAGACAAAAATGCTCACTCTGAATATAGAACAATGATTACTAGAGTCTGGAGGGGAAGGGGACCACAGTGAGAGTCTGGATAATGGGTACAAAATCAGAGTTATATTGAAGGAATACACTCCTGATGATACCCAGGATTCCTGATTTGACTGTAGTTCACAACAACCTAGTATACATTTCATGAACAAATAGAAGGAAGGAGCTTCAAACCTCTGATCACTGTGTCAAAGGAGCAAATTGATGAGTAACCTGATTAGAGCAGCATACTTGGTATACAGGTACCGAAGCATCACACTGTACCTCCAAGTATGTGGAATTTATGTTAACTAAAACTTAACACCAAGAAGTTCATGGAAAAGTAGTTTATCTTTTATTTCCATGTTTGATAAACTTAGTGAAGTATCCACATATTAACCCCATTCTGCAAATGAGAATACGGTGATTCAGAGGTGGGAAATGACTTTCCCAGTGTCAGCACCTAGAAAGGGCTAAGCTGGGAGTCAGACGCGATGTGCTGTATTCTAAGTGCCGGACAGGTAATCACTTTGCCACTTCCAAGAACTCTGCAAGCTTTCAGGAGATAGTCTACCTTTCTTAGGTTGCATTTGGGGTATCCACGAATGAATAGTTTCAGGTTCTAATTGCTTGCCTATCAGCTCTTCCTTCTCTACCTATTTGTTCTAATTATCTATGGTGGATGTTGGGGAGATAGTGGCAAAAGCTTTACAACTAATTTTTTTTTATTTTGAAAATTTAGGCATTATCATTATCATAAAATGACAGAACTCAAAATTCTATATTGTATTTCACAGAGAAACTTCCTTGTTGTACATAAAGTTCTAGAAAGATGAGAGCAGTCCCTAGCATAGGTGGTGCTTGGTTAATGTCCACAGTAACAACACATTGAATTTTAATAGGATTTTGGCTAGTCCATCAGTTGGGTGATGGTGTTCACTGGTTTGTCCAGGATTAAGCTAGGCTATGCGGTTTTTCCTGCTTACATATAAACAAAACATAAAATATTTCAGTTTGTGTTATGGTCTTTGAGTTTCTTCAAAGTTCTTAAATTGAAATCCTAACCCCACAAGTGATAATATTAGGAGGTAGGGACTTTGGGATGTGACTGGGTTTTGAGGACAAAGCTCTCATGAGTGAGATTAGTGCCATTATAAAGGAGACCCCAGATCACTTCCTGGACCCTTGGGCCATGTAGGGGCACAGTGAGAAGTGACTGTCCTCAAGGAAACATGTCCTCATCAGATGCCAGCACTGCCAGGAATAACTCTCTGGTGTGGATAAGCTACCTAGTTTATAGCATTTTGCTAGAGAAGCCCAAATGCACCAAGATAGGTTTATCAACACCATTTCCACAAATAGCCCCTTCCCCAGATAAACAAAGATCAGCATTTCTCAAGAGTCTGGCACCCAGATGTGGCACGTGAACTTTGCATTTCATTGGAAATCAAAGCCTTGTGCAAACGCCAGGAGGTATCTACAAAATTGTCAGCCGGCTGCACCTCTGAATGAGTTGCGGAGAACAGATCAGTTCAAAATCACAAGCCTCTCAGCAAAAACTGCAGGATGATCAATTCCAAATACCATGTATCTCAGCGAGCAGACGTTATCTACACATTTGCTTCTTCACATCCTCTTCTCCACATGTTCCCGTCTCCTCACTCAAACAGCCATTAACAATAACTCCAAGAAGCAGTGGGAACTAATGACAAGTTTCATCCTCTCAGTTTAATAATGCAGTCCTAATTCTCATGTCTTCATTATCCCCCGGCATCGAACCATTTGCACACCAAAGCAATCCTCCATATCTTTAGTGTTAATGTCAGCTTGATCTGCACTGATCACTTTCATTAAGAAGACGCATTTACTGAGTAATGTGATCCAAAAACAGATGCTTCCCGAACAAACTACTCATTGTATTGACAAAAAGACACCAGAGGAAGGTCAAAGCCCTTGAGTTTTTCTATTTACCAAAGGGAAAAATAAATAATGACTGGCTCATTAATTTTGTTATTCATTCAACAAACACATGGGCTGTGAGTGATAATTGGCAGGACACAAAGATGATATCAAAACCTGGAGTAGATTCTTAATGAGGACACTGGCCCATGGGACAAGTACCAGAACTCCATCTGGGGAAACATGGGCATCCAGGTCCCAGAGGGTCTGGTCTGCACTCTCCAAGGGTGAGCATTGGCTCCTGGCCACAAACCACAGAAGGGAAGCAAATCTGAGAGACAAAGAAGACAGGGTTTAGAGCGGAGTGGACAGTGCTACTGAAGCAATGGCCATGGGGCTTTGTAACAGTTTGCTAGAGCTGCTTTAACAAAGCACCACACCCTCAGGGGCTGCCGTTGCAAAGTCGCGTGGTCCCCCAGTTCTGGAGATGGGACGTCTGAGACTGTGGCGTTGGCAGGGTTGGTTTCCTTCTGAGCCTATGAGCAGGACCTGCCCTCAGCCTCTCCCCTGGCTTCGGCTGGTTTGCTGGCAAGGATTGGATTCCTTGTCTCATGCAAGCACTGCCCTGACCTAGGCCTTTACCTCCATGTGACATTTCCCTTGTGTGCCTCTATGTCCAGTCAGATTGCAACCCATGCAAGGATGTCATCTTAATTTAACTTATTACAGCTGTAATGACCATATTTCCAAATAAAGTCAGTTTCTGAGATACTGGGGTTACAACTTTAATACAAATACTCCTAAACTTCCAATGGAAGTTCTTCTAAATCCAACATAAGTTGAAAGTGTCATAAATCAAAAATGTCGTAAATCACTTAGGGACCACTGTTGTGGTACAGTAGGATAAGGCGCCTTCTGCGATGCCTGCATCCCATATAGGAGCACTGGTTTGAGTTCTGGCTGCTCTGCTTCCAATCTAGGTTCCTGCCAATGCTCCTAGGAAAGCTACAGAGGATGGCCCAAGTAGTTGGACCCCTGCCACTCATTTGGGAGACCAAGACGGAGCTCCAGGCTCCTGGCTTCTGCCTGGACCAGCCCTGGTCATCACAGCCGTTTAGGGAGTGAACCAGCAGGTGGAATCTCTCTCTCACACTCTGTCTCTCCTTCATCACTCTTTCATCCAAATAAACAAATCTTTAAAAAATACATTTAATGGACCTAACCTGTAGAATATTCTAGCTTAGCAATAGAGTATCCAGTAGGGTGTCAGTCCTTTATCCTCATGATCCCATGGCCGACTTGAAGCTGTGCTCACTGCCAGTGCCCAGTCTCATAAGAATCATAGAACATACCTCTAACCTGGAAAAGATCCACATTCATAATCTGAAGTTTTGTTTTTCCTACTGAGTAAACACTGGCTTTGTACCATTTCAAAGTCAAAAACATTTAAGTCAGATCATCAGTAGGTTGGGGCCATCTATCTATCAATTTTTTAAGGGATACAGTTCAACTCATAAGCAGCTCGACAAAGAGGCATAAATTGGGTTTTCAACAGGGAAGACATTGGAGATGCCATGATGATCCAGGAGAGAGAGTCTGGTCAGGGTCCCCAAGGCACTGGCATTTGGAATTTTTATTTGTTTACCTCCAATTCGGAAGCATATAGACAAAGAGCAGCCAAGCTGAGGAGTTCATTCCAAGACAGAACACATTATTGATCATTAGGGAAGAAATCCTCACCTGGGTGGGTGAGAGGCTGCCTTCTGAGGACCCTAAAAGGAATTCACACTGGGTCACACCCAAGGCATGTGCATCAATTTCCTTATTTTCATCTGACACCTCCAGGGTCTGACAATGAAAAAAGCATAATGATCTTTGCTTTTTCAGGCAGTTACAAGATCCTAAATTTTAGGAGCTGCTTGTGGTCCTTGAATGCACTTCACCTCTGATATTTGGAGAAAACATTTGCTTTTCCTTTTTAGTGTGAGGAAGGGATAAATGAGGCTTACACTTGTATTGCCTACTATGTTCAGGGTGTTCCTTTTGGCTTCTAGTTATGTTTTCAACTTTCTTCATGCTTTATATGAAATTGTTTTCCCAGCAATCCCTAGTATTTTATTTCCTTCCAATTTCACACTCACTGTCCTACTATGTTTTAGTATTGGCACATCAACTCGTCTTTCTCATCTTATCTCCAGATTGTATCTAAAATTAGAGCATGTTGCTCCAACTTCATTGCCAGGACCATTATAAAGGTCAGTGATTCTCAGGGGGCGGACTTTGGATCAGCACCATCAGCACCACTTGAAAACTTGCTAGATATGCAAATTCATCACCCTCCAACTCACACATTCACTTCACCACCAGCCCCTCAAGATCAGAACTCCAGGAGTGGGGTTCAGAAATCTGTGTTTGAATGGCCTTCCAGGTGATTCTGACCAAGGAGACAATATCATTTGTCACCTAGTCTGATACACTGGCTTCCTAACTGGTGTCCCTACTTACACACTTGTCTGTTCTCCATATAAGAGCCAGAGTGACCTATCTAAAATATCAATGAGATCATTTTACTCCTTACTTCAAACTTTTAAAGCAAAGGCTCTCTGGTGAGAAGAAACCCATGTTCTCACCCTAACTTGCAAAAGCTCTCTACGCCATGTTCCTGCTTGCTCACCACACTCCGAGGACACCGCCATTTTGGTTGCTGGAATGTGCTAAGTCAGCTATGTTTGTCCTTCATCTTCAGCAGCTGATGCATAGGAGGCATTCACTATGGACTGCACAAATTGTTTGACTGGCAAGGATGCCCATATCTATCTTCACCACTTTCCATGATTTTGGTGAATTCAAATTCACCTCTTCTTAGATGTTGTCTCTTTATGTTCTAAGTAACTGTTCTTTCATTTGTTCTTTGCAGGTATCTCTACAGCCCTGCACTTTGGATCATTTCAGTTAACTGTTATTAAACCTCAGGAAGTATTAGCAAGCATCTACTGGCACTATAAAACATGCCTTACCAACATGCTAGTAGGAAGGCTGATCTCTAAACACTTTCTCTTTTTTTAAAATTAATTTATTTTTAAAAATTTTTTTTCTTTAAATTTAATGAATATAAATTTTCAAAGTACAGCTTATGGATTACAATGGCTTCCCCCCTCATAACTTCCCTCCCAACCGCAACCCTCCCCTTTCCTGCTCCCTCTCCCCTTCCATTCACATCAAGATTCTTTTTTTTTTTTTTTGACAGGCAGAGTGGACAGTGAGAGAGAGAGAGAGACAGAGAGAAAGGTCTTCCTTTTGCCGTTGGTTCACCCTCCAATGGCCGCCGCGATTGGTGCGCTGCGGACGGCCCACTGCGCTGATCCGATGGCAGGAGCCAGGGGCTTCTCCTGGTCTCCCATGGGGTTCAGGGCCCAAGCACTTGGGCCATCCTCCACTGCACTCCCTGGCCACAGCAGAGAGCTGGCCTGGAAGAGGGGCAACCAGGACAGAATCCGGTGCCCCGACCAGGACTAGAACCCGGTGTGCTGGCGCTGCAAGGCGGAGGATTAGCCTAGTGAACCGTGGCGCCAGCAAGATTCATTTTCAATTCTCTTTATATACAGAAGATCAGTTTAGTATATATTAAGTAAAGATTTCAACAGTTTGCCCCCACATAGCAACACAAAGTGAAAAAATACTGTTGGAGTACTAGTTATAGCATTAAATAACAGTGTACAGCACATTAAAGACAGAGATCCTACATGCTATTTTTAAAAAATTGATTAATTTTGTATGCAATTTCCAATTTAACACCAGGTTTTTTTTTCCATTTTCAATTATCTTTATATACAGAAGATCGATTCAGTATATGCTAAGTAAAGATTTCATCAGTTTGCACCCACACAGCAACACAAAGTGTAAAAATACTGTTTTAGTACTAGTTATAGCATCACTTCACATTAGACAACACATTAAGGACAGATCCCACATGAGACATAAGTACACAGTGACTCCTGTTGTTGATTTAACAATTTGACACTCTTGTTTATGGCGTCAGTAATCTCCCTAGGCTCTAGTCATGAGTTGCCAAGGCTATGGAAGCCTTTAGGGTTCGCCGACTTTGATCTTATTCTGATAGGGTCATAGTCAAAGTGGAAGTTCTCTCCTCCTTCAGAGAAAGGTACCTCCTTCTTTGATGGACCCGTTCTTTCCACTGGGATCTCACTCGCAGAGATCTTTCATTTAGGTCTTCTTCTTCTTCTTCTTTTTTTTTTTTTCCAGAGTGTCTTGGCTTTCCATGCCTACAATACTCTCATGGGCTCTTGAGCCAGATCCGAATGCCTTAAGGGCTGATTCTGAGGCCAGAGTGCTATTTAGGACATCTGCCATTCTATGAGTCTGCTGTGTATCCTGCTTCTCATGTTGGATCGTTTTTTTCCCTTTATGATTCTATCAGTTAGTATTAGCAGACACTAGTCTTGTTTGTGTGATCCCTTTGACTCTTAGACCTATCAGAGCCATCAATTGTGAACTGAAATTGATCACTTGGCCTAGTGAGATGGCATTGGTACATGCCACCTTGATGGGATTGTATTGGAATCCCCTGGCACTCTAAACACTTTGTTTAGAAAACCTGTGGCAGGGCCCAGCATTGTGGTACAGCTGGGTGAGCTGTTGCCTACAATGCTGGCATCCCATATCAGAGTACCAGTTTGTATACCAGCTACTCTGATTCTGATTCAGCTTCCTGTTAATATGCCTGGGAAAGCATTGGAAGATGGCCCAAGTATTTGGGTTCCTGTCACCCATGTGGGAGACCATATGGAGGTCTAGGCTCCTGCCTGGCCTAACCCTGGCATTGCAGCCATCTAGGGAGCAAGCCAACAGATAGGTGATCTCTTTTTCTTTCTCTCTCTCTCTCTACCCCCACCCTACCCCGTAATTCTGTGCTTCAAATAGATAAATAACTTTTTTTAAAAAAGAAAATTCATATGTCACAGTATAGTTTGGAACCATAAAGGTAATTATTTGATCTGAAAGGCAAAGAAAGAATTTTCCAAGCAGAGAATTGTGTGAGGAGCATGTGCAAAGGCACTGAGGCAGGAAGAAAGTGAAGGTTTAGAGTGCCTTGGTCTTGGGAAGAGAGAAACTGCACAGGAGGCTAATGAACCAGAGAGACCAAGTCTAACTATTAATCAACCTTATAAGGAAGGGGATTTAGCTTTAACTCTGTTGAAAATGGGTGGGAGACCACATCTGAGCTTAGGGTCCCTGAGATGGTAATGAGGGGGACAGAGCAGAGAGGAAGGCGAGAGGGCAGGAAGCATACTCAGGAGGCTGTCGTTTCTGAACCCTCTGTTCTTCCTTGCATGGAGGAGACTGAACCAGTCCTCATCACTTCAGCAAGGTGGTACTCGGCAGGAGCTCTCTGTTTCTTTCAGTTTCTCTCTGTGTGAAATTCACTCTTGCCAATCAGGCTAAGTGTTCACTCTGACACCCAGTGAATCTCCTTTGGAATCGCCTTCCCCATGCCATCTTCAGATGACAACAATGAAAGTGGCCCCACTGATGACAACTGCTGGCTCACTACTGCTTTTTTAGACTCCGGGCCAGACTACCTCTGTGTCTTTTTCCTGTTATCCATGAAACCCCAAGATTGTGTGTCTAGAAGTAATGTTGATGAATGAGTGATTTGTCTAAGGTTGTACACACCACATTACTGTCAGAGGTAGGACTGGACTCTTTCTACCACAAAATTATTTGTTCCCTAAATGGCATCCTTTTAGACCCTATAGCTTCATGTCCATGTGGACTAAACAATAAAAATCAGCATAACCTAGAGCAGTGTGCAGGGGAGTTCTACTTCCTGAAGTGATTACAAATTCATTGTTGTTTGCATTAAATTACACGAGGTAAATAATTTTCATCTTTTTTACTAATACACTGAATTTAGACAGACAAAAATGACTCACTGAGATTCCCATAGCATGTGCTAGCTGAGAGCACTTCCAAATCCAAGTGCTCTGATTCTTAATCCTGTATTCCTAATCCCATCACACTCTGTGACTCGCTGGCTTAAACCAGGTTGACAAACAACACTTGATCAAAAAAAGCTTGAGATCACAGGTTTTGAGTTAATAAGAATTTGATCAGTCATCACAAATCCATAAAATAAGCAGAACAAATGTGAGAGGAATAAAAAAGAAAAAAAAATAAAATTAAGATGAAATGGCAAAATATTAGGTAAGAAGAAATTATATAAATACCATGAAAATTACAGAGTATATACTCAGGGTTCCCAAGGAAACAAGAGAATAATCAACAATAAAACCAAATCACACTGGTTCCTATTGTCTTGAAGCAGAACTCACAAAAACACAAGGACTCAGGCAAGGGGAAATATCCCTTAAAATGTCAACACTCCCTTAGCGATGAAATCGCAGCGTACCTCTGAAAAGTTTATTACCTCACTATACATTTTTAATGAAAAATTTATTAATAATAATTACTAATTAGTGAATGGTTATTGTAGATGTGTAGCAACTATAATAAGTAGTTTATGTGCTTTACTACACATGTACACATCATCATTATTAATGTCTTTAGGTAAAGAAACTGAAGTTCAGAGAAGTTAAGCAACTTGCTGGAAGTCTTACAGTTAGGAATTGAGAAAATCAAGATTTGAACTCAGGACTGACACTGTAGACTAGACGTGTAGCCACTAACAGCTTCTTGGGGAAGCAGGTTTGCCCAGGAAATCAGACACCCTCTACTCATAAATTGAACCTCTCACCCAGGCATTCTCTCCAAAACGGTGGCAGGGAAGAGTGTAGTTCTCTGGCATTCAACACACGTGCGCGGAAACAGAGGGGCCAAATTTCTTCAAGTAAAAGTGCTAAGTTTTAATCAATTTTTAAAAATGCTATTGCACTGCTTACATCAAATTATTGACTCCATTTTTGTGTGTCTATTTTCGAGTATCAAAATCCCCACCAGCAATGTGCATTTTATAGTACATATTAACAACATATTAACATAAAAATACAGACATACTCGTTATTCATCGTATCTCAAAAACACTACCAGACCTGGAGCTGCCTATTTATCCTGAACCATGCATGGCATTTTTTCATATTATTAGGAATTCTTGCTTTGGGAAATGAATGCCTGTCACAGGCAGAAATGAGAGTGATGATATGGGTTATTGATTCCTAAAAGTATCTAAGATGATTCACCATAAATCGTAAATTATATTTGTTCTTCCATTTTAATATTTTAATCATAATTCTCTAGTCCTAAGCTGGTGTATTTTGCCCAAGAATACTATAACCTTAATTCATTACAATGCCCTTGAAGACAGCAGTTAGATAAAATAGTAATTCCCCTCTTAGGAATTGGCCCAACTAAAGCACTTGTGAATTGGCTAAGGAAATGGAGTAGAAGGTTCCAGAAAGCAGCTTCATATAATTAGTATATCCAACCACCATGACCAGTGCCAGCAGCCCTAAGATCTAGTCCAGGAGTTGGCGAACTGTGGCCCACAGGCCAAATGGCCCACCACCTGTTTCTGAACATCCTGCAAGCCAAGGATGCTATTTACATTTTTAAATGATTGGGGGAAAAAATCGAAAGAAGAATATTGTGTGACATGTAAAAATTATATGAAATTCAAATTTCAGTGTCCATAAAGAAAGTTTTCTTGGAAGAGAGCCATGCCCACTTGTTTGCATATTGTCTCTGGCTGCTTTTGTGTTACAGCTGCAGCTTTCAGAGAGCATATATAGCCCACACACTAAAATGTTCTCAACATGGCTCTTCACAGCAAATGTTTGCTAGCCTTGGATCCCGAGCTCACCTCACCACTTCACAGAGGTGTGGGCACTGAAAAGTACCTATGTAGGCAAAGATACTGTTCTCATTCCTGGATCTGGAGAACCACTCATCCAAACATCTACTGAGCATGTGCTATGAACCCATCTTTGGGGAAGGCATGGGAAACACGGAGCTCAGGAAGACACAGTCCCTACTCCTATGGAGCTTGCTATCCAGAAGGAAGGAGAACACACGAAACAAACTGCAAATGCAAAGTTCGCAGGCCCAGGGCAGACAGGGCCAGCCAGGGAAGATGTGGCCTAGCTGAGAGCACCCAAGCAAGGAGACTTTGATACAGTGATCTTGCATCTTGCAAAAGGAATGCAATTCAGAGTCAGGTTGGTGATCCTTAGTGCAGCCAGGCGTGACTTCCTGAGGAAGTCCTGATTTGAGGCTTGTTCATTCTTTAATAACAAAGTTAAAAGAATTTTGAAGCTTCCTGCACACAAATAAATAAAAAAACCTTTCCTTTTCAGAGAAAAAAAAAAAAAAAACCTAGTTGTGCCTAAAGGTGTAGACAGTTGTCCCAAGTTGAGGGGACTGCGAGAGATGATGTCATAGGGGCCAGCTGCAGTTTTGGAATCCTTCCTAATGACCTCAACATCGTAAATCCCTGAGCAGTTTGCTGTAATGACACACATCTTGATGAACTCATCTCCCGTGAACGTGGTGGTCTGAAACCCTTTCTCCTGCGCTGCCCATTATCTGCCATCATTGCCACCTCGTTCTCAGAAGCAGCGCCCAAAGCCGAGCCCCTGTGAAGCAAGGACAGAGGGTGACCTGGTGCAGCCAGCTGGACCGCCCTCCGCACATGTGCCCCTGTAGCCAGCTGCCCCTCCATTAGGTTCATCACGGGGTCCTTCATTTCCCGTCATTCTCCATTTCCACTTGCACTGCGACCCTTTGCCAAACAACCCAAAGAAATAGTAGGCTATTGCTATTTTATTTGTAATGATAACACGAAGAAGGCAAATAGGAGTGGTAAATACCCATAGGTGTTGCACAGAATCGGGCATGAGAGTGCTGTGAGTTCAGGCTGGAAGGAGCAGCTGAGATTCCAGCAACAACTGTCTTTTTTTCATCTTCACTATCTCCTGAGCATTCAGAGCTATGCCTGACATTGACAAAACCATGGAATCATTGTTTATCCCTCCCCCTTTTTCCAGAAAGTTATTGGTCATTTTTTCTAGTGTTTGTCCATAGGTAGCTTTTAAAGACTTCTGTCAGCATGCTTAACAGCAACTACTCGTGAAACAATGACCTTGTGCTATTAGATGTCATGAAAGATCAAATAGATGAGACTGCCCCCAATATTGATGAGTGTGTAACCTTTTCAGAAATCAGGATGACCATCTGAGATAGCATTTGAAAACAAATAAATAAACCTATTAAGAAACCTTTTAAGTTTCTCAAGACATTTCCTTTCACAGGTGCACAAAAGTAGACACTGGATTCTCAGAGAAGGTCCTTTCCCGTGGTTATGGGTCTTCCTCCAGAAACCGGAGGCTGTGCTATCACTCTACAAAGAGCCTAGGAAACACTGGGACAGAAAAACAAAGGAGATGGAGGGAAGAGACAGGATTTCTGCTTCTGCCTCTGCCACTGATTCACCCCGAACAGAACAGATCCATTCATCAAGTCCCACTGTCCTCATCGGGAAACTGGAGGGTGTAGCCAAGACAACGCTCTGAATTTGTTCTGTACTCACACAGGAGAACAGCTCCCCATCACCTTTGCATCCAAATGACACCATGGAACATGGGCTGCAGCCAGACCTGGCCCTAAGTGTCCCATGCGATTATCAACCTTCTCCAAAGGTCACTGAAGGTCCCTGAGATGGTGAATCCTCACCCTGGCCGAAGCCTGGATCCCTGAATTCATTGCTTGAAGATTTGCTCTACTGAGAAAGTCCAGATCAGAGTTGGTGTGAATGAAAAATCTTTACTATGAAGGCATTGAGATTTTGAAACTGTTACAGCAGTTTATCCCAACAAAAACAATGTGGCTCTACAATTAGCTTTAAGAATGAAATCTATATTGTTTTGTACTTCTCCTATATTTTTATTTTCTTTAGCAAATTATGAGTGGGCAATATATGGATTACAGCTTGCACTGTCTTTTCTTAAATAAAATATGTGCAAAGCACTATTATTCCTGTGAGATTTAGCTTTCAGATTCACCTCTGCTTTGTTGAACTGACCACACATGTGCTTGCTATCTATATTTAGGAGTGATTCTTTTTGAGTTATGGTCCTGTTACAAAACAACTGAAAAAAAAAAACCTATCAGGATCAGGTAGGTAAGCTTTTTTGTTTATTTGTTTTTAATCTCATTTCTACAAGGGAATTTCAAAGACCACAACACTATGAAAATTCTATCAGCTCTGCAAAATTTTCTTTGTGGCCAGTCTCCAATACTAATCCTCTCTCCTAAGCTCTTCCTTTGCCCCCTTTCCCAGAAGAACCCTGGGCCCTCATGATGGGAATGGGGTTATTTATAAGCTGAGAGAGTGTGAGTAGCCTCAGACTCAGAGAGGTGAGGCACCCCGGAGTACTGCATTGCAATTTTCTGCAGCTACAAAGGAGAGTGCACCAATTTGCAATGCTTCATTCCCCCGCTGACTCCCGCCCTGCTTCCATTTCTTCCTCCTTCCCTTTCTCTCCTTTTCTTCAAGGCCTTGATCCTCAGGGCTAGTCCTTATTTATGTGGTTGTTTGTTAGGTATCCAAAATGGAGAGCATAATACACAGAAAAGGGAAGTGAGACTAGATAAGACTCAGCAATTGTCTGCCTTGCTGACAGATGATGTTTGCAGTCCAAGATCATTAACTGTACACAGACAGAGAGGTGTTTTTCTAAATAAGCCATCCTGGATAGGCGAGTCTGTGACTGTTGAATTTATCATGAGATGCTATGGCGGGGCACACCTGTGTGAGTACACACTTCTGGATATCACTGAGCATAAATACAGCTTGCTGGCTTCTTGTCTGTGCCGTGCTGGCAGTGGTCCAAAAAGGGAATTTTCATTGATCTTCTAGTTTAATTATATCTGTGGCGATATCTACTACCTTGTGAATCATCATGTGGGCTCGTTAGGCACCTGTTCTCTCTCCACTTGCAAGGAAAATGTTTCAATTAGAATAAAAAAATGATTAAAGATCTTTCCTCTTCATTTCTTGCCCTAGGTAACTGAGAGGAAATTGACATGAATATGCAGCTAGGCAGGTGGAGAGCAGGTCAAATCACAGATAGAACTTATTAGCTCTGTCCCATTTCCCCAACACACCCTGCCTTTCTCACCCCCACACACAAATCAAGCATCCATTATAAGGGTGTATATCTTTTACTCAAATGAAGGCTCCATGAGATAGCAGGATCCAAGTTGTTATTTTTTTCTCTTGAAAATCTGAAGCAGGAAATAATGTGTGGCTCAAGGTGCAACTGTTGATGAGCAAGTTTTGGGGGAAATAAAGACAGAAGGGAACCTAGATGATTAGCGTGCCTGGGTTGGTTTCAGGTATCCTTATCTAATGTATCTCAGCTGATCTGCACACCAACATGTTGGGGAAGTGTGAATAGTGTCATTTCTTTGACAAGAAAATGGAGACCTACCAGTATTCACGTTGAGTTTGGTGCAGTTCCAAAGTCTACCCCAGACCTGTCCGCTGAGAAATGCTGATAGTTTGCAGTTGTTTCTTATGTAGCAACCTAACAAGGCACTTATGGAGGCCACTGACCCTCTTCCTTCACCTTGGCTTCTAAGAGGGAGACAGCCTGGCACACTTCAGCCTCAGTCAGAAGCCTCTGAGTGCCTTCCAGTTTGGACAGGACAGAAATACCATAACTGAGTCAGTAATGAGCAGCCAGCGATTTCTAAGCTGTTTTTCAGTTGTCTGAAGGGTCACTTCAACGATGAGCCAGAAAGGCTGGGTTCTGGAAGCCAGGCCTTGGGCAGCGAGGGGTGTATGAAATTAGGAATTTTACTTAGACGATAAGCAGTAAGCTC
Organism: Lepus europaeus; assembly: GCF_033115175.1. Classification (NCBI taxonomy): domain Eukaryota; kingdom Metazoa; phylum Chordata; class Mammalia; order Lagomorpha; family Leporidae; genus Lepus; species Lepus europaeus. The sequence continues at coordinate 73,345,592 of NC_084838.1, forward strand.
CGTGATGATGGGTGGTATAATTCCACTCCACACAATCCTAAAAGAGCGCCTAACAGTGTACACCCACCCTGCGTATCGTTTTTTCCACTAGAGCTGAGGATACTTTCTTAACCCATCTCTAAGTATAGTGGCATATAGGTGGCTGACTGTGATAAATGCACAGTGGGCTCAGAACATGCTAGTCCACCTTCCTTGACCCTACAAGACCCTTAGCACATGTCAAGTTTACAACCTGGAACTGAAACCAGAAATGAGCAGAGCTGTCCAGTGGGTCAGAACCAGGTGGCAAGGAGACCGCAGCAAAGCCCTGATGACCACACTTCAGGACTGATCATTGTTTAGGAATGGGGCAGTGAATACCACCCTTAATCCCTACCGAGGGTGGAGGGTACTTCCCTGCACTTTTAAGGGGAACCTTACGACTTGCTTTGGTCAATTGACTGTAAGAGGGGTGATGGGACTGAAGGCTTGAAAAGCACTGGTAGAATGGGTCATGCTCTCTGCTATTGTACTAGCACCAGAAAAACAAGCCCATGTGAGCCTCCTGGTCCACAAGGAGGAGAAACATGCGGGGGGCCCAAGGCAGGATCAAGACACTCACTAACCACAGAAGCAAGCTAAGCAAGCGCTAATTGCTGGTGCCTGGGAGCCCTTGTGGTTACGCAGTCAACAGGTACCAACCCCCTCCTGCCTCTTCCCCCATACTCATTGCCAAGATGGAGAAACCCGACAGTAGCCCAGAAATAGAGAGAAGGTACTAGTAGACCTCACTCTCAGGAAGCTGCTCTGCTCCTTCCAGTTCAGATAACAATTGTGGTGAAAATCTTAGCGCTCCACGTCTGAAAGAGCAGCCGCTACTTTACAACTTGCAGATGAGAAGCACAAAGACGCTCGGTGGCGGTTCTGTAGTCCCACTTGCAGTCCCTGGGTTTTCAAGTGTGGCCATTCTCAAGACAGAGGGTGAGCCCGGCAAAAGTGGGTGGGTGCGTGGGGTCCTGCCCCAAGGTGCCTGGTGAAGACAAAGTGCGTGTCCGTAGCTCAGGCTGAACCACTGACAGCCGTGAGGCTGTTGTGATTTTTTTTCCCCTTTGGTCTTGATGTCTCTGACAGTGACCATAAGGCAGGAGAACCAGGCCAGAGAGCCTGCTGGGGAGGAACATGAGGTTTGGTGGTTTGGGTACAGAGAGATGCAAGGAGGAAGCGAAGCCAAAACGCACGAAACAGAAGAAGCAGAGTACTCACAGGTCCAGAGGTTACAGCTGCTGACTGGAGGCCAATGTGTGTGTGTTGGTCGGTGGGCAGCCGGGCGGCGGCAGGATGATGCCTTTAGGAAGGGTCCTGGAAGTTATCCCTAGGCTTTACTGAAGAGGGCACAGGTTGGCCCATCAAAGGAAGTCACGTGCAAAGGAGAAAGAACTGATTTACATGACTTTGGTGTTGGTCATTAGGGTTTCCCTGCTTGGCAGCTGTGGCTGTGTTGGGTTTGTGATCCGCAAGATGAGGAATAAGTGGGCTAAATCCTCAACAACCACTGAAGTAGGGGGAATTTTAACCGGGCCCAGCGTGAGGAATAGAACTGGGTTTCAAATTACTTCCATTAGGCCTAGAAAGGAATGCTGATACAGCAACTCTATTAAAAAACAGATTCATGTCAGACACCTGTGTCTCTCCTTTCTGGAATATGCCCAGAGCCACTGGGGGCCTAGTGGCCCTACCTCCAGCGGCTGGGAGGAGGAGGTGTAACCTCATAAATTCTGCACACCGTGGTCACTGTTGTGCTGACTTGGAGCCCATCAGAGTGGCAGATTTGCCCCTCATAAGGTTCATTTTATGAGTTTTCTCTTCCAGTGGGTTTCCCTTTATGCCTTTGTATCGGATGCCCTCTGCACCTCAGAAGAAGGCAGTGTCTGGGTGACTTTGTGTCTGTTTAGTGAGCAGCTCTTTGTAGCCAGCCGTCCCTGCCCTGTCTTACTAGTGTCCTTCCTCCAGCAGTGAACTCCCTGTCAGTCACCCCCACGCACCTGCTGGGAATATCAGTGTGCAGAATGAAGCTGCCATGCCCACTCAGTACTGGCATTTGCCATATCCCTTCATGTCCCCAGTTCTGGGAGCTCACCCATATGTGTGTTAACTTGGAAAGGAATACAGGTCCTGGTAGCCTCCTCAACCTGATACCATGTTTTCTTCTTTTGTTGATTCATCAATGCCCATAAATTCAGTAGTCAATTTTCAGAGGTGAAAGGGAGTAACACCAGTTCCATCAACAATTGGCAGCAAGAGGCACACAGTTTCAGTACTCTTGGAATACAAAAAAAAATGACTCAGAAAATATGCATTCCTGAATAGATGCAGGTGCCTCACTCCCAGCCTTTGCCCTTTTCTTTGCAAAGCCAGGGTGGTTTGATTCTTGTCCCACTACTTCAACTCAGGAGCTGAGACACCTTACCTATGTGTCTCAGCTGGGTCTCTTTTGCCCTGCTTCCTTTTGGCATGAAAGCAGCTCTTTCAAAGGCAGCCCTTTGTGCTCTCATGCTTATCTCATGTCTGTGATCCTACCTGCTCATCCTTGGAAATGTGTGTGGCATTCCAAGTCTTGTGGACAGAACAGCCACCAGCATGAGATGGACCCTCACAGCCCCTTAGGCCACCGTGAACAAAAGCTGCACATAAGGGAGATGAGGCAATAGCTTTCTCTTAACTTCAGAGACTTCAGCTCCCTGAGGATCAAGAACTGGCTGGAACTCAGTAGAGTTCTTAGTTAACCACTCCCTGCTGACATAAGACTAGGAATTCATTTTGAGATTCGATGATTGTTTAGAGCCCCTGTCTCTTCCATACAAAGTTCCAATAGAAGAGTGGGGGTAGGAGGGAGAAGAAGGGTTGGAGAGTGGGTGGGAGGGAGAGGAGGGGGAAAAGTATCTCTATGTTTCTAAATCTGTATATTTGAAATATATGAAACTTGTATAACTTAAATAAAATTTACAAAAAAAGACTAGGAATTCAGTGAAAAGAGTTTAGCATGCTCAGAGAATGCCCAGGAAGACTGGAGAAAAAAGTTCATAACCCATTAGGAAAAGTGGAGGCCAGCAATACCCTGTTCCGCAGCCAAAGTCACATCACAGAGCCCTGTGGGAGATCACCACTACTAGAGCTGCCCCTGTGTCATGGCTGTGACTTGCCACCGTAAGGAAGAACCATGGCCACGAGCACCAAAACTGCCAGCGGCCCCAGAGAGCGGGTTATGTCGCTGGAAGGGCTGCCCTAAACGCCACATAAATGCTTCCTCTTCTTTAACAAAATTCTTCCTCCCAGATGGTCATGTGACTTGTTCCCCCAACCTGCTTTAGGTCTTTGCTCAAATGTCACCTTTTCAGTGGGACCTTCAGTATCAAGCTGTGTACCCCCAATACCTGCATGGCCCACCAACATATTCTAATCCATGGAGCTTGCTTTCATTTTCTTCCACATCACTGACCAGCATCTGTATATGCGGAAGTTCATTCCTTTCCTTGCTTCCTGTCCACTATGTGAGGCAAGGGTTTTCATCTGCTTTGATCTCTGCTACATGTCCACTCTTTTGAGAAATGCTTGGCCTGGAGTTAGCACTCAATACACTTTTTTAAAAGTGAATCAGTGTATGATATATGAGTAAACTGATTTTCAACTGCCTCTGCTTGTTTGAGTCACTTGTTCTCAATCCCAAGTCTATGGGGACTATCAGTGGTTGGTGAAATCCATGTCACCTGCTTAGGCCCCAGCTTCATCTGAAGGCTGAGAAAATGGTGTGTGTTTTTTTTTTTTTCTATGATGATATTTCTTCTGGCTTCGTATCTTATCTGTGCTAATACCAGAATTTCTTGGCCATCTTCACTGTCTCAATTCTGTATCTCTCTCATCCGTTGTGCTGTTTCTACAGACAACACAGTTGATTGTACCATCTCCATAGGTCAACCTTTGTCCCCCTGACCAATACCTATAGGCTGAAAACAAAGTTATTTGCAACAGCATAAAATGAACATGTGTAGGCACTGCCTGCCTCTCCTCCCACTGTCCTGAATGCTCCCTTCTCAACACTTGCTGAGTGAGCACCACTCTTGCTCTAACACCCCACTCAGATACTTCTCTCCTCTAACCCTTGTCCAGGGTGATTGACAACATCTGAGCCTGCATCCACTCTGCCGCAGCCAACAGAACTCTCTCTCGCTATGGGATGTGACTGTAGCTTGTTTACACCACTGGTACAGCCCCTGGTACTATTTCTGCTTTTGTGTCTGTTTGTATGGTTCTTTTTGTTTGTTTTGTTTTTTCATTCACTCAGCGGCAGCATTCAGTAAGGTCCTTATACATACACATACTAAGCCCTGTGCCAATAACCCAATGACATATGAGAAAGACCTAGCCCCTGCCCTAAGGCAGCTTGCAGTAAGTAAGCAACGGTCCACAATATATTAACAAGTGCCATGCAAGCAAAATGCAGAGTCCTTTCCTAGCATCTAACATGGAACAGAGGTCAAGTTAAAAAGCTTAAATCTTAGCTGAACACTGAAAGGTGAATTGAGGTGGATGGTTGGGAGAGGCCGGTGGGAAGGAGGACCGAGAAGGAAGAGAGGGGCAAAGAAAATGTTCCTGGCAGGGGGTAGAAGCATCAGGTCTGAAATTAGGAAGCTCTCCCTGAGTTAGGAAGTTTTACATATTCAGGCAGCCCACAGAAGGTCAGAGCTGATGAAGTATGGTGATGGAGATGGAACCTAGTGGGAGATGATGCTGCTCAGGAAGAGAAAAGCTGGATCACACTGGGCTTTATGGACCATGTTGGGAATTTTGGATGTCATCCTTTGGACAATGGGAGGCCAAGTAAGAATGTTAAGCAAGAGAAGTCCAGAATGCAATCTGCATGTTAAAGACATCACTCTGACCCCCGTGTTAAATGTGCATGGAAAGGGGGAAGACTGGAGACAGGAAGCTACAGGGAGCCAGCTGGGGCATAAGTGATTGTGGTGGTGAGGATGGAGATGGCAGGTGGATTTGGGAAGGATTTAGGAGGTCATTGCTCTGGTCAGTGAATGGCTACGAGGTATGAAGCCGAGGGATATGCCCAAGACAATTGATAAAATTTCCAGTTTGAATGCCACACCTATTTCCACCAACTCTTTGCTACTCAGTCTGGTCCACGGACTGGTAACACTGCATCTCCTGGCACCCATGCAGGAGAACGTGCATTTAGACAAGCTTCTAATGTGATTCATACGCATATTCAAGTTTGACTAGCATTGTCTAGACTGTAAGCTTATAATATTACCACAGTGCATGTGCATGGAACACTGAGAAAATCTGGCACATAAATACACATATTCATGTATATCTTATCTACTAAGTAATTAATGGAACTACAAGATAACGCACATTTCCACAAACTTTGTGAAGTACTTTTGAATGTTTATGTATATGTGTATGTCTCTCTCTCTCTCTCTCTCTCTCTCTCTCTCTCTCTCTCACACACACACACACACACACACACACACACACACACAGGCCAGACCAACGAAGCAAGTAATAGGCAAATAATACTAAAGCCTGGAGTGCTATAAATGGCCACAGAAGATAATTCACAAACTGACAAATTTTCCTGTTTTGAAAAAATACTGTCACAGATCTGCGGGAGAGGCACTGTACTTTCCAGGCACTCATAACTGGAATAACAGAAAAGGAACAAAAATAAAACATGAAATACGGTGGTTTTGTGGGCAGGAATATTTATGTACGATGGCTGTGAATTGATCTGTGGCCCGGTGGCTGGCCACACGCAGCTTCTCAGATGACCAACAGAGGAAAATAGATTCCCATTGCTAATTCCCTTAGATTATTCTTGCCTTGCTTGATGATGGACTGTTTGGGAGAAATCAAGGCATGTGCAGAAACAATGTGACCATGTGCAGCTTATTAATAGCAGCACAATCTGCTGGCTGGCCCTGCTTGCCCTTTAGGGTTTTGTTGATGTTGTTAGAAAACAAATTCAGTAGAAGGTTAATTCAATGCTCTTCTGGAAGCACATGCACATCCGGGTACATGCACATGTATGTGTGTATGTGTGTGTGTATGTGTCTAAGTGTGTGTGTATTTAAGCTGATCATACTTCAAGGGCTCCTGTGTGTTGGGGAAGGTGGATGGGCTATTGAAAACCACCCCCAACAGGTTTCAGGGTCCTCACTGGCCATCCTGGAACTCTGCCCACCGTAACGTGCTGAGATATGTCTGTCATTTTTGACTGGGTGTGATTATATCAGCCCAGTGACTTGTCAGGTCCCAAAGAAATTAAAAAAGGAAAAGTCCAGATGGTGACATTTGTGGTGAAAAAGAAAAGTGTCTTTTTCAGTCAAGCTGCCTTCCAATTATTTAAATTTATACAGATTTTATTTATTTATTTGCCTTTTTCTCTTCTAAAAAGAAAGTTGTGGGCCTGCGAAGGAGTTACCTCTCACTGGGGCGAGGTTGCCCCTCAGGTGCTCATGCCTCGCATGAATGGTTGATGGTAGAAGAGAAAGGCATAGAATTCGCTAGGAAGTGGCCCCTCAGTTTTGTAGACTGATTACATCCTGTTCTCTGATTTAGTAGCACCTCCCAGCTTTCCTCCCAAACATGCAACATTGTAATAGGAGGAAATTCAGTGTTGTTTGTTAAATCTAAACTCAGCAAATGTATACTTCTTTGCTTCTTTACTGAGTCTGGAACTTCATGAGGCTCCATAGACGCTGTGATTAATGTCAAATAACATTTAATGAAAGCTTAAACGTTTTGAGCACTGCTTTAAGTGCTTTACATGCATTGTTTCATTTAATCCTCATATCAACTGATGAGATACGAATGCATTATCATCCTCATTTTTTCCCAATAACAAAATGAGAAAAGCTTCTGGAGGTTATATAAATAGCTCAAGATTACACACTACAAGGTGGCAGATCCATCATATGAATCAGGTTAGCTGATCACACCATAAGCACCAAACTTTGTAGCATGGCAACCCCATGGCGTATCTCCCCAGCAACTAAAAATTTAACCCTAGGAGCTCTGGGGATAGTGAGGAAGGTTGGGTTAGATATCATGGTGAGGCTCTCAGGGGAGATTAGCTTGCAGGGATGTGAAGGCACTGACCAAACGAAGAAAGGATGTAAGGACAGGAGACACACCACAAAGAGATGGAGGCATATGCATGGCAGACTCTGGAAAGCACTTGTACTGCAGCCTAGGTCACATGTGAAAGATGAACTTAGAAAGGCCACAAGGCAATACTGTGTTGTAAAGGCCAACTGTCAGCCAGACCATGGCGTTTGTTCTTCCCTGTGACTTGGGGCATTTTAAAGTAAGGAAGTGATATAGTCAGGCACACATCACTGACTGGTCAAGTAGAGGGTTAACTTGATTTTTTTCCCCCTACCTCCACCTGCCTATAGCTTCCATGTGCAGGCAAAGGCATCAGAAATCGGGAACTTGGATATGTCTAGTTTCTAGCACTGTGCTCTTAGCCACTCAGACTTGAACCTTGTCTTTTGCCCCCAAACCATCTTGAATTTGTTTAATGAAATCCTCTCTGGAAAGACAAGGCAGCTTGAGCAATTCTTTGGGGTAACCTACATATATGCAGATAAATTGTGAACATTCTAAGAGCCTGTGGCCCAGAGGGTTGTGGGTAAGATAGCTATTTTATCTTCCTTAAGTCAGCCCTGCCCTATCTCCATCCTGTATTTATCCCCTCTTCCAGGGCCCCTATATACCTCCACCCTAGTCCAGACTTTTGGATTCTAAATTCCAAGATCACCTGCCTTGCATTTAACACAATCTCTTACCTCTTCTCTCTCATTTCTCTGTCCCCCAAACTCAGGTTTGACCAAACCCAGCTCTGAACGTTCCATCCTTTTGAAGAGCTCAGTGAGAGCTGAGTTCCTCAGCTGACGAATGTCCCACTCATCACTGGATATGCTGGTATGTAAGCGGACATATAACGAAGCCTTCCCATAATTGAACTATGACTCTCAGGTGGATCATAAGGATTTTTCAGATTGCACACAGGACAGAGAAGTTCACCTTATATTAGTAATGGGAATTTATCACTGAGATTCATGGAACTTGTTTTTTTTCAACATCCCATTCCCAGTGGTTCCTCAAAGAGCTGAATTATTATTCTGTGGTATTTAAGGTAGCATTGGACAGTAGAATTTCAGGTTTTCTATATGATATAGTGATGCTTCTTTGATCTGAAAGAGTGCTAGGTTATTTGTCCTGAAACACATCATTGTCTCACCTTAGAATGTCTTCCCCACTCCTGGCTTCTGCCAGTCTTAAGTCTTAAAACTCATCAGAGTTCATATTAAAGGGAGCTTTCTGATAGGACATGTTCCTCAGTAGATCACCTGAAATAGGGCAGGGGACCAGACTATCTTAAGATCATGCTATCTGGAGTTCACTGAGACAAGCGGACCCCTAAGATTGGAAAGGCTGTGGAATGACAAGCATGTTCAGTGGGATTTACTCTTCCCAGTGAAGATGTTTTCAGGGCAGCAAGAGCATGGGGCACCAAGTCATGTCATACTGTCCCCAAGTGCCTGCATCTCTGGAACTGTGTTGCCAGTAAGATTTTAAAATGATTTTCAAGCGTAATCTAAGGTGACAGCTATTGGGACTAGCATGCAAAAATTTCAAAGCAAGTGCAGAACATGTTTTAGATTTCCCATGCACTGAGTATATAAAACATTCTGCTTTGGAGAGCTTCTTTATTATAATTGCAGGTGCAAGAGAAGCTTCCCTGTCTCTTCAAGTTAACAGAAGCATTTAATAGCTTGATATATGTGCCCCATGACCCTTTGCTTTCATGTCTAACATAATTTGAGTAACATGGAGGTCGAGAGAGACTAGGTATCTGCTTTGGCAATGGAGTGAAAAGTTGCTGCTGCACCGTGGGGTTAGCCCACATTTCCAACACCTTGGACAAAGGAGGGAGAAGGATTTTCAGGGAGTACATGGGAATTATGTGGGAGAGATCAATGTGAATTGCAGTTATTTGAAATCCTGCTCTCATGGGAAAACTTCAAGGCAATGGGACCCAAAAGAGAGAGGGTCTAAGTGTCATGAATTAAAAAAAAAAAAAAAAAAAAAAACACAGGGAAGAAAGGGGGAAGAAATGGGGAATGGAGGAAGGTGTATCACCTAGAAAGCACACATGATGTGGCCAGCAGAAACTGTGAAGAACCTCAAGTGCACCTCCAAAATAAAGCCTCAATGTTAAAGTTTTGTCAAGACACAGAGCATAGACTGTCTTGGCTGATTAACCTGAGAATACGAATATTCCACCAGCATTGCCATCTTTCTCTTCCTCTGGTTTTGATCCTGCAGGTGTTAGAATCAGGAGAAGATGAATCACTACTCTAAGCTTGATCCTCTGTGTCTTAGTACCCTGGGGTGAAGGCAGACTAGCAAGAACAAAGATGGAGTCACTGAATCTAGACCATTGTCCTGATCTAATAAAAGTTACAACTGTAATTAGCAAGAGGTCTGCAGACCTGGTTTATTGGTTTTAAAGATGTGAAAGACTTGAGTAGTTTGTATCCTTATGGGAATCAGTCAGCAGAGAGGGAGAGATTTCAGACTCAAGTAAGAGTGCAGATAATTGATGAGTTTGGAAAGGAGGAGATCTTAAACTGAAGGAATTAGTTTTGGAAATGAGGAAAAATATTGTCCTCTGAGACTGCAGATAAATAGCTGAGGATGGATGAGAACATAATGTAATTAAGGCTGGGTCTGATTATAAAATTTGAGGGAGTTTCATTGCCAAGACAACATTCTCACCTGGTTTTGTTTGGGATTCTCAGGGCCAGTAATTAAGGAACAGATCTGACACTGTGGTGTCTAAGAAAACAATCAGGATAGTTCTTGGCAGTATCTTGGAAGGTCTCCAAGATAAGCATGGCTGGCTCATCTTTCCAATCCCATTATGCCCCAGGCTCCCTAGCAACATCTTTGTCCCTACTCCACCTTGCATCAGAGCTATGGATAAGATGAATTGGATGTGGGAAAATTGATCAAGCATATAGTTTCCAGAAAAACATGACAGCAAGAGCTGAGTTGTGTGTGGTAGCATGCTCATATGTTCAGTGATTTGAGTCTATCCTGCTGGAAGAAAGAAATATTGGGCATGGGGGACAGCTAAGACCATGGAAAGAAAAGAAAATGGTCAGGGATGGTGTTGGGGTACAGCGGGTTAAGCCACTGCCAGTATCCCATACTGGAGTACAAGTTCAAGGCCTGGGAGCTCTGCTTCCAATTGAAGTCCTTGGTAATGCACCTGGGAAAGAAGCAGGTGATGGCCCAAGGACTTTGGCTCTTTCTACCCACATGGAGGTGTGGATGGAACCAGCCCCAGCCATTGCAGCCATTTGAGGAGTGAGCCACCAATGGATGCTCTCTTTCTCTGTGTCTCTCTGCCTTTCAAATAAATAAAATACTTTCTTCTAAACTAAAAAAGGAAAAAGAGTGGCTATGCATAAGCTGAAGTCAAGAAGTTGTCCAAAATTCACTGCAGACAGATTGATCTTTGCCTTCTTTAAGTTACCCCAGTTTCTTAAGAGGTCGGCAACCTATGTAGATGGTGGTGGAAAAAGGGATACTAGATGTTCGCCCAGATCAACTCCTCATTCCCCATAAAGAATCTGCGGTCAGAAAACCATTGTTACAAAGTAATGTGGATCCCCAGTTCCTACCAAATTAGTCTCTTCAACTTATTCCTGTATGACTAAATGCAGTTATGTCTGATATCCTCCACAGTAGCAAAACTGCAGATGGAATTAGCCCATATTTACTATATTATCAGCCTCCTCTCTCTGCCCTTTCTTCCATGTTTCGTGTCTATTTATTTTGGCTCATTCTGTAGCTGCATGGGGTAGTCCATTTGTGCAGCTAAAACAAAATTCCTGAGACTGAACATAAACTTCTGACTCAGAGTTCTGGGGGCAAGGAAGTCCAAGATCAAGTCACTGGCAGCTTCAGTTGACTGCTTCCAAGTTGGCACCTCACAGCTGCACCCTTCAGAGGGGAGGAACATTGTGTCCTCACATGGTAGAAAGTGAGAGAACCAGGAAGTGGCTGCTGCGTCAAGCCTCTTGTCTAAGAGCTTCCATCCCATGCGTGAGCCGAGGAGCCCTCACGACCTAATCACAACCCCAGGACATCCTCTTAAGTCCATCACACTGGCTCTGAAGTTTCAACATCTGAATGTTAGAGGGGACACAACCAAACCTTAACACTCCCCCCTTTAAATAATCATTAGGGCTGTTCATGAATGGCTCCACACCATTTCACATTTTACACGTTAAATCTTCTGAAGCACACTTATACTATCTGGAGCTTCTGATATGTTAAAAATTTTATGCTAGGTACTGGGAGACAGAAGAATATTGATTGCCCCAAACGACTGCTCTCCAGGAGTCTCAAATATTTCACTGAAAAGGGAAACATAAATACAGTTGAAGCAAGTTGGATAATGAATGCTGTATTACTAGACCCCCTCCTCGTGGTTTCAAGTATATCTTATAGCTATTCAGATTTGTCTCCTAATAGCAGAGGACAATTCAAAAGTCTAAGAATTCCATTTTTAAATTATCTTATATATTTCTAAAGACTTATTTAATTATCTGAAAGGCAAGAGTTTCACAGAGAGACAGGGGGAGACATATAGAGAGAGATCTTTCATTTACTTGTTCACTCAACAGCCAGAGCTGGGCCAGGTTTGAGCCAGGAGCCTGGAACTCCATTTAGGACTCCTGCATGGGTGGCAGGGTCCAAACACTTGGACCATCTTCTGCAGCTGTCCCAGGTACATTAGCATGGAACTGGGTCAGAAGTGCAGCAGCTGGTACTCCAACACCCATATAGGAGGCCAGTGTTGCAGGCAGAGGTGGATTAACCCACTGCACTGCAGCAATGGACCATAAGAATCCCATTTTTGTAATCACACACTTTGAAGATGATATGGACAACTTCTTACACTAAACTGATTCTGTATAACCAATAATGTTTTTTGAAGAGTTTGGGTTTTTTAGACAGGTTTTAGGTGCACAGAACAATTGAGAAGAAGGAACACAGATTTCCCATGTGCCCCTTAATGCTACATGTGCACAGCCTGCTCATCATTAACTCCCCTTCCCTAGAAGGGCGGATTTGTTACCTGATGAATCTGCCCTGAAGCTCTGTAAACACAAAACCTTCCACCAAGAGTCCACACTTCCCACATTCTTGGAGACATTTTGAATAAGTCAGGGACTTATCAGATTTTCTTTTGGAGGACGAATGTGGCTATCTGGAAGATTTTGGGCCAGTTGAGAGACACCAATTCCTACGATAACTTTCTTGGTCACTGTTTTAAAATCTGGTTTATGATTACCAAAACATCCTTTTGCAAGAAAAGTTCCTGACATGTAGATCCTCCTGAGAAAATTGCTTTTGGTTGAGCTCCTAGTAAAATTTACTCTATGTTTTTCGACTGCTGCTGTGCTATATTCCAAGTCCAATGAACTGTGGCAAGCTGAGGCATGTTTATTTAAATGGATTTTGTTGAAATGTAACACTAGCTTTCTAACACCTGTTTGCATTTCCATACAGACTCAATAGAAAGGAAGTGCTATTCTCACACTGAACATGTAGAATAACATTCAAATTTTTCTGCTTCTGATTGAGGTAGAAGAGGTGAAGAAGATAAACTTGCTTTGCCATTTTACCCATTCAGTTCATCTTTCATTGATCCATCATGGTTTGGGTTCTTGCTCTGTACAAGGCCCCGCGGGCAATCACTGGTTACACGAAAGTGATTAATCACACACTAAGGGGCAAAGGTATATGTTACTGAAAGACTTTAAGGCTTTTATTCTGAGAAAACTGCCAGCCTGTCCATTAAAGATTACAGCTATTCTGTTTCCAAGTGACTTACTATGCATGGGCATTTACAAAAAAGTTGCTATATCCTAGTCATTAAGAGTATAGATTCTGGGCCAGCTCTGTGGTGTAGTGGGTACAGCCACCACTCTGCTGTGCTGATATCCCATATGGGTGCCAGTTAGAATCTCAGCTGCTCCACTTTCGATCCAGCTCTCTTCCTGTGGCCTGAGAAAGCAGCAGAAGATGGCCCAAGTCCTCGGGCCCCTGCACCCATGTGGGAGACCAGGAAGAAACGCCTGGTTCCTGGCTTTGGATCGGTGCAGCTCCAGCCATTGCAGTCAATTGGGGAGTGAATTAGTGGATGGAAGACTCTCTGTGCCTCTCCTTTTCTCTCTGTGTAACTCTTTCAAATAAATAAATCTTTTTAAAAAACCATAGATTCAAAAGTCCTCCTTTCTTTTTTAAATTTTCATTTTTTTATTATAAAGAGAAATCATATACTTCACAGGTAAAATTCTAAGAAGATAATCATACTTCCCTCCTTAAGACTCCCTCCTTCCTTTTTTCTTTTATTTTTGCAAAAACATAATTTCAATCCACTCTATAATCAGAGGCTTTATGCACTACTAAGCATAAAGTTCAACAAGTGAAAAAGTAGGAAGACCACAGTCCCACAGGAGTTTAAACAAGGGCTTAAACCAACAATCAAATCACAAGGTGTTCGTTTCATTCCCATACAATTTTTTGTATTCTATATAAACGAAAACGTGGTATTTGTCTTTTGGGGGCTGGCTTATTTCACTAAGCGAAATGATTTCCAGTTGTATCCAGAGTTCTGTCCATTATTAGCTGTGGTACCTTGTAAAGCAGCTTAATATTTTTATCATATAATAATAATGGCACCTGCCTCAAAGTAATGTTAAGAAGGTTGATGCCAGGAAAGTCAGAAATATTCAAGACACAGGAGTTGTCTTTTATTTTCTTCTTAAAGAATTGAGACAGCATTTTTGTAAATGCGTATAGCTGGTGGAGATCTTGGTTGTGGTCAGATTGAGGCAGGTTATCACCTTCCCTTGCTATCCTGTACTTTATTCTGAGTACCTCTAGATAGATTCCAGTAAAAAAATTCGTAAGTTGGTGATGGAAATAGGGGAGCCAGGATAGATGGAAAGAGTCCTAAGAGGATTAGCAAGGCAAATGGATCTGAATCACAAGACACAAGGCATTAGCATTCATGTCTCCTGAATCCCTCTACCTTCCTTTTAAGAGGATGAAATTTGGCCGGAGACAGTGGTCCTCTGGTGAGGGAGTTGGAGCTCCCAGTTCATTCTACAAATCAAAGGTTCCAACTTGCCTAATGGTGTGGTGGAGGAGTGGGACTAGAGTCAAGTCCTGAACATTGATCTCTAGCCTGGCTAGGTGCTGACCCATGTGCCTCCTCCCTTGAAATTCTCTGCTCTTCCTTCATCTGTTGTCATACCCCACCCCTGCAGGCTCCTATGTGCCCTCACATATTGGTTTTAATCAGTGTGATGGTGTCCAATTCATGAGGCTCTTGGTTTACCTTTCTGAGTAAATGAGAAACCCCGTTCAGGGCAGATAAATTAGTCCAGTTAAAGTGTGAACATGGAATAGAGAAGAAAACTAATGGTGCCAGAAACCCCAGCTCTGAATTTTCATTCAATACTTACAATTACTCTGAGAAACAGGCACCATTACACTACTGGGAAGCTGTGAACACCGAGGCTGAAGCCCGGGGACCTGCTCAGTGCCCCACAGTTCGTCAAGTCAGAACTAGAGTGTAAAACTGGATCTGTGAGAAAAGATTCATGAGTTCTTGAACAGTGACAGGCAAAAATCAAGTTATCAAACAGAATAATCTCAACTTCATTTGGATCAATTACCTTACATATAAAACAGTAGGGAAAAAATCTTTCCATATGTTAAGTGTTTTACGTGTGGGTGGAGGAAATACAAGTGATTTTTACTTTCTTTTTTTGTAAAAAAATTTTTTAAATTTTCTACAATGGGAATACTTGCTTGTATAATAAATGACAGAACAAATGTCATGCTGAAAAAGAAAGAGGGCTTGCCAATGTCACATTGAAACAGGAGTTCAATGTAGGAACATAAGGGTCAACAAGTCTTCGTTTTCCTCAGAATCCAATGAGAGAAATTTGAGTGGCCTCTGAGAGTACTTATATCTCATCCAGCTTCAAAAGCTCAAAAAAAAAAAAAGTCTCATGTGAATTATAATTTATCCACGTGCCTTCAAAATTTTACCTTCCGCACATACATACCAGATGTAGTCACTATATTCCATTCAATCTCAGTGCCAGCACTTACGCTCAGTACAGAGGAACTTGCTATCTCCTTGACTTCCCTACCTGAATTGTCACAGCTTCTCCCTTGATACAGTGAGACATACTTTAATACAAAGAGGAAGATCATCAAGATCCTTCAAGAATGACTATACACTCATTACATTTTAATAACTCATTTCTATGAGTCCTGTTCCTACTACTTCCAGAGAACAGCCATGTGACCTTAACAAAGCAACATAACCTCTCTTAACTCAGTTATCTAATTCATAAAATCAGAAGGTTAGACTGGATGACACCATCCAAATTGGCAATTGAGATTGAAATAGAAATTAATTAAAATCATATATAATTAAAAATTCAGTTATTCAGCCACACCAGCCAAAGCTAAAGAGATGAAAATCTACATGTAGCAAGCAGCTACAATATTGGATTAGTGGAATTACTCAACATTTCCATACTCATAGGATATTATCTTGGACAGTGTAATGACAACTGCTTAAATTGTGGAGCATTTCATACTTCATATGTAAATCTTATCTGATTATCCTTTTGGTAGATCTGTGAAGAAAAACAGAAGTTGTTAACTGTATTTTACAAATGGGAACTGAAGCCCAGAGAAGGAAAAGTAACTTGCCCAAGATCACACTAGACTCAGACCAACGTCTTCTTTCAATTCCAAGTCTTAACATTTTCCACTCCACCATCCTGCCTTCTAAAACTAAATCTTTGCAGACACTGCTGTGGAGGCCACTGTCCCTCACTGCCACTTAGGGGTCCTGAGGAACCTCAGGAACACCAAACGTGATTAAGGAACTGATAATGGCTATCAGCTCTGTGCCTGCATTGTAGCAGAGGCACCACGGTAAAAAGAGTGGCACCTGAGATCCCTGCTCCTTGGAGGCTGGCAGTCTGGCTGCAAGCACCAATGTGCTGAATTAAAACCAATGTGCTAAAATAAAAATAAGCAGAACTTGAACATGATATGCTACTAAATATCAATAAACATAAGTAAAAAGAAAACAATGTATGATTTTGGTAATAGGTCTCAAGATATGACGAGAATAGGCAGAGAACTACAATGTTTCAGTAATTACTATTTTCCTTTTCAAATTCAGTCCACGGAGGCACACATTTAGTGGTTGGAAGACCTGTATCTCGTATTACATTGTGTGGCTTTGAGTTCTGGTTCCACCTCCCAATTTCAGCTTCCTGCTAGTATGTACATGGGAGAAAGAAGGTACTTGGGTCCCAGCCATCCATGGAAGACATGAATTAAGTTCCCAGATTCTGGCTCTGACCCCAGGCCAAGCCAATGCAAGCATTAGGGGAGTGAGCCAGTAGAAAGGAGTTCTCTGCTTGTCCATCTCTCCCTCTTTCTGCCTCCTTCACTCTGCAATAAATAAATACACTTTTAAGATAAATTATATAAAAGGAGAAAATAATTGTGGCTTTCCTCATTTTATGACAATACACATTAGCCTTCCTCTCTATGGATCAAATAATACCATTTCTTCTAAATCAGTCATTTTCCAATCATTACTTTTGGATGTGATTGAATTTCTCCTGTTTCCCAAGAAAGTCTCAGGCTAACTAAAATACTTCTCACTAGAGCCCCCAAGTATATACAATCTGATATATGCTTCTGTTTTTTTAATTTTAAAATATTTTTCTCATTTTTCTGGGTTTTTACCATTAATTTCTATTTTAGATCCAAAATTAGCACAGAGTAGGCACATTATGATGAAGATGTAAATATGTACTCAAACCAACAATGATCCTTGGCAGTAAGGAGGTATTTTGGTGAATAATGAAGAGAATACCAATGAGGAAAGTGAGGGAAAATTGCTGAAGGTACTAGGAGATCTTGCCATCCAGATGACAGAACAAGCATTGTAATTAAATAGATAAGCAGAAACATTTTAATTCAGACTTCAAGATGTACAATAGGACCAAACTCACTTTTTGTTCTATTTCATGCTTATTTCTCCAATCCATGCTTCTTTGTTTAGTCTAACCCTCTGATTTTTTTTAATACAAATAGTTTGCTTTATTTATCTATTTATTTTTATTTGACAGATACAGTTAAACAGTGAGAGAGAGACAGAGAGAAAGGTCTTCCTTCTGTTGGTTCGCCCCCCAAATGGCTGCTATGGCCGGAGCTACGCCGATCCGAAGCCAGGAGCCAGGTGCTTCCTCCTGGTCTTCCGTGTGGCTGCAGGGGCCCAAGCACCTGGGCCATCCTCCACTGCCCTCCCGGGCCACAGCAGAGAGCTGGACTGGAAGAGGAGCAACCGGACTACAACTGGCACCCATATGGGATGCTGGCCCCATAGGCAGAGGATTAACCAAGTGAGCCACGGCGCTGGCCCCTAACCCTCTGATTTTTACAAATGGTGCAATAACTTGCTACAGATTTTTTATACTGTAAGCCAAATATTTTTATCCCTGTATAGGTTGTACCCCTTTGGTGTGTAAGGCCATGCATTACTTTCACTGGGGCAAAGAAAGAAGCAAAAAGCTGGTCCATGATTATAAGGGCCTAATAACCTAGTTGAAGTGATTGAACAGGAAAGCCTTGAATATCAGAACCCAAAGTGCCAAACAGTCTCTGCAAACAAGCAGGGTAGTTACTGCCTCCTTCAGTTTCACAGTGTTCTACCCGACAACAACATCTAAGCAGTGTATGCATGTGTGCGTGCGTGTGTGTGTGTTTGTGTGTGTGTGTATGTGCGTGTTTCTCGTGTCACACAGCTATCAGGAAGAGGCCTTCCCCTCAGCGCCTCCGTCACCACTTTTTCAACATTTATTACAGGATCTTTCAAAATCTCTTCCTTCTTCCCCTAAGAGTAAAAAAAGAAATTGAGATCGAGACAAATAGCTTTTTCTCACTAGGAAAAGAAATACAGTGGCTGCGACACTTGAACAAACACAAGGTAATCCTGCTCAAAGCTGAACCTGTCCTATCTTTTAACAGGATGGAGGTATTCTGTTTTTCCAAGAACCAACCTTCATCACAGATTTTACTCATCCTCTCAAAGGACTGAGTAGAAGATCAAAGCATGCTGGTCAAGATGCTTACTTTCAACAAAGAGGCCCAGGAAGCCGAAAGCAAGGGAAGCAAGAACTGGGATAACTGTATTTGTTGGAGTTGCTTTGCCATGGCAATCCTAAGGAAAGAATTTTTCTTAATAACTGGCGTTCTCAAATACCTTTGGTTCCAAATTATTGTTCAGCCTCAGCAAACTCCATTTGCCTGGTGTCAAGTGTCTGTGATTTAAGCCTATCAACTCTCTGGAATTCACAGCTAAGGCGGTTGCTTTTCAATCCTTCTACCTGCCTGTATGTCCAGACACCTGTGTGTTAGTAATGAACCATCAGTGTTGCTGCACATCTCTGCAATCCTTCAGTGTAATGGGAAAGCCAATCTGAGCCCTGTTCTCTAAATCACATTCTGAATATTAACATTTACTTGGTCAATCTTGTTTCTTCTCTGTTTTCCCTCTGGAGGAAAGTAATCCACTCAACTTAATTATAAATCACTGCACTGTGTAAATACTTTGGAAGTGCCATGAACTAGTTAATATTGACTAGGCCCGGAAGAAGGGAAAAGAAGTGTTATAACAACAATAATAACCACAACCAACAATAGAATCTATCAGAGCAGTTTGAAAATATTCTTCAAGATCAAACCCTTTATGGATTTTTCACTAAGTGTGAAAGCTCTCTTGACCCCACACCACTCTGCCTCTCTTTTTTTTTTTTTTTTTTTTTTTTTTGCCATTTTTAAGGAAGGTGAGCTATCTGCCAGGAGAACCTACTGAGAGCTGATGGTGTGACTCTCAGAGAACAGCTATAAACAATAATACCCAGAAATGTAGCTGGCCCTTTTAAGGACAACAATCACTCAACCAAGGATGATTTGATTTTTGTTGTATAGGGTTCTGAAACATGGAAGGACAACAAAAATCCAGTCTCTAGAAGCTCAAGACATTGATCTGGGTTAAGCTCTAAATTACTTTACTGACTTGTTATGTGCTTGGAGACTTGCTCTAAATTATAAAACCAAGCAGCTAGTAGTGCTATAAAACCACAGAAATGATAAAATCTTAGTTAGCCGAGCCATTGAGAGACAGTCAAGCTTGTTCTCCTCTGAGACAAAAAAAAAAAAAAAAAAAAAGAATTTAAATTTACTTAGACAGGCACTTAATAAATGTTGGTTGATTTATGCCAATGAAAATGATCATTTAAATTTGCAGTATCCAAACATTTTAATAATTAGAAAATTTCACTGCTAGGAAATTCCATAAGTGAATTTATTTACTTAGGGAATATTTTAAAGGATCTGCTTGGAATTCATACTTGACTCCCTGACTCTTGTTCTACCCATAGCGGCAAAAAGAAAATCCTGTCATTTTCTTTGAAAGAGTTCCTTAAAGATCACTCTATCTAAGTGCCTTACTGCAAAGCCCTTAGTCATCATTATTTATATTTCTTCTTTTCACATAAATAGTTAGGAATGCATCTGCCATCTCATAGGACAAAAGAAAGAAAGCAAAAATTTTGTACAAATTTTTGTAAGGCCTTTTTCTTAAAACTTTTTTTTTTTAATTTTGTTTGAAACAGGTTGGGAAGACATCAATGTTCCTTGCACTGGTTCACTCTGCGAATGCTTGCAACACTGGGGTTGGACTGAAGACAGGAGAGGCGAAGTCAATTAGAACTCCTGTGTAAGTGGCAAAGACCTAATTAATTTGTGCGTTTTTTGAACTCAAAATTTAAAAAGGTGAAAATATAAGGTCTTAAATTTAAGAATAGGAGACAAAAGAGAAAGCCTATAATTGCCAAATATGTAGGTAAAATCAAGGTTACATTTGATGATAAGCTTTCTGGAAGCCTCTGTGCAAAGTATGGCAGGAAATATCACATAGCTTATGCTGATGGGGTTGAGAGTGTCAACAGTATTTACCCTTGAGGTGAAAGAAGATTTTCACCGCATTAGAGGGCAAAATAATTCATATAGAGGCTTATGTATTGAGTGAGTATTTCTTTCAACAACCTTCGTACAGCAATTGCAAGAGTAAGTTTATCAAGAGTAGATTCTGTCTCAAATAAGCTTAGGGTCTCATTCAGTTGAATACAATGTCTGCATGCAGTACGTGTTAGAAACTTGAGTGAACAATAATAAAGAGAAAATAGAAATACCACACAGCACTATCTTTGGGGATGTGCTAAATTAAGGAGAATCTAGAATGAGAATCTTGAAGTTATGGCAACTGAGCACAAGCTTTTACGTCTATTATTTCTTAAAATGTATCTAAAATCATAGTAAAATGATTTTAAAGAAAACATCAAGGAAAATGAGTTAAGAGTTATCAGCATAAAATGGACGGCAACCAGAAAAGCGGGTGATTTGTGGTAGCCGAATTAGACGATCAAAGAGAGTTACAATGTAGACTTGTAATGACGGGAGTCCCAGAAGCCCGCAATTCACACTGCAGAATCTAGAAAAACCTAGGGATCAAAAATACCAGAAAGTTATGAGAATGCAGTGTGGGTCACTTGAATATATGAGAATTAAAGCCCAAAATAAAACAAAGTCTATATAAGGAGCAGTTCTATTTCCAGATCCTCTTTCCAACTCACACAGCCAAGAAACTGTCCCTTCCAACCCTGAAGGAAGACTGTAGGTTAAGGCTTTGTATAGGTTAAAAACAAAAGTATTCTTTTTTTAAAAATGTATTTATTATCCGAAAGGCAGAGAAAAAGAGGGAGGGAGGGAGAGGGAGAGAGTTGGAGGGAGGAAGGGAGAGAAAGAGAGAGAGAATATCTTCATTTACTGGTTTACTTCCCAAATTCCTATAATGCCAGGGCTGAGCCAGGCTAAAATTAGGAGCCAAGAACTCCATCCAGATCTCCCAAATGGGTACAGGGACCCCAAGGACTGCCAATGTACCCTGCCTTACCAACCACATTAGCAGGAAGCAAAGGAGCCATGATGGAACAGGTTCTCCAGTATGAGATGCAGGTATCCCAAGCAGTGGCTTTTAAACTGCTGTGCCACAATGTCTACCCCAAACAAAATGATGCTTGACCGGTTAGTTTAGGAAGATGTAGGAGTGAATCAAGAGGGTAAAAATGTAATTATTAGGTGAATCTTGACAGCATTAGCCTTCTTCCATGTCTTGCCTCCCCACTGCTTCACTCCTTAAAGCACTGGAAGCCATTCAGAAGAATGGAGGATATTTTTGTAGCAAGAAGTCTGAACCAAGAGTCTCACATTTGATAGTCACTCAGTTAAATAGCTAGGTTCCACCTGATAAACCTAAACTAAAGCCCTCACCTCAAATCCAAATGCTCATATTTGGAAACAGAGCTTGCAATCAGGTAAGGATTGCTTTATTCTTCTACATGAATGACCAAAGATCTCTAGGTAGTTAAGGAAATCATCTGTCATAAAAGAAAGCAAAACAAACAGAAGCAATGTGAAGGGAACAGAGATAAGGCATAGAGCAGAAAAGAACTACAAAAAAAGGTGATTCTTACTCTCAGATGGAGAGAAAATAGAACAAGGAAAGTACAAAAAGAACAAAACCAGACCAAAAAGTCACATGTTGGAAATTGCAATTAAAATATAATACCAGAAATAAACATTCCAATTGAATGTCCAGAAAATAAATTGAGAAAACATCCCAGAAATTAGGGAGAAAATCAAAGAAACAGAAAATGGAAGAGAAACAGAAAGCAAGAGGATCAGGTTTAATGTATGAATCATAAGATTTCCAAAAGAGAAAGTACAGAAAATGAAAAGGAGAAATTTATCAAAAAACAAAGAAATTTCTTAGAATTGAAGAACATGAAATTATAGACCTAAAGAACATACTGAATGAATACCACGATGGACACATTCCAAGACAGATAACTGGAATTCCAGTACTTGCTGCTAGCGCCAAGTGAGAACAAGGGAAAAATCCTCAAAGCTTCCCGAAATATATATGTTTGCAAATCTCAGAGAGGTGTGAGGAATCTGAATGGCAGTGGACTTTTTTCCAAGATTCTAGTTTCCAACATAGACTTCCATAACCAACCAAAGAATTGTTCAAGTATGAAAAGGGAAGAAAGGTATTTTCAGACATGCTAGTTCTCAAAAAATTACATCTCATGAATCTCTTCTCAGAAAGTTGTGGGATAAGGTGTTCTACCAAACAGGGCAATCAGCTCAGACAGGCACAGAGTTCAAGAACCAGAGGATCTAAGGAAACCTTCCAGGGAAAGGAATCCTCAGGACAATGGGGAAAGCAGAGATTCCCATGAGCTACAGAGCAGGTTCTGAGAGTCTGTGCTGGGGCAGGAAGGCTTTCTCAACATAAACACAGGGATGTGCTCTAACAGATAAAGACACGATTTGTATTCTTTGAATTGTAAAATATGCATAAAATTTACCAACAATGTACATTTTAAGTGAACAGTTCACTGTATTAAGATAATTAATATTGCCAGGCAAACGATCTCTAGAACTTTCTAATCTACTGAAGCAGAAGCTCTACATCATCAAACAATTGCCCATTTACCCCAACCTCTGGAGCTTCCATTCTACCTCCCGTCAGTATGAATGTGACTATTTCAGATAGCTCAGTAAGTGAAATCATAAATTACTTAGTTTTTTTGACTGGTTTATTTTGCTTAGCATAATGTGCTTAAGATTAATCCATGCTGTATCACATATCAGGATTTTCCTCTACTTTTTAAGGTGGAATAATACCCTGCTGTGTGAATATACTGTATTTGTTTCCCCATTCATCTGTACTGGAACTTTCGGCTATTGTGAATAGTGCTCAATGAATATGGGTGTACAAATATGTTTCTGATACCCTATTTCAAATTGTTTTGGATATATCAAGATGCTTCAAATAGTACATGTAAAATACATATTTTAAAAAAGCGTGAATTTTAAACACTTTTGTGTCAAAATCAACTTACCTTTCAATTCAGTTTCCATGAATCTTTTGAAATACCCACGTATCTTCAGAAGTGGAATTGATAAAATATATGGTAGTTCCATTTCTAATTTTTGAGGAACTCCCTACATTTTTCCAAAACATCTCTACCATATTTCACATTCTACTAACAGTACACAAAGATTCTAATCTGCCACATCCTTGTCAATACTTTTTTGCATTTTTGACAGTAGCCATACTAGTGAGGGTGAGGTGACAATCTCTGTGGTTTTCATTTTTATTTCTCTAAGATTTAATGATATTTAGAAACATATCCTATACAGGTTGGGCACTTGTATAACTTCTTTAGGAAAATGTTCCAATTCTTCCCCATTTCCAGGTGGGTTACTTGCTTTTCACTTTCTTTTCTTTTTTTTAAATTTTTTTTTAACTTTTATTTAATGAATATAAATTTCCAGTGTACAGCTTATGGATTACAATGGCTTCCCCCTCCCATAACTTCCCTCCCACCCGCAACCCTCCCCTCTCCCGCTCCCTCTCCCCTTCCATTTGCATCAAGATTCATTTTCAATTCTCTTTATATACAGAAGATCAATTTAGTATAAAGATTTCAACAGTTTGCACCCACATAGAAACACAAAGTGAAACATACTGTTTGAGTACTAGTTATAGCATTAAATCACAATGTACAGCACATTAAGGACAGAGATCCCACATGAGGAGCAAGTGCACAGTGGCTCCTGTTGTTGACCCAACAAATTGACACTCTAGTTTATGGCGCCAGTAACCACCCTAGGCTGTCGACATGAGTTGCTAAGGCTATGGAAGCCTTCCAAGTTTACCGACTCTGATCATATTTAGACAAGGTCATAAAAGACAGAGTGAGGATAGTAACCAATGATCCTAAGAGTGGCATTTACCAGGTTTGAACAATTATACAGCATTAAGTGGGGAAGAGGACCACCAGTACACACAGGTTGGGAGTAGAGCCATTGGTGGTAGAGTAGAGGTTATGATTACAAAGGAATGAGGCCCAAGTGCACTAGACAGGGCCTAGAACAAAGGACAGAGTCATTATTAGAGGAGCTAAGAAAGGTGCTGTCTAAGCTACAAGTAATTTTTCTGATTGAGAGGCAAATAGAACCTGATAGAAGGGGCTTGATAATAATCTGGTGGGCTTTAGGCCTTGTAAATTCAGAGGCCAGACCTATCTATCTCTTCACATGGGGTATATCCTAAGGGAGGTGTGAACCTCCTAGGGGAAGGCACTCTGTTGACTTTCATTACTTGGCTGGCCTGGGAGGAGAGCTGGCCAGGTAAAGGCAGGGGGCATCTCTAACAAGAAATTTACAGTTCTGCCTGCAATGTTGCTGACCCTACTTGACCATCCCCTCAGCTGCAGTGGTCACTTTGGAAGTTGGGCTGAGTGAAGGGCTTTTCAGCTTAGAGCCAATAAGATCTGTGGCTCTGACCTGGGCATCCTTCGACTCCAGGGCAGGTCCATTTCCAGTGATCCAACTCTTGGCAGAGCTGCCAGGGCTATTCACAAGCTGACTTCTGCTGAAGCCCAGGCTTACCACATTGAAAGCCACTGCAGTGGACTGGCCTGTTGGGTCTCCTTGAGGGCAGATCACTGTACAGATCAGCCATTAATAGGCCTGCCACCCATTGCTTCTGATGCCGAGCTTTCTTTTCCTCCTGGTTTGTGTTAAAGCAGACCAGAGGATGCAAGTCAAGGGAGTGCCCAAGTCCCATCTCTAATCTTCGGTGGCCTGAACTACAAGTCTATAGTCACAGGCATGTTCTGTAGTAGTTTTTCTAAGGTAGACAATGCCCATGAGGAAAATTATATTCTCACTTTAAAACTTTCTTTCCCTTTGGTCTGAAAGGGAGGTTTTTTCTACTTACTGTATACTTCGCTGATGGCGAAGTGAATCTAGCTATGAGATTATTATTTAAGTTCTTATTTTGGCTATGCTATTACAGAAAAATGTTAGCCATCTCTTTTATAAGGTCTAAAGATTAAATTGTGCATCCTACAGATTCCTTCATAATAGAATTAGTTTCCGACCTTGAAGAGAATAGAGAAATGAAAGAACAAGTTGGGCTTAGAATAGAGAAATGAGGGAGCAAGTCCTAGATCGCTTGCTGACAATAGCAATATCACATGAATACTTAGCAAACCGTTTCAACCATTAGATAATAACTTAAGAAAACATTTACCAGAAGGTCCAATGCCTTCTATAAATTTTAAGAATCATGTATTTGAAAACACCTCTTAAATATCTAACATGGTGTAGTTTGTTTAACCAGTAAACTTAAGCACAACCATCTAAAATGTTTTTAGTTTCTTTCTACCAACACGTTTAAAACATATGATACACAGATTCAGGTCACTCAAATTAAAATGTATCTTTGATTGATTTTAGCAGCTTAAATTTATGGACAATCTTATCTATAAGCCATTTAAAATAAAACTCTTAATAAAATTTCCCCATGTGGACATACAATATGTACACACATATAATATAGCATAATAGACCAATATAGCAATTTTAATAATAGCTTTTAAAATCTTTAACTCTTTTTGTAGATTGCCAATTGATTTGAATTGCTTTTTCTTTTTAGTAACCTCAGTTAACCATACTTTCTCTCAGTTGGTACTGTTAATACATTATTGGCTTCATCTGTTTACAGAGCTATCCCAAAGTACTGAATACAATAAAAGTGGCTGGAAAAAGTCCATAGGAACCTATAGGAGGACAGGTAAACACAGAACCAACAACGCTTTAGTTTTATGAGCAGCACATCATATATAACTGTGGATGACAAAAGACTAAGTTGCCATGTTTAAAATTATAAACTCATCAACCAACAAGAGGCACTTGCTTACTTCACAGTATTTTTGAAAGCACCTGTAGGATTTTACAAGTATTTAACCCTTTAGGCCTCTGGGGCTTTCTCATTAAGATAACTATCATGTCTAGTAACACAAGATCATTAGACTTCTTAATTCTCAAACAGTTGTATTAATAGCATTTTCCATTATAGAAACTTAAAGTCTGGTACCACATCACATCTTGACAGTCCTTCTAATATAATCCAAATAGCCTGATTAGTTGGTGTCTCTATAAGATGAGAGACATAGGTCCTTCGATTTTTTCAGTTGGGCCCAAACTGGAAAAACCAAAGTCCAGGATTTACTGGAAATTTTAGAGACCAGATTGTTTGAAATTTTGATTTTTTGAATGCCTGTCAAGAATGCCAAGAAGGCTCAAAATCCAAAATATCTGGTTGAAATAAGATTTCTTAAAATCATGACATAACATAGACCAAATTTGATCATTGTTACAAGGTGATTATTCAAATCTTTGAAAATAAGCACATATTTAAATAACCCATAGCTCTGAATAAAAATTCAGCTGTTTTTGAACAATTAGAATTTAACAGACATCAAGAGAACATAATAGATTACTTTAACACATTGATTTAACAGAGCATCAGAGTTTAATTCTATGTCAAAGAGAAATTGAGCTTCCTGTGATCTTTTGCTGTGAGGTTTCCTTCCTTTACCTTCTTTCATATTGGTGACCATGTTTCTGTGTTTCTGTGTGTAACACATCTTTAAGCATCTTTTGCAGGGCAGGATGAGTGGCAACAAATTCTTTCAGTTTCTGCTTGCTATGAAAAGTCTTAATTTCACCTTCATTCACAAATGAGAGCTTTGCAGGATATAGTATTCTGGGCTGGCAGTTTTTCTCTCTTAGTACCTGGACTATGTCTCGCCATTCCCTTCTAGCTTGTAGGGTTTCTGCTGAGAAGTCTGCTGTGAGTCTAATTGGAGATCCTCTAAGAGTGATCTGACGTTTCTCTCTTGCACCTTTTAGGATCTTTTCTTTATGTTTCACTGTGGTGAGTTTGATTACAACATGTCGTGGTGAGGATCTCTTTTGGTCATGTTTATTAGGGGTTCTATGAGCTTCCTGTACTAGGATGTCTCTGTCCTTCTCCAAACCTGGGAAATTTTCTGCTAGTATCTCACTGAAAATGCCTTCTAATCCTTTCTCCCTCTCCATGCCTTCAGGAACTCCTAGAACCCGAATGTTGGGTTTTTTAATAGTATCCTGTAGATTCCTGACAATATTTTTTAGATTTCTAATTTCTTCTTCTTTTCTTTGGTTTGCCTGTTTCCTTTCCTGTTCTCTGTCTTCTAAGTCTGATATTCTCTCTTCTGCTTCGCCCATTCTGTTTTTAAGGCTCTCTAATGTGTTTGTCATTTGATCTATTGAATTCTTCATTTCATTATGATTTCTCGTCACTATCACAGTTTCTTGTTCCACTAGTTGTTTCATTTCATTTTGATTCCTCCTTAATATTTCACTTTCACGAGAGAGATTTTCTATCTTGTCCATTAAGGATTTCTGTAGTTCAAGAATTTGTTTTTGAGAACTTCTTAATGTTCTTATCAATTTTTTGCGATCTGCTTCTTGCATTTCTTCTATCTCATCATCTTCATAATCTTGAATTGGGGTGTCTTTTTCATTTGGGGGCGTCATAGTGTCTTCCTTGTTCTTGTTACCTCGATTTTTGCGTTTGTTGTATGGCATGTTGGAGATATTTGGTTTCTTCACTGTGGTGTTTTTTCTTGTTACACTATGGCTCTATATTAAGTGGACTGTCTGCTTTCAGTGGAGCCTTAGAGGCTTGAGATGAGTGTGGACTGAGAGCTGTGTTTGGTTCCTCAGGGTTGAGGGTGTGTCAAAGATGACACTCCCAGGTTAGGTGTGGTAAATCTCTCTTTCTTTTTTTGATTTAAAAGGGAAGTAATTCCGCACTGCTGAACGTAATTGGAGGTAGTTAGCAGGCAAATGATATACCCACAGGAGCCAGAGATCGGAAGCTCTTTCCCAAGGACCACACAGGGAATCTCTGCTGCCCTCAGTGTGGGCTCCAATTCTCCTGCAGTCTCCCACTGGGTTGCCAAGTTAGATGCTAATCTCCTGTTATTTCACCCCTCCCCCCAGAGTCAGGTTTTTCTGCTAGGCTCAGGGCCGGTGCAGACCTGAGGTCGCCCTGCTTATGACGTATGTCCAAAATGGCGCCTGCTCTGTCTTGCTCGCCTTTGAGAGGTGAGCGGAGAGAGAGAAACTTGTGTCTGTATCGGTCACTTTTTTTTATTTTTTTCCTATCTCTCTTCTAGTTAGCCTGGTGAACTTTTCCCCACGAAGTTTCAAGCCTCGTTCCCTCTAGCCTCCTCTTTCCGCTTGCCCGCTGGTATCTCGGGCTATTGAGGTTCGGCTCACCTCGCGTTCCAGCGCTGGTGTGTTGAGTCTGCCGCTGGTGTCCCGAACTTGGGCTCCCACGCTCTCCACGCAGGTCCACTGTGATTCACTAGTTCCGGAAGAGTTTCCTCTGCTGTTTCATCCCCTACTCTTCCTTGACCCTGCAGTATCTCCACTTATATTGAACTTTCTCTCCCCCCGGACTAATAGTGTGCTCCCTGCCTATTCTGCCATCTTGCCGCTCTCTCCAGTGTTCTTCTTTTTTTTAAATTTTTTACCAGGCAGAGTTAGACAGTGAGAGAGAGAAACAGAGAGAGAGTTATAGACAGTGAGAGAGAGACAGGGAGAAAGGTCTCCCCTTCATTGGTTCACTCCCCAAATGGCCTCCACGGCCGGCGCTGCGCGCTGATCGGAAGCCAGGAGCCGGGTACCTCCTCCCGGTCTCCCCGTTGGGGGTTATTTCCAATAAATCACTGTCCAGTTTTTCTTTCTTTCTTTTGTTCCTTTTTTTTTTTTTTAATTTTTTTGCCAGGCAGAGTTAGACAGTGAGAGAGAGAGAGAGAGAGTTATAGACAGTGAGAGACAGAGAGAAAGGTCTTCCCTCCGTTGGTTCACCCTCTAATGGCCGCTAGGGCCAGCGCTGCACCAATCCGAAGCCGAGTACCTCCTCCTGGTCTCCCATACGGATGCAGGGACCCAAGCTCCCGGGCCATCCTCCACTGCCCTCCCCAACAAATCACTGTCAAAATCTGTATTACAAAACTTTTCCCCATGCATTCCTCCATGAGTTTTAGAGTTTCTATTTCGATCTTTGACTTAATGTGTGTATGTGATGCATGGTAACGCTCCAACTTCATTCGTTGGCATGAGGTGTCCAGTTTTTCTTTTTTTTTTTAATTAATTAATTAATTTTTTTTTGGCCAGGCAGAGTTAGTGAGAGAGAAGGCAGAGAAAGAGTTATAGACAGACAGAGAGAGACAGAGAGAAAGAAAGGTCTTCCCTCCGTTGGTTCACTCCCCTAATGGCTGCCACGGCCGGCGCTGTGCGCTGATCAGAAGCCAGAAGCTGGATGCTTCCTCCTGGTCTCCCATGTGGGTGCAGGGACCTAAGCACCTGGGCCATCGTCCACTGCCTTCCCGGGCCACAGCAGAGAGCTGGACTGGAAGAGGAGCAACCGGGACTAGAACCCAAAGTGCCAACACCGCAAGCAGAGACAGTTTTTCAAATGCCAGCTGCTGAAAAGATTAACTTTTCCTCACTAGCACCCAGCGTGTTGCCACCCCTGCTAAAAGTAAGTAGGCCATATATTTCAGGGTTTAATTTTGGGCTTCCTATTTCTATTCCATTTGTCTCTAATGCCTTGCTTTATTCTAGTACCAGACTGTTTTAATGACTTTTGCTTTGTGATCAGTTTTGAAATCATAAGGTGTGAGATCTCTAAATTTGTTCTTCATTTTCAAGATTGTTTTGATTATTCATGATTCCCTGATATTCCATGTAAATTTCAGGATGAATTTTTATATTTTTGCAAAAAAGACAATGGATTCGAAAAGAACTACATTAAATCTATACATTGTTCTTGTGTACTACTGACATTTTAGCAATATTAAATCTTGCAATGCATAAATGAGATATTTCCAATTATTTGTGTTTTCTTTCATATCCTTAATCAGTGTTTGATAATTTTCAGATCTCTCACCTCTGGATTAAGTTTTTTCTAAGTATAATATTATTTTTGATGTTATTATAAAAGAAATTATTTCCCTAATTTCCTAGTAAGGTCATTTATTGGTAAGATGACATAGAATTTACTTTTCTTATGTTAATTATACATCCTGCAAGTTTTCTGAATATTATTAATTCCAAAAACATTTTGTAGAACTTTTAGGATATTTTACTTTTAAGATGATGGCAGTTGTTAACAGAGATAATATTAGTTCTTTTCTAATTGGCAGGACTTTTATTTCTTTCTTGTGCAGTTGATTAGACTATGACTTCCAGGACTATGTTTACCAGAAATGATGAAAGTCTCTCAGATTTCTTTGTGTTGCTCCAGATAACAGAAGGGAAACTTTCCATCTTTCTCTCTTAAGTGCAATGTTAGCTGTGGGCTTTTCATTTATGGCTTTTCTCACATTGAAGAAACTTTCTTTAATTCTTGTTTACTGTATGTTTTAATCACGAGAGGGTGTAAGATTTTGTCAACTGCTTTTTCTAGTAATTGAGAGTGTCAGAGGAAAGAGGTGAAATCAGTAAAAGTGAACACTTCTGGTGATCAGCTATCCAGATATTGACAGGGAAATAAACTGCTGTTTATCAGTATAGTATTTACTGTTTGACTTGGAATAAGCACATATACTGTTTTGGTTACAAGATTAAAGAAGGAAATCATTTACCTTGTCCCCATAGGTTGAACATCTCTAATTCTAAAACTATTCCTTTAAAATATGCCATTTTCCAGTTTTTATTGTTATATGGGATTATCCACAGATAGCCCCCCAAGAAAGCCGCAGTTCAAATAAAAATAATTTTTCCAGGTCTCATAAATATATGTGATCTGGCATATACACCTGTTTTCTAAGCTTTTCATATTAAATATTTCTTGGTATGGACCCCTAATTGCTAATCAAGATCCATGAGGTTAGGGACAACACATAGCACATAATAGGTATTTAACTTTTTTGTTAAATAAACACGCATACATATGTTTACATATATATGTATGTATATTCTATACACACACGTATATGTATAAAATATGCACCTCGGCAGTAAGGAGGCACTTTGGTGAATGATGACAACAGTTAATAAATTCCAGGGAATAAATCAGAGAAAAGCATGAAGGCATTAAATAAAAGCAGAATTAGACACTCTGGAAAGATGGAGGACAGGATACTCAAAAGAAGATCTAGAGAACATCACACCTGTGCTCCATCACTCCTCTTATGCGTCCCCACAGCCTTGTACAACACACAAGGAATAGAATTTAGTGCTGTGGAGGTCTAGGACCCGGAGGACGGTTTCTGAATCTTGGTACTTTCAGCATCATCAGCCAGATTTTGTTGACTGGAGACAGCATGTGATAATGAGAATCTCTGGCACTAACAAGATGCCCTCCAGTGTGGCATCCAAAAAGTGTCCAGATGTTGCCAGATATCCACTAGGGAGTGCAACCTCTTTCTGGTTGAAAACCAGTGACCTAGAGGGAAATGTGTTACATTCATCCCACTGGCTTTAATATAATAAGGTGGAAACTTAGCCACAGGGCGTCTTTGCAGATTATTTATATTTGTTTTAGAGTTGTTTGACACAATGAAAAATTATGTTGTATACATTTTATAAAGAATATATCAGTCATCATATCAATCATCTTGTCTATCCAAATAAAACCTTCCTATTGATTGCCTTCCCTATTTTATTGGGGTGGAGGTAGAAGGCCATAGTTCAGGAACATCAGGCAGGTGAATGTGATGGCCCATTAATTGTTATGTGGATATGGATGTTCTCTTTCTCTCTCTATTTCTGGAGGGTGTCTCAGTGGTCTGTAGATTGGTGCAGGATGAGTGGTCTCATCAGGGTCAAGTTAAGGGTCTCCAGCCAGAGACTCAACTTTGCAATATTAGGATAGTACAGGGACTAAACCTCTGTCACAAAAGTATGTACCATGCAGCTATGAAAGCTCAGGGTATTCCAGGTTAGTATAGCCAAATGTTTGCACCATACTGTTAATACACACCTAGGCTACCTGGGCTCCACCAGTCTGGTTGTGAACTTCATATGTAAGCATACCAAGGAAGCCTAATATGCTGACACGAAGATGTGATGTCTTCACTGAGCAAAGGCAAGTTTTATGAAAAGGTGTTGTGGCCAGAACTGAGACTTACAAGCAATTATAAGTCAGAACAAGCATTCTATAGAGAAATGGAATAAATTGTCAAGAATTTAGAATCCTCTAAATTGGCAATTCCTTTACTTTTGGTTAGTGGGGCAAAGTTGTGAAAAAGCAAGTTGGTAACTCAAACTTTTAAAATTTATTATGATCAGTGTGCTGCTACGGAATGCATAATTTGGGGATTTAACACCTGATTAGCTATTAAATGGCTGTCAGGAGAAAATTCTGCAGTAATCGGTTTAGCTTTTAGCCCCTAATTATCACTTCACAGTGGATTTGGGGTGAGATAATTGAGAACTGCAACATTTAACGGACTCCAATTGGGCATTTTTTAATACAATGAAGTGAATTATTTCTCTATGAGGATTGCATTTAACAGGTATTGGTAACAAGGAACGAAATGTGATAGTGTATGGGATTTTGTAAAGTGATTTAAAGTAGTTGATTCATTCATTATGCAATTAAGTGGAGCTCAGCTGAGTATTAACTTATCTGGTGTCTAGGTCAAAGAATGTCTTTCAAAATGCCCTAGAATTCACTGGAAGGATTTCATTTTAATGAAGAGTTGGGGAGTTGAGGTTTCTGTCTGGACTATGTAATAGATTCTAAGATAGTGTGACCTTGGGCTACTGCATTTCTTATCCTTTAGTTTCTTTTTCTTCAAGCAAAATACCTATTGGCTCATACTCTAATTGTATAAAAGCTCTTCAAAGCTCAGCTCTGGTAGATAGCTCCTCATTTTATTGCCAATATGAACTTTCAACAGAGTTAGGCATACCATCTAACCTTCATGTATCTCATACTCACACAGCCCTCACAACTGCTCACCTCTAGCACATACGTGCATGTGTGTGCACACACACACACTGACATGCTGCCCAGGTCATTGCTCTAACTGCTGCACCCTTGTTTAGAACTACAGAAATCCTCTCCAACACTCCTGTCCAATCAACAAATGGAGTGACATAATCTCTGCCCTTGTGGAGCCTTGTAGTACACAAAAGTAAACGTGCAGTTCAGTAAGGGAAATGGGAAGACCAGTTTTGTGTGCTTACTTTTCACTCTCCACTCTTCCGATTCCAAATAGAAATCTTGGTCTTTATCCGTATTTAGTAATTGAAGGAACAGGGATTGAATATCTATTATATTCTTTACTCTATATTCCCATCTGTCTTAGTCACGGTGAAATAGCATGTCATTGTACATCCAAAGGCCATCCCATATCATCCTTGTTCCCTGATAATAGGACCTTGATTTGGAATGGAGTGGCAAAATGCCCAGTCTAAGGAAATAAACTGTAATTTGTAAAAACCAATAATGGCAGTTTCATTTCCTTTTGCAACATGTGTTTGTAGACTCCCTTGTAACCAGGAATGAACATGTAACCTAGTTTTTGTATTCAAGATACAAAGAAAAGCATGCTTAGAGGCTTCTCACAGTAAAAGGAGGATTCACCCTTTCATGCTGGAATACAGAGGGAGGCAGTGTCTCAGGTTGCAACCAGGATAATAAAAGCACAATGGTGGAAAGTCCTCACCCTGCACCGAAGAGCAGGAGTAACTAAAGATCCTTGAAGGATTTCTACTTTTGGACCATTCGAATAGCTAGCATTGGACCAGTGTTCCCACTGATGACAGCTAGAAATGTCAGGGAAAATACAGCAATCATCTGTTTAAAGGCATTGGAAAGCTGCTGAGGCTCTGAGAACTATATGGGCTAAAACTCTGGAGAGGGGAAGATCTCAAAGACACAAGCCGAATTCTGCAACCATTTTTACTCTGGCGGCATTTAGTGATTCTGGGCGAGAGGTTTAGAGCCTGGGATTTGTACCAACTGTTGCTAGGGAATAGAGAAACTGGCAGAGTTTTTGGCTGAGACGTGGGGTGGGGCAGAGAATTTAGCATGCAACTAGTTTTTCCTTAAGGACATTTGCTGCATTAGGGGACTGGGTGGGAGGAAAGCTAAGAACATAAGCAGAAAGTCTACGAGAAGAAGGGTCGAGTGTTGAACAGCTTCCTGAGACTGGTGCTGCAATGCAGTGCCCACACAAATGATGGATCATAAAGAGCACAGCAGGAGTTTGGTTGAAAACTTCAGAGCACCAGGCTGAACCAGGGGTAGATTAGGTCTTACCAGGGCTACAAATGGGATTCAGCCCTTTCCATTACTGGATTAAGGCAGGTGATCATTTGCCACTTTGTCTGCTTCGCAGTAGGAGGAGCAAATTCCTTCCAGATGAAGCTAAAATAATCTGGAATTTACACTTGCATATATTTCAATAAAAAATGTTGGACATTTATGTCAAATTACCTAAACTGACAAAACACATGAACTGAGAACCAAGAGGAAAGCACATGCTTGTACACACACACACAGACACCCCCCCACACACACAGAGACACAATGAAACAAATCCATAGGTAAATCAGATATCATTATCTGAAAAGAACTTCAACATAACATTATATTCATAGTTAACACAGTCAATGTACTAGGTGGAAATATGAAGGCAATAGGTAAAATAGCCTTATAGTTTCACCAGGGAATAGTTCTGAAACAGAAACAAATGGGAATTTCAGAACTAAAACTTATAAACTACAAAGTTACAAATTCATTGTATTAGTTAACTATCAAACAGGCATAGCAGGACATAGCAGAAGACAGATTAGTGAACTGAAAGATAGCTCACCATAAGTATAAACCTTATCTATACCTAGGCACATCATAGAAAGAATATCAAAATCTCGTAAAGCAGTCAGAGTGAAAAAATCCACTGCCCTCAATAAAACAACAAAACTTAAAGATGACTTCTCAACTGAAACAATGAAAATCAGAAATCAGTGGAATGCTATCTGCAGTGCTGAGATCACTGAATCTTAGAATTCTATCCTTCAAAACTGAAGTGAAACAAAGACACTGTAAGATACACACAAACTAACATAATTCAGCAAATATTCCCTAAGAAAAAAAGTAAAACAGAATGGGCGTTTGACACAGAGGTTAAGTCACCACGTGGGATACCCATATACCATATGGGAAGTGCCTGGGTCTAGTCCCAGCTACTCTGAATCCTATCCAGCTTCCGGCTAATGCATACTCCGGGAGGCAGCAGACAGTGGCTCTCAACGACTTGGGTCCCTGTATTAGGCATTATAAGTAATCTAGAAGTTTAATGTTAAGTACATGGGAGGCTGTTACTAGGTTAAACACTACACTATTTTATTTAAGGGGCTTGAACAGCCATGGATTTTGGTATCTGCAGAGGTTCTGGATCCAATTCCTGCAGAAATGGTGGAATAACTGTATACGAAAGAGCTAAAAGCAACAGAAAGGGAAAATGTAGGTAAATACAAGCAAATCCTGACAGTATAAAACAACAAGAGTACTATTTTATGGAGTTCAAATCACATGTGAAATTAAAATATATGACAACAGAAGCACAAAAAGCAAAGAGGGGTAAATGGTAGATAGCAAAAAGTAGCAATAATAGTTTGTTTTTTGTTTTAAACTATAACAGTAATAAATATAATCACTAAAATAATTGTAAAAGAGGGGGCAGGTTAGGCTGCTGCTTGAGCACCTGCATCTGTATCAGAGTGTCTGGAATCAAGTCTCAACTCCATTTCTCATCCAGCTTCCTGCTAATGTACCTGGGAGATAGCAGATAATAGCTCAAGTACTTGGGTTTCTGCCACCCGCATCAGAGATCCTGCTGCTGTTTCTGTCCTGGCTCTTGACTTCATCCCTACCCAGCCCTGCTGTTACAAGCCTTTGAGGTGCGAACTACACAGATGGAAGATCTTTGTCTGTCAAGTAGGTACTGGTGGTGGTTCAAGAAATTGGATTCCTGCCATCCATGGAGGAGACCTGAATTGCATTCCCAGCTCCTGGCTTTGGCCTTGGCTCAGGCCCAGCTGTTGCAGGCATCTGGGGAGTAAACAATGGATGAGAGCTTTCTCTCTCTCTCTCTCTTTCTGTCTCTCTCTCTCTCTCTCTCTGTCTCTCTCTCTCTCTCTCTCTCTCTCGTATGTGTGTGTGGCTCCCCTCACCCCATGTCCCCCTGCCTTTCAACTAAATAAAATATATACTCGCGTGTTTTATTATTTTGAAAGAAACCAAGAAAGGAATCAAACAAGAACATAGAACAAGTGAGTCAAAAGGAAAAAAAAAAAGTACAGTGGTAGATAAAATCTTAACTACATCTGTAATCACATTATATTTTAATTAACTAATCCATATAAAATACTAATATGAACAACTGAATGAAATAGTAAAACCCAGTTACATGCTGCTTACCAGAGATAAGCCTATGAGACTCATAAAATATACATTAAGTTCACAATGAAAACATGAGGATACTTCAAAAATTTTCTGGAAAATGGAATTAAAAGATAAAGACATTGTGGTATAAAAACTTTTTGAAACCCAGGCACAAAAGCAGCCTTCAAAAATTCCATGGAAATGTATACATGTGAAAACTATGCATGGATTTCAAAATTCTTTTCCACCAAAATAAACTTATCTTTCAATTACATTTCCATGGGTTTTTTGAAATATCCTCATATCTACTATGTAGATTCTAGTAAAATCAAAAGGGCTAGGATAACTGAACTAATATCAGCCTGATTACTCTAGAAGGCAAGAATAGATATCAGACTAGATACAGATATAAGGCAAAAGTAATAATAGAGGGGATTTCATAATAAGATAGAAGTCAATCTGTGAGTTACATGCTATAATCCTTAATCTGTGTGGTTTCCAACCTCAGCTACAAATATGGACATAGTGTCTCGGATCATGAATACCATGTTGATTCTCAAACTTCACCTTTCAAAACTACCTTACTCCTTGTTTCTTGTTAATAAAATAATAAATTCACTCATAGGGTCCATCCCTGTTAGTTGGATTTTCTGTCTCAGCCACCAGGTTGTAACTAAGGAATTAGCATTATTTCTTCCTTTTACCTCAACCACTACACCTCTATTTTTCTAACAATTTCTATAAATGCCCCTTCCTCTAATCTGTACTGAGTGTACCTCTGGGTGGTGACTAAACTTATTTCTCTATTTTCTATATGGTTCTAGATGACCTAACCCCATACACCTTTGTTTAAGTGTCATGGCCCATTCCCCACCTTTAATTTATTTGCTTACTTGTAAACACACAATTCTGTATCTTGCCAAAATTCCTTTGCCCCTGGGGTTCCTCCTATAGGCTGAACTAATCTTTTCCTATCCCATCTTTCCTAATTGGTGAACTCTCTGCCTATCACCTAGATAAATGTCATTTGCTCCCACAAAGCTCTCCCATCACTCCCAGAATTAACCACTCTGTCTCTATGTTCCACATTTCTGATCACCATTGTGGTCACTTTTATAGATGTTCATACCCCTCTGCCCACTGTTGATCATCCTGAATTAAACTGGGAATTCTATGACAACAGGATCATCACTATTTATTCCTGAATCTGCAGGCTCTAGCACAGGAACTGGTAGATAATGATAGGCATATGTGTGCAACTGAATAACAGATTTCCTAAAAGCTGCGACAGAATACAGAGACCACCTGAACTCCGTTCATTTGACAGTGAAGAAGTAGGGACTGAAGGTGGATGAAGGACCCCGTGAAAGCCACATATCGGTCCATGGTGGGATGAGGAAAGCCCTTGGGTCCTTGACTTCCAGTCCTCACCACCACCCACCAGGCTGGGCGTGCTGAGCTTGTTTTAATATAATCATTGCAACATAACTCCCTTCATCTTTGCTGCAAGCCAACATGCCTTACCATCAGAACAGTACAGTTCCACAGTTAAATAAGAAGA
The DNA here is from genome assembly GCF_033115175.1 of Lepus europaeus. Taxonomy (NCBI): domain Eukaryota; kingdom Metazoa; phylum Chordata; class Mammalia; order Lagomorpha; family Leporidae; genus Lepus; species Lepus europaeus. Next base: position 73,383,784 of record NC_084838.1, read on the forward strand.
GAGAAAAATTAAATACTGTGAGTGCAGACAGAAAAATATTAAGCCAAACTCGATTTGGAAGACACCACACACCCCAAAGCTCTGTGCACTGGGCACGCACTGTTTTCTGACAGGGTCATTTGCTCTGTATCTGAAAAGAGCCAGAATCAGAGACCGTGCACAATGCAGCTGAGTGCCCCAGACATGCCCCCTTTACCATACACCCTGGGGTGTGTTGAAGCAATGATGGCAAACTTCATTTCCACCAGGCTCCCTCTTAATGTCTGATAACTTGGGTTGAAAGACGGATTTCTTGTCAGCTGCTTCCCATACAAATGCTGTGAGAGGAACTCAGGCCTCAGCCTGCCAGAGTACCCCAGGGCCCCCTGCTGAGGACAGCTGGGTATCCAGACACACTCAGCTCCAAGTTGTGTGATTGCAGGCAGCCCAGTCCCCAGATGAGGGATTTTTAAACAAGCTGGTGATTTTCAGATGAAAGATACCAGCCACAGAAGTTTAAAGTGTTCCTGTGCAACATGGGCTGCCAGTGAAATACCAATTTCTGCTTTTTTTAGAACAATTATTTCTTTTATTTTTCCCCAGACAAACCCTCAGACATTCTTCTCCTCCCTTCGGAGGCTGCTCTTTGAAAGAGCCAGTGCAGTAGATCATGCGGGTGACTCCCCAGGTAGAACTGCCGAACACAGGTGCATGCTGGGGTTGCCACGTCTGGCTTAGACTCTGATTTGTTGCAGGAAAAATACTCACTGTAGTTTCCCAATTCCCAAAAGTGGAGACTTTGAAGATGGATATGATGTATTAATTTTGTATTTTTACAGATTTATGCTCTGCAGATGTAACTACATTTTTCCAAGAAATGAAGCGTGCACTGACTTGCATCAGGAATGGTGTGAGAGTGCTTGGGATTCTTCCTGCCCCTTTGAGGAGGCATGAGAGCTGCCTAAAAGGACAATAAAGAGGCCGCTACCTAACGTGGGACTGAAAAATGCACTTCCAGACTTCGTCTTGCTGTGAAAACTGAGAAAGGCAACGTATAAAGCACATCACCTGATGTCCAGTAAATAGACATAATTCAGTACAAAGCAGCCCCTTCCCTCACTCCACATTTGCCCTCATCTCCATCACCATATTTCAGGTCTTCAATACGAAGGGTTTGGCAGTCCCATGGTAAAGTATAAATTTGGTTTTCTGATATTGAAAAAGCTTTTAAAACACTTGGTATTTATGAGCATTGCAATTTTGAGATGCATAATCCCTAATGGTCAAAAAAGGGTATTATCTACCTAAGAAAGTAGGTAGTTTTGCAATAGGATATTAACAACTGAAACGTTAACTGTTTTTGTTTCTTCTTTTTAAATAAATATTTCTTGATGTGCAATACTCTTCAGAGTTGGTAGTGATAAAGTTTCCCGCATTTGCAGTGTGCTTTTGATTTTACAAGACTATTTCACATCCATTCTCCCTTTTGAGCTCTTTTTTTTTTTAAAAAAAGAGTTATTTTATTTATTTGAAAAGAGTGATAGGAGAGGGGGGGGAGAGAGAGAGAGAGAATCTTCCCTTTACTGATTTACTCCCAAAATGGCTACAACTGCTGGAGATGGGCCAAGACAAAGCCAGGAATCGGGAACTCCAACAGGTCTTCCACACATGGGTAGCAGGGGCCGAAATACTTGGGCCATCATCTGCATGTATTCTCAAACTCATTAGCAGGGAGTTGGATGGGAAGTGGAGCATCCTGGACTTGAACTGGCACCACAGGCAGCAGTATAACCAGCTATGCCAAAACATTAGTCCCCTACCCCTCATTTGAGCTCTTTAATGATCCTGGAAAACAGGCAAAGGTGCAATCAGCACTCTCATTTAGTAGATGAGAAACAAAGATGGCAAGGCCTGAGTGAAGCAAGGGAGAGTAAGCCAGCAGTGAACCTGGGAGTGAGGTGAGGGGAAGGATGGTGGGGAGGCAGGGGTCAGTGCTGGGTCAAGTCTCCCAGATTCCCCTTCAATAAAGGATTTATTGCCCCACCTGTAGGGATTGCTGTCAAAAGAAATCCTCCAGCTATCAACATCTTCAGAGATGGCTTCAGCTGTGAAGCCACCTCATCCCTCCCTGGGTAGGGATCTACACCCAAAATCTACAAGATGTGGTTACAAGAACCCAGCCATGACAGCAAAACTCTACCCAACTGTGATGCATCACTTTGAATCCAGGGTGTTCCTCGGGTTAGACCACATGGCCAGTTGACTTCTCCCTCACCTAGTTGTGATCCCTTCCCCTCTCGTCCAGATGTGAGCTCAAAGGCACCCTTTAATAAGTACCTATCACATTAAACTTTGTCTCAGAGCTGCTTCCTGGAAAACCCAACATGGGCCTCTTGATAACAGGATTGATCCAAGAAGTAAGATGGCAAGATGAGGTTTCAGAGATGGATCAGTCACTCCCTGCCTGCTGTCATTTGGTGAAGCAGAGTCCCCTTCACGAGGTGCCTATCCAATTGTTAATAAGTGCCCTGAGGGTGAGCATGGATGGTGCCTATCCAATTGTTAATAAGTGCCCTGAGGGTGAGCATGGATGGCTTAAACACAGAAGAAAGTATATTAACTGATGCAATGTTTTTTAATATTTTCAGAGAAAAGTAGCTATTTAGACAATAGATCTCAATAGTCAATGCTAAGCTCCAATGACATTCTAGAAAAAGACAATGAAAAGTTGAAATCAATCAACAAGAAAATTAAAACCAAATATGAAAATGAGAGGCCTACATCACTGACACATTCAGACAGCCTCATCTCCTGCAAAGGAAGAGCATAGAAAGCTTAGGAACAGGGTCAGAACTTAATTATAAAAGTAGCCAATCTCCAGAGGAGGCTAGATTTGATTATAGGCTAGTCTGCTATTTCAAGATCAGGATCCTGGTTGGGAAAACCAGGGCCTGGACTTATGAATCTGAAACATCTGATTGGTGGCTGGCCCTGAAACTACTGATGCCTTAGGTTCCCCTGAAGTCTCTGAGTATATAGAAGTGGCCTAGCACTCCCTATTAAAAACAGGCACTGCCTCTGTGGATAAAGGCCATGAGAAGGCCTCTCATGGTCTCTCAGGATCTGTCTCAACCTCTCCTCAGGCCTCTGGAGTTAAGTCATAGCAAAACCCAGCTGGGGATATTGTGGACTTAATAATGGGGGAACAGGACTAGGCTCCAGAGGACCTTTAAAATGCACCTGCCAGATATGGCAGGAGCTGAAAGAGAATTTGGGACTAAATTTTGAGGTATTTGCTCAAGATGGCAAGAACATAAAATTAGATGAGGAAGAGTTTAAAATTGTGGAAGTGCTCTCTTGAGAAATAGGATTTAACATCCTGGCAAGGACTCTAGGAAACTGTATTCATCTGTTTCTGGGAAGACTATAGAAGCCTAGAAAAAGTGATGTCCCAGAGTAAGCAATGTTCAAATTGTACACTCTTGCAGTTGGTGGAAAAAGGAAATAAAAGTCATAGAGGAGCAGGCCGACTGGAATGGATGTGCTAGATAAAACCAGAAAACTCACCAGAAGCTTCTGCTCCATAGGAAAGCTAGAAAGATACACAGTTGGGAAGCAATAGGAATGCACTTAGGAGAAGAGCACCGGCACCACTACAAAGCTAAGTGGTGATCCTGTCCATAGCTCTGAGCTGTCAGAAGGCAGAGTCTTCATAGAACAAGGCTCACTGACAGCAATGGGGATGACAGGACCCCAAAATAACAGAATGCAGACAGCAGTGCTGGCAGTTGGCAGACAAGTGAGTGTGATTATTACAGTGAAGAGGAAGGTCAGAATGGTAACCAAGGGGCCTGCCCTACAGAGAGTTACTGAGATGGTTTAAAGCATATAGACATCCTTAGGGTCAAAAAATGGCAGGCAACTGGGGCACTATTCAAGTTCTACCATCAGAAGAAATCACAGGTGAAAGATCGGAAATCTGAGTAGAGTTACCTCAATGAAATGTCACAATCCCTTACTCAATACCTGGACATGATCCAGTTTTTGGATGTAGAATCCACTGGTTAAAGAGTTGACTAACTTCACAGGAAGACATGCTACATGATGACAGCTATCTTTGTGATTGCTGCTAGTCTCCTAGTTTTCCTAGACCTTCCCCAAAGGACTTCAGCAATTTGCCTAGGTAATTGAGCACTGGGGGCAGAGACACAGCCAAACAGCTTTAGAACTGTTGGATATAGGGTCAATCATAAACAACAGAAATGGGTCACTTACAGATAACAGAATGTATTGTTCATGCTTCCAGAGGCTGGGAAATCCAGGATCAAGGTGCCAGAAAATTGGGTGTCTGATGAGGCCCTTCACAGCCAGTTCCTGCTTGCTGCTTCCTGATATGGTAAAAGGCACAAAAACATCTCTCTCAGGGCTCTTTTTTTTTTCAGGGCTCTTTTATAAGACCACTATTGCATTCTTGAGGACAGAGCCCTCATGGACAAATCATCTCTGAAAGGCATGTTCCAAAAACATGGACTGTTGCATAGGGTGACCTAGAAACTATTGTCAGGGAATGCTGAAGCCACCAAAAACTAACACTGAATCCCTGGCATGTTACCCTTCCTCAAAGAGGACACCAACTGGTCATGTAGTGACAAGCTGACTACATTAGACTTCCTCAGTATTGTAAATGGTAGAGCTTCCTTCTGTCCAAGTAAAGAATCATATCTCAGGTATGTATATGCCTCTCCTATTCACAGGCACTCGAAGCACTATCCAAGGGCTTTCAGAGTGGTTCACAAATCTTGGATTCTCTATGTCTGAGAACCAGACCATGGGCTCCTATCTGCAAAGACAGTGAGAGACTGTAGATCATGATATCTGGTAGCCACATAACATATATCACCATACCAACACTGCTGGCCTGAGAGAGTGTTGGAATGGCTTGCAGAAAGCATGGCTGAAATAGTAATTCAGAAACAGTACTTGGCAGGGATGCTATGCCAACCTCCAGGACACAGCAGATACCCTGAACCAGAGATCTATCTATGGGGCTGTCTCCAATAGTCAGAATACATAGACCTATGAAGCAAGGGGTAGAAGGATGCATGGCCCAGTTATCATCACATCCATTGACTCAGTTAGGAAATGTATGCTTTCCATCCTCACAATATTGGGGTCTTTGGGCTTTCTGGTCCTGATCACCCAAAGGGGAGCACTTTGTCCAGAGAATAAAGCCAGCATACTTTGCACTCTAAGGTACAGCTTCTATCTACTCATTCCAGAATTCTTGTTCCAAAGAACTAGAAGAAGAAATTCCATTTTTCTAGGGTTAATAGGCCAGCACCATGGGGCTGCTTTTAAAGAATAAGGGAAGAAATGACCCTGGTTGACACCCAGGAGATCCAACTGCGTGTCTCTTGTACTTCCTTGCAAAATGATCAAAGTAAATAGACAGGTAAACAAAACCTGATCTGAGAAGAGCACCAGGGTCTGGCTTAAGGATCATCAAGCTTGAGGGTCCAGATCATGATACGAGATCAACAATTAGGAGGAGCTGAACTATTAACAAAGCAGAGAGGGATCTGAAACAGACAACAGAGGGGGATGAGGAAAAGGATCTATTACGGTTCCAAGACAAACTGCTACAGTAGCAGAAACCATAGTCTGTATTACTTACCATTATTTTTCAAGTTTCCCCAAAGCAACAAACCAGTTCTCTCTTCATGAAAATAATTCTTGCCCTGATTACTAGGAATGCAATCAGCAGCCAGCTTCCACCTGTCAAACCACACATGCACAGAGCCACCTAGTGCCAGTCATTCTCTTTCCTCAGACAACTGACATCTAAGGACTAACTGATGCAGTCTCTTCTTTGGCTGAAAGGACCATATCGACAGGCTATATTATCTCCAGATATTCTTAGATGGGGAGGATGAAGTTGTCATTGGGCCTGCTCAACTAATGGATTTCTCACTCTGTTCAACAAGTGCTTCCTCCTCTTCCAGGCATGCAATATGCGATCCTAAGGGTGCTCTGTAATAAACATCTTGTTTGCTGAAGCCTGTCTCAGAGCCTGCTTTCTGGAAAACCCAATACAATCTTCAAAGTGCTTTCATATACATTATCTTATTTGCTTTTTACAGTAACCCCCTGAGCCAGACAGTGAAGACTTTATTTTCCAGATAAAGAAAAAGCCCAGAAAAATTAAGTGGGTTTTCCAAAGTCATCAGTGACAGAATCACCAATGGCATCCTGGACAGTTGCCTGTGTCCCTTTCTACAGCACCCTGTGCATTTTCTTTGCAGCAGTCAGGCCGGGCTGCAATGTCATCCTTCCGCCTTGACAATGACAGGCTTGGCTCTTAAAGCTCATCTGGCAAAGGTGCTCTGGGAGACGCAGTCACAGCTCCATCAAGGCAATTTATAACCAGTGGAGAGGGATGTTTTAATGATGTTTTTTATGATATACTAGCCCTCTAAAGGCTTATTAAAAAGTAGACCATGCTAATAAAATGCAAAGGTTGTCACTTACAGTGAAAAACCCGGTGATTCAGAAGTAGTGCCCAACTTTGGGTCATCTTTCAGACAATGGATAAATCAAAACAAGCAAGGGGTCCTGGGCTAAGAATTACACAACGGCCTCTGATTTCAGCACTGGATAAATCTCATCACAGATGCTGATTGCCCTGTGAATGTCTAGGACTCTTAATCAGAGGACTTGGTTTCCCAAAACACAGCAGTATACGGAACTCATCTTTCTCAGTATGCCTCTAGAGGCTACGTTCAAACCACACCCTGAGGTTCGACTGGAGACTATGGAACTACAAGGAAAAATGATGGGTGTGGCCACTGGCATGTGCTTTGAAACACTAGACTTGGAAGATCTGAATTCTAAGCTCAACAGAACTCCTTGTATGACCTTGTGCACATAGGCCTCTCACTAAACTTTGGGCCCCTTATCATCAAAATGGAAAGAAATAAAAATGATTGGCAAGTCCCTTCCAGCTGTGACTTTGTGTTGTTGGCTCACAGTGTTTCCCTCTGACCTGAGCTGCTTTGTAGTCTGGGAATGATATTGGCAATGGTTTCCAGAGTCAAAAGTAATAATATATGCAGGCCAAGGTAAATTCCATAGAATATGGATTTCCTATCAGGTTCCCTGTGTTATGTAGATAACAAGGAAAGTCTAAGAGACTGTGTCAGGTGTATTGTTACAAGGAGTTGGTATGGGGGAGTGAGTCATCTCATGGTCACTTACAATGAATGACTAGAGTAAAATTCAGAACATGTGGTACTTAGTATATCCAACTCCATTATAATAATCATAAGATCCACATCAGAATACTTTTTGTGAAGAGTTTAGTAAAGTCATTCATACAAAGTGTTAAGAGTACAACTGAGTCCAATGGATACTAAACCTCTCTCTCTTTCCAGCTCTTCCAAGATTTCAATAGAGTAAAAAAAAAGAAGACTTGTATCCCTGAAACTCAGTATAGTTCACATGCTAATGTCTTCATGTGAATGAGAGATGGATTAATGGCAGAACCTTGATTTAATTATGGTATCTGAGAGGTAGGATTCAGGTCATTGGGGTGTGCGCTCAGAGCTCTCACACAACGGTTGATTATATAAATTCAAGTGCTTCCCATCTGTTCGTTCTGTGCTTCATGCCCCACCATGTGATCTGCTTTTCCCCTACCATGATCAGTCTCCATTTGACTACAGGGCCCCTCAATCCCATGTTCTCCAACTGTAAGCTGAAATCAACCTTTTCTTTCCCAGAGTAGCTCCTCTCAGATTTTTTTTTTTAGTTAAAGTAATGAAAAGTGGACTAATACAATTTCTAAGCTCATTGAAGCAGAACCTAGCAGACAGCAACCTGAGGGCAGGCATGCATCAATCCTGTAGGATTGTCAATGGTATCCACTGGTTCAGGAAGAAATTATGATTGAAATACAAGCAAGCATAGCTGCAAACTAAATGGAATAATTGACTCATCCTTAGTGGGATGTTAGAGTATCAAAACATGCCATGGACCAACAACTTACTTCCTACTTTGACAACTTCTTGAAGCCTGAACATCTATAACCTGTTTTTTTCTTCTTATTTTCCCTGAAAGAAAGAATGCCTGAAGGACTAAACAGGCATTTTTCAAAAGAGGAAATTCAAATGGCCAACAGACACTTTTGCAGGATCAGGGAAAGGCAAATCAAAACCACAATGAGGTTTCACCTCAACCCAGTTAGAATGGCTCTCATAGAGAAATCAACAAACAACAAATGCTGTCATTGCAGCTCAATTCACAATAGCTAAGATATGTAATCAACCCAGATGTTCATCAACTCATGACTTAAGAAATTATGGCATCTATACACTATGGAATACTACTCAGCAGTTAAAAAAAATCCTGTCACTTGCAACAAAATGAATGCAACTGGAAACCACTATACATAGTAAAACAAGCCAGTCCCAAAAACACAAATACTGTATGTTTTCAGTAGCAACTAATAGAGTATCTAAAATGTACTGTAAAAGAGTGAAATTGACATTTTGAGATTCAATGATTATTTATAGCCCTTGTCTCTACCATTGGGGTACAGTGTTTTGTTTCCTCATACTATCTGTTAAACACTTTACTTACTGTAGGGTTAATCTTATGAGTATAAAGTATAGCAGAAGGCCCGCGCCGTGGCTTAACAGGCTAATCCTCCACCTTGTGGCACCAGCACACCGGGTTCTAGTCCTGGATGGGGCGCCTGATTCTATCCCGGTTGCCCCTCTTCCAGGCCAGCTCTCTGCTATGGCCCGGGAAGGCAGTGGAGGATGGTCCAAGTCCTTGGGCCCTGCACCCACATGGGAGACCAGGAGAAGCACCTGGCTCCTGGCTTCGGATCAGCAAGATGCGCCGGCCGCGGCGGCCATTGGAGGGTGAACCAACGGCAAAAAGGAAGACCTTTTTCTCTGTCTCTCTCTCTCTCACTATCCACTATGCCTGTCAATAAATAAATAAATAAATAAATAAATAAATAAAGTATAGCAGAAGTAGATCTTTTTAAAAATTCAGAGTGGGAATAAGAGAGAGAGGAAGAAGTAGGGTGGGAATGTGGGTGGGAGGGAGGGTTAGGTGGGTAGAATCACTGTATTCCTAAATCTGTACATATAAAATGCATGAAATTTGTATACCTTAAATAAAATTTGAAAAAACACAGTGAGCAATACAAAAAAAAAAGAAGGAATGCTTAACATTTTTGTGATGGACAACTACTTATTATTTTTATTTCTGCAGTTGAAAAAATCAGTTGGCAGTCGTTGCATTTAAGGAGAAATGACCTAGTATGACTGGATTACAAAGAAGTACCCAGCCCAACGAGGAGTCTCTCTTTTCTGATGGCAATCCAACGAACCACAGAGACCAGACAGTGAATTGAAATAGTAGTCTCATTTGGGTGGGCATAGAAGTACTTGCTCTTCCTTCTTTCATCTTTTTACATCATGAGCAGTGCATTTAACCTTATATGTAGGACCAAAGAAAGCATCAAAACGTGAAGGTAGTGAAGAGGACAATCTGTTGATAAGAGTTGGAAAACTGACTACAGATGCAATAGATGGTACAACATCCTTCCCTAGAGAAGAAATGAATCCAGGATTCTTACGGTAGAAGCAGCCCTTGATGGACACCATGCCAATAGTAAGCTCCTAAAGAAACCTGGGAAGCATTCTCTAATGCTTCCAAGTAGGATCCTACGGCTTCCAGAAAGGTAGTGATGGCTGTTCAGGGACCCCAGTTAAATGCTTTGTTTTCCATTAAAATATAGACAATCTTGAGAGAGTTGAAATAAAAATTCTTTGGAATTTTATGCCCTCTCCTGAAGGCAAGATTTGAGAGCAGTTAAAAGAAAGGTTGAGGCAAATTCTGCCCTTGTCAGCATTTTGCTTAGACAAGCAAAACCAGAAGGTATTTCTACTACTTCCTTAGTGATTGGTTGCATGGAAGCCATTTATGCTGCAATGGCTGCTTGCCTGGCATCCCCATGCGGTATTGGGATGAGGAGGCACTTCTAAGTCCAGCAAGGTTATGTAACATTCATAGGCAACACAGTATATTGGGGAGGCAGAGTTCAGACCCAAGTCTGTCTCCTCATCTGTAAAAACAGCATCCCCTTCACTGAGTTTTCACAAGGACTAAATGAAGACATAAACAACATGGTTCCAGGGCTGAAAACTGCACGACTCCAGAGATAGGAATGCAAATGGTGCCCCCAGAAGTGTCCATTTATTTAAATAGAAGACTCCTCTCAGTGTTTAGCACATAGTATGTGCTAAGTTATTTGTTTTTCTCTTTCTTTATAGGAAGTCCTTAGTTTCTCTAATTGAGCTAGAATTTGAAGGAGCAATTTGTTTTCTAATCATGACGAATAAAAATGTTTTACAATGCATTTTTTTCTGAAGAAATTCTTTATGAATACAGTATGAAGTTTTCTTCCCCTACTGGTTAAACAATGGGAAGTTCATTTTATTTTCTGCTGTCTGCACTCTGACAACATGTTTGACACTCTTTAATTAATTAGTTCCCTTCTAGCTCCTGCATGCTGGGACCTGCTGGCCACCTTTGGCATATCTTCCAAGTTGGCAACCCTTGGGTGCTGCATGTCTGTTTTGTGACTGGTGTAACCTGTCAGCACTTCCCCTTCAGGGGCTGTTTTTTCACCTTTTGTGTCTGTTTTCTTCTTCCAAGACAGGATCTGGCAGAACCCCATTATTTTTCAATGGGATTCCAAAGAGCATGTTAGTGGTCCACTTGCCTTTCTGACTACTACAAGAATAAAAAAGGTTTAATCCCACATTAAAAGCAAGCTATATAAGGACTGTGGACACTGGAACAGCCAATACTGGCAAAGTTATTAAGAGGTAGAAGACTGTGGATATTTTATTCTTGCTTAAGGGAGATCCTTAAGTGATATTGAGGGAGTATATTTATGAGAATGGATCACAAGAGATCAGATTTAAGAAAAAATGCTATTTTAGCAGGCATCACACCATGGGTATGGCTGCCTTTTCTAAATTCTTCTCATATCCCAGCTTCCATGCTGGGGCAACATGAACACAGCGGGTGGCTCAAAAAAGAAGAAAAACAGGAATTCTCTGACTCAGATCATGCTTTATATGCTCCTCATCCTTTACGACTATGGCAACATTAAACTTCTCTGTGATGTATTCTTCCTCACAGGAAATAAGTGACTCTACAGATTCCCTATTTCTTTGTACATATGTCTATTTTATTTTCTTAATGCAGAACCATTTTAAGTATTTTTTTAAAGATTCATTTTATTGATTTGAGAGACAGAGTTATAGAGAGAAAGAGAGAGAGAGAGAGAGAGGTCTTCCATCTGCTGGTTCACTCCCCAAAAGGCCACAATGGCCGGAGTTAAGCCAGTCCAAAGCTAGGAGCCAGGAGCTCCCTCCAGGTCTCTCACATGTGTACAGGAGCCCAAGCACTTGGGCCATCTTCTGCTGCTTTCTCAGGTGCATTAGCAGAGAGCTGGATTTGAAGTGGAGCAGCCGGGACTTGAACCAGCACCCAGATGGTTTACTGGCGCTGCAGACTGGGGCTTTAACCACTGCATCACAGCACCAGCCCCAAGTATTTGTTAATATTATAGTGTTTCTTACTGCACAATTAACATTCCAAACCACATGTCTTCCTGGTATTTACAGTACTGGAACTTTAAAATCCCTGACACATTGATGGTGCTTAATAAATGCTGAATGGACACTAAGGAAGGAGGTAGTGGAAAGGTTATCTTAAGGCAGACACAAATTCCCAAGTATGATTCAAACTCAAACACAAAAGTTTGAAATTTAGGAAGTAGAGGATACAGCTTCTCATTGGTGGGACTGTGGATCACTTCTATATTTTTGGTTGTACATCTTTAAATGTCTACAATAAATATCTCACTTAGGACATGAGCCCCAGCTCCTTGGGAGCTGAGTGACCTGGAACAGGCCCCTTGTCCTTTTGGGGCTCAGGGCCCTGGACCATGGTGGGGGTAACTTTGCTGACAGCTACATCCCCAGCAGTCACAATGACCTCAAGGAGTGCAGTGTAGGCTCATCTTCATATAACTCAAGATGCACAATTAATTGACTTGTGCATACACACTCTGTGCTATTTGTGGTCTGTTACAGACAAAAAGGATGTGCCATAACATCATTCTGAGACTGTTCTCCTGAAAGTTAGCTGATCCCCATGAACCTGCAGGAGAAAAGTTGTAAGGCTTCCTTAGAACTGTGACATGGTGAATCTTCTATAGTAAGATCAGTAATAGGGACCTACAACCAAATGTAACTGATGCTTCAGGTAGATGGCAAAATAATGTATAGCTAGGAAGACCTGTCAAGCATTCAAAGTAGACTTCTTAATACATAGATAAGGAAGATGAAACCTAGGAAAGTAGAGAATCAAGTTCAATTTTATATAGATACATGATGGAAGCTCTGAGGGTGAGATGCGTACAGAGCTTTTTAATCATCGCCTTTGTTGTTCGAAACACTATAATGAAATGCCACAGAATGGATAACTTATAAACAAGAAAAAATTCTCACAGTTCTGAAGGATGGGGAGTCCATCATCAAAGCATGGCAAATTCTGTATCTGCTGAGAGAGCCTGCTCATGGTTCACACACTGCACCTTACATTTTTTCCCCAATGCTGGGAGGGGAAAGCAGCTGCCTGGAGTTCTTTTATAGAGTATTGGTCCCATTTAGGAGGGCTCTGCTCTCATGGCCTAATCACCTCCCAATGGACCCATCTTCTAGGACTAAGCCTCCGCCTTCAGTGCCAGCATCTCATATGGGGTCTGGTTTAAGTCCTGGCTGCTCCTCTTCCAATCCAGCTCTCTGCTAAGGGCCTGGGAAAGCAGTAGAAGATGGCCCAAGTGTTTGGGTCTCTACAGCAGCATAGGAGACCAGGAGGAAACTCTTAGCTTTGAATTCATCCCGCTCTGGCCGTTGTGGTCATCTATGGAGTGAACCAGGGATGGAAGACCTTTCTCTATGTGTCTCTCTCTCTGTGTCTGTAAGTCTACCTCTCAAATAAAGAAATAAAATCATTAAAAATTTTTGAATTCTAGACTCTAGGCAAGAGGAGCTACTGAAGGACTTTAAGACAGATACGGCATGATGAGATTGGTACTCCAGACAGATCACTCTTGCCTTTCGTAGGATCACATGGAAGAAGAGTTTGTTAGAATTAAAGACTGTTATATTCTCTGTAACAACAGAGAAACAGAAAGTGAAGATCTAAGCACTTGAAGAGATGACAGATAACCTCAAGATACTGGATTTGGCGACTGATACACTGTGGAGAGGAGAGGGAAATTGGAAGAAAAAGTGGTTAAGGATGAGTCCAAGGCCATTGGCTGCATGAATAGGCCACTGGGTAGAGCTTCACTGAGGTAAGAGAAACAAGAGGAAGATAACGTTTTGAATGAGGATAAAGATGTCAGTTTGACTATGTTGATTCTGGGGTGTCATTCATGTTGGGAGATTAAGTAAGGAGTTTAAGTTAAAGATAAAAAATTGCAGAGTAGGAATTTAGCCTAGCACTTAAAATACTCATATCCCACACTGGAATACCAATGCCCAACTCTTGGCACTGCTCTGACTCCTGACTCCCTTGTTCTGCTAATTCAGACCCTGAAAGGCAGCAGTAATGGTTCAAGCAATTGGGTTCCTGCCTCCCATCTCCCAGGTAGGAAACCAGGATTGTGTTCTTGGCTACTGGCGCTGGCCCAGACCAAGTGCTGCAGTAATCTGAGAAGTGAACAAGCAGAAGGGAGTTTCTCTCTCTCTCTCTCTCTCTCTCTCTCTTTCTCTTTCTCTCTCGTTCCTTCTCAAATGAATAAAAATTTAAATTACATATATATGGCTCAAATTTGTTCATGTTGTCAGGAATAAATCATTCTAGCTACTTAATTCAGCAAGACAATTAAGTATTTATAAAACAGAAAGACTGGAGTAGGAGCAAGATCTAAGCCAGATCTCCTGCAATAATTTCCAAAAAGTGGCTGCGAAAACAATTGTCAAAAAGCTATTATCATCAAAATAGGTCAGAGGCTTAATTGAGTAATTAGGAATCCACCACTTGAGCAGATACTACAAAAGTGCTGTAGGAAAACCCTGTGCTTCTATGACTGTGCTCACCACCAGTAACAACTGAAAGTGACAAATAGTTGGCCTTGGCTACACCTTATCCTTTCAAAATTTGCAAATTTTGTTAACTGAGGTGGTGGTTGTACATCTCTATGCATGTACTAAAAGCCACTGAATTGTACTCTAAATGAGTGAATTGTGTGGTATGTGAGTTATAACTCAATAAACATGTAAAAAAAAAATCTTATTACCTCACATGTAACTCATTCTGTACTCTGAAACCTAGCTGCAAGAGAGTCTGTGAAATGTAGCTTTAACTTTCCAGCTTCTACCGTATGGGAAGACACAACAGAAAGAGGTTGAAGTTAATGTTGACCAAGCTAATATTTAAGTTAAATATTAAAGGTTAAATTAGGGGCTTGCACTCTAGTGTAGCAGGTAAAACTACCACCTACAGTGCCAGCATCCCATATGGGTGCCAGTTTGAGTCCTGGCTGCTCCACTTCTGATTCAGCTCTCTGCTTTGGCCTGGGAAAGCAGCAGAAAATGCCCAGATCCTTGGGCCCCTGCATTCATGTAGGAGACCCAGAGGAAGCTCCAGGCTCCTGGCTTCAGATCGGTACAGCTCTGGCCATTGCAACCATTTGGGGAGTGAACCAGTGGAAGGAAGACCTCTCTCCCTACTTCTCTGCCCACCCCCCATCAAAGTTTTAAGACATATCTGTTCCTGAACACATCTCTCTCTTTTTCTCTCACTTTCTCTCTCTGGATCTCTCTCTTCTCTCTGTCTCTTGATCCCTCTCTTACACTCTCCCTCTCTCTTTTTCCTTCTTGGCCCCTTCCCTCCATTCTGCTGGGTTTCCCCCAATAAACCCTTTCCCTTAAAAGGACAAAAAAAAAAGACTCTCTGCATCTGTTAACTCTTTCAAATAAATAATTAAGAAAAAAAAAAAAAAGGTTAAAGGGGGTGGATGAGTTTTCCCAATAAGAGCTTACTGAAACAGAGAGAAGGGACATGGAAAACCAAAGATCTGAAATGTCAGTATTTCAAGGAAGAACCAAAATAAGGTAAAAAATTTAATCGATGGGACCAACATTGGTGCACAGCAGGTTAAGCCATGGCCTGTGGTGCCAGCTTCCCACATCAGAGTGCCAGTTCATTTCCATGCTGCTGGGCTTTTGGTCCAGCTCCCTGGTAATGTGCCTTGGAAAACAAAGGAGGATGACCCAAGTGCTTGGGCCCCTTGTATCCATGTGGGAGACTGGGTTGGAGCTCCAGGCTCTTGGTTTTAGCCTGGCCCCAGGTATCTGGGGACTGAACCAGCAGATAAAAGGTTTCTTTCTCAATCTGTTTCTCCTGTTTGTCACTCTGCCTTTCAAACAAATAAATATTTTTTTAAATGAAACAGATTAAGAATGATGAAGATGGTAAATTAAGAACTGGGGACACACTGTTCTGGAAGTCAGAAGGAGAGTTTTGAGAAAGAAGGGAGACAAAGAAGGAATGAAAACAGCACCATTTGTGGGGCAGGTAAACTGGAAAAGTTAATGTCTGAATTCCAGTTTCTCCATCTTTAAAACAAGAATGGTAACAGCAGCACTTGTCCCACCTACTTAACTATTTTCTGGAAGATCAACTGGACATTGCATATATAATTAAACTGCAAGCGACACACTGTTCTGTCACTATTAGTTGTGAGTTTAGAAAAAGATATTGGGTAGCCTCTACTGCCAATATATCTGTTAAGGCTGGAACATTTTCCTAACATTTAACTGAACAAACGATTCTCCCATACTAACATGATCATTCTCTCAAAAGAAATCAAAATGGAGTGCTATAACCACCCATACACTATCCATGTTTATCCTTAATACTGTCATAAAACATTCTTATTAGGTAACATCTTACTGCAAAGATCTGAGAATTGATGGCCAAATGTAAGCTAACAACTTGCTCAGAGTCCTCTATGCTCATGGTTAAGTGAAAGACAGAGGTTCACTAAGCCAGCAGACACAGAGAGCTTGGCTCACTCTGATGCCCAACCCCCGCAGGTCTCATCCCTCGCCTTCCTGCCATCTCCTTTACCAACTCTCAACTATCGACAGCCTGTGTGCTTAGGAGTGGGATTCCAATCATCCTGCTTCTCAAAGCACTCAGTTGCACTTGTAACACACCAGCTGTTTCTGAGAACACATTCTTAATATAGGAACAGCAAGAAATTCTGCTGTCACTGTCCCAAGCCATGCCAGAGTGCTGGCACGGCAGTAACATCTTGTGGGAGAATAAATATCAAAGCTGCATATTTGGGGCCGGTGCTGTGGCATAGCGGGTAAAGCCTCTGCCTGCAGGGCTGGCATCCCATATGGGCACTGGTTCGAGTCCTGGCTGCTCCACTTCCGATCCAGCTCTCTGCTATGGCCTGGGAAAGCAGTGGAAGATGGCCCAGGTCCTTGGGAACCTGCACCCGCAAGGGATACCCCGGAAGAAACTCCTGGCTTCAGATTGGCACAGCTCCAGCCATTGCAGCATCTGGGGAGTGGACCAGTGAGGGAAGACCTCCCTCTCTCCCTCCCCCTCCCCTTCCTCCTCCCTCTCTTCTCTCTGTGTAATTCTGACTTTCGAATAAATAATTTTTTTTTGACAGGCAGAGTGGACAGTAGAGGGAGACAGAGAGAAAGGTCTTCCTTTTTGCCGTTGGTTCACCCTCCAATGGCCGCCGCGGTAGGCGCGCTGCGGCCGGCCATCCTCCACTGCACTCCCTGGCCACAGCAGAGAGCTGGCCTGGAATAGGGGCAACCGGGACAGGATCGGTGCCCCGACCGGGACTAGAACCCGGTGTGCCGGCGCCGCAAAGCGGAGGATTAGCCTGTTAAGCCATGGCGCCGGCCTAAATAAATAAATCTTTTTTAAAAAGTTGTATCCTGAGGGAACTTTCCCAGTGTCAGTTGCCGTATATCCCTTTCTCTCTGGATTTGCTTTCGTCACAGGATGCAGGCCTAGATACACCTTATAGAACAGGGTCAAGCAAGGTAGATACGGCCATAGCAGAAAATGGTACAGAAAACCCCACTTAAATCCCAAGCCACACGTTGCACGAGGAAGGAGAACCAACAGGGAGGGTTCAGAACTGATTTGGGCTGTTTGTCAGAAGTCCTGCACAGAGCGTCTATTCCCTTTCAAAGACTTTCGCTACAAAAGCAAATTTAAGTAGATTTTTCTGGTTTAGAAATATGGATATTTCCCCTCATTATACACAGTCAGAATGCACCATTCGCCAATAATGATGACTTGACATTTGCTGTCCTTTCATTAGGGAAAATGTGGTATTTACGAGCATGGACGTGGAGCCAGGCTGTCTTGGATTACTGGATTCCTGGATCTGCCACTTCCTAGCTATGTAAACTTAAACAAGTTATGTGACCTCCTAGGCCTCAATTTCTTTATCTTTAGAGGAAATAATTCATGTAAAGTGCTTAGCACAAGGTTTGTCTTGTATTAAGCCTACTATAAATGCAAGCCCCTATTATTCATACCTGCAATTTTGTCTTAAGAATGCTATAATATCCTTAAGCTACTTCATTTATTTATTTATGGCATATAAACAAAGAGGAGAGCCTTCTTTGAGATTATTAATGCTTAAAACCAAATTGAATGGAAGCAAAAGCACATCTAATTTCACCTTGCTTTCTTTCACTGAACACTTACTTTGTGATGTCATTCTGGGAGGCTGCATAAAAACTAAAGACAGCGCCTGTCTTCTTTGGCAAGGTTCACCTCTTCAATGCAAGTAAAACATTGGTTAAGGGGAAAGAATTCGCACCCAGCAACAAGTGATGGGAGAGGAGGAGGGATGGAGACAGCATGTTGAAGTTTATCAAAATACAAAGTTCCCGAACTGCTTGTAAGCCAAAGAAAAATCACTTACTCACATGTGTTTTAACAATTTTGACCTACACAATCCCTCTATGAGACATGCACTCATGTAGTAAGGTATTCTATCAAAATCTCTTTTCTAAATATGTTTATGGTTAACCATTGATTGGATTACTCTTATAATGAGGCTTCATTTTATGTTAACTGAGTGCTTTCCTGTGGAAGTTATTCTTTGGATCAAATATGAGAAGCAGAAGAGATACCAAGGCGCTGACAAAATCCAGATTCTGGTCATTTACTTCATTCTCCAAAAATCTGAGAAATGAGCAAATCTGAGAGTTCCCACCTCTTGAAGTGCTTTTAATCTCCAGCTCACTGTAAAATGGTCTTCCTTTACTGGATTCGGCCCCAGCGACCCTTGATGTTCCCCTTGTCCCCACAGCTTGGCATGGAGTGCTGAAGAAACTGTTGTGTTCTGTGTAAGCTTACTTAGTGTTCTCTGACCTAACTCCTGGGGTCCCTGGAGAAGAGACACCCATCCTAGGCTTGCACAAGAACACAGGCTCCTCCACGGAGATGATAAAGATCCCAGGGGGCTCCAGATATTCTTTCCTCTTAGCGCTAGGTCATACAGGCATTTCAGAGGCCTCCAGATGGACGCCACCACGCACGTGCGGCCCATCAGAAGAGGGCTGACAGAATGCTGCTCCTAGCCCTATTTCTGGCACTCCCTGGCACACTGCTTTATTACTGATCAAGCTACTTTATTTTATTCACAACACTTACCGCTTTTCAAAAATATTTATTTTATTTGGGGCTTGCACTGTGGTACCAGCGTGTTAAGCCGCTGTCTGAAGTGTCAGTCAATATCCCATCAGGGCACCTGTCTGAGGCCTGGCTGCTCCATTTCCAATCCAGCTCCCTACTAATGCATCTGGGAAAGCAGGAGAAGATGGTCCAAGTGCTTAAGCCCCTGTACCAATGTGGGAGACCCGGAAGAAACTGCTAGCTCCTGGCTCCGGACTTTGGCTTGGCCTGAGCCTGGGCATTGCAGCCATTTCTGGAGTGAACCAACAGATGAAAGATCTTTCTTTGTCTCTCCTCTCTAGCTCTGACTTTCAAATAAATAAATAAACCTTTACAAAAAATCATTAACAATATTTATTTCCTTCCTTCTCAAATAATTGGCTTTTCCTATGTCAGCACCAAGAAATCAGATTGGTGTGCATCACAGTCACCACCAGCTCTGTGTGCAGCAGTTAAGATCAGTGTCTGGCACTCGGGACACATTGTCTTAAATGAAACCAGTGAGTAAGTACTTCCCATGTACCTGCCTAAACTGGAGAGGTTTCGTTTTTATGAACTAAAGAGCTTAAGGGCAGAACAAGTTTAAAAGTTTATTATTTAAAAGAAAACATTTTTCCAATACAACATTAGAAATAATATCCTAGAAGGTCATGGTATACAAATACTTTACTGAAACTAAAAATAGTTTGTATAACTTTCATATTCCGGCATTCAGAGGTCAAAAAGAGAGATGTAACAACTAGGATAAGGAGCACTACTTTCCCAAACAAAGGAATCCAGAAATCTCAGTGGTTGACAGAAGAGTTATCTTTCACCTGTAGCACAGTCCACCCCATGGGACAGAAGGTGAGAGTGTTACAGGTGGGGGAAGTGAGAAAGGCACAGCGGTCTGTGTTCTGTGCTGTCATTCAGGAGCCAGGCTCCTCACCTTCCGTGTCTCTACATGCTTCAGGGCCAGGTTCTCCCCTGTATCCCTCCAGTTGTTGGCAGGACAAACAGGACAGGCCCAGAAACACGAGACCAGACCTGGCAGCCGGCTCGAAGACAATCATGTGGCTCCACTGAAGGGAGGCTCGAAAATGTGTTTCCAGATGGGAACATGGTTGGCTGAGCCCCACCAAAGTGCTAGAACCTTCCTGTTGCTCTCCTTGATATTTAGTCTTTGGCCTCTCCTTAAGGTAAAGTATCCCTTGGAGTTTCCCCAGCTCCTGTCACTTTTTCAGAAAGTTCTGCTTTTAAAAAATGGCCACTATCCACAATGCACATGATACAGAATCACCCTAGGTGTCCATCGATGGCTGAATAGATCATGAAAATGTGGTACTTATACAGCACGGAATATAATTCAGCCATTAAAAGAATGAAGCTCTGGCATCTGCAGCAAAACAGATAGAAGTGGAGGTCTTCGTGATAAATGAAATAAGCCAGACACAGAAAGATAGATACCACATGTTCTATTTCATATGTTGAAGCTAAAAAAAAAAATACCATATATGTACTCAATCTGAAGTTAGAATGGTGATAATAGGGGGTGGGAAATGGGTGGGGATGGAGGGAGGTTGAGCAATGGGAACCAAAACACAGAGTTTCAGTATTCCCCAGCACAGTGGGGTAACTACAAACACAACAATGTATTCTATTCTAGTAAAGAACCAGAAGAAAGGAGTTGGTCAGCACAAAGAAAAAGGAAATGGAAAAGCTAGTCCCCTGGTTTTATCAGTTTCCAGAAGTGCTGAAATGCTGTGCTATGCCCCATTAAAAATATGCAAGTATCACATATTAATCAAAAATACTAATAGAAATGAATAATCCTAAGTGGCACGTTAAAATTTAAAAGGTTACTGACCTTTCTGCCTTTCATGACTAATGGTAAGTATAGTAACAATTTAAAAGATATTTACTTAACTTGTAACTGTGTACTCCCTAAACACAGGCATCAGCAGAGCGGCAAGATGAATATGGATGTTAAAACCCCTGATGGGTGCACCATCATGGTGCAGCTGGTTAAGTCACAGCTTACAAAGCTCGCATTCCATATCAGCTCCAGTTCAAGTCTTGGATGCTCCACTTATGATCCAGCTCCCTACAACTGTGAGGAGAAAGTACTAGAAGATGATCCAAGCACCTGTGCCTCTGCCACCCACTTGGGAGACCCAGAATGGAGCTCTTGGCTCCTGACTTTGGCCTAGCCTAGCTCCAGCTGTTGCAGGCTTTTGGGGTGTGAACCAGCAATGGTGTAACTCTCTGTGTGTCTCTCCCTCTCTCTCTGTCATTCTGCCTTCTTCTTTTTTTTTTTTTTTTTAAAGAAAAGAACCCATGGTTCAGGTTTTGAGATGATCCCTGGGAATTGGATGCAGTTTCTCAATGTTAAGCAAATTATTCTTATTCACAAGCCATGTTTAGTTTGCAAGGTAAGCGTGGATTTCCACCCAGTGTGTCCAGCACACTTTCACTCATCTTGTCTTTATCCTTATCCAACCAGCATGTCTCATGGTGAGATCCAATACCCCTCTGGCACTCTAGACAGCAAGCAAAACAAGAAGGGGAGGGTGCAGAAGCAAATGACTGTCTCGGTGTATTGTCCACCCTTAGGGAAGCAAGAGAAACACAGACATGTCAGGAATAGTGAACTGAACTCAGGCTTGATGTTCGAGAACAAGGACAGGGCACTGTGGGGAAAGACAATGAAGCCCTCGGATTGCAATGTTCAAGAACCTGTGCTGGAGGCAAGTTATAGCATAAGCCTGGCTCAACTTTCCCTGTGCCCATCAGCTCCTTCCATCTCATCAAGAATTTCATTGTGGCTTTGCCTGCAAGGAGGGTATTGAGCTGAGTGGCAAAGCTGACTTTTCAGGATGGGTGCTCACCACCTGTCCCTCACCCTGCATGTACCCACTTGTTGACCCCTCGGGACTCAATGCTGATTCTACCATATCTTGGCCAAGATGGACCAAATTAGAAGTGAAAGAGATCAGCAAGAGAGGCAAACCTTTATAGAGAGCATCTGTGTTGGTTCACAGCAATTCCTTCCTCCCTCCCAGCAAGACTGTCCTAGGTGTTCACTGCCTCCAAAACCCAGTCTGGCTTCCATGCCTTATATCTGAACTCTCTCTGTCCTGGCACTGTTTGAGATCTGTGGCTGCAGGTCTTATGATACACAGAGCCGCTTCCTGACGCACACAGCAGTTACCAGACCCCACCAACACCCACACCCCAATCTCTAAGAACCTGAACGCATTGCATGCTCAGGTGCAAGGCAGTGGTGAGCGAGGCTGAGGCTTGTCCAGCCCAGGCAGCATTTTGTCAGTGCTGCAGTGCAGGCAGAGTCTGCAGTTACTGGGGTAGCCAGCCTCCACTGCCCCTGACGCTCTTTGCTCCTCTAGGAGACAGTAATACATTACAGGTGTTATAACTTTTCCTTGGAATCAGACTGCCTGGGGAACTGTAAATCTCAATCCTGGCTGCCCTCAGGAAACCCGTGGGCCTGTAAACACAGCGAAATGAGTGAGATGAAAGCATCAGAGGGAGAAAATGAATTTCAGGCATCCCACTGAAGTCTATTTCATTTTCACAGTCCGGTCACCCTCCTGTGGCAGGGGCAGTGCCAAGGAGGCTGCCTCCTGACTGACAGCTGACAAGTGAGTATCCTCCTGGAAACCTCGGATCCAGGACTTAACCGAGGGATAAGAGTGGCAGCCGATTCAGAGTGTTTGGGCACTTCTCAAAGCACCACCTAGGATGCCAACCAAGGCCAATACAGGTTTTATTCCTGGGAAGCTGGGCCTGCCCAAGCAGGCATTTCAAATTAAGGCTGTTCTTAGAGCCAAAGGCGGAATGGAATATTTTGGAGGGGAATGTGTGAAGTTCAGGAGTGGAGAAGAGAGAGGAAGAGAAGTGAATCCCCAGAGAATTCACAGAGGTGGACGTCCCAGGCACCAGCAAGGGGATGGCCGCTGGCCAGGGAAGTACGGCTCAGAGAGGTGAGCTCATCTCCCTGGGTTGGAGCAAGCAGAAAGCAAGAGCAAGGAAGTCATCACATAATAATAACGGTGGTATTTTTAATGTGACAACCTGAATGTCACAAGAGCCAACCCAAATTCTTCAGCTATAAATGGGGAAGAGAACGTGGAAGCTCCCACCCAAGAGAATGAGTGGAAAACACTGGGAACCTACTCTCCTTGGATCTTTGCTGCTCATTTTCTTTCTTTCTTTCTTTTTTCTGGACAGGCGGAATTAGACAATGAGAGAGAGAGAGACCGAGAGAAAGGTCTTCCTTCCATTGGTTCACCCCCAAAATGGCTGCTATGGTCAGCACGCTGCGCCCATCCAAAGCCAGGAGCCAAATGCTTCCTCCTGGTCTCCCATGCCGGTGCAGGGCCCAAGCACCCGAGCCATCCTCTACTGCACTCCCGGGCCACAGCAGAGAGCTGGACTGGAAGAGGAGCAACTGGGACTAGTACCCGGCAACCCAACCGGGACTAGAACCCCAGGGTGCCGGTGCTGCAGGTGGAGGATTAGCCCCACTCTTCATTTTCAACATCCATGCAACCAATACTGCCCACTGCAGCCAGACCCTTGATGGACTGACTACATGGCTAAGTACAGTCAGCAGGACAGAGATTAGCTCACTGTCCTCCCTGCTGTGAGGGAGGGAATACCGCTTATGCTAATGAACCTGGAGTTACTTCTCCTATTCCTGCAGAAGTCTAGAAAGGAATCTGAATGCAATCTTCAAATTCTTAGCAAATCCCCCAAAGTCACATTTTACACACTTTGGCAATGACTACAAAACTGCGAAAGCCTGTTTTTAGAAAATCACCTAGACTAGTCTGTAGTGTAAATAGTATTTTAAAGCATTGCAAATAACGTCTTGGTATTTCCACTTCTAGACTGTTGCTGCAGAGGCAGTAGAATGGAGTATATATGAGCCTAGATCCCAGAGCCAGGCTGCCTTGGATGCAGTCTCCACTTTTCCACTTACGATATGTGCAACCTCTGGCAAATATCTTAACATCTCAGTGGTTCAGTTTTCTCCTCTGTTAAATGGGTATAATAATAGTGGCATCCTCAGTGAACTGGGAACATAATATATGTAGGACAGAGCCTGCCACATAGAGAGCAATAAATATTATTTGTTTTTGGAAGTCATGTGTCTAAACATTTTGATCTTGCTTTTGTATTACTACTAATACTATTTTATTACGATGCATTGTCTTTAACTGAACATATGGTTTTTACTTAGGGAACTGGCCAAGAAATTGTGCATGTAGTACTCAGTTTTATTTGGGCTACCCATTATGTTTTTTTTTTTTTTTAATGTTAAGCAGAGAGAGAGGAGAAGGAGGAGGAGGAGGAGGAGGAAGGGGGAGAGAGAGGAGAAAGAGAGAGGAAGAGAAAGAGCAAGAGAGAGAGAGAGAGAGATCCTGCCTGTCTGCTGGTTCAGTCCCCCAAATGCCCACAAAAGCTTGGGTTGGGCCAGATGGAAACGAGGAGCCTGAAACCACTCAGGGTCTCCCATGTGAGCAGCAGGGATCCAAGTACTGGAGCCATCATCTGCTGCTTCTCAGCGTGCACACCAGCAGCAAGCTGGAATGGGGAGAGGAGCTGGGACTTGAACCCAGGCACTCTATTATGGGATGCAGGAATCCCAAGCAGGGTCTTCACTGCTAGGTAGATGCCCACCTATTACATCTGTAGCCAAAATTACTCCGCCCCTGCAGACACCTCCATCGCTGGGGGAAATTTAGCTCATTCTGCAATGAAAGTTTGTGACCCTGCTCCTCAGCTTTCCCAGGCTGCTGCAGGAAGTGTCAGGGTTCATCCTGCAATGTCTCTCATGCAAGCCCAGAATGAGCTCCTCTCATTCAGAATGTGTCCAGATCTCTGGCACCTCACATAGTAGGGCTCTCACCTCATGCACCTTTAAGTGCCTGGGGCCCTGCATGTAGGTGGAGAGGAGAGGGACAAGGAAAATACCTGTCTCCCATGGAGAGATGAACCAACAAATCAACAGACATGCTAAGGAGTCCAGAGGCAGTGAGGATCAGCAGTCAAGTCCTGAAAGCTAACTTGCTAGATGACTTAGTGATCTCTTTCTTAGCCCTTGAGAGAAAAACATGCTCATGTCATAATCAGTTACAATGAGTCCATCTTAAATGTAACTAGTTTCCACACATGTTTTTATGCTATCTTCCCTTGACCATAAGAAACTGTTCCCATTACATGGATGATGCTTTGAAGATTACTCATAAAGTAACTGCCCCCATCCAAAGAACATGGCAGGTTTTGAACCCAATCTGACTTGGGCTGTGTGCCCTTTGCTCATACCTCTAAGTAATATTCATTTCATTGAATAGTGATCAGAAATGAGATTAGAAACACACCAGCTTTGGTGTCTTGGGTGAAAAAAAACATATTTCTGTCTCCTGTGATCATTTGTTCATTTAGTTTTCATTTCAAATTCAACTTGCTCTTCCAGTTTCTTCTGATACCTATAGACATGCAGCTCCTAAAGCAAAATAACATTTCTGACAAGCAGAGAAAGACTGGATGATCCTAATGACAGCTAACATTATGGGACACTTAACATGTGCCAGCATCTCTCCTAGTATTTCTCATGGATTACTTCTTTTAATCCTCAGGTATTTTTTCGGATGAGTGTTTCAAGCTTGTATTGCAGTAATTATAATTTGTCTCTATTTCTGTGACCAAATTGCATGTCACATATTTTCAAATGCTTCAAAGTACCAACAGAGCAATAGCTATATCCTTTAATTATCATCTCACATCACAAACTGGTTGCTCACTGACAAGAGCAGGGTTTCACACAGAGTGTTAAGAAGAAAGTTCAGATTTATAGACATCACAAAATTGTCACTTCCAACATGTTGCCTGGTCCGAGAGTTATTTCCTACTTATTCCACCAGTCAAACTGTGGGGATGGCGAAATAAATGCTTGAAACTATCCAGGGATCATTCTCCTTTGTCTGCAAGAACTAATATTAATTCCAGGTACATGTTCAAATGAATGAGCAGATTTGTCATGAGGACAGAAGCGGGGAAGACCTGGTGTCTGTACAATGCTGTTTTCTTTTTCTCCTTTGCTTTCCTGTTCATTTCCTATCCAGTCTCTGAAGCTTTCTCCTTTCCCCATTCTGAGTCCTATGAAACAAAATCCTTCCTGAATTTCAGATGTGAAAGTCATGGGGATGGGGCAGTTTTCTGACAAAGTCATCCCTTCACATTCTTCTCATGGTACCAAAACAGTCAGATGGAAGTGCTAAGTTCTCATGCCTCACCAGCAGAGTGCTGATTGCAGTCCACAGCCCTGTATTCACACCGTGGGAAGAACTGGAAGACAGGAGCCCAAAGCCTCCAAACAGAACAGAAAGGTAAGGGAATGGAAATGCTAATTATGCTAACTACCTGATTGGATCAGTTTACCTGAATATGTGTTTCCAAACATCACTCTGTCCCCCCTGAAATGTACCCAGTGCTCCATGTTAATAATAAAAAAAAGTTAAATGTTGTGCTGAATCAAAAGAGGGGAAGGAAGAGAAGGAGGACACTAACAACATTTCAGGCAAGCATCCACAACTTTAGAGCAGATGAATTCTCAGAACCAGCCCAAGTATCACTCCAGCAAGCGTGCTCTCTTCCAAACCCATTTTCCTTATCTAATAAGAGAAGCAATTGCCATTGGACTAATTTCTCAGCAGGCATACAATGAGTGAGGCGTGGAAACACAGCAGGCAAACAGATCCTGAGGGGTGTTCTCAGGGTGAGGTGTTAGTCCAGAACCCACACCGACTGACTGCGATGTTTGGGAAGGGAAGCAATAGGAGAGGAGAGGAGAGGAGAGGAGAGGAGAGGAGAGGAGATTGGGACAACAACTAGAAATGAAATGCCAAGGGAGTTACCCTGAGTGACTTTCTTACTTTAAATAATTCTTTTATGAAGAGAAGTCTGCTCTTAAAGCCTGGCAGATTTTCCTGCTTCATTGAAAAGCTCGGACACTGTCCACTTTATTAAATATTTTGTCCTTGTTTAATGTCATCCATGGGGCCTTGGAGCACAGTGCAATGCAGAGACGCTCAACACAAGATTCAGGCCAAAGAGAAAGCAAGAAAGAAGGAGAAAGGAGCGTTCATTTCCTCTGATTCCCAGTATGACAGAGAGACGCACACACACGCAAATCAACATCTGTGATAATCTAATTTCATACAGTAAACACTGCTCAAGGTTTGACTTCTCTCCAAAGATAGAACCTACAGTGCTCAAGTCAACAGCATACATTTTTCCTTGAAATTTCTAATGAGAAAGCTCATGGCAGAACACCTCAACACGTTAAGTTTGAGATCCTGATGAAAAGCTTCCAGGCAGATGTTATGGCTTGTCAGGTCAAAAGCAATAGTTTTTGTTTCTTTCTTGTTGGAAAAAAAAGCTCTGCCTTTAGCACTATGAAAGGAAGAGTGTGTTTTTAAAACGTGTCTCTACCTTTAGAGAATTCCAGACACTAATGGCTTTAAAGTAATTCTTACATACTTTAGAAGAAATGACATCCTTAAAAAATGTCTGACTTGGTATTTACATGTATTCATATTCCCCAGGCTTCCTGTCTAGTTTGTCAACGCTCACGTACATCTTTAAGAAGAACGCTTTAGGAGAAAAGCTGCGGTGCCGCAGACTGTGAAAGTGGCATGGGGAGCCCCCACCCGTTTCCACTTTACAAACGCACACCGGCCCATGCTAATGCTAACTGAATTCATTTTTCACACAGGTGGCTTTTCATGTCTAATGTTGATAAACTCCCTGAAATTTAACTCTTTCCACAGCTTATGTTGATAAACTCCCTGAAATTTAACTCTTAGCCTGCTGAGTTCTATCTCAGCCTCATAAACGCCCAGGATTGCTCTAATTCACAGCGTGTGTTGGGAAGCATCATGTGTTGCAACTGGTAGGATGCAGGTTTTGCTGCTGCTAGCCAGTGCCCCTTGTGGGGAGCCCGAAGCACTCTCTCGCTCAGACTTTGCAGGGTGCTTTTCAGGATGCAGGGTGACTTCTCAGGCTGCGGCTCCTCGATCTTGATGGAAAGTCTCAGGTTGCGTGCCCAGAGGCCAGACAGCTCCAGATCCATACCTGCCAGGTGGAGCAGGGATCCAGGAACACGCAGCACACGCCGTCCAGGCATAAAAACCACAATGGCAAGAGCAGAAAGACAGGAGGCATGCTCTGTTTATCCTCAACCCGCAGTGGCAAGACTTCCCGGAACCTCCACCTAGGTGTCTTTCGGGGGTAGGGAAGTCTGGCCCTTGGGCCATGTGAGGCTAGTGGAATCATTTGGTCTGGCCTTGTGAAGGCAGCTGCAGGTTTAATGTGAAATTCAATAAATGTATAGCAGGTTAATTTTTTAAGTTGATGATTTTGTATGGCCTACAAGGAATGTTATAAATATCCAAATGCGCCTTGGCAGAAAAAAGGATCCCCACGCTTGAGTCCTAGGACATGTTCTTGGCATGTGAGGAGTCTCTGAACAGCCATGTTCTCCTCCTGTCATGACTCAGCACTGCTATCAGTCTTTGTTGACTTGTTTAACTGCTTCTCTCTAAGCCCATAAAGGCAGATGCTATTTCCAAGTTACCAGTTTCCTGTGACTGCTGTAAGCAGCTACCACAAAATCAGCGGTTGAAAAAGAGAACAGTTTATCCTCTCACAATTCTAGAGGCTAGTAGTGCAAAAAATTTTCAAGAGAAGATGTGCAGCCTGCAAAGCTATCAGGGGAGGATGGGTTGTAGCCTTTCCCCGCCTTTGATGGCTCCAGGCCGTCTGGGCTTCTGGCTACATCATTCCAATCCCTGCACCACAGTCACATTATGCCCTTCCTCTCTTTGTGTTTCTGCATTTTCTCTTCTGCCTCTTATAGGAACACTGAGTTAGGGCCCGCTTGGACAATCCCAGGGGCTCTCATCTTAACACCCTTAACCTAAATATGTATGTGAGTACCCTATTTCCAAGTAAGGCCATTTCACCACAAAGATGACATTCACAGGCTCTGGGGATTAGAATTCAAACATATTTTGGGAGGCCACCATTCAAACCATCCATGGACCATTTCTTAATCCAGTTCCTTGTGCAGTACCTGGGCTTCAGTGGTGATCCACAAACATGCATTGAAGGAGAAACAGATACTTCCCTCCTCTTTGACTAGCTTCTGAGAGTCTCCCTTGTAGCTCAATGGTCCAAGGCTGGATTCCTGCCCCACCACCTACATCTAGACTTCATCATCAGTCACGTGCTCCATGTTCTCTGCTACGAACTATCAGTATTGGAAAATATCTTGGACATCATCATGACAACAGCGGTTTCCAGAATTCTGTATTTCACATGCCAGCATAATTAAAATACACATTTTTAAAGAAAGGAAGGTAGATTGCCAAATACTGAGTATATTTATCAATAGATATTCATGAGATAAGTTGATAACAGTAAAAATTTAAGGGCTTTATTTCAGAGGGAAGAAGAGTTAGCGGTTTTGTTGAAACACCTGCAGGGTTTGGGGCTGTGCCACAGCAGGTTAAGCCACCACTTGCAGCACAGGCATCCCACATGAACGCCTTTTCAAGTCCTGGCTGCTTCACTCCCGATCCAGCTCCCTACTAATGTGTCTGAAAAGGCATTAGAAGATGGTCTAAAGTGCCCGGGCTGCTGCCACCCGTGTAGGAAATACAGATGAAGTTACAGGCTCCTGGCTTTGACCTGGCCCAATTTTGGCTATTATGGTCATTTGAAGAGTGAACCAGCAGATGAAAGCTAGCTCACTTCCTCTCTCTCTCTCTCTCTCTTTCTCTCTCTCTCTCTCTCTCCATTTCTTTGTAACTGTGTTTCAAATAAAATAAAATCTTTACAAATAAAGGTAGAAACATTTGCCACACGGCCCAGAGTACACCTCATTATAACCCAGCACAGATCTACTTACCCAAGCCTAGTTCAAGTGCTCCATTTCACTGATGGAGAAAACAAGGGTGAGGATGATGAAATGACCCTTCTAAGGCCAGAAGCCGAACGGGGAGGTGCATCTGGACACCGTGACTAGTTAACGCTATGTACAGTCCTAAGAGCAATAAGGTGGCCCATAATCACAAGCACCGTGAAATGGGACTTGCCTTGGACCATGACACATGGACATGGAGCCGTTTTTTTCTACACAGTCTTTATTCCATCAACAACAACAGTGACCACAATGTAGTAGTAGTACTTCAAAAAGTCATGGAAAAAATGGAATTAAAGTTTATTTTTGTGCAAAAATATGAAATCCATGCATGCTATTTCCATAATACACATTTTTCCATGACCTTTCAGAAGACCCCAGGCACAAACCAGGATTTACAGAGTTCTTACTGCATGCCTGCCACAGTGCTACGCACTTTACATGCCACATTCCTTCTAAGCTTCTCAACAGTCCTGTGAGCTAGAAACTACTATGATGCCCACTGACAAAAATAAACAGCAGCCTGGAAACCCTCACTGCAAGAACCCACATCCTGGCGCCCAGCAGGGTGCGGAACCTAAGTCTGTTGGACCCAGGAGCCCTTTGTTCTAACCACACCGGTACTCAACTAGTCTTTTTCCGTCCTGAGTCCTCAGCAACTATCCATGGGCTCTGTCCTCACAGCATTGAAACTCACCTCAATGTTCCCCTTGGCTTCCACAAGACAATTTCTGCTAGGGAAACCTGCCTACAGTGACAACTTCAGGTCAGAGGAGACATTTTTCCCAAATAGTCAGAAGCTGGGGCTTCCATCCAGAGAAGCCCTGCAATGGGGCAGCAGAGGGGTTACAGGAGAAGCCTCACATCTCCTCTGCAACCCAGAGTGACCACAAGATGCCCCGTTGCCACCCCACAACACAGCCCTTAGTCTCTTCACCCAGCTTCACCTTCACTGCTACTTCTGCTGTAAAGAATGAAATCCCAATGATGCTGTGCATATACTGAAGGGCTAGTCAGTGCCAGGTAATTGCATACACAAGCCTCATTTATCCTTACTGTCTCTTGCAAGGTGGTTTTGAATGACCACAGTGTACAGACATCAGGTACAACCAGACCTACTTTTCACTGTGCATCAGTGTGAGCTAAAAACCTCCCCGAGATTTTACATTTGAGGCAATACTGCCCACTTACTACATGTCTAAGCCAAACTGCCTGGGTTTGAATCATGGCTTTGATGTGAGATGTTGAGCAAGATATCAAACCTACTCTGAGCCCTGGTTTCCTCATCTGTGGGTTGGGGATAACAATGGCGATTAACAGTACTTACAGAAGGGAGATGCTATGACCATTAAATAATTTACTAAAAGGACTTAGAGCAGCACCAGGTATAGCACAATTTCAACAAATATGAGCTGATATCATTACAGAAATTCTCCTGATGGATCCTTAAAACTCAGTAACTGTTATTATCCATATTGCTCACATGGAAAACTGACAGAGGAGCCTACATGGTTTACCCAGTCAAATGATTAGCAGGTTGGGGAACAGGGGTTCTTGTTCTTGCCATTAAATTAACTCGGTCACAGTCTACTTCATTTTCCCTATGTCACAGTTGCCCAAGCAACTGACGGATGACAGGTAAAATAAACAGGGGACAATAAGTATATTATTATTGCTATTAATGTAATTATTACTATGCCCTTAAAATGGAGTTAAGAGCATAAACAAAATGTGCCTGAGACTAATTCATATATTAACTAAAGTTAAGATGATCACATTTTAGACCAAACTACTTAATACAGGCTGTGTAATTCTAATTCTGCCATACAATCACACTTTTTCTCTTAGAAGTTTGTTTTTTTATTAAGTGTGGCACTTTAATTTCTTCAAGCAGATCTGGGGTATTTTAAAAATCTAAGTAGATAAGGAATGTTATATAGCACAACTGAGAAAACAGAACTTCACACTAACATCCACAAAAGGGCAGAGTTATTAAAAGTGGAAATCAAATAGAAATTAAAGCTATAACTAAATTCAATGGTTCTGATTCAAATTTCCAAGATTGCCCCACAGAGGGTTCATGCCACCATTTCCTGACTCCTTATTGCAGTCAAGGCACAGTACTGTGGGGGAAGACCTAAGCATGGAGGAGGAACAACAAAATCTTCAAGGCTCAAAGGGGATCCAGTAGCTGGAGGCAGTGGAGCAGAATTCTTACATCCAGTCCTTCCATTTGCTAATCATTCTGCCTTTAGCAAATTACCTGGCCTTTGAGTTTTCATTTGCTCTCTAGTAAAATGAAGAGCCACACCCCTCACCCTCCCACCCCCTCAAAGAAACCTTTTAGGTAAGGAATACAAAATTCATGCATTTCCTAAGTACAATTTGAGGAACATAGTGATTCTTTGCACCAAACGCCCCTTCCCACCCACACTCCCATCCCTTCTTCTCTTCCCTCTCTGACTCCCAGTACCATTCTCCAGTAAGATCCATGTTTGATTAACATTATACACAGAAGACCAACTCTATACTACACAAAGAGTTCAACAATTTGCTCAGACAAACAAAACAAACTATTCCTCAACAGTTGAGACAAGGACTGTTCAAAGTCACTGCACTGTATCTTGAAGTTAATTTCACTTCCTCTTCTTCTTCTTCTTCTTTTTTTTTTTAAGAAACTTAATTAACTTTAAAGAAGCACCCAAGAATGATACATCCTTTACAAGCATTTAGACATAAGGTTCTTCTTGTAGGACATTTTTTGCCACAGTGTTTTGGCTTTCCTTGCCTGAAATATTCTCATGGGCATTTCAGCCAGACAAGAACATCTTAAGGGCTGATACAAAGAATCATTTTGATAGCTATCTCACAGAAGGATGTTGATGATCAAATGGACTGGTGATATTAAAATTGCTTTGTTCATTCTATATTGCATTAAGTGAAGTTTGTTTTTATTGTAAATTCAGTAATGGCGCTCCAATGTGACAACGAGATTAGTTCCATAATTATCTGTGAGTCAAGAATGGGAATTTCTTAATAGCAGGACTCTTGTATGCAAAGTACTGGTCTTCAATGCTGTGATAAGTGTATATTTCTGAATTTCTGAAGAAGATATCAGAAACAAATTACTAAATAATCAGGAAATTATATCTTCCTATAGGGAGTTGTTTCAATTATACATTTTAATTTTAGAAAAATTTTTTAAAAGTTATAATAGATGCATAGTATAGAAAATTTAGGTCATATAGAAAAGCAAGGTGAAAGTGAAAATAATAACCTGTAATTCCATTACCCAGAAATGACCTCATTAACAGTGTTAGCTATAGTCTGCTATTTTTTTCTCTACATATACATGTATTTGAACACCACCTGAAATAAAAATAAACCATGAAATACATACTATTTTGCCTACATAACAATATATGTTGGGTACCTCTTTCCATGGTAACATATGCAGATTTGTAATATTATTTTTAACATAGGCATAGATTTTTCTTATGAGCATGTGGGGTAATTTATGTACCAATAACTTCTTTTAGACATTTATTTCTCATTGTTTAAGAAAATGAGCACAGTTTACATAAATATTTCCATGTTTTTATAATTTTTCCTTAGGATAAAAACTTCAATGTGAAATTCTTGGGCAATACTTTTTAATAAAGATTTCCTATACAGACTTTTAAGGATGTACAGTTTTTTGAGAGTATTAAGATATATTGCCAAATTAAAGCACAAAATAGATAGTAATTCACACTCCCACTAGCACTGCTCAAGGTTGCAAATTTCTATATATTCTCAACACTTGGTGGTGCTAAAAAATTTTGCCTATCTCATAAGTTTGTTATCTAATTGCCATTCTAATAGCATTTTTTTTAACCAGGGAGATTACACACTCTCATACATTTATTAGATGTTTAAATTCTTTTCTGAAAAAAATGCCTTTTCATTTCCTTAATAATTTCTACTTCAATTGTTCATTTTTTAAAAGAAAAATTGATTTATAGAAATGAAGTATGTGACTCTTGATGTGGCTTCCAGAGATCCAAGATGGCTGAATAGTGAGAGGCTGCACTGAATGTAACCACAGAAAGCTACCAGAAACAAATGAAGGACCACATTCCCAGCAGACTGACTGAGAGTAATTTTCAGTTGAGAAAGAACAGAATAGAACAGAGACTACCTGGGGCAGCAAGGAGAGAGGACCTACAAGCCCCCACCACCAGCTATGCCACCAGCCACTCCTGCATCTACATGATCCATTCCTGTCTGGAAAATGCTACCTTGCCAAGATAAGGTAGGAAGAAACTGCCATAGCTCCTACCATCAGCACCTTTAATTGAGGGAGAATTCCACAGTCCCCACCAACTTCAAGTCCTGTCTGGGTAGCTGAAGGGGTCTAAGTGACTAATTGGCTCCCTGAAGGGAAGCCACATGACTTCCTTCCGCTCCCACTAAAGCACGACATTCAGTGTGATGTGACTATTCTAACTCAGAGGACAGCAAGCAGTCCCCCTCTTACCAGCAGCCACCAAAGCAATAGACAGGGCAACTCAGAGGATACAGGGCAGACAGCAGATTCATTACACCCAGTGACTGTGGGAGTTCTGGGCGTTAGTCACAGAACTAAGAAAATAACAGGTGGTGGCTGGATTCCTGGGCACCCAGACGGTCTGAATGCAGAGACTCAGAGCTCCCTGTGTACTTGGGGGTGGATCTCACAGTGGGGTCAGGGGACACACTACTGAATGAGTCAATGCTCTGGATGGTGTGCATGTCTTGGTAGGTGAAGTGTGATGGCACTGGGAGAGAACTCTATGCTGTGAGTCAGTTGACCCTGCACAGAGAAAAGCTGGCACTGTGAACTAACGTGCCGTCTCCAACATCTCCTTCTCGCACTGACTGTAGCCAGAGACCAATGATCATCTTATGTGTCACCCTGGACTCTTGCCCCACCCACATGGTGTCTTCAGATCCCTGACTCCACACAGCACACACCCCTGGAACTCAAGTGTAGGAGTCAAGCTCTCCACTGACACCATGGGCAAATCTCTAGGATTAAAGCTTCAATAAAAGGAAAATAAATCCTCCATGATGGAAACAAGAGGTCTTCCAGATGTGCAAAAATGAATGTAGAAACCAAGAAAATGAACATGGAGGGCAATATGAGTGCCAAAAAGGAAGATAAGAATTTGCTAATATTGCACTCTGAATAAGGGGAAATGGATAAGAAGCCTGAATAATTCAAAAGAATGAGAGTTAGGTTAATATAAAACATACAGAGGAACAGTTAAATGAAATTAGGAAATTGGTACATGACATGGGTGGGGAATTCTTTCAAAACTTGGAGATACTGAAAAAAACAGAAATCTTACAAATGAAGTATGAAAGCCTTAACACCAGAATGAAGCAGAAAAAGGATATTTGATCTAGAAGACAGATATTTTGAAATATCTCAGTCAGACAGAAACAAAAAGGTAAAAAAAAAAAAAAAAAGAATGAAGGCAGTATTCACAATCTATGGGACACCATCAATCAACCAAATATTCAAGTCTTAGGAGAACCTGCATATATGGAAAAAGAATGGCTTTGAAAATTTATTCAGTGAAATAGTAACAGAAAATTTCCCCAATTTGGAGAAAGATACTGGCATCCAAATATAGGAAGCACATAGAACCACAAATAGACATGAGCAGACAAGACCCTCACCATAACCCAATAGAGTTAAATTTTCTGAAGTAAACTATAAAGAGAACATTCAAAATTTGCAAGAGAAAAATGCCATATTACTCCACCAGATCAACATATTTCTCAGTATGAGCCCTACAGTCCAGGAGACAATGGAGAGATATAATCCAAGTCCTAAAAGGAAAAAGCTGGCAACCCAGAATACTTCACCCAGGGAAGCTCTCATTCATGAATAAAGGTGAAGTAAGACCTTCCAAGACAAGCAAACAATTCAAAGAATTGTCATCACCCAGCAAGCCTCACAAATGATACTTAGGATGCGCTTCACAGAGAAAGAACAAATGACACTCAGCAGGATGAAAGAATGTGGAGGCAGAAAAACTCCTGGTAAGAGAACAAAGGAGATTCAAAACAAACAAATAGGGATATTTGTGAAAAAATGGGTGGCCCAAGTCATTACTTATTGATAACCTTAAATGTAAATTGACTAAATACTGCAATTCAAAGATACGGACTGAAGGAATGGATTAAAAGATAAGACCCATCAATATTGCCTACAAGAAACACACTTCATCAGTATACACAGACTGAAAGTGAAAGGGTGGAACACAGATATTCCAGCCAAATGAAAGAAATCAAAACAAGCAGGAGTATCTATAAGCATATGATATTAAAAGACTCTAAGACAAACACTGCTAAAAGAGGCAAAGTCATTATGTAATGATTAAGAGATGAATTCAACAAGATGTGACTATAGTAAATGAATATGCACCCAATGCTAGGTCATAAAATGTTGGGTGATAAAATAGATGTTAATGAACCTAAAGGGAGACATAAACTCTAATACAACAATTATGAGGGATTTAAACATCCCACTTTAATTAATGCATAGGCCAACCAGGAAAACAGCTAACAAAGAAACAACAGAGGTAATCTTAACTAAGACCAAGGGAATCCAATAGATATACACAGAACACATTCTATCCCATAGCCGCAAAATACACATTCTTTTCATCAGTACATGGAACATTTTCTAGGAAAAACCACACACCAGACCATAAAACAAGTCTCAACAATTTTTTTTAAATTGAAGTCGTATCTTGTATCCTTTCTGACCCCAATGGAATAAAACTAGAGATTAACAATGTAAGCAACTCTTGAAAATAAACAAACACATGGAGACTGAACAACCTGCTCCTGTATTAATAGGTCATAAAAGAAACCAAAATGGAAATTTAAAAATTCCTTGAAATGAACAAAAATAAAAATACAACCTAACTAAACTGATAGGACACAGCAAAAGCAGTCTTAAGAAGAAAGTTTAGGGGCCAGTGCTGCGGTATAGCTGGTAAAGGGGCTTCTTGGAGCACAGGCACCCCATGTGGGTGCTGGTTGGAGTCCCAGATGCTCCAGTTCCAATCCAGCTCCCTGTTGATGCACCTGGGAAAACGGCAGAGGATGACCCATGTACTTGGGCCCCTGCACTTACATGGGGAACCTGGAAGAGGCTCCTGGCTTTGGACTGGCCCAGCTCTGGCCATTGAGGCCACTTGGGAGTGAGCCACGGGATGGAAGATCTCTCTCTCTCTCTAGCTGTAACTCTGCCTTTCAACTAAATAAATCAATCTAAAAACAAACAAACAAAAAGAAGAAAGTTTATAGCAATAGGTGCCAACATTAAAAAAAGTTGAAGGGTATCAAATAAATGATCTAACAATGCATCTCTAGGACACAAAACACCAAGAAGAAATCAAAATAAAATTAGTAGAAGGCAAGAAATAAGTAAGAGAAGAAATTTTGAAATTAGACATTTAAAAACTACACTCTTTTTTTAATTAAGAAATCAACTGTATTTACAAGAGTAACAAAAAGCAGAAAATTCCTAGGAATATATTTAAAAAGAAAATGCAAATCTTGCACTCCAAAAACTATAAAACATTGCTAAAATAAATTAAATCACACCTAAATAGATGGAATGATATTCTGTTTCCAGGAATGAGAAGACTAAATATTGATAAGATAATAATACTATCCATATTTGATTTAAATATCCAAAGAAATTCCTATCAAACTCCCAACTATTTTTTTCTGAAATTAACAAGTTTTAACAAGTTTATCTTTATTTTATTTATTTTGTGTTCCCAGCTTTTTTTTTTTTTTTTTTAACTTTTATTTAACTACACTCTTAATAGTGAAATGAAGAGCTGTAGCCCCTTACCTGGGCAGCCATGGTTGTGGCCTGGAGGCGCGGTCGACCCTGCTTCGCTGCTTCCTTCTCCAACTACTTTTCTTTTTTGCTGGAGTTTCCAGGGAGGGGAGGGGAGGGGAAGGTGGAAAAGTTGGGCGCCGGGCCATCCAAAGAGCCTCAGCCAGCCCTCCTCCTGCCTTCTCGGCCGCCGCCGCCGCCGGGGTCTGGGGCCCGGGGCCTCGGCGGCGCCTGCTCTGCTGCTGCGCCCACCGCCCGCGGGAGCCGCACGTTCCAGCGCAGGACGCTGCACCGCGCACACCGCGGCGCCCCACGCCGCGCCGCAGCTGCTGAGCTGTTTCTTAATAGAGTGATCCAACGTAAGGAAGAACTTTCTCTCTGTCTCTCACTCTCTCACTAACTCTGCCTGTCAAAAAAAAAAAAAAAAAAAATAGAGAGAAGAAATAAATACAAACCCGAAACAACTGAAATAGAGACGATTTGTTTCCTGATAAACTAAAGGAACTCCTGAAGGATGAGCTTCAAAAGAAAAACTAATAAGCAAAGAAATCCTTAACACAGAGAAGACTTTAAATAAATGTCACCTGATTAAAACAATAATAAATCTCAAGAGAAACTAGAAAATACCTTCATATGAATGAAAATGGGGAAAAAATATAAAATGTAGCCAAAGCAGTGCCAAAAGGCAAATTTATAGCTTTTAATGCAAAACCTTGAATGAACAGAAAGACCTTAAATCAACAACCTTTAAATTAACAACTGTAAATCTTCAGGAATTAGAAAAAAGAAAGCAAATTGACCCAAAGTTAACATTAGGGAAAGAATACACATTAGAGCAGATATTAAAAAACAGAGAAGAGAAAAACCATCAAGGATATTTACAAAACCAACATTTGGTTCTTCAGTAAGATCAATAAAACTGATTAGAATTTAGCTAGTTTGGCAAAGAAATAATGAGAGATGACTCCAACAATGACAATCAGAAATAAAACAAGGGCAATTACTACCAATTACATAGAAATAAAAGTTTTAGAGAACATTAAGGACAGTCATAAACCAACAAAACTGATAACATGGGTGAAACATATAAATTCCTAGGAACACATACTCTATGAAGACTAAATTATGAAGAAATACAAAACCTAACAGCCCTACCACTAGTTAAAGAGATTGAATGAGTAATCAAATACCTCCCAACAATAAAAATGTAGCAACCACATTTGGTGTCATTGATACATTTTACCAAACATTTATAGAAGAGTTAATTACTAACCCTCAATTTCTTTCCAAAACACTGCAGAAAACTGTCCCAAACTCATTCTGCAAGGCCAGCATTAACCCTAACACCAAAGCCTGACAAAAGCAATGCAATAAAAACAAAAACAAAAAGCTATAGACCAATACATCTGACGGATACTGATGCAAAAATCCTCAACACAGTACTAATAAACCAAATTCAACAACACATCTTAAGGCTTAAAAATCATGAACGATTGGGATTTCTTTCTGCAATGCAAGGATATTTCAATAAACAAAAACCAATCAATGTAACATGTACTACACTAACAGAAGGATAGGGGAGAAAAGCATACAGAATCATCTCAAGTGGTTTAGGGAAAATATCTGGCAGATTCTAAAGTATTTTATGACTAAAAAACACTGAAAAAACTAGGGTTAGAAGGACACCACTTCAATATAAAAATGTAATGTCTGAAAAGCCCAGAGGTAACATTATACTTAATGACGAGAAATGAGTTTTGTCTTTAAGTTCTGAAAGAAGGTAAGTATGCTGCTTTCACCACTTCTAATCAATGTAGTACTAGAAATTTTTTGCCAAAGCAATTAGGTAAGAAAAAAGATACATAAGAAATTCAAATTCAAACTGGAAAGGAAAAAGTAAAACAATCTCTATTTGTAGATGGCATGGTCTTATATGTAGAAAATTGAAAGATCACTAACACACACAAACCTATGAAAACTAATATACAAATTAAGCAAAGTTGGAGAATATAAAACTAACATGCAAAGTTCAATGCATTTCTTTTTTAAATAAAGATTTATTTATTTATGTGAAAGGCAGAGTTACAGATAGAGTGGGAGAGAAAGAGTTAGAGAAAGACAGAGAGAGAGAGAGGGAGAGGGAGGGAGAGGGAGAGGGAGAATATCTTCCACCTGCTGATTCACTCCTCAAATGATTGCAATGGCCAGGGCCAGGCCAGGCCGAAGCCAGGAGACCAGAACTCCATCTTGGTCTCCCATGTGGACTTTCTGAAGACCTCTCATATGGCCAACTGATTTCCAAAAGCAGTACCAAGATCATGAATTGGGAAAAAGATGATCTTTTCAACAACTGGTGCTGGAAAAACTAGGTACATCTGTATTCGAAAGAATACAGTTGGACCCTTACTTTAAATAATATGCAAAAATTAACCCAGGGTGCATCTAAGATATAAAACTATAAAATTATTAAAAGAAAACAAGGAGCAAAACTTTGATATCTCACTTGGCAATGATTTCATAGATAGGACATCAAAGATACAGTCAATAAAAAATGGATAAAAAGGATGTAATAAAAATTTTTAAATTTTTGTACATAAAGACAATTTTAAAAGGCAATTTTCAAATCACATATCTGACAAAGGGGATAAATTTGAGAAATATATAAAAAGCTCCTATATATAAAATTCAACAACAACAAAAGCAATTTTTAAAAAAGATTATTTATTTGAAAGGCAGAGTTAGAGAGAGGCAAAAAGAGAGAGTGAGGTCTTCCATCCGCTGGTTCACTCCCCAAATGGCCACAATGGCCAGAGCTGAGCTGATCCAAAGCCAGGAGCTTGGAGCTTCTTCTGGGTCTGCAACATGAGTGCAGGGGCCCAAGGACTTGGGTCATCTTCTATTGCTTTCCTAGGCCACAGAAGAGATCTGGATCTGAAGTGGAGCAGCCGGAACTTGAACTGGCACCCATCTGGAATGCCAGCACTGCAGGCAGTGGCTTTACCTGCTATGACACAGTGCTGGTACCAACAAAAGCAATTTTGAAAAATATAAAGGACTTGGACATTTCTCCAAAGATATGTAAGTGCCCAATGAGCACAGGAAAAGACACTCAGCATCACTAAACATATGGAAAATGCATACAAAGACTGTATACCATCTCATATCCATTAGGACGCCTACTATCAGAAAAAAAACAGAAAACAACAGGTACTGAAAAGATCTAAGTAACTTAGAACCCTTGTTGATGAGAATGTCAAATGTCAAAACCATTATAAAAAACAGTATGGTGGTTCTTTAAAATGAAAAAATTTAATTATCAGGATCACATATGGTCTAGTGGTAAAGACCAGTTAGGATGCCTGTGTCCCACAGTAGATTCCCCGGGATCTTCTGATTCCAGCTCCCTGCTAATGTAGACCCTGATAGATGGTGGTGATGATTTCAGTAGTTGAGTTACCACCAACCATGTGGGAAACTTTGTCTGAGTTCCTTCCTCAAGCCTTCAGCCTCCCAGCCACTGCTGACATTTGGGGAGTTGACTAGCAGGTGGAAGCTCTCTCTTTCTCTCTCTGCCTTTCAAAAAAAAATTTTTTTTTAAAAAGAGAATTCCCATATGATCCAGTAATTCAACTTCTGGCTTATGCTCCAAAGAATTGAGAGCAGGGTCTCAAAAACATATTATTTTCATATAGCATTATTTACAGTGGTGAAAACATGAAAGCAACCCAAGTATCCATTGATGGATGAATGGAAAGACAAAATGTACATACAATGGACTACTACTCCTCTCACACGTACTATACCATGGATGAGTCTGGAGGACATTGTGCTAAGTGAAATAAGCCAGTTAAAAAAGACAACTACTGTGAAATCCTGCTTAGCTGAGATGCTTAGAGCAGTCAAACCATAGAGACAGATAGCACAGTGGTGACTGCCAAAGACTGAAATGAAAGAGGGACAAAGGGGTACAGCTTAGCAGGTATAGGGTTGAGTTGTGCAAGATAAAGAGTTAGGGAATTAGACAATGGTAATGTTGTATATTACAAGTGTACTTCATACCTCTGAATGTGACAGTGAAAATGATTAAGATGGTAAACTTTATGCTGTGTATATTTACCATAACAGAACAGTAAAGACACAAAATACATGTTGACTTTTATCAAAACATTTTTCCATGTCTATGATCATATGTTTTCCTCCCTTACTTACCAAATGTGAAGGATTACATTATTAAATATCTTAATGTTGAACTCTGTTTATACTCTCCAATTAAAGGGCTGTACTACCATGTTTTATTTCTTTAATATACCAGTCGATTTATTTGATAATATTTAATGTTGGAGGTTTGCACCTATAATCATAGGTACAATTGGCATGTAATATTTTCTTGCCATTTGTTTGACAAGCTTGTTTTCTTTGAAACACTTTTTAAAGTGAATTGGAAACTTTTCTCTTTTCCTGTGTCCTAATTTAGAGAAAAATGTTTATTCTTTGAAGGCTTGAAAATTCTCTTACAGTATCACCTGGACTTGAAACCTTTTTTAGAGTAGTTCTATAATAAATTTTTGTACTTTTACATTATAGATGCTCCCTTGAACCTTTTTTTAAGCCTTACTTTACACTTTCTCAGGGATACAAGTCAAAAAAAGGACATGACTGCTTCACCTTCCAAGTAATGGAGAGCAGGAGAGACTCCTATGTACCCCCAAGGCAATTCATGAAGGTTAGGTTCCCCTGAGGGCGCGTTTGTGTTATGTGGTCTGTGCATGTGTGTAGGATTTAGGGTGTGTGTGTGGTATGTTGAAGAATTGTGTAGCCCAAGGGCCTAGTATTATCTGCCCTCCCTCTGAGTCCTCATGCAACTCTGTGCTGCTTAAATACTGAAATTTCCATTGCAAGACTTGTCCTTATAAGGCTCCTCTATAGGGAGCACCACATGTAAGTGCATGTGTCTAGTCCCCCAAACACTGGTGCTCACACTGTGGAAGCCGAAAGATTTGTATTTGAGGAAGATTCTTGGGTCTCAAACCAACAATCAAGAGTATATCTTACCACAGAGAAACCAAATGCTTACTTGGTGTTATACACATCAGTGATCTCATTTAGTTCCCTCCTACAGGATTTCTGGAAACATTAAATAAGCTGTCTCTGCTCAAGATGTGAAAAATACTTAAAATAGACTACAAACCGGGGGCCAGTACTGTGGCACAGCAGGTTAAGTCACAGCCTGCACACTAGCATCCATACCACATCCCAGATTGCACCAGGTTCGAGTCCTTGCTGCTCCACTTCTGATCCAGCTCCCCACTAATGTGCCTGGGAAAGCAGCAGAAGATGACCCAAGTGTTTGGGCTCCTGTCATCCATGTGGGAGACCAGGATGAAGTTCTGGGCTCCTGACTTTGGCCTGGCCCAACCCCAGCCG
Organism: Lepus europaeus; assembly: GCF_033115175.1. Classification (NCBI taxonomy): domain Eukaryota; kingdom Metazoa; phylum Chordata; class Mammalia; order Lagomorpha; family Leporidae; genus Lepus; species Lepus europaeus. Next base: position 73,426,893 of record NC_084838.1, read on the forward strand.
TTGCAGCCATTTCCAACCAAAGGATGGAAGATCTCTCTCTCTCTCTCTCTCTCTCTCTCTCTCTCTCTCTCTCTCTGTGACTCCCCTCCAACTCTGCCTTTCAAATAAAATAAATAAATCTTTTCAAACAGAATACAAGTTACATAAGAATTACCAATCCATTGAACTGTATTGAAAACTATACAATGCATAGGATGAACTGTGATATTTTCCAAACAAAATCCTGTACCATGAGTTGGTAAATTTCAGCATAAACTAAATCCCTGCTTCTGACTATGCTGCATTCTCCCTCTTTTTGCCAAGTAGCAACGTGCTGCAGTGGCATCTCCAGCCTTGATGGCACTGATGCAACTTAGCAATCCCAAACAGAGGCTGGCTCTGTGCCCCATAGGCCCCAGTGGAAACCAGGGCAAGAAGTTGGGGCAGAGGAAGTGGAAACATGTCGGATGTCACATGATAGCTATGGGAAACACTCTCCGGGACCTGCAGGAAACACTTCAGGTGGTATTTTCAGATGGATAAGGTGCTATGTTAAGCAGAAACAAAGTCCAATACTATATGAAACTCACTGATTTTTTTTCCCCCAAGATTCACTAAAGAATTGAAAGTGGCAGTTTAAAAAATACTTGATTAGGAGCTGAATGAAGAAGAATGTGTCCATTTGGTGATATGTGAGTGTTAGTATAAAGAAGGAAGGTGTGATTAGCAGACAGAATAAGTCAAGCCAGGTTTCCTTAACAGGTGAACATACAAATGCAAGGTGTCACAGACCATGTCTTTCTGAATTTGCTAGTCTCATAGAATATTACTTTTTGTAGTTAGGTACCTCTTTAGATTGACTTTTTGCAATATAAAATGTTATTTTAACTCAAAACTTAAAACCAGTAAGTGTACTTTAAATCAATATAAATTTACCTTTTAATACAGTATAGTTAGTTGAAAGCTGTATCTGCATTCAGAGCTTCCTAAATTAATTCACTGGCATCTAAAATAAATCCCAGACACTTATGGAGGGAGCCTATGTGCAGGAATAGCAGAACATGCAGCTGCACATGTGAAATTGTGGAATGCCCTATCATCTGAGCGCAACTTAGAAATGCTGACACTTGGGGCCGGTGCTGTGGTGCAGTGGGTTAATGCCCTGGCCTGAAGCACTAGCATCCCATATGGGCACCGGTTTGAGACCCTGATGCTCTGCTTCCTGTCCAGCTCTCTGCTATGGCCCGGGAAAGCAGTAGAAGATGGCCCAAGACCTTGGGCCCCTGCACCTGTGTGGGAGACCCGGAAGAAGCTCCTGGCTCCTGGCTTCGGATTGGCACAGCTCCAGCCATTGTGGCCATCTGGGGAGTGAGACATCCGATGGAAGACCTCTCTTTCTTTCTCTCTCTCTCTCTCTCTCTGCCTCTCCTCTATCTGTGTAACTCTGACTTTCAAATAAATAAATAAATCTTAAAAAAAAATGCTGACACTTGTCTCTAACTGCATAAAGGGTATGTAGGTGGGTAGGGGCTGACGTGAGCTTAACAAGCCACAGGCACCTTCTAGTAAAGTGAAAATAAGTGGTGAAGTTGCCATTGTGGGGAGAATTTACTTATCAGTAAAGTCAGTTTTGCTTGTGAAATCACTGGGATAAAATAACGTGTACTGAAGCTGCCAAGCAATATGCACTAGCATAAACCAAAATGTCTATGCACAGAAAAACAAGTGAGGGCAGCTGGGAAGATTCTCCTAACTACCGTGGAGTGAATCCTCTATTGGAGTTGGTGTCAAGGGCAGCTTGCCTTTGACCAACATGGAAATACCGACAGGGAGACAGGTCATTTCCAAACAGCAGCTCCTAAAGAGAATTCCATGAGTGACAGCCACCACTTATGATGTAGTTACCAAACTAGCAGGTGTGTTCATGGCCTGCTCCTCCCAGAAGAAATGTTCCTGCAGAAAGCCTTGCACCACTTGGGAGCCAGACAGAAGGATAGGCAACTTTTTTTTTTTTTTTAGATTTTTAAATTTATTTATTTGAGAGGTAGAGTTACAGACAGTGAGAGGGAGAGACAGAGAGAAAGGTCTTCCATCCGTTGGTTCACTCCCCAATGACCACAATGGCCAGAGCTGCACCGATCTGAAGCCAGGAGCCAGGTGCTTCTTCCTGGTCTCCCATGTGGGTGCAGGGCCCAAGCACTTGGGCCATCTTCTACTGCTTTCCCAGGCCACAGCAGAGAGCTGGATTGGAAGAGTAGCAGCTGGGACTAAAACCGGTGTCTATATGGGATGCTGGCACTGCAGGCGGAGGATTAACCTCCTATGCCATGGTGCAGGCCCCCGACAGGCGACTTTTGAAAGGGTCAAGGAACCCTTCAGAGGCCCACTTGACTCTGCCTCATTGCTCTGGTTCCCTCTTCCAGTGGTCAGTCTAAACCCAGAGCCCTCACTCTCTGGCTAAGGCTGGACAGAGTTGTTGTCTGGAGTAGGCCAAGGAATCAAAGTGAGAAGGGACAAGGGTTCAAACAGGGACAAGGCAAAGAGGTAGACAAGAGACAAGTCCAGGAGGTCAGGATCAGACCTTGAAATCTGAGGATGGGAAAAGGTGATGGGGTTCAAGGTATTCACACCAGTGGGGCTGGGTGCACTGCACTGCATGCTGAGTAGCTTATGATTTAGAGCTGGCCCTGACTACGTGGCAATGATCCTAGTAATGGATTTGGTAGACCAGGCTAAGGGCAGGAGGAGTGACAGTGAGGAGACGACACTGAAACCTCTGCAGTCTAGCTTTATGGGCACATTCACTTGCCAGCCATCATTTTATCAACCTGCAAGAGTCTTTCTCACACTGTAATGTGCACATAAATCACTTGTGCATCTTGTTAAAATGCAGATTCTTGTTTGGTAGGTCTGAGGAGGAATAGGAGGTTATGCTTTCATCTCAAGCACCCCAGAGATGCTGATGGGACTGGTCTGGGGACCACACCTACAGTAACAAGGTGCTAAGGGAGCCTTTTAATTCCTACAAGGTTTCTAGCATTGCCCAATATTTAAAGGCTTTGCCCTTAGAAGTCAGAAGCTGTATAGTTTCTTAACTCTATGACTAGCTCTAACCATTGTTACATGAGTGCACATACCATATCTTATTAACTTACTATTTTTTAAAGACAGAATTAAAAGTTTTGCTTAGACATCTTGGTCATCTTCAGAGCAATTGGTTACTAAATACCAAATGCCTCCCTTGTAGGGGAGAGGTCAGGCTAGGGTACAGCAACAGATGGATAGGAGGGAGAGGAAAGGAAATGCGCTCATTCAGGATCTTCCCTGGGCCAGACACTACTAGAGGGTACACGTGGTGGCTATGGCCTGCAGACCTCATACACATGCCGAGCACTAGACTGAGTACTTTTCACACATTATCTCATTTAATCCTCACACTAAACCTGGATGTTGATTTTTTTGAAAACCCCCACTTTACAAAAAGGGAAATCTCAAGTATAAAGAAGATAAATAGTTGCCTAGAGCTTTCAAGCAGCAAGTGGGACTCTTAACAGGGAAGATGAGATCCTGTTCAGTGGAACCACAATCCAAGGAAGTATTGTTAGTATTTTTTTTTAACAGAGTTAGACAGGGAGAGAGAGGGAGAGGGAGAGGGAGAGGGAGAGGGAGAGGGAGAGAGAGAGAGAGGTCTTCCTTCTGTTGGCTCACTCCCCAAATGGCCACCACAGCCGGCACGCTGCACCGATCTGAAGCCAGGAGCCAGGTGCTTCTCCCTGGTCTCCCATGCAGGTGCAGGGACCAAGCACTTAGGCAATCCTCCACTGCCTTCTCGGACCACAGCAGAGAGCTGGACTGGAAGAGGAGCAATCGGGACTAGAACCTGGTGCCCATATGGGATGCTGGCGCTGCAAGTGGCAGATTAACCATGTGAGTCATGGCGCTGGCCCCAGTCTTGTTTTATAAAATATGAAGCAACATGGTCAAGATAGTACAGTGAGTAGTGATAAAACATGTTCTCAAATCTGCCTTAACCATGTAGCTTCAACCCTGGCTACAAAGCATTGAGGAGCTTTAAACATAAAGATCCCAAGAATCCCTCTGCCAGAACTCAACTCTCAACCAATGAAGTCCCAATCCCTAGTGATGGAGTCTAGGCCTTGGCATTTTCTAAAACTCTCAGATTTTCTTAATGTACATCAATGGTCAAGAAGCATTACTTTTATATGACTATCATATCCACCTGAGATCCTAGGAAATGCCAGATTAGATATATTTCAAAATATTTTTTATATGAGCTCTTCATCAAAGCAGATGATGTGGGAAGTTAAGGCATGAAAGCTCCCTTCATCATTAAGAAATGAAGGTTGTGCAGCCAGCGCTGTGGCGCAGTAGGCTGAGCCTCCACTGGAGGTGCAGGCATCCCATAAGGGTGCCAGTTCATGTCCTGGCTGCTCCTCTTCTGATCCAGCTCTCTGCTATGGCCTGGGAAAGCAGTGGAAGGTGGCCCAAGTGACTGGGCCCTAACCCACTTGAGATCCCCAGAAGAAGCTCCTGGCTCCTGGCTCTTGATTGGCCCAGCTCCATCCATTGTGGCCACTTGGGGAGTGAACCAGTGCATGGAGGACCTTTCTCTATGTCTCTCCCTCTCTTTGTAACTCTACACTCAAAATAAATAAGTAAAATCATTAAAAAAGAAACAAGTATTGTGTATATAAAATAGTATTGTTTTACATTACTGCCAGAGCTCAAGTGAACTGGCAATGTCTCTAAGTGGGTTTGCAATAATAGGGGAAGACTGCTTGTAGGAGACAGCTATCGACTTGAGCTCAGGAGAAATATACAATGAAAATGATGACAAGGCAGACTGTTTTATGACCCCTGCTCATTTGTCTCGTTATGCTACATGCCATTGTTGCAGAAGCATCTTGTGAACCCAGGCTCCTGTCCAATGCAAAGGTATAGTCTGCTTCTTAGCACCAGGGGTAAGTAGGCTTTGCTATATCCAAATTATTAGGGGAAAAGTGTTTTCTCTTATGGGATATCACTTAGATGCTGGACATAGAACTACAAGATTCAGGAGCAGTTTGTCTGGACTCCTACCATTGTATATGACATGATGTTTCACAGGGAGACTACAACTTCTACCTGCATGGGGTAGGAACACTCAGCTGAGTGATTACCAGACAATGGAAAGTACCTATAGTGAGTATATGTGTGTAGGTAAAGGTGATGAGGTAGGTATGTATGAAGGTGAGGAAGTGTGAAGGGCAGTAAGCAATCCATCAGGCAAGGCAATGCTAGCAACTAAGTGGATGAAGCCAGACCAAGAGAAGCACTGATGATACCACAGAGGCAACCACTCGCCTGCCAGGGGACATTCCCACAATTTTCTCTAAGAAGGGAAGTCCACAGGATGAGGAGTACATGAGGAGAAACTCTTTTTATTTGTCAAGAAAATACTACCTAGTCTGTAATTGCTTTGTAAAAAGAATTATCCTGCAAAGGGGAACACAGTAGCTACTTGTGTGCCTGTGTATTTTTTCCATAAATTGCTTCATCATGAGGTGAAATGAGCCACTGGTAGGGTGGGATGCATATCCAACAAAGCTACTCTTTGTCCAAACATCTGACCCTGGGTTATTTATTCTATCCCAGAAACACGTTGACTAGTGACTTTAGTTAAGGCATCCACACACACCTTTTTGCTCACAAGGAAAGAATCAATGAGGTCCTACCACCTTATTCCCCAGGAGGCTCCTCCTGGACCACCGGACCCCAAAGCAGCATGTCCTCTTAGGATGGACTCTGCTGTCACTGAGGTATTACTGCACAATCTCTGCTTCACAGTCCTGTGTTCTGTTATTGAGATTTGCTTTGCATATTATCTCAACTACTCTGTAATTTCTTGTGGTAGCGAATTACCAAGAAGAGAACCTCCATAAAGTTCTGTACTGCTTGCCTCCAAGAAATACTCATTCCCTACCAGAACCACACAAGAAAGGACTCCATGAATTTCTATTCAGTTTCTCTTCAGCAACTGTTTCAGTTTCCTACTCTTAGTGCTTCAACCTTCTGGGCCTCACTTTTCTTATCTGGAAAATGACAGAATTCATGTACTTATTCATTCACTTCTTATTAAGCATTTGCCACATACCAGATACTGTTTCAGGGCATGAAGATACAAGAATGAAAGAGACATCTACTGTCCTCATAGAGCTTACCTTCCAGTGGGGCAGATAGTGAGAGGGTACTAGGTCAGATTGTGACAGTGGTTAAGAAGGGAAATGGACTGGTGCAATGGGAACAAAGAATAATGGTGATGGGGCTGGCCATTTTAGATGGAAAGGTCAGGAATGGCCACTCTGTGGAAGTGAGATTTGAGCAGACATCTGAAGGAGTGAGGTGGGAGGCCTGGATTGAATTTCTGGGTTCTGGCTTTGGCCCGGCCCAACCCCTGCTGTAGCGGTCAGTTGGAAAGTGAACCAACAGATGGGAGCTTGCTTTCCCTCTCTCTCCCATATCCTGTGTATGTGTGTCTTTAAAAATAACTGAATAAATAAATAGATAAATAAATAAGCATGAGAGGATCAGGACCCAAATACCAGGGGGAAGCATGGTCCAGGTGGGAGGAAAGGCAGATGCAAAGACCTTGAACCAGAGCATGAGGAGCAAAGTGAGAACAACATGGCTTGGGCAGCCAGCCAAGGAGAATGCCAGCACAAGGAAGCATCAGCAAAGCAGCAGGGACAGACTGGGTGGATCTCATTAGCCAACAGCTGCAGCTTCATCCACTATGTATTGAGTGGTAGCCAGCCAAGGATTTTGAGGAGGGGAATGCTACAAATCTGATGGTCTGAAATGATTTCTCTGGTCACTCTGTGGAGACCACAGAGGGTCAGGAGCCAAAACAAAGGGAACAGTGAGGATACTATAGCAGGGAATCACCAGCAATCAGGGGAAGCTATGCAGGTGGTGAGAAGTGCTGGGGTGTATTTGGGAGACAGAGCAGATTCAGGACTAGCTAAGGAATAAGACACGGGCCAGGAGATGGAAATAAGTCAACAGCACAGGGTGCATGGCTGAATCAAAAGTTTGGTTTGGACATGTTAGGGTCAAGCTGTGGAGCACACATTCATGTAGAAAAGCTGCTAAGGCTGCCCCACAGAGAAGTTTGAGAGTTAGAGAGGATGTCAGGGCTGGCAACACATGTGTGTTTGAGTTTTCAGCACGTGGATGGTATTGAAGGTCAAGAAACTCAGTAGGACAGCTAGGGAGGGAACAGAGAATGAGACAGCAAGGAATGAGTCCTGGGACAGCCTGATGCCAGCTAAGACTCACTGCTCAGTAAACCAAGATGAAAATCAGAAGTCCATGCAACCAGTTTACATACTGCTGGCTTAGAGCAATGTTTTCTTTCTTTTTTGTTGTTGTTTGTTCTAAATCCAATCTTGCAAATAAGCCAACAACACAACAAAATATATGAAAACTCTGCTGGTTTAGGAAGGAGTACTAGGGTACAGGGGTTCTATCCTTTGCTAGCAAACCCTTCCTGGACCCTGGGCTTTGAGAAGGACAGCTGCCCATGACTGGGACAGCTTGATGTTCCGCACTGAAGATATGGTTTGGATATTTCTCCACATTCAGTTTCCAACTGCAAGGTAGGCAATGAGGAATTACACTTGGTGAACCCAACCAGGGAACAGAAATGATGCAGTCGACAGGGCCGATGCTGTAGCATAGCAGGTTAAGCCTCCACCTGAGACATCAGCATCCCATATGGGCACTGGTTAGTGTCCCAGCTGCTCCATTTCCAGTTCAGCTCCCTGTTATTGTGCCTGTGAAAGCAGTGGAAGATGGCCCAAATGCTTGGGCCCCTGCACAAATGTGGAAGACCTGGAAGAAGCTCCTGGCTCCTAACTTTGGCTCTGCCTAGCTCTGGCAGTTGCAGCCATTTGGGGAATGAAGCAGCAGATGGAAGACCTCTCTTTGTCTCTTTCTTTCTCTCTAACTCTGCTTCTCAAATAAACAAATAAATAATTTTAAAAAGTGCAGTTGGTATGTGCTGTGGACTACAGGTTAAAACCCAAATCCCCAATGTATTGGAGTTGAAGTAAGTAGTTGGGGAGGCATTTAGATCCCAAGAGCAGAGTACTCATGATGGGACTGGTGCTTCATTATAGAGACAGGAGAGAGTTTGCTTTCTGTTTCTCTCTTTGTCTCTCTCTTTCTCTGTCCCCACCATGTAGATACACCCAGGAAGCAGAATCTGACCCTGGATTTCCCAGCCTCCAGAACAATGAAATGAGTCTCTGTTGTTAAAGTCTACGGCATCTTGGGATACACAATCAAAATGACTCAGACACAGAAAATGAAGGAGCCATTCCTAGTCCAGGCAGAGGCCTGGCAGCCACAGGAAATGTTAGGTGAATGTGGAGTGTGGCAGAGAGCATGGCCAGTGCCTGCCTCCCTGTGATGAGCCTTGCTTGTGAACAGTTCTTACGTGATGGAGTCAGGACAGTGCTGCTGTGGGGAATCAATGCATGTCGTCCGAAAAGCAGGGCTTTCTCCCTTTGCTCATGCTGCATCATGCTTTCACAGTTTCTAGCCATCAAACCTGGTGAAACAAGGGATCTATCAGACCAGCAGAAGGCAAATAATAGATGTAACAAAGAACTGGAATAAAACAGCCTACCACCCTGTTAGGTAGGTAGTCAGTTATGAGCTTATGTGTGTGTAACAGGCCTAAAGAGGAAGACATCTATGTCCAGAATATGCATCTGCATCTCAAAGTCATCCCCATAATGTTTCAGGGGCAGCCTGGCCCTTGCATCCTGCCCTGCCCCCTTCTGCCTGACAATCTTCCACAATCTCCCAGGTGCAGCCTAGTATCTGCATCTCAAACACCCTGCTCCCTTCCTCTGATAGCATTTGCATCCATAAAGTCCTTTGTTTCAGACCTTCAAGAGAAGTTTTTCTATTTACATCCAAAAAGCCCTTTGTTCCAAGAGGAGCAGAGGTGGAGAAGCAAGACCCATCTCCTTAAAAACCCCCAGCCTCAACTGGACTGTACGCTCAGCTCTCTGCATCTTTGCTGAGCCACCCATGCAGCCCCGCTCTCCCCCAGTCTGAGCGACTGGGCACTCTCTCTCAGGTCCTGTCTGGAGAGGTGCCCATCCATTTTTACGGATGTCCCTACCCTAATAAACTTTGCTACTTTTACCTCCCACTACTCTCTGTCTCACGCCTGAATTCTTTCTTGCGCGAAGACAAGAACCCTGCAATTTCTCCGGTAACAACCCTGCATCCAAAACACAGGCCTTCTAATTCTTTCTGACCTAGCTCTCCATCTGGGGAGGCCCTGAGTGCACACTGACCTCACTCAGACCCAGAGGACAGGGAGAAGGACCTTGGGGCTAAACCCTTTCCAGACTCACCTTTGCATACATTCAGGAAAACTGGAGAATCCATGCTGGTTCCCACTGAGCAATGCAACACCCTCCCTTTAAAATGGTTACTTCTCAGTGAGAAATACATTTAAACAGCAGCATTGCAAAGGTCCGAAAGTACATTTCTTCTTCCTTCTCTTAATTTTCCCCCTTTTTTAATGGGTGTCTTCTCTGAGACATTCATGCATTTTTTTTTTAACGTTAATTCACTTAGCAGGTATTTACCAAGGTACCTGCTGGGTAGCAGGTACTGGGCACAGCAGGAAACAAGACAGACTTCCCTGCACTCATGGAATATGCATTTGTACAGTAGGTGGGTAACAGGAAAATGGCAAATAACCACAGAGACAGAATGTCTGACTGCAACTAGAATAAGCTAGGTAATAAAGGTAATGTGATAGTGTACCTGGGTGGGTCATTTTTATTATTATGATCTGAGAGGGGAGAAAGAAAAGGAGAGGGAGAGGGAGGGGAGAGAGAAGGAAGGAGGCAGGGGAAGGAGGAACAGATACACAGAGGGAGATCCCATTTTATGGTTCACTTGAAAAATGCCTACAATGACCCCTGGCTGGGATGAAGTCAGAAGCCTGGAATGCGATTCAGGTCTTCCCTATGTAATTATCTAATACGGAGAGGATTCAGGTGCAGAGAATACATCCCTGAGTAAGGTTGCAACAAAAACTAAGAGGTGGGCTTTCATCTGAGTCACCAGGCATTATCAGGCCTTCAAATCTTTATTTTTGAATTTACCCATTATCTTGCGGATGGAGGGGAGCTTTGTAAGGGCTAATTGAGCTGCAGCGAGTGACCAACCAATTGGCAAATTCATGAACACATATTTGATGGAGCAGGATTTTCTTGTGATCAATAAGCACAGGAGAGAATGTTTGGCATCATTTTCTATTAGGGAAATGCCAAGTAAAATCACAATGAGCTGTCACTGCAACCTATAAACAGAATCAAAATTTGAAAAAGTAGTGATAGCCCCAGAGGCTGAGAAAATTCTGGAGAAACTGGATCACGCACACATTGCTGGCAGGAATATAAACTGGTATAACCACAAAGCAAAGCAGTCTGGCAGTCCCTTACAAAACTAAATGTGCAATTACTGTATGATTCATTAATTACAGTCTGGGGTATTTGTACCAAAGAAGTGGAAAGGTGGGTTTTTATAAAACCTGTGCATGGCTCTTCAAGGCAGGTTTATGTGTAGTACTCAAAGACTGGAACCAACTCCACTGTCTTAACAGATAATTGGTTAAGCACACCGGGTATGTCCTTACTATCACGTACCATTCAGCAATAAAAACAAATGAGCTATGGATAAAAATTATGATATGGATGACATTAAGGTGAACAATACTGAGGAGAACAATCCTATATCAAAAGATTATATTTGTATATTCTATGATTTCACTTATAAAATATCCTTGAAATAAAAGATATGCAAAAAGGGAGAACAGATTAGTGGTAGCCAAGGAAAATGAATGGAAAAGGATGCAGGAGGGAGGTGAGTGGGAAGCACTGTGATGTTGGAACTTCATGTACTGGGATTGTGTTCATAGAAACATAAGGTGAAATATGTGGTAAAATTGTGTAGAACCCAAGCCACAACCTAGGATATACTGATAAAGGATAATTATCTAAAATATACAGATCATTCTTAAAATTCACAAGAAGCACAAAGAAAATGAACAACCCAATTAAAAAATGAACGTAAGACCTAATTAGGCATCCCACAGAAGAAAATACAGATGATAAACAAGCATATGAAAAGATGCTCAACATCCTGTGTCATTAGGGAATTTCAAATTAGAGTGACAATGAGATTCCTCTACAGAGACCTATGAGAATGGCCACAGTCCTAAACAATGACAGCATCAATTGCTGGTTAGCATGTGGATCAACGGGCACTCTCAATGACTTCCTGTAGGAGTACAAGCCAGTTTGGACATCATTTTTGGGATTTCTTACAAAAACTAAAGCTACTCTAAACATAAGGTCCAGTAATCACATTCCTTTTCCCAAAGGAAAAGGAAACGTATGTCCACATGAAACCTGCATGTGGCTGTACAGTAACTTTATTCATGACCGCCAGAAACCTGAAGCAACCAATTTGTCCTTCAATAGTGAAGGGATAAATCCCTGTTGTACATCTAGATGATGGGACATTACTTGACACTAGAAGAAATGAGCTATCAAATCAGGAAGACATGAAGGAGTCCTAAATTCTTGTTACTAAGTCCAATGAACTAATCTGAAAAGGTTTCTTAGTATGTGATTGAACAATGTGACATTCCAGTGAAGGAACAGTGTAGACTAAATAAAAGAGATGAAAACGGGCTGAAGGAGCACAGAAGTTTTTTAGAGCATGGAATGTATTCTGGATGCTAATATGATAATGAATACAGGGCAGAGTGCATTTTCAAACCCCATGGAATGCACAACATTAAGAATGAATGCTCATGTAAGCTATGGGCTTCAGGTAATTAGGATGTCAGAGTGGGTCTGTCTGTTGTGACAAATGTGTCCCCAAGGTACAGCATACCCAGAGTGGAGGCTGTGTGTGGGAACTGGGAGACATGCGGGAACCCTTTACCTTCCTGTGAACATGGAGGAAGGGCATTATGGTTATTTTCTTGTAGTTGTGCCTGTGGAATGCATGACATCTGTTCTCTTTATGGTGCTAAAGAAGTTTTAAAAATAAAAAAGTGAAATTTATTAAAGGGATTATATAAAACTAAATGCACACACCAGTACAGATAAAATGGGAACTCTGAACAAGGTTGGTAGGTTGTATCTATGTCAGTGTTCTCATTTTTTTCTTTCAAAAAAAAATTTTTTTTGACAGGCAGAGTTAGACAGTGAGAGAGAGAAAGACAGAGAGAAAGGTCTTCCTTTTTCCGTTGGTTCACCCCCCAAGTGGCCACTACAGCTGGCATGTTGCAGCTGGCAAGCTGCGCCCATCCGAAGCCAGGAGCCAGGTGCTTTCTCCTGGTCTCCCATGCGGATGCAGGGACCAAGGGCCTGGGCCATCCTCCACTGCACTCCCAGGCCACAGCAGAGAGCTGGACTGGAAGAGGAGCAACCGGGACAGAATCTGGCGACCCAACTGGGACTAGAACCCAGAGTACCAGTGCTGCAGGCAGAGGATTAGCCTATTGAGCCACGGCACTGGCCTATGTCAGTGTTCTGATAATGCTAAGATACTGGACTTCAAGATAGGAATGTCAGCGGAGTGATTAAAGGAATATAGGGTCTCTCTGTTTTCCTTCTTATGACCATATGGGAATCCATAATTACCTCAAATGAAAACATTTTACATTTAAAATTGTAAATCAGATCAAATCATTATCCTACTTAAACACATTTAACTTACTCTCTTTAGACTAAAATCAGAACTTCTTTCTGTATTATGTACAAGGGTACTTAGAAAAGTTCATAGACGGGGCTGGCGCTGTGGCATAGTGGGTAAAGCTGCCACCTGCAGTGTTTGTATCTCCTATGGGCATGGCCTTCAGTCCTGACTGCTTCACTTCCAATTCAGCTCTCTGCTAATGCCATTGTTGCAGCCATTTTGGGAGTGAACCAGTGGATGGAAGATCTCCCTCTCTCTAACTCTCCCTTTCAAATAGATAAATCTTTAAAAAAAAAAGAGACTCTCTCTCTGCCTCTCCTCTCTCTGTGTAACTGTGACTTTCAAATAGATAGATAGATAGATAGATAGATAAGGGGCTGATGCTGTGGCACAACGGGTTAATGCCCTGGCCTGAAGCGCTGGCATCGCATTTGGGTGCTGGTTTGAGACCCGGATGCTCCACTTCCAATCCAGCTCTCTCCTATGGCCTGGGAAAGCAGTGGAAGATGGTCCAAGTCCTTGGGCCCCTGCACCCATGTGGGAGACCTGGAAGAGGCTCCTGGCTTCAGATTGGTGCAGCTCCAGCCTTTGCAGCCAGTTCAGGAATGGGCCATCGGATGGAAGACCTCTCTCTCTCTGCGTAACTCTGACTTTCAAATAAATAAATAAATAAAATGTAATGGGAATAGAATTAAAAGACAATTTTAATGTGCTTCAAAAACTTTTGAAATCTATGAATAATTATCACCTAATATGCATTTTCATGAACATGATATGCTTCATGCATTTAGAATATTTTGGCACCAAAATAAACAATTTTTAATTCCAGTTTTCCACAATTATTTTTAAATGCCTTTGTGAGCTCTTCTTGCATGGCCATTCCTTTGTCAGATTTTTCTAATTGGTTTCTCTCTCCCTCTCCCCCTCTCTCTCCCCCTCCCCCTCCCTCTCTCAGTGGGCCAGTGGGCTTTGACTAAGGTGCCTTCCTTCTCTTCCTTGGTCTTGTTAAATTGCTTCCTTCTCTGAGCATTGACACTTGTTCCTTCTACTTGGATCTTCCTCAGGTCTTTTGTGTGGCTGCCTCAATCTTGTTCAACAGTCAATGTAACTATTTCAGAGGCTGTGTTCCTGTGCACTCTGTTTCAAATGAGCTCCCCACAGGTGAGTGTTTGCCTGGTGGTTTAGATGCTCGTTAAGATGCCTGTACTCCACATCAGCGTTTAAGACTTGGATTCAGTTCCTGATTCCTCTTCCTACTAATGCAAAACCTGGGAGGCAGCTGTGATGGCTCAAAGAAGCCAGCCCTGGGTGAAAACCGAGTTCTCACCTCTTTCACTTTCTAGAAGCTTCCTAGGACTCCTAAGATTGGACTTCTGTGAGGTACCAAATGTTTGGCTGCACAAGGCCCAGATCCACTAGCACAGAACTAAATGCAGATATTTACTTTAGCCTTTTCCTCCCATCAAACTGTAAGCTCCTTGAGAGCAAGAACCATATCTTACTACTTTCTGGGTAGTCAACCCCTCACAGAGTGCCTATGACCTAGTAGGCCCTCAGCAAACATCTACTGACAAGGGAATAAATTAGTGAGAAGTACAAGAGGCCTTAATAGGGCAATTGCCTCTCAAAATACAGTTTATTTCCACAGATGTCACAAATATATATATTTTTTATTTTTATTTTTTTGACAGGCAGAGCTAGTGAGAGAGAGAGAGAGACACAGAGAGAGACAGAGAGAAAGGTCTTCCGTCCATTGGTTCACCTCCCAAATGGCTGCTATGGCCGGCACGCTGCGCCAATCCAAAGCCAGGAGCCAGGTGCTTCCTCCTGATCTCCCATGCAGGTGCAGGGCCCAAGCACTTGGGCAACCCTCCACTGTTTTCCTGGGCCACAACAGAGAGCTGTACTGGAAGAGGAGCAACCGGGACAGAACCTGGTGCCCCAACTGGGACTAGAACCAGAGGTACAGGTGCCGTAGGTGGAGGATTAGCCAAGTGAGCTGTGGCGCTGGTCTATATATATACAGAGTGGATAGTGAGAGAGAGAGACAGAGAGAAAGGTCTTCCTTTTTGCCGTTGGTTCACTCTCCAATGGCCGCTGCGGCCGGTTCATCACGCGGATCAGAAGCCAGGAGCCAGGTGCTTCTCCTGGTCTCCCATGCGGGTGCAGAGCCCAAGGACTTGGGCCATCCTCCACTGCACTCCCTGGCCACAGCAGAGAGCTGGTCTGGAAGAGGGGCAACCAGGATAGAATCTGGCGCCCCAACCGGGACTAGAACCTGGTGTGCCGGCGCCGCAAGGCGGAGGATTAGCCTGTTAAGCCACAGCGCCGGCCACTGGTCAATATATTTTAATATCATTATAAGATAAATTAAAACTGAAATATTAGAAACTTTAAAACCACATTTTGGGTTTGGCACAGTGGTCAAAATACAGCTTAGGATGCCACCACATGGTCATGCCTGGATTTGAATCCTGCCTCTACTTTCCGATCCCCCTTCCTGCTGTCATGCACCTTGGAAAGCAGCAGGTGACAGCCCAAGTGCTTGGGTCACTGCCACCTATGTGAGAGAACCAGAATGAGTTCCCAGCTCTTGGCTTCAGTGTGGTCCAACCTGTCTGTTACTGCAAATATTTGGTGAGTGAACCATCAGATGGAAGATCTCTCTACCTCCCCCAATCTTCAGTCTCTCTGCCTTTCTTAATATCATATTTTCTAAAATATGTATTTATTTGAATAGCAGAGCAACAGAGAGGAAAAGACAGAGAGATATCTTCTATCTTCTGTTTCAATCCTCAAATACCTGAAACTGCCAGGGCTGGGACAGGCTGAAGCCAGGAGCCTGCAATTCCACCTGGGTCTCCCACATGAGTAGCAGGGAACCAAGTACTTAAGCCCTCATCCACTACCTTCCCAGCTGGATTAGCAGGAAGCTGGATAGGAAGCAGGGCAGCCAGGAGTTGAACTACCATTCTAGTATGGGATGCCGGTGTCACATGTGCTGGCTTAACCTGCTGCACCACAACACTGGCCCATTCCCCTCTGCATTTATAACAAAATTAAATAAAAATTAAAATCTGCATTTTTGAAATACTTGCTTTTAGTGGATTTCACTGGAATGGGTTATAAACAACAAAATCAACAATAATTGATATGCTTATTACATCCCATGTTCCATGAAAGGAAAGTTTTTATGCTGTTTCTGGTCACTCATGAACAGAAGTGAAAAATAATATTGCTGTGAAACTATTCCAGAGTATCAGGTGGTCCCTGGACCGGAGAGGGCAGTCTGGATTAATCTCATCAGCATCCAAAATGAGCTCTGGTTTTGATTTCCCTGAGGCTTCAAAGGTAACAAACCAAAACCTCACGGCCAGCGCTGCAGGTCACTTGGTTAATCCTCTGCCTGTGGCACCAGCACCCCGAGTTCTAGTCCCGGTCGGGGCACCGGATTCTGTCCCTATTGCCCCTCTTCCAGTCCAGCTCTCTGCTGTGGCCTGGGAGTGCAGTGGAGGATGGCCCAGGCCCTTGGTCCCTGCATCCACATGGGAGACCAGGAGGAAGCACCTGGCTCCTGGCTTCAGATCAGCACAGCACCCGCCACAGCGGCCATTTGGGTGGTGAACCAATGGAAGGAAGACCTTTCTTTCTGTCTCTCTCTCTCACTGTCTAACTCTGCCTGTCTCCCCCCCCCCCCAAAAAAAAAAAACCAGCAACAAAAAAACCCAAAACCTCCTATTTTTATGTTCCGCGGAAGTAAAACTGAAGCTGCCGCAGCACTCACAGAACTCCAAAAAGTAGCCCAAACAGCTGCTGCTGCTGAAATCTTTATGTGTGGATTGTAACCCAGAGGAAACATTTTTGGGCACGTGTGGATGAGGGCTGTCTGGCAAATGGTTCGATACTCAAAGTGCTGACACACAGGATGACAATGTGGCAAGGGACCTGGCATCCCAGGCAAGGTTACTACCAAAAATAATGTGTGCCTGCTTCCCAAGGAAAACAAACCACGGAGCCAGGCTGCCTCTTTTATTCTGTCAACAACATAAACGTACTAAGATTCTCTGAAGACATTGGTGAGATTCTTCCACTTTCGAGTACCTGCTGCTGTGTGATCCAGCATCTGGCTTCTTGTTTGGTTAGTTGAGGTCTTAGAGGATGAAGATTTAATCTGTGAAAACAAATAGGAAGGAGCAGGAGGCAGGAGATATAAACAACAGACTTCTTAGATATTCCAGAGAAGGATTTTCACAAAAACCACAAGATGGCGCTGTCTACTATGAGATTGTGTTCTGACGCAGCACAGAATGCAGAAGAGATTCTTTCACATTCCTCACTGATCTGCAAGATTTTGGACTTTTGCTCCATTGTCCATTGTATTCACTGTGTTGTGTGGCTATGGGGAGTACTGGGTTGTAATGGGAAAGGAGTCCTGCACAGTTTCAAGAAGGACAGTGAGTGAAAGGATAGATTGTGAGGAAAAGCACTGAACATTTAGGCGAGATGATCTATGCAGTCACCTGCCACGCTGCTGGAGCCAGGCGTAAAGACTCAGCTTGTGTTTCCACATCAACGCAAGGAAGAATGAGACCTGATCCAGTTGTTGTAGTTCAAGCAACTCCAATATCTGTTTGTATCCATCAGAACCCAAGCTTTTACTTTTTCTCTTTGGGGTCATATCATATCTGCTGATACTGACAACTTCCTAAGCAGATTTCCACTATAGTGTTTGAAGGATGGGATGTGGTATTTCACCTCTCACCTCCAGTCTGTGAGTGTGGCACCAGCATGAAAAGGAAAAGCAAAAATTCATAGCAAATGCGCACAGTGTATCACACCCACTTCACAAAAGTTGCTCATGATAATCCTCACAGCAACCCGTGTGCTGCATGACAGATGAGGAGATTGAGGCTTAGAAAGGTTAAGAGCCTATTCCAAGCTCATAAAGTGGTTCTCTGTGATGAAATCTCACATCAATTCAGCCCTGAAGCCCAGGGGCTGTTCACCTTCAAAGAGACACTGTGTAACTATGCCAACCTGATCCAAGTATATAAGCTCTCCCTTTGGCCTCAGTGTATTTACCTGTATAATTGGTCACTGGCCATAAGCACCCCCCAGAAGTTTCAGGCTGTGCTGTTCTACTTTTCGTCATTCTTGCTGAGATATCCGATCAGGATAATGCCTAAGGCCGTTGCATAGTTCTCCCTTTCTCCCTTTTTCCCTCAATGGGCACACAATTCTAGTAAACCTGTTGTGCTGATTTTAGATGGCTGTGCTGTGAACCCCTGTTGTTGTGTGCATATGTTCTGTCTCACTAGTCTTCTGCAAATTACAGAAGCTGGTAGATCCCTAAATACAGTAGGCAAGGTGCTTAGTGTCCTTCCCTGGGATTTATACTGGTGCCAGGGATCCTTCCTTGCAATGAAGTTGAGATTTCTACTAGGTCTACAATCAGAAATGTCCATCAAACATTGGTACTTGCAATCAACAGCTTTTTTGGAGATTTGGAGCTGTGTGAATAGATAATGTGTGCTATGAGACATGACAAGGAGGAAACACTGCTAAATAGGGAGCTACAGGGGAGACCTTGATAAATGGTGACCCAGAAGAGGAACAGCAATGCTCAGAAGTAAAACGCGGATCAACGTCAGCCAGACCGTGGGGGTGAGGGGAAAGGAAACACTATCAGTATGTGAGGTTGCAAGTGGCAGAGACAAAGAAAAATGATTGATTCCATATTTCAAAAGATGTCATCATCATTCAGAAAGACTCGACATATTTGAAAATACCTGAGTTATTAAGTTAGAGAATGACTAAGAATACAACTTTTAAAACATTTTGGTTAATACACCCATAAACAAGCCATTTCATTAATGTTCGCCCTTCTCAGTATCAGCCACATGAATTAGAACTCAGACATTTTTCTAACTTATGGTATGCTCTTTAAAACAAATTTGGAAACTGCTACTTTGACAAATTTGGGAATTATTGAGGTGGAAAATCTAAATATCTAAGTAATATTTTTAACTGATGATAACAGCTATTAGGTATAGCCCAGTATTTTGTTTGTGCTGTGAAAGGGGTTTCACTGTCCTAACTTTACACATTAAAACTCAGAGGCTCTGAAAGATAGTGTATCATATCTAAAAATGAACAGCTGGCAGAGGACCTGGGCAAGGTCCAAATCCAGATCTTTCATAAGTCCACATGATCAATCACCCATCATCCTGTCTTCTCAAAAACACCAACAAGAAAATATACTGAAATAACAGTTCTCTGGAAATTAACAAGTCAGCAAATCTGGAAATTGCTGAGTCTTTAAACCTTACAAATATGTTCTAAGATCTTCCCACACCCTCTTCACCCAGGATTCTGATTGGTAGTTATTCCTCCTGTTATTAACTTTTTCAAAATTAAAACTAATTATGAAGCAGTACCTCACTTCTTCCATGGATCCTTATTTGATGTACTCCAAATTGCAGGAGGTATAGAGGCCAGAGAACTAAATATACATCCTAGTAGTGCATAGGAACAAGTTCCTCCTCTCAAAGACCTCTATTTACACAGAAGGAGTGGGGAAATTGTAGAGCATTCAGAGAAAACAATCCAAGGTACTAAATCAAATGACAACAAATTTTCTTTTCATATTTGGAAGAGTAGAATCTGAGGGAAATTTTGCATGTGATTAGCAAGGCCCTGTTGACTTACTGAATTACATAATGAAGTCATGGTAGACACTAACATATAATGGAGCTAACACTTTATCATGTGCAAAAAGAAGTAAGGTTCAAGGAGAAATAGACATAAACAAAACTGTTGAGGGAGATAAAGGAAAGTCCTAATTGCAAGGTAACTAGAAGTTGTCAGGACTGCTGACCATCATGTGCTACTGCTTAGACAACACCATCTCGCTATCTTCTGCTCCACCCTTGTCAATCTGACATTGGCCCTGGCTCCCCTACCTTCCTATAGGTGAAGAACGATGAACATAAAGATTTGGGAGGCCTAAATAGACACTATACATGAGGGAAGTAGGCCGGGAGAGAAAGCATGCTCATCTAAAGGGCACACACAGCTCTACCCACTTTCAACAAGGGAAAACCATACACTTCTAAGAGTTCACAGGAAAAACTTTGTGAAATCCATGCTTCCAAGGGAGTCATGGATCATGAAGGAGGGAAAGTTATACTTTTAATCAATGTTTTCTTACAAGAAAAAAAGATTTGAAACAAATATATAGAACTCTGTTGTCATCCATTAAACTTGGGTGATAGGCACACTGGTGCTTGTATATTATTCATACTTCTTTGATGTTTAAACTAGTTCATAATTAAGAAGTATAGTTATGCTACCCTCTAAATGCCAGGAGGTAGTTTTGAGTTAATTCTAGGGACCTAAGAATTATTCTTTTAGGGTTGGTGATGTTAAAAATGTGTTGAAATGCTGAGTTTCACTGTGGAGCCCTGCTACTCTCTCTGTTTCCAGTTCAGATGGTCACAATGACAACCAGCAGTGTCTACCTGCCCTAACCCCTCTCCCTTTCCTTTTATCCTCTGTGCCCTCCTCCATCAACAGAACAGACCTCTAGACACACTGAAATTCAGGCAAAGCCAGTTTTCATTTCTAGATGTTGTCCTTAGACAACACACAAAAGAAGAAAGGAAGCTAGTTCCCTTACAAAGGATACAGTGCATATCCAAGGAATAATAAGTTCCCTTGTAGAGAAATAAGCATTTACCCTCATCCAGGTATTCAGGCAAAGAGGTCAGACTATCAGCTTTCTGGGATATAGTCAGGTGGACTTTTACCCACATTCAAAGGTTAGGTTATATTATGGTGTCCACACATCTCAGTTTTCCCATGACATTTCTTGTTTACTGATTCCCTACCATGATTATCAGTCATGTCTCATTTCACTATGATGCACATTGGAAGATAATCATAAGATCAACATATTACATAACTCTCAAATTCCTTTTATTTTTAACAAAGTTCCTCAATGTCTTGTCTTAGTTTAAAAGCTTTATAAACAAAAAGGCATCTCCGCTGGGCTTTTAAGGAGATATTCCCCAAGCCCACACTGGATTAGCTCTTTCCACCTTGCAACTCCAACCATCGTTATATGCAAAAAATCCTCAAATCCATGTACCTAGTTCTACCTTTCCTACTATGGCATGAATTTTCAATTTCCATGAGAACAGTACTTTTATGTCATACAGGCATCTTTAAAGCAGTATGGTATTACAGAAGAAAAACAGTATATGAGTTCATTATGGGTGCATTTCATAATAGTTGCTTTCTTTCATAATAAAATAAATATAGATATAGAAGCAAAATTGTATATTAAATACATGTACTATGTATTGGTTTATAACAATACATGTAAACTTTCTTGGTCTCATCACAGGACTGAAGAACAGTGTAAATGAGAATATTCTATGCTGAATCTCATACTGTAATGAAAAATTACCATTCTCAGCCTGGTGCCAAGACTCTGTGTTCTCAGTAAATGTTTACATGATAATGGCGTCTTCAAAGGGTATAGAAAGCATATGGGTGTTTGAAATTCATATATTTTTCCATCTCTGGGTAATATTATTTGACCTCAGAGCTGGGAAGAGGTCACAGACTTTAACACATATCCAAAGCCTTGCCATGGTTGTCTCTCAAGTACCCATGGGTACCTTTCAAAATATCTACAATGAATATGTAAACATCACTAGTGGCTGCAACCCATGGCCCAACACATTTTCTTTGGAGAAGTCCTCCAGGGACCAATGAAAAGGAGTCAGAAATTGGGTCAATTTACCCTTGTGTAGACACATTCACATCGCTGAGTGATATCTGTTAGAATGCAGCTCTTGTCTCAGATTTCAAAATTTCAAACACCCACAGGTATACAGAGTTGTAAAGCCACAGGGAACTCTTTAAAGGCCTAGAATTTATAACCCAGTCCTGGGATTGTGGGCCATGCGGCCCTGTAGCCCCCAACGTCCCCTAGGTACCCTTCAGAGATGCAGAATCTCAGGCCCCACCTCAGACCAGTTAAATCAGCTTTTCAGTAACATCTTAGGTAACTGACAGACCTTTGAAACTGTCAGCCTAGCACAGCTAATCACCCATAGGCTTCAGGTGCTGCTCCACTCACTGTAACACTTAAGTTGTTCACAACTCTGACACAGAAGAGAAGGCTCCTACATGTTCATTTCCCTGCTCTTCCCACACAAACTCTTTCCTGGCCCCAGTCAGCTCACATGAATGCGCTCCTCTGCACATCTCCTGCAGCTTCTTTTAACTTCAATTGGCATGCTTCATTTTCAGAAAACATCCCCAGATCTTTTCCCAGAAAGATCTACCTGGTCAATGACACAATCATCTTCCCACCCTCCACCTGCCTTGTGAAGGTTTAGAAAGGATTTTCTCTTCAGGGAAACACATTAGAAAATATGAACCTGGAACCCTGTTTTGCACACAGCCTGCTACTTGAGGCTTTCAAAGAGTTTGAAATGAAATTAACACCAATGTGAAATCCACAGTTGTTCATTATGATATTCAATGATATTGTTACCTACAAGCAGCTGTTGCCAACTAATGTAAATTGTCACTGGGATCTGAAATTATTATATACAAGTGAAATAAATCTGCCTTTCAGATTGGCACAGTAAAGAATGTCTCCCTCTCCGCTCTCAACCCCTGCCATAGCCTGGTCATGCACAACCGTGGTCACGTTTCACTTTTCTCTATGCAATCCACTTCTTTTTATGATTTTTTTCCCTGAAGTTCTGCTCTATTAGACAGTTTTATTCCTGCAATCCAGGATTTGGGGCCATGGAAGACATAGTAAAGAGGTTAATATGAGCTGAAACAGAGCAGATCTGTTACACTCATTCTGATTTATCTGACTCCTTTGCTGGTTTACCAGCTTGAAATCTTCCGTACTGGTTCAGGGCATGTATCTACCTGGTAGAGAAGGGTTCTCTCCCTTGCCCTAAATTTTATTTAAAGGCTGCTCTGTTTTCATTACAAATGATATGGTGGAATGTCAAAGCACCACAGAGTAAAATGCATATTCTAAAGGTGATGTGTATTTTCTCCCCTGGGGCTATAAAAATGGGAACAAAAGCCAATTTAAGTAGTTACTTCAAAACTTCTGGAACACACACTGTGAAATATATTAGGCTTTTTGGACTTAATTTTTGTTGTTGGGTGCTGGAGACCCACAGAAAGTAGCTGTTCTGTGTATATGCTGGTATTATGCCTGCCATGATAAATACAAACGTGCTGCCTGCTGGAAAGACAGATGCATCGGTATTCTACACAAAAGGCCTGAGCTCTAGCTCCTCATCCATGTAGGAAGGTACCTGGGGCCTGGCTGGCAGGAGACAGGTTTAGTGACCACAACCACCAAGAGATGGTACAATATTGCTTTCAAGGCAAAGAAGCAAGAAGGCATAAAGGGACCCCAGCAGTAAAGTCCTTTGGTCCTTACAGGAGATTCTATTGCGCTTCCAAGGATTCCATGGTTGGCCAGGATTCTTAGAGGTCATTTTGGACACATAGTCATGATTAACAAAGTGATAGGAAGATGATTCAAACTGGCTCCGGGTGAAAATAAATTCCCAAGTGCAAACAGTATAAACAATTCTAAAAGCATTTTCCTGACAATATGAATGACTCTTTGCCACTGATGAGGTAGAACCTTGGATAATTTACAGGTGGATTCTATTGGTAACAGCATGATTGGCATTCTCAGTTCTAGTCAGTGTGGCAGGTATCACCTAAAAGACAAGGCTTTTGTAAGTTACAGGAGCCTGTCAATGGAAACAACTCCGGACAGGGCACATAGGCAGCCCTGCACTATATTCTTGAGTTTCAGTCAAGAATTTCCCTCCATGTCAGAGGCAAAATAGCTCAACTCTGTTGCAGCCATGGGTCTCAAGAGCCCTGGGGGTAGACACGTAGGAAATGAGTATTGCCACCCATGTTTCTCCCAAGGGCATGTCTTTGTAGAAAAGGTGTCAACAATATCGTCACCACTTTGAATATCCATTTTACATAAACCAACACCAAACCTTGTCCTGGGCTGCAGAAGTTGGATTTCAGGATTGAGGGCAGAGCAGAACCATGACTCCATCTTTCCTTGTCAAGGAAACCTTGAAAAAGAGGAAGCAACAATTGCTCGATTCAGTAAATGACTTTCCTTGTTACCTAGAGGTCCAGAGGGCTGAGAAACTGGGGGTCACAAAGTTCCCACAAATCAGTATGGCCACTTCCTGGCTCTGTTGTCATCAGTCTTGGTTATGTCTAAAAACAACAGCAATAACAACCAGAACAC
The DNA here is from genome assembly GCF_033115175.1 of Lepus europaeus. Classification (NCBI taxonomy): domain Eukaryota; kingdom Metazoa; phylum Chordata; class Mammalia; order Lagomorpha; family Leporidae; genus Lepus; species Lepus europaeus. Next base: position 73,451,011 of record NC_084838.1, read on the forward strand.
TCAGTCACACATGCAATTGTTTTGATTCCACTGTCCTCATACCTTCAAAGAAAACCGTCATTCACCAATTATTTCCTAGCATTCTTTTTCATTTAGCCTATAAAATCACTACGGCAGCAGAGACCCTGACAAGGGTAATTTGTGGGACTCCTCCACATGTCCTAACTTATTGGAGGGACACTGGAGCTCCCAGTTTGAAAGTCTGGGAGACCTCACTGCTGGGATGACAAATGGACCGCACACTGACTCAGAAGGAGCTGCATATGCACCAGTGTTTCAGGACATTTTCTAGGTTTTGTGTTTTGGAAAAGGAAAGTTAATCAAGAGAAACAGCTGTTTCTTTCTATTTTCCAAAGGGTCCTGAAGTTCCTTAAAAATAGCACTGGTACCACTCTGAAGCTTATGGAGTAATGCAGATCCTTTTAGTCATTGTAACTAAAACCTCAAGCATCAGACATGTGCTTCTCTGCTACTTGTGTTTTTTAAAATTAAGTAACTTTTTATAAACTTTAATTTCTTTTAGACAGGCATTGAGGCAGAGACAGAGAATCACCCATCTGCTGGTTCACCCCCCAATGCCTGTAACAGCTCAGGCTGGACAAATGCAAAGCCAGGAGCCAGGAGCTCCATCTGAATCTTCCACAATTCTCTCCAAGTACATTCAGAGTTTCTAGGACCCTGCCTTTCCTAAGAAGGCTGGACTGAGACAAATGGAACTGTGGAGGAAGTGAGTTTTCAGGCCTTGTTGGCATTGAAATATGTGGCTTGCTCTCCAAGTGATTCCTTTAACCAGGTAGACTCCAAGCAGACCCTGGATCTGTTATTAAACATGACACAGAAATGATGTTCTCTAAAGGTAGCTTTTTTTTTGGCTTAAAAATTTCCCTAGCAGGAGGAAGTGAAAATGGTCCTGTGGCCCAGACTGCAAACCTCACACATCAGAGCTATAGCTGCAAGGTAAATAGACAGAACCCACGATCAGCACAGTACTGCCTCTTTCTAGACTGTCCAGAGTCCACCCTCCAGGAGAGGTCTTGTCCATAGGTCAAATTTTCCACTTACTGCTCTTTCTTGACCTCACCTGTCACTATCTAACCTACCAGATTATTTTAAAATGCACAGGTGTCTGTTTTTGTTTCTTTTCTCCCCTCCAAATAGAATGTAGGCTCTACAGGTCGGGAATTTTGCTTTCTTGCAGCTAATTCAGTATCTACTACAATAATCCATGAGATAAGCTAGATGGTCCATCGATGCAAAAAATTGATTAAAATGTGAAGGAGCATCCTTCCAAACATCCTCTGGATCTTTCACAGGCATCTCATGCCATTAGAATTTTTTGTCAAGACTAATTGTGTCCCTTTATCCAAGAGAGATGGCTAGAACAGGTCTGTGTCCATGAACTTTGCTGACTTAATTTTCCTGTTCGCTCCCCTCCTCATCAACTCTGCCATCAGCTCCTGTGAGACCAAGAGCTCATTGTTTCATTCTTGCTTGGGTGAAGGCAGGGTTTGCCATAAGGTTCAAGGCAAACTTTGTTCTGGCTCCATTTAATCTGTTCTTCTCACACATAGGGAAGTTTCTAAAATCTACATTAATCTTATCATGTTTTTGTTTACAAGCCTTTCATGACTCTGTGTGCTTGGAAAAATTTTTAAAAAATACCCAATCATACTATACACATTTGCATTCTGCATTTGTCAAACCCTGCAGGTGCATCATCCAGACGTCATTTAACACTCAGCCACACCTGATCATCTAACGTGTTACAGACAGCAACTGGCTGGTATCATCACTAAGTGTCTAATGAATACATAACGACTAACAAATAAAGACTAACAAGCTACATTAGAAGTTGAGGAGAATGCATGTTCTCTCCTAACCTATCTTAAGACTTCACCCACATGTGTTCCTTGCAATTCAATGCAGTGAAAATGGAGCAGAACTTCGAACTCCTATGTGACCTAGAAATGAGTGTAAATACTCTTGTATTTGGTACCTTGATGCTTTAGACTACAGCAAGACTAGTTATTAGATACTTGTAAGCATCATGATGAACCTAAGGGAAATTAAATTTTCAATAATTACAGAGTAGGAATGGCTCATGATCTCTTAGTTCTTCTAGATGCCAGGACTGGATGCCACACCCATCCTATTTGGATACAAGGAGCAGGATGTCACACATTTCACTGAGAGCAACAGGAAAGGAATAGAATTAAAAAAACACAAAAAACTACATGTAAACTTTTTAAAAACCGTTAAAATCATAAAGCACAGTATCTTAACACAGGACAGAGAGAACCTAGCCTTCAGTGATGCCACGGTGCTGGGAGAGAAGCGCAGAGGGAAGAGGTGAGGGGGAGCCAAGGGGGGCCCCTGGTTGTTCCCCCTCTGGGACTCACTTCTGCCTGGCTTCTCCTTCTTGACACTCAAACACAGAGACTTCCGGAGTCAGCCTGTGCAATCATAACAGACAGCTACTTGCTCATGCTATTCTCACTGCAAACTGGCACGGCCTGGCCTGACGCATCACCACTGCCGATGCGGACTCTTAATCCACGGGTGAGTCACAAAGCAAAGAAAGAGGAGCAGAGGCAGAAAAACAGCACAGTTTTACTGAAAACAGGGTCTGGGAAAGGCCAAGGAACAGGGAGTGCTGGTGGGCAGCAGGGTGAGTCCTCCATGCCCTAACAGTGAAGACGCTGTGCAGAGTTGGGTCCTCAGGTGACCACGTGAAGTCAGGGAGGGTGCAGCTGATGATCTGCGCAGATTTCCCATACAGTCCACACAGGGGGCCTTCACATCCAGCAGGTTCTCACGAGACCAGTCTGCCACACGTCCTCCAGCATACACAGATATGCACAGCACACACACCCACTCCGATGTATGCACACAGACGTTGAGCTTCGGCCTCGCGCTTCTGTAGGAAGAGAGCAGGATAGGTTTTATAGGGACTGAAAGGAGAAAGGAAGGCTTTGGTGGCTGCTACTATGATACCAAGGGTGAGAGAGCAGAGGACTCCGGCAGCTGCTTCCCGTGCCCACAGCACCGGCACAGCTGCTCCCACACCCAGGTGCATCATCAACAATGCTGGCTCCTCCACAGTCAAAAAGGGCACACCACCTGAGCTGCAGGGACCCTGATGTTCTTGTTGAAGGGGGAGCTAGTAGTTTCTCCCTGGGTTTTTCTTGTCTTTCTTTTCTTTTTTAATTTGAGAGGCCCTGCCCCTGAGGCTAGCTGGAATCAAAGGTCCCTGACCAAAAGGAGAAGGAATGGTGGCAGGTGTCCCTGTGCCTAAGTTGAAACTTTGGAATCAGAAATGGGGCCTGGAGGGGACACACAAAACCCAATGCTCCCAATACTCAGAGGGGGTGCTGGTCCCACAGACACTCTATGGGCTCCAGAGCAGGCTGGCAAACAATGAGGTACAGTGCCTAGTGCCAGCTAAGCACTACGCAATGACTTGGCAGTGACTCTAAAGCTAGCAGTCAACTGGGAAGCCAGTGCGGCTTCCTTCAGGGTAACATGATGGCTGTGTCAAATGCACATACCTGACAGCCTAAGGCTGGGACTTGGTGGGAGAGGAAGTTAGGCCAACGGCTTGTGTTGGGGCATTGGCCTCCACAAAACCAAAGTGCTCTCACAATGGTGCGCATCAGGTACCCAACTTGTGGGAAGAGTGGGAGCTCCTGGATTCAAGGGGTAATCGGGACTGCGGTTGGTCCCTAGACTGACTGTGCCAGCAAACTGGCAAAGACTGGGTTGAGCACCACTGACACTGCGTGGTGTGTGCCCAGCACCAGGTAGCACCATGGGAGGCAGCTCCCCACAGAGGCAGCCAGAGAATGGTAGATGACCACCTTGGAAGGAGGGTGGTGTCCGTAGCTCCGGTGTGGTCCACGGCAGCTTGAGCAGCACGGTAGCAGAGGCACTGCCTGTTGGGCTGGAGGTGACTGCAGGAGACATTACGGGATGGCCTATAAGTGAAGATGCTTGAATGAGAGAGTCTTTTTGTTCCTGCCCATTGGGGGTCCTAAAGGTGGACAGAAGGACAGTTTCTGAGCTAAAGGGGTGGCTAAAAATTGGGGTGGGAACCCTTAGGGTAAGTGGGCTGGTGGAGCCTTGTGCCTTTGCAGGATGTCACCGATCCACACTGCCATGACCACAGGGAGAAGAGACAGTACATCTACTGGAATGTTGAAGAGAGCTGAAGACAACAGCATTAGAAGGAGGGGGGAGGTGGTGCCCATGTCACTGCTCTGAGGGTCTAGACTGGGCTGAAGGGTCAAGTGTGCAGGTGCACTTGCTGTGCTGGCAGAAATGCCTGGTGTAGAAGTGTTGGACGCTGTGCTGACAGCGTGCGTCCACAGCAGTATTCATACGGCTCCATCCATGTCGCAGGGGTGGGCAAGAAAGACGAGGAGGGTAACACACATATATGGGTGTCAGGGATTCTCCTCTGTAGGAGGAGGGCTTCAGGGAGGAGGGGGTGAGTCTTGGGATTGGGGGAGATCAGAAAGGGAGGTGATGGAACCAGGGATGAAGACGGAACCTACCCAATGGACTGGAGCTAAGCAGAGGAAGAGGGTCGGCAGTGACAATCAAGATTGAGGAACTGTGTGTGCTTACCTTACCAAGGCAGAGGGACAGAAAGGCTTCGGAGTGGGGTAGGCACTGCCAGCGAGCCAGCGGTGGGAGCAGCAGCTGGGACCTGCCAAGTGTAAGTGGGCAAGCACAGGGAGTCTACAGTCTGTCACTGAGTTATGAGACACAAAGGGCCAGTAGAGAGGCAGTGCAGCCTACCCTGGTGTCTGTCCGCCCCCAGGACCTCCACATTAGCCTGGGGGTTCTCAGGCCGCTCAGTGCCTCCTCCCTCAGGAGGAATGCAAGGCAATTTAGGAGGTGGGGGCAACTCACCTGGGTGTCACAGGAGCCTGCTTTGATAGGAGACAGCAGTGGTAGCAGTCCCAGCAAGGTGAGGCCTGCAGTGGCAAGGCTTCAGGTCCCCTCCCCCCCCCCCATCTCTCTCTGTCTCTCTCTCCGCCTCTACCTTCTGGGACTCTGCCTTTCAAATAATTAAATAAATCATAAAAAAGTAAAATAATTTAAGATGTAAATGAAAAAAAGATGATAAATTTCATGGAAGTATGTCATTACAAAAATTAAAGAAAAATGAAAAATATACAAATAAAATATAAATGAAATACATGCGATGCGTTTTCTGTAAATAAACAAACTTTAAACTATAAAACTAATAAAATAAACATTTAAAAATATAAATTTGCAACAAATTAAATGAAATTTTAAAGTTAAAGATAAATTATGATTGAAATTGAAAACAAGTTTTAACAAACTAAAAGTTAAATTTAAATTAATAAAAACTAAAAATTAATATTTAAAACTAAAAGTAATTAATTACAAAGGAAACTCATAAAATTCAATAGAAATGAAAAATATAAAATAAAACTAAGACCTTCAAAGAAAATTGAGAAACTGAATATTAACAGATAAATTTCTTGGAAGATTGTCCAAAGTGAGTCCATCTTGAATTGTAAAATGAGATAGTTCTGCCTAAGATAGACAACATCATGAAGAATGTTTCATGCACAGTGGTGTAGGGTTCTGTTCCAGGAATCCAGAACAAGACTGTTCCAAGTGTCCTGAAGGAGAGAGGTATCGGACGAAAGAGATCTGAAGTTGAAATAAGGAGACAGTTCCATCCAAAGTGGCCTCCAATAGACTCAGCAACCAATCACTATGTAGGGACGGTGACCTCCACAACGTGCAGTGATGTGACCCCTACAACATGCAGCGATGCACCCCGAAAACCTGCTGCACAGCGACCACCAGTTTGCAGCAAGGCAACACGACAATGTGCTCATTGCGACCATGACAGTTTGCAGCAATGCATGACTCTCTGCTGTAAGGTCACCACAAGTTGCAGCAATGTGAGGCCATGATCTGCATAAATGCACCAACCACAATATGCAGCGATGCGACCACCGCAGTGGGCAGCATTGCGGCCAGCACAGTTTGCGGTGCTTCAAACACTTTGGTCTGCGGCAATGTGATCGCCTCCAACTGAGGGACATGAACATCACACACTGGAGCCATTGACCTCTCTGGTCTGAGGGACGTGACCATTGTCTGTACTGACTGGGACACTCTTGGTCTGGAATGAGTGTGCCCTCTGGGTCAGAGGGATTGCGATCTCTTCGGTCTGCGACCTCCTCTGTCCATGGTGAAGGTGACCTCCATGTCTGCAGCCACAGTAACCTCCACGGTCACGGGCGCCCATGACCTCTGCAGTCCAGAGAGTCTACAAGCTCCACGACTCTGACATGGGTGTTTTAATTCGGGTCCCCATGGGGTTCCCATTGTCCTCAATGAGTACCACATTGTTGGAGTCGAACCTGGGGCTCATCTGGGGGCCAGGCACGCAATGCCTCACGATGAGCACCCGGTCACATGACGAGAGCTTCCCAAATAATCATTCGCCCCTTTGATTCCTTTTTCTCCTCCTTTCCAGGCTTGAATGATGCATTAACCTTGCCAGGTTGTTACGAAGGCTTTGCCTGTGCAGGAGAAGACGTACATCTGCCATTGTGTGCGGTCACCTTCTTGGGAGAGTGGATCCCCCAGATCTGCACGTTGGCGCTCAGGGCGCTGGCTGCTGGGAGAGGGTGAGCTCTTGATCCAGGCTCTTTACAGCCACTGGTGCACCTGTGCCCAGGGCAGCGCTGGGCCCACTCACTTTTTTTTTTTTTTTTTAGAAAATAAACACAAAATGTTTATTCGCTAGAAGGACAGCTACCCTTCCTGAGAGGAACGGCCGCGTGGCCCCAGGTGCCCTCTCAGCCCAGCCAAGGCTCCCAGAACTGCCCCGCTCCCTCGTGAGCCCCTGCAGCCAGAGGCCTGGGCTCTGCTTACACAAAGTTCTGGGCAATGGCCAGCACCTTGGAGTACTCGCCCTCCCTCTGGTGTAGGCTGGTGGGAATGGGTGTTTTAATTCGGGTCCCCATGGGGTTCCCATTGTCCTCAATGAGTACCACATTATTGGAGTCGAACCTGGGGCTCATCTGGGGGCCAGGCATGCAATGCCTCACCATGAGCACCTTCTTCTTCTGTCCCTTGATGGCTCCATGTCCCATGGAGTGGCAGAGATGTAGGTGTCCCACCTCACACCCGGGACTGCTCCCAAGGACAGAGTGGCCTCCTGGGCCTACCGGGCCCTGGATGGATTGTCCCCTGGCGAGGGGGATTGAGGCAGGCCTCGAAATTCTCCCCTGCCTCCACGTGGCAGGGGGCGATGGACCCAATGTGGGCTCTGCATATTCCTCGGGGAGGCCACACCCAGAGGAGCCCTGTGCTTCCTGGCTCTGGGTGCACAGCACAGTCAGGGCTTCAGGCTTCCCTCTTGAGGCCCAGAGGGGCCTGTTAGGGCAGGGAGCCGTGGAGGGAGGTCATCCTCTGCTTCCAGGGGCCTGCCTGCTTTGTCTCCTGGGCAAGGGGAGCTCATCTTCTCCTTTTTACCTCCTTCTCCCTTCTCTTCTGGGTGTTCTTTGGCCTGCCCCATGATGTCACAGGGGCAGGGAAGAGGAGGCCTCTTGGTGGAGGCTGTGTCTGCTCTCAGGACAGGGCAGGCCCGGGCCTCCTCACTCTGGGTGGTAACGTGGTGGCTGCACAGCTGGTTCAGTCCTGGGGGTCTGCCCGAGATGGTGGCTGGGGGAGGCACGGAGGCAGCGAGCTCGGGATGGCACCAGGGAGGTCTTCTGGCCCCCACGGCACCTGGCCTAGTTGTTGCTGTCCTGTCTGCCTCTCAGAGTCTCCCCAGGGCCAGCATGGGGAGAGAGGGGGCTCTGTGAGGATCGTGGCCCTTCAAAACCCCAAGGGTACGCTGTCCTGGGGATGCCTGCTGTGGGGGGGGGACTGCTCCTGGGCCTCCAGGGAGCCGAGATGTTCATCATCGAGGCGAAAGATGCTGATGATGTCCACCTCAGCATCTTTCGCCTCCTGGTCTTCCTCATCGTCCCCATCTACGGTAGTGTCGCTGTCACTGGGCCCCAGGCTAGAGAAGAGACTCCAGACCTGGGAGGTGCTGGAGGCGTTCTTCGTCTCCTCAGGCAGGTTGTCCACCCAGTGGCAATTGTGGAGTTGGTTTACGGGCACGGTACCAGTTGGGCCATCAGCCAGGTCAGCCAGGGCCTCCTCTTTCCTGTGTCCTTCCCAGACACAGGGGAGATCTTCACTAACAGAACTGACCCCACTCTGCAAGATTGACCACTGAGAGTCTGAGGAGCTGACAGCCTCCTCCCGAAAAGGAAGGAGGCTGATGATGTTAAACTCCTCCTCGCCACAGGCCTTGTGTTCTGGCCTCCCCCCAAAGGCAAGGCCCTCGGTGTCACTGGGCTCTGGCAGGGGGAGCAGACCTGATGTTGGGCCGTGGTCTGGAGGGTCTCCAGGCTGCAGGTGTTCCCCCAGAGTGCCAGGAGTGGGCTCAGGTGTTGAGGGGTCGTCCTCTGCCTCCAGGCTCCTGGCTGCCTCCATGTCTTGCCAGTATGGTCCAGTTGGGTCCACGGCCTCTTCTTGTGGCTCCTCCTCTTCTCCCTCCTTATCCTATGGCCTGATGGCTCTGGCCGGAGTCTTCGGGGTGCAGGCTGGTTGGGGAGGCTGACCCACCAGGCCCTGGCTACAGGCCACAATGCTGTGGCTTTGGGGTGGGCGCTGGTGCTTGAGCAACTTGTGGCCCTGCAGGTTAAAGCAGGGAAGCAGGCATAGCTGGTTCAACGCCTTGTTGATCCTTCCCCGGTGATGGGGCTTCTTGGAGAGGTCAGGCACGAGGGCAGATGCGGGGGAAGGCTCAGGGATCAGGGCAGGTTCAGGGTCAGGTTGGGGCCTGGGTTCAGGAACTTGGGGGACAGTTTCTCCAGGAGCCTCCGCATCCCTGGACATGGGTAGCACGTGGTTGCGGCCGTGGCTGCATTTTCCCAAATAGTTCCCCATGTGCTCTGCTCTGGGAGCAACTGGCACAAGTGCAGGGCTGAGGGCCTGTGCAGGGGTGTCACAGCAGGTGACAATGAGGGGTGTGGCCTCAGGGGGTGGGGCCTGATTGCAGCTCTCCAGGCAAGGGTGGGGCTTGGTGGGAAGGGACACAACAGAAGGCACCTAAGGGCGAAGCACCAGGCCCGACCCCAGGCCCAGGCTGCCTCTCTAGTGCCCAGGGCCATCCAGCCGCTGGCCGCATGAATCGGCCCACCCCTGTGGGTCCTGAGGGGCTGATGTTCCAGGGCTCACTTAGCCTGGGCTTGGGCTCCTTGGGCTCCTCTGCTCTGCCCACAGTCTAGCTTGGCCCCCACTGACCACATGTGGTGAGACCTAGAGAAAGGGTGGGTGAGAAAAGCAGTGCAATCCAAGATTGGGTGAGGGAGTAATTTCTGATTTTGCTAGTTATGATATGGCACGCCCGTTTTAGTTTCAATAAGTATAATTACATATTATGGGAATTATTCTGAGTGAAAGAGAGAGGCAGACTTGCTGAACACCTCTATGGTCATAATGCAGCTATGATGAGCTCCACTATCTTACTAGCAGAGACACCTACTTTTCCATCACTAATATTAGCAGAGAATACTACTTCATATTGCCTTTACTTTGTGTGGCTAAATCTCTACTTCCCTTCATTAAAGTGGACAACATGTAATTGGGTCTGCAGTGTGTGAACTGTTGGAAGCAGAATGACTCCTGTAGGTTACCAGGATCTTATTAATAAGTTGCAGGTTTCTAGGGAGGATTTGCTCAAAAACTTCAAGTCTAATTTTACATCCTTAACTAAATGATGATGTACAGTATACTGGTGGATGGCAGGGTTCTTGTCTTCATGCAAGAAAGAATTCAGGCATGAGACAGAGAGTAGTGAAAAAGTAAAATGGCAAAGTTTATTAGGGAAGGGACATCTGTAAGAATGGATGGGCACCTCTCCAGACAGGACCTGAGAGAGAGTGCCCGGTCTTCATTTAGGTCAACTCCAGGCCCAGCCTGCCTCTCTAGTGCATGGGGCTGTCTGGCCGCTGGCCGCACTAATCGGCCCACCCCTGTGGGTCCTGAGGGGCGGATGTTCACGGACTCACTCAGCTGGGCTTGGGCTCAGGGTCAGGGGTGGAGGCAGGCTTGGGGATGAGAGCAGGTTCAGGTTCAGGCTGGGGCCTAGGTTCAGGAACCTGGGGTCCATCTCTCTGGGAGCCACTGTATCCCAGGCAGCAGGTACCATGAGGTTACGGTCATGGCTGCGTTTCCTAGGCAATTTCCCATTTTCAAGAAAGTGGCATGCTGTATAGTGGAGAAATACCGTCCTGTCTCTCTCCCTCTCACAGACCCCCTGGGGCCAGCTCTGTGATCGTGGCCCTTCAAAACCCTGAAGAGTCGCTGACCTGAGGAATGTCCTCAGACGTCTCCTCCCAGGTAGTGTCCGAGTGACACGGGCATGGGATTCTCTTCCCAGAATCAGAGCTGCCTGCTGTGGGGGAAAACTGTTCCTGGGTCTCCAGGGAGCTGAGATGTTCATCATCCAGGCAAAGGGTGCAAATGATGCCCACCTCAGCTTCTTTTGCCTCCTGGTCTTCCTCGTGGTCCTAGTCTGTGGAATTCTCGCTGTCACTGGGTCCGAGGCTAGACACGAGACTCCAGTCCTGTGAATGCCTAGAGATGTTCTTCATCTCCTTGGGCAGGGCATCCACCCAGTGGCACTCATGGAGCTGGTGTATGGCCACGGTACTAGAAGGGCCATCAGCCAGGGCCTCCTCCTTCCTGTAGGCTTCTCAAATGGAAGAAAGCTCTTTTATCTGTGAATTGACCACACTGCACAGGACTGAGTATACAGACTCTGAGGAGCGGACAGTCTCCTTCTGGAAAGGACGGAGACTGATGATCTCAATGTCCTCCTCGCCACAGGCCTTGTGTTCTGGCCTCCCCCCAAAGGCAGGGCCCTCGGTGTCACTGGGCCCTGGTAGGGGGAGTAGACCTGATGTTGGATCTTCAGGACCAGTGCCCTGGCTGTGCCCTGGAGGGCCCTGGGCCTCTCCACCTTCGAGGTACAGTGCATCTCCAGGCTTGAGGTGTCCACACAGAGTGCCAGGAGTGGGATCACAGGGTGAGGGGTCATCTTCTGCCTCTGGGGTCCTGGCTGCCTCCACTTCTCACCGAGAGTGTCCACTTGGGTCCATGCCTCTTCATGTGGCTCCTTCTCTTCTCCCTCCTCATCTAGCGGCTCAACGGCTCTGGCCGGAATCTTCGGGGTACTGGGTGGTGGGGGAGGCTGGCCCCCCGGCCCCATCTGCTGGCCACATCGCTGTGCCTTTGGCATGTATGCTGGTGCTTGCACACCTTGCAGCCCTGCAGGTTAAAGCAGGGAAGTGGGTAACGCCGTGTCCATAATTGGCAGAACCATCCCCAGCGACAGGGCTTCTCAGAGAGGTCGGGCATGAGGGCAGAAGTGGGGGCAGGCTTGGGGACCAGGGCAGGTTCAGGGTCAGGTTGGGGCCTGGGTTCAGGAACCTCTGGGCAGTTTCTCTGGGAGCCTCCTCATCGCCGTACTTGGGCACCACGTGGTTGCGGCCCTGGCCGTATTTTTTTTAGATTTCCCCATCTCAGACCACTACTGTGGGAACAATTGGCACAAGTGCAGGGCTGAGGGCCTGTTCAGGGGTTTCACAGCAGGTGACAATGAGGGGGGTAGTTCCACAGGATGGGGCCTGACTACAGCTCTCCAGCAAGGGAGGGGTGCTTGGTGAGAAGGGACACAACAAAAGGCACCTAAGGGCGAAGCACCAGGCCCAACCCCAGGCCCAGCCTGCCTCTCTAGTGCCCGGGGCCATCCAGCTGCTGGCCGCATGAATCGGCCCACCCCGTGGGTCCTGGGGGGGCCAATGTTCCAGGGCTCACTCAGCCTGGGCTTGGGCTCCATGGGCTCCTCTGCTCCACCCACAGTCTAGCTTGGCCCCCACTGACCACGTGTGGGGGCTTGGTCACTGGAGGGCTGCCCTGGCTCCAAGTTGAGCTTAGGTGCACCCTAGTCACACTGCCAGGCCCATTGGAGTGTCCTGCCCTGGACCCACCCTAAGAAGATGGGTGTGCCTACTTGGGTTAAGGTGCCCAAAATGGGGGAGCAGTACTCTTCAGTGTGTGGAGGTTAATTCTTGTTGCCAGTAAAAATGTAAAGCGACTTTAGAGCAAACACAATCCTAATTAAATTGCCATGGCACAAAGGGTCTATCAAGTATTTAAGGAAAAGGCCCAAATTTCCCAATTAGCTGTGAATGATGTGAGCAAGGAGCTGTCTGAGAGCAAAATAACTTACACACTGATCAGAGGGAAGGTCTGCCAAGAGGAGCTGTGCCTGACAAGCAAAAACAGATCTGAAAACTGCTAGGTTAGGCAAGATTTTGCCATGTTTGGATTGGCAGTTCTAGGAATCATGGCCAAGGCCCTCTGTGAAGCTTGAAATATTTTAACTTTCATCCTATTTGAAAGGTACATAGAGACAGTGATCATCCATCCACTGGTTCACTTCCCAAACACCCACAATAGCAAGGGCTGGCTCAAACCAAAGACCAGAGCCTGGAACCCCACCCAAGCCTCCCACATGAATGGCAGAGACCTGAGTACTTAAGTTACCATCTGCTGCCTCTTGGGATTTGCATGAGCACCAAGCTAGCAAAGAAAGCACAGCTGGGACTCAAACCTAGGTGGTCTGATGCAGTCTGAAGTGGCCCCAAAGCCACCACTGTGCCAAACACTCACCCCTCTGGGATTTCAATGCGTGCAGGCAACTGCACTGTCAACGCCTTGAATAAGCATGGTTGGAGCCAAACTTGTACATGGGGAGAACCAAAGGTTCACTCCCAAGTAGATTTCTTTTTCTTCCTTTCTAGAAGTGAGGCCCCAATTCCCCAACTGTACAGAGAAATCAGATAAACGATGCTTCCGAATCTTCTACGTCTATAATGTGATTATAATAGTCTATGATTTTAACAATACAAGAGAGTTATTAACAAGGAAAATGACTTTCTACTCTGTACTTTTTCATTAAAGATGTGGAAGGAAGCAGGCACTTCAGTGAAGACAGACATAACTGGACGTGTTCTAAGGCTGCAGGACATCATGGAAATCAGCAAATATCACAACATGTGGTGTTATTAATCGAGTATGTTACCTGCCCAAGCCTATCCTACCCTACTAAGTTCTTTTTTAAAATATCAACTATAACTTAAAAAAAATGAAGAAAGTGAAAGGACAGGAAAAACAGATTTTGTAAAGTTTTATTTCACTCACTTTTATTTGAAAGACAGAGAGACAGCTGTCTTCCATTCAATGCTTCGACCGACTAATGCCCACCACAGCCAGGGGTGGGCCAGGCTAGCTGTTTCAATCACCTGCCTGATAAAAAGTTTTCTTTTTCTGTGTATAAGTGGCCATGACATGGTATAAGGGGCAGTTACATAAGAAAGTGTAGGCCTGCGGCCGGCGCCGCGGCTCACTAGGCTAATCCTCCGCCTTGCGGCGCCGGCACACCGGGTTCTAGTCCCGGTTGGAGCACCGATCCTGTCCCAGTTGCCCCTCTTCCAGACCAGCTCTTCTGCTGTGGCCAGGGAGTGCAGTGGAGGATGGCCCAAGTGCTTGGGCCCTGCACCCCATGGGAGACCAGGAGAAGCACCTGGCTCCTGCCATTGGATCAGCGCGGTGCGCCGGCCACAACGCGCCTACCACGGCGGCCATTGGAGGGTGAACCAACGGCAAAAAAAAGGAAGACCTTTCTCTCTGTCTCTGTCTCACTGTCCACTCTGCCTGTCAAAAAAAAAAAAAAAAAAAAAGCGTAGGCCTGCATGAAGAAACTGGCCTAAGCTGTGAGAGTCCTCAAAGCTGTGGATGCCAGCTAGGCAGATTCTCTTCCCCCATTGGAAAGAATACAACAGGAAAGCCAAGCTTCTCAAAATGTGGTTTCTAGCCCAGCAGTGCTGCTTCGCCCACAAGGAAACTTGTCAGAAATGCAAATTACAGCATCTCACCTGCCACCAGTGACTCAGAAGCTCTGAAAATAGGGCCCCACACCCTGTTTGAAAAAGTCTGCCCTTGGCCGGCGCTGTGGCTCACTAGGCTAATCCTCCGCCTTGTGGCGCCGGCACCCCGGGTTCTAGTCCCGGTCGGGGCACCGATCCTGTCCCGGTTGCCGCTCTTCCAGGCCAGCTCTCTGCTGTGGCCAGGGAGTGCAGTGGAAGATGGCCCAAGTCCTTGGGCCCTGCACCCCATGGGAGACCAGGAGAAGCACCTGGCTCCTGCCATCGGATCAGCGCGGTACACCGGCCGCAGCGCGCTGGCCATGGCGGCCATTGGAGGGTGAACCAACGGCAAAAGGAAGACCTTTCTCTCTGTCTCTCTCTCTCACTGTCCACTCTGCCTGTCAAAAAATAAAAATAAAAAATAAAAAAATAGAAATAAAAATGAAAAAGTCTGCCCTGCAAACCACAGAAGGCAGGTGGAGGGCCACTGTCGGGAACACTTCTGGATAGGAGCATTTCTTATGGTGACCACGAGGTGGCTCTGTTGGTTAGGACAGGCTGGTTTAATGAGGAGCACAAGAGGTCATTCTTCAGTCACTATGCCAAAGAACTGACTTTTTTGTCCCCTTCGTTGTCAATAGTCATGAAGAAGTGTGCACAAATGCAATATCCTCACCAGCCAATGACATTTATGGCACTGTTCCACGTTTGCTTGCAAAAATGTTTTCATTAAAGCATGCAAATCTTAAAATTCCTATTTCTGTACTGATCTACCAAACTTTGCTATTATTACCTAAGAATGTTAATTAATCCTCCCTTCACGTGCTCCAGAATATATCACAGGTGTAATCAGAAATTACTCACTCACCCAATCTTGGATTCCACTGCTTTTCTTACCCACCCTCCCTTTCTCTAGGTCCGCAATTCACTCCTTGCTCCTCTTCTGGCTTTGCCTCTCCTGCCTTCCCAGGCTTAACTGACCTTTACACTCAACCTCTGGCATTTCTCTTTCGATGCTCTTAGGATTCTACGCTATAGTGGGGTACTTGAGAACTGTGACAGCCTTGGTCCACTGCTTTGGAAAGGGCAGCAGACGGGGAGGGAGCTAGAGGTGAGGCTCTACACCACAGCACTCTTAGGATTGGGCAGATTTTGTGTCTACAAGAAGAAGCTATCAGCATTGTTCAATATTTCTAATAAAAGTTTGCAAACTCTTCAAAGGGAAAGCACTAGACAGACTATATAAATATCTTAAACATATATTCTTAAAAGCTGCACAGTTCTATTTCAAAAAGAAAGATTCACTTAATAGGATGCTAAATTAAATAAGGCAGACCCAGAGAGACAAATACTGCAGGTTTTCCCTTATTATGGTAGCTAAATTTAAACAAACAAGAAAAATGGAAAAAAAAACCCTCTGTATGTGTATGCACCAATATTGCTGCAAGTATTTTTGTAAAATTTAGTTTTCTATCTTTGTCAAATAGATGATGATTAAGAATATTATACTACTATAGTTTAAACACTATATGAGTATGTTAAAGTTTATTGTAAATGGGTGAAATGGAAAAGAACAAGGTTTTTATTAAGGACGTAATCTGGGAAAGTCAAGAGCCCATGAGGTACATGGGCAACAGAACAGGCTTTGCTTGTAAGAGCAGGGTGAGTCCTCCATGTTCTAACTGTGAAGAAATCAGCACAGAGTTGGGTCGTCAGGGAACCAAGTGAAGTCTCCTAACACATTTTTTGTCAAAGTCATGGATCTCCTAAGTGTAGGTTTCTGCTATCTGGGTGAAGCCCAGTTGCACTGGTGGGAAGCAGGAGCACAAGGGCATGGACATGGACGTTATCCACTACAAAGTATGGCGTGTGTGTGTGTGTGTGTGTATAGGGCAGGAGGGCCACAGATACCTAGAGTGTGTGGAGCACTGGAAGTGAGTCCACACATAGCAATGTTGCTGGCTCCTCTCCTTGCAACAGCCATGCTCTGGCCAGGTGACTCCAAAGTTATGGGCCAAAAGCAGGGGCAGAAATGGTGCTAATTGTCCCCATTTTTAAGTTTGCGACACTGGAATTGGAACTGGGGGCTGGAAGGGACACAGAAACCCAAACTCCCACCATCAAGAGAGATTGCTGGCTCCAAAGATACTACTGGCTCTAGAGGAAGTTGCCAAACAATGAGGTACGGTCCACAGTGCTGGGAAGTCTGGTGGCAAGTACAACGCCAAAAAAGTCTCTGTCCTGATAGGGTGAGCCAGTCAGTCTTTGTCTGGTACAACACATGCAGAGCATGTCAAACCCACATACCTGATAGCATCAGGCAGGCCCTAGGTGGCTGAGCAGCAGGCAAACAGATTAAATGGGTGACTGGAGTTGCAGTTGGTCACTGGGCTGACTATGTCACATGCAAACTAGCAGCAAGTGACTTCTCTGAGGCAATGCTGTGAACAGTGCTGTGTTCCCAGCACCAGCAAGCACCATGGAGAATGGGAGGCAGGTCTCCCTGGATACTGAGAGAGGATGGAAGATGACCGACTTGGAAGGACAGCAGCTTCCTTCAAATCAGTGTTGCCCCTGCCCACTTGGACAGCACCCTTGCAGAGGCACTGGCTGCTAGGGTGAGGGGACTGCAGGAGACATTCTGGGATGGCCTATGAATTCAGAAGAATTGATGAGAGAGTCTCTTTGTTCATGCCCATCAGCGTGCTAAAGTCAGACTGAAGGGCAGTTTCAGGGCTAAAGGGATGGTTCGATTTGGGTGGGAACCCAGAGTGTAAGCTGGCTGGTGCCTTGTGTCTCTTCATGGGGTCTCTGAACCACACTTCCATGGACATGGGGAGAGGGGACAGTGCTCCCATGGGAGCAGAGGAGAGCTGATGACAACAGCATTAGAAGGAGGGGGGAGGTGGTACCCATTCACTGCACTTAAGGTCTCGAATGAGCTGAAAGGTCAAGTTTGCAGGTCCATGGCCTGCAATGGCAGAAGTGCCTGGTTTAGAAGAAGTTGCCAAGCCCTGTTAACCTTCAGCTCTGCATTTAACAGCGTGTTCTCTGGGCAGAGCTCCAGGCTGCCTCAGCCTTCTGAGCCTTCAGAAGGGCAGCGAAATGCATGAGGCTGTTGTCCCAGGCCCAAGATACAAATCATAGGAATTCTGCTAGGTCTCCCTGCCACTGCCCAAGACAACCATCAACCTACTCTCTCTATGGACTTACCTATGCTCCACTTTTCTTATCAGTAGAATTGTACAATTAGTGGTCTTCATGTTTTCAAGTTTCATCTGTGCTGTGCTATTAGTGTTGTACTTGATTCTTTCTCTAGTTGAATAACATTACACTGCACAGACAGACCACTTGAATTTCTCCATTCACCAGTTGACAGCAATTTGACTTGTCTCTACTTTCTGCAATCATAAAAAACAGTGCTATGGATATGTGTATAAAGCTTTTGTTTGAACATACATTTTCAATCTCTTAGTTATATAAGTTATGTAAGGAGGGGAATTGCACATTTATAAGGTAACATTTTATTTAACGTTTGAGGAACTGCCAAACTTTCTTCCAAAGCAGCTGTACCATTTTACATTCTCATCAGCAACGTAGGAGAGCTCCAATTTCTCCACATCCCTTTCAGTACTTATTATTACCTCTCCTTTTTGTTACAGCCATTCTAGAGGATCTGAAGTTGTCTCACAGTGGTTTTGACTTGCATTCCCATGATGCCTAATGATGGTAAACATTTTTTCATATTTTTATTGGCCATTTGTATATCTTCCTTAGGTGAAATGACTATTCAAATTGCTTGCTTTTCAAATTAGATTATATATGTTCTTATTATTGGATTTTAGGAGCTCTTTATATTCAGGATTCCAGCTTCATATCAGGTTTGATTTGTAAATAATCCTTCCAATTATGTTAGATTTTTTTAACTTTCTTGATAGTGTCCTTTGATACAACAAATATGTTTGCTGAAGTCTAATTTTTTTCTAAAGTTGTTTATACTTTGGTACCATCTTTAAGAAACAATTGTCAAATTACTAGATTTAGGGCTGTTAATCCAGGATGATCTCATATTTAGATCCTGTATGTCATTATATCTGCTGTATTATTTTTTCAAATCATGTTCACAGATTCCAATTGAGCGATTATACCAATTAAATATAGAGGTTTTATAAACTTCCTATGAATAAAATAACCTAAACAATTCAATTAAAAATGGGCAAAAGACAGGAACAAGTATGAACAGATATTTCAAAGAAGAAGAAACCTATATCACCAATAAATGTGAAACATGGTTAACTTCATTAGTGATCTGAAACATACAAATGAAGACTACAACTTTATATCCATTTGATAAGCAAAGCAGCGCTGTGGCATACTGGGTAAAGCCACCACCTGCATTGCTGGCATCCCATTTGGGCACTGGTTCGAGTCCCAGCTGCTCCACTTCCAATCCAGCTCTCTGCTATGGCCTAGGAAAGCAGTAGAAGATGGCACAAATCCTTGGGCCTCTGCACCCATGTGGGAGACCCAGAAGAAGCTTCCTGCCTCCTGGCTTTGGATTGGCATAGCTCCTGTCATTCCAGCCAATTGGGGAGTGAACCAGCAGATGCAATACTTCTCTCTCTTTCCTCCTCTGCTTTTCTTTCTCTCTCTGTGTAACTCTTTCAAATAAATAAATAAATCTTTAAAAATTAAAAAAAATCTTTTAAGGAGTAAACAAGTAGCATTTGCTATGAATCTTACAACTCAGCAGATCTTCAGAAACTATCACTCTGTCCCTTGTCCTTGCACAGGCTAGTACTGGCCCCAAATAGTGTACATGAAGAAATTCTTGCTTCCAGAGTTTCTTGTGGGATCCTGAATATCCTATCTTCCTTCAACAGGAGAACATCGAAAAAAAAAAATCTTGCTTTTCATACACTGAGAAAGTTTAAATCATCCTGTATCTCAACATAAACCATTTAATGTATTTGCTGCTTGAATGAGCTCATATTTTTTTTTTATTTGACAGAGTTACAGACAGTGTGAGAGAGAGACAGAGAGAAAGGTCTTCCTTCCATTGGTTCACTCCCCAAATGGCCACTATGGCCAGCGCTGCGCCCATCCGAAGCCAGGAGCCAGGTGCTTCCTCCTGGTCTCCCATGCAGGTGCAGGGCCCAAGCACTTGGGCCATCCTCCACTGCCCTCCTGGGCCACAGCAGAGAGCTGGACTGAAAGAGCAGCAATTGGGACTAGAACCTGGTGCCCATATGGGATGCCAGCACTACAGGTAGAGGATTAACCAAGTGAGTCATGGCACCGGCCCCCCTCATTTTGTTTTCATTTATCAAATTTTATCTTTAACAACAGTTGAGATTTTGGCAACTTATATAATGGACTTAAACCCCAGAAACTGCAGTGAAAAAATAGAGCACTTTCTCAAGCAGCCCATTCACATTATTCCCCCAATATATTTCTGACACTATTTCAAGGACTATCTGCTGTCACTTTCTCAATAACAGGAATCCTCAAAAACTATGTGTGCCACTCATAATGACCATTCATGATGAATATTATGATGCAGACTACATATGCTTGAAACAAATCAGAAGTAGATATTCCCATCATTTAATTACCTTGTTATTGACTAAAAACATTAAATTGACCCATCACATCTAAAACTGTTCTCATTTAGGAAACTCTAAGCTTAATGGGAGCTGGGAGGAGTGCATTTATTTTATTTTTCTATCACAAGTGCCTGATAGAGTATCTGACACATTGTAAATCCTTTTGATTGATCAAAATAATAAATCCTCTGTGGCTATTCTATTTTAGTTTGTAGAAATTCAGGAATGTTGATTATTTTCCAGGAAAATTAATGAAAATTGTTAGTGGTTATGAAAATCTTATTTGGAACACAGAATTCTGCTAAGGCTTTTTATGTGCCCAATACCATCCCAATTAGCAAAGGTCATTTACAATCATCATTCGAAAGGTCAGGAAATGAGACTAAGGGAAGCTTTGGAGTTTCTCCAAATTCCTAGTATTAGAAAATAATGGTACCAGAATTGAGCCTAACCCTTTTGTTCTAGACCCTTAGGAGGTGATCCTGTTCCTGTCCCCACGGCTGCTCCATGAAGTTGTTCAGCCTCCAAAGTCCACAGGAAAGTGGGCCCCTCTTGTGACACTGATGTCTTCTAGTCTGGTCCTGGTATAGCTCCTAGTTGATTCTTCTCATTTTAGAAAACAAAGCTCATTGCTTAATTTCCAAAGGAAGAATAAAACACATCATGAGCATTTTCAGTCCCTATTCCTTATTTGTTCTCTCTTTTTCTTTCATAAATTTACCAGCTTTGTAGGGAAATATTGTTATTTTTTCTGCTGCTGTTTTAGCAAATGAACACAAAGTTTATGGCCTAACATACGTAACTTCATCACTTTATAGTTCTGTAAGTTAGACTTCTTCCTCCATTTATCTCCCCATATAATTTGACTGGGTCCACCCAGATAATCCAATTTAATATAATCCAACAATATCACAGCTTCAAAATCTCTTTTGCCATTTAAGATACCCGTATTCACACAGTCCAAGGAATAGGTTATGGGCATCACCTGATGGGGGGGGGGCGTGTTATTCTGTCCATGATAGTAGACCCCATATTCTATATACTGTGAAGGATTTCTTCACTGTAGAATACCTTTACTTGTTATAAGATTATTCCACCAAACTCAGTACAGTTAATTTCTTAATCCTATTAAGCCTTCATTGTGTAGGGGCACCAAATCCATATTATAGGGTAAAGCAAAACATAAGAGTGTGTATTATGGCCCAGGACCATAAGTTGCTTATAGATAGAAATGATATAGAGGAATTAACTAGATGAAAAACAGTCTTCAGTTGTATCTAGAATGAAATGTGCAATGTATGTCTTCTCTCCATTTTATAATTTTAAAAGACTTGCTTTTAAAAGTATTCTTATTTGTGGAATAAAGCAGAATGCTAAGAAGATAAAGAGAAGTCAGGATTTTCATTTTTACTTTCCATTTGGTCATGAGAAATGTTTGCAGGTAAGGAAACAGAATCTCTCACAGGAATAAATAAGTTACCCAAAGTCATACAGAAAATAAATTTAAAAACATGTGTTTAAATCCAGTTGGTAGAATCCAAAGCAAACATTCTAACCATACATGCTTCTAGATTTACCTGAACAGTCCACCTAAAACTGGTGGACTTGCCTTGCTAGTTAGACATCAAGCTACTGTCTTACAAAAGGCCTCTACATGCTTACAAGATGTGGACAGTGAGAGAGAGAGACAGAGAGAAAGGTCTTTCTTTGCCGTTGGTTCACCCTCCAGTAGCCGCCGTGGCAGGCGCGCTGCAGCCAGCGCACTGCGCTGATCCGATGGCAGGAGCCAGGTGCTTCTCCTGGTCTCCCATGGGGTGCAGGGCCCAAGCACTTGGGCCATCCTCCACTGCACTCCCTGGCCACAGCAGAGAGCTGGCCTGGAAGAGAGGCAACTGGGACAGAATCCGGCGCCCCAACTGGGACTAGAACCCGGTGTGCCGGCGCCGCAAGGCAGAGGATTAGCCTAGTGAGCTGAGGCACTGGCCTAGAAGATGTATTCTTATTTAATTTGTTTCTGTGTGAGGTGAGGCTAGGTGATGGCTTTTTTTTTTTTTTTTTTTTTTTGAGAGGCAGAGTTAGAGAGAGAGAGAAAGAAGTCTTCCTTCTGTTGGGTCTCCCCCAAATGGTCGCTACTGCCAGCGCGCTGTGCTGATCCAAATCCAGGAGCCAGGTACTTCCTCCTGGTCTCCCATGTGGGTGCAGGGCCCAAGCACTTGGGCCATCCTCCACTGCCTTCCTGGGCCACAGCAAAGAGCTGGACTGGAAGAGGGGCAACCAGGACAGAATCCGGTGCCCCAATCAGGACGAGAACCTGGGGTGCCGGCTCCACAGGCAGAGGATTAGCCTATTGAGCTGCGGCGCCAGCCTACGTGATGGCTTTTTAAAAACTGAGCTCTCATCTCTTTGAAAGTGAAGCACTTTGTTTTATATAGTGTGTGTCAAACAATGGCTTCCCAGACACAACTGACAAGTTTCTTTCTGGTTATTTATTTGATACCTACCACTTTAAAACTGAAACATGATATGCTGACTTCACCTCATTAACAACAGCATCTACAATACATATATGGTATGCCTGATGGATATCCTTTTTCAGTAACTGCTATAAAAACAAACCTAACAGACTCAAAAGTTTTATGGAAAAATTAATCTCAGAGGGTTAACAGGAATCATTTTGTGATTTCCACTGGCATTCCTTCTCAAGTACTTGGCCACAGTTTAGTTTTCTTAATAATGTAAGGGAATATAAACTAAAACTTCACACAGGAAAAGCAAAACTACAAAAGAAAGAGCATAGGAAATGAGGAAATGAAAGTGCAACCAATCTCCTAAACAAAATGAGATACAAAGTAGTTTCTAAGACATTCCAGAGACTTGAGAAGTACAACTTTTTATAAATCATATAGTAGAAAGTTGAGAACAAGCAATTATTCAGCGACCAGGATAAGCATTCTACAAAGGCCACACATGTGGAGATGGCAAAGGTTCTTCAAAATGGAGAGTACGTTTCATAAAAAAAAAAAATTGTCAGGTTGGCAATGGAGAAGAAAAAAAGATAACTTTAGTAAATGCTTAAACTACCTCCTGAATCTTTCTATCCTTCCAGAAGATATCTTCCTGAATCTTTCTATCCTTCCAAAACTATCTCCTATCTTTCTGTCCTTCCAAAAGAATTGCATTTTAGCTTTTAAAGGACTCATGCAGCAATTTGCTCCCCTTTCCAAATGAAAGCAAAGAGTCAAATTAGCTAGCAATAATTCACCAAGGGCTCCTGGGGAAGTTTTTAAATTGCTGGAAGTCTCAACTCCCTCAACTGTGAATAACAGGGTTTGGACTACATTAGCAAGCAGGCTCATTTCAATTATACTTTATTTTTTAGTAATGCTCTATAAGTAACTTTGAAATGATCTGAAAACATTTCCCTACAAAATTGAAATTTAAATGAGGTGTCCAGGGTTTTTGTCACGTGGGCTGAAAACCAGGTTCTTTACCTCAATGAGACATTGATAAATGAGTGCTGCTTCTATCAAGATTTCTGTGATCTCAGCAAAATATCCCAAGAGATGGCACCTTTTGTTTTTTTTTTTTTTCCCATGACAAAACTGTCAAACTTGGGGAAGGAATCAGAATTTTCAGGAACAATGCCAAAACCAAGCACATCCTAAATGGGATGCAGTCTCCTAGGCTAGATATTGGAATAGAATAAGGAAAATACCTGAAAAACTGCTAAGACCCCAATCACGTATGTTACAAAGTTGAAAGAACAGGACCAAAGACAAATCACTTAGTTTTGACAAATAGTACATAGGAGAGTAACAGTAGAAGATGCTGGGTAAAGAGTATATGGGAACACCCTGTACTATTTTGTAATGTTTTTAGCAATTCTAAAATTATTCCAAAATAAAAGTGTTCTTTAAAAAATTAAATACAACATTGGTAATAATTCTTTCTTGAAATTTATCTACTAGTGTGACACTTATTTTAGGTTTTTTTAAATCTCCATTATTCAGCTTTTAATCTTCCTTTAAGTCTACTTGAATTATTTTCCATGTTTTCTGTGATATCTCAGACATCACTGTAGGCTTCCCAGCCTCTAGGGCAGTGCAATGCAAAGACCAACTGTGCTCAAAAATGTTTCTTAACCAAATGAAGAAGAAAAGAGCTCTGTATTTCTCAACAGTGCAAGATGGTATCACAAACACATTGGTGCTTAATTCATATCTGGTGTATGAATGAATAAAGCTGCTATTTGTAAGAGTGATGACTGCCTAAATGACTTGGGTGTTCCATACGTAGTGAACAAAAAGCAGAGACTTTGATTGCTGGTACAAGAAGGACAAAGTCCTAGAATCTTTTTTTTTTTTTTTTTTGGTTTGTGTCTGCTGTGCTTTTTTTCTTCTCCACATATTGCACCTTCAGCATGAGTGGAGTTCAATACTGCGAACAATTTCCAAAAACCAAAACTTCATGTAGCCTGCATATAGGTCATGGCTGCAGTAGCCTCTTCCAGGCTTTCTATTTCTCTTTGATTGTTTCATTTTCCTACCCTATCCATCATCAGGAATGATGAAAATGGTTCTCAACTTCTCACAAGTTTCAAGGCATAACTTAAGAGAAGCCTGAAGACTCTTTCATCTTACAATATACAATTTAAGTAGCATCCAGGTTCCCTTTAGGTCTATCTTGGTATTGTTCAAATAAAGGATCATGGTTATCTTATGGTCCAGTTTAGAGTTCCCATGGCTAACAGTTGCGAGTAGAGATGATGAGGAATTTGGCAGGATACAGCAAGGGATAGCGCAGCAAACTCTTTTGCCTGCCCCTCTTAACAAGAGACGTACGGGTTAAGCCACTGCCTGGGATGCCACATCCTATGTGGGTGCTGGTTTAAGTCCTGGCTGCTCCACCCACTGCAACCTGGCTCCGTGCTATAATGTGCATGGGAAAGCAAAGGAAGATGGCCCAAGTGCTTGGGCCTCTGCATCCATGTGGGAAATCAGGAAGAAACTCCTGGCTCCCAGCTTTCATCTGGCCCAGCCCAAGCCGTTGCAGCCATTTGGGCAGTGAACCAGTCAGTGGAAGCTTGGATTCTCTCCATCTATCTATCTCTAACTGTTACAAATAAATTTTTTTTTTTTGACAGGCAGAGTGGACAGTGAGAGAGAGAGACAGAGAGAAAGGTCTTCCTTTTGCCGTTGGTTCACCCTCCAATGGCCGCCGCGGTAGGCGCGTTGTGGCCGGCGCACCGCGCTGATCCGATGGCAGGAGCCAGGTGCCTATCCTGGTCTCCCATGGGGTGCAGGGCCCAAGCACTTGAGCCATCCTCCACTGCACTCCCTGGCCACAGCAGAGAGCTGGCCTGGAAGAGGGGCAGCCGGGACAGAACCGGCGCCCCGACCGGGACTAGAACCCGGTGTGCCGGCGCCGCAAGGTGGAGGATTAGCCTAGTGAGCCGCGGCGCTGGCCAAATAAATTTTTTTTTAAAAAAACAAATATATGTTCATGTGAACCAATACATATACATTAAAGTTGCAATGCATAATACTTTAAACACATTATACTATGTTTTCTGTTTCTCTTAGTTTTCAATTTAATGAAAATAAAAAGATGCTAGCTATAACCAACAGACTTGATTACTTTCTTCAGCAACAATGCTTTGAAACTAAGTTGTAAAACTCAGTGAAGTAGAAATCAAGAATTTATTCCAGATTTCTAGAATAATTTCTAATAAAATCTATAATTCAGTGAAGAAAGAATTTATTTTAATATTCACTGAAATCTTTTTTTTTTCAGGTTGATCTTTTTTTTTTTAACTTTTATTTAATGAATATAAATTTCCAAAGTACAGCTTATGGATTACAATGGCTTCCCCCGCCCCCCACCACAGCTTTTCTCCCAACCGCAACCCTCCCCTTTCCCGCTCCCTCTCCACTTCCATTCATATCAAGATTCATTTTCAATTCTTTTTATATACAGAAGATCAGTTTAGTATATATTAAGTAAAGATTTCAACAGTTTGCCCCCACATAGCAAAGTGAAAAAATACTGTTGGAGTACTAGTTATAGCATTAAATAACAGTGTACAGCACGTTAAAGACAGAGATCCTACATGCTATTTTTTAAAAATTGATTATTTTTGTATGCAATTTCCAATTTAACACCAGGTTTTTTTTTTCCATTTTCAATTATCTTTATATACAGAAGATTGATTCAGTATATGCTAAGTAAAGATTTCATCAGTTTGTACCCACACAGAAACACAAAGTGTAAAAATATTGTTTTAGTATTAGTTACAGCATCACTTCACATTGGACAACACATTAAGGACAGATCCCACATGAGACATAAGTACACAGTGACTCCTGATGTTGATTTAACAATTTGACACTCTTGTTTATGGTGTCAGTAATCTCCCTAGGCTCTAGTCATGACTTGACAAGGCTATGGAAGCCTTTAGGGTTCGCCAACTTCGATCTTATTCCAACAGGGTCATAGTCAAAGTGGAAGTTCTCTCCTCCCTTCAGAGAAAGATACCTCCTACCTTGATGGCCCCACTCTTTCCACTGGGATCTCACTCGCAGAGATCTTTCATTTAGGTCTTCTTTTTCTTTTTTTCTTTTTTTTCCAGAGTGTCTTGGCTTTCCATGCCTACAATACTCTCATGGGCTCTTCAGCCAGGTCTGAATGCCTTAAGTGCTGATTCTGAGGCCAGAGTGCTATTTAGGACATCTGCCATTCTATGAGTTTGCTGTGTATTCCGCTTCCCATGTTGGAACGTTTTTTCCCTTTATGATTCTATCAGTTAGTATTAGCAGATGCTAGTCTTGTTTGTGCAATCCCTTTGACTCTTAGACCTATCAGAGTGATCAACTGTGAACTGAAATTGATCACTTGGAATAGTGAGATGGCATTAGTACATGCCACCTTCATGGGATTGTAATGGAATCCCCTGGCATATTTCTAACTCCACCATTTGGGGCAAGTCTGACTGAGCATGTCCCAAATTGTACATCTCCTCCCTCTCTTTTTCCCACTCTTATATTTAACAGGGATCACTTTTCAGTTAAAATTTGAACATCTAAGAATAATTGTGTGTTAATTACAGAGTTCAACCACTAGTACTAGAACAACAACAACAACAAAATACTAAAAAGGATAAAGTATTACATTGTACATCAACAGTCAGCACAAGAGCTGATCAGGTCGTTGTTTTATAGTGTCCATTTCACTTCAACAGGTTTTCCCTTTGGTGCTCAGTTAGTTGTTGCTGATCAGGGAAAACAAATGATATTTGTCCCTTTGGGACTGGCTTAATTCACTCAGCATAATGTTTTCCAGATTCCTCCGTCTTGTTGCAAATGACCGGATTTCGTTGTTTTTTACTGCTGTATAGTATTGTATAGAGTACATGTCCCATAATTTCTTTATCCAATCTACTGTTGATGGGCATTTGGGTTGGTTCCAGGTCTTAGCTATTGTGAATTGAGCTGCAATAAACATTAATGTGCAGATGGCTTTTTTGTTTGCCAAATTAATTTCCTTTGGGTAAATTCCAAGGAGTGGGATGGCTGGGTAGAATGGTAGGGTTATATTCAGGTTTCTGAGGAATCTCCAGACTGACTTCCATAGTGGCTTAACCAGTTTGCATTCCCACCAGCAGTGGGTTAGTGTCCCTTTTTCCCCACATCCTCTCCAGCATCTATTGTTGGTAGATTTCTGAATGTGAGCCATTCTAACTGGGGTGAGGTGAAACCTCATTTTGGTTTTGATTTGCATTTCTCTAATTGCTAGTGATCTTGAACATTTTAAGAAACAGACAGGAAAGTGAATAGGCAACCAACAGAATGGGAAAAAATATTTGCAAACTATGCTACAGATAAAGGGTTGATAACCAGAATCTACAAAGAAATCAAGAAACTCCACAACAACAAAACAAACAACCCACTTAAGAAATGGGCCAAGGACCTCAAAAGACATTTTTCAAAAGAGGACACTGAAACTTGAGTTAGAATTCTCTCTTTGCAATTCAGCTTTCTCACCTTTAAAACCAGAAAATAAACTTTTATTGTAGAGAATTAAGAATTGCAACAATACTACACTTAAAAACACTACAAATGTACTAGAATCTTAACAGTCATGAATGTTTTCTCTCACATACATACCCACCTTGCTATATCATCTTATACTTATTGTTTTCATTTTGAAAGAAATAATCACAGGAGCTCTTCTATGTCCCACATCTGTAACTTGAATCAGACCCCTGTGAAGTCTTAGGCACAACAGGCAGAAATGGCAGCAAGCGTTAAATGCCAGGCTGCAGCCCCTCTCTGGGAAAGTTTGTGGCTGACAATGTAGACAGAAACTGGCACACAAATCCTGGCCATGGAGTCAACATGCATTTTTAAGCCTGTGATCAAGGAATGTAAAAATGGCTT
This sequence comes from Lepus europaeus, assembly GCF_033115175.1. NCBI lineage: Eukaryota > Metazoa > Chordata > Mammalia > Lagomorpha > Leporidae > Lepus > Lepus europaeus. The sequence continues at coordinate 73,479,100 of NC_084838.1, forward strand.
CCTTCCCCGGTCGCCCTCCCTGTCTGCACCACCTTGATTTGTTTATCCACAGATATCCTGGACAGCTTGAAGAGGATCTGATTGAAGGTGTTAGCTCCATTCAACTGCACCTGTGCAGAAGCATTAGTTAATGTCTCACTGAAGTGTTCCACATGTTTCTTTTATCTCAGGCTGGCTTAGTGACAACATTCTCACATGCTCCCTTAATCCTGGCCCCCATAAATCCTGTACAAGTCCCTCCCTCCATTGTCATCCCCATCCATCAAAGAACACCATGAATTCCTTTGGCATGTACAATACATCTTTTCCCTGAGCCCATTCATAAAGGAGCCCTGTCACTGCTGTAGCTTTGGCCTCCATTCTTTCCATGTGAGTTTAAGTGGGTGTGTATGTGGTATATATGGTTGGGCAGGGTGGAGAGGTCTATATATGATGAGGATTTTAGAACAGCATGAGACAACTTAGATGAGGGTAAGAATAGGCGGGAGGTAATATCCATTATGTCAAACACAGCTCCAATGCTTTTGGTACAATCTTATTATGTGTCCAAAGACATAAACTAGGCTGAATAACATTAATAATAGTGACTTGCATCAGTGTTTCTAAATATTGTAATCCTGAAAACATACCCTTTTTTATATCCAGAAAAAAATGAGAATCTTAAAAAATAGATGCATGCTCAAGAAAGGAAAATTGATAACTAAATTCTCCACCTCCTCCATGCACAATGGTAAGTACTCCCTAATTGGTTCATATACTCCAGAATGCAGTCTTGAAAAAGTTAATGGAAAATGCATGTTGTGAAAATCTATCTATGGATTTCAAACAAATTTTTGTGCCAAAGTAAGGCTTTTGATTTTATTTTCTATAAATTTTTGAAATAGTCTCATATTTTTCATCCTTTTTATTATTACTACTACAATAAGAAGTTTTTAATTTAAATTCATTACTGTAATCAATGTAATTAATTAAAATAATTTACTCTTAGCAGTGTGACATCAGCATGATGGCAGCATAGGAATTTCTCACAGAAGCATTAACTTGAACAACTATCCCCACAAAAAACTACCCTCACAAGAGCTAAGGAAACCAAGGGAAAACTGACTCCTAGGAAGAGCACAGAAATAAGAGCATAAGCACCAGAGAGTAGGAAGGACAGTTTCATATTACTTTGTCATTCCTCTCTGAAGTCCACACAGCCCAGGGCAAAGAGAGATACCCTCCATGAGAGAAGAATGAAGCAAACAGTCAACTTCATTGTGGACCCCAGGCATCAGGCCTTCCCCCTTGGCCTCAATTTCTGGGATGTCCTCCAGAGCTCCAGTCTACATGCTAGTACCCATAAATCAAGACTCCAGGCATGTGTAAGTGTCAGGCAAGCCTCTGCTCCAAACCTGTCCCAGTACAGGTCTGACCCTTCTGGACTTACACTCCTGGCACTCCTCTGCAAACCTAGGCTTCCATGTGTCCCCCACAGACTCGGAAACAAAATACACCAATGTGGACTCAGGCTGAACATCCACTCCCACAGAACTAGGCTTCAGATTTGCCCCCATGAACAAGTGAATCCCAGAGCCAGGATGGGACCCTGAAATTCAGGAACAGTTCCATCCTAATGAACTCCAGGACCAGACCTGCCACAATACCAAATTAACCCCTACAGACTCAAGAGATACCACAGCACCACATCTCTGGGTCATCCCCTGCAGCCCAGACTTCAGACTGTTCTCTGCAGACATAGGCTCTAGGCCCATTACTGCTAATCCAGTTTACATGCCCACCTCTAGGATCTAGGATCTAGTTTGGCTTTATGGACCCTGGATCCAGTCCTGCACTCACAGAATCAGACTCCAGGCTTACTACAACTAAGTAAGCACTAGGTCATCCCACATGGACTTTAGAGTTAGATTTACCTATACTTGCTGACATGGACATCAACCTAGCCCGCTAGAGGACTCTAGGAACAAACCTGACCACAGAACCCTCAGCCAGCCTGTCAGGAATCTCTGGATGATCTGGCTTGGGAAGGATTTTCCCCACCAAAGTCAGTCTGTAAAGACTGGAAGATATGCCATTTTCTTGAATTGTATAGACATAAATGCAAGGCCACAAAAATAAGGAAGTATCAAGGAAATACAACTTTATGAAAGACACAAAACAAAGCTCCAGTAATCAATGCAAAAGTCATACTAACTGTCTGGCTAAGAATTCACAACTATCATCTTAGCAAGCTCACAGAGCTATCAGGAAACTGGACAAACACCTAAACAAAGGCAAGAAAACAATAAATGATCAAAAGTAGAAGTGCAACTAAGTGATAGAAACTGTAAAAGGAATCAAACTGAATTTTTGAAGGTGAAAAACACAATGACCCACGTGAAAAATTCTATAGAGTAGTTTAACAGCAGACTAAATCAGTCACAGTCAAGAATCAGGAAGCTCAAAGAAAGATCATTTGAAATTATCCAGAGGAACAAAATTTTAAAAAAAGAATGAAAAAAAAAAAAAGAAACCAGAAATACTGCAACAGTTAGGGAACATCGTCGAACTAATAAATGCACGCATTATAGAAGTGTTTAAAGAAACAAAGGAAAAAGAAAAAACATGGAAAAATTACTTTAAAACTTATAGGAAAATTCCTACCCCTAGAAACAGAAATAAACATCTAGTTCATAAAATTCAAAAAAGTCCAAAAGGATTAAACATGAAGGGATTTTTACAAAGATGCACTATAATCAAATTCTCAAACATCAAACATGAAAAGAGACTGGGATGGGTGCCATGCTTTCTCTTCCATTAACATTTGCAGTTGTTTGATGTGCTTTTTTTTTTTTAATGTGTCTTAAAGGATATAAAAAGTCAAATACTGTAATCAAATACTGAAAGATACCTAATAATTGTGTCCACATTACAATGACAAACATATATTGTTACTTATCAAATGAAAGAAAAATAAAGACTTGAATTTTGAGAGCAGCAAGAGAAAAGTGGCTTGCTATATACATGGAAATTGCATTAAACTACCAGTGGGCTTCTCACCAGAAACCCTGCAGATTTGGAGGGGGTGGGATATATATGCAAAACATTCAAAGAAAACAAGCCACCAACCAAGAATACTAATACCCAGCAAGTCTGTCCTTTAGGATGAAGTAGATATAAAAGACTTTCACAGGCAAACAAAAGCTAATGGAGTTCATCCGGAAACTTGTCTTACAAGAAATACTAAAAGTTTTTTCAGGTTGAAGTGAAATGAAACAAACAGCATGAAAACTTGTCAGCTTTACTATCAAGATAGAAATATAGTCAGACTACTGTGATAATGTAGTGGTGACATGCAAATCACTCTTAACTTACAGAACAGTTAACGAAAAAAGCAATAACTAGTAATTTTAATTGATGCATTTTTAACAGATGTAAATCTTGAAATCATCTTAAAATGGACAAAGAGAAAAGATAAAGCATAGAAGGTTCTCTGCTAATGACATGAATTTAGACATAAAAACATTCTAAACAGTCCATCAAAACACTGTTAGAACTAAAAAGGATATTCAGGAAAGTCGCACAACACAAAAATCAAATACAAAAATAGAAAAAACAGTTTTACCTCCAAAAATTTAATAAAACAATCCTATACAATAACATTACAAATAAAATACTTAGGAATAAAATTTACTGCCAAAGTGGTAAAACTATTTGCACACTGAAAAACCACACAAGACTGATGAAAGAAATTGAAGAAGATACAAATGGAAAAATACTTCATATTCATAGAATAAATGAGTTAATATTGTTAAAATGTCCATACTACCTAGTGAACCAAATATTTATGTAATATCTATCAGAAGCCCAATGGTATTTTATAGACAAAAATTCAAATATAATTACAAAAGATCCCAAATAATGTGACAAAATATATGCAACAAAGCTATAGTAAACAAAACACTATGGTACTGAAATAAAAATGCATATAGAACATGAGCCCACAAGTAATTCCACACATTAATAGTATATTGATCTTCAATAAAGTTACCAAATACACACAATGGAGAAATGATACTGTCAGTAAGTGGTGTCAAGAAAACAGGTTATATACATGCAGAACAATGAAATTAAACTCATATCTCACTGTATGAAAAACTAAACTCCAAATGGATGAAAGACTTAAAAACAGAACTAATAGTGTAAAATTATTAAAAGAAAAGGGTAATTTTTCTTGACATTGGTTTGGGCAATGATTTATTGAATATAATCCCAAAAGCACACAGGACAAAAGTAAAATCAGACAAATGGTACTGCATCAAGTTAAAAACCTTCTGCACAGCAAAGCAACAATCAATAGAATGAAAAGATAATGGTGGAGTAGAAGATAACTCAAAACCACTCATCTGATAAAGAGCTAATATTTTTAAAAAGTATATAAGACATTCAATTCAATAGCAGGAAAGCAAATGATTTGATTAAAAAAAATGAGCAATGTCCTGAGCAGACATTCTCCAAAGAAGACATATCTCTATACTGTTTTCCATAATGACAGTGCCAACTGTAATTCCAACCAACAGTGTATAAAGTTTCCCTTTATGAGGAGAGAACTTCCACTTTGACTATGGCCTTTTCTAAATAAGATCAGAGTTGGCAAACTCAAGAGGCTTCCATAGCCTTGGCCACTCATGACAAGAGTCTCGGGTGATTACTGATGCCGTAAACAAGAGTGTCAATTGTTAAATCAACAACACGAGTCACTGTGCACTTACTCCCCATGTAGGATCTCTGTCCTTAATGTGTTGTACTGTGTGAATTAACAGTATAACTAGTACTCAAATGGTACTTTATACTTTGTGTTTCTGTGTGGGTGCAAACAGTTGAAATCTTTCCTTAGTATATACTAAATTGATCTTCTGTATATAAAGATAATTGAAAATGAATCTTGGACGGCGCCGCGGCTCACTAGGCTAATCCTCTGCCTGTGGAGCCGGCACCCCAGGTTCTAGTCCCAGTCGGGGCACCGGATTCTGTCCCAGTTGCTCTTCTTCCAGTCCAGCTCTCTGCTGTGGCCCCAGAGTGCAGTGGAGGATAGCCCAGGTCCTTGGGCCCTGCACCTGCATGGGAGACCAGGAAGAATCACCTGGCTCCTGGCTTCAAACTGGCACAGTGCGCCAGGTGTAGCAACCATTTGGGTGGTGAACCAACGGAAAGGAAGACCTTTCTCTCTGTCTCTGTCTCTCTCTCTAAATCTGCCTCTCAAAAAAATCACATTTATTAAATAAAAATTTAAATAAAGCTTCCCTTTATATATATAATTTATAAATAAGTAAATAAATAAATAAATATAAAACCTCACATCTATTAGAATGACTACTACTAAAAACACAAAAGATAAATGTGTATCTGGATAGTGCAAACTAAGAAAAATAACAGAGGCTGGCGCTGTGGTTTAGCGGGTAAAGCAGCTGCCTGCAATGCCGGTATCCCAAATGGGTGCCAGTTTGAGTCCTGGCTGCTCCACTTCTGATCCCGTTCTCTGCTATGGCCTGGGAAAGCAGTATAAGAAGGCTCAAATCCTTGGACCCCTGCACCCATGTGAGAGACCCAGAAGAAGCTCCTGGCTCCTGGCTTTAGATTAGCACAGCTCCAGCCATTGTAGCCATTTAAGGAGTGAACCAGTGGATGAGAGACTCTCTCTCTCTCTCCCTCTTCTTCTCCCTCTCCCTCTCCCTCTCTCTATCTCATCTCTCTTACTCTGTCTTTCAAATAAATAAATAAATCTTTTAAAAATAAATAAAAAGAATAACAAAACCATGTGTTGACACAGATGTTGAGGAAGCATACAGTACTCAGATTTGAATATGCTCACTGGCAAGCTAGTATCTACTATTATTTGTGTATGCTTGGTGTATCATCTTACCTAGCCACTCCATTTCTAAATAGATACTCAGCAGAAATATATACACATGTGCATTAAAAATCTGTCTAGATCTTTACTGCACAGTATGTTTGTAATAGCAAAAAAGGTTTTGCAATAGAAAAACAAACACAAGTATCTAATAAGTCTAAACTGTATACCTTTTGATAGAATCATACAATGCATACTCTATGATAATGAGGATTGTGTCATGTTGAAAAACATGAATAAAATCCAACAAGAAACTACTGAGCAAAATAAAACAGGAACAAAACCCATACTATATAATCCATTTATATAATATTCCCAAACAGGCAAAATCTATAGCCAGAAAAAGAAACCAGGAGAATGGTCCCCTTGCAGAAGGAGTTAATGCCCATGAAAGGGTACCATGCAGGCTTCTAGGGAGCAGATATGTTCTTGAAGAGGGGGTGCATAAATTTATTCACTCTGCAAAACATGGGCTGTTCATTTAGAATTTTTCACTGCTCTATCATAACTGAACAAAAGCTGAATGAAAATGAAAAGTGATTCTAGGCCTTTTGCAGGTAAGCTACAAGAATAGAAGGAAAGGGGCCAGCACCAAGGCACACTAGGTTAATCCTCCACCTGTGGTGCTGGCATCCCATATGGGTGCTGGTTCTAGGCCCGGTTGCTCCTCTTTCAGTCCAGCTCTCTGCTATGACCTGGGATAGCAGTGGAGGATGGCCCAAGTGCTTGAGCCCCTGCACCCATGTGGGAGACCGGGAAGAAGCACCTGGCTGCTGGCTTTGGATCAGCGCAGCTCCAGCCATTGCGACCATTTGGGGAGTGAACCAATGGAGGGAGGACCTTTCTCTCTGTCTCTCACTGTCTGTAACTCTGTCAAATAAATAAATGAAATCTTTTAAAAAATAGCAGGAAAAAAATTCACAAAATGTAATGATCTCGGGACAACAATGCTGAGTACTTGCTAAGAAAAGAAGCACTCTCTTTGGTGTGGGTTTAGAACAAGGTCCACACACTTCAATGACTGTGAAGTGCATGCCTTGAAAACCACAAGTGATGGGACAATGTGTGAGGCAGTGGGGATTAAATGGGAAGACTCTTTCAAGACAAAACACAAAACCCACTTGCATTGCCTTTAAACACACTGTGCATATAAACTAGATCAGTGCATGCACAGGTTAGCAATGGTGGGATTTTTCAATCCACAAAGAGTAACAAAAACAAAATATTTGTATTTGTGTGTGCTTTGTCTTTAATAGACCAACTAATAAAACAAATAGTAGGCTTCACTGCAAATCACTGATGGGTACTAAAAAAGATACTGGCACTGAAGCTACATTGAACTTTTTAAAAATATATATATTTATTTATTTGAGAGGCAGAGTTACAGACAGAGAGAGGGAGAGACAAGCCTTCCATCAACTGGTTCACTCCCCAAATGGCCACAAGCGCTGGAGCTCGGATAATTCAGAGCCAGGAGCTTCTTCTGGGTCTCCCACATGGATGCATGGGCCCAAAACACTTGGGCCATCCTCCACTGCTGCTTCCCCAGGTGATTAGCAGGGAGCTGGATTGGAAGTGGAGCAGCCAAGACTGGAACTGGCACTCACATGCGATGTCAGCACCAGAAAGTGGAGCCTTAACCTACTGCACCACAATGCTGACACCTACATTGAACTTTGCTTGTAGGACTGAGTGCATTTCTCTCACTAGTGCCAGAGAGACCAAATGGCAATAAACACTGTCTACCCAGCTGAAAACTATGGAGCTAGTTTGACATTGCAGGATTAGGAAGGGTTCTGGGGCGGAAGCTCTTTATGTGTGAATACATTTGTTTTCTCTGTGGAAGTCAATCTTGCCTCTTTCCACACTTGGAGCATTTGATAACTGATATTCTTGGAACGGTGGAACATAAAGGACCCTGGAAAAGGATCAGGTCTTGGAATGATGAAGAAGTTTACCTATCAACCAACCAGTATTTTACACTGTCTTAATATGTAGCATGGTGAGAATTGTGTTACATATACAGAAAGAGCACCAGCCACGGAGTCATAATTACCGACTTGCAGTCTTGGGTCTGCCCCTTTTTAGCTATGTGACTTGGACAACTTACTAAACCTTTCTCCATCCATAAAATGAGGAAGAGTCACTTTCATGTTAAGGCAAAAAGTATGAATTTTACTGCACAAGCCTGAGTGTGTAAGAAATATCACTTGATTTCCTTTAAACCAACTGGAGTCAATGGGGAATCCCATCAATAACCGGATGTCTCACTAAATGAAATGATTATTTGCAGAGTGTGGACAGGGCTAAGCAAATGCAGAGGGAAAACTGTGCAAGAGCAAGCATCTGTGACCTCTCCTAAAGCATCAGTGCAAGCGGATAAGAAAGGTTGCCAGGGCAGTTGGAGAGCTGGATTCCCAAAGTCAGGGTTTCAAAGCAGCAGCTGGGATCCCAGAAATACATTCACTGCCAGAATAATGGCTGAGAAAAAGGGAGTTGAGACAGCTATTTAAACTTCCACCCCATCAACTGTCCTATATCCTGTCACCCTCTCCCACACTGGCTAGACTCATTCCCCTTACCCAACATCTACCAGTGCTTCCTCACCTCCACTAATCTACTCTCCCTATTCTCCATCTGCCAGTGTCTCCCACTGACTGAATCCACTCTTCTACCTTGTCAAATGCCAGTTGTCTCCCATTAGGTAAAACCAAGTAGGCTTCCAATGTCAAGAGAAACTAGATGATAAATACTCTAATGGTCAGCTTCATGGGTACAGAGTAGGCAAAACCGAGCAGAGTGGAGCTAGAAGGTGGCACAAGCAGAAAATAACCATATCAACTGTATTATGTCTGCACCCACACCCTATTCCACCACATTATCAGTTTGCCACTACTCAACCTTTGGAAGCTGCGTGGAGTTCCTGTTTTGTTTTTTTTTTTTTTTTTTTTTGACAGGCAGAGTGGATAGTGAGAGAGAGAGACATAGAGAAAGGTCTTCCTTTTTGCCGTTGATTCACCCTCCAATGGCCGCTGCGGCCAGTGCATCTTGCTGATCCGAAGCCAGGAGCCAGGTGCTTCTCCTGGTCTCCCATGCAGGTGCAGAGCCCAAGGACTTGGGCCATCCTCCACTGCCTTCCCGGGCCATAGCAGAGAGCTGGCCTGGAAGAGGGGCAACCGGGATAGAATCCAGTGCCCCAACCGGGACTAGAACCTGGTGTGCTGGCACTGCAATGTGGAGGATTAGCCTGTTAAGCCATGGCGCCAGCCTTCCTGAGGTCTTTTTAAGCCTAAAAGATTGAGGAATTCAAGGGCATCCACTGATCACCAATTTACACTAATAGTTTCTGAAGTTCCATTAGCTGAGCTTGACTATGAACCAGATTTAACTGTGTATGTGAGTGCCGAGGTCACCTTATAACTACTTCCACTGGAAATGGTGCCAACTCCCCATGGTAATCTAAGGAAAAGGTGGTATTCCTATCATCTCTGACACTGCCAACCTTTGTCTACTTCCCAACTCCAGGAACCCCTCCTACTTACCTACCATCCACTCACCAAGGAGAGACATTTTCCCTCTCCCTTTATCAGACATTTTCCACCCTTGCATATTCCATGGAAGCTAAAGCTTTTCCAAAAGATCAAGAAACTCTTACTTTTCCAGCAGTTTTCCAAGATTTCCCTAGGTAACATGTTCTAAGGACCTAGACATTTCTTTAGAAACCTGGAAAAGATGACCTTTCCCATTTTCTGGCATTCCCTGCCATTTCTTAGGCCACCCTCACACCGTTCTGCTTCTGAGAATGCTACAGGTACTTCTCACCTTAGGGCCTCAGTGCTTTTTGTTGTCTTTTCTCAAACACTCTTTCTTCAATTCAGTGTACAACCTGGCTCCTTTTTGATTCTCTGGGTCTCAGCCCAAATGTCTCTCTGTCAGAAAGGTTTTCTTGGGCAATCCTATTGGAAAAGGTCTATCCCTCTAGCAGCTGAGGGCTGCCCCAAAAGGACTGCCCACAGGGTAGGCCTGTCTGGCTCAGGATTTTCATGTTTCTAAAGCAGGAAGATTTCCCTACTTGGTTGAAGTGTATGCTATGAGATATTGCATGTGGACCAATCTGGGAACTGACAGAGTTTTGCACAGAAGTTTGCAGGGTGTTCAACCATGTTGTTTCAGAAACTACAATATCTGAAGATTACACTGTATATGTTTCTGCCATCTCTCCCTCCCTCAGGACTCCCAGAGAGTTATCTTGAGTTCTTTCTTTCCTGTATGTGTGTGTGTGTGTGTGTGTTTCATTTCCTTTCCAGGAGGCTCTGGAGTCCTTTTCAGAAATTCTGAAAATATATGCAGGTACACACATTTCTACTAGTTTTAAATGCTTTGCAGGAGCTCCTTATAAAGCAATAGAATCAGTTTCCTCCTATTTTACACATGAAATTCATTTTCATAGTTGTATCAAAATTTAAATATATAAGAATAAGCTCCAGGTTTTTGAGCAGATACTACCTAGAAACCCATGACCTACTACTAAGACCCCAGTAACCAAAAAGATTCTTCATACACTATAGACACAGTTAGCAGCTATTCATTTAAATGAAGAGATTTACTTTACACAAATTAAAGGAATATTATTATTCATTAATATCAGTAATAGGAAAAGTAAATGTCTGTATACTTAAGCTTTCTTAATAGTATCACATCTGCACTATGGCTACAGGAGATTTCAGCCAGATTGCCTTTCTCTGTCATTCAGAATTCCCATAGTAAGTAACTACACTTATTGGAATATTTGGGAAATTATGAGTTCTTCAGTTTGCTTTTTTTTAAAAAGTCTTGTCTATAAAGAAAGATAGTTGATCTGCATGCTTTTAGCTATAAAGAGCTTTTTGGGTTTTAATTTTCATGTTGAATGAAATGAAGTTATTTACTCTGTACACCCTCCTGAATGTTTCTGCCCAGCCTGTTTTGTATTTGCAATCAAGGAGAACTGAAAAATCAAGACAAATAAGTGATCAATAATTCATGGAATATTTTGTTGACTTACATAAGATGCAGAATTAAAAATGTAAATGTTGACTGTTTCATCTTGGCTTTGGTCAAGGTTAGGTGTCCCATAAGCCTCACTGTCTATGCTCTGGAGCATTTAAATCTTCCTTCTCACACGGTCACAAGAATGTTCCTAAACATCTTCAAATAATCACATGATGATTTGTACACAATCTTTTCATGACTCCTGTACTCTTAGGACAACGGACACAGACCTATCATGGTATGTAACTCTGTCAAAGTTCTACCTGTGGTGGATCTTGCAGGTGCATCTGCTATCCCAATGTCTGTCCTCTCTCTCCTTCTCTGACATTTTACATACTATTGCTTTGACCAGGAGATAGTCTTTTATCACTAGACAAGGTTATTCTAGAAGATTCCACCTCTAGGTTTTCCTTATAAGATGGAAATAAAAGGACCAGATGTGTTTTTGAAACAGAGCATAGTCTGATTTGTTACTGTAAGGAAATATAGCATTGAATGGCAAGTGATTATTCTGAGATTTTTTTTTTGGTAGAAGCAATCAGACTGAAATAAATTTATTCAGGTAAAGTATTTTCATGGAAATTAATAATGAAGAATATTTTAATAAAAAGTTATGATTGTCAAGTCTGATTTGATTTGACAATCTGTGAAACAACAAACTACAGTCGCATCAAATCAACCTGTAAGTGGTCAGCAATGGATGGGATTATAGTAGTGACAATGACCACAGCTGACAACCTTGGGTTGAACCCTCTCAATCCCTGTTTTATTGCCTTGATCAATAATCCATTGTAAAGTCACACAGATGCAGGGACACCTGAGAAATCTAAGGAGCTCATTAAATGAAACATTTTCTCCAAAATATCTTTTGTCTCCTTGTTTTTAGTCCTTCTCTCTCCTTCCTCTAACTATAACCAGGGTTCAGCAAAAACAGACTGCCTTCATGCAGCCCCTCCATTGGGGTGGTCTTTTCTTGACTGTTCTATCACCCATCCACTCTACTTTTGGTTTCCAAAAATTTATCAAAAACTTTCTGTGGTTGATAAATTCCATCATCTTTTAGCTGTTACTGGTCTTTTAATTTTGGTATTTCTATGCTTTTACTTAAATGTGGTTTCAGTAGAAACACTAATTCAAAATCTGTTCCTGCTCTGGCATCTTTAAGTCCCTGCTGATTGTAATGTTCCCTCTGGGGTAATCAACCAGAGCATGGCCAGAAATAACATTTGAGGATTTGACTTTTCCTAAGCATCACTAAGGGTTCAGGCTGTCTTCATTTCTAGTGGGGAAATAATACCTATTCCATGAAACTGATTTGAAGAGTAGATAGAAAATGTGAAAATGATATATGAAGTTTAAAGCTCTATAAGAATGCTTTATTATTTTGTTACTATGTAAACTCTTCCTGACATTTACAGCACTGCTTCAATGAGGAAGTGCTTTTAGAAGATTACCCTATATTTTTCAATCACCTAATGGAAATGATACTATTTGTGAAGGCTGATGATGAAGCCATAGATGTTTCTTGATCCACAATTTTCAGCAATTAATTTATTTACATATTCCTCCTAATTTCGTGGAGGACTACCTCCAATCAGATGCTTAACTTCAGGTGTGCATAAACATTCTCTAGATTTAATATTTTTTAATTTGTGACTCATGTGGATTTTCTGTAACACCTACCCCTTCTTCAAAAATGCTTCCCAAATGTGATAAACATGCTTCTCTCAAGGGCACACAACAAATTCTGAAAATATAAACTGACCTGTAGGCCATTTTTTTGTCAATTGTTGCTCTACAATTTTTTTCACAGTGGGGGACCCATCTTGCAGTAAACAAGTTACTTGGATCTACTATGGATCTCAAACTTGCCCTTTCCCTCATAAGGCCCCTAATTGAACGCATATCCTACAGGAGGAACTACCTGAAACTTTTCAGATTACAATGCAGACCATCAAGAAACATTTTAAATCTCTAAATTGGCTAAACTCTGTCAGGACTGACAACACTCAGCAGTGCATGCACTGCTGACTACTAGATTAATTTATGATGCTCTGAGCCAAAACCTTCAATAATAATGCATACTTTTTTTTTTTACATGGGACATATCAATAATCATACGGCTGACCTGCAACTAGGCAGAAAGACCATGATCACTCCTTCAGCAGACAATTCAACTCTCCTATGCTGGATAACCACCCCTCCTTTCCTTCTTTATAAATGTCTCTTGCAAATACTACTTGGGGAGTGAGAATTGAGCATTGTTCCTGGCTCTTCACTTGATTGTCTCTTAACAAAATTCCTCCCAGCAAAAGTCCCTGGCTTCAGTGTATGGCTTTCTGCTGTACATGAGAAATCAAAACTCACATTAGTTTGGTTTCAAATTGGCAACCCACAGACATCCTTGTCTATGCCTTACCACCCTTATGTCAAAGACCTGAACTCCAGCTGGGAATGTGAGCAGATCATTTGGCTTGGTGAGTCCACTTTCTACTTCCATCTCACAGCACAACATCTATGACCATTGGTTTAGTTTTTGAAGCCAAACATCTTTGGGTTGGAAAAGGTCTGTTAGTAAATTTAGCAGAAAGTGATCAATCTCTAAAATTTCTCTTTTCCTGACCTTCCCAAATAAGGTGGGGTGGTCTTGTTTGGGGACTTCATCCCTTCCTAATTGGGGGGTTTTATGAGCTTTTGAGAAGGGATTTTATCCTTTTTGTGTAAAGGAAAATTGATTTCAGGTTGAATTCATTCTGTGGTTCTCTGAGGATTCCCAGAAATGAATTAGAACTTTGTATCTCCAGTGAATGAATGTGAATGTGAGTGTTTAACTTGAACTTGTTAACGAGTTAATGTCTAATTAGTGCTTCCTTTACCTGTGAGTATAATTAAAATTGGTTTCTCAATCTACCCAGTGATACTGACATTTTCATTAGGAATTCTATGAAGGTTTCTGACCCTGATGAAGAGGCCAAAGTTTCCTCTGGCACAAATGGGTGTGCATGTGGAGATGGCAGGGTGTCATTACCCATGAAATGTCATCGTCCCATTTGGACCCTCTTGAAAGAAGACTGTGTCTCATTACTGGGTTAGGAAGAACAGCCAAGGGCTTGCCATGGAGTGTAGAACCAGTAGTTGAATCCCTATTGCTTGGAGGCCCCACCCCCTCAGTGCCTCTTTGGATGTGCAAGCAAATCTCAATCCCGTATGTGTATAAAGGAAGTGCTGGGCCCTTGGTCAAACTTGGGGAAGCTAATACCAGTATCAGAATAACTTGGCCCCAGTATTCCACCCCTAATTAGTTCTTGTTTCAGGCACCAAGACAATTACAAAATCATACATTTTGGCCATGTTTTGCCCTGCAGTTCTCTGAACTGCATCTTAGAAAAATGGGGCAACATTCAGTATTGAGCCTATGAAGATGGAAAAGATGATATTCTTTTGTAATCCTGCCTGGCCATAGCATTCCATGGATACAGAACAAGGGCCAGTTCCAAAAACAACAGTAGTTTCTTATAATCAGGTCTGTTTGCAAAGGAAGAAAAATGAAATGAGATACTGTCTAATATTTTATGTGACTACAACAGATTCACATGAACCAAAGGAAATGTAAGATACTGGCTCAAAAGGACAATACTCAGAAACAGCCCATTCTAACTGAATCTAGAATTGGGGAAAATGATTTCTTATTAGAACAGTTGAACATTCACAGCTGCTTATGCACATCCCTTTTGAGGGGGCAGAGCTCACAACCAAACCTCCAAATTCTCCAACCCTCCAAATTCTGCCCATCAGCACCTCCTCCCACTACAAGGATGGAACACCTCTTTGAACACCATGTTTATCGCATATAATTCAACTTTTGGGGATGTCAAAACTCTTGTTAACATCCTCCTCACTTCTCACTGTCTAGTTTAACATTTGCCTATTTCGCTGCCACTGTGGCATAGTGGGTAAAGCCAGTACCTGCAGTGCCGGCACTCATGTGGGTACCCATTTGAGTCCTGGCTGCTCCACTTCCAATCCAGCTCCCTGGTAATGTGTCTGGGAAAGCAGCAGAAGATGGCCCAAGTGCTTGGGCCCCTGCACCCACATGGGAGACAAAGAAGAATCTCCAGGTTCCTGGCTTTGAATCAGCCCAGCTCTGGCCATTGTTGCCATTTAGGTAGTGAACCAGTTGATGGAAGACCTCTCTCTCCCTCTCTCTCCCTCTCTCCCCCCCCCACCTGTTTAACTCTGACTTTCAAATAAATAAATTATAAGTCTTTTAAAAAATAAACAAATAAATATTTCACTTTTTTACTCATTAAATCAGGCTTGGGTGACTGGTTGTACTAGAAATTCATGTTACTGAAGCCGGCGCCGCGGCTCACTAGGCTAATCCTCCGCCTTGTGGCGCCAGCACACCGGGTTCTAGTCCCGGTCGGGGCACCGATCCTGTCCCGGTTGCCCCTCTTCCAGGCCAGCTCTCTGCTGTGGCCAGGGAGTGCAGTGGAGGATGGCCCAAGTGCTTGGGCCCTGCACCCCATGGGAGACCAGGAGAAGCACCTGGCTCCTGCCATCGGATCTGCGCGGTACGCCAGCTGCAGTGCGCTACCGCGGCGGCCATTGGAGGGTGAACCAACGGCAAAGGAAGACCTTTCTCTCTGTCTCTCTCTCTCACTGTCCACTCTGCCTGTCAAAAAAAAAAAAAAAAAAGAAATTCATGTTACTGAAATACAGGCATTTGGACAAGAAGTGATACGAACAAAGAAAACTTTAGGAGAAAAAAAGAACTAAGAACAGAAAGTAACTGGTTTCTCACTTGATTTGACTGGTGCTAAGAACTCATGTAGTAGTTGAATGCTTAAACAAAATATATCCAGCACTAAAATGCAACATGGGAGACAAATTATGAAGATATTTTATCGTGGAAGAACCTACCCCACAGACCAAGCAAGCAGTCAGATTGCTGAAACTCCATAGCTGCCATAAGTAGATACCAAGACTCACTGGATTGGGGAAGAGAATTCGTTACTTATAGCACAGCAAAAAACAAGACTACCATGACGGTCCCCTCATCCCGAAGGGCAGAGAAATGAACAAAAATGAGAGCTGCGGGTGCAGTAGGTTGTAATGCCATTCAGGAATCCAGGGCTAAAGACAATATCTTTTGTAGCAAGCAGTAAGCGACCCAGTCCTTTCCCCCAACCAAGGATGAGCTGCAGTTGCTGTGATGTAGGGACTACAGGCCGATCTACAGAAACAGCTCAAGGACACAGGATGATTAGGTCTTGAACTGCCATTCCTGAGGAGACATGCAGGGCCCTCTGGTTCACAGATTTCTTCCTTCAATGTAGGTCTTACTAAGTAGTTAGGGTGTTCCTATGTGTATAATGAAGAGCTACTAACAAGTCCTGAGCAGAAGAGTGACATGAACCAAGAAGCAGCAGAGAAAAACTAATTTCAATGGCAACACATGCAACAGGATGCATCAGAAAAAAAGGCAGAGCCCTGAGAAAAATGTTAGAGAGGGGTCATCCTCGAGAGACAATGGTGGGGAGGTGACCATGTAGGAGCCTACCTGTAACTGGGCTGGTCATGGGGAGACTAGATGACTATGATAGGCCATAGGTCAGCATGGGCATTGGCAGGGAAAGGAGAGGGAGCTTTCTTAGCAGTCCCAAGTGTTCTGAAGCCATCTGCAGGCCTGAAAAGAGGGCAGATGGGGACACTGCAGATGAATGAGAATGTCTAGAGGTGGAAGGGAGGAGCCAGCTATAAGGAAGAAAGTGAGGGGAAATGTATTGACCATTGAGGCAGACCAGAGCCCCTAGTTACCCAAAATAAGCTATTTCCAAGCCAGGAGGAAAGTGGCCCCAGTGTCACCCCGGGGAGGCTAACAGAGCTCTGAAGATTTCAGTGTCTGCCTTACCCACACCCCCAATAGTGACTGGCTGTTTCCATCTACTCTATCTATCTGCCATGATCTTATGACCAACTGGTTGGGTGCCCAGAGCCCAAGAGAACCTGGTCCATCAGCATGGGATTGTCTTAGAGTCGCATCACTCACTTCAGCATGGGAGCTTTCTCTTTCTTGACTTTTGTTGTTCCCACTCAGGCACTATCTCATTGAGTAAATAAATGTTGCAAATAATGCAATTTGCCTTTTGTTCCCTTGAGTGCCCCTCCCTCAACTTTCACTGAGGAGCTGACGGGTGAAGCCCAGAGCAGAGATTTGCTCAGAAGCAGCCTGGAAACAATGAACACTCCTTACCTTGTATTTTCATGTTGCCATCGTTTTTTCTTCCTTTTTAACAGCCACTACAAAAAATCTGGCAACTGGAACTTAAGATGGAAGATTAAACAGTATTTGTCATAATAATCACAGATGGGAAGACTTTTCCCATTCCCCACTCTGCCTGCAAGAACTTGCAAAGCTGCAGTTCTTTTGTCTTTTCATACCTTACAGGGAAGTCAACACAGGTATTTAATTTTGTCCCTTTAACTATTTCAAGACTATCTTCCTTGAACAATGTCCTAGAGAAACTCTTTATTTTCAGGTAACTATGCTGGCTTGGTTTGCCTAAAACGGGCAACTGGCTTTTAAGGAATTCCTTCATTCAGAATACATCAGTGATTAAAAAAACATTTTCTCCGACCTGCTATCTAGTAAAGTTTGTCACAATGATACATGCATGGAAAATGAGCACAAATATTCCCAGGCAAGGCAACAACTCAGAAGACATAGGTTTTAATCTCAGCACTATCATCAATCTGCTCCTGACAAGTAAGTTCATCTCTCTGGCCCTGCACTTTTCTTTGATATTTAAATGAGAATAAAACTTCTTGTACAGTCTGCTGCACAGGGATACTGAAGGCATCAGAAAAGAGAACAGAAGTGAAGTGTCTGAAGACTTGTCCAATTCCATAAGGTCCCAAACATTGGTTATCATCCTAAAAGAAATCATCTCATCTAAGGCAAGAAAGAATTTCTATTAGAACAGATTGATTTTTCAAAGGTTTGTCTGGTACACAGTAGTAAAACTTCAACATGAATACTGAAGGACATTAAGATTCATAAAACAGGGTCTGGCATTGTGGTAAAGCAGGTAAAACTATCACTTGTGATGCCAGCATCCCATATGGGCCCTGGTTCCTGTCTGGAATGCTCCACTTCCAATCCAGCTGCCTGCTAATAGCCTGGGAAAAGTAGATAAAGATGGCCCAAGTGCTTAAGCCCTTGCCACCCACATGGGAGATGTGCATGAAGTTCCTGGCTTTGGCCTGGCCCTATGCTGACTGTTGCGGCCATCTGGGCAGTAAACCAGCATATGGAAGATCTCTCTCTCTCTCTGCTTTTCAAATAAATCAATATTTTTTTAAAAAAATTTTCACAAAATTAAATTACCTTAATATTAAAGACCTCAACCTTCACACGAAGGAAATATGAACTATTTAAGGTAATTATTTTTTTCAAAAATATTTATTCTATTTATTTCTAAGGCAGAGTTACAGAGAGAGAGAGGGGTCTTCCATCTGCAGATTCACTCCCCCAAAATAGCTGCAACAGACAAGACTGAGCCAGTCTGAAGCAAGGAGCCAGGATTTCCATCTGGGTCTCCCATGTGACTGTAAGCACTGGTTGGTGTCTTAGTTTCTCTGCTTTGATCCAGCTTTCTTCTTATGTGCTTGGAAAGACAGGGAATGAAGGCCCAAGTACTTCAGTCCTTGCCACTCATGACAGAGACCAGGATGGAGTCCTTAGCTCCTGGCTTCAGCCTCCCCCAGCCTTAGCTGTTGAGTGCATCTGGGTAGTGAACCAGAGGATGGAAGATTTCTCTTCCTGTCTTTCTGTTTCTCTACCTTCCAAATAAATAATTTTTAAGTACTGTAATAATTTTGTAAGAAAAAAACCTTTAACCTACCTTCAAAACAAAATGCGGTAGGGGAGAGCAGAGGGATTGTTGTTTTTTTCACCCAGCAAAATATGTTTTCTTTATCATTTTAGCAGCTCAAAGGCATTCAAAATGACTTTTGGTTTAGTAAACTTTATTTTCTTTTATATTTCTACTAGTATACCGTCAGTTACCTCCTGCCCCCCAACTTGAACAATTGATGATTCTATTTTTTTCTGTTTCAGCCTAACATATCACTCTATTTTGCAGCTTACAACAGCACAAATGCATTTCTATCTCCCTGTCCATGTAGGTCAGAATTCCAGGCATAGCCCTACTAGGTTTTCTGCTCAGAATCATGCAAAGCTGAAATAAAGGGATTGATCAGGTGAGGGCTATGGGCTCACAGGGACTGAGAGCCCCTTTTTAAGCTCCTACAATTTCTGGAAGAATTCTGTTCCTTGTGGCTTCAGGACTAGGGTCCCATTTTCTTGCTGACTGCCAGCTGGAAGTCACGTTAACGTCCTAGCCTGTGGCCCTTCAAAAGCATAGCTTTTTCTTGCTTCTAGGTCAGCAGGAGAATGGCTGCTACTGTTACCAGTCTGTTCCAAGTTTTTCCGATTGGGTCAGGCTAGATGCTAAGAAAGAGCTCTCTGTTGATTCAAAGTCAACTAACTAGGAACCTCATTACATCTGCAAAATACACTATTAGTTTGCATCACTGTAAAATGCAACATTGCAATGGGAGTAATATCCCATTGTATTCCCAAGTCCCATTCACTCCTGAGGCGCAGGGCTCATTTATGGCATGCAAGCCACAGGGAGGGAATCCTGCTGCAATTATTTGCATCTAAAGCAATATTCTACTTTGTTTAAACTTTTTCTATTGGTTCCTTGTCCAAGTTTCCAGTATGAACTATTCATTTTAACAGAATTTTTGTTATCTTTTGCAGTAGAATATAAAGAACACTTGAAAGATCCAACAAGTAAGGTATTGTATAGTAAATAATTAGAAGTTGAGCCTGTTCTAGCAACACTAATGAATTTTCTGAATTGTTGCTATGACTATTCTAGGGAAATGTAAGAAGACAAAGATAGATTCATAGCTATAAATGAGAAACAATGCCAGGAAAAGCCAAAATCAGACATTAGCAATGACCTGGTAAGGGAGGGAAGGGGTAAGGAGCAGCTGTGGCTGAGACTTAATGGTTCTACATAGGGGGCAGGTGTTGAGGCACATGGAGTTAAGCCATCATCTGCAATGCCAACATCCTACTTGAGCACTGGTTTGAGTCCCAGCTATTCCACTTCCAATTTGGCTCCCTACTAATGTGCCTGGGAAGGCAATGGAAGATATCCCAAAATCTTGATCCCCTGCAACTCAAGTAGGAGACCCAGATGAAACTCCAGCTCATGGCTTCAGCCTGGTCCAGTCTTGGCCAATGCAGCCATTTGGGGAGTGAATCCCTGGATGGAAAATCTCTTTATCTCTTTCTGTCTCTCTGTAACTCTGCCTTTCAAATAAATAAATAAATATTTTTAAAAAATAGTTCTGGGTAACCAGAAAAGCTTATCAAGAATGTATTACAGGGCTGGTGCTACAATGTAGCCAGTAAAGCCAGCAATGCATCTCATATGGGTGCCAGTTTGAATCCTGGCTGCTTCATTTCTGATACAGATCTCTGCTATGGCCTGGGAAGCCAGTAAAGGATGGCCAGAGTGGTTGAACCCCTGAGCCCATGTGGAAGACCCAGAGGAAACTCCTGGCCCCTGGCTCCTTGCTTCAGATCAGCCCAGTTCCAGCTGTTGCGGCCATTTGGGGAGTGAACCTGCGGATGGAAGACCTGTCTCTCATTGTCTCTCCCTCTCTCTGTAACTCTACCTCTCAAATTAATTAATCTTTAAAAAAGAATATGTTATGATACGCAGAAGTATTCAACTGTGTTTTCAGGGACCAATGGAATTGAGAAGAGTGCTTTATCAAAATATAATGCCAGACAACACGGGCAGGTAGGTACCTGACTGACCCATGTACAGGTAGCAGTTCTGAGCTAGAACTTCAGCTCCTGAGGAAGTAGAATTGACAAGTGCAAACAGAGTGCAACCTAGTAGGAAAGACTGGGATATTAGGCACAGTACTCATATCCACTGCTCTGAAAAAAGAACACGGTGAATGGGTTGATGTAAGCTTTGGGAAGGAAGAATTAGCTCAGGAAGTCAAGAATTAGCTCAGGAAGTCAAGCACTGAGCCCACCTAATCAGAAGCAGAGTCTGTGCATATGCAGTTCTATCAGTCTATCAGGTTACACTCTGGCGACTAACTATTCCAACAAGCATTACAACCACATTTCATTCTTCCTCACATGTTATGGCACTAGTCATGTTTGCAAGACAAATGCTCTATATGCACCCTCAGTAATTCAGCTGGACAGAGGCTTAGCTTTCCTAGGGGGTCAAACACCTGGACTACACAATCTCCTCAAAGTTGGTACAGAGTGTAAGAAACATAGATAATTTCTGATCACATAATGTTGCCTTAAAAGCTACATAGTCACTCATAACTTCAAGGCTCCTGTGAGCCTGGAGGTACTGGTCAGACAGTATTTAACTCAAAAGACTGAGAATAAAATCTGTCTGTGATTTGGAAACTACCTAACATAGACATTGAGAACAAAATTCTGGAGCCACAACTGCTCTGAAGCCTGACTGTTTAACTCACTCATGGTGAACCTTAGGTGAGTTGGCCAACCTGGTTTTACCTTCCTTTCCTATCTTAAAATAGATTCTTTTTTTTTTTAATTTGACAGGTAGAATTACATATATATATATATATATATATATATATATATATAGAGAGAGAGAGAGAGAGAGAGAGAGAGAGAGAGAGAGAGAGGTCTTCCTTCTTTGGTTCACTCCCCAAATGGTCACTATGGCAGGTGCTGCACCGATCTGAAGCCAGGAGCCAGGTGCTTCCTCCTGGTCTCCCATGCAGGTACAGGAGTCCAAGCACTTGGGCCATCCTCCACTGCCTTCCCGGGCCACAGCAGAGAGCTGGACTGGAAGAAGAGCAACTGGGACTAGAACAGGCACCTATATGGGATGCTGGCGCCGCAGGCAGAGGATAAACCAAGTAAGCCACGACGCCAGCCCTTAAAATAGATTCTAACAGTACCAATCTCAAAGTATTGTTGTAAGGATTTAGCAAGTTAATACTCAAACATGTTAGAAGCTTAATATGTTGTAATCACTTAGCTGTGATCATTATTATCAGGAAACAAAAATTGGGGGCCCAGTGGATGGCCTAGATAAAAAGAGAACATCAGTGAAGCTAATGGGTGGCTGTCGTCCATTTTTGGCTGCTATAGCCCATTCAGGTTATCATTTCACTCTCTCTGGGATTTGTTACTCATGACTACCATGGGCTATTTCCTCTCCTAGGAATATCCACTGGATTTCCTAAGATCTTTTATGTCTCTTAAATCTCTTATATCTCCCTCCTTTCTATAAACTTTTTCCCAGGGCTGGGCACTTGGCACAGCATTGGCAATGCCAGTTGGAAGTCGTACATCCATATCAGTGCACCTGGTTTGAGTGCTATCTCTGCTTCCAATTCTAGCTTCCCATTAATGTGTTTCCTGGGTGGTAGCAGGTGACAGTTCAAGTGGTTGGGTTTCTGCCACCCAAAAGGGAGACCTAGTTCCTGGCTCCTAGCTTCTGCCTGATCCAGCTCCAGCTATAGCACACATCTGAGAAGTGAACTAGTTGGAAGATTTCTCTGTGCGTATCTGTCTCTGTCTCACTCTGTTTCTCTTTCAAATAAACCTTAAAAAATTAAAATAATCCAAAATCTTTTCCTAATTTCACATCCAGAATCATTGCTTATTTTTTCTGAGGGTGTAAATTAAACAGTGATGGCTTTTATTAATTATTTATAGACATGTTATTAAACACTTTATAGGACTTGTTTTATAAATACATATTACCACTTACTAGGTGCCACTTTTCTATGGCTTCGAATTCTAACAGTGAACAAAATAAAATGCCTGTTCTCCTGGAAGTTGAAGTCCAGCCCAAGTGTCATTACTAGCCTATGTAAGAAAAAGTACTACAAACATTTATGGTCAGATAAGTTAACTTTCACCCTTAGTATGCATCAGAATTAGTATTTGAAACCAGGGCAGTATCATTCCAGTGTTCTAACTAAATATTGCTGGAGAGTATTTTCTTTGGGTATCATCAGCCCTTTTGAAATAATTTTCTAGTAGGACAAAGAATATATGTAATATGTTTTTTAAAATATCTCTCCCAATAAATTTTGAATTCTTCAAGGATAGGGTCAAGATTTAATGTTGAATTTAATAAATTAATGGTTTGGGCAAGTGTTGTGGCATAGTAGGTTGAGCCTCTACCTGCAGCACTGGCATCCCATATATGCAGGTGCTGGTTTGTGCCCTGGTTGCTCCTCTTCTGATCCAGCTCTGCCATGGCCTGGGAAAGCAACTGAAGATGCCTCAAGTACTTGGGCCCCTGTACCTGCATGGGAGACCAAGAAGAAGGTCCTGGCTCCTGAGCAGCCCAGCTCTGACCCTTGTGGCCATCTAGGGAGTGAACCAGCAGTTAAAAGACCTCTCTGTCTCTCCCTCTGTCTATAATTCTGCCTCTCAAGCAAATAAATATTTTTTTAAAAAAAAAATTAGTAAGTTGTTACTAAAGCCTTCATAATGATTTATGGTTTGAGTGACTGGAATTGTGGTACAATGAGTTATGTCACTGGTTTCAAGACTACCATCTCATATAAGATGGCTGGTTGGAGTCCTAGTTACTCTGCTTCCCATCTAATTCCCTGCTAATGCACCTGGGAAGGCATCAGAACATGACCCAGGTACTTGGGTCATGTGAGAGCCCTAGACAGATTTATAGACTCCTATCTTTGGCCTGGCCTAGCTGGGTATTTGGATTGTGAATCAGTGGATGCTAGATTCCACCCCCCCCCCGCCCCTCCCTTTGCGTTTCAAATGATGAATGAATGAACAACCATTTTAAAAGTTGATTTCTGGTTTGAGACTCTGTCTACAAGCTACTAAAGTATTAACTGGGGAACAGTTGGGGATATATCTGGAACAGATAATCTGGAAAATGAAGGAATCAAGGCTGTCATCTGCAAGGACATCTTAGGACAAATTGTTCAGGAATCAAGTTTGAGTTTTTGCTGATCTTTCATTTCCCCCCCTTTTTTGGCTTCCTTCCTCTCAGGCAGGCTAAGCTGTTTAAAAAGGAAAACATTGTTAATGGGAACAAAAGGATCCCTAATGTCCTAGAAGAAGTTATGAAGAGAAAAGGAATTCCAGGCTGATGGGGAAGATTCTTTTCAAGCAAGATGGAAGCAAGAAGTCTTGCCAGCAAGCTTAAGTCCCAATGCATGGGCAGCCTCTCCCTGCTGTGGGCCTGCCCTGCAGGAAAAGAATAAGCACAGGATCCACCAAAATGATGAGAATGGAGTGTGCTCACTAGTGCCTAATGCCCTATTTGCTGTCACTGCAGAATGCTGCCCTTCACCACAGCAGTTCCCTTATAGCTATGGTGACTTACCTATAAAATAAAAACTCTCTTGAATCATCTGTGATAATTGTACTTTGGCCAGTTGAACCCTTTCCTTGACTGATCTATACAACACCCTTTAAGAAGGCTTCCTGCAGAAAAGAATTAGTGAAGAATCATCAGGATGAAAAAGCAGACTCCAGACAGGTGAGCCAAATATTCTTTCCAGTTTTATCTAAAGAACTCACATTTCCTTAGTGTGGGGAGACTGGGTATTGATACCAGCGCTAACAGCAAATTCAAATTTTGTGTGGTTTCTAGATTTCCATGTGCACTGTTAGGCATACTGTGCATGGATCTATCCAGTGGGATGCTGATCCAGTTCTGGCTTCTGTGAACTGTTTGTGTTCTTCTGTTCCCAACTCCACATGTGGTGACATCACTGTGGTAGCATGAAAATGGCTACAGTCAGTGTATTTACACCATGGAAATTTCCAAACACTACAAATCAGCTGGGTTTTTAGACAGTTATTGCACATTTACTAGCATATCATTGTATAGCTCTTTCTGTGTATCTCACTGACCACTGCAAGTATGGAAAATGCTCAGAGTCATTTGATAAGAAAGCTTATAACTCTAAAGCAAAAAACACACAATAAGCCTGTCTGAAAGCTCTGGCTCACTCATATTTCCCCACTCAAAGAAGCAGAGTTAACAGTACCCAGGTCTCTCCTGTCAGGCTCTTGAGTGCACAGGGTAGGGAGAGACAAGATTTCCCAAGATTACATACTGCCTGGTGGGCTCTGGAGCTGCCATTGGGTGCCTAGATTTCAGAGCCAGGTGCTTATGACTTTCTTCAATGACTTGTCAACACAAGTAATTGGCCCAAGCTCCAGTGACTCCCAACAATGGAAGAAAATGCTTAAATCAAACTGGAAGCTTAATACCTGCCAGGTTTAATCCCTTCTTCTCTCCACTGACAGGGCTAATGAGTGGATTGCAAGATCTTACACCTCAACTCTGATGTTTTAAGTACCTCTGATAATAATAGAAACACATTTAGATAGTGCTTTCTATATGTTGGCACACTTAATCCCCACATCAACGTGGGAGAGAGGCATTAGCCGAGTTTTACAACTGTGGAAACAGACGCTTGCAGAGATCAAATGACGTATCTGAAACCACACAGCTGGTAACCGCGAGACCTTCCAAAGGAGAATCAGGGCGTTCTCCTCCATTCTCTCCTGACAGCTGGGGAGTCCAAATGGAATTTTTGCTTTAGTGCACCAAGCACAACTGTGAATCCAGGTAAACTGAGGCAAGTTTAGCGAGTAGTTGCTCCCTAACCCAAGCTTTACTAGACTGAGTCAGACCCAGGAATCTAAATGCTAAAGCCCTGAAACTCTAATAGTCACACTTATGTGTTGTAAATTGCCTTAAATGTTGAGGAATGTTCCATTTCCAGTTTGCTTAGAATTTTCCTCATGAAAATATATTGTGATTTATCAAATGCTTTTCTACAGCAATTGACATAATCATATGGTATTGATCTTTAATTTGTTAATGTGTTATATCACATTGTTTTAATTGTGAGTGTTGAAACTTCCCTGCATCACAGGGATGAATCCACTTGGTCTGGGTGAATGATCTTTTTGTTGGATTTGATTGGCCAGAATTTTGTTGAGGATTTTTGTGTCTATGTTGTCATGGAAATTGGTCTGCAGTTCTCTCTCTGTTGCATCTTTTTTGTGGTTTGGGAATGAAGGCGATACTGGCTTCATAGGAAGTATTTGGGAGGATTCCCTGCCTTCAATTGTTTTGACTAGCTTGAGAAGAATTGGTGTTAGTTCTTCTTAAATGTCTGGTAGAATTCAGCATTGAAGCCATCTAGTCCTGATTTTACTTTCTTGGTAAAGTCTTCATTACTCATTCAATTTCTGTCTTCCTTCTGGTTCTTTTAGGTTTTCTCTGTCTTCATGGCTCAATTTAAGTTGATTATATGTGTCCTGGAATCTATCCATTTGTTCCAGGTTTCCCAGTTTATTGGCGTCCAGGTCTTTGTGGTAATTTTTGATAATTCTTATTTCCATTATGTCACATTCCTTTTTCATGTCCAATTTTATTGATATGGGTCCTCTCCCACCTTTTTTTTTGTTTGTTTGTTTAGTTGGGCCTAAGTGTCTATTTTGTTTATTTTTTCAAAGAACCCACTCTTTGTTTTCCTGACCTTTTGTAATTTTTTTTCTGGTTTTGACTTTTTGAATTTCTTATCTCATTTGAATTATTTCTTTTCTCCTGCTAGTTTTGTGTTTGGTTTAGTGTTTTTTTTCTTTGTTCTTGAGATGCATTGGTAGCTCATTTGTTTGGTGCCTTTCTAAAGTTTTGATGTAGGCACCAATTGCTCTGAACATTTCTCTTAACATTGCTTCGGTGGTATCCCATAGGTTTTTGTATGGTGGATGTTGTCATCTTCCTGTGTTTCCCAAAATTTTCACTCTGGAGTTCATCTATGACCCACTGTTCATTCAGGAGCATGTTGTTCAATCTCCATTTGTTTGTATATATTCTTGAGATTTCTAAGTTGTTGATAACCAACTTCATTCCACTGTGCTCTGAGAAAGTGCATGGTATGACTTTGATTTTTTTGAAACTGCTGAGACTGGCTTTATGGCCTAGCATGTGGTCAATTTTAGAGAAAGTTCCATGTACTGGTGAGAAGAATGTGCATTCTGCAGCTTTAGGATGCAATGTTGTGTTTATTAAATCTGTTACATCTACTTGGTCTAGTGTTGATTAGTTATGTTGTTTCCTTGCTGGTTTTGTCTGGTTGATCTGTCCACTGATGAAAGTGGGGTATTGAAGTCCCCCATTACTACTATATTTGAGTCTATGTCTCCCTTTAGATCCATTAACATTTCTTTGAGGTATCCAGGTGCCCTGTGATTAGGTGCATATATGTTTATATTAGTCATTTCTTCCTGTTGAGATGATCCCTGATTCTTACAAATTGTACTTCTTTGTGTCTTTTAACTGTCTTCATGTTATTTTGTCAGATACCAGAATGGCTACACTAGCTCTTTTTTGGTTTCTTTTAGCATGGAATAACTTTTTCCATCCTTCACTTTCAGTCTGTAAGTATCTTTCTTGATGAGATACGTTTCTTGTAGGCAGGACATAGATGGTTTTCATTTTCTAATCCATTCAGCCAGTCTGTATTGAGATTTGAGGACATTTTAATTCAAGGTGACAATTGATGAATAACGACTTTGCCTTGCTGTTTTTCCATGAATGTTGCTGTTTTTACTTTGGGTATCCCTTGTACTTTTACTGAGGAATTTTCTGCCTTCACATTCTTTGATAGTGATGACCATGTTTCTGTGTTTCTCTGTGTAGCACATCCTTAAGCATCTTTTGTAAGGTTGGACGAAATGATGATGAATTCTTTCAATATCTGTTGTAGGAGGTCTTTCTTTCCCCTCCTTTCATAAATGAGAGCTTTGCAGGGTATAGTATTCTGGGCTCACAGTTTTCTGTTCTTAAGACTCAAAATATTTCTTACCATTCTCTTCTAGCCTGTAGGGTTTCTGATGAGAAGTTTGCTGTGCGTCTGATGGGAAATCTTTGGAATAAAATCTGGCATTTCTCTCATGCACATTTTAGAATCTTTTCTTTGTGTTTTATAGTGGAGAGTTTGACTACAGTGTGTCATGTTGAGGATCTTTTCTGGTCATGTCTATTGGGTATTCTATGTGCTTCTCATATTTGGATGTCCCTTTCTTTCTCCAAATGAGAGAAGTATTCTATTATTATTTCACTAATAGGCTTTCTAATCCATTCTCTATTTCTAGGCATTCAGGAACTCCTAAGACCTGTATGTTGGATTATTTGATGGTATCCTGTAGCTCTCCAACAGTGTTCTTTAGTTTTCTGATTTCTTCTAATTGTGTTTGGTTTCATTGTGAAACATCCAGGGATTTGTCTTCTAGCTCAGATAGTCTTTCTGTTGCTTCACCTACTCTTGTTAAGACATTCTACTGCATTTGTTATTTGATCTATTGACTTCTTTTTTTCTAGTATTTCACTTTGGGTTCTCATTAAAATCTCAATTTCCTCTGATCACTTTTCATTTATATCATATATAGTATTCTTTAGATCCTGAATTTGATTCTGATTGCTTCTGAGTAATGCAATGATTAGTTTTTTGAAGTACATTTCTGACATTGCCTCAATCTCTTCATCTTAATATTCTAATGTTTAAATGTGGTAGTATTCCATTTTGGCTAAGAGTGTCTTCCTTATTTTTGATTTTTGGATTTTGGCATGCTTTCTCACCATTGGTAGATTTCTTTTCTCTCAGGTTTGCATCTGTGGTCTGTAGGACATGTAGCAGGCTCCCTTATGTGTCTTTTCCCCCTCTCCTATTCTTGCTGGGCTACCAGTAAAGAGCAACTGACTCTGGAGCTACAGCTGATCTGTTGTAAATACACCAAATACACTAAAGGCCACTTAAGGCAGAATCAAGGCCACCAATGCAATGGTGTCTGCAGTCATCCATGTGGAATGTGATTTGGGCTTGGGGAGAGTGATCGCAGTGGAGGTGATGAAAGTGACTGGGTTCAAAATTTTTTTTTAAGGAAGAACTGAGAAGATTAAGTAGTACTTAGGATAAGAGGCAGAAGCAAAGAGATGGCTCCAGATATTCTGGCCTGAATAACTCAGAAGCTGGAAAAGGCTATGGGAAACAGCAGGTCTAGTGGGTGATTGGGAATTGGTTTGGGTGTTTTAGGGGTGAGACCAAGTAGAGCTGCCAGGAGCAGGAAGGTGGACATGCTGGTAGGAAGTGCAGTGCAAGGGAGAGGCTTGTGCTGTGGGTATTCATTTGGGAGACATCAGTAGAAGCCTGGCATTTAAAGCCACAAGACTGAGATCAACATGGGAGTGAGTTTGTAGGCAAAGAAAAGGGAAGCCATCACTTGAGGATAGAAACTAGGAAAAGGGAGACAAGGAGTGACTTAATTAATTATTCAAATTTGTATTTTGTGGTCATCCTTGGGTCTGTGAGTGGGAATACAACGTTTAACAGCTCAAAACACTAGTGGGCAATGGTGAAGGTGGTTTCCCAAGTCCCCCTTCAGAAGGAATGGACTTGTATAGGCATCAAAACATGACTGCTATATCTCTCTTCCCAAAATTTTTTCACATTTATTTAACTGTTTTATTCCAAAGTAAATGAATGTAAATTCCCTTTTGGTTACCAAGACATATTGATCTGGATTATACAAAATTACTCCGTTGTTGAGCCAATATTGCTGTTGTATTTCTCAACACTAAAAATCTCAGGTATCCCTAGTGCACCCTGAACTCCAAACACTTAGATGGTAAAATGAATAATCTAGTGAGACATTTAAGGCAAAGATGTGTCCAGTTTGTCTCCATGTAAGTAATACCAAACCTAGGATTCAACATAGCTTAAGTGTTCAGTATCGGCTTTTACAATGAATCAATGCATGAATCATTTGGGAAGTTGATACATTAATTTTCTTCCTGTTACAGAGCAACATATTTATCATAACCTTTTTTTCAAGATAAAAATGTTTTAGTACATGTAAATATTTTAAGGATCTTGAGATGAGGATTTCATCTTGTATTATCTGGTGGTAAAGACCTAACATGCCTATTATTCTTTAATTAGAAATGTAAAGAAGATATGGAGACCCAGAAGAGGAGGTCATTTGAAGACAGAGAGTCAGGTAACGAGACCATAAGACAAGGGAGCTGCAAACAATGAAAGTGAAAATAATTAAAGGAACAGATTTCCATCCAGAGCCTCTGTAGGGAATGCGATCCTGTTGACATTGGGATTTCAGACTTCCTCTCTCTTGACAGGTAAAGGAGCAAATTTCCATTGTTTGAAGCCATCACATGTGTGTTAAATACCTATAGAAAAACATTAATCAATATGGCAAGTAGGAAGTCTTTCCCTTGGTCTTTAGTAGTTTCCAGCATAAGGCTGTTGACCTACTATTTTGTAAAATGTTAGGGCCAAACTATCCCACCCCGCATTAAGCCTAAAGCAGAAAACTATCCTCCTTGGCAGTAGCTACACACTGTCCTTATTTATGTTATTCTCCAATATTTTTATTTCTCAATGATGCCGCTAAGTGCACCAAACATTCAGGTATATTGTTGGCTGTACAGTGAGTACTAGAACATTATTTCATCAGCCAGATGACATCAAAGCTGAATGCAATGTTGGGCATTTTTACCAATTAGTAATACACAGGATGGCAGAAAGAGAAGAAACGGATGTTAAGGGATAATAAGGGAACCGGCAAGCTAAGGCTGTGTGGTTAATTTAACCGAAAATTTCAAGATATGTCTCTTGTCTACACCGAAGGAAGAAAAAGTCAAAGAATAGGACCTGGAAATATCCCAAGGAGCCCTTTTTTGCTTTTTGGTTTTTGGCTCTGTTAACTCTGTATTTTATTAGCATAGAAATCATTTACATAAGGAATACAATCTCCATGCATTTCACATATACAAATTGAGAACTCAGTGATTTTGCATCGTACCCCCTCTGTTGACCTCACTCCCACCCTCCGTCCTGCTCCCTCCACAGAGCCCTCTTAATAAGACAGAAGCCTGTTGAGCAGGGAAGGAGCATGCCCATCTTACTGCCCCCCCCAATAATAAAATAAACCTCCATTTCAAACGTAAAACCCATCAACAGCTCCTTTAACCAAGTTTACTTGTAGTGCTATAAGAACTAATCAAAAGCTTTTTGCAAAAACTATACTTTATCAGCTGGTTATACAATTCTCTGGAAGCAGAAACCTATACACACTTGAAAGGGAGGATGTAGACTTGTAAGCTTAATTTTTTTCTCACCTAACACACACAAATACTTTACTGTATTATCCAGCTAGTTCTGTGGTCCAGCCCTACTCTCATCCTTTCTTGTCTCAGATTACATCTAAGGATTGAGATGGAAAAAAAGTTAGAATGAGGGGTGATGTATAAGACAATGAGAAGAACAGGGTAACTGTTGTCACATACAGCTACCACTAGGTAGTAGTGGGCAGTAGGCAGCAGCAGTAGGTTTTCTTTCTGTTCTGTCTGTAAGGTGATAGTAAATGTTTTAAAGATAACCAATTATAATTCATTCTAATCTCATTTTTATAACTCATCCATGCATATCACCTAAGATGCTAAGGCCACACCAACCAATGAGCAAAACACTGACTTCAATGACATCTTATTTAGGAAAGGACAGACATGACTCATTTTCACTAAAAGTTTAGTACTGCTCTGAGAATGAAGCCATAACTCTCCCAAAGAACTCCTAATTACCTAAGTGTACGTTTTCTGGTTCAGTAAGTATAATTCCGTATTATGGGAATTCTTCTGAGTGACAGAAAGAGGCAGACTGGCTGAACACCTTTATGGCCTTCATGCCACTGTGATGGTTTCAGCTATCTTATTGACAGGGACACCTACTTTTCCATCACTAATATAAAAAGAGAGTGACTTAATATTGCCTTTACAATGTATGGCTAAACCTCTACTTCCCTTCATTAAAGTGGACAGCATAGAATTCGGTGTCTAGTGTGTGACTTGCAGGAAGCTGAATGGGTCTTTGTAGGTTATCAGATTCTAGTAAGTCATGGGTTTCTAGGGAGAATTGGTTGAAAGCTTTGAGTCAGATCACATCTCTAAATGATGATGTAACTTGGATTAAATGAGGTCATTGTCAAGTAAGGATACTGATACTTGCATTATCTATCTGCAGGGCTTTTGTAAAGCATGTAATACATTAATAGAAATCCATATGCATGTATTTATTCAACATTACTATATAGTTAAATAGAACTCTAAAAAATGTACGATAAATTTGTTGTGATATATCTCCCTTATCCAGTCCCAAACTGCTTGCTTAAATATACTTAAATGAACAAACTCATATGTATTAGATGTCAGATTACTCCAAATACTGCTTCTCATAGAACCCCGTTCAAAGCATTCCTCCTCCCCCTTTGCATCTTTCATTAAATCTGTAACCTGAGGATTTATGGGCTTTTGTACACATTTATTCAATTAGTAAAACTTTTCAACCCCTACCAAATGTCAGGTACTATTCTCCTGTTTGCTTTACAGGTTATATTTAGATAACAGATCAGTGACAAAACAGGTAAATGTCCCCATCTGCTAGGAGGGGTAAACAAAAATAAATGAATAATCAACATATAAACTTATGTATAAATCTCAGAGCGAAAAATTTGTGATTAAATTAACTAGCACTTCAGGGAGGTGCTAAGAGAGAGCTAGACAGCAGGGACTGGAGTTGAGGTGCTGAGTAGGTGAGGGTGGTCACCGTTAGAAACAGACCACCCAGTGCTGTTGCACAATAAGCTAAGCCTCTGCCTGCAGTTCAGGTCCCTGTTCTTTGGATCCAGGTCTCTGCTATGGCCTAGGAAAGCAGCAGAGGATGGCCGCAGTCCTTGATCCCCTGCATCTGCCTGGGAGACTGGGAAGAAGCTCCTGGTTCTTGGCTTAGCTCCTGCCATTGTGGGTATCTGGGGAGGAAAAGTGTAGATGGAAAACTTTGTTTCTCTCCATCTGTCTGTAACTCTACCTTAGACATACATACATACATATATACATAAATAAATAAAATAAGAAAGTGACCATGGAAGACCTTGTGGGGCAGGTGGGAGGAGGAGGCAACATGATAGAGCTGCAGGAGAGAGCAGTGTGCACATTGGGAAATTGAAGTTCCCAGAAGTCACCAGAGGGGAGGCTGTTAACAAGAGAGTAGAAGCAATATTCAGTGATCAGGAGCACTGGTGGGAAATGGGAAAAGCAGAAAAAAGTGGAGCCCTTGTTCTTTGGATCTAAGTGGCCTTTGAAGGATTTTGGATTCAGCCACTGGAGGTGGTGCTGTAGTTTTAAATTGAACAACCAGAAAAGGTCCATCTTAGGGGGTGATTTTTGATTGAAGACCTTATAGAGGTTTATGTTCGTGTGGTGGAATGAATTTCCTGCTTCAGCGGTAGTGCTGACTTGCATTTAAATTTTTAAATTTATTTTTATTGACAAATAGTAATTGTATATATTTATGATGTACAATGTAATATTTGGATACATGCATACATAATAATGATCATATTAGCATAATTAATGTATATTGCTTCATATATTCAAAGGTCTTTGTAATGTATACATTCAGAAATCATTCTAGGTACTTAGACAAGTACAGTATGTTATTTTTAACTATTACATCCATTTGGTCTATAGCGTCAGTTATCTGTTGTTTCCTTCCTGGTTTTCTGTCTGATTGATCTGTCCATATATGAAAGTGGGGTATTGAAGTCCCCTCATTACTACTGTATTTGAGTCTATGTCTCCCTTTAGATCCACTAACATTTCTTATAGACATCCAAGTGCCCTGTGATTATGTGCATGTATGTTTATATTAGTCATTTCTGCCTGTTGAGACAATCCCTGATTCTTACAAAGTGTACTTTTTGTCTCTTTAAACTCTTTTTATGTTAAAGTCTGTTTTGTCAGATATCGGAATAGCTATATCAGTTCTTTTTTGTTTGGTTTGGTTTGGTTTCTGAAAGTACCCCTTTGCTTTCAGTCTGTGAGTATCTTTCTTGGTGAGATATGTTTCTTGTAGGTAGCAAATAGATGGATTTCACTTTTTTTTTTTAACTCTTTGAAAGGCAGAGTGGACGGTGAGAGAGAGAGACAGAGAGAAAGGTCTTCCTTTGCCATTGGTTCACCCTCCAATGGCTGCTGTGGCCAGCATACCACGCTGATCCGAAGGCAGGAGCCAGGTACTTATCCTGGTTTCCCATGGGGTGCAGGGCCCAAGCACTTGGGCCATCCTCTACTGCACTCCTGGGCCATAGCAGAGAGCTGGCCTGGAAGAGGGGCAACTGGGACAGAATCCGGCGCCCCCACCGGGACTAGAACCTGGTGTGCCAGCACTGCAAGGCAGAGGATTAGCTTGTTGTGCCACGGCGCCGGCCGGATTTCATTTTCTAATCCATTCAGCCAGTATATGTCTTTGTACTGGAGACCTGGGCCTATTTATATTGTAGGTGACTATTGATAAGTAGCAACTTTGCCTTGCTGTTTTTCCATGAATATTGCTGTTTTTTTACTTTGGGTATCCCTTGTGTTTGGGAAGTGAACCAGTGGATGGATGATCTCTTTCTCTACGTGACGTTCAAATAAAATTAAAATATTTGAAGCTTCATAGAGTCCCTCCACCATGAGTCCTAGACTGGGGATTCAAATATGGCAAAATCTTGCCTTACCTAGCAGTCCTCATATCTGTTTTTGGATGTCAGGCACAGCTCCTTTTGCCAGAGCTTCCATTTGGTCAGTGTATAAGTTCTTTTGCTATCAGACAGCTCCTTGCTCAAGTAGTTCACAGCTAATTGGGAAATTAGGGGCTTTTCCTTAAATACCTGATAGCCCCTTTGTGCCAAGACAATTTAAAATTAGGATTGTGTTTATTCTAAGGTGTCTTTACATTTTATCAGCAACAAAAACTATCCTCCACACACTGAAGTGTACTGCCCCCCTACATTGAGCACCCCAACCCAGGTAGGCACAGGCCGCAACCTCGTGACACCCATGGCCAGTGATGCAGAGAGGAGCCCATGGAGCCCAAGGCTGAAGAGGCCTGCACTCAGTCCCTCAGGTCCTCAAGCGGTGGCCACTTAGTACAACCAGCGGCAGGATGGCCCCATGCACTTAAAAGTCAGGCTGAGCCTGGGGTCAGGCCTGATGCTTCAGATCTTGGCACCTTCTGTTGCGTTCCTCATCCCAACTCCCAAAATGCCTCCCCCAGCCTGTAGTGCTACAATCAGGCCCTGCCTTTGTAGCAGCACCCCTTATTGTCACCTGCTCTGACACCTCTTCAGAGGCCCTCAGCCCAGGTTCTATGCAAAATACTGGTATGCAAAAGACGTCGGAGCGAGTATTTCCTTCAGTATGTAGCATACCAGTGCATACTTCTTTGAAAATGTGAAATTGCTTAAGAAAATGCAGCCATGGCTGCAAATCCGTGGCAGCTTCTCCCCAGAATGCGGTGGCTCTGGACCCCAGGCTCCTTATCCCAGGCCCCAACCTGAACCTCAATCTACTCTCATCCCCAAGCTTGCCCCGGCTCTGTCCCCATGCGTGCCCCCTCCCAGAAGCCTCATACCCAGGGTCACTTTCACCAGTTCCTGACTCTGCTGTGCTGTTCCAAGAAACAGGTACACAAGTCATGCAATTGCTGGTAGCAAAGAAACAGGCACACTGGTGTCCCAACAGATGGCACCTGGCAGGCAGCCTCCCACACCTCCCTGCACCCCCAAGACTCTCTCCAGGGAAATCAGTCTGTGCAAGAGGATCAGACAAGGAGAAGCAGCAGCTGGAGGCAGGGGCTCCCAGTAGACTCTTGTCCAGTTATAGAGCCAGCCAGGATTCTGGAGACAGAAGGGAACCTCTCTAACCCAGGGGAGCACTCCTGAGACTCTGGGGGATGCCTCCAGCCTGGGCTCCGGATGTACAGTGAAGGTAGACAGGGCAATGGCCCTGACGCTGCAGCAACAGGTCTGTTCTCCCTGCCAGGGCCCAGGGTCACCAAGCATCCTGCCTTTGAACAATAAGAGGGAAGCCCAGAAAACGAGGAGTTGAAAGAGGACATGGACATCATCAGTCTTTTTCAACTTGAGGTGGAGTCTACATGCCCCTCAGAAACCGAGGAAGAGTTTTCCTGAATGAGCAGGCCCACCAGAATGAGAAGGCCCTAGCTTATCTCTCTATTCTGTGGAGAGAAATACAGCAGTGTCTCTAGTTGCATGCCCTTACTGAGGTGGAGAACAACATTCCTACAGAAAGGAACACCAACACCTTTTTTTTTTTTTTTTTTGCACCAAATTAGAACGATTTTATTATTTAACATCATGTCAACGTATGTACATTATCTTCCCAAATAAGAAACAATTTGATCCCAAAGTTTAAAATGTAGTTTCCAAAATGAATCCTTATTAGAAATTTGAAGGAAAAAAAGTCCTGCAAATTAACACAAACTTAATTTTAATCCTTGACTAAAGAATGCACCCTGTACCAATCACCTCTCATACAAAAATGTATATTATAAATAAAATTTTCAAAAAGATCTTGGATGCTTTATTGCACATCATACAGAATGCTTGCCATTATCTGAACGGCTTTTAGCCATTCACTGTGTTAGCTGTTTAAAGCCTATACTCAAATTTGGAGAACACTGCAGGTACTATCACATCTAGGACCACAGATCTTTTCCATGCACGGGAATATATAATCTTACTGAGTCCAGCTTCTGTCACTTTTTCTAAAATAAGGAGGACTTCTATTTTCTACTCTTACAGGTAATTACAGGAGATCGGCAAATAAAAAGTCCTGTTCAAATGTCAGGACTACAAGCATCCGAACAGTGGCTAGGCTGCACCTTGGTTTAACTTTGACCCGACCCAAGCCTCCAGCAATCGAGGAATCAAATTCACCCAGGGTCAGCGGGCCAAGCTAAATGCTGGGTTAGCGGGAAGGAGCCAGCAGAGCCCAAGCCCAGGTGGAATGAGTCCTGGTACATCACCACTCAGGCCTTCCATAGGAGAGCTGTTAGGGCAGATAACAGCAGGAGAGCCTGATGCAAAAAAGCATGGCTCCTGTAGGGAGGAGGAGATTAAGATGGTCAGCTTCATTCCTTTTAGGGAGGAGGCTGTCAGCTCCTTGGACTGTGAGTTTACAGTCCTTCTCAATGTGGTCAGCTCAGGAATTGAAAAGGTTCCCTGTATTTGGGAAGAACACAGGAACAAGGAGGCCCTGGCTGACGGCCCTTCTGGTACCGTGGCCATACACCAGCTCCACGAGTGCCACTGGGTGGATGCCCTGCCCGAGGAGGTGAAGAACATCCCTGGCCATTCACAGGACTGGAGTCTCGTGACTAGCCTCAGACCCAGTGACAGCGAGAGTTCCGCAGACTAGGACCACGAGGAAGACCAGGAGGCGAAAGAAGCTGAGGTGGGCATCATCAGCATCTTTTGAGACCCCTTCTGGGTGCAGGGTGGTGACACCCCTGCACAGGCCCTCAGCCCTGCACTTGTGCCAGTTGCTCCCACAGTAGTGGTCTGAGATGGGGAACTGCTTAAAAAAATGTGGCTGCGGCCCCACTCGCTTGGTACACATGTCCGGCGATGTGGAGACTCCTGGAGAAACTGCCCTCCAGGTTCCTGAACCCAGGCCCCAACGTGACCCTGAAGCTGCCCTCGTGCCCGACTTCGAGAAGACCCGTCACCGGGGACTGTTCCGCAAGGTGTTGACATGGCTGTGCCCACTTCAGTGCATTAAGCTGCAGGGCTGCAAGGTGCACAAGCACCAGCGCCCACGCAAAAGGCACAACATTGTGCCGTGTAGACAGGGCCCACCGGGCCAGCCTCCCCCACCACCCTGCACCTTGAAGACTCCGGCCAGTGCCCTAGAGCCGCTAGATCAGGAGGGAGAAGAGGAGGAGCCACATGAAGAGGCATGGACCCAAGTGGACACTCTCGGTGAGAAGTGGAGAGGCCAGGAACCCAGAGGCAGAAGACGACCTCTCTACTTGTGAGCCCACTCCTGGCACTCTGCGTGGACACCTCTAGCCTGGAGATGCACCATACCTTGAAGGTGGAGAGGCCCAGGGCCCTCCAGAGCACGGCCAGGGCGCTGGCCCTGAAGACCCAATATCAGTCTGCTCCCCCTGCCAGGGCCTAGTGACACCGAGGGCCCTGCCTTTGGGGGGAGGCCAGAAAACAGCTGTGGGGAGGAGGAGACTCTGAGTGGTCAGTCATTCAGAGTGGGGTCAGCTCAGAAATTGAAGAGATTCCCTGTATTTGGGAAGAGCACAGGAACGAGGAGGCCCTGGGTGACGGCCCTTCTGGTACCGTGGCCATACACCAGCTCCACGAGTGCCACTGGGTGGATGCCCTGCCCGAGGAGGTGAAGAACATCCCTGGCCATTCACAGGACTGGAGTCTCGTGACTAGCCTCAGACCCAGTGACAGCGAGAGTTCCGCAGACTAGGACCACGAGGAAGACCAGGAGGCGAAAGAAGCTGAGGTGGGCATCATCAGCATCTTTTGAGACCCCTTCTGGGTGCAGGGTGGTGACACCCCTGCACAGGCCCTCAGCCCTGCACTTGTGCCAGTTGCTCCCACAGTAGTGGTCTGAGATGGGGAACTGCTTAAAAAAATGTGGCTGCGGCCCCACTCGCTTGGTACACATGTCCAGCGATGTGGAGACTCCTGGAGAAACTGCCCCCCAGGTTCCTGAACCCAGGCCCCAACGTGACCCTGAAGCTGCCCTCGTCCCCGAGCCGGCCCCCGTGTCTGCCCTCGTGCCCGACTTCGAGAAGACCCGTCACCGGGGACTGTTCCGCAAGGCATTGACATGGCTGTGCCCACTTCAGTGCATTAAGCTGCAGGGCTGCAAGGTGCACAAGCACCAGCGCCCACGCAAAAGGCACAACATTGTGCCGTGTAGACAGGGCCCACCGGGCCAGCCTCCCCCACAACCCTGCACCCTGAAGACTCCGGCCAGTGCCCTAGAGCCGCTAGATCAGGAGGGAGAAGAGGAGGAGCCACATGAAGAGGCATGGACCCAAGTGGACACTCTCGGCAAGAAGTGGAGAGGCCAGGAACCCAGAGGCAGAAGACGACCTCTCAACTTGTGAGCCCACTCCTGGCACTCTGCATGGACACCTCTAGCCTGGAGATGCACCATACCTCGAAGGTGGAGAGGCCCAGGGCCCTCCAGAGCACGGCCAGGGCGCTGGCCCTGAAGACCCAATATCAGTCTGCTCCCCCTGCCAGGGCCCAGTGACACCGAGGGCCCTGCCTTTGGGGGGAGGCCAGAAAACAGCTGTGGGGAGGAGGAGACTCTGAGTGGTCAGTCATTCAGAGTGGGGTCAGCTCAGAAATTGAAGAGATTCCCTGTATTTGGGAAGAGCACAGGAACGAGGAGGCCCTGGGTGACGGCCCTTCTGGTACCGTGGCCATACACCAGCTCCACGAGTGCCACTGGGTGGATGCCCTGCCCGAGGAGGTGAAGAACATCCCTGGCCATTCACAGGACTGGAGTCTCGTGACTAGCCTCAGACCCAGTGACAGTGAGAGTTCCACAGACTAGGACCACAAGGAAGACCAGGAGGCGAAAGAAGCTGAGGTGGACATCATCAGCATATTTTGCCTTGACAATGAATGTCTCGGCTCCCTGGAGGCCCAGGAATTGTTTCCCCCCACAGCAGGCAGCTCTGATTCTGGGAAGGGAATCCACGCCCTTGTCACTCAGACACTTGTGGGGAGGTGACGTCCTATGACATTCGTCAGGATCAGTCATGCTTTGGGCTTTTGAAGTGCCACAATCACAGAGTGATCTTCATGCTGGCCCTGGGGAGACTGTGAGAGGAAGAGAGATGGGACAGTATTTCTCTACTATACAGTATGCCAGCGCACACTTTCTTGAAACGCATCCATGACCGTAACGTCGCGGCACCTGCTGCACGGGATACAGCAGCTCCCCGAGAGACAGACCCCAGGTTCCTTAACCCAGGCCCCAAGCTGAACCAGAACGTGCTCTCATCCTAAAGCCTGCCCCCACCTCTGTCCCTCTCTGGACCCCACCAAAAAGCCTCTATGACGACTGACAACCGACGACCTCTTGGGGCTGTGGGAAGTCTCCTCCAGCCAGGCAATGTACATTGGAGGCAGAGAGGCCCAGGGCCCTCCTGAGCACAGCCTGGATGGTGGCTGTGAAGACCCAACATCAGGTCTCCTCTCCCTGCCAGGGCTCAGTGACACCGAGGTCCCTGCCTTTGAGCAACAAGAGGCAAGGCCAGAAAACTAGGCGTCCGATGTGGACCTGGACATCCTTAGGCTCTTTCACCTTCAGGAGGAGTGTGTTAGCTCCTCAGTGACAGAAGAGCTTTTGCCATGACCATGGTCATTTCTCAAAGGGAAGACTTTTCTTCTATCTGGGAGGCCCACAGGAATGAGAGGGCCCTGGCTGATCCTTTTCCAGTACTGTGGCAGGAAACCTTCTACACCACTGTCACTGGGTGGACGCCCTGCATGAGGTGATGAACAGCATCAGCAGCCATTCTCAAGAATGCAGTCTTGTGACTGTCCTCAGCCCTGGAAACACCAAGAGTTCCCACGATGAGGACCAAGAGTAAGTACAGGACGTCAGAGATGTCGAGGTAGACATCATCAGCATCTTTTACTTGGATGTCAATGGTCTTGGCTTCCTGGAGTGCCAGGAGGAATTTCCTCCTACAGCAGGTGCTCTGGGCCTTGGATTTCACCTTGGATTACCTGGATTAAGCCCTAACATGCCTATTATCCTTTATTTAGAAATGTAAAGAAAATATGGATACCCAGAAGAGGAGGTCATGTGAAGACAGAGATTGGAGTAATGAAGCCACAGGACAAGGGAGCTGCAAACAATGGAAGTGAAAAGAATTAAACAGATTCCCATCCAGAGCCTTTGTAGGGGATGGGGTCCTGCTGACATTGGGATTTCATACTTCTCTTCTCCAGATAGGTAAGAGAGCAAATTTCCATTGTTTGAAGCCATCACACATGTGTTAAATTGCTGTAGAAAAACAGAACTCAATATGGCAAGTAGGAAAACTTTCCTTGGCCTTTAGTAGTTTCCAGCATGAAGCTGCCTGGCCTACTGTTTTGTAAGGTGTTAGGGCCGAACTGTCCCACCACCCATTAAGCCTCAAGCAGAAAACTATCTTCCTTGGCAGTTCCTACATACTTTTGTTGTGGATGTTTTCTCCAAAATGTTACACCTTTCATTGTATTTTTCAGTGATCCCACTAAATGCACCAAACATTCAGTTATATTGTTGGCCCTGCAGTAAGTACAAGACGATTATTTCATCAACCAATGACCTCACAGCTGAAGGCAATATTGGGTGGATTTACCAACCAGTGATACACAGGATGGCAGAACTCATTATTCAACTCATATTAAGGGGAAATAAGGGAATCGGGGAAGCTAAGGCTCTCCAGTGAATTTATCCGAAAATTTCAAGATACTTTTCTTGCCCACCCCAACAGAAGAATACCCAAAGAAGCCCTATTTTTTTTTTTTTTGCTTTTTATTTTTTCCCCATTACTTCTGTATTTTTTTAATGCAGAAATCTTTCACTTATGGTATACAAACTTCATGCATTTCATATATACAAATTAAGAACATAGTGATTTTCCCATCCTACTGTCCCTGTTGCCCTCACTCCCACCCTTCTTCCTCCTCCCTCCAAGGAGCCCTCTTGACAGGACAGAAACCTGTGGAGCAGGGAAGGAGCATGCCCAACTTACTGCCCTTCCCCCCTGCAATTAAAAGTCCAATCCAAATATAAAAACCATCAGCAACTTCTTTAAAGCAAGTTTACTTGTAGTGCAATAAACTAGTCACAAGCTTTTTGTACACACACACACACAAATTAACAGCTGCTTATACAACTCTCCAGAAACAGAACCCTGTACCCACTTCAAAGGTAGGATATAGACTAGTATGCTTTGGGGTTTTCTCACCAAGCACACACAATTTCTTTATCATCCAACTTGCTTTGTGGTCGAGCCCTACTCTCATCCGTGCTTGTCTCAGATTAATCCTAAGGATAGAGATGGAAACAAAGATACAAGGAGGGAAGATATAAGACAGTAAGAAGAACATGGTGGGCCTGCGCCACAGCTTACTAGGCTAATCCTCCACCTGTGGCGCCAGCACCTCAGGTTCTAGTCCCACTTGGGGCGCCGGTTCTGTCCCACTTGCTTCTCTTCCAGTCCAGCTCTCTGCTGTGGCCCGGGAGTGCAGTGGAGGATGGCCCAAGTGTTTGGGCCCTGCACCCGCATAGGAGACCAGGAGAAGCACCTGGCTCCTGGCTTCGGATCAGCAATGTGCTTGCCGTAGCAGCCACTTGGGTGGGTGAACCAATGGAAAAAGGAAGACCTTTCTCTCTCTCTCTCTCTCACACACACTAACTCTGCCTGTCAAAAAATAAAAAAATTAATTAAAAAATAATAACATGGCAACTGTTGTTTTGTTTAGTGAAGTATTCAGAAGTTCAGGTGTTCATTTTGCACCTGTGCAACTTGCTTGCTGTGACATAGTGCTGGAAATCCCCCATGATTGAACAATATTGTAAGAATTTCAATATTCCCTTCAGTTGGTTTGGGAACCCAGGCAGATCTCTTTGAACTTTCCCTCTTGTGCTTTCACTAGGCTCTGACCACAGGGAAATAAAAGATGGAATTCTTTGTCCTATGAAACTGGTACAAGGTTTGGCAAGATTGAAATCGAAGCACTGAATATCAACAGGTGTCTGGCATATAGCATGAAATCTGAGGTGCACACCAGGCACAGAAAGGGGTAGTGCCTGAAGACGATCCTC
This sequence comes from Lepus europaeus, assembly GCF_033115175.1. Classification (NCBI taxonomy): domain Eukaryota; kingdom Metazoa; phylum Chordata; class Mammalia; order Lagomorpha; family Leporidae; genus Lepus; species Lepus europaeus. Next base: position 73,521,919 of record NC_084838.1, read on the forward strand.
GGGAATGAGTCTAACCAATAACTGGGTGTTTGAGCACAGGGTTGAGCATCACCCCTGGCTTCCCAGAATGCACATTAGCAGGAAACTGAATCAGAACCAGAGCCCGGACTCCAACCTGTTACTCCTATGTGGCCTGCATGGGCCCCAAGCAGCATCTTCATTTTTGAGTCCTATTCATGTGTGTTGTCTTGACAAATTTTATCTTACAAGTTTGCTATTGCCACGCCAAACACTCTCAGAATAACTACTTACAACTTATTGTTATTTTGCCTTACAAAAACAAGTCAGAGAATATTCTAGATCTCAAAGAAAGCATCTGGTCCATCTATTTCCCTTTGACAAGAAATATTGAGAAGTGGAGTTTTGTGTACTACTTTTGTCCCAATTACCTCTTATTGCCCCAAAGCCTCTGCATTCATCATACCTTGGGTGACATTTTTTCCTTTTGTGAAAATATAAATAACATGACTATAATTTATTTCACATATATGTGGCATGTGATCCTCTTTTTGGAGTTTCTGTAGGAAATTATGCTAAAACATGTGTTAGCCCGTTCTCATCCAAACAAAATCATGCTCCTTATTGAACTCTTCTCAAAAAATATCAAGGAGTTATAGTTAAGGGCTATCACAGTACTTAATTTCCACTCCAAGGGGTTATAAAAGACTTATAATAATTCCGTTTTCACAAAGAATTGAGATGTTAGCAAGACCTTTTATAACCTGCCAACATCAAAGAGTATCGGGGGTAGATGTCCCAATTTGTTCTGATGCTACTAGGAAAGGAATCTGTGAGCAGAGGGATAAAACCAATTTTGGAACTCATAAATTTGTTAAGTACCATTTTAAATGGATGTTCAAATTTAAAAATACAGTGAGGCTGGTGTTGCGGGACTGCAGCTTAAGTTGCCTTTTATCTACACGGACTAATCCACTGACACATTTCCATCAGGAGAGACCAAACTGGATCTAAAGTATAGTCTTTACATATTTTCTATGCTTCCACCTAGGCCAAGAAGAACATTTGGGCTACAAGGCTCCTTCAGTAAAGAGACATGGGATGATAGTATGTGCAACTAGTGATGCTGTCTGAGCACTTCCGAGGAGATTAGAGCCACATGTGCTCATGATGGGTCTGTCATGGAGCCAAGGACCCTGAAGAGTATAGAAACCCCAGCCATGCCTGATGCATAAAAGACAAGGAGGCAGCACATTTCAGAGTGCATGCCCTGCAATTACAAAGCCTGGGGTCAGAGCCATCTGGGTGATCACCCTCTGTGTGACCTGAAGGACAGTGTGAGGACTGTGTTCAACCTCGTTGGTAGATAACAGGGAGGAGAGCCTGCTTGCCAGGAACAGCTGTCAGGGGTGACAGCACCAAGTCAGGTCAGGGCTCAGGTGGTTCCTGGTGAGGCTGATCCCACTGCTCCTACCCCTGCAAGGCTATAACAAGACCTGCTTTGCAGCACAGCCTCCCTTTTCACCCACTTTTTGCTCTCTCCCTCCAGCCTGTCAGGTTTCCCCCAGCCGACAATAAACCTTCCCAAGACTCCGATGTTTAGTGTCTTTCATAATGGCCTTTCAGCAGGGCCAGGTGGGAACGTGGAAAGCAGAAGGAAATGGAGCCCCTTTTGGATTTGGGAGGTCTCTGAAGGACATTAGTCAGCCACCAAAGAGATTCGTGTGATAGGATCGGACTTGCTGTGAACAGGATCGCTCTGGATTCCCTGTAATGTTACTAAATTGTGATGTTGATAGGCAGCCTGCATCAGAGACACCAAAGCCACTGGCACCTGTGGGGGAATGTTTTTGCTTCAAGGCCACCAACAAGGAACCAGCAGCTGTGCTCAAATAAGACCGCTCCTGACAGTTTTGCAAGAGCAGCTTGTAAGAAGGGGAGTCTGTTGGTGAGGATCAGCCTGGCAGTTGGTCGGTTGAGAAGGGGTGGGCTGGTCTGTCTCCATCTGTGCCAGTCTGCAACATTGCAACATGCCTGTTCATGAGGCATGTACCCCCTTCTTAATATGTTTACTCATTGTAGAACGTGGCAGTAAACTTTGTAAACAGAGTGGTTAGTAGCTTACTTTGCGCTCTGCTGTCCCATGGTCCTGAAAAGTACTTCCCCAACTGTAGTTTAACAAAGTTTCATTTTGTTTAGCCAAATGAGCCAAAAGGTTCAGTTAGTTCCCTCTCCCTTAACCCTGCAGCATATAGATGCACCTCTGTAGATTATTTGTGGAAATGTTTTTGTTTTATGAAGAAAAGATGTATGTCATAAATGAACAAGGACTTGCTGGTTTAAAACTGCAACACAGTGGTCATTTTGTGAATGGTTAGATGGGCTAACTGGCAGTTATGTCTGTTGGCAGATCAGTTAACAGCAGTTGGTTTGACCAAGGCTATACATAAGGAAATACCTGCCTTCTGACTGGCCGTTATTTTATTCCTGCCCTGATAGGTTAAATATAGGTCTGGTGGTCAGAAAGCAGCCAATCAGAGAGAGCCACTGCATGTTCACAAAGGGCAGACACTGGGAAGCTTCTTTGGCAGCTCCTCCCTTGCAGTGCCCCTCCTGATTGCTGTGCCAAGAGGTTTCTTGGCTTCAAAAATCTTGCTAGGCTCACTGCCCTGTCCACATGGAAATTCTTTGATGTGAGGCAATAACAAGATCACCTTCATCTTCCCATAACATTTCATGAAGAACTCAGAAGTAATTTAATATTATTTTCAATAACTTAAACTACTCTCCATGTGTCTGCTGTTTAAATTGTTTTCACACCATCACAGGTGTAGAAAGAAACTATATAATCACTTGTCTAAATTAGCCAGGGATCTTTAATGCCCAGCAACAGAAACTGACCCTAACTACTGTAAAGGGGAATTTTCCTGGGTGGATATGGGCAACCATAAAATTGATGGAAGAGCAGAAGTGGGCCTCAAGGAAGGTGGGGCAGCTCAGCAGATCCAGGTGGTCAGTGTCAGAGTGCAGTCTCTATATGGGCACTGGTCCTAGAATCAGTGTGCATCCCCCATTTTCTGTTAGTGGTGCCCACCTTTAAGAGAATACCATGTTTTTTCCCCCATTCATCCAATTCTTCCTCACATATTTATTTAGTGCAAGGGACCCTCTTAGATGCTACGGTCACAGTAGAGAAGCAGACAGACATCCTGCCAGCATGGTACTTCCATTCTAGGGAGGAGAGACTTGCAATGGCTCACCAGAAATAGTGAATGAAATCTCTGTTCATAAAGATGGAAATGCATGCTATGGACGATAAACAAAGGAGGGAAATAGAGATGGTGCTGCAGGGTTAAATTGAGCATCCAGAAAGGGTCAACCTTAGGAAGTGGTGTTTGTTTGAAGACCTGGCAGAGGTTGATGTTTGCATGGGGAGTGACTTTCCTGGTAGGGGGGCTAGTGCTGACTTGTGTTTTACAAGGTTCCCTCTGACTGCTCTGTTGAAAATACACTAAAGGCCATGTAAAGCAGAATCAAGGTCAGCCATGAGAAGGTGTCTGCAGTCATCCACTTGGGAGATGATTATGGCTTGGGAGAGTGATCCCAGTGCAGGGGAAGAGAAGTGATTGGGTTCAGATTTTTTTTTTTTTCAAGGAAGAACTGAGAAGATTAGTAGCTAGGATATGAGGTTTCTCCAGATTTTCTGGCCTGAATATTTCTGAAGATAGAAAAGGTTATGGGAAGCAGCAGGTTTAGTGGGTGATTGGAATTTGTTTTGGATGTGTTAAGGGTGAGACTAAGTAGAGGTGTCAGGAGTAGGCAGGTGGACATGCTGGTAGGCAGTGCAGTGTAAGGGAGAGGCTTGTGCTGTGGATATTCATTTGGGAGAGATCAGTAGATGCCTGGTATTTAAAGCCACAAGACTGACTGAAGTCAACATGGGAATGAGTTTCGAGGAAAAGAAAAGAGACGTGAAGCTGTGACTTGAGGAGAGAAACTAGAAAAAGGGAGATAGGAAGGAGTGACCTAATTAACTAAACAGTTATATTTTGTGGTCATCCTTGGTTCTGGGAATGGGAATACCATGTTTCCCCGGTCATCACACTAGTGGGCAATGTTGCAGGCGGTTCCCCAAGTCCCTCTTCAGAAGGAGTGGACCTTGTACAGGCATCAAAACATGTGACTGCCATACTCAGCTTTCCAAAGTTTCTTTCATGTTCATGTAACTATTTTCACAAAGGCTGTGAAAAGAAGTTCCTTACTGCGTATCAAGGGACACTGATATGGGTTATATAAAATTCCTGAGTTATTGAGCATATATACTCTTTTATTTCTTTTTTTTTACTTCTATATAATAAATATAAATCTCCAAAGTACAGCTTATGGATTACAATGGTTTTTTCCCTCCCGTAACTTCCCTCCCACCCACAACCCTCCCAACTCCTGCTCCCTCTCCCATTCCATTCACATCAAGATTCATTCTCAATTATCTTTATATACAGAAGATCAATTTAGTATATATTAAGTAAAGATTTCAACAGTTTGCACCCACACAGAACATAAAGTGTAAAATACTGTTTGAGTACTAGTTATAGCATTAATTCACACTGAACAACACATTAAGGACAGAGATCCTACATGAGGAGTAAGTGCACAGTGACTCTTGTTGTTGACTTAACAAATTGACACTCTTGTTTATGGCGTCAGTAATCTCTCTAGGCTCTTGTCATGAGTTGCCAAGGCTATGGAAGCCTTTTGAGTTCGCCGACTCCAATCTTATTTAGACAAGGTCATAGGGTCATAGTCAAAGTGGAAGTTCTCTCCTCCCTTCAGAGAAAGGTACTTCCTTCTTTGATGGTCCGTTCTTTCTACTGGGATCTCCCTTGCAGAGATCTTTCTTTTAGGTTTTTTTTTTTTTTTTTCCACAGTGTCTTGGCTTTCCATGCCTAAAATACTCTCGTGGGCTTTCAGCCAGATCCGAATGCCTTAAGGGCTGATTCTGACGTCAGAGTGCTGTTTAGGACATCTGCCATTCTATGAGTTTGCTGTGTATCCAGCTTCCCATGTAGAATCATTCTCTCCCTTTTTGATTCTATCAGTTAGTATTAGCAGACACTAGCCTTGTTTATGTGATCCCTTTGACTCTTAGACCTATCAGTGTGAATAACTGACTCTGATCATCAGGAGAACAATGAGGTGAAGGCAAGCTAAAATAGATATGGAGAGACTGACCAATTGTGGCTCTGAGACCAACATGCAGCACCACCTGGGCTACAGTTCACATACCAACCTCCCTCTTCTAACATTACTTGAGGTAGGGAGGACCACCAGACTCCTGGAGAAATTGCTTCCTGGATGTATACGGAGGAATGGGTATGAATGACATTATGATAGACACAGAGTTGCCCAGTTCAGATTTCCCTTCAAGGACAGAAGCATCAGCAGATAGCCTGCAATGGTCAGCCCCTTCAGGAGTGGCTACAACTGCAGAGAAGCAGTTAAGGAAAGTGCTGCAGTCATGCTCTGGCCTGTGCAGCGATCATCTAGTGACTGAGCTCAGCAAGGGTGGATAAAGGCTGCTCCACACTGGCTCAACGCACAACAGCCTGACAGGCAATACTCACTCAGAGGCCCTCACTGCATGGACTAGAACTTCATTTGACTTGCCTTGCTAGTTAATTTATTCTTCTTTCTAGTCCTGCTTTCTTCTCACTTCCCTTTATATGTGTTGATCCCTAATAAATAAGTATTTTGGGCCCTAAACTCCATCTCAGTGTCTGCTTCCAGAGAATGCAATCTCAGGCGGCATACAGCAGTAGCAATAGGGAAATATTCCTATCAGCAATGGGTAGTACCTATTGAGTCCTAATGTAAGCCAGAGATTTTGTCAAGTGATTTATATTCATTGTATGTCATGCTTCAGCCTAACCAAAACAATATACCTGTGGATGAATAAAATAAAATCATCATTTCTTACTCACTGACAAAAATATCAAGTTTTTATGCAAAAAAATCACATTTCTAGGAATCTAGAGCCCATCATTAAAAATTACACTTGATCTTAGCCAAAAGGCCGAGAAGCAATGCATCATTAAAAATTACAAGTTTAGATAGTAAGATTATCTTCAATTTTTTTTAAGCTGTGAGACATTACTCAAATAGCAATCAACCGCAAGGATGTCAGAGTCACTGAATGAAGGTAATGACACACTTAAATTCCGTATTTTAAGGACATATTACTAAACAAACTATTTGTAAATGTATGGGCTGAATACAGAAAAGTCACAATAAATTATACAGTACCCCAGGGAGGGCAAGTGACTCAGGAGTACTCTTCCCACCCCTAAGTCTGAAGTAAGGACAGGAAGAAATGGTGACAGGAACCCAGAGGCAAACACAGCTTAGGATATCTGAAGGTTGAACAGGATCTGAGACCTTAGATTGATAATGAAAGGAAAGAACAACAACAAAAAATCCCATGTAGAGTTGCTCAGTTTCTCTATCTTCCCTCCCCTGCTCCCATTGGTTGAGCCTAACCAGAAGCCAGAAGTCCAGGCAAGTTGGCCTTCCCAGGCAGAAAGCTGGCTGCAAAGAAAGAGGAATGGATGGGAGGGGCCAAAGGAAACCCTTCAGAGCACAGAGTGAGGTAGTGAACAAGGAGATAAATTGAGAATCAAAAAACACCCTCAAACAAGACCTCTCGGTTTTGGTAGCAGAATCAGGACTTAAATCCTCTGGTTCTTTCTCTACATGTTTTCCAAACCCACAGTTTCATGGAATAGAACAATAATGTTCTTGCCACTTCAGAATTTTAAAATTACAGGACAACATACAGCCTACAGTGGATTCTAATAAACTTATGCAGACTCATATTTTATTGTCACCAAGTTCTCAAGTCATCCTTGTGGGTTCCAGCTGATTTTTAACAGAATGACAATCTACCCATGTAGTAGAAAAAGACTCCATGTACCTCCTTAAATAACACATCTCCATTTTCTAGAGACTTTTAACACATCTAGAAAATATGAAGCATCTTCTACTAAAATGTGAGAATATGTCCTTCCCTCAAGGGCTAAAACCATGTGTAGAAAGAAAGAAAACTCATAAGCCTGGAGCTGAGAATTCAGCAAGTTCTGGTCCCTGCAGCATTGGCACCCCTGGTTCTAGTCCCAGTTGGGGCACCGGCTTCTGTCCCGGTTGCTCCTCTTCCAGGCCAGCTCTCTGCTGTGGCCCGGGAAGGCAGTGGAGGATGGCCTAGGTTCCTGGGCCCTGCAACTGCATGGGAGACCAGGAGGAAGCACCTGGCTCCTGGCTTTGGATTGGCGCAGCACACTGGCCGCAGCGCACCAGTCATAGTGGCCACTTGGGGGGAGGGGTGAACCAATGGAAGGAAGACCTTTCTGTCTCTCTCACTGTCTAACTCCGCCTGTCCAAAAAATCAAGTCAGTGATATTATAGAGAGAAAACAGAATTGGTCCTAATAGAAAGGCAAGAAATGGTGGTACAGTGAAACCTCATTTACCTACAGTAAGTCAGGCCTTGTGCTACACAAACACAGTCTTAATTCTCCTCATGAGACTCTACTGTAACAAGTATATACAATGAACACATGAATTTGATGACTGAACATTCATTCCCCCTCAATCTAGAATCAGAAACTAGAATCTGCTTTGGGAAATCTGTATTTCTAGCTTCTTAATCATCATGATGAAAGAGGCTGACGTCATTGTCCATTCTGGGATCAGGCCTCAACTAGTTCACACTCATCAGTGTATCCTGTCTCCCTCTATTATTGGGACCAGGCTGCCACAATAAAATACAACAGGTTGGGAGGCATTAAGAGAATAAATTTATTTTCTTACAGTGTGGGAGGCTAGAAATCAAAGATCAAGTTGTTGGCAGGTTTTATTTCTCATGTGGCCTCTCTCTCTGGCTTGTGAGTGAGTGTCTTCTTCTGCTCTTGTTCTAATTTTACCTTCTTACAAGGACATCACTTGTCTTGAAGGCGGCCTTGCTCACATAACCTCATTTTACCTCTATTACATCTTTAAAAGCCCTATCACCAAATACAGTTCCTAGGGAGTAGTTCTTCTGCATATGCATTTGAGGGAGGACATAGTCCAGCAGTGATTGTCTCAGGGATGGAAATATACTCCTATCAGAGTGCATGAGACCCCAGGAAATGTATGTTCAGTCTTCTGGGACAGAGGTGTTTCCAACTTCTAGTGGACTTGGTCATATTACTATTATGAGACTTGGGGCTCGTCAACCATCTCTATACCATGGTGAAAGTCAACTCAAGATGAAGTTATCACACACAGGAAGGCAGAAAAAAAGGAGAGTCAGTGAAACTACCAAACTCTATAGTTTGAAACTCTGGACTAACTACTGACTTAGAAGACACTTGAACACATAATTTTCCTTGGTGCTTAAACCAGCTTGAGTTGGATTTCTGTCATGTACAGTATCAGTATTCCTAATCGATATTAAAGACTATTTTTAGAATCTCACAGCTAAGTGCTAGAAGCTGAGCTCATCTCTAGCAGATGCTAACATTCTGACATTTTCCATCAAACAAAGTTTATTGCTTTTTTTTTTTTTTTACAGAACCTCAAGAATGTAAGCCATTTACAACCATAGCAGAAACTCCATTGTGCCTCAAGTATCAGAATATAGGAAATTTCCCATCCTCCAAGAACCCATACATTCCCCAAAACTTCCTGCCAATCCAGCATGTAAAATGCCAATTTTAATGTGAGTCCAGCCAGTGACTGTCTTTGCCCAACTCCAGAGCAAAGTCTGGGTTTCAGAAATATTCCCCTTCTTGGATAGCACTTCTAAAAACATTGAAAAGATGAAATTTCTCAGAGATCCAGTTATTTTGAGAGAGCTAAGATTTTATTGCCCTGCTTCAAATGAATTTAATACAGGTCTACCATGCCAGACACTTTGCCATGTGCTATATAACACCTTAAGATGAGCGTGACACAATACCTATGGATTCTCACAATAAGAGAAACCAGCAAACAACAAGATACAAACAGCAATAACCAGAATTGCAATCTTTTAAAATTTGACAATCTTTTAAAAACATGACGAAGAACATGCTGCTTCAGATTCATGCTTGCTACCATCTTTGGATGGGGAAAATATATTATGCAGTGTCTACTGACTTATGAATTCTATTGCATCTACATAGTGTTTTGCATTTTCTCTTCAATGCTTTTACTAGGCGGCTGACTAGCCTGATGGTAAGACTCTTACATTCCATATCACAATGCCTGGGTTTCACTCCTGGCTTCAGCTCCTGATTCCAGTTTTCTAATGCAGATGTTAGGAGGCAATGAAGATGTCCAACTAATTGCATTGCATTCCCTCTGCCCACATGGGAGACATGAATCAAGTTCCTGGCTACTTGCTTCTACCCTATCTTAGTGACAGCCATGAAAGCATCAGGAGAGTAAAAAAGCAGACGAGAGCTCATTCTTACCATTTTTTAAAAAATACTTTTTCCACAGTATACAATGAAAAGGGTACAAAAACATATAAAAGTATATGGAACTCTAACATCTGCCTCCTTTACCAAAAGAATAAGGCTGGAACCATAATCACAATGTAATCTAATGAATAGAGAATATTATAGAATTAAGATCATGTAAAAATATTATCTTTTACATAAAGTCTTTTTTTCCCAACAGCAGCATGTTTCTCTTCCTAAATTAATGTGATTGTGTGTTTTATAAAATGAAGCTACTATTTTGGCTGTCCTCCATTCAGTGTTTAAGTTATGTTTTCAGTATATAAACTGAAGACTGAAGACTCACGGCCAAAAATAAATGCTTCAGAGAACCCTGGACATGAAGTATTTGAAATCTGGAGTGCCTAAAAACTTTACAATGATAGGAGCCAAAAGCAACTCAATTATTTTCCTCCCTTATTGTTTTTATTATAACCATTAAATATTTAACTGAACAATATACTGGACAGATTAAGTACTATGTGAACTGTAAAATTTTACTTGACCAGTCTCTTCTATTGCAAAGCTTGCAGTTCGGAAAAAACTTCACTACTTGGTAGTGATCCACTGAATCATTTGAGAAAAAGGGTAACTAACAGTCTACCCAGAAAGGAAGGAACTTTATTGAAGCACCATTCTTTTAAGAGATGCATCTCACTTACATTAAGCCTAACCCTAGCAGCAGTATCAAAACTGTAATAATCAAGTCAGGTGTACCAGATTTGTTGCTATTCAGAGCAGTATCAGCAGGAATGCTTTAATTGAGGACACAGTCAACTTTCTACAATGAATGAGAATGGTGTACAATGATCTCAGCATAACTGCCCCACAGATTATACTGCACAATGTGAAATACTGTAATTTCTCTTATTAAAGTCCAAAATATTTAAGTGATATTGCTGAACAAATGACATAGGACGTTTTTGTCCTAAGTTTCTGGCTAATTCTAGATAAGAATTTATCTACTTTCGTGTAATTCCTCAGTTTCTTTTAACTTCCACTTCTCAGCACCAGCATATTTCTTAATGGGAAAAATGTCATTTAAAGAAATATTTAACAAGCAAGTTGCTATACTCACAAAAATGAGATATGAGTTATGAACAGTAAATTGGATTTAGTCACCATCCATACATTCTAACTTCTTAGTTCCTGGAGCTTGCAACGGAATATCAAATGTTAGATTACCCTTCATGTACTTCTCATGTGGCTGAAAATTGGATTTAAAAATTATTTTGTTGGAAAAGTTTTAAAATCCATGCGTACTCTTTGCACAATATATATTTTCCTTGGACTTTTTGAAGATCCCTCATAAACATGAATTTCAAAAATTTTTGTACCAAAATATCTTTTAATTCAAACCTGTCAGCTTTCCCGCCACCAACGACTGGCCAGGATGCTTCACAGAGGAGACTGAGAAGAATCAGGTTAAATGCTCTTTATTATTACACTGGCACTAGGAGGGAAGGCCACTCAGCTGGCTCCTGCGGGCACTAGGCTCTACTGATCAGGAGCTTCTCCCCGTGGGCACTAGGCTCTACGGACCAGGGAAGGAGGTTGAGTAGTACTCTGAATTACAGGTGTCTGAGGGTCTTCTTATATACCCTTGGTTAGGGTTAGCCCCACCTATGTTCCTTCCCTTTGAGCCCCATAGTCATGGCAGCAGCAGTTTTAACAGTTTGCAGTTAGGCCATTTCCTCTTGCAAGCTTTGCTACGGCACAGTTTCTTTCCCCCATAAATAATGAGTTTCGTTTCTTTGTGAGTGGATCCCTAACAAAACCATTTACCACAGCTTTTTTTTAAAAAGTATTTTATTTTTTTGGACAGGCAGAGTGGACAGTGAGAGAGAGAGAGAGACAGAGAGAAAGGTCTTCCTTTTCTGTTGGTTCACCCCCCAAGTGGCCTCTATGGCCAGCGCGCATGCGCTGATCCAAAGCCAGGAGCCAGGTGCTTCTCCTGGTCTCCCATGTGGGTGCAAGGCCCAAGCACTTGGGCCATCCTCCACTGCACTCCCGGGCCACAGCAGAGAGCTGGACTGGAAGAGGAGCAACCGGGACAGAACCAGTGCCCCAACCGGGACTAGAACCTGGGGTGCCGGCGCTGCAGGCGGAGGATTAGCCTATTGAGCCACAGCGCCGGCCATCACAAGCTTTTTTTTATAAAGACTTATTTATTTATTTGAAAGTCAGAGTTACACAGAGGAGAGGTAGAGAGGCAGAGAGGCAGAGAGAGAGAGAGAGGTCTTCTATCTGGGGGCTCACTCCCCAATGGCCACAATGGCTGGAGCTGCACCTATCCAAAGCCAGGAGCTTCTTCTGGGTCTCCTACATGGGTGCAGGGGCCCCAGGACTTGGGCCATCTTCCACTGCTTCCCCAGGCACAGCAGAGCTGGATCGGAAGTGGAGCAGCCAGGTCTCGAACCAGCGCCCATATGGGATGCCAGCCAGGGTGTTAACCTGCTGCACCAGAGCACCGGCCCCTACCACAAGCTTTTTAAGGTATGCTCATAAATGTGTTCAATCTTTGAATATCAAGAACTAGTTACTCAAATACAGTGTCAATAATGGCAAACGGATCAAAAGCAAGTTGTGAAGAAGTGTTTGTGTAAATTTTTAGATGAGAGATGGAATTTGAGCTGATAGGTAAATAGACAACACTGATGGTAGCTATGAAAACACACTTCTCAGCCCTACTACTGCAGAGATCTGGACTCCAAAATCCACCATTAGATCTGTTCTAAGACCATGCTTCCCATGGGCTATCTGCAGCCCTCAACCAAGTTGGTAGAAAAACTGGAAGGTCTAGGGCTGGTATGTGTGGGATTTAGACTTCTCTGGGAAGTGACTTTGGATTCTGCTGATCCTGTGAAAATTCACAGAACTGCACTGCAGGGTAAGAACTCCTCTCCCCCCCCCCCCCCTTCCTTCTTTTTCCCCTCTTAGGGAACCAATCTGCATCAAGGTCAGTCAGTATTCCCAGCCTCCTCCTGCTCCTTACCAATGTTCTCTCACAATAAACCACATCCACGAACCTGCTAGTTACAGCATTTTCTCTATTTTTAAGATTTTATTTATTTATTTGAAAATCAGAGTTCCCAGAGGGAGAGGGAGAGGGAGAGGGAGAGGGAGAGGGAGAGGGAGAGGGAGAGGGAGAGGGAGAGGGAGAGGGAGAGAGAGGTCTTCCATTTGCTGTTTCACTCCCCAATGGGCCACAATGGCTGGAGCTGCGCCTATCCAAAGCCAGGAGCCAGGAGATTCTTCCAGGTCTCCCATGCGGGTGCAGGGGCCCAAGGACTTTAGCCGTCTTCCACTGCTTTTCCAGGCCATAGCAGACAGCTGCATTGGAAGTGGAACAGCTGGGATATGAACTAACACCCATATGGGATATGGCACTGAAGGCGGTGGCTTTACCCACTACGCCACAGAGTCATCTCCTACAGCACTTTCTTTCAGAGCATTTGGACTTACACATTCTAACCTGTTTTGGAAATCTGGACAGTTTTTTGTCATAGCGATGATTATGGAGGCTCTAGGATTCCCATTACTGATATTTAGTGGATGTGCTCAAAGATGCCAATTCTTATAGAACATGTGAAATAAACTCTCCCAGAATTGAAAATGAATCTTGATGCAACTGGAAGGGGAGAGGGAGCGGGAGAGGGGAGGGTTGCGGGTGGGAGGGAAGTTATGGGAGGGGGAAGCCATTGTAATCCATAAGCTGTACACTGGAAATTTATATTCATTAAATAAAAGTTAAAAAATAAATAAATAAATAAAAAAGAAATAAACTCTCCCTATGAAGATGTTCATTCACATCTTCCACGACTTCTGTGTTGTCAAATATCCATATAGATGAAACATCTATCTGAAACATCTATCCAGAACTAAACAACCTTAGACTCTAACTCCATTCTACATACAAGCATTCTAAATACAAGCATCATGTATTTTTCCTAGTTTTAATATATGCTGAAATTTCCAGGAATGCACCACCTTGCAAAGTGAGAAAAGATTACTATTATGTTACTGAATATTTACCAAGAGTGACTCACCATTTCAGAAAAATCACACCACAACAGCAATCCCACTTGTGATATTTGAGTGCCCCAAACAAACAGCTACATTAATCTGCACTTCCAGAGTGGTGTTGATTATGTATATAGGTATCATCATGCATTACAGTTAGCTTCCTTGCACCCAAAATTGCATGTGTTCCAAACAGGTTATATTTTATAATTTACTTTCTTCTGATTTTTCCTTTATTTTACATGTAGAGCATTATACCAGCTTCTGTGAATGAAGGTGCATGGATATTATTTAACACATTTCCATTTCAAGATAGAACAGGGGGAATACAAATATTCATTAAAAAAAGAAAGGTATTCAGTCTCACAGAGGTTAGAAACTCTGACTCAGAGGTAAGAAAAAGGTAGTTTCTGCAAGGAGGCTCACAAAGTTATCTTGGCAGAGACAGCCAGATGTTTTCCATGCCCATGATTCTTAATGTTTTCAAACACCCTCTCCTAGCCTTACCTTGATGAATTTATCCTTTACTGAAGAACCCCTGGTGAACTTCTCAATTATTCCTTTACAAAATGGAGTCTTGGAAACCAATAGCTAATGGGCCATGAGACACCCGGGACTCTGGGTTAAGCACACAGCTTTTTGGCTAAATGGGCCAAAGCTTGTCAAACCTCTTCTAGGACTCCATGCAGCTGTGTGCACACTTGCTGTGTGCAAGCTGCCACAGGAGTCCAAGAGGTCAGAGCTGCATGGTAACAGCAGAGCGTCTGGAACCTATCAACTTTCCACAGTGCAATAATGGGTCTCACTTTCTTTGAACCAGATGGTCACCATTCCCAGATGTTACCTTGGTCTCATTTACACCTAATCCTTGAGGCTGCCAGTTTCTGGAGTCTATACCATGCTAGAAAAATTAAGTTACACCTTGGGCTAAGAGCTGTTATGAGATCAGAATAATTTCTTACAAGATAAGTGGAATATTTTATGTGTAATTCAATGCCTCTGACTTCAATAAACATTTATAAAGTGCCCAAAGCAGGCTGTTCAGTTCTAGGCATGAGGGAATGGGATGTAAGAAAGATTTGGTTTCTTCACTTTTGGCATGCAGCTTAGTAAAGTCAAACCAAATGAGTATCAGGAATAACAAACCTTTAGTCTAAGACGTCTTACTGAGTTAGGAGCAAAAGTAGTATCCCCCTGTCTTGCTAGGATTTCTTAATTCTGTTTTTTCACTTTCACAGACACACCCACCAGTACAGATACTCCAAAGTGGCACCAGAGGACTAAGATCTCAACTGAATGGCTGAGGAGGTAGTTTTAGCCTGCTGGCCTTCCATGGAGGTCAAAGTCCTAGCAGCTTGCTCTCATCTCTGTTGGAACATCTGCTACCAAGGATTCCTGGATTTTAAGTCATTCCCCTCACTGCCACAAACAGACCCTATGAATTAGCTATATATTTACACTAGTGATTTTTCATCCTCTTTAATAGTAATCTAACTTGAATTTTACAAAATTATGTTAATGCTATTATATTTGGCTTCGTATAAAATTTACACTACCACGATAATAAACAAGTCTAATAATTGCCTATTTCTTGCTTTGTGGGATAATGTGTCTTTGAGTTAAATATTTGTTGTTCCTGTCCCTGGAGCTAAGTAGCTAATGCACTTTTTTATACATTTCATCTTCTGACCAAATGTAGAGGCTCAGGTGGCCTCTGGTTGAACTTCAAGCCTTCCTTATACAGGCCTCTCTTCTCTTATATCTTGGCCACTATAGATGTCTATCATGTTGCAAGTTCAAGCCATAGTGTATTACTCTATGGGTTTTCAGCTTCTTATCAAAAGAGACTGCATCTCTGAAGTCTTACTTATTCTTATCTCCTGGCAGCTCACCATTTTATACAAAGAAAAAAAATCAAGCAATGTCATATCTGGACCCAAAAGTGAAAAACAGAGCTAACCCATAGTTGACTGTTCACTAGCCCCTCTCCTGTATCTCTCTTGCTATCAAGAATGAAGCAGAGAATTGGGGCTGTTATCTTCATTCAATATTCTTCATTAGCTAAAAGTCTTACCTCCTCTTTCTTAGAGAAAATAGAAAAAAGAGGTTCTCTTCCCAAAAACCAGTCCAGGTGGACTTTCTCCTTTTGTTAAGAGGTGTGTGGTCCAATAGGAGGAATGAAGAAAATGAGAATTTATTGGATGTCTACTGTGTGGCATATATTGTTAGCATGAACATGTTATTTAAAAGGAAACTGAATCAGCTGGTGGGAGTAACTTCACTGTGGTCAAGCTCTAGCAAGTCACAAACCCAACCCTGTTTTTTTCTATAATTGCCTCAAAAGAAACAGGAAAGTAAATTAATATTTTAGAAAAAAAATCCACAGGAGTAGTAATCATAACAAGCATTTTGAGCACTTGCTATAACCAGGTACTGAATGGTTTCTTTACAAAAAACCTAATTTTATTAACAAGTCTCCCTAACCTATTTCTTCATCTGTATGATGCAAATGAGGAAGGTAGCCGGCTTCACTACTCCTCAGCTGCCATTACAGTGGAAGGATAGAGAGGTCAGGTTATTAGGCTCACAGACCTAAGAAGTAGAAGACTCTGAATTCAAATGCAGCCAGCCAAATTCCAGGGACCATGTGCTTACACCAGCATCTGTAAAAACAGAATAGTGCACAATGTTCTGCTTAAAAAAGGACACCAGGGTGAGCATTTGGACTAGTAGTTAAGATGTCAGCAAAGATACCCAGGTCCTACATCAAATCTTGAGTTTGATTTCTGGTCCTGGCTCCCAATTCCAGCTTCCTGCCCATACAGGCTCTGGGTTACAGCAGGTGATGGCTCAAGTAGTTGAGTCCCTGTCACCCATGTGGGAGACCTGGCTTGAATTCCTAGCTCCTGGCTTCAGCACGGGCCTAGCCTCATCATCATATATGTTTGGGAACTGAACTAGCAAATGGAAGCTCTCTCTGTCCCTTGAAAAATCAACCAACCAACCAACGAACCAACAAATCTTAAAAGAAGCATAAAATCAGTTTTAATCTGAATGTAAAAGTCAGTGATAATTGGCACTGGCTGTGGATATTATGGTGTTACTTAGAGTCTTCTCATAACGTGAGTATCTGGAAACAGAGTTCCCTCACATTATAGATTTTATATGCCATAGGAAGCCAATTTACTTATTGGCATGTACTCTAGGCCAAAACTTAACCCCAAACACCCCAGAATATGTAGATTGCTGCAGTCCTTTTTCATGAAGATGAGCTGCAATTAGGTTTAGAGAGCAGTTTTGTCTACATTCTGTGTATTTTGATTCAAAGGCTGTGCCCCCTGGTTAGATAATGTCCAGTGGGAAGATCACTGAACTTGGAGCAGCCTTGAAGTTTCATTCTCAACCACAAAGTGTTCCTTTCCAGAAAACAGTGGTCACCAACCCTGTTCACATTCGTCTCTTATTCTGTCCTTTTAGTTGTCCTCCAGCTACTTATGATCTGAATCTGACTACAGTTAAGTAAACTAGAAAATCCATAAAGGAGTATAGAAGCAGGATACAAGGATGCCACAACTCTAATGAACTATTTTAAAAACGATCTTAATCATTATCATTTATTATAACATTAATTATTTTGTTTTTTGGGGTTTTGTTAGATTTTTTATTTCTTTATTTGACAGTAGAGCTACAGACAAACAGTGGGAGAGACAGAGAAAAAGGTCTTCTATCTGCTGGTTCACTCTCCAAATGGCCACAAAATGGCCAGAGCTGAGCCAATCAAAGCCAGGGACCACAAGCTTCCTTGTGGGTCCCCACACAGGTGTAGGAGACCAAGCATTTGAGCCATTCTCCACTGGCTTCCCAGGCCACAAGCAGAGAACTGGATCAGAAGTGGAGTGGCCTGGACACAAATCAGCACCCATATGGAATGCCAGTACTGCAGGTGGAGGCTTAACCTACTACACCAAGTTGGCCCCAAACATTTTTTTTTTTATTTTATTTTTTGACAGGCAGAGTGGACAGTAAGAGAGAGAGAGAGAGAGAGAGAGAGAGAAAGGTCTTCCTTTGCCGTTGGTTCACCCTCCAATGGCTGCTGCGGCTGGCACACCGCACTGATCCGATGGCAGGAGCCAGGTGCTTCTCCTGGTCTCCCATGGGGTGCAGGGCCCAAGGACTTGGGCCATCCTCCACTGCAGAGAGCTGGCCTGGAAGAGGGGCAACCGGGACAGGATCGGTCCCCCGACCGGGACTAGAACCTGGTGTGCCAGCGCCACAAGGTGGAGGATTAGCCTATTGAGCCGCTGCGCCGGCACATTAGTTATTTTTTAACATAAAATGTTCAATGAACTTTCTTAGCCTTTATTGCTGGACTACAACAGATCAATTCTAAACTATGCGCCTTTGGGTCTGCCCATGTAAACTCAGTGTGCCTAAAACTATCTTTGATAACCCTAAGTGTTGGGGTCTTAAGCCTGAGACTGTCTCCTGACCAGCAGGGGACAGTACAAGCACTCCCCAACAAGGCAAATGGGAGAGGTAAGGTCAATGGGTCAAGCACACCACAGCAAGCACCCGTGAGTTCTGCTGAAGCCGGAATTACTTTATTGAGGAAGTGTACAGGCTTATAAAGCTTACGAAGGACATGTGCAGTAGGGGAGCCAATCAGCAAAAAGGTCACGCAGGCATGGGTGGATCATGCACAGGCACATCTTAAGTGAGGTATAGGGATCATGCACTGTCCATGTGT
Source organism: Lepus europaeus (assembly GCF_033115175.1). NCBI lineage: Eukaryota > Metazoa > Chordata > Mammalia > Lagomorpha > Leporidae > Lepus > Lepus europaeus. The sequence continues at coordinate 73,540,164 of NC_084838.1, forward strand.
CTGGAACTAAACTGGACCTATCCCTGCAGGTGGTCTGATCTCCACGCAGTTTAACCGCAGTGGCCGCAGATACATCCACCAGGCGCCATGTTGTTAGGGACTATTTTAGGCAATGCCCAATATTTCCCCCTTTTTGTTTTATATTAAATAGAGAAAGAAGAACTGAGTGGAGAGTGTACCTGTCTTAGGTTGTCCCCTCTGACTGGGATCAGCCCTTTAAGGAGCATGTCTGTCTTAGGTTGTCCCCCTCTGGGGATCTTACCCGTCTTTGACTACTACTCCAGCTGTTAGGGGCTGCCCCAGGGGATCTTACCCGTCATTGGCTACCACCTCAGCAACTCAGGGTATGATGTATTATACCTCTACATCTTGGCAGTGGCCATGGGCAGATGTATAGGGTTCCCAATCTGGCGCTTAAAGAGCAGTGTAACCTGGTTCTTGAAGAGTAGCATATTGTTGTCAGACCACCATTAACTGGACCGCAGCAATGTGATCTTAGACAAATTTACAAGGACAATGGAGATCAAGGGGCCCACAAGGGGGAGGAGATAAGGAAGCCATCCCCCAAGGCTCGACCACAGGTAACTAGAGCTTCTTGGAGGGTCGTGATCCTGTCCTGGACGAGGCCGGAGTGATCAGCCTCTTGTTTTGTGATCTGGCCAAGACATCTTACAATATTCCATCATTTTGCTCTTTGGGCCCTATGTCTGGAGTGAAGTATATTTTTAGGACTGATTTTTCAGAAGATTACACAGACAACTACTGAGAGAAGTGGAAATGAGCCTAAAATAACTCAAAAACAGTAACACCAACTTGAATAACACACTCATCTTTGCTAATTTTGATTATCAGTTAAGATAAAGAGGGTATGCTGCAGTAATAAATAACCTCTATAGGACAGTCCTCCAAGTGGCCTCATACCAATACTTCCTCACTTTAGTTCTCAAGAACAACCATAGAACATGTTGGGAATGCAAACTCCTGGGCTAAACAGACTGGCTGGAACAGCCTGGATTCTATTCTGGTCTCCTGCAGAAACAGAATGAATTTCTGCACTTTACCCAGTTGTAGATTTCAGATTTTGACAACAGGTCTACAAGCAAGAGACAAGAATCAAGAGATTTACAGGTCTTTTGGTTATTACACTCAAAAGAGTATCAGGGGGGCTGCTGTCATGGCACAGAATAGCTGCCTCTGCCAACACTGGCATCCCATAGAGATGCTGGTTCAAGTCCTGGCTGTTCTACTTTCTACCACACTCGCTGCTAATGAGTCTGAGAAAGCAATGGAGGAGGGCCCAAGTGCTTGGGCCCCTGCCACCCACGTAGGAGACCAGAAAAAGCTCCTGGCTTCTGGTTTCTGCCTGGTCCAGCCCCACCCATTGTCACCATTTGAGGAGTGATCCATTGGATGGAAAATATCTCTCTCCTTCTCCCTGTGTGTTAGTGTAACACTGACTTTTAAATCAATGACTGGAATACTTTAAAAGATATTTTATGAAAACAAAAAAAAATGGTTAAATCTGTTATAAAATAAAAATTATGTGATTTACTTGAGAACAAGATTGAGCTTTTGTCATCCTGGAATCCTCATACCCACACTCACAACCTACTTAAATATTTGGTTAAATCTTGACTCAAGCACAGCCTGTGAAAGTTTAAAGTCATTCCTGATTTTTTAGAATTTTCCTTGTTGTTCCTCAAACAATCTATATGAAGGGTAATGATTTAATATCCCAGCACTGTTCAGGTTCTACTAATCTTAATGCAGAACGTGAGGGCCATGGACAAGTGACAGCCTCACTCGGTATTGATGTTGATTTGCTGGATTTTCCCCTTTGTCAATGCTCTATTTTGCTTTTGCCTCCTTCTTCCCCACCTCCCTTAGAACAAAACCCAACATTTTTTTTTATCATGGCCTTGGGAAGTTTCATATGAGCTTTCTCTGTTTCTCTGCTCTCAGTGCCTGCTATTCACTCATTCTTCTCCTGCCACCATAGCTTCCCCTTTCTTCCTCAAGATGCCAACTGCAATCTCCTCTCTAGTCTTGGCAGTCTCATGTCCAGTCTTGAAATCTGATGCTCATTGCCTGAAATAGTCTTTCCTCAGGTATGAGCCACATGGCTTTTTTCCTGCCACCCATCCAGGGACCTGCTCAAGTATTACCTTATCTGTGCTCAGACCACACCCTACAAAATAGCACTTTTTTTTGGTCTCTGCTTTACAGCGAATCCTATTCAACAGTACATAATTTTTTTCATTTCTTCTGTCTCCCACCCATGGCATGTAAACTCTAGGAGAACAAGTACTTTATCAGTTTTGTCCACTGTTACACGTGGAACATCAAATACAAGGACTACCACAATTGTTACTTAGTTATTGAACAAATAGAATGAATGAAAATTAATCTGTTTTATAAACTGTGTGTGAACAGCTGATTATTACCAGGGGATTTTGTTTTGTTATTTTTTTTCTGCATGAGTAAGGTAGTATCATATACAAGCATCCCAAAAATCATTCTGACAAATGTGTTTTCAGATACTGATGATCTCAGAATTCACCTAGTAATTCAGCAATGTTTGGGGACCAAAGGAGCACCTTATTGCTGGGGAGGTTAGCAGCGCTTCCCAGAAAGACATTTGCTTCCACTGTCATGCTCTTGAGAAAATTGCTTGCACAAGTGTTCTCTGTCTAGGTGGGGTGAGCTCTAATCCATAACCGAGGGAATATTACGCACCAGTCTAGGATGTGACTGTCTAAGAATATGATATAAAGGCTCTGCCATGAATTCTCTATTCAAAATGTTGCATTAGAAATATCTTTCCATGAAAATCTGCCTGGTGAAGGACATGACTCGAGCTACCCCTAAAGCAATCTATCTTTCTTGAGAGATGTGTTTTAATACAACAGAAAATGGAGACCAGGTAGGAGCACTTAGCACCTAGAGAGAGGGAGGATCATGAGATAATATAAAGAGAATGAACCACTGGGTAGAAGATCTCTCTCTCTGTCTCTCCTTTTCTCTCTCTCTTTAACTCTGCCTTTCTAATAAGGACCAAAAAAAAAAAAAAGTCATGTGGCATTAATCATCAGAATCAGCAAAACTTATTCATCTTTGACCCAGTAATATCCTAAGAGAAAAAATTCAATTAGAGAAAAAGCTACAGGCAGAAAGATGCTTACAATAGTTTTTTAAAATATCAAATTAAAGAGAATATTCAAAATGTCAACAATTCAAGATTACTTAAAAATATTGTTTATAAGCTAAATGGAACATGAGGCAACCATTAAAATTATGTGTATTATTGGTACACACTATCAAAAAATTCTAATCTTAAGTATCAAAAACAGGATACTGAACTCCATGGTACTTTTGCAGTATGGATAAAAATTAGTCTAAAAACATGCAAATCTGTTCATATAATTAAAATCTTAAAATTATTTTTATTGCCTATTTCCTTTAAAGAATGTGTATTTTTAAGAATGTATATTTTTAATAAGTATATTAACTGACAGCTATGAGGACTATGCAGCAACATGAAATATCATAAATATGTTACCTGAAGAAACTATGTTCACTTGCATGTACATATGTATTACAATATAATCTTTCCTAAAAAATTATTGTCTGCTATGATAGTGAACTTCTGGGTCAATATTTATCTCATTCAGTAATAAAAACTGTACAGTTTTGTAAAGAGTAGCTTATTTAGGGCCAGCGCCATGTCGCACTGGGTAAAGGTGCCACTGGTAGGGCCTGCATCCCAAATGGGTGCTGGTTCAAGTCCCAGCTACTCCATATCTAATCCAGCTCTCTGCTATGGCCTGCAAAAACAGCAGAAGATGGCCCAAGTCCTTGGGCCCCTGTATCCATGTGGGAGACCTGGAAGAAGCTCCTGGCTTCAGATCGGGGCAGCTCCAGCCATTGTGGCCACCTGGGGAGTAATCAGTGGATGGAAGACCTCTCTACCTCTCTCTCTCTCTTTCTCCCTGCCTCTGCCTCTCTGTAATTCTGCCTTTCAAATAAATAAATAAATCTCTTAAAAAAAGAATAGCTTATTTATAAATAAGTAGATATGGCGAAGTATGATAACATATCTGTAACTCTGCCTTTCAAATAAATAAATAAATCTTTAAAAAAAGAATAGCTTATTTATAAATAAAAAGTAGATATGGAGAAGTATGATAATATATCAATTAATGTGCTGTTGTAGTTAAAATGTAAAAATCTGTGACATATTTATAAGATGGAGCCGGTATTGTGGCATAGCAGGTAAAGATGCTGCCGTTGACACCAGCATCCCATATGGGCGCTAGTTTGAATTCTGGCTACTCCACTTCATATCCCACTCCCCACTAGTGCACCTGGGAAAGCAGCAAAGGACAGTCCAAGTGCTTGGACCCCTGCACTCACATGGGAGACCTGGAGGAAGCTCCTTGTTCCTGGCTTCAGTTTGGCCCGGCCCTGACCTTTACAGCCATTTGGGGAGTGAACCAGCAAATGGAAGATCTCTCTGTCTGTCTGTCTGTCTCTCTCTCTCTCTCCCTCACTCCCTCTCTCTCCTCTCTCTTTCTTCCTCCCTCTCTCTCTCTCTGTGGATGTGTGGGTATGTGGGTATGTGTGTGCATGTGTGTCTTTCTCTAATTTGGCCTCTCAAATAAAAAAATAAATCTTTTAAAAAGAAGTAAGACATCAATAAAAGCTCTCAGTGTTCATTTAAAAAAAGAATAAAAGATCTAGATCTAGGTTTCACATCTTCTTTTTTTTAACTTTTATTCAATGAATATAAATTTCCAAAGTACAGCTTATGGATTACAATGGCTTCCACCCCGCCATAACTTCCCTCCCACCCACAACCCTCCCCTTTCCTGCTCCCTCTCCCCTTCCAATCACATCAAGATTCATTTTCAATTCTCTTTATATACAGAAGATCAGTTTAGTATATATTAAGTAAAGATTTCAACAGTTTGTACCCACATAGCAACACAAAGTGAAAAATACTGTTGGAGTACTAGTTATAGCATTAAATCACAACGTACAGCACATTAAAGACAGAGATCCTACATGATATTTTATAAAAATTGATTAAATTTCTATGCAATGTCCAATTTAAAACCAAGTTTTTTCATTTTCAATTATCTTTATATACTGAAGATCGATTCAGTATATACTAAGTAAAGATTTCATCAGTGTGCACCCACACAGAAACACAAAGTGTAAAAATACTGTTTCAGTACTAGTTATAGCATTACTTCACATTGGACAACACATTAAGGACAGATTCTTATGTTTGAAACTATGACTCATTAACATTTCTCTTAACAAACAGAAAATAGTTTGTCAAGGATTTTGATAGGAACACAAGAGAAAAAAGACAGTAGGGCTTTTGGAAACTCATTTCTGAGAGGCAATCAGTAGCCTGAGAAGGAACTGAGAAGAGACACAGTGATGCCACTTCCTAGCTCACGAGTACTGCATAATCCATTTACTATGATCAGTCTTCCACCATTCTGGCCTGAGTCCCAGAAAAGAAAAGGCATGGACTTTCTACTATTTCATTAGCCTCCAATCCAACTAAGCCAAAAGAAAAGAATACTTTAGGTCTGTTCCCTTGCTTTAGTGAATATTTCCAATGTGCCAACTGTTCACACACATGGTTCCTGAACTTTCCCATCCAGACCCAGGGTCCAACAGGATTTGTCAGTTACTGGTAATTCTCAGGAAATGGATCTCTCATCATCCTTCCAGCTGAACAAGGAAGCATTTGCCATGACAGCCTCGCCTCCAGGCACAGCTGGAATCCATTCCTGTCAGCTTCGAGAATGATGTGCACGGCTCTACCACTGACTTCAAGGAACCATTGTTGTGCTAGTCTCTGTTCAGGACTCCAGTTTTCAAAATGCATTTGAGAGAAAGTGGAGAACAAGCAGTGAAGGGAGAGGCTTGCTGCCTGACAGCCTGGCCTTGTACTTTAAGTTAACAGCCATGACCTACACAAGGGCATTGCATAATGCCACTATCTTTCCCAGAACACCTTCAGAACGTTTCACTGCTTAGTTAGCTTTAGTCCTGTTTGAAGTTATTTAAGTGCTTGAGAATTTTCCCAAACAGCCTGGTAATGTTCTTCTATAGTACCCTAGACCTGCAATTCTCAACGCTCTCGTTGCAGTGACAAAGGCTAATGACATCTGGCTCATGGGCAAAGTTAGAGCTTACGAAACTCACCCCCATTCACAAGAATATTTGACAGAAAAGACAACCATTCATCTCTAATCGCTATACACTACCTCTCATGAAAGGCACCCCTGTCCTCTCTCATTTAAGAAGGTACTTCAGAATATCAGTGCACAGGGCCCTAACACTTAAGCAACTTTCAAATCACTTATTCAAAATTTAAATTATTAAGAAACAAGCATTGTGGTCACTAGTAACTAAAAGGTGAATGACAACACAATTCACAGCTACACTTTCAGTGTGATTCATCGCCTCAACCACTCAGCAATCCAGGAAGCATTCTGACTTCTGAAGATGTCAGAGCATCCATCAGCTCCATTCTTACTATAAGAGTGCTACAGGTGGGTTTGACCCTTAGTGGTTTCATCTCTAGTTCTTTGCAAAGCCCATAGGGTGTGCCTATTGCTCTTACCATGGCTCCTAGAGAATCAAATCCCTGGCTTTCCTCTTCTTGTCCAGAGCTACACCCATCACAGGTCATAAAAGTCAAGATCCAGCAGGAACACTGACCCAAGCTGCTGCAGGCAGCAGTTCATGTCCCAAGCAGCTAAAGGCTGCCATGCTTTGCTTCCTAATGTTCCTAAAGTCAGGTGTTGCCTGTACTACCTTTTTCTGACAACAGTTCAAATCCTGCCAACTCTGATATGCGGCCATACTTACTTTGAAATATAAACAGAGAAGAATATATAATATGTATATACAACAGGACATCAGATAGTTTGCTGAAATGTGTATTGGGAAAAAACTATGCATACTTCACTCCACTTCTATCTTCACCCGTGCAAAGGTAGCTACTACTCTGAATTCTGTGATAACCATTCCATTGTTTTTCTTAAGATTTTATTACTGGTAGTACAAAGCCAAAACAATATACTGCTTGGTTCTGCCTGGCTTTGAACTTTGAATAAATGAAATAATCCTAAATATATTTTGTGGCCTCCAAAGAAATAAGATTATGTCAGAGATACATTTATCTTGGTATCTCTAGGTAGGGTTAATTTCTTTTTACTGACATACAGTATACTACTACATGGATACACCCTGCAGTGCTTTGTACTACTGAAATATTTCAAGTGTTTTTGGCTGCTTACTTTATAAAAATTTCTCTTGTGACCATTCTTGAACCCCTTTCCTGGTACACAAGAATTAAGAGCTCTCTGAAGGCTTTCCTTAGTAGTAAAATTGCTGATTCATAGGATATCCACATATCCAACTTTTATTATAAAACACATTTCTACATACCTTAGCTTTGTCTCTGGGCTTACTGTTCCATTCATCTGGTCTTTTCCTCCATTCAAGCATCAATATAAAACTGTCTGAATTATGACAGCCTTATTAAAAGTCACAGTAGGACATATCTTGTTCATCTTCTAGAGTGATTTTATTCCTAAGGAGCACTTTGGCACTTTGCTCATTCAAATGAACTTGTCAGGAGACTAAAGTAAAAAAAAATCAATCAATCAATCAAGTTGTGTTACTCCAAGTCTACAAATAAACTGGAAGGGGACTTCTATCTTTCTCTCCAGCTATGTGAAACATCCCTCCTTTTAGTTAGAACTTGACTCCCTTTTAACAGCAGCCTAATTTTCTTGATGCAAGGCTTATATTTCATTTTTACTGATCTTTGTTTACTCAATTTTATAGTTATTATAAAGTATAAAACTGTTTGAAATTATATTGTCTAACTGATTGCTGATGGGGTATGAAATAAAACTTAGTTATAATGATTTAAAATGCAGAATCTTGCTAAGTGTACATATTAATTTTAATGACTTACTGAAAAATCCTTTGCACTTTTAAACAATGATTTCATCTCGAATAATAAGTTTTAATTCCACCTTCCTAATAACTAATCTTTGATTGATTTATTTGCCTTTTTTTTTTTTTTTTTTGCCTGCCTCAGTGCATTTTCTAGAACCTTTCTGAAAATGTTGTCTGGAAGTGATTATTGAGAACCTCCTTGTCCTGCTCCTGATCTTGGAGGGAGAACTTTCAACATACTACCACTCTGATTTCTGACACAAGTGTGTGTAGTTACCCTAGATTGAGTTAAGAAAATCTGCTGTGTTCCCAGTTTGGCAAGAATTTTATGATTAATAATTTTTATCCAAATGGGGTTGCTAGTAGCAAATTCTACAATTAAAAAGATACATGTACCCACCCAGTCATGGCAAAGCTGATCCGCTTAGCAGGCCCTCCCAGAAGGGAGGTCCCTCCACAACACTTGGCATGGCACCAGGGAACTCATGTCCTCTGCACAAAGGAACATTCCCGAAGGAAGAGATGATAAAGCCGAGATAAGCATGACAGGTCATTCGTCCAAAATTTATCAATTGGATGAGTCATTAACTTCCCCTAGGTAGAGTAGACAAAGTGGATGACAAAATAAACTCCACTAGAAGTTTTTTAAGAGAGAGAGAGAGACAGAGAGAGAGAGGGGCTTTGACCCTATGTATGCTCTACTTTAAAGAGCAAGCTTTTGCATAGACAGAAGAACCTGTTTTGTAGGAAGTTTGTGGGACAGGATGGAGAACAAGGTAAATGGGGAGAAATTAATTGTGTCCTACTTAATCTCTCAACAAATATTAACAGCAGTCATTCCAATTTCCAACCATCTGCTTCAAGGTAAGAATAACCAAGACAGATTCCTCCCTAACTAAAGTTTGAATCAGTCTGCAGATCCTCTGGAAATACAACCAAAAGCAAAAATCTCTCTCTCTCTAATCCATCCTCTATGGAGTAACTTTCAAATTTTGACTGTGGAAGACAACTAGAAATACGTTTCACAAAACATCTGGCATGCAACACACACTTAAGAAGTTTCACAAAACAATTCTTATCCTTACTTCAGTCAAAGCACTAAAGTACTGCAATATATGAGTTAGGAAAGAAGCTGTCTTAGTTTAATATATTCTGTTTTAGCTGCAGGCAGCAGGCACTAAGTATTTTATAAACAACAGAAATGTCTTCCCCACCACTCTGGAAGCTGGCAAGTTCAAAATAAAGCAGCCTGAACATCTGGTGTCTGAGGATGGCTCACACTCTGCTCCAACATGGCACCTGCATGCTTCACCCTCACATAGTGAAGAACAGACCCAAGGGGACCAGTGCACTCCCTTCAACTTCTTTTATAAGCACACTGATCTCATTCTTGAGGGTAGTGATCATGATTTAGCAACTTCACAAACAGCCCCCTTCTTGCTACCATTACTAAGTAGCAGGTTCCAATGTCACTATTTTGGAAGGATACATACATTTCAAAGCAAAGCAGAAGTGATACAATGCAGCAGTATGTAAGCGCAGGAGATGCCCCTTCCCAAACCTGGGCATCCACCTACCAGCACTAGCATCTGTGAGTACTGACTGCTAACAGCTTACAGCTGCACCCTCCTCTGGGTATCTGCCCTAACATGCAGACGCCATATTACCAGGAAATAACCCCAAAAGTTAAACCCCACCTCTCCATCCTCCTCCCACCAGGTGCAGCCTCCAGCCAATAACTGATTGATATGGGGTCAAAAGCCCAGCTCCACTGCCTCAAGTTTGGAATCCTCCATGGTGCCTCTGTCCTCCACAGCCCCCCGGAAGCAGGATGAAGCTAGAATCTGGCTGAAGCCAGCCAGTGCTTCATTTCTTTGCTTGCTCACTTACTGATTTTCCCTGAAACTCTCAGTAGATCATTTGCACAAGATACCTCATCTTAGGCTCTGTTTTCAGAGAGCCTGACCTAAGATAAGAAGACAAAAGCCAGGCAGGGAAAAGAAGAAGGTTTAAAATATTCCAATGCCTGGCCAGCGCTGCGGTTCACTAGGCTAATCCTCCGCCTGCGGCGCTGGCACACAAGTTTCTAGTCCCGGTTGGGGCGCCAGATTCTGTCCCGGTTGCTCCTCTTCCAGTCCAGCTCTCTGCAGTGGCCCAGGAGTGCAGTGGAGGATGGCCCAAGTGCTTGGGCCCTGCACCCGCGTGGGAGACCAGGAGAAGCACCTGGCTTCTGGCTTCAGATCAGCGCGGTGCGCCGGCCACAGCAGCCATTGGAGGGTGAACCAACAGAAAAAAAGGAAGACCTTTCTCTCTGTCTCTCTCTCTCTCACTGTCCACTCTGCCTGTCAAAAAAAAAAAAAAAAAAAAAAAAAAAAAAAAAAAAGAGGGGTGGGTCTTGGAGACAAAGACTCCTGAATTAAATTAAAAGTTTTCCAATTATCAATTGAGAAAATGCAGGTAAATTACTTAAATTCTCTGAACCTTGCTTTCCACATCCATCAATATGAAGATAATAATTAGCTCTGCTAGAAAATAAGACCACTTAATGTAATAATATCTGGCACTCAGTGAATATTCAACAAGTATCTGTTGTTATGGCTACTTTTCAAGGCATATGTTCAGAATTAAATTTATTAATACATAATACTATTTTATAGATAACATAGGTCGAACATCAGCTGGATCGATAACAAGTTCTCAAAAAGCACCAAGTACTTGCAGATGGCCACCTATACTTGCAATAACCCACCTTGGAGGGGGGGACATGGAAAGCCTTCCTAACATAGATCATGATCACTGCTTACCCTACCAGATTTGCTTCAAAGAGATGAACCACATGGTCAGTCCACATCTGAACCTGTCAACACTACTTAACACTAACAAATGGATCCAGATGACTTTGCTAAAACACAAAAGCAAATTGGTTAATATAAAAAATAATTAAAGCAAAAAAAATAATAATTAAAGCAAAGACCGGTTAAAAAAAAGTGAACATCTCAAGTCACTTGTTTTTTAGAATTTAAGATGTTTTCTTCACTCGTTTTGTTATCAATTCTAATTCATTTTAAGCTAATTACTCTTGCTTGATGTTATTTGCCACAGTAAAACAAAACAACCAAAGGTTACAATCTAATCATGCAATAGTGAGAAATGACCATCTTCCCACATGGCTACATGGTGGTTATAACTACTATTACTGTCTAATATTTATTGTGCCCCAGGAGGTTGACTCATGTTGTACTGTATCGCGGGGCTCCCTGGTAACTTCTAGTTGAGATCAGCCAAAGCAAGACACAAACAGAAAATCAGAAGGAAAGGGGAGAATCCAGTGAGGTGGGATATTTATTCCCTCCCTACCTACCCCTTGCCACTTTCTCTATTAAAGGCCATACTCCTGAAAAGTGGCCCCAATCATAAATCTCCCTTCTCTCCCTCTCCCCTACCCTTCCTCTTTGCCTGCTTCCCCTCTTCCTCTCTGCTGAGGAATAACAGCTCCTTTCATCCCTTCATACCTAGGGATGGGAATGAGTTGCTTTTGCTAACTAATCCTTTGTAAACAGACCCTTTTTTATTAGATTCTCCTCAAGTGTTCCAATTTGAGTTTCCACCTGTTTCTTCCTGGGACTCTGACAATTTAATAAAATTCAATAGGGTGTGTAACTTAATTTCCATGAAGAGGGTTAATTTTAATTGTATTTCTAAATATCCCAGGTCACTGTTCTCTTACAATGGAATGTGAATTTTTTAAATTTTTTATTTATTTCAAAGAGTTGCACAGAGAGAAAGAAGAGGCAGAGAGAAAGAGGTCTTCCATCCACTGGTTCACTCCCCAATTGGCTGCAACAGCCAGAGCTGCGCCAATCCAAAGCCAGGAGCTTCCTCTGGGTCTCCCATGTGGGTGCAGAGGCCCAAAGACTTGGACCATCTTCTGCTTTCCCAGGACATAGCAGAGAGCTGGATCAGAAGTGGAGCAGCTGGGTCTCGAACCGGTGCCCATATGGGATGCCGATGCTTCAGGCCAGGGCGTTAGCCCGCTGTACCACAGTGTCAGCCCCGGAATGTGAATATTTTTCTCACCATTACTTCCTTCAGTGCCAAAAGAGAACCATTCTTAAACTATATACCCAAAATAGTTTTATAGTTTTCACTGTGGGGATAACTGATCTATTTAAGCAACTGCAGTAGTGATCAACCTAAACCCACAAAATCGAATCTGAAAGAAATGGCACATCTTTATTTCCTAGAAATTTATTTGGAATGCAAGCACACATCAAGCTGCTAGGAAACAATCTCGGTGGTTCTGTAGTTGCTCCTCATTCTTTAGTTTGTAACTGGGTCCTATGGGATGAAACCAAGGAGTGTTTGTTGGTAATCAGCCATTTATCCACACAATTTGCCAAGAGAATCCCTGTGCCCTAATTTAATTTCTCACTCTTCTTTACATGGTACAATAATAACGGTTTCTGTGAGAACATCATTGGCCTCCGCTGCCTACACATGCCTCTGGGGCCTTGCTTCCTCTGCAGGATGCTCTGTCTCCCCACATCTCCAAGGCCCCCTGACCTCCCTCCTCTCTTCCAGCCAGCCCAGGAGAATGTTCTTGTAACCTGCGGCAAGCCCTTCTGGGAATCACAGCTCCTGCCACACCCCTGTCCTCCTTCTTGCCAACCACTTTACCACTTTCTACTTTTCTCACCCTTCTTGGATACTTTAATCTCTCCTATAGGTGTCATCCTTGAAAACAAAAAGAGAGACACAACAGAGGACTTGTTCTTTTACCTTCAACTCTGCCAATGACTTCTTCAGATTAAGTGACTCCAGAGACAAAAGAATGCAAACTAATCTTTCAAGATCTGTCTAGTCACACAGCCAAAGGCAGTTAATTCAATGAGGAAAAAGTCATTATGTGGTCTGTGCCTTTCCCCTCAGAACCTGCATTTGAGTGTCCATGATGTATAGTTTTCACTGGGTCACATTTCACCACCATGGTGCTTGAGCCTTGGAGTCCAAGCATACACGGCTATCAAGAGACACAAATAGGACTGAACAACAGTGTCCACTTGATCATATTTGCATATCAATTAACTTAAAGTAATCTTCCACTGCTTACCTTAAAAATAAGTATCATTTAAGACACTTGTGTTTTTTGAGGATTTATTTATTCAAATAGCAGAGTTAGAGAGAGAGAGAGAGAGATCTTCCATCTTCTGGTTCACCCCCCAATAGCTGCAATGGCCAGAGCCAGGAGCCCAGAGTGGGTGGAAGGGGGCCAAGCACCAGAGCCATCTGCTGCTGCTTTCCCAGCTTTCTTCCTCCACAAGAAGCTGGAATGGAAGTGGAGCACAGCTTATATGGGTCAGTTTAACAGACAGCCACTGAACCCACTGCAACAGAGTGCTGGCCTCAAGAAAACATTTCAAAGGCAGGAAACCCTAGATAGCCAGGCCTTAAAAAATTGGTCTAATTTTCTTGATGTCAAAACTCCTACTAGCCCCTCTTCAATCAGAAGTAAGATGTTTTCTCTTCTCAAAAATGCAGATTCCCTCATGACACTGATTGCCACAATAAATTAACTGATTATTGAATAACTAGCCTCTTAATCATTTATCTACTAGTTCATTTCCAAAATGGTCTTTAAGCTTCAAGGGGACCGTGGCCTTTTTTTTTTTTTTTCTTTGAAGATAAGTTTCCAACTATTTTAAATAGCAAAACTGGTCAACTATACAGATTTTCTAAAAAGACATCACCACAAGTTATGACCCTTCTCCAACATCAGATTATTTTTAACTTGTCAGCAATCGTGCATGCTGTCTTTGCCAGGTAGCCGTGCTTGGTGGCTCCACACTGAAGCCTGGACAGGCAGGTTTTGAAGGTTAGCATGAAAAGGCTGCAGAAGGAGTCCAATATTTAAGCCCAGATGGAGAATGTTACAAACCCTGTTGAGCTCCTTCAAAATGTGACGGGACTCCTTGCATTTCCGGCTATAAATCCTTCAAGTACTTAGAAAGTTCCTACTCTGGTCTTTTCATGTTTTACTTAACACACCTCCTTGTCACCAGAAGGCCTCCCCAAATCCATCTCACTGTTCTGTTTCTGACCGGAAACAGCAGAATACAAGCTGTGCTTGGGTTAAGCTCGGATGCAAATTCCCAAGATCATTAAGAACCATTCTAGAATGATCAGTCACAGCAAGAGAGTTCTGGAAGTAAAAAACCTAGAGAAATACAAAGGTTCTTTGCTGGTCTTGGGGCAAAAACATCCCCAGATGGCACCCTCTTCCATGGATTTCAGAATGGACAGAGCCAGGTAAACAGATCAAGTCAACTTTGCTCATCCTCATTATTGGTTCTCTAAACAGCAAGCGCAGATACTACTGAGTGTGGCCAGATGCCCAACGGGCAACCAACAAATGGGACTGCCATGAACTGCTGTGAATGCTACAAATAAAAATCAAAGTGGGGCTGGCACCGCGGCTCACTAGGCTAATCCTCCGCCTTGCGGCACCGGCACACCGGGTTCTAGTCCCGGTCGGGGCACCGGATTCTGTCCCAGTTGCCCTTCTTCCAGGCCAGCTCTCTGCTGTGGCCAGGGAAGGCAGTGGAGGATGGCCCAAGTGCTTGGGCCCTGCACCCCATGGGAGACCAGGAGAAGCACCTGGCTCCTGACATCGGATCAGTGCAGTGCGCCGGCCGCAACGCGCCAACCATGGTGGCCATTGGAGAGTGAACCAACGGCAAAGGAAGACCTTTCTCTCTGTCTCTCTCTCTCTCACTGTCCACTCTGCCTGTCCAAAAAAAAAAAAAAAGCAAAGCGGGGCAGGTGTTTGGCAGAGCAGTGAAGACACACGTGGGATGCCAGCATCCTCTATCACAATGCCTGGGTTCAAGTCCCAGCTGTGCTTCCGATTCCAGTCATGTTATGACACACCTGTGGAGGTAGCAGGTGATGGCTTAAGTACTTGTGTCCCTGCCACCCATGTGGGAGACACAAATTAAGTGCCAAGCTCCTGGCTTCTGCCTAGCCAGCCCCTACTATTACAGACATTTGCAGAGTAAACCAGCAGATGGAAAATTAATCTCTGTGTGTTGTCTGTGTGTGTGTGCTTTTCAAATAAATAACAAGTAAATCAAATTTTTAAATGAATACTTATTAATTTTTTTTTTATTTCTAAAGAAAATCTAACAAACAGAATCCAATCCTTTCCATATTCAGAATGTTTCTCTATCTCTATCCCTTGCTCTCTATGGAATTAGATGCCACAAATCCAACAATACTTGTTCTAAACCCAAGGCACTAATCTTCCCATGCCTTTTTATTTAAGTTCATGTAACTGATGCCTTTTTTGGTCATTTGCTAGTCTGGGAGAGTCAGGATCATTTTGAGTTTCTGAAGTCTAAAAAGCAGGCATTTACCAAATTCTTTCCACTTGTTGGGGCTTATTTACTGAATTTTTTTTAAAAAAACTTCTAAGTGTAACATTCCACAGTACTACCACCACTGTTCTCCAAACACCTGACTTAGTTGTTGAAAGGAAAAAAATGGCTCAGGGCAGGAAGACTGTACTGAGTAAGGCCTAGCCTGTTTTCATTTATGAAATCCCCTCCCCACCAGCAACTACATGGAGACAGAAGGCAACAGAGCCTGCTGGAGGCATCAATCTGCTTGAAATAATATGCTGCTGCCCAGATTCTGAATGGTGAGCATAACAACCTGTATTTGGGGAGAAAGTGCCATGTGTGTCTGGGTATGCTGTGCAGATTGACAGAGAAACTGAGGCCTGTGGTTGGCTTTACAGAGCATATCTGAAAGTTATAAATCAGCAACTTTACACATGTTACTTAGAATATCTGTACAGAGGGAACACAAGCATTGTTGCAATATTAAAACCATCTCCCATTCAAGGTATTTTTACACTTAGCTTATTGAATTAATTATATATAGATCATTTTTCATGTCTTTTAGTTGTTTGCCTTTGCACATGCCAAAATTAGTTATTTGCATATATTCATAGCCCCAAATTAACTGAAACTCTCTTAAAATGAAGTGTCTAACACAAAATACATATGCACAATTTAATAGCTTTCCTGCCCAGCTGCAAAAACAGGGGAAATCTATTTAGATTAAGAATATGAGGGCACTTCAGAAGTCACAGAAAATGGAATTAAATGGTAAGTTTATCTTGGTACAAAATGCTTGAAAGCCATTCATACAAAGAGTCTTCAAAAAGTTCATGAAAATATGTATTATGAAGAAAATGTGCATGGATTTAAAAAAAAATTGCACTGAAATAAATTTATGGAGCTGGTATTGTGGCCAAAGCCAGCATCCCATATGAGCACCAGATTGAGTCTTGGCTGCTCCACTTCCAATCCAGTTCCCTGCTAACATGCCTGGGAAAGCAGCAGAAGATGGTGCAAGCGCTTGGGCCCATGCCAGCCACATGGGAGATCCAGATGGAGCTCCAAGATCCTGGGTTCTGCATGGACCAACCCCTGGCCATTGTGAATATTTGGAAAGCAAATCAGTGGATGGAAGATCTTCCTCTATCTCTGCCTCTCCCTCTAACACTACATTTCAAATAAATCTTTAAAAAATAAAATAAACTTATCTTTTAATTCCATTTTCCCACAACCTTCTTACTGTTAAGATGTATTTTATTTAATTGAAAGGCAGAGTTACAGAGTAAGAGATTGAGAGCTGGAGAGAGAGAGATCTTCCATCTGCAGATTCACTCCTGAAATGACCACAATGGCCAAGGCTGGGCCAGGATGACTCTAGGAGCCAGGAGCTTCATCAGGGTTACCTATGTGGATGCAGAGGCCCAAACACATAGGCCATCTTCTGCTGCTTTCTCTGGCCATTAGCAGGGAGCTGGATCAGAAGCAGAACATTCAGGACCCCACATGGTGCCCAGATGGGATGCCAGTCTTGCATGCAGTGGCTTAACCTGCTATGTCACAACACCATGCCCCCAATCATTTTTAAGTACCCTCATACATACTGCTTGGGAATAACTTTAATGAGAAATGTAAATAGACCTATAAAGAAAACTATAAAACTCCACTGAGGAACATTAAAAATTTCTGACTAGATGAAGATACAGACCACATTACTGGATGGAAAGAACAAGTATTTACTTGGGAAATTAAAGTTTTGTACAATATTAATAAAAATGCCAATTTAGTTTATTTTTATAAGTTTACAATGTGATCTTAATGTTCATCTGGAAGAATAAATTGGCTAGAATAACTCAGGGCTGGCACTGTGGCACAGCGGGTTAAAACCCTGGCCTGAAGCGCCTGCAGTTCTAGTCTCGACTGCTCCACTTCCTTTCTTCTGAAAGAACCTTCTGCTTGACATCAGCCCTCCTAGTTAACAAATAATTCCCACCCCTTCCTCTTCCTCCCTTGCCATGCTCACTGACATACTGATGTTGGGGGTCGGTGGCAGAGGAGGGCTCTAGCAGACAGAAGAAGATACATTACTTTCCTGGCATTTTCTAATAGGGTCTTTTTCAAAATTTGAAGGGGAGCTACAAAAGCTGGAACAAATTTCTTTCAAGCCCATTCAGCCTTTCTTGCGCTTTTTCCATTATCATTTTTACAGCAGATACTTCAGTGAGGATTCACAGTGAGTCATTTTATGAGGCATCCATGTGTACCATCTGCAGGCATGTCTTTCCCATCACTCTAGACATTACGTATCTCCTTATGGCAGCCCGGACAGGGGGTGGAGACTGCCAAGCCAAGTCACATGTCAGAAGCCCATCACTCATCTGAAGGGAGTGGGCAGGGTCTGCTTACAATTAAGTTTAACTCCTGGTTCTGGATAATATGTCCCTCTGGCTTCAAATTCTTTCCTGCCAGCTTCCTGCTGGGCTCAAGAGGAGTTAGGGGTCTTGTTTTCTTGTTTTTTTTTTTTTTTCCTTCTCTTTCTCTGATTTCCGTATCTCTCTCCTTTCTCACTCCCCAATACCCCTATCTATACAGTTCTCTTCCCATCATTCTTTCTCTCTCATTACTTATCTCTGTCTTTTTCTCCACCTCTCTCTCACTGCATCTTTCTTCCACATCTGTCTCTCTTGGTCTCATTCTTCATCGCTCTTCTCTTGTCTTTTCCTTTTTTCTTTCTTTATCTCTGGTCCTCTGAAAAGGAAATCTTTGTCTGACTAACAGAGAACAGAAACAGCTGTTTCTTACAATGTAACAAGAATGTCAGGATGCAGAACAAATTTAAAAACAATCCATCCCCAAGGGGAGAAAACCTCATGTTGAAAATGTCTTTAAAACTAATTAGGGCTTTCATATAATACTAATTGCTGGGGAAAACAAACCTAAATCTTTTTTTATTTTTATTTTTTTGACAGGCATAGTGGAGAGTGAGAGTGAGAGTGAGAGTGAGAGAGAGAGAGAGAGAGAAAGGTCTTCCTTTTCCGTTGGTTCACCCCCCAATAGCCGCTGCGGCTGGCGCACTGCACTGATTTGAAGCCAGGAGCCAGGTGCTTCTTCCTGGTCTCCCATGCGGGTGCAGGGCCTAAGCACTCGGGCCATCCTCCACTGCACTTCCAGGCCACAGCAGAGAGCTGGACTGGAAGAGGAGCAACCAGGACAGAATCCGGTGCCCCGACTGGGACTAGAACCCGGGGTGCCAGCGCCGCAGGTGGAGGATTAGCCTATTGAGCTGCAGTGCCGGCTAACAAACTTAAATCTTAAGAGGTAGAGATGGGAAGAGGAAAGTTATTTGTAAAATGTGGATTAGGGGCCAGCACCTGGCTCCTGCCATCGGAACAGCGCGGTGTGCTGGCCACAGCACGCCTACCGCGGCGGCCATTGGAGGGTGAACCAACGGCAAAAGGAAGACCTTTCTCTCTGTCTCCCTCTACTGTCCACTCTGCCTGTCCCCCCCCCCCCCCAAAAAAAATGTGGATTAGGGAGGTGAGGTCATCATTAAAAGAGAAAGTATAGCTCCTCAGGACAATCATCACAAAACTATTTACCATGAATGCAACCCAAAAGGTAACTTAGAATAAGTTCTCCTGATGTCAAAAATCCCTCCCACATTCTAATATATTGATGGTAAAGCATCATAACAAAAAATGAGATTTTGATAATGGATTTTCTCTGCAACGCATTTTATCTGTAACTCATTCATTTGTATATAATTTGCATCTTACTTGTAAATGCTGTAAAAATACATAAACCAGAGACTTGTGAATCTTCAACACTGTCAAATCAATGTAAAGGACTCCTAATTCTGGCAGGGGAAAAAAAAAAAAAAAGGTTGGCCTTTTAAAAATTCAGTAGAGAGGCTGACGCAGTGGCGCAGTGGGTTAAGCCACCATCTGCAGCACCAGCATCCTCATATGGGTATTAGTTTAAGTCCCAGCTGCCTTAATTCCAAACTAGCTTCCTGCTAATGCTCCTGGGATGGAAGCAAAGGATGGCCCAAGTCCTTGGGCCCCTGTACCCACGTGGGAGACCCAGAAGCTCCTGGTTCCTGGCCTTGGCCTAGATCAGCCCTAGCTACTTTGACCATCTGGGGAGTGAACCAGTGGATGGAAGATCTCTCTCTCTCTCTCTCTCTCTTTCCCTCTCTGTAATTCTGACTTTTAAATAAGTAAAAAAAAAATTTTTTTAAAAAAAGACTCAAGACACAAGGGGTGTTAGCACCTCAAGTAGGAATTGCTCAAAGGAAAGCTTACTTACTTGTTGACCAGTAAAGGAGACAATAGCAAAGTTCAGTTCCCTAAAGAAACTGCCTCCTTGATGAAGAGCTTGCCAGGTCTTTTATAGCAAGGGTTAGGGAGTATCCAGAATGCAGAAAAGCAGGAGCAGAAGGACCCCACCAGCTCAAGTAAAGATATATTCATTTTAAGTTTAAAGTTGTGACTCACACTGGGGTTTTGCAGCTTTGTTTGGCTGTGGTGGTCTGGCACCTTTCAAGTACAAAGTTACAATGTAAACCTTCCTGGAACTCCTCTGAAAAACAAGCTCTTAGGAGTAAACTGCTCCTGTCCTCTGCTCCTGTCTCTGTGCCCTCCATTTTGCTTATATTCCACACTCTTGGTTATGCTGATACCTCCAAATATAGATTATTTGGAGATAGAGTATCTAAAGAGGTGATTAAGTTAAAATTAAAAAGTGCTTCTCCCCCAAATCTGGCTCGAATCCTTGCAACAAGAGACACCAAAAGGTTTGGACACGCACAATTTACCAGGGATGTGTGACTGGGGCTGTCCACAAGCCAAGGAGAGAGGTTTATTTCCTTTTTTTTTTTTTTTTAAAGCACTTCCTCTTTTTAAATTTTTTTTATTTTTATTTTTTGACAGGCAGAGTGGACAGTGAGAGAGAGACAGACAGAGAGAAAGGTCTTCCTTTTGCCGTTGGTTCACCCTCCAATGGCCGGCGCATCGCGCTGATCCGAAGCCAGGAGCCAGGTGCTTCTCCTGGTCTCCCACACGGGTGCAGGGCCCAAGGACTTTGGCCATCCTCTACTACCTTCCCAGGCCATAGCAGAGAGCTGGCCTGGAAGAGGAGCAACCGGGACAGAATCTGGTGCTCCAACTGGGACTAGAACTTGGTATGCCGGTGCTGTAAGGTGGAGCATTAGCCTATTGAGCCACGGCGCCGGCCGGAGAGAGGTTTCAAGAGAACCCGAACCTACCCACACCTTTATTTTGGACTTGAAGCTTCCTGAACTGTGAGAAAATAAATTTCTATTTTTTTTTTTTTTTTGACAGGCAGAGTGGACAGTGAGAGAGAAAGGTCTTCCTTTTGCCGTTGGTTCACCCTCCAATGGCCGCCGCAGTAGGCGTGCTGTGGCCGGCGCACCGCACTGTTCCGATGGCAGGAGCCAGGTGCTTCTCCTGGTCTCCCATGGGGTGCAGGGCCCAAGCACTTGGGCCATCCTCCACTGCCTTCCCTGGCCACAGCAGAGAGCGGGCCTGGAAGAGGGGCAACTGGGACAGGATCAGTGCCCCGACTGGGACTAGAACCCGGTGTGCCGGCGCCGCAAGGCGGAGGATTAGCCTAGTGAGCCACGGTGCCGGCCAATAAATTTCTATTTTTGAAGCCACCTCGTCTGTGTATTTATTTGTTTTGGCATGGCTAACAAACTAATACACAGACTATTATGAATGAGCCATTTCTGGGAGAAATGTTGATATATATATAATAAATATATATTATATATTAAATATGCATATGATATATTAAATATATATTTAATGATCTATATGTAATATATATTATATATTAAGCATATATATTTAATGATCTGAAAGGAGGACTTAACAGGAAGGGAGTTACTTTTTTTTTTTTTTTTTTAGATTTATTTACTTATTTGAAAGTCAGAGTTACACACAGAGAGAAGGAGAGGCAGAGGGAAAGAGAGATATCTTCCATCCACTGGTTCACACCCCAAATGGCTACAACGGCCAGAGTTGGGCTGATCCAAAGCCAGGAGCCAGGAGTCTTCCTTGCAGGTCTCCCATGCAGGTGCAGGGGTCTAAGGACTTGGGCCATCTTCTACTGCTTTGCCAAGCCATAGCAGAGAGAAGGATCTGAAGTGGAGCAGCCAGGACTTGAACCGGTGCCCATATGGTATGCCAAGTACTACAGGCAGCGGCTTTACCTGCTACACCATCGTGCTGGCCCTGGGAGTCACTTAACATCGACTAAACTCAAGTGTAACAGCCAGTCACCATTATTGACTCCTTACATCAAAGTCACACTCACCAAAGTGGCCTATGTGCATTATCTCATTTAGTTTTTACAATAATTCCATGAAGTGGTTATTATCCTCCTTGTTTCATAAATGAGACATTAGAAGTTTGGAAGGATTGAATAAATTGCATAGATAACCCAGGTACTAAGTAGCAGGCTGAGACCTGTACCCCAGGCCAATTCCAAAGCTCATGTGCCTATGTCTCCACATTGCCATGTTACACCCACTGCAATGACTGGCACCCTCAGAGAAGCCCAGAACAAAACTGCAGAATTTGAATACTGTCTGAGGCATGTTTTTGCAAAACCATTAAACTTCAAAGAAAGATGTCTTCAGAATTACATGGAAATATTATAGCTGAAGAAAATCTGAAAGTTTGCTGACGGGTGAAATTATATATTAGGAAACATAAGATGTTCAAAGGGGGACAAAACTGATTTTGCAGTAGGCAATTACTGAGTAAAGCAAACAGGTACAAGTGTGGAACTTTCAAAAAAGGTGATTGTGCATGATTTAGCCTAAAACAATCCCAGTCAGTAATTTGTATGTGAAGAGCTCAAACTTTCCATGAGTCTTGTGACTGATTAGCAGAAATGATGCATTGACAATATTCCCCTATAAATGAAATGCATAAAATGCATTCAACTCCAGGTCACTTCATTTAAGATCCAGGTTTTTTTTTTTTTTTCTCTCATCCCACAGTCTGAAACTTAACAAAGAGGAAAAAAAATTTAAAACATGCATTTTTTCTAAGAGTTTCTTCACCAAAAGCATATTAAAAAGCTTTTTAAAATTTACACTTATTAATGAAAACACTCTGCTTCATTATGCTACTGATTACTATCTTTTACTGATTCCAAAGTCTAGGAGGAGTCTATGAACTACCAACGCAATGCAATTCTGAAAATAAACTACACCAGAATCTTTAAAGAATTAAATTCTTTGCCAAAAAAGCTTCTGACCTCTAATCATGCCCCTTAACTTTCTTGAAGACTGGTTTGTGTTGACTAATACTTTCATATTATGTACAGTTTCCAACACCTTGAACAGAACCAAATTCCCATCTTCTGGGAGTTGACCCAAAATATTGATCAGTTTCCTTTGAAGTCTGTTCTAACTCTGCTTCTAGAATAGCACAAAAGAATCAGTATTATTTTGCAGATTATTTTGATTGTGGCATATTGTAATGTGTAATACCTGCCTTTTTGCTTTTAAATTCACTCCAGCAAGGCAAGAGGTGAACTAGCTAAAAAAAAAAATGACTCAAAGGAATTATCATTCTATTAAACAAATGAATCTACTTCATGATTTCTTGATGTCCACCAAAATAAATATTTTGAATATCAAGGGGGATTATTGGGGCTTCTGTTTTTGGTATCACAGAGATATTTAAGTAGGCGACATAAGAGATACTTAAGGTATTATCAAATTTTTTAAGATTTATTTATTTATTTGAAAGTCACAGTTACATAGACAAAGAGAGAGAGAGAGAAAGAGAAATCTTCCACCCTCTGGTTCATTCTCCAAATATCCACAATGGCCGGGGTTGGGCCAGACCAAAGCCAGAAGCCAGGGACTTCTTTCATATCTCAAATTTGAGTACATTGGCCCAAGCACTTGGGCCATCCTCTGCTACTTTCCCAGGAACATTAAAAGAGAGCTGGATTGGATGTGGAGCAGCCAGGTCTCAAACAGGAGCCCACACAGGACGCCAGCACCACAGGTGGTGACTTTACCCACTATACTACACCACCAGCCCAGGTATTATCAAATTAAAATGGATGATATATGCTTTGCTAGCCAATGTGCTATCTGGTAGTAAACTTCTAGAAGTTTCAGCTTCCTCATCATAAAATGGGCACTGTAACACCACACAGAATTCTTAGCAAAATCTTATAAAATAGTCTCTCTAACTAGAACTGAGAGAAGGCTCAACACCTCAAAATCTCTCAAAGATGTACACTGTTGGGTAATAAACCATCTCAGTGATTTCCAGTGTTTTAAAAATTACTTGACAGCTTTTTGCATAACATATTGCATCATCTCACTCTAGAACTGTCAATAACAGCAAAAGCAATAGTTCACATTTATTTAACCAAGTTATATGCAAGGTGGCTTATATGAGTTTGTCTCACAACCTTTTAAAGTAGATGTTTCCCTTCTATTTAAAGAAACTGAGGCTTACAGGTATCAGAGAATTTTCCTAATGCCACACAATTAGTAAGTGACACAGCTGGGAATTTTAACCAATCCTGATATCAAGACAGGGGGTAAGGGAATTAATTCAGCTAAAAATTATGGCCATAAGAATAATCCTGCAGCCAGCATTGTGGCATCATGGGGTAAGCCACTGCCTGCAACACTAACATCCCATGTAGGCTCTGATTTCAGTTCCAGCTGTTCCACTTCCAAGCCAACTCCTTGCTAATGAGCCTAGGAAAGCAGCACAAGACAGCCCAACTGCTTGGGCCCCTGCACAACTGGAGGAAGTTCCTGGCTCCTGGCTTCAGCCTGGCCCAGCCCTGGCCTTTGCAACCATTTGGAGACATCTCTCTCTCAATCAATCAATCAATCTCTCCCTCTCTCTCAATCTCTCTCTCTCTCTCTCTCTCTCTCTCTCTCTCACACACACACACACACACATACACACAAAGGTATGTTGATTCACCTTCCCACTTTTCAGGAGGTAGGTGAGTCACTTTTTTGTAGCCCTTATGTCTTCTCACTTGGTGATTTCCAAAGGATCTGGAGAACACCTAACAATTTCCTGGCTGTATGTAGTGAGTTTCTATTTTGAACCATCAATTCAGGATTCAATAGGCATGAACCTAATGAAAGAATCAGGAATTTAGATTCGTGCTTGTTATGCCATCTGAAAATAGAGTGACTCTTCTTGCTGCTGAAACCAGGTGGAAAGATTTATTTTCTTAACTACTTTCCACCAGAGAATAGCTGACCTGGGATGAGGATGAGATGGGATGATAGCCAAGCAGATGGAAAACTGTTCTCAGATGACACCAGCCAGTAGGGGAAGACAGCACACAAGAGCTCCAGGGTCTAATCAGCAGTTCTCTCTGGGACCTTGAAAAGCCCCTTAATCCTTCTCATCTCTGTTTTCTCATCTATAAAATAAGGTCAACTAAACGATCTCTTTCTAAGCTGAGCACTCTGTCCAGTCATTTCAAATATTCGTGGGATTAGGAAAAGATAAAATAGTTTGATTTCTGCTTAAACTCCTTTAACTATTTATTCCAAGAGAAAAGAAGGTTCCCCTTTAAAAGGAAGTAGACCTGGGAAAGGTAGTATCTCTTCCCTTTTCATGTTAGGTCAGTTCATGGTGGACGACTTTGAAAAGGCTGAGTTGCAATCTTAACTCTACAGTGAGACATAGACTTATCAATGTAAAAATGAGCCCCAGTAAATCTTATCTCCCCTGCACACAACCATTCCTCAGATCTACAGTGTACTCCCAAAATTTCAAAGAGGCTGATTTTAGATCTCACCCATACAGTGTCAAAAGAAACTTTCTGTGCCACCTGGCAAGGAAGATATCAATCCCTACAACATCCACATTAAAATTTTATTTGCAGTTTATTTTGCTTTTCATGTTAGATAATTCTTCCTTTGTACAAGACGGGCTTTGGGTTCTTTGCTTAGAAATAGCTATAGTGACTTACCACCAGAATGGCACGTGATAACAAGCAAAAACCAATGTAAGTGAAGGTAGTTTCTTTTTCCTCTGAAAATGGTCTCAAGGGTATTTCTGTCTGCTGAAATTTCATTTCTCCAGTAGTAGGGTGATGGTATGGGATGTGAGAAGACTACACAAAACTAGGGTCATTTTGGAGGCCACTTGTATTAAAACCTGAGACCTTCTACTTCATGTTAAAAGAGGAATGGCAGATGTCCTAAACAGCACTCTGGCCTCAGAATCAGCCCTGAAGGCATTCAATCCGGCTAAAAGGCCCATGAGAGTATTTCAGGAATGGAAAGTCAAGACACTGTGGCAAAGAAAAAAAAAAAAAAAAAGACCTAAATTAAAGATCTCTGTGAGTGAGATCCCAGTGGAAAGACGGGCCATCAAAGAAGGAGGTACCTTTCTCTGAAGGAAGGAGAGAACTTCTACTTTGACTATGGCCTTTTCTAAAGAAGATCGGAGTTGGTGAACTCAAGAGGCTTCCATAGCCTTGGCAGCTCATGACAAGAACCTTGGGTGATTACTGATGTCATAAATATGAGTGTCAGTTTTTAAATCAACAACATGAGTCACTGTACACTTACTCCCCATGTAGGATCTCTGTCCTTAATGTGTTGTACTATGTGAATTGACGGCGTAACTAGTACTCAAACAGTACTTTATACTTTGTGTTTCTGTGTGGGTGCAAACTATTGAAATCTTTACTTAGTATAGAGTTGATCTTCTGTATATACAGATAATTAAAAATGAATCTTGATGTGAATGGGATGGGAGAGGGAGTAGGAGATGGGAAGGCTGCGGATGGGAGGGAGGTTATGGGGGGGGGGCATTATAATCCAAAAGTTTTACTTTGGAAATGTATATTTATTAAATAAAAGTTAAAAAAGAAATAAAAAAAGGAAAGTATGTTGGAAAAAATCAAGATGGTGTCTTTTGATAACAACACACTGCAATAATCAGACAGTTCACTATCTAAGCTGCCACCTGCAGCGGTCATTTGGGGAGTGAAAAAGCAGATGGGAGGTTCTTCCTCTCCCTCTCCCTCTCCTTCTCCCTCTCCTCCCCTCCCCCTCCCTCTCCCACTTTCCTTCCCTCTCCCCCCTCCCCCCTTCTCCTTTGTAACTCTGCCTTTACATAAATAAATAAATCTTTTTTTTAAAAAAAACTATAAATGCCAGATTCCACCAGTTGTCTCTTTTGTTGACTAAAATTCAGAGTCAAAGATTCATGAAGCTCGTGGAACCAACATCTAAATGAATTCTACAACTCTAAAATTGTAAAATGCTGAAACAATATACTGTAAACTTCACCAAGGAGCCTTTCTGCATGTCTTCCCATCTACCTTTTCAGGGTCCCTGTGGTGCTTTGTACCCCAACAAGCTGCTTAAGAATGGACTCTGCCTGCTGTTCAAATGCAATGAATCCTAGTTTCAAACCCCCTGCCCTCTGTCTGGACATGCTCACCTCCATTCTTTACCCACCGCACCCCTATTCTGTCCTTCCTAATATAAAGTTTTCTCTGATTAAAAAGAGAGAGAGAGGGGCCAGCACTGTGGCATAGTGGGTGAGGCTGCCACCTGCAGTGCCAGCATCCCATATGGGCACCAGGTTCTAGTCCTGGCTGCTCCACTTCCAATCCAGCTCTCTGCTGTGGCCTGGAAAAGCAGTGGAGGATGGGCCAAGTGCTTGGGCCCCTGCACACACGTGGGAGACCTGGAGGAAGCTCTTGGCTTCGGATCGGTGCAGCTCCAGCCATTGTGGCCAGTGGGGAAGTGAACCAGCAGATGGAAGACCTTTCTCTTTCCCTTTCTCTCTCTCTCTGCCACTCCTTCTCTCTCTGTGTAACTCTGACTTTCAAATAAAGAAATAAATCTTTAAAAGAGAGAGAGAGAGACCAACAGAAGACAGCCAACTGGTACCCTTGGTTGCAAGTAAGAAACAGTGTCATTTGCAGCAATGGTGAAGTGGTCCACATTCTCCCAGTAAATCCAAAAACAGTAGCCCAAGGTAATTTAATGAAAAACATCAATAAACAGAATTTAAGAGGAGCTGTCTAACGTGTTCTTTGAAGTCCAACCCTACTTCAGGCAGCTCCATTTAGCACAGGAGGCTGTGTCTTAACACCACAGGGCCGTGACAGAATTGATTCTGCTGGACCCTCCATGCAGGTCAAATGAACACAATCTCAGGGTTCAGGGCAGTAACCCAGATGCACCAAGGACCACAGAAGATAAGGCCAAGACTCCTTTTGCAATACATAGAATCCATGTTTATTACGGCAAATACAGGGGGGCTAATGTTTCAGAAAGTCACTCATATTCTAACCTCCTAAGGATAACCAACTTTTTCATATTTGCATATGTCCTTCAAGAATCCATTCTAATACACAACAGTAAATAAAAAGTTCAGGGAAAGTAGAATTAGAAGATGTTCACTTAGGCAAAAAAATTAAAATCCATCATATGCGTGGCCTTCAGAAATTTCATAGAAAATTTATGACAAAATTGTATGAATTCTACTATTACCAAAAAAAAAACATTTTCTACAAACTTTTTGTATATATTCATTCACCAAAAATATTTTTCTGCCAGAGGCAACATTGTGGCATAACAGGTACCACTGCCTGCCACACCAGCATCCTACATGGGCACTGGTTCAAGTCCCAGCTACTCCACTTTTGATCTGGCTCCCTGCTTACAGCCTGGGAAAAGCAGCAGAAGATGGTCCAAGCAATTGGGCTCCTGCCACCCATGTGGGAGACCTAGATGAAGCTCCTGGCTTTAGCCTGGCCCAGTCCTGGCCATTGCAGGCATCTGCAGAGTAAACTATAAAGTGGAAGATCTCTCTCTTTCTTCCCTCTTTCTGCCTCTGTGACTCTGAATATTTATTTATTTTTTTAAAGTCAAACTAGATATATATTTTTCTGCCTTAGTAAACCATAACATTCTATAGTGTTTTTTAAAACACCAAATCCCCAACTTTGGCACATTTAGGTTGTTTCCAACTTTTATTTGTAAAAGTGTTCCTGTATATACATTTCTAAGACATTATATTCTGGAAGATATCAGAGTAAGATAAAAATGCTCTGTACAGGCATTTTTTTTTCTGTACAGGCATTTTTTAGAAAACTTGTATTTAATAAATACAAATTTCAAAAGTATAACTTTTGGATTATAGTGGTTCCTCCCCCCATAACCTCCCTCCCACCCTCAAACCATCCCATCTCTTATTCCCTCTCCCATCCCATTCTTAAGATTCATTTTTAATTATCTGTATATACAGAAGATCAACTCTATACTAAGTAAAGATTTCAATAGTTTGCACCCACACAGAAACACAAAGTATAAAGTACTGTTTGAATACTAGTTACACCGTCAATTCACATAGTACAACACATTAAGGACAGAAATCCTACATGAGGAGTAAGTGCACAGTGACTCATGTTGTTGATTTAACAATTGACACTCTTATTTATGACATCAGTAATCACCCAAGGCTCTTGTCATGTGCTGCCAAGCCTATGGGACCCTTTTGAGTTCCCAAACTCCAACCTTATTTAGACAAGGCCATAGTCAAAGTGGAAGTTCTCTCCTCCCTTTAGAGAAAGGTACCTCCTTCTTTGATGGCCCCTTCTTTCCACTGGGACCTCACTCACAAGGTCTTTCATTTAGGTCATTTTTTGCCACAGTGTCTTGGCTTTCCATGTGATCAGGCATCTTTTCAATGACATCCTCTGATTTTTTTTCTTTGAAATATCTCAAGAAGTAGAATTACAGATTCCAAGTCTTTGCACGTTTTGAAAGCTACTGAGACTTGTCCCTAGACTGCAGTGCATTTTTCTTCCAGGGGAGCCCCTGTGCTCAGTGTGGTGGCAGGAGAATATCCAAGAATAGATGCTGAACAGCATGCAAATCCCAACTGCCAAGAAGCCCCTGGGAAACAAATTGGAACACTTTCTCAAGCATTAAGGTGATTATTGCTTAGTGCCCAGAGATCTTTCAGCAATTTCATATAAAATATTCCTTCATGTCAGACCCATAACCACCTTTTCTAAATTGTGCCGTGGAGAGTCATGGATATGCATTCAGTGTGCAAGGCATCAATCTCTCCAATCCTCACTGCAATCTGCAGAGCTTCCCTTCCCACAGGAGCGAGTTGCTCCAGGCAGCCCAGGGCAGCTGAAAACCACATGTTCAGGTCCCTGATTCTTACCTTCTTTCCTTCCACACCCTCCCTCAGCTCCCTTCCCTCTTTGGGCTTGCATATTTTACCTTAATAAATTCTTTCAGAAAAAAAAATTTTTTATATGGGGCCGGCACTGTGGTGCAATAGGTTAATCCTCCATCTGTGGCACCAGCATCCCATAAGGACGCCGGTTCTAGTCCTGGCTGCTCCTTTTCCAATCCAGCTCTCTGCTGTGGCTTGGGAAAGCAGTAGAAGATGGCCCAAGTCCCTGGGCCCCTTAACCCACGTCGGAGACCAGGGAGAAGCATCGGCTCCTGGCTTTGGATCGACGTAGCTCTGACCGTTGCGGCCATTGGGGAGTGAACCAACAGATGGAAGACCTTTCTCTCTCTTTCTCCCTCTCACTGTCTGTAACTATACCTCTCAAATAAATAAGTAAAATCTTAAAAAAAAGAAAAAAAATATAAAATACTTATTGATGCAAATCTATTCTTCAAAATGCTACCCGCAATCAAAACTAAATCCACAAAAGGACTACTGTACTCACTGAACAACAAATGGGAATGTCAGCGTTTTCTGTAGCAGTTGGGATTTTCTGAGTGCCAGCCTGAAGCCTAGTGCCTTACTGGCCTGAGTCATTTGTCCTGATGAGTAGAAAGCAGAACTTGCACTCAATGAATTGGGGGACCTGACAGAACATTGACCGGGTCACGTCATTCCCTAAGAAGTTGACATGAAGGCTGACAAATGATGGGCACCCTTCATACCTCATAGTCCTGGGGTGCTCCACCATCAAGAGTTAACATCTCTTACTTCACTCAGGAAAAGCAATTCCACTAAGTGTAAACAGCTTCCCAAGCCCAAGGCTAAGGATTCTGGCTTCTCCAAAAGCTGCCAGGAGTCTCCATCCCTATTTCCCAGAGTTTTTTGCCTCAGGACGGGCGTGGCTGCCCTCTCTCACACTACCACACACAGGCTTATCCAAACCCAGCTTGTTCATATGCACAATTTTCTAACATGGCAGCCTGTGAAACAGCTGGCCTCTTTTTTCCAATGCAGTATTACCACGGCCAATGCCAAGTGACCTACAAGCTCCTGAAATGCATCCTGAGCCCCTGTCATGGTGGGCTATTTCAATTCCCTGTTTGTGCTGGATCTGGGGTGTCTGCAGAAATGTCCTAGTGCTGTGCACTAGGTCATCGCTGCCAGAGTTCAGAGACAGTTGCTGAGTGAAGGGACAGCTGGTAATGACTGTGTTATGGCAGCTGGACAAAGGAAGACCTTTCATGCGGGTCAGGGAGGCACACAGGCACCCCGGGGGCTTCTTAAAGAAAACACTTTACATCCCTGCTGAGAGGGTGTCTTCCTCCAACCAGGCTCTCAGGAAGGGTGAAGGCTTTTATCTCTGCTCAACAGCTCCAGAGTGATGAAAAGTTTATCAGTGAGACCCCACACTCTGAACAACTTCAGTCCTGAAGCCCCAAATCCTCAGTCCCAAACCCACTGATGGGTAGACAGCAGTCACTGTGAGCAGCCAGGCAGCAGAGACAACAACTGTGACAGGATCTGTGCCGTGTGCAGTACTATGTGCCATTATGTGTATCCTGGTGAATGACAGTACATGGTTTTATTTGATCCTAGTCTCTTTGGGAGGCTAATTTACTGTTCACTTTACAGATGATTACACTGAGGCTCAGGGAGGTTACACTGATTGCCCAGGTCACATAGCTAGTAAGTGGCAGTGCTGGAGTTAGAAAACAGATCTGACTCTGAAGCACTGGCACCAGGCACACACCTGCCTGCTCACTCAAGGCTCAAGGCCAGGGCATTACAGGAAGGGGAGACAAGCACACTCTCAAGCTGATACTCTTCTTTCTTTCCCATCGCCAGTTTACGCATCTCCTATCTGCATGTGCTTTACAGGGTATATTATTGGGAGGTTGACCCCATATCAATAACAGCACCCCATACAGCCCAAAGAAAAATCACCCTTATTTATCTGGAGCATTTCCTCCTTCAGCTCTGACTATGGATCCACAATCCACATGAACCAGGTGTGAAACTAGAAATCATATTTACCTAATCCTTCTTCCTCACCTCCATGCAGTCAAATAAACCCTGTCTTTTCTCCTTCAAAATGCTCCTTCAGTCCTGTCACTCATTATCTCCTCGTTACCTTCAAGCTGTACTCCCTGCCTCCATCTCCCAGCCCTATTAACCACCCCAAAGACCATTTCCAGGTTAGACTTCATTCAACAGCGCTTCTGTCATTTCATACTTTCCCCAAGGCCTACAATCTCATGGCTAAATTCCTCTGCCTAGATAGCAAGATCACCTATAATTGGCCCCACCTATCCTTCTGTACTCCTCAAAGATACCTTTCACCCTAAAACCGAGACCACCTCCACCACACTTACAACAGCAGACGTTTCTTCCACCGGGTTTTTACTCATACCATTTCTCTCACCAACAGTCTTCACTAGTCTCATCTATATCAATGTTTAGGCACCAGGGCATGTCCCAATATTTCCACAAAGCCTTATTTTATGTCTTCCAACACCACTGCCCTAATTTTGCTTTGATAAGCACTTTTGGTCTGCTGAACATAATTTGTCACTTCCTCAGACTATTCATCAATTGCCAATTCTTGAAAATCAATGCTGTGTTTATTATTTCTCAAGACAGTCTTACAAATGAAATGATCAATGACACTTTTTCTTCTTGATTATACAAATTTCACATTAAAACATTTCACAGAGAACCCAGTATTCAGGTCTAGTCAACACACCCATTTCTAAAGTGAATGAAGTGAAGACAATTTTCCTGAAACAAGAGGCTTGGGTTGATCTGACCTTGTGTCAAAAGAGATCTCGGCCAATGCTGGACTACAAACTACATGAACCATGTGAAAGGCATAGCAACTTTAAAAATCTAACACAAGGCTCATGTTAGAAGAGGCAGATGAACATAGGTCCCAAGGCAGCCTGCACTGACTTGGGCACATCCCAAGTACCCTATTCAGATGGCATGTGCCACATGGTCAAGCTCTTCATCACCCATGGGAGTAGGACAAAAACTGAGGAGAGCATACAAAAATGACTACTAGTGAAAATTCACTGTAGAAGCCAGTAAGTTCCAAGGCCTGTCCCACAGAAGGGACACTCTTGTGAAGACAAAGATTCATCTGCTGGTTCTACTAGATGAAAATTTTAGATGAAGGGTGCAAATGCTCCTAGTTTGGTGCATGTATGAACCATGTATAAATACTCATTCCCCAATTATTGAGAATGTTGGAGTGGATATTACAGGTCTGGGTCAGGACTGCTTCACAAAGGATTCCTACCTTGAGGAGATGCCACACTGAGCAGGCCCACCTTCCCGGCTGCTTCATTTGCTGATAGTAAAGGATCCAGGATTTTCCTTGATCATAAGAAAATACAGTCATTTAGTTTCAACATCCACAGACCACAAGCCCTTATTTTCTGAACCAGTCACAATGAACTATATCAAGAATAGAAATTGAATCCTTTCAGGGGATAGATAAGTAACTAATAGTTCATATCACATGGGGATTCTAACAATAGAGTGGAAAGCCCACTGCAGAACTAGCAAGTCTGGGCACCACACAAAAAGATTCAAATGCTAGTTATTTTAAAATACTGTGCCAGAAACTGGTATAATCCCTGAAACACAGTATGGAACAAAGTACGGAAGGAATTTGCTTGATTTGTTCTGTTTTGCTTTAGCTATGGCTGCAGATCACAGCAATTAACAGCATGGACTCTGAGTCACAATGACTTGGTTCATGCACCAGGTAACTCACTTATTTCTAAATTATTTCACATCTCTGGATCTTTATTTCTTCACTTTAAAAATATTCTTACCTAATTGGTGGGAAAAAACAAATAAATGCATACAAAGGGGATTCAAACAGTTTCATGGAAATTTTGCATTATCTTTTAATTACATTTTTAACAAACTCTTTTTTTATTTTCTTAATTTATAAAAAGGGAACAAATTTCATGTAATTATTATAGTGATACTTCCCTCCACAAACTGTTTGACGTAGCCTCTTATAACACGCTTAAAGCAGTGCCTAGCAGTTAGTAAGCACCCAAAACTTACGAAGCTATACTTGGAAGGGTATTCTAAGGTACCCTTTTTAGGAATCCCAAGTGGTCAATATCATCCTACAGCAGCAATTCAGGAACCAGTCCTTTAAACAGCTAGAGTACAAAAATCAGTACCATTATTATATGCCAGTAGAGAATTAACTTAAAGAAAATAATGCAGTTGCTTTTTTAAAATAATACATTTTCCAGAAACTACTCCCCCAAAACTAGGAATGGATTTAACCAAAGAGATGAAAGATCTCTACAATCAAAACTATAAATTATGAA
The DNA here is from genome assembly GCF_033115175.1 of Lepus europaeus. Taxonomy (NCBI): domain Eukaryota; kingdom Metazoa; phylum Chordata; class Mammalia; order Lagomorpha; family Leporidae; genus Lepus; species Lepus europaeus. The sequence continues at coordinate 73,574,166 of NC_084838.1, forward strand.
GCATAAAGGGAAAGACATCTTATGTTCATGGATTGGGTAATATAAATTTAAAATGTGTTATCTCAAAAAAATGGAGAGGCATAAGAAAGAACTGTGGGAGGAAAAAGAGGAAGGAAGGGAAGGAGGAAGGAAATATTATGTTCTTAAAACTGTATCTACATACTTCACTGAATCTGTTAAAAACTAATTAAAAATAAAAACCTTTAAAAATATATTGTTAAAATTTTTACAATACCCAAAGCAATTTATAAATTCAATGCAATCCTTGGAAATACCAAGGACAGTTTTTACATAGCTAAGTAAAAACACTATTAAAATCTGTATGGAACAACAAAACACCCAAAAAGCCAAGCCAATTTTGAGCAAAAAGAACAAAGTGGAAAGCATTATAGAATTTGACTTTAAAAGAATACAGGGACCAGCGTTGTGGTACCACAGGTTAAGCCTCCATACACAACACCTGCAGCCCATATGAGCAGCAGTTCAAGTCCTAGCTGCTCTATTTCCAAGCCAGCTTCCTGCTAAAGCACCTGGTAAAGGTCTATGCACTCTTAGACCCCTGCCACCCACATGGGAAACCCAGATGGAGTTCCAGGCTCCTGACTTTGGCATGGCCTAGCCCTGACCATTTCACGAATGAACCAGTGGATGGAATACTGCTTTCTCACTCTTTCATGCGATCTCCCTCTCCTTCTGTAACTGCCTTTGAAATAAATAAATAAATCTTTAATATATATACACACACACATATACATCTACACATATACATAATCATATATATATATATATATATAGCTGCAGCAATTAAAGCAGCATGATATTGTCATAAAATTAGATGCATAAACCAATGGAATACAATACAGACCCTAAAAGTAATCCCTTACATTTACAACCAACTGATTTTTGACAAAGGGGCTAAGAACATACATTAGAGAAAAGACATTCTTTTCAATAAAAGATATTGAAAAAATTGTATATTTTCTGAAGAACTAAGTTCAACTCCTCTCTCTCTCTCTCCAAGTATAAAAGTCAACTCAAAATGAATTAAAGACATACATTTAGGACCTGAAACTTTGAAAGTACTAGAAGAAAGCATAGGGGAAGTCTTCAGGACATTAGAAAGGCAAGAAATTTCTGCATCAGACCCCAAAAGCATACAAAACAAGAGTGAAAACAGACAAATGGAATGGCATCAAATAAAAGAGCTTCTGTGCAGCAAAGAAAACAACCTACAGAATGAAGAGATCACCCACAGGATGGGGGAAAAATACCTGCAATTATACATCTGACAAAGGGTTAATAACCTAAATATATAAGGAACTCAGACAACTCAAGTAGCAAAGAAACAAATGTCCAATTCAAAATGGACAGCAAATCCAGACACTGCTCAAAGGGAGACACAAAAGGTCAACAGATCATGAACACTCACATCACTCATAAACTGGGAACTGCAAATCAAAAGTACAATGAGGTGCCACAACACATGTTGATAAGGATGCTGAGAAAACAGAACCCTGGTATACTACTGGTAAGAATATCAATTCCAAAGCCATAGTGGAAAATGGCATAAAATTTCCTCAAGAAACCAAAAACAGAACTATCATTTGATCTAGCAAACTCAGAAGTGGGTATATATCATAGTGAAATGAAATGCACCAAAAAGACATCAGTACATTCATGTTTATTGTGCCACCATTCACAATAGCCAAGAAATAGAAACAACCCAAGTTCCATTGCTGATAAACAGATAAAGAAAATTTGGTTCATATACAAAATGGAATACTATTCAGCCATAAAAATGATAAAATCTTGTCAATCACAACATGTATGGGACAAGAGGTCATTATGTTGAGTGAAATAAGCCAGGCACAGAAAGACAAGTATCATATCATATCATACATGTAGAGTATAAAAGAAAAAGGTAATTGCATAGTTAAAATGTTAAAAGCATTTATGGTACTTATCAGAGGCTTGAGAGGAAGAGAGATGGTTGATTAACGACTACCATTATAATTTGATATGAAAAGGGAGTTCTAGGTTTCTATTGCACAGTAAGGTGATTATAGATCATATTAATTTCCTATAACTTCCTCTACTTAAAAAAAACTAGAAGAAATGATATTTTGTGTTTTCATCATAAAGAAATGTTAAATGTTTGAAGACAGAGGCCAATGTCATGGCAAAGCAGATTAAGCCACCGCCTGTGACACTACCATGCCATATAGCTGCCAATATGAGTCCCAGCTGTTTCACAGAGAAACCAATTTCCTGTTAATGTGCCTGGGAAAGCAACAGAAGACAGCCCAAATAGGTGGGTCCCTGGCTTCTTGCTTCAGGCCTGGTCCAGCCTCTGCTGTTTCAGTCATCTGAGGAGAGAACTAGCAGGTAAAAGATCTCTCTCTCTCTCTCTCTTTCTCTATCTCTCTATCCTTCCTTCCCTCCCTCCCTTCCTCCCTCTCTCTTTCTAACTCTGCCTTTCAAATAAACAAAGGTTTAAAAAAAAAAGTGTAATGAGATTATAAAACATACAGATGCATCAAAATGCCTCATGGGACACCAAAAATACATACAGTTTTCATACATTTTTAGAGATCATATAAAGTGTTCTGCACAAAAGGCTTCCAGGATAAATAACTGTGAGAAATAATACACACTATAGAAATCTCTTGGAAATCTGCAACATACATCAGCCTATCAATGGCACCAAAAACACGCCAACTTGGTTTAACCTGTCTGGAAACATTTTATTGTAAGAGTTTCCAATCATGGCCGGCGCCGTGGCTTAACAGGCTAAACCTCCACCTTGCGGCGCCAGCACACCGGGTTCTAGTCCCGGTTGGGGCGCCGGATTCTATCCCGGTTGCCCCTCTTCCAGGCCAGCTCTCTGCTATGGCCCGGGAAGGCAGTGGAGGATGGCCCAAGTCCTTGGGCCCTGCACCCGCATGGGAGACCAGGAGAAGCACCTGGCTCCTGGCTTCGGATCAGCACGAAGCGCTGGCCACAGCGGCCATTGGAGGGTGAACCAACGGCAAAGGAAGACCTTTCACTCTGTCTCTCTCTCTCACTATCCACTCTGCCTGTCAAAAAAAAAAAAAGTTTCCAATCTTGTTTCTCAAAATATTTACTTGCTCACCATTTATACCCACTTTGATTTAAAAAAAAAAAAAATTTTTGAAACAAATGTTAACTGGATCAAAGAAACTCATTTCTCTGGGGTCATGAAACTATAACACTTTCACCCTTTCCTTTTTCACTGGATTTTCTTTCCTTTTCGAAATACACCACAAAACTTCTAAGGCCAGCACTGGCATCCCCTTATTGATCCTGGATGAAGGTCTTAAGGTCTACACACTCTGCCTAAATGGCCACCTCTTCTCCACTACTATCTAGCAAACAGCCCCCCTCCCTTCCTGAAAGCCCTGGGCCATTTGATTCCTCTCCGGGTCAAACTATTCCAACCATTGCTCTATGAGTTTTAAGGGATGCAAAGATAGTAAAAAATCCACAGCCTCTGACCTCATGGGTCTTATCACATATTGGAGGATGTGAACCTACAATCATGCAAGAAACGCAGAGATTCAGAAATAGAAGTGACAATGATCTGGTAGTCTCTCAATTTTTGGAGCGACTGGCAGATTCCATTTTCAAGGGGACAGGACAAAGCTACAACGAACTCTGTCAGAGATAAGTAGTAGGCTTATTAGATCTTCAAGCACTAATGACGAGATTCAACCTCTGCCACTCACAGCCAAACTTGAGAAATGTGGATGGCTTCTATTTAGCCTAACTTGAGAAATGTGGATGGTTTGTATTCCTGAGGGTTTCTCCAATTTGCTCCTAAACTGACTTTGCCTCTAAAACTCCTTGACTGGTTACACGGTCTAGAATTCAACTGTCTAATACCAAAGCAGGAATTTTGGATATCGAGGGGCAGTTCAGATTGAATGTGGGGGTGCTGCAAGTTGACTGGAGCACTCTCAACTTAGGCCAGCCTATGAGATCTCCAGGGTTCAATGTGTGATTTGGGGGACAGATGTGAATTTATGAGAATGAAGGAAATTCATTCATAAGCTAAAAGTGCAGAGCAAATATGACCCCTGAACTTGATCACACTCAGCAAAAACTGACCTTTGGCGTAGAAAAATGGCTGTGAAGTTTTCCATCTGCTGGGGGGCAGAGTAGAAGCAATCCAAGGACAATAACATGAAGGACTCAGTCACTTCATTTAGAACAATGAGTAAGTGATCATTTGACTTGCACTGTGTGACTCGTGAAACAGTATCAGTAGCACTACTTAGTTCTCCCAAATTAAAAAAAAAAATCTTTTAAAAAATGCTTTAAAAATAGTATCTGTTAAAAAAGTAGGCTCACCTACTCAAGTGAGTACAAGCTACTTAAAGATCCCCCTCCTCCTCCCCAGTGATTGGAGCTGGCAATGAGGCACAGCTGATTCAGCCACCACTTGCCAAACTGGCATCACATTTTGGAGTGCAAGGGTTCGAGAATGCTCTGCATTCATTCCAATTCTCCGTTAATAAGCCTGAGAAGGCAGCAGAAGATGCTCCCAGTACCTGGGTCCCTGCCACCCATGAGAAACCCTGAAGAAGTTCTTGGATCCTGCCTTCAGCCTGGCCTACATCAGGCCATTGTGGCTATTTGGGGAGCAAAACAGCAGGTGAAAGAACTCTTTCCTTCTCTCAATCTCTCTCCCTCTGGCTCTGTCACTCTTCTTCCAAATAAAATTCTTTAAAAAGAAAGCCCAATGATTTATCATTTTTTAAATTTAAACTAAAAATACATAAAATGTCAAATTCAAATTTAAAAAATCACATGAGAATGATCACAGAACCTCATCCTCATTTCTATTTAGATGTTTCTTATAGTCCCATCTCTCAAAGACAATAAATAACTCAGAGAGCCTGTGCTTTATGTTGCGAAGGTCTTTTCCAGTCTGCAGGATGCATGTGAACACCCCAGCAAGAGGGGTGCTCTCACCGTTGAAACACTACCCAAATATGGAGCCATTCAGAGGTCTGTGCTCCCCATTTACAGAATCGAACAACCCAGCAAGAGGGGTGCTCTCACAGTTGAAACACTACCCAAATATGGAGCCATTCAGAGGTCTGTGCTCCCCATTCACAGAATCGAACAACCCAGCAAGAGGAGTGCTCTCACAGTTGAAACACTACCCAAATATGGAGCCATCCACAGGTCTGTGCTCCCCATTTACAGAATTGCTCCAAGCCCCAAGGTTAACAGAAGGGTTTGTGTAACTGTCTTATGGAATTGGAAGCATATTGCCAATTGTATGAGTCATCCTGGTCCAGCCAGCATCTGCTTCTCCCACCAGAACATGGATTCTTCTTCCCTCCCTCCACATCGACTCCTGGCAATCACCACTTGATGAACGGGGACAGGGAGGACGGGGAGGAGGAGGGGGAGGGAGAAGGAGGAGGGGGAGGGAGAAGGAGGAGGGGGAGGAGGAGGGAGGAGGAGGGAGGAGGAGGGAGGAGGAGGGAGGAGGAGGGAGGAGGAGGGAGGAGGAGGGGGTAGGAGGAGGAGCTTCCCAATGTCTGCCCTTTATAAACATTAACTGGCTCCGTCTGATTGGCTCCTTTCTGAAAACCAGGCATAAATTTAACCAATCAGGGCCGGAGCAAACTAACGGCAATTTAGAAGGCCGGGATTACCAAAACGTGTAGCCTTGATAAATCTAAATGCGATTAACTGATCTTTCTCCCGATAGAAATAACTATTACTTCACCTAACCAGTCACAAAACGACCGCTATGTTGCTTGTTTTAAACCAGCAACACCTTGTTCATTTATCACATACATCTTTTCTTCAGAAAACAAAAATATTTCCACAGCCTACAGAGGTGAAACCACACGCGGCCGGGCTAAGGGAGAGCGACCTGAAACTTCCGGGCTTACCTTGCCTAACCCCAGGACACTCTGGGAAACTTCACTTGGAGAAGAACTCGTCAGGACGACGGGACAGCGAACACTAATGTAAGATACCGACCGCTCTGTCAACTTAACGACCTTTATGGCCAAGATCTCCAGCCACCAAAGGCGCTAAGACCTCGGTGTGCGCCTCAAGAGGCCGGTTGAAGATCCGCGCCTGCGCAGACAGCCAGGGCCCGCCCCTTCTTCAGCTGACCAATCAACTTCCACGCCTGACGCAAATGCACGCACCGCCTTCCTCTTCTTAATACGAGGCTCCGGTGAAAGCTGTTAGGAGCAGTTTGAGTACAGCTGCCGGTTCCTTGTTGGCGGCTTCAAAGTAAAAAAATTCCCCTACAAGTGTCAGTGAAGGGCCGGCAATGCGGCGCAGTAGATGAGTCTTTCGCCTGCGGCGCTTGCTTCCCACATGGGTTCTAGTCCCGGCTGCTCCTCTTCCACTCCAGTTCTCTGCCTGGGAAGGCAGTGGAGGATGGCCCAAGTGCTTGGGTCCCTGCACCCGCATGGGAGACCAGGAGAAGCACCTGGCTCCTGGCTTCAGATTGGTGCTCTGGCCGTAGCGGCCAGTTGGGGAGCGGAGACCTTTCTGTATCTCCAAGCCAGAAGCTTCTTCCAAGTCTCCCAGGCAGGTCCAGGGGATCAAGGATTGGAGCCATCCTCTGCTTTCTCAGGCCATAGCAGTGAGCTGGATCAGAAGAGCAGCCAGGACTCGAATCACTGTCAGAGGCTTCGCCTACTGTGGAACAGCACCGCCCTGGTGATCACTGTCAAATGGCGACCTCCCTCACCTTCCAGCACCTGAACTCCAGTCCCTGGTGTCTAGTTTTCTGTAGCACCTCCCTGATGTGCTAGTGCTTCTTTTTTTACTGCCTGTTCGGTCACTGATCTATTACCTAACTATAACCTGTAGCGCATACAGAAGAACAGTAGCTGACATTGGTGGAGGTTGATACATTTTGCTGATTCAATAAATGTGTACAAAAACCCATGCATCCTCAAGTTTATTGATTTAAGGACTGATGGAAAGGGGGAGGTGGAAGGCTTTGAACAGGGTTCTATGAGAAGCAATATTTGGAGTTTTCACACACCAAATACATTTATGTGTTTCTTCATTTAACTCAGGTTGAGAGGAGCTCAGAACTGGTTAAGGAAGATACATCACAAGCAATTTTACTGTACATTCTTTAGTTCTATTTAAATACAAACATTGAAAACATACACATGCATATAAATGTCTATTGATTTATTTAATGCTTCACAAAAGTCCTTGAGATAAAGTATCAGTATCCTTATTTGAGAGATGACTTCATTTCCTCAAAGTGTTAGGTAGGAAGTCAGATATGAGCTTATGTGTGTGTGACAAAGGCCTAAAGAAAAGACATCTATGTCCAGCAGATGCATCTCCATCTCAAAGTCATCCCAATAATGTTTCAGGGGCAGCCCAGTATTCACATGCTGCCCTGCCCCTTCTACCCAATAACCTGCCAGGTGGGGGTCCCCCCCTCTTCTACCTGACAATCTTCCACAATCTTCCAGATGCAGCCCAGTATCTGCATTTCAAATACCCTGCTCTGGATTCACATTCACCAGGGGATCTTGCTCACCTTTCCTCTAAACTCAGGACGGCGCCAGCTAGGCTTCCTCCTGTCTGATACCTTCAGGGCAAAACTCAGATAGGAGCTTCTTAATATTTACATCCATAAAATCCTTTGTTTCAGGAGAAGATGTGTGAAGACAGAGACCCATCTCCTTAAAAACCGCAGCCTAAATGTAGACCAGGCACTCTCTCTCAGGTCCTGTCTGGAAAGGTGCCCATCCGTGCTTATAGATGTCCCTTCCCTAATAAACTTTGCCATTTTACTTTTCCACTACTCTGTCTCATGCCTGAATTCTTTCTTGCATGAAGACAAGAACCCTGCCATTCACCAGTAGTTCATCAACATTTAGTTAAGGATGTAAAATTAGACTCAAAGTTTTTGAGCAGATCCTCCTTAGAAACCTACAACTTATTAATAAGATCCTGGTAACCTACAGGAGTCATTCTGCTTCCAACAGTTCACACACTGCAGACCCAATTACATGTTGTCCACTTTAATGAAGGGAAGTAGAGATTTAGCCACACAAAGTAAAGGCAATATTAAGTAGTATTCTCTGCTAATATTAGTGATGGAAAAGTAGGTATCTCTGCCAGTAAGATAGTGGGGCTCATCATAGCTGCATTATGACCATAGAGGTGTTCAGCAAGTCTGCCTCTCTCTTTCACTCAGAATAATTCCCATAATACGTAATTATACTTATTGAAACTAAAACGGGCGTGCCATATCATAACTAGCAAAATCAGAAATTACTCCCTCACCCAATCTTGGATTGCACTGCTTTTCTCACCCACCCTTTCTCTAGGTCTCACCACATGTGGTCAGTGGGGGCCAAGCTAGACTGTGGGCAGAGCAGAGGAGCCCAAGGAGCCCAAGCCCAGGCTGAGTGAGCCCTGGAACATCAGCCCCTCAGGACCCACAGGGGTGGGTCGATTCATGCGGCCAGCGGCTGGATGGCCCTGGGCACTAGAGAGGCAGCCTGGGCCTGGGGTCGGGCCTGGTGCTTTACCCTTTGGTGCCTTCTGTTGTGTCCCTTCCCACCAAGCCCCCCCCCCCCCCGCCTTGCCTGGAGAGCTGCAATCAGGCCCCACCCCCTGGTGCCACACCACTCATTGTCACCTGCTGTGACACCCCTGCACAGGCCCTCAGCCCTGCACTTGTGCCAGTTGCTCCCAGAGCAGAGCACATGGGGAACTGTTTGGGAAAATGCGGCCACGGCCGCAACCACGTGCTACCCGTGTCCGGGGATGCGGAGGCTCCTGGAGAAACTGTCCCCCAGGTTCCTGAACCCAGGCCCCAACCTGACCCTGAACCTGTCCTGGTCCCCGAGCCTGCCCCCGCATCTGCCCTCGTGCCCGACCTCTCCAAGAAGCCCTGTCGCCGGGGAAGGATCCGCAGGGCGTTGAACCAGCTATGCCTGCTTCCCTGCTTGAACCTGCAGGGCCACAAGGTGCGCAAGCACCAGCGCCCACCTAAAAGCCACAGCATTGTGGCCTGTAGCCAGGGCCCGGTGGGTCAGCCTCCCCCACCACCCTGCACCCTGAAGACTCCGGCCAGAGCCATCAGGCCACAGGATAAGGAGGGAGAAGAGGAGGAGCCACAAGAAGAGGCCGTGGACCCAAGTGGACCATATTGGCAAGACATGGAGGCAGCCAGGAGCCTGGAGGCAGAGGATGACCCCTCAACACCTGAGCCCACTCCTGGCACTCTGGGGGAACACCTGCAGCCTGGAGACCCTCCAGACCAGGGCCCAACATCAGCTCTGCTCCCCCTGCCAGGGCCCAATGACTCCGAGGGCCCTGCCTTTGGGGGGAGGCCAGAACACAAGGCCTGTGGTGAGGAGGAGTTTAACATCATCAGCCTCCTTCCTTTTCGGGAGGAGGCTGTCAGCTCCTCGGACTCTCAGTGGTCAATCTTGCAGAGTGGGGTCAGTTCTGTTAGTGAAGATCTCCCCTGTGTCTGGGGAGGACGCAGCAAAGAGGAGGCCCTGGCTGACCTGGCTGATGGCCCAACTGGTACCGTGCCCGTAAACCAACTCCACAATTGCCACTGGGTGGACAACCTGCCTGAGGAGATGAAGAACGCCTCCAGCACCTCCCAGGTCTGGAGACTCTTCTCTAGCGTGGGGCCCACTGACAGCGACACTACTGTAGATGGGGACGATGAGGAAGACCAGGAGGCGAAAGATGCTGAGGTGGACATCATCAGCATCTTTCGCCTCAGTGATGAACATCTCGGCTCCCTGGAGGCCCAGGAGCAGTCCCCCCCACCCCAGCAGGCATCCCCAGGACAGCAACCCCTCGGGGTTTTGAAGGGCCACGATCCTCACAGAGCCCCCTCTCTCCCCATGCTGGCCCCGGGAAGATTCTGAGAGGCAGACAGACAGGACAGCAACAACTAGGCCAGGTGCCGTGGGGGCCAGAAGACCTCCCTGGTGCCATTCCGAGCTCGCTGCCTCCGTGCCTCCCCCAGCCACCATCTCGGGCAGGGCCCCGGGAGTGAACCAGGGGTGCAGCCACCACGTTACCACCCAGAGTGAGGAGGCCCGGGCCTGCCCTGTCCTGAGAGCAGACGCAGCCTCCACCAAGAGGCCTCCTCTTCCCTGCCCCTGTGACGTCATGGGGCAGGCCAAAGAACACCCGGAAGAGAAGGGGGAAGGAGGTAAATAGGAGAAGATGAGCTCTCCTTGCCCAGGAGACAAAGCAGGCAGGCCCCTGGAAGCAGAGGATGACCTCCCTCCATGGCTCCCTACCCTAACGGGCCCCTCTGGGCCTCAAGAGGGAAGCCTGAAGCCCTGACTGTGCTGTGCACCCAGAGCCAGGAAGCACAGGGCTCCTCTGGGTGTGGCCTCCCCGAGGAATATGCAGAGCCCACATTGGGTCCATCGCCCCCTGCCACGTGGAGGCAAGGGAGAATTTCGAGGCCTGCCTCAATCCACCTCGCCAGGAGACAATCCAGCCAGGGCCCGGCAGGCCCAGGAGGCCACAGTGCCCTTGGGAGCAGTCCCGGGTGTGAGGTGGGACACCTACATCTCTGCCACTCCATGGGACATGGAGCCATCAAGGGACAGAAGAAGAAGGTGCTCATCGTGAGGCATTGCGTGCCTGGCCCCCAGATGAGGCCCAGGTTTGACTCCAACAATGTGGTACTCATTGAGGACAATGGGAACTCCATGGGGACCCGAATTAAAACACCCATTCCCACCAGCCTACGCCAGAGGGAGGGCGAGTACTCCAAGGTGCTGGCCATTGCCCAGAACTTTGTGTAAACAGAGCCCAGGCCTCTGGCTGCAGGGGCTCATGAGGGAGCGGGGCAGTTCTGGGAGCCTTGGCTGGGCTGAGAGGGCACCTGGGGCCACGCGGCTGTTCCTCTCAGGAAGGGTAGCTGTCCTTCTAGAGAATAAACATTTTGTGTCTATTTTCTAAAAAAAAAAAAAAGCGAGTGTGCCCAGTGCTGCCCTGGGCACAGGTGCACCAGTGGCTGTGAAGAACCTGGATCAAGAGCTCACCCTCTCACAGCAGCCAGCGCCCTGAGCGCCAACGTGCGGATCTGGGGGATCCACTCTCCCAAGAAGGTGACCGCACACAATGGCAGATGTACGTCTTCTCCTGCACAGGCAAAGCCTTCGTAACAACCTGGCAAGGTTAATGCAGCATTCAAGCCTGGAAAGGAGGAGAAAAAGGAATCAAAGGGGCGAATGATGATTTGGGAAGCTCTCGTCATGTGACCGGGTGCTCACTGTGAGGCATTGCGTGCCTGGCCCCCAGATGAGCCCCAGGTTCGACTCCAACAATGTGGTACTCATTGAGGACAATGGGAACCCCATGGGGACCCGAATTAAAACACCCATGTCAGAGTCGTGGAGCTTGTAGACTCTCTGGACTGCAGAGGTCATGGGCGCCCGTGACCGTGGAGGTTACTGTGGCTGCATACATTGAGGGCACCTTCACCATGGACAGAAGCGGTCACAGTGCCTCCAGACCGCAATCCCTCTGACCCGGAGGGCACACTCATTCCAGACCCAGAGTGTCCCAGTCAGTACAGACAATGGTCACGTCCCTCAGACCAGAGAGGTCGATAGCTCCAGTGTGTGATGTTCATGTCCCTCAGTTGGAGGCGATCACATTGCCGCAGACTAAAGTGTTTGAAGCACCGCAAATTGTGCTGGCCGCAATGCTGCCCACTGCGGTGGTCGCGTCGCTGCATATTGTGGTTGGTGCATTGATGCAGATTGTGGCCTCACATTGCTGCAACTTGTGGTGGCCGCCTCACAGCAGAGAGTCATGCATTGCTGCAAACTGTCGTGGTCACAATGAGCAGATTGTCGTGTTGCATTGCTGCAAACTGGTGGTCGCTGTGCAGCAGGTTTTCGGGGTGCATCGCTGCATGTTGTAGGGGTCACATCACGGCACGTTGTGGAGGTCACCGTCCCTACAAAGTGATTGGTTGCTGAGTCTATTGGAGGCCACTTCGGATGGAACTGTCTCCTTATTTCAACTTCAGATCTCTTTCGTCCGATACCTCTCTCCTTTAGGACACTTGGAACAGTCTTGTTCTGGGTTCCTGGAACAGAACCCTACACCACTGTGCATGAAACATTCTTCATGATGTTGTCTATCTTAGGCAGAACTATCTCATTTTACAATTCAAGATGAACTCACTTTGGACAATCTTCCAAGAAATTTATCTGTTAATATTCAGTTTCTCAGTTTTCTTTGAAGGTCTTAGTTTTATTTTATATTTTTCATTTCTATTGAATTTTGTGAGTTTCCTTTGTAATTAATTACTTTTAGTTTTAAATTTTAATTTTTAGTTTTTATTAATTTAAATTTAATTTTTAGTTTGTTAAAACTTGTTTTCAATTTCAATCATAATTTATCTTTAACTTTAAAATTTCATTTAATTTGCTGCAAATTTATATTTTTAAATGTTTATTTTATTAGTTTTATAGTTTAAAGTTTGATTATTTACAGAAAACGCATCGCATGTATTTCATTTATATTTTATTTGTATATTTTTCATTTTTCTTTAATTTTTGTAATGACATACTTCCATGAAATTTATCACCTTTTTTTCATTTACATCTTAAATTATTTTTTTTATGATTTATTTATTTGAAAGATAGAGTTACAGAAGGTAGAGGCAGGGAGAGAGACAGAGAGAGATGGGGGGAGGGGAACCTGAAGCCTTGCCACTGCAGGCCTCACCTTGCTGGGACCGCTACCACTGCTGTCTCCTATCAAAGCAGGCTCCTGTGACACCCAGGTGAGTTGCCCCCACCTCCTAAATTGCCTTGCATTCCTCCTGAGGGAGGAGGCACTGAGCGGCCTGAGAACTCCCAGGCTAATGTGGAGGTCCTGGGGGGCGGACAGACACCAGGGTAGGCTGCACTGCCTCTCTACTGGCCCTTTGTGTCTCATCACTCAGTGACAGAGACTGTAGACTCCCTGTGCTTGCCCACTTACACTTGGCAGGTCCCAGCTGCTGCTCCCACCGCTGGCTCGCTGGCAGTGCCTACCCCACTCCGAAGCCTCTCTGTCCCTCTGCCTTGGTAAGGTAAGCACACACAGTTCCTCAATCTTGATTGTCACTGCCGACCCTCTTCCTCTGCTTAGCTCCAGTCCACTGGGTAGGTTCCGTCTTCATCCCTGGTTCCATCATCTCCCTTTCTGATCTCCCCCAATCCCAAGACTCACCCCCTCCTCTCTGAAGCCCTCCTCCTACAGAGGAGAATCCCTGACACCCATATATGTGTGTTACCCTCCTCGTCTTTCTTGCCCACCCCTGCGACATGGACAGAGCCGTATGAACACTGCTGTGGACCCACGCTGTCAGCACAGCGTCCAACACTTCTACACCAGGCATTTCTGCCAGCACAGCAAGTGCACCTGCACACTTGACCCTTCAGCCCAGTCTAGACCCTCAGAGCAGTGACATGGGCACCACCTCCGCCCTCCTTCTAATGCTGTTGTCTTCAGCTCTCTTCCAAATTCCAGTAGATGCACTGTCTCTTCTCCCTATGGTCATGGCAGTGTGGATCGCTGACATCCTGCAAAGGCACGAGGCTCCACCAGCCCACTTACCCTAAGGGTTCCCACCCCAATTTTTAGCCACCCCTTTAGCTCAGAAACTGTCCTTCTGTCCACCTTTAGGGCCCCCGATGGGCAGGAACAAAAAGACTCTCTCATTCAAGCGTCTTCACTTACAGGCCATCCCGTAATGTCTCCTGCAGTCACCTCCAGCCCAACAGGTAGTGCCTCTGCGACTGTGCTGCTCAAGCTGCCGTGGACCACACCGGAGCTACGGACACCACCCTCCTTCCAAGGTGGTCATCTACCATTCTCTGGCTGCCTCTGTGGGGAGCTGCCTCCCATGGTGCTACCTGGTGCTGGGCACACACCACGCAGTGTCAGTGGTGCTCAACCCAGTCTTTGCCAATTTGCTGGTGCAGTGCCGAATACCCCTTGAATCCAGGAGCTCCCACTCTTCCCACAAGTTGGGTACCTGATGCGCACCATTGTGAGAGCACTTTGGTTCTGTGGAGGCCAATGCCCCAACACAAGTGTGGCTTTCCCCTGTTCTCTGACCCATTTCATTCCATTTTTAAGAAATAAACTCAATTTGGATTTGGAGCTTTCTTCTCTTTCTTAGTGTTTGTCATAACAGTGACCATTTAAATACAAGGTTTTAGTGACTGAAACAGTTGGAGGCCACAGCCAGGCTGACAGCTTTGTAGTGAGTTTATTTTCAAATGTTTTTACCCTCCAGCCCTGCTTCAGCTTTAAATTAGATTGTAATGGTCATAACAAAGCTTCTGATCAACCCTGTGGGAAGCACAATCCAGACCTGAGATCTGATGGAGGACAGGATCCCTTTCAATTGTCTTAGTATTCCATATTTATGGGCATCCATTTTCTGCGGTGTTTCAGAAACCATAGTTCAAAACCAGTGTGGACTCTCTAGGGCACTAGAGAGATCTCCAGGAACAGTCTGCCTCCTTCTCTGGCGGTTGTCTGTGTCACTGTGGATCGCACTGTGAGAACACTGGGACACACAGGACCGTGGGCTAGTGAAGGCACCAGCTTTGGCGCCCTGTGATCTGGCCATATTTCCCACCTGAGTGATTTCCTAGCGGTGTGACCTCAGATAGCCCAGGGAACGTTTCTGTGGTATAGCTTTCTCAGCTGTGGGGAGAGACCCACCTTAAAGCTTGGTCGGGAAGATTCAGTGGTTGAGCATACCCATGCTTGCCCACCAAAAGTGCTTCACAAATGTTAGTTGTTGATACTAGCTCAGAATTCAAGAAGTTACATAGTAGAATAGATGAAATGATGACCACAAAAGAATCACGCTTTGGTTAGTTGGCATATATGTGCTCGCTGAAGGTGTGGAGAGAGGGGTTTGAAATGCTGAACAACCATATTTAATGGGTAAATGCTTAGAATCTCCTGGACAGTAGGAGGCAGTGCAGTGTAGCAGGGAAGAAACTGGGTTTGGAGGCAGAGAGCTTCATCCAGCAACAGTTGTTTGTTTTTATAATTTTTAAATTTTAAGATTTTAAAAAAATTATTTGTTTGAAAGAGAAACAGAGAGTGGAAGAGAGAGAGAGAGAGAGAGAGAGAGAGAAAGCCAGGAGAGCTGCAATCAGTCCCCACCCCTTGGTGCCACACCCCTCATTGTCACCTGCTATGACACCCCTGCACAGGCCCTCAGCCCTGCACTTGTGCCAGTTATTCCCAGAGCAGAGCACATGGGGAACTGTTTGGGAAAATGCGGCCACGGCCGCAACCACGTGCTACC
Source organism: Lepus europaeus (assembly GCF_033115175.1). NCBI lineage: Eukaryota > Metazoa > Chordata > Mammalia > Lagomorpha > Leporidae > Lepus > Lepus europaeus. Next base: position 73,589,524 of record NC_084838.1, read on the forward strand.
CGTTTCCGGGGATGCGGAGGCTCCTGGGGGAACTTCCCCCCAGCTTCCTGAACCCAGGCCCCAACCTGACCCTGAACCTGTCCTGGTCCCCGAGCCTGCCCCCGCATCTGCCCTCATGCCCGACCTCTCCAAGAAGCCCCGCCGCAAGGGAAGATTCCGCAAGGCGTTGAACCAGCTATGCCTGCTTCCCTGCTTGAACCTGCAGGGCCACAAGGTGCGCAAGCACCAGCGCCAACCCCAAAGCCACAGCATTGTGGCCTGTAGCCAGGGCCCGGTGGGCCAGCCTCCCCCACCACCCTGCACCCTGAAGACTCCGGCCAGAGCCATGGAGCAACAGGTTAAGGAGGGAGGAGAGGAGGAGCCACAAGAAGAGGCCATGGACGTGGAGGCAGCCAGGAGCCTGGAGGCAGAGGACGACCCCTCAACACCTGAGCCTACTCCTGGCACTCTAGGGGAACACCTGCAGCCTGGAGACCCTCCAGACCACGGCCAGGGCGCTGGCCCTGAAGACCCAGCACCAGGTCTGCTCCCCCTGCCAGGGCCCAGTGACACCGAGGGCCCTGCCTTTGGGGGGAGGCCAGAACACAAGGCCTGTGGCGAGGAGGAGTTTAACATCATCAGCCTCCTTCCTTTTCGGGAGGAGGCTGTCAGCTCCTCGGACTCTGAGTGGTCAATCTTGCAGAGCGGGGTCAGTTCTGTTAGTGAAGATCTATCCTGTGTCTGGGGAGGACGCAGCAAAGAGGAGGCCCTGGCTGACCTGGCTGATGGTACCGTAAACCAACTCCATAACTGCCATTGGGTGGACAACTTGCCTGAGGATGCGATGACCACCTCCAGCACCTCCTCCCTGGTCTGGAGTCTCTTCTCTAGTGTGGGGCCCAGTGACAGTGACACTACTGTAGATGGGGACGATGAGGAAGACCAGGAGGCGAAAGATGCTGAGGTGGACATCATCAGCATCTTTCGCCTCAGTGATGAACATCTCGGCTCCCTGGAGGCCCAGGAGCAGTTCCCCCCCACAGCAGGCATCCCCGGGACAGCGACCCCTCGGGGTTTTGAAGGGCCACGATCCTCACAGAGCCCCCTCTCTCCCCATGCTGGCCCTGGGGAGACTCTGAGAGGCAGACAGACAGGACAGCAACAACTAGGCCAGGTGCCGTGGGGGCCAGAAGACCTCCCTGGTGCCATTCCGAGCTCGCTGCCTCCGTGCCTCCCCCAGCCACCATCTCGGGCAGGGCCCCGGGAGTGAACCAGGGGTGCAGCCACCACGTTACCACCCAGAGTGAGGAGGCCCGGGCCTGCCCTGTCCTGAGAGCAGACGCAGCCTCCACCAAGAGGCCTCCTCTTCCCTGCCCCTGTGACATCATGGGGCAGGCCAAAGAACACCCAGAAGAGAAGGGGGAAGGGGGTCAAAAGGAGAAGATGAGCTCTCCTTGCCCAGGAGACAAAGCAGGCAGGCCCCTGGAAGCAGAGGATGACCTCCCTCCATGGCTCCCTGCCTTATCAGGCCCCTCTGGGCCTCAGGAGGGAAGCCTGAAGCCCTGACTGTGCTGTGCACCCAGAGCCAGGAAGCACAGGGCTCCTCTGGGTGTGGCCTCCCCGAGGAATATGCAGAGCCCACATTGGGTCCATCGCCCCCTGCCACGTGGAGGCAGGGGAGAATTTCGAGGCCTGCCTCAATCCCCCTCGCCAGGGGACAATCCAGCCAGGGCCCGGCAGGCCCAGGAGGCCACTCTGTCCTTGGGAGCAGTCCCGGGTGTGAGGTGGGACACCTACATCTCTGCCACTCCATGGGACATGGAGCCATCAAGGGACAGAAGAAGAAGGTGCTCATCATGAGGCATTGCGTGCCTGGCCCCCAGATGAGCCCCAGGTTCGACTCCAACAATGTGGTACTCATTGAGGACAATGGGAACCCCATGGGGACCCGAATTAAAATACCCATGTCAGAGTCGTGGAGCTTGTAGACTCACTGGACCGCAGAGGTCATGGGCGCCCGTGACCGTGGAGGTTACTGTGGCTGCATACATTGAGGGCACCTTCACCATGGACAGAAGCGGTCACAGTGCCTCCAGACCGCAATCCCTCCGACCCGGAGGGCACACTCATTCCAGACCCAGAGTGTCCCAGTCAGTACAGACAATGGTCACGTCCCTCAGACCAGAGAGGTCGATGGCTCCAGTGTGTGATGTTCATGTCCCTCAGTTGGAGGCGATCACATTGCCGCAGACTAAAGTGTTTGAAGCACCGCAAATTGTGCTGGCCGCAATGCTGCCCACTGCGGTGGTCGCGTCGCTGCATATTGTGGTTGGTGCATTGATGCAGATTGTGGCCTCACATTGCTGCAACTTGTGGTGGCCGCCTCACAGCAGAGTCACGCATTGCTGCAAACTGTCATGGTCGCAATGAGCAGATTGTCGTATTGCATGGCTGCAAACTGGTGGTCGCTGTGCAGCAGGTTTTCGGGGTGCATCACTGCATGTTGTAGGGGTCGCATCACTGCACGTTTTGGAGGTCACCATCCCGACATAGTGATTGGTTGCTGAGTCTATTGGAGGCCACTTCGGATGGAACTGTCTCCTTATTTCAACTTCAGATCTCTTTCGTCTGATAGCTCTCTCCTTCAGGACACTTGGAACAGTCTTGTTCTGGCTTCCTGGAACAGAACCCTACACCACTGCGCATGAAACATTCTTCATGACGTTGTCTATCTTAGGCAGAACTATCCCATTTTACAATTCAAGATGGACTCACTTTGGACAATCTTCCAAGAAATTTATCTGTTAATATTCAGTTTCTCAGTTTTCTTTGAAGGTCTTAGTTTTATTTTATATTTTTCATTTCTATTGAATTTTGTGAGTTTCCTTTGTAATTAATTACTTTTAGTTTTAAATTTTAATTTTTAGTTTTTATTTTATTTTAAATTTAATTTAATTCTTAATTTTTATTTTGTTAAAAGTTTTAAGTTATGGTTTTTAATTTTAATCATATTTTATCTTAACTTTTTTAATTTTAAGATTTCATTTCATTTGTTTCAAATTCTATTTTTAAATTTTTTTATTTTATTGATTTGCTTTTTAAAATTTTGTTCCTTTGAAGAAAAGGCATCTCACTTATTAAATTTCATTTAATTTGCTTCAAATTTATATTTTAAATGTTTATTTTATTAGTTTCCTAGTTTATAGTTTGTTTATTTACAGAAAATGCATCGCATGTATCTCATTTTTATTTTATTCATATATTTTTCATTTTTTCTTTAATTTTTGTAATGACATACTTCCATGAAATTTATCATCTTTTTTTCATTTATGTCTTAAATTATTTTACTTTTTTATGATTTATTTAATTATTTGAAAGGCAGAGTCCCAGAAGTTAGAGGCGGAGAAAGAGACAGAGAGAGATGGGGGGAGGGGAACCTGAAGCCTTGCCACTGCAGGCCTCACCTTGCTGGGACCGCTACCACTGCTGTCTCCTATCAAAGCAGGCTCCTGTGACACCCAGGTGAGTTGCCCCCACCTCCTAAATTGCCTTGCATTCCTCCTGAGGGAGGAGGCACTGAGCGGCCTGAGAACTCCCAGGCTAATGTGGAGGTCCTGGGGGGCGGACAGACACCAGGGTAGGCTGCACTGCCTCTCTACTGGCCCTTTGTGTCTCATCACTCAGTGACAGAGACTGTAGACTCCCTGTGCTTGCCCACTTACACTTGGCAGGTCCCAGCTGCTGCTCCCACCGCTGGCTCGCTGGCAGTGCCTACCCCACTCCGAAGCCTCTCTGTCCCTCTGCCTTGGTAAGGTAAGCACACACAGTTCCTCAATCTTGATTGTCACTGCCGACCCTCTTCCTCTGCTTAGCTCCAGTCCACTGGGTAGGTTCCGTCTTCATCCCTGGTTCCATCATCTCCCTTTCTGATCTCCCCCAATCCCAAGACTCACCCCCTCCTCTCTGAAGCCCTCCTCCTACAGAGGAGAATCCCTGACACCCATATATGTGTGTTACCCTCCTCGTCTTTCTTGCCCACCCCTGCGACATGGACAGAGCCGTATGAACACTGCTGTGGACCCACGCTGTCAGCACAGCGTCCAACACTTCTACACCAGGCATTTCTGCCAGCACAGCAAGTGCACCTGCACACTTGACCCTTCAGCCCAGTCTAGACCCTCAGAGCAGTGACATGGGCACCACCTCCGCCCTCCTTCTAATGCTGTTGTCTTCAGCTCTCTTCCAAATTCCAGTAGATGCACTGTCTCTTCTCCCTATGGTCATGGCAGTGTGGATCGCTGACATCCTGCAAAGGCACGAGGCTCCACCAGCCCACTTACCCTAAGGGTTCCCACCCCAATTTTTAGCCACCCCTTTAGCTCAGAAACTGTCCTTCTGTCCACCTTTAGGGCCCCCAATGGGCAGGAACAAAAAGACTCTCTCTGTCATTCAAGCGTCTTCACTTACAGGCCATCCCGTAATGTCTCCTGCAGTCACCTCCAGCCCAACGGGCAGTGCCTCTGCTACCGTGCTGCTCAAGCTGCCGTGGACCACACTGGAGCTACGGACACCACCCTCCTTCCAAGGTGGTCATCTACCATTCTCTGGCTGCCTCTGTGGGGAGCTGCCTCCCATGGTGCTACCTGGTGCTAGGCACACACCATGCAGTGTCAGTGGTGCTCAACCCAGTCTTTGCCAGTTTGCTGGCACAGTCAGTCTAGGGACCAACCGCAGTCCCGATTACCCCTTAAATCCAGGAGCTCCCACTCTTCCCACAAGTTGGGTACCTGATGCGCACCATTGTGAGAGCACTTTGGTTTTGTGGAGGCCAATGCCCCAACACAAGCCATTGGCCTAACTTCCTCTCCCACCAAGTCCCAGCCTTAGGCTGTCAGGTATGTGCATTTGACACAGCCATCATGTTACCCTGAAGGAGGCCGCACTGGCTTCCCAGTTGACTGCTAGCTTTAGAGTCACTGCCAAGTCATTGCGTAGTGCTTAGCTGGCACTAGGCACTGTACCTCATTGTTTGCCAGCCTGCCCTGGAGCCCATCGAGTGTCTGTGGGACCAGCACCCCCTCTGAGTATCGGGAGCATTGGGTTTTGTGTGTCCCCTCCAGGCCCCATTTCTGATTCCAAAGTTTCAACTTAGGCACAGGGACACCTGCCACCATTCCTTCTCCTTTTGGTCAGGGACCTTTGATTCCAGCTAGCCTCAGGGGCAGGGCCTCTCAAATTAAAAAAGAAAAGAAAGACAAGAAAAACCCAGGGAGAAACTACTAGCTCCCCCTTCAACAAGAACATCAGGGTCCCTGCAGCTCAGGTGGTGTGCCCTTTTTGACTGTGGAGGAGCCAGCATTGTTGATGATGCACCTGAGTGTGGGAGCAGCTGTGCTGGTGCTGTGGGCACGGGAAGCAGCCGCTGGAGTCCTCTGCTCTCTCACCCTTGGTATCATAGTAGCAGCCACCAAAGCCTTCCTTTCTCCTTTCAGTCCCTATAAAACCTATCCTGCTCTCTTCCTACAGAAGCGCGAGGCCGAAGCTCAACGTCTGTGTGCATACATCGGAGTGGGTGTGTGTGCTGTGCATATCTGTGTATGCTGGAGGACGTGTGGCAGACTGGTCTCGTGAGAACCTGCTGGATGTGAAGGCCCCCTGTGTGGACTGTATGGGAGCTCTGCGCAGATCATCAGCTGCACCCTCCCTGACTTCACGTGGTCACCTGAGGACCCAACTCTGCACAGCGTCTTCACTGTTAGGGCATGGAGGACTCACCCTGCTGCCCACCAGCACTCCCTGTTCCTTGGCCTTTCCCAGACCCTGTTTTCAGTAAAACTGTGCTGTTTTTCTGCCTCTGCTCCTCTTTCTTTGCTTTGTGACTCACCCGTGGATTAAGAGTCCGCATCGGCAGTGGTGATGCGTCAGGCTAGGCCGTGCCAGTTTGCAGTGAGAATAGCATGAGCAAGTAGCTGTCTGTTATGATTGCACAGGCTGACTCCGGAAGTCTCTGTGTTTGTGTGTCAAGAAGGAGAAGCCAGGCAGAAGTGAGTCCCAGAGGGGGAACAACCAGGGGCCCCCCTTGGCTCCCCCTCGCCTCTTCCCTCTGCGCTTCTCTCCCAGCACCGTGGCATCACTGAAGGCTAGGTTCTCTCTGTCCTTTGTTAAGAGACCATGCTTTATGATTTTAACGGTTTTTAAAAAGTTTACATGTAGTTTTGTGTATTTTTTTAATTCTATTCCTTTCCTGTTGCTCTCAGTGAAATGTGTGACATCCTGCTCCTTGTATCCAGATAGGATGGGTGTGGCATCCAGTTCCTGGCATCTAGAGGAACTAAGAGATCATGAGCCATTCCTACTCTGTATATATTAAAAATTTAATTTCCCTTAGGTTCATCATGATGCTTACAAGTATCTAATAACTAGTCTTGCTATAGTCTAAAGCATCAAGGTACCAAATACAAGAGTATTTACACTCATTTCTAGGTCACATAGGAGTTCGAAGTTCTGCTCCATTTTCACTGCATTGAATTGCAAGGAACACATGCGGGTGAAGTCCTAAGATAGGTTAGGAGAGAACATGCATTCTCCTCAACTTCTAATGTAGCTTGTTAGTCTTTATTTGTTAGTCGTTATGTATTCATTAGACACTTAGTGATGATACCAGCCAGTTGCTGTCCGTGAAACGTTAGATGATCAGGTGTGGCTGAGTGTTAAATGACGTCTGGATGATGCACCTGCAGGGTTTGACAAATGCAGAATGCAGATGTGTATAGTATGATTGGGTATTTTTAAAAAATTTTTCCAAGCACACAGAGTCATGAAAGGCTTGTAAACAAAAACATGATAAGATTAATGTAGATTTTAGAAACTTCCCTTTGTGTGAGAAGAACAGATTAAATGGAGCCAGAACAAAGATTGCACTGAGCCTTATGGCAAACCCTGCCTTCATCCAAGCAAGAATGAAACAATGAGCTCTTGGTCTCACAGGAGCTGACAGCAGAGGTGAGGAGAGGAGCGAACAGGAAAATTAAGTCAGCAAAGTTCATGGACACAGACCTGTTCTAGCCATCTCTCTTGGATAAAGGGACACAATTAGTCTTGACAAAAAATTCTAATGGCATGAGATGCCTGTGAAAGATCCAGAGGATGTTTGGAAGGATGCTCCTTCACATTTTAATCAATTTTTTGCATCGATGGACCATCTAGCTTATCTCATGGATTATTGTAGTAGATACTGAATTAGCTGCAAGAAAGCAAAATTCCCGACCTGTAGAGCCTACATTCTATTTGGAGGGGAGAAAAGAAACAAAAACAGACACCTGTGCATTTTAAAATAATCTGGTAGGTTAGGTAGTGACAGGTGAGGTCGAGAAAGAGCAGTAAGTGGAAAATTTGACCTATGGACAAGACCTCTCCTGGAGGGTGGACTCTGGACAGTCTAGAAAGAGGCAGTACTGTGCTGATCGTGGGTTCTGTCTAAGAACCTTGCAGCTATAGCTCTGATGTATGGGGTTTGCAGACTGGGCCACAGGACCATTTTCACTTCCTCCTGCTAGGGAAATTTTTAAGCCAAAAAAAGAGCTACCCTTAGAGAACATTATTTCTGTGTCATGTTTAATAACAGATCCAGGGTCTGTTTGGAGTCTACCTGGTTAAAGGAATCACTTGGAGAGCAAGCCACATATTTCAATGCCAACAAGGCCTGAAAACTCACTTCCTCCACAGTTCCACATAATAGTGAGAAGTCACTGTTGGCCCTAGGCTGGGAAAACCAAGAGATGAGGAAGAATTAGCAGAACCCAGAGACCAAGATCTCCCAGGAACTATGAGAACAGAGTAACTGCCAGAGAGAGTGAGAGTAGAGATACAACTGTTACTAGAGATGCAGCTAGAGCAGAAAGAGCTGAGGGGAACACCTCCTCTTCTGCCTTCCTCCTGTGCTGCAGCTGCGCCATCTCCTGCTTGCAAGTGCTTAAAAGAACTGGGCTGATTGCAGCTGACAGGGGAGACTGGGAAGGGCAGCCTTCACTTGCCTTGCCGAGTAGAGTAGACGACTGCTGGATGGATGTGGGAGCTGACATTTTTGGAACTCAAAATTTAAAAAAGGTAAAAATATAAGGAATTAAATTTAAGAATAGGAGGCAAAAGAGGAAGCCTATAATTGCTAAATATGTAGGTAAAATCAAGGTTACATTTGATGATAAGCTTTCTGGAAAACTCTGTGCAAAGTATGGCAGGAAATATCACATAGCTTATGCTGATGGGGTTGTGAGTGTCAACAGTATTTACCCTTGAGGTGAAACAAAGGTTTTCACCGCATTAGAGGGCAAAATAATTCATATAGAGGCTTATGTAGTGAGTATTTCTTTTAACAACCTTCATACAGCAATTGCAAGAGTAAGTTTATCAAGAGTAGATTCTGTCTCAAATAAGCTTAGGGTCTCATTCAGTCGAATACAATGTCTGCATGCAGTATGTGTTAGAAACTTGAGTGAACAATAATAAAGAGAAAACAGAAATACCACCCAGCACTATCTTTGGGGATGTGCTAAATTAAGGAGAATCTAGAATGAGAATCTTGAAGTTAGGGCAACTGAGCACAAGCTTTTGCGTCTATTATTTCTTAAAATATATCTAAAATCATAGTAAAATGATTTTAAAGAGAAGATCAAGGAAAATGAGTTAAGAGTTATCAGCATAAAATGGATGGCAACCAGAAAAGCGGGTGATTTGTGGTAGCTGAATTAGATGATCAAAGAGAATTACAATGTAGACTTGTAATGACGGGAGACCCAGAAGCCTGCAATTCACACTGCAGAATCTAGAAAAACCTAGCGATCAGAAATACAAAAAAGTGATGAGAATGCAGTATGGGTCGCTTGACTATATGAAAATTAAAGCCTGAAATAAAACAAAGTCTATATAAGGAGCAGTTTTATTTCCAGATCCTCTTTCCAACTCACACAGCCAAGAAACTGTCCCTTCCAACCGCGGTGGCCATTGGAGGGTGAACCAACGGCAAAAAGGAAGACCTTTCTCTCTACCACTCTCTCTCACTGTCCACTCTGCCTGTCAATAAATAAATAAATAAATAAAATGTATTTCTTATCTGAAAGGCAGAGAAAGAGAGGGAGTGAGGGAGGCAGAGGGAGAGAGAGGAAGGGTGGGTGGGAGAGAGAGAGAGGGAAAGGGGGAGGGAGAGAGAGGGAGGGAAGGGTGGGAGAGAAAGAGAGAGAGTATCTTCCATTTACTGGTTTACTTCCCAAATTCCTATAATGCCAGGGCTGAGCCAGGCTAAAATTAGGAGCCAGGAACTCCATCCAGATCTCCCAAATGGGTACAGGGACCCCAAGGACTGCCAATGTACTCTGCCTTACCAACCACATTAGCAGGAAGCAAAGGAGCTGTGATGGAACAGGTTCTCCAGTATGAGATGCAGGTATCCCAAGCAGTGGTTTTTAAAGTGCTGTGCTACAATGTCCACCCCAAACAAAATGATGCTTGACCGGTTAGTTTAGGAAGATGTAGGAGTGAATCAAGAGGGTAAAAATGTAATTATTAGGTGAATCTTGACAGCAGTAGCCTTCTTCCATTTCTTGCCTCCACACTACTTGGCTCCATAAAGCACTGGAAGCCATTCAGGAGAATGGAGGATATTTTTGTAGCAAGAGGAGCTGAATCAAGAGAGTCTCACATTTGATAGTCAGTCACTCAGTTAAATAGCTAGGTTCCACCTGATAAACCGAAACTAAAGCCCACAAATCCAAATGCTCATATTTGGAAACAGAGCTTGCAATCAGGTAAGGGTTGCTTTATTCTTCTACGTGAATGACCAAAGATCTCTAGGTAGTTAAGGAAATCATCTGTCATAAAAAAAAAAAAAAAACAACAAAACAAACAGAAGCAATGTGAAGGGAAGAAATAAGGCATAGAGCAGAAAAGAACTACAAAAAAAGGTGATTCTT